>NC_064621.1:186347020-187597020 GCF_023898315.1 Schistocerca nitens | reverse complement strand
TTCACTAAACAGCAAAGCAGCAATTCGGGAATTACCGACCACTACCCGGACTCCTGGCCGGCCGGTCAGTTCGCAAGAACGCAGAGTATTTGCACACGGATGCAGCAGCGGAAAATTAGAGGTCCTACTGAATTAATTCAACGCCCCTACAGCAAGATGGGAGCGCATGGCTACAACTTGACAACGCTCTGCCTGCCAGCCATCCCTGTGGGGGAGCTGGTGTTCGTTAACCAGCAGCTCCCCGAGATTCGGATACGCAAGCACAAGAAAACTGCCGTGCGGCTGTATTTGTAATTTGTTTTCATTTCTAGATTCAGTCTGCAGGAATGTAATCATCACGCAGGTACTTTACAAAGTTTTTATGTTCACTTAACATGTTTAGTACTTACGTTTTATGTACGAAAATTCTGAGTCAATTTTATGTGCATAAAGACCGACTGGATATGTGGATTGAAATAATTAGGAATAGTATAATATTATTTTACTCGTAAGTGCATTCAGTTACCTAAGTTGGCTTTGTTTACGACATTTCATATGTGACAATTACTGAACTACATGAAAAGAAACGTAAATTCGTTACAAACTACGGCCGGAAAACACTTTATTTACCATGTAAACGTCACTACTGGTATTCCGATTTATGTTGTGACATGTTCGATATACCTGGCATCATTGGCGATTATGTGGGGCAGACGAACAGCGAAATTCTGCATGACCCGCTGAACTGTCGGAACATCGATGCTGGCGATGACCTGAAAGCCTATCTTTAGCTCAGCTATAGTTTTGGGATTATTGCTGTACAATTTGTCTTTAATATAGCTCCACAGATAGGAGTCGCATTGGTTCAGATCAGGAGAATATGGCAGCCAATCGAGGCCCATGCTACTGGCCTGTGGGTACGCCGGAGCCAGAATGCGGTCCCCAGAGTGCTTCTCCAGGAAATCTAACACTTTCCTGGTTCGATGGGATCCAGCTCCGTCTTGGTGACCAACATCTTGTCGAAAAAAGACCAACTTTGGATAACGGGGATGAAATCATCTTCCAAATCCTTCACGTACAATTCGGATGTCATCGAGACGTCAAGTAATGTCGCACCGATTATTATGTGACGGTACTTTGCAAACCACACAGTAACCCGTTGAGGGTGAAGAGACTTCTTCATCGCGAATTGCGGATTCTCAGTCCCCCAAAATACACCAATTTTGCGTATGAACGAATCCATCCAAATGAAAGTGGGTTTAGTCGCTAAACCAAACCGTACTAATTCCATCAGGCCTCGCAGCCAACCGTACAGTTTGAAAGTCCTAACGAAAACCATTCAGAAGTTATGGCGATATTATTTCGCATAATTCAATAATTGTCACCCTCTATTTCTGACAAGACAGGGCCTCCAGCGTTAGAAAACTTTGTTTTTGCGACGAGCCGTCATGCTGAGAAGAAATAGAGAGAAACTCGACATATCATTCATTGGAACTATTTCTCTCATAAGCTGTCAGATGTCACGTTCACGAAAATTTTAGCTGTAATAAAATCAATGAGGCGTGACAGAATAGTCAACATTATTACCATTTGTGATGTTCATTATACTGCACAATAATTAAACATTCAAAATTAAGAAATTTTAGAAAGACTAGTTTGTTGTGTTCCACAAATACCGGTAATAAAATGGAGATAGAAGTGTTACTGAGTCAGAAATACAGTCGACAGGAAGATACATCTTTAAGTAGTACAACCCAATGTAAGCTAACATACATCTATAAAAATTGCGGTGCTTAGCAAATGTGAAAGGATACCGAACGAGATTTAATTCTAATCACGGAAGGAATTAAAAAGTGGAAGAAGAAAGTGACAGTTGTGGACTTGGGTGCTTTGATAACCTTTCCCAGGTCTTTGCTACTTTTGCAGAGACAAACGGGAAAATACTCTAGCTGAAGGAAGAATTAAAGCTACTCGCAAAACATTGCCACAAAACTTAGCGCGCGCAGGGAATATGACAATGGAAAACTCTGATAACAGTGTATCTTAAAATAAGTTGTCCAGTTTTGGTTCAGGGGCCATAAAATTATGCCTGCTTGGTATTTCCTGCTTATGGCAGTCAACACCACACACTAATGTTGTATTTGAGCGCTTTGCTGAACAGGTGGATGTATCTAGTGCATAGAGTTGTGTGTCGAAACTAACTGCAGTTCGTCCGACGTTGCGTAAACGTTACTATAAGTGCTTGACGTGACTCATGAAATCGCCCCTATCTTATATAAGCACATGACCACAGTTCAACGGCGTGGCAACCCCGATATTTGTGATAAATGCTGAAAATAGCATTCGTTAGCCGATAACATATGACACACAAGTTATTAATTAAAATGTATTAGTAGCAGATCCGATTTAATTTGTCCCTTGGCTACATTAATAAACCTGATGTTATGGAACATGTAATAAATGCCCCAGAGACAGACACCAGTCTATACAAAGGCGTACTGAGCAGAGACGCAAATCATGTTATTCTTTAACTTATGATATTGTCTTGGAGATCGTAGTTACAATTTTGTTAAATTCATATGAAATGTATATATTGAAAGAAACTCTGTAGAAACTCTGTCATTGCATGTGCTACTTTTCCTTCCTGCGTTGTCAAGTAAAGCCTGAATCGTTGAATAATAGATCTTCAGTTATCTGGAGAACTTCAATACAAATGGTACACCTTCGAAACTTTGTGTGGTATATAATAGATTTTGTATTAAATGTAAACATTATTTTGTGAAGTGTCATGAAACAGATTAGTTAACAGTTTTTAATCTATATTTAATACCCTTAAAATCCTGCGCAATTCAAATAAGAGTACTTGTACTGTTAAAATCCCTGTTTTAGATCAGGATGGAACTGACTGTACACAAAGTTTCCTTGTCCTATAATTACAATAAAAATTAGGTGAACGTTTGCCAAAATTATCTTATGAATTGGAAACCAAAGAGCAATTGAGAAAGGAAAGAATAAAACAGGCTCCCAAGATTATTGTCGTTGTTGTTGTTGTCTTCAGTTCTGAGACTGGTTTGATGCAGGTCTCCATGCTACTCTATCATGTGCAAGCTTCTTCATCTCCCAGTACCTACTGCAACCTACATCCTTCTGAATCAGCTTAGTGCTTAGTGCATTCATCTCTTGGTCTCCCTCTACGTGTTTTACACTCCACGCTGCTCTCCAATACTAAACTGGTGATCCCTTGATGCCTCAGAACATGTCGTACCAACCGATCTCTTCTTCTAGTCAAGTTGTGCCACAAACTCCTCTTCTCCCCAGTCCTATTCAATACCTCCTCATTACTTATGTGATCTACCCATCTAATCTTCTGCATTCTTCTGTAGCACTACATTTCAAGAGCTTATATTATCTTCTTGTCCAAACTATTTATCGTCCACGTTTCACTTCCATACATGGCTACACTCCACACAGATACTTTCGGAAACGACTTCCTGACACTTAAATCTATATTCGATGTTAACAAATTCCTCTTCTTCAGAAACCCGTTCCTTGCCATTGCCAGTCTACATTTTATATCCTCTCTACTTCGACCATCATCAATTATTTTGCTCCCCAAATAGCAAAACTCCTTTACTACTTTAAGTGTCTCATTTCCTAATCTAATTCCCTCGGCATCACCAGACTTAATTCGACTACATTCTATATTCCGAAAACCAATGCATTAATTCATGGTAGAGACAAAGCTGTCTATTATTTATTTTGTTATTACCCTATATGGATGTGGTTATCTGCCTTTTGCGGTATGTTTCGGGCGAAACTTCTTATGCTGAAAGTTGTAATAGAACAAGACAAACATTCACAGTGATTAAAGGAAAAGAGACGGAAATAGGAGATTTTTGTGAGAGTGTCAAATAGAGAATATAAGTAAACCGCTTATCGATCAGCTATGATTTGTTACACATTTCTAGGTTTTGCAAAAATATTGGTTCGGTCACATGTTGTATAACATAAGAGGTTGGAACTTTCGAGTTGCCTGAGGCTTCTACAGTAACTGAACTCATACACAATGTCGTGAACTGAAGAGTGTTCAATAGTCAAATATCACTTCATTTGAGGTCCTTTTATGATACCATATCTTAGCAAATAGTTAAATGCACAAGTATGAGTCTCGCTCAAAATTTTTGCTTAAGAAATTGCAAGAAAACTACTCACAGCAACCGTATGAAATACATGACATACCTGTCACTGAGTAGGTGAATACGCGGGGCTGATATTGATCTGCAGTTGCAAGGTGTGAGTGGAGTTATGATGTAGACAACGAATAATGAGAATGGAGGTACTAGGTATGGAGGTAGGTACCTTATGAATCCCATTTTGATGTACGACATAGAAGCGCCTTAGACCCTCAACTAACCGTTCCAAGGGAAACATACATATTCATGTGCGGGAACCTAGCATTTTCTTTCCATATTAAGTACACCTAATGGGAAGATCTAATATGGCGTGGAATGAGTTGTCGCTGGCTGCCACAGGTGTTTGTGCAGATTACCAACGATAAATTCGAAATCTTTTTGGCTTCTGACTACAAAAGTTTTCCTATATTAGATTAGCATTTGCTGTTTGTTGTGGCTTGAACGGATTTACAGTGATGTAGTAATTTCGAATTTCCGAGCAGGGGACGAAGTGCATCGCATGAATAAACCTTTTCTCAAATATTTATGGCGGTGCTAATTTCACTGACATTTATTCTTTATGTTATTTTAAATTGTACGTAATACCAATATTCAACAGAAATATACTAGGACGTCCAGGAATTAATAACTTGGTGCAGCACTGAGCAGGAGAGCAGAAAAAATAGATAGAGGCCGAGAAAGATTAGAATTTGCAGACGATATTGTAGACGCCTCACGTAAGTATCATGTATATAAAATAGAAAAAAATGAGAAAGTCAAGGACAGAATCAAAGCAGTCTAATCATCAGAGACTAAAAAAACTGAGTTTGTAAGCTGAGAGATCAAAGCTCTTCTCCCACGAATCTGACCAAGATCGACTGAAGACTCAAAATGCCTTTTATATGGGCCAAGTGACGTTTTATACGGTAATGACTCACAGTGTGTATTTACCTAAGCTGACTGAATGCAGTTAGCACTTACTTACTCTCTGGCAGCCAATGGAAAGAAATACGTGTCTGAGTGCCAAGTGTTGAATTAGTCAGGTTTTATCGTTTCCTTCTACCTGATAAAGCTTCATACAGTTTGGTAGACACACATGTGGAAAGTTAATGTCCTAAACATTTTCCAAAATGTAGTAAAATTTCCGTAGAAGGTAACGCTAACTCTAATAATAACCTAATATTCTACATACGGAAAAGTATAACGCAATCTAATCGAATGAAGAACAATGGGAAAGCCAGAAATCCATGACTTCGTTTTGTACCACAAACCTTTCAGAGACAGTTGTTTCATACGAAATATAACGGATAACAGTAGAAAATAAAGCGCTATAAAGCGCAATAGAAATCTGAATCACCACATTTGCTGCGGATGTGAGAAGATCGAAATACAAAGACGAAGAAATGTTTACAACCGCAGACTTCGCTGTCATAAACTTTTGTACAGCCATTGGCAGAATTGTTTCTAGTGTCATGTCTTCAAATCCGCAGCAACACTTCAGTAAGAATCATCGACACAAAATATACAGTAGGAAGACGTTAAGAGTAATGACGATTTACGGACGTTGAGATTCGCTAGTCTATGTACGTGAGAAATATTTACATTAGTGAAGGTTGTCTTAAAACATATAAATGACAATATAAGATACATATATATTGTAAAAGCTGAAGCTTCGTAGATACAACCGCTCTTCTACGTCACTGGTTATTCGTTCCATTTCGATCTGAGTATCACACCCTATCCTCTTCGAGATGTCTTCCCAATACTTAATCCTCTTCCTTTGTATCTCGGCACTTTCAATTCAAGAATGTTAACACAAACGTGTTGTCCGATGACATTTACAAGAAATTTTATTTTCCTCTTTCCCATTTTCATTAATAATCCTCTCTATTTTTGACTTTCCTCAAGACTTTCAGGTTGGCTTTTCTTTCCACTCAGCTCGTTCTTGTCAGTTTCCGGCATTCCGCATTCAGCATCTTCATTACAGTTTCTTTCCAATTTATCCAGACTCCAGCTCTGATTTCCAGCAAGGAGTATACTCCATTCAAACGATTTTGCAAACGGTTTACAGACTTCCGTATTCATATGTTCGCTGGTTTAAACAGTTTCTGTTAGTCGTAAATATCTGCTTTGGCAATGCAGTTCTTCCCTTCACTGCTTTCCTCTGTGATTGTAATAGCAAGATATAAAATTAGTTTTACCTGATTAGTTCTGATGTCAGCAGTTTTTATATTGGTCCCATATATTTCACTTCTAGCATTACATTTATTTTCTATTTGTTTACTTTTAATTTCCTTTCTTTAAGAGTATCTGACTGGACTTGCAACATTCTATTCACATCTTTTCCAGTCTCTTAAGGTAGCACAACTCATCAGCAAATCTAATACAAATAATGCTTTCACCGTTAGCATTAATTTCCTTCGTTTTCACCCGCGTGATCTGAACAGCCTCCTCGATGAACACACTGCGTAAATATGGGGCTATGGGAAATCTATATCTAGCTTCTTAACTAATCCTGGTCTCTTCCTCTACCTTATTGACGTATGCTATTGTGCATTGGTTCTGATTCAGTTGATTAATCATCCTTCTGTCCTTCTAGTCAAGTACAATTTTTTCACAGTTCTAAAGAGTAGCTCCCAATTCAGATGATCAAAAGCTTTTTCAAAGTCAGTGAAGGTAAGATGAGATCCTCTGTTCATACCCATCCCTCCCTTCAATAGCATGTACAAGATCAGAATTGCTTTCCCTGTTCCTCTGCATTCCCCAAATCCGAAATTCTCTGCATCAGAGTTTATATCTGCTTTCTCTTTTATCCTGCCTTTAACTATATTAATGATTATTTTGGAAGCAGGCGTTGAAACCGTTAGTATTCTGCAACTGGTGCAGGTAGCTGCCTTTCCTATTTTAAGTACGTTAATGGATCTACATTCCGTAGCAGGTATATACTGCTCCAAATAAAAGGCGTTTCATGTTGTTATCTACATTTTTTAGCAATTCTGCAGGAATGTAACCAGCACCAGTTGATTTTCCTTCTTTGGAACTCCATACAGCATGTTCAATTTCATGCCACATAACTGGAGGACATTGCACTTCTCTTTAGTACTCATTGATATGTTTAGTTAGATTACTAACTTTTTTGCGCCCTTATCATGTTACAGTATCTTTTACGACTAGCATGTATCATCGTCTGTCAGTAACGTTCCGTCTCTATTTTAACCGCTGCAGATTTCATTCTATTTTTAAGGGTATCTTAAGCAGCGTGCAACCATGGAAATGGAAGATAAAGAGAAAAGGAGTGATGATTGTGTATATCAAGAGAATGTGATATATTTACCATTAATTTTCTCCTTAGGACAGAATTTTTTTCCGTGAATGTACAGTCACAGCTGAATTCAAAATCAGTACCGCTCATTCACTTCGCACATACCTTTATTCGAGATAATGTTAACATCTCATGGCTTCAAATAAAACAAAACCTGATGAGTTTCAAACATACACTCTTAGATCGTAATCGAATTTTACATTTTTCCATTGAAATAAGAACCACTACATCAGAATTAAATCACTAGATTCCATCAACAAGATTGGATGGAAATGCGTGGAGAGAAAAGAGGAAACGGAAACACTGTTTCATTCTGCTCCGTGGTAGAGTGTGGAAGCTTCCGAACAATATGTGTGATTACTTTAGCACCAATCAGAGTGGCGCCACAGTCCAAATAATTAGTACTTTCTAATTAAGTTTATAGAAATACTGATTGCGTGCCGTGACAATAGTAATAACCCTTGAATGGAGGATGTAGGCAAAATCAATTCGCAAATAGCTGTCTTGTATGCAGCACGCTCATTGTTCGTTGCGTTATTCAATACATATTTATGAGCGTGGTCTTAGCGTGTATCTTTAGGTCTATCTTAGGCTTTATTGAAACTCATATGATTACTAAAGCAAGAACGAAAGTGATGGTAAGCATATTTACTTCCACAGTAGACATGTTCCGTTTATAAGACTTTCTAAATAAAATTTCAAATTGAGAAAACTGAAATAGATAGCAGATACTTCTGTGTGGAAATTTACTCACGATGCAGGTAAAATGCATTTATCAGTATTGTTAAAGAGTTCAACATGCCTAAAATCTTCCACAACATATTACATGTGTTAAGAGATGGTTGTGATGCTCGATGACATCTAATACCTTAAAGAGGGATTTGAAAATGGGAGCGATTCTTATATCTATGCTGAATGACAGCGTTTTAGCTGAGAGAATGCCAATCTTCAGTTTTAATGGTCAGTAATAAAAACAGGTCTGCTAACTGGCTCGAGTGAACCGACCGTAATGGGGCCCAACATAGAACTCACCGATTCTTATTACTGTTATTTTTCTTAATTTAATGTTCTGGCACTTGACTTATCGTCATTCACCTTCTTGCTTCCCAGTACAATGTTGTTAAGTCTGAATTACAGAGCCGCGCGGGGTAGCTGTGCGGTTTGCGGCGGCTTGTCACGGTTCGCGTGCCTCTCGCCGTCGGAGGTTCGAGTCCTTCATCTGGCATGGATGTGTGTGTGTTGTCCTTAGCGTTCGTTCAAGTTAGATTAAGTAGTGCGTAAGCCTAGGGACCGATTACCTCAGCAGTTTGGTCCCATAGTCCTCACCACAAATTTCTCAAAAGAAATATGTGTATTACATTCACTTAATTTTGTGCACTGTTTTACATATTTTTTGTTCGTGATCGAACCAATTTTGCGGCGAAAAACACATTTTGGGGACTGTAGGATGGAACACTTATGCAGAAGGGCGGCCAAAAAGTCATGTCCAATAATCATGCGAAATACGGCTACTGCTTCGCTTCTTGTTACATCAGACTCTTTCAAGAACGTGACGTTTTTACAGATCTTTCCCTCACATGAAATTGTACTGGGTCCTTTTAACTTTTCTTGAAATGTGTTTTTAGGAACGCATTTAACTGCAAAATATGGCGTCTTAGTTGTTCCAGTCTGTTAAGTTTTTGTGTCCTTTTTGGTCAGGACATCCGCTTTTGCATTACCGTATAAGCCACAGTGAGATGGAATCCACAGTATTGCAGTTACCTTCTTCTTCCGTTGCAGCCACTTAATCACTTTATGGAATTCTTCAACTTGATATTTTTTTGGAACTTGTGTGTTGATAACAGACATATTACCGCTCTGGAATCACAAGATATACACTTTGTTGAATAGGTGTAAGTAGCTGTTTATTTGAGTAATCACAGTTCTGGTGGTTTCAACTTCACCTTCAAAATGTGTGTGGTGCAGTTCTAAAGTATGATAGAAAATTTTCCTGTGTATTCCTACGCTGACGTTACTTTCTATGTAGATGTGGAACCACGGATATCAAGGATATCTTAGACCTTTTTGTATCGAATGCTATAGCTCTCATTATTAATTCGGCTGCATCAGGTTTTTTATTGTTATTCATTATGTCTAGCTCGAATTGCAGATGAGGAATCACAATCGGAGAGGGAGATAAAACAATTTTTCCGCTGCAATTTTCGGCAGATGAGATTGCGATCTTCTGTGTTCTACTTCAAGGATGACGCTAATTTGTGTTTTTAACTGTCTACTACTATAGTTACATGAATCATTGTATTTTAGCCATGTAATGTGGTAGAGTAGACGAATGAGTTTCTCGTAGTGAAGCAGTGCTATTTTTCGAATACTTATGTCAGTAGATACTTATCCCGTTAGAAATCTCACAGATACTAATTTTTTGATTTTATTCCATCAATTACAATTCTTAATTCTCCGTTCTAGAGATTTTTTTAACTTGTTGATATTTCTTCTAGTAGTCTTAACTAAAAGAAATATCGTCAGGTTAGAAAAAGTAACGAAACAGGCTTTAAGAATTATACCTCGTGAGTAAAATCAACACCTTTTTTATCCATGAGAATTATAACTGAATTAGAACCTACTGAAATAGGTATTGACAAGTTAGCACAGCTTCAGTGTGAGAGACTCGTTTGGCTACCATATCAAACTGCTAAAATATAACTTCCTGGTTAAGTGCAACACATATTAGGATACTGAAGTATGTAGTCTGATTGTCTCTGAGTGTCTAGCTTCATACGACAATGGAGTTCCGCCTGTCGTGAGGTGTGATTTAGCTAATAGTTAATTCCCCGTTATTACTAAAAACAATTTCGTCTCCCTATTTCACGTCCATTCATCAAGCTAAAAGAAAACTGCACTATATCCTATTGACAATAAATTTTTAACACTCACACATATGCCCTAAAATTATAGAGAAAAAGCGATGCAATATTTTCACAATCAAATCCTGCATATATTCCGGATACGCATACCGTCTCTGCGCCTTGTTGCAGTACCTATCTAACATTCTTTAACAAGCAAGCAAACAATTTTAACTTCAGTAATACTAGCATCTATCGTGTCCGGGTGTAAACGTAAACTTTACGTCCCTCATTTACGAAAATACAACGACTAGGGTGTATTTATTGAAGTCTTCTTTTGGCAAGGTGTCAACAAATGTAGACTGCATACTGTCTGACTCAATATTTTCTTGCCTCCACCGCTTACGTAATCTCTGTCCACGGACTCAGTCCCCTGGTTTGTGATGCTGTGCGGTTGCTTGTAGACGCAACGTATAACGGATTTCCCAAAGGCAAATAATATCAGGATTTTCCCCCACTTGCAGCACTTGTCCCATGATTCAGCAAACACTTTCAAAACATTGTCCTAGCTCTTCATTTGAGATTACTGCTTTGGACAGTAATAAAATTTCGAATGTACGGTGATGTAATCGGCCCATTACAAAATTGAATAACTGATATGGTACAAGAGGAAAGTAGCTTTCCTGGAGGCCATGTGTCTCGTAGTTATGTAAGTTTTAACTGGTTAAAAAAAATATAACAGTTTATTTGTTTGCCCACAGCTATATTTTCTACGTTTTAAAATACAAATATCGTGTGCGATGAACATTGTTTGATAGGTGTTTACAGACAGCACTGAAGCTGTGGCCTTCATGCTTGTCTGCATGGTGTGGGGTGGAGTGTGGGGTGAGAACCTGATGGACTCCCAAGACGTTAGTAAGACTTTTTTTTAAACAGAATGAACATTTATTGCTCTTGGATACGGTGTTGTCCTGCCTGAGGTTTCCAGTTGCTACGAGAGCAGGTGAAGTTGAAGCAGGCCCGGTACGTGCTGACGTCTGCACTGTCTCTACTGCTACAGCGATGGGGCTGCACTCAAGGTTGCTGACCACACGCGCTGCATACGTTGCTTGAATGGTTCCAGTGACCAGCCACACCACTACCAGTTTACCATGGTACACTCTATGTCGTAGTCGGCACTCAGTGAATGTACCCAACAGCTCTATAAGCGCTAGCAGTAGTCACGAAAAATTATGTTACGGCTTCTCGGCGAGAAAAAGGCCGGCATTTACGATGTCTGCTCCTACATTTAAGTCAAAAAGTGGCAACTACTGCAACCTCCTGTGATGTTGGTACTGCGAGCTAGATCTCCAGGGGGTCTGGTGGTAGGAGACATCCAAGTCATGGTGGATGATAATATTACTGTCCCACAAGGGTTTCATTTCTAGTCCTCTAGCATGAACTGGGAGATCTGGTCCACACAAACAAAAAAGAGATTGGAAAGATTGTTACTAAATTATGCAGTAATTTTTCGATGTTGTGACTACTTTTCTTAAGTCTTCTGGATGTCAAAGTTATTTTCGCAGTGAGAACTATATGTGTTTTCCTTGAAATTTTTGTAACGTTGATGTGCAATCTTTGCTCGGATTTCACTTACGTGTCAAATTGCGCCTTCCCTCTAAATAAGTTCACCGGTAATACAATACCTGTGCGAGGAGCACTAACATGTACATAAAATTGAAGCCTCTTGTTTACAAAAACAAAAGCGAATCCTCAACAACTTTATAGATAAAATCTTTAAGTGAAAAGTTGGATTAGGATGATCTTAGGTACATACAATAACTAGGTGGTGCTGCCAGCTCATTCGAAATTGTTTTGGAAAGTAAAAGTTATGGTCTTAGTTCTACTATTGAGAAGTTAAATTGTGTTGGTCATGTGCAGAAAACTAGTGAGAGGCAGGCTTTTAACGTTAAAAGTTGAATTAGTAGTTAAAAAACTTGGACAGAAAACCTCTAGACATTACTAACAGGGTCACTGCCAGGGACGACCATTCATTACTAGTGTAGTATGGCAAGGTCGTAGGGAGAAACAGTAGGAATGTGAAGAAAATGCTGAAATATGAAAAACATGTACATAATTTGTGTGACATTATAAGGAAGGATAGGAATAGATATCGCGGTACTCGGGATTGGGAGTTTTGTTAAATTCTATATATGCAGTGATTAATCAAAAGAATAAATACTGAATACTGCAATATTACGTATTTAGTCTGTACTGCAATGTTACTTATTCTGTTAAATATTGTGATCTAGCATGAGACTCTAAAATAACCCAATACCACGATAACATACGTACAGACATCGGCTATCCCGAAGTACGCACGAAATAATATTTAATACACTCTCCGCCTTCTAACATATAGTTCGCTTGAGCGATGCTATTAGGAGAGAAAATATGCTTGGTTTTACACAGACTGTTATGATTAATTTGGTTCTCGTCATTTATGTACCAACTTTCACAAAGAAACTGAGGCACTTTTTATGCTTGTTAAATGGATTATTTTTTTGTATTTACTATTCGTTATCGGCAATGCAAAAATTGAGGAGAATCTCATCTGCCATTAAGCGGCCAATCTTAAAGATACTGAACTCATTCAGTACGGAAACATTAATGAATATAATTTGTCTTTACTAACTTTGAAACTATTAAAAAATCAAAATAGAGAAGTCTCCCGCATTTACATTTAGTATTACAGACTGAATTTCTAACTAAAAAATGTCGTCAGCGTAATGGCCGACCAAATGCTGCTAGGGAAAGAGAGCTCCTCGCAACACGAAGTTCTGAAATAGATATTAATGGTAACTATTAGGGGAGGAGCTCACTTCTTCACTCACCAACACTTTCTAATAACAGTTGGACATATATTCTGATAACTTACAGATAGATTTAAATTAAATATCAGACTGTGATACATTGCGGCCTTCCGCTAGAAGAAAAAAGCTAGAAAACAAAGTCCAACCCAAAAAATTATCTCTGTTCTTCTCCACCTAAATTACACTGATGCTATAAACAAAAGGCTATTTGCTAAACACATCACTGTTTGCGAGCTTTATAGATTATAAACTACACTTTTCAATATTTGATTTCATCACGCACATTCAAGCTTTTTATATTCTTACTTATTTTTATGCTGATAGTATAGCAATTGAATTAATCAACAAAGAAATATACATGTATATACATCACAACAAGAAGTAGATAGTAAATGAAATTACATACACAGTACATTTGTGTTAGAATAACGAGTTTCGTCTTTCTGAAAAAAAATTGGTCTTTGCCTGCATTAGTTGTAACTGTCTTGGCATAGATTTTGTCTAACATGCACATATACACCACAATAAGAAATAGTAATTCATATTACGTACACAGTAAGTTTGATTTGAAATATTAAAGTTCATCTTCATGAAGAAATATTTGTCGGTGCAAGCAATAAACATAACTGTCTTGGTCAACAATTTTTAGTTCAGACGTCACTATTTTTTAAAACAGAAGAAACCTTTTAATTTTTCTCGAAACGTCAATTTATGTGACCTTTTTGTCACATAGGCCCGTAGTGAGGGTGTACTTAACATTGTTTACTGTTTTATGTACAGTCTCACTACCATACCACAGCATTAGTTAAGTGTTCATGTTCACATGAGTATGGTAGGTACATCTCATTTCACAGTTATCACACACATTTCATGTGTTATAAACATTTTTCGATCTGTCTTCATTATTACAGTTCAGTAAATTTACTAGGTCTAACACTACTTTTTAGCAATAATGTGAAGAATTCATAATCCCAGAGACCCCATACGACTTTGCTTACACTTACCCATTTGGGTTACAGACGTAAGCAATAAAGGGTCAAAAGTCCCACCTAGAGCCTATGGATTGTAGACATTCAAGCTTTTTATATTCTCACTTATTTTTATGCTGATAGTATAGCAATTGAATTAATCAACAAAGAAATATACATGTATATACATCACAACAAGAAGTAGATAGTAAATGAAATTACATACACAGTACATTTGTGTTAGAATAACGAGTTTCGTCTTTCTGAAAAAAAATCGGTCTTTGCCTGCATTAGTTGTAACTGTCTTGGCATAGATTTTGTCTAACATGCACATATACACCACAATAAGAAATAGTAATTCATATTACGTACACAGTAAGTTTGATTTGAAATATTAAAGTTCATCTTCATGAAGAAATATTTGTCGGTGCAAGCAATAAACATAACTGTCTTGGTCCACAACTCACATATTTTACAAAACTATTTGTTATATACATTCGGTTTTACATATGAAGTCTGTTTTTCAATTTCCTTGCCCTTTACACACTACGATAGTTACAAGTTTACATTGTACTTAGGAATTATTGTGTCATCGTAAGGAATAGTTACATTTCGAAGTTTAACCGAAGTAAGAGTCGTCGATGATGGTGCAGTGGTTGAGACGTCGGCGAATCGTTGCTGCGCGACGACGAAGCGTGTACGGCAGCCTCCCGCAAGTAGCGACAGGTCGTTGCTGGCGCCGTGACGTCAACAGACAGCTGACGAACAGTCGCAAGGCGCCGCTCATCAGCTGGGCAGTCGGGAATGTCGGCCGGCTGCTCGCCTTATGGAGAACATGAAAGTATTCGACTGACCATCAGTTCATCAGCAAAGCAGGACAAACACACATATCAAAGGTGCTGAAAGATATGTTATTAATTTTTCAAGCACTCCTCAGTCATTCATGTATACTGCTTTTGTCTGCACTGATATAATGCACGAATGCACGAGATCCAGTTCCTTAAATAAGTTTATGGCTCGAACTAACACATTTCACTATTTCAACTTAATAATTGCTTTTTTTAAGTATTCACTGCTCTGCACTACACACTGTCATTGTGGCAATTGTCAATGTGTGTACATTGCTGTGACACCTTTTCACTTCACTATGCTGGCACAATGTCGCTTCTATCATTCGCTTGTCGGCCCCGGAATCCGCAGTTAGCTGTGCGCTACCCATAGCATCCTTTCACAGTCCACTTGGGATATTCTGTTCATAGGAAGTTTATCTTGTCCACATAAATAATTCTTCACACTCTGAATGTCGGGACTATTTGAATATTAAATTATATACCTTGCTGAAGGCACCGCCATGTATTTTGCTAATTTTATTTACGTTAACTCACTGTACTTGAACAACAGTTATATACTGCGAAATACAGTCAACACTCACTGCAGTAGCACACAATCTAATGTTCACTTTTCAAATCACGTTCCAGTTTGTGATTCATCTTATTCATATTGCACTGTCTAAGCGTCCAGATAGTTTCATTTATAAACTGGAACATATTAGCCCATATTACTTAGACTATATAAGAAATATGGCTTTCAATTTACATAGTAATATTTCATACATTAGGTACATTATACTTCTAGATATGGCTTTTCACTCTCTATCAAGTGATTGATCAAGCCAGCACATCTTATTTAAAGTTTCAACCAATTGGTCTTCCTGTGCCCATGAGTTCAGTTGGGTTTTACAAGCATATTGTATAACCACTCAACACTGATTCATTTCGTTTATTATTGTTGCACTTCCAGTTGCCTTGCTTATCTGGGAGTGACTTCAAACACTTCCAAGCTAGAATCTATGTAGACGTTAATCATCTGCATACCTTCGATTTTTATACTTTTTAAAGGATAAATTGTTAGATGTAACGCATTCTTTTAATGATCTGTGGCTTGTACTTGTTTCCAGCAACCATGCACAATGCCTTTTTTTAAATTTTGTGCTAGGCGCCACTAAGCAGATTCATTTACTAGTACTTTGTTAACATTCACACATTTAAATGCATGACTCTCATTCCCAAAAACTTACTCACACATATACTTAAGAACTACCACCTATATATAACAAGCATACACCCAAAATTCAACATACATGAAATGAATCTTAAGAATCTCTACATTTACACCTTATACCTAATCTCTGTACATTACGCAGATGAGTTTTCTGTTCATTCAAGCATCTCCTTGCGCATCCATGGGTATGGATGGCTTTAGATTGTTATGAGGATATAATGCTCTTACTTTTCCTGTCTCTGAGTGTACCCATCGTGAGGGATATCCATGATTCTGTGTGGTACTGAGTATAAGAGATGCCACTTTTTGTTAATCTTTCTAATACTCGAAGACTTGGGATGGTTCTTTAGCATCACCAAGTCTCCTCTATTGTATGTGTAGGGTCTGTTCAGACTCCTATCATACACTCCTATAAATGGAAAAAAGAACACATTGACACCGGTGTGTCAGACCCACCATACTTGCTCCGGACACTGCGAGAGGGCTGTACAAGCAATGATCACACGCACGGCACAGCGGACACACCAGGACCCGCGGTGTTGGCCGTCGAATGGCGCTAGCTGCGCAGCATTTGTGCACCGCCGCCGTCAGTGTCAGCCAGTTTGCCGTGGCATACGGAGCTCCATCGCAGTCTTTAACACTGGTAGCATGCCGCGACAGCGTGGACGTGAACCGTATGTGCAGTTGACGGACTTTGAGCGAGGGCGTATAGTGGGCATGCGGGAGGCCGGGTGGACGTACCGCCGAATTGCTCAACACGTGGGGCGTGAGGTCTCCACAGTACATCGATGTTGTCGCCAGTGGTCGGCGGAAGGTGCACGTGCCCGTCGACCTGGGACCGGACCGCAGCGACGCACGGATGCACGCCAAGACCGTAGGATCCTACGCAGTGCCGTAGGGGACCGCACCGCCACTTCCCAGCAAATTAGGGACACTGTTGCTCCTGGGGTATCGGCAAGGACCATTCGCAACCGTCTCCATGAAGCTGGGCTACGGTCCCGCACACCGTTAGGCCGTCTTCCGCTCACGCCCCAACATCGTGCAGCCCGCCTCCAGTGGTGTCGCGACAGACGTGAATGGAGGGACGAATGGAGACGTGTCGTCTTCAGCGATGAGAGTCGCTTCTGCCTTGGTGCCAATGATGGTCGTATGCGTGTTTGGCGCCGTGCAGGTGAGCGCCACAATCAGGACTGCATACGACCGAGGCACACAGGGCCAACACCCGGCATCATGGTGTAGGGAGCGATCGCCTACACTGGCCGTACACCACTGGTGATCGTCGAGGGGACACTGAATAGTGCACGGTACATCCAAACCGTCATCGAACCCATCGTTCTACCATTCCTAGACCGGCAAGGGAACTTGCTATTCCAACAGGACAATGCACGTTCGCATGTATCCCGTGCCACCCAACGTGCTCTAGAAGGTGTAAGTCAACTATCCTTGCCAGCAAAATCTCCGGATCTGTCCCCCATTGAGCATGTTTGGGACTGGATGAAGCGTCGTCTCACGCGGTCTCCACGTCCAGCACGAACGCTGGTCCAACTGAGGCGCCAGGTGGAAATGGCATGGCAAGCCGTTCCACAGGACTACATCCAGCATCTCTACGATCGTCTCCATGGGAGAATAGCAGCCTGCATTGCTGCGAAAGGTGGATATACACTGTACTAGTGCCGACATTGTACATGCTCTGTTGCCTTTGTCTATGTGCCTGTGGTTCTGTCAGTGTGATCATGTGATGTATCTGACCCCAGAAATGTGTCAGTAAAGTTTCCCCTTCCTGGGACAATGAATTCACGGTGTTCTTATTTCAATTTCCAGGAGTGTATTTTGCCTTTCTAATTGGTGCATGACGCTCCAGTGCAAGCCAGGCTTGTTGCAACATTGGTTGTCTAGTTATGAGTCTTGTGGTATGTGGCAGAGGCTTCTGCCACTCATCGTCAGCTACATTCGGCATAACGATTTCACAGGGCGTGCGCCCTGTAGATTCATGAGGCACATTGTTATGAATTCTCTCAAAAATGTGAAACCAACTCTACCCACTTAGTTTGTTGGTTTGCTGCATATGTCTGGATAAATCAATTTAAATGGCAGGAACAACGATCTACAGGATTTGGGCTTGGATTAGAAAATGATACTAAAATGTGTTTAGTGCCGTGTTCTCATAGAAACAGTTTCCAGTTCTGGCTTTTGAAATAGCTGGCATTGTCTGTCAGCGTGATCATCGGTTTCCTGACACCTGGTATATAGTACGACACAAATTTCCAGAGTATAGTTTTCGTGGTGGTGATTCTTGTGGGGTGCAATATCAGATGTTAGGAGAAAATATCAAACACAGCTACCACATATTCTACCCCACCTCTTGTTATTGGCATGGCTCTGGTTACATCAACAGTAACCATCTGTGATGGTGCTGTTGGAACTATGGGGTGTAGTTCATTCCTAGTACTATGAGTACATGGTTTTGTTTTTTGGCAAATGAGGCAAGAGCTCGCCAGTGTTTTGAACTTCTGGTGCAAGTTTGGAAAATAGCAGTATCTAATTAACAGATTGGCGCATTTCTTGCCGCCAAAATGTCCCCAACAATCGTGAGTGTACTTTATCAGATTGTTAACGGACTGTGTCGGTATGCAAACACATCAGTTTGCTGAAGTTTCTTTCAATCTGTGATACAAAAAGTCATTTTGGATCTTATATAATTTGCTAAATTCTCCATTTGTATTGGTATTTAGTGAGTTAATTATCCTGTACCATAATGGATCAGCGCACTGCATATTTTTGATTTCACGACACATACGTACATATTTGTTACGTCTGGTGGGATCCTTAAGCAACAAGATTTTAAACTCCGTAGACTGTTCTACTAAGCCCGCAAACTCAGGTAATCCTCTAGGCAATCTAGACAGTTTGTCTGCAACCAAATGATCCATTCCCTTTACATGTCTGATTTGGAAGTTGTAATCTTCCAAAGCCAAATTGTTCCTTGTAAGGCGTTTGTGCAGTAAGCACATAACTAAGCACCTGGTGGTCACAAAATATTATTACCCTTTTGTCCATAGACGTGATAATGAAATTTCTTCAGTGAACAGATCACTGCTTCAACTTCTGTTGCAGAATATGTCCACTCATAGGAATTTAGCACATGGCTTGCATATCCTATTATATTAATTTCAGTTTGTTGCACCTTGTTGTCCACTTGAAACAGATAAAATCTCAACCCACAAAAAGATGCAGCTGTCGCAAGATAAAAATGACATGTTGGGATGGTGGAATATCTCCACGTTTTCTAGTGCTGCTTTGATCTGATCAAATGTCCTCTTGCATTAACCCGTGAAAATCCAAGGTTGATTTTTCCTGTAGACTTGATAAGTCTTCACTATTTAATAACTGAGCAAGTAGAAATCGCCTAAAAAAGGAGGAAATTCCTATAAATGAATTTACTTGCTTTTCGGTATGAGGGTATGGCATATCCTCTATTCCCACAGGGGAAATTATGTGTGTTAAAAACTTTTTTCCTCACTACCAAATTTGGATTTTGCAATGTTGGCAATAACTCCTACTGCTGCAAATCTTGTTAACAAGTGCTACAAAATTTCCATATGTTCATAACAGGTTTCTCATGCTATTATATCATCCATTACCTTTTCTAACAGGTTGGGCCCTAATACTGTGTCCAGTGCTATAATGAACACACTTGCACTGAAATTCAATGTATAAGGTAAAACTCGGAACTGGTAACTTCTACCAGCGAATATAAATGCGGTATATGTTCTTGAAGCTTACATCAAGGGATCCTGCCAACAAGAAGCTCTTAGATCCAGTCTTGTCAAACACTTGATGCCTGTAAATTTCTGTATTTGATCTTCTATATTTTCAGGCCTGTTCCGAATGCGTATTATTATCTTATTAATGTCGCAAGCATCCAATACTGATCGAACACTGCCACCTGTTTTCATAACTGCTAACAGCGGAGTATTATATTGTGGCATTTAAGGTTTCACTATCTGCTAATGCAGCAACCTTTGTATCTCTTTTCCTACAGTTTGCCTTTTAGTCCATGGTATAGAGTAGTTAGCACAACAGAATTTTTTATGGGGCTTCATCTGAATGTCGAATTCACATCCCTTAATAATACCTGATTTTTCTGAAAATACTTTCACAAATCGATTTAACAATTGTCTTAAGTCAGCTTGTTGTGGCTGGCTTGAGTAAGAGGATTCAGCTACTTTTTCTTCAGTTCTTTCTTTAATAGTGACAGCTTCCAACTCACAATCGGATTCCTGTTCATCATTGCTTTGAGTAATGGTACAGTCATTGGTACACAATGTATATCGATCATTGACAGTTCCTCAGACATTCTGGTAGTAAGTTTGGTATGTGTCCGGAGTCCTAATCAGTGCCAGGTTAATTTGCCACTTACGGTAGTATAAAGTGCTTGTGGCTTGGGAGAGGTCAATTCTTGCCTTCATTTTCCAAGGCGCATCAAGTCTCAGGATGCAAGGCACTGCAAGATTACTTACTACAGGGAATGATAATAACATAACTTCTTTTTCAGTGGCGATCTCAGCCTGCACCTGAATCTTCATCACTTGCACTTTGCCCCGCAGAGCACCTACGACCTTACAATTTTCCATTGGCAAGATGTGTAACTTCTTTACATCATCAATACATTTGAATAACCGCTCATCTATGACAGAGGTGCTCGCCCCTGTATCAAGGATTACTGTCTGTTGTTTTCCATTTATTTTTGCGATAAACGTAGCCTGCACATGACCTACATCCTGTAGTTCCGCCGAGTGCGGATCAACTGTTAACTCTCCTTTCATATAGCATCCATCATTACAACAGAGTAAATGTGCACCCACATTCTGTTTGACCCCCTGCTATAACCTTGCTGACCGTCTGGGAAGGGCCAGAGTTTGATGCCATGTCGCACTCTGCTGATATTGTCACGTCTGCGATTCTCACCCCGTCAGTCACAGTTTATGATGTACCCAGAGCAATATACACATGTAGCTGACTATTCTGTGGCTGAGGTGGGGCAGTGGCATCACAATAACGTTAATGTGGTTGACAGGCATGTGACCTGTCGGCATGGCTTGCTGTGATTGCCAATTCACGGGCCTGTCCGTTGCCACTACTCACCTTTTGCTCAAATTTTTTTTATTTACAAAAATGGAGTTTCCTCCCCCTTCGCTCCTTCTTTTTCGTTTATAATTGCCCCCCCCCCCTTTTTGTTGGAGACTGGTTCATTTTGGCATTCCGGGTTGCCTTATTACCACTGCAACTCCAGTTGTCATTCACAGGCAGCCTATTATTCATTAAGTTCGCCTTCTTATGGAAGTTCGCTCAACGTGAATATTCATTGTTTTTGCCAAAACCATTTTTACTGGGACAATCATTCCTCTGATTTCTTGTTCTGTAATTCTCTTGGCCGTTACCTGAGTTCCGTTGCTCATTCTGCCGGGCATCCTCATGTATCAAGTCCAGAGAATCTGTCATTGCAGTGATCAATTCTAGGTCTGTATCCCGAACGTGCACCAATTTTTCCCGAATCGCTATTGGTAATTTCCCTTTTAAGATTCATAAAAGTCTCTTGCAGGCATTGGTTCATCCCAACACCTCGTCTTATCCAAATACTGTTGAAAGTGTTTCCTCAGATTGTCAAAGCGCTAGTTAAAGGGTTCAGGGTTGTACACCTGTTTACCTAGAGCAGTACGTGGCAATATATTTGTTCTCAAATCCCGAGAACGTTAGACACTGTTCCACAATCTCCATCGCCCACAGTGCACTGTCTCCCGAAATAAATGAAATCACGAACTCAGTTTTCTGGTGTTCAGTCCACGACACAGGTAACACTTGTCGAAAACTTTTGACAAAAACCATGGGATGTACATTTTTACTTTCATCAGTAAACGATTGAAACTGCCGGTGTTTAATTAAAGTTTCTTCGTGCTTCACCTGTGTTACTGTTGGTAACACTCCGGCACCTGTTGCAGCGACAATCCCTGGATAATTCACCAGAGAGAGCGGATCCATTCTCTCGCAGTCTGATTTTCCTGCTCCGTACATACCAAGTGGTACATTTATGTACTGAACTTTCCTAACAGGTGTCGCACTAGTCGATGATTGTGCTTCCACTTCCAGGCGAATCACAGCCTATGTTACACAATCACTAATCTTTTGCTCTGAAAAATTCGACATTTCATCAACAATTCTATTGAAGTCCTTTACCTGATGTTCCAAAACGCTATGCCCCTTGTCCAACTGATCTACATGCTCATCTAAGTGTGACAACTATTGCGAAATGCCTTTACTATGTTCCACTAATTCCGCGACTCGTTGTTTTACAACATCGATCTCCTGTGACAAATGTGACACTATCACCTTGTCACTTCGGTCTAAAATTTGGTTAAATTTTTACAGAAACTGAGCATCATTGACCTGTTCCCTGCGTTCGCGAGCCAGGCATTCCTGTCTTTCTTTTACTTCGCAAACAAGGTGTCCTACTCTATCTTTCTCCTCACACTCTGCTCGATCTACAGCTAAAATGTCTTTTACGTGTGAAATTAGAGCTTGCTCGCGAATCAAGTGCTCTTGCCTTTCTTTATCTTCCCGAGAAAGGCGTTCTAATTTGTCTTTCATTTGTGTTGATTCTCTCTGAAATTCAAATGTGCAATAAGTGCAGTCAAGAAATGAGCTGTTGGTGCTGGTGCTTGCGCAACATCAGCGGTTGGTGCTGTAGCATCACATTTACCTATCATAGCAGGTGAGTGAATTTCTCTGCTCATCTGAGCATGCTCATCAGCATTGCCAGGTGCATTATCGGTCACATACTGCTCACTTTCCTGTCTAGGAATTTCGGATTGATTAGTTGCTGGAAATTCATATTCGTTGTCATCTAAATCAGACATATTCTCGCTCTCTGCTAGTTTTTCATTGCGTGTCTTACCCATGATTGCAGAAATCTACTATCACTATCTGGACACAAAAAAAAAAAATTGAAATCTGGTTCCTCCAAAATGTCACACACACAAGAAATACAAAAATATACTAAAAACACCCAAAATTTTGAAATAACCTAAAGAAATCCTATCAGTGACTTCAAATGAAGCTGTAACCTACCATCTTGCACTGACTTTGTAGTGTAAAACTTTCACAATACTTCTATAGAGTGCTGCTAAAAATCTATCTATGCAGAAATATTACTTTGACGGCACTGCACACACAAGTAAAGCTATCATTATTTGATCTTAAGTTGTTTGAAATTCACATATCTGAGTGGGTGACCTGTGTGTCAAACACTATTCACTGCAAATTATAAAACTGATTCACTCACAAGTATTTATGGCAAATGAATCTGACTAAAATTCACTGGGGCTAAAGAATGTAATTTTGCTTTAAATATAAGACTATGAGAAATTTGTGCCAACACAGTCAGCACAATGCATGGTCCATAGATTCTTCTCTCTTCTTGGTTCCAGCCCAGTAGCACATGCACTCACACCCTTACCTTTAATAACGGGTATTGCGTGCTGCTGCGTATATCTCGGTTGAGACAATTGTGTATATTGAATCAGCTGCAGGTCCAAAATCGTCACTGCATCGGTCTCGTACAGTTCTCGTTCAGGTGCAAGTGTTTATGTTGGGGCATATGGTACATTATTACATATACAGGGTCAGATCTTGCACCAGACACATTATCACATACACAAAAATATATTTTACTAATATCTTTGTAGCGACGCTGCCGCGCGCTAATTCAAGCTCGCCAGTGTGTGTGTGTGTGTGTGCTGTGCGCGTGTGTCAGTACAGTGATGTAGCGTCGCTGTGTAGTTCCGCGCCCAGCCTCTAGAGGCGCTGTGTTTTATAACTTTTATATACGTTCTGTTTATTATGATTATTATTCCTTGTTTTTTAGAGTTAGTGAGTAGTTCCTTGTCTCCTGACTTGTGTGGACGGATACTATTTTCTCTCCTAACTACAGAAGTTCCCGAGGATTGAGGATCCTCTGTATAGATCGGAAGCAAAATTTTATAGCCCCGAACTGTCCACGCATGCCGGGCGTCGTCAGATACGCGCCGCAATAAAGTTATTATTACTCAACTGAAGGTCTTCATTCTTCCGAATCACGTCAAGCAAAAGTCGGACAGCCACCAGTTTAGCTGTACCCGACAAGTGGTGACCCCGACGTGATTCAAGCAGAGACCGACGTGATTCAAGCAGAGACCGACGTGATTAAGAAGAAGCAGTCGTGAGCTACGCAAGTAACGAGCACATAATGACCGAACAGCAGGCCGTCTCCAGGATTGCAGTCCGTTTGCCGCCGTTCTGGCCCGACAACCCAGTACTCTGGTTCGCGCAGGCAGAGGCAAGTTTTAGCTGCGCTGGAATAACGGTCGAAGCAACTAAATTTGCGCTGATTGTGAGCCAACTCGACCAACGTTATGCAGCCGAGGTGCAGGACATAATCACAGCACCGCCCGAGGCTGGAGCTTATGCCAGGCTAAAATCAGAGTTGATTCGACGGGTTGCCGCGTCACAAGAGGACCGGATACGTCAGGTTCTGACACAGGAAGAAATTGGCGACAGGAAGCCTTCCCAATATCTGCGACATCTACGCAGCAAGGTTGACACCGGTACTGTGCCAGACAGTCTGCTCAGAACGCTGTGGAGCAGTAGGTTGCCGCCGCAAATAAAAGCCATAATCGCCTCACAAACGGACATGCCGCTGGATGACGTGGCGCAGCTAGCAGACCGGATTCAGGACGCGATCACACCGGCTCCGGTCAGCGCAGTCGCGGCGTTGGACAACAGTGCAAACAGTACCGCGTCTGTGGCACGAGCCGACCATGATTCTCTCGCTGCCAAGGTTGAGCTTTTGTGCGCCCAGGTCAGTGCGCTGCTAGCACGGGACGACGACAATAATAGAAGAAGTCGATACAGACGGCGGCGTTCGAGAAGCAGATCTTCCGGCAGTACTACCACTCCGCAAGGCGAGGTACCGTTGTGCTGGTACCACCGACGATTCGGCGATCAGGCAAGGAAGTGCACATCGCCATGCTCGCACCCAAACGCCACCGGCGGTCGACAATAGGCGCAACCGACTGCCAGTTATCCTCCAAGCGCCTGTTCGTTACCGATAGGAGTTCCGGCGTTAAGTTTTTAATTGACACTGGATCGGACCTGAGTATCATACCACGAACAGCCATACATCGTTGCCGGCCGCCAACTGCCTTCCGCCTGACGGCTGCCAACAATTCTTCCATCGCAACATATGGCACACAGAGGATGGAGCTTAATCTCGGCCTACGTCGCGCGTACGAGTGGAATTTTACAGTTGCTGACGTCACGGAGGCGATCGTCGGGGCTGATCTCCTCGCGCACTATCACCTGCTGCCGGACGTCGCGAACGCACGCTTGGTAGACAGCGTCACTGGCTTAGCTGTCACGGGTTTCCGTCGCAACACCGCAACGCACAGTGCCAAGTTGGTCCATGCTACGGAGGGTGAGTACACTGAATTACTGCTTAACTATCCGAACTTGACCAGGCCGCCCGGCGCTCCCAGGTTCATACCACATGACACGGTGCATCACATTCAAACGACTGATGGTCCCCCAGTAGCATGCCGACCTAGGCGTCTCGCTACGGACAGATTGAAGATAGCGAAGGCAGAATTCGACGCCATGATTCGCGAGGGCATAATGCGGCCATCTAAGAGCCCGTGGTCCTCCGCATTACATCTTGTTCCGAAGAAGGGTGGAGCTTGGCGCCCATGCGGTGACTACCGTGCGCTTAACGCGCGAACGGTGCCGGACAGATATCCCGTTCCGTTACTGAGGGATTATAATCACGCTTTACATGGTGCCACGGTGTTCACAGTCCTGGACTGCGCTAAAGCGTATACACAGATTCCGGTGGCCAATGACGACATTCCAAAGACTGCAATAATAACGCCTTTCGGTTTATTTGAAAGTAAATTTATGACTTTCGGTTTACGCAATGCCGCTCAGACCTGGCAAAGGTTTATAGACTCGGTTCTCCAGGGGCTGCCGTTCTGTTTCGCCTACCTGGACGATGTGTTAGTGTTCTCTGCTGACCACGATCAACACCGACAACATCTGCGAGAGATTTTCGAGCGATTGGAGCGTTACGGCGTCGTCTTGAAGGTGGACAAGTGTGTTTTTGGGCAGTCAGAGGTGACATTTCTTGGCCATAAGATCTCTGCTGAAGGCTCTCTTCCTCTGTCCGAGAAGGTGGACGCTATCTTGCAGCTACCCCGACCAACTACAATCAAAGAATTACGTCGTTTTTTGGGGATGCTCAATTTTTATCGACGACACCTTCCTCACGCTGCGGAGCTGCAGGAACCTTTGACGGCGGCATTATCAGGCCCTAAAGTAAATAGCAAGTCTCTGATACAGTGGACAGAGGACATGTGTTCTGCGTTCGAGGCAACAAAGAGGAGTATGGCCGACGCGGCGCTTCTCGCACACCCACGACTCGACGCGCCATTAGCAATTGTCGTAGATGCGAGCCAGACGGCGATCGGTGCCGCGTTACAACAATGGTCCGACAACGCATGGCAGCCACTGGCGTATTATTCCCACAAGCTTTCGCCTGCACAGAGAAAATGGAGCACATACGACCGTGAACTCCTGGCAGTATACCAAGCAGTGAAATATTTTCGCCCTCAAGTGGAAGCGCGAACTTTCACGGTATATACAGACCACAAACCACTCACTTTCGCCTTCCGTCGGAATACTGTCAACTGCTCTCCCCGTCAATTTCATCACCTTGAGTTCGTGGCCCAGTTTACTACCGACATTAGACATATTTCTGGGATCGACAACATTGTTGCGGATTGCCTTTCACGGATCAGCAGTGTTTCCAGTAACATAGACTTTCCTGCACTGGCACAGGCACAGAGAGACGACGAAGAACTCCTTGCCTATGTTAAAGACACGGCTTCAGCATTGCAACTGAAACTTGTTGATGTTCCGGGGGAGGACACACAGCTATACTGCGACGTTTCTCGCGGCCGACCTCGTCCCTTTCTGACGCCGGCTTTTAGAAGGCAAGCCTTTGATACGGTACATGGATTGTCCCATCCAGGGGTACGCCCGACATTCCGCCTAGTATCGCAACGTTTCGTGTGGCCAGGCATGCAAAAAGACTGCCGCGAGTGGGTCCAATCATGTCTTCAGTGCCAACGCTGCAAGATTAACCGCCATGTACACGCACCGATCGGCGATTTTCCGGATACCACCGCCCGCTTTGCCCACGTTCATTTGGATGTAGTCGGACCACTTCCACCTTCGAACGGGCAAAGATATCTGTTTACAATGATCGACCGTTTTACGCGTTGGCCGGAGGCAGTGCCCGTGGATAATATCACAGCGGACACATTAGCTTCCGCTTTTGCAATGACTTGGTTGGCAAGATTTGGATGCCCACTACATATTACCACTGACCGCGGACGGCAATTTGAATCAGATCTGTTCTCACAGCTGGCCAAGTTTTGTGGTTACACCCACCATAAGACCACAAGTTATCACCCAGCAAGCAACGGCATGATCGAACGCTGGCACCGTTGTTTGAAGGCCGCGCTGATGTGCCACGAAGAAACCTGGACAACCGCACTACCAGTGGTCTTGTTAGGCTTACGGACGACTTTCAAACCAGACCTGGGGTCGTCAGCGGCAGAACTGGTTTACGGAGAAACACTGCGCCTTCCTGGTGACTTTGTAGACGCTGATGCCACGGAGACAGTTGCTACTGGCCAGCCGGATTTCTTGCGACGATTGAGGGACCATGTATCAAAGATTCGCCCTCCGAAAGCCACACGTCATGGCAAGCCGCCCACTTTCGTGCACCAGAACCTGGAACAATGTCGTCACGTCATGCTCCGCACTGAGGGCGTTAAACCGCCTCTACAAGCTCCTTATTCTGGTCCATATGAAGTGCTACGGCGCAGTGCCCACACCATGGATATCCTAGTGAACGGCAAAACGACGACTGTCGCGTTGAATCGGGTTAAACCTGCATATGTTTTTCCTGACACCCCACTAGCGGCACCTCGTCGTAGGCGTCCACCTACCGCTGTTCCAGACACTGACGCCACATCTCCGGCGCCGGCTCTTCAACATTCGCCGCCCAACGCAGCACAACATCCGCCTCCTGACGTTGTTCCTCCTCCTCCGACGAGGACGACCCGTTCTGGACGTCGGGTGCACTTTCCGGCGCGGTATCTCGACGCCGACGCTCCGCTTCCGCCCGGGGGGCTGATGTAGCGACGCTGCCGCGCGCTAATTCAAGCTCGCCAGTGTGTGTGTGTGTGCTGTGCGCGTGTGTCAGTACAGTGATGTAGCGTCGCTGTGTAGTTCCGCGCCCAGCCTCTAGAGGCGCTGTGTTTTATAACTTTTATATACGTTCTGTTTATTATGATTATTATTCCTTGTTTTTTAGAGTTAGTGAGTAGTTCCTTGTCTCCTGACTTGTGTGGACGGATACTATTTTCTCTCCTAACTACAGAAGTTCCCGAGGATTGAGGATCCTCTGTATAGATCGGAAGCAAAATTTTATAGCCCCGAACTGTCCACGCATGCCGGGCGTCGTCAGATACGCGCCGCAATAAAGTTATTATTACTCAACTGAAGGTCTTCATTCTTCCGAATCACGTCAAGCAAAAGTCGGACAGCCACCAGTTTAGCTGTACCCGACATCTTTGAAAATTTTCCTCATAATCGGAACTATATCTCAGTTATTCTTTATGTATTTAATATTTATGCCTATAAATTTGGTGCATTAAAATTCGAGCACCACGTTCGTGGCCGCAGCTTATCGTGGTACTCGGAATTGGGAGTTTTGTTGAATTCTATACACACAGTGATTAATCAAAAAATTAAATACTGAATACTACTATATTACGTATTTACTCTGTACTGCAATATTATTTACTCTGTTAAATATTGTGGGCTAGAATGAGACTCTAAAATAACCCAATACCACAATAACATATGTATGGACATCGGCTATTCCGTAGTATACACGAAATATTTAATACACAGAGCGCGACTCACCGCCTTCTAACATAAAGTTCGTGTGAGCGCTGCTATTATGGAGAGAAAATATGGGTAGTTTTACACAACCTGTAATGATTAATTTGGTTCTGGTCATCTACGTACCAACTTTCACAAAGTAACCGAGATATTTTTTATGTTTATTAAACGGAATAATTTTCTGTATTTACTATTCGTTATCTGCAATGCAAAAACTGAGGAGAATCTCATCAGTTATTAAGCGGCCAATCTTAAACATATTGAACTGATTCAGTACGAAAACATTAATAAACGGAATTTGTCTTTAGTAGCTTTGAAACTGTTAAAAAATCAAAATAGAGAATTCTCCCCATTTATATTTAATATTACAGACTGAATTTCTAACCAAAAAGTATCGTGAGCGTAATGGCCTACAAAATGCTGCTTTGGGAAGAGAGCTCCCTGCAACACGAAGTTCTGAAATAGAGTTATTAATTACAATTAATGGTGGCTATTATGGGAGGTACTCACTACTTCAATAACCAACCCTTTCTAATAACAATTGCACATATAGTATGAGATTTTTCCCCTGCAGCGGAGTGTGCGCTGGTATGAAATTTCCTGTCAGATTAAATCTGTGTGCCCGACCGAGACTCCAACTCGGGACCTTTGCCTTTCGTGGGCAAGTGCTCTACCAACTGAGTTACCAAGCACGACTCACGCCCCGTCCTGAGAGCTTTACTTCCGCCAGTACCTCGTGTCCTAATTTCCAAACTTCGCAGAAGCTCTCCTGCGAACCTTGCAGAACTAGCACTTCTGGAAGAAAAGATATTGCAGAGACATGGCTTAGTCACAGCCTGAGGGGTGTTTCCAGAATGAGAGGTAAAGGTCCTGAGTTCGAGTCTCGGTCCAGCACACAGTTTTAATCTGCCAGGAAGTTTCAATTGGACATATATTCTGATAACTTACAGACAGACTTACATTAATTATCAGGCTGTGATACAATGACCGCCTTACGATAGACGAAAAGAGCTAGGAAACAAAGTCCAACCCAAAAAACATATCTCTCTTCTTCTTCATCTGCATTACACAGATACTATAAACCAAAGCCTATTTGTTAAATGTATCGCTGTTTGCGAGCCTTACATATAATCAACTACACTTTTTTTATATTTGATATTAATAATGAACACAGATGCAGTATTTCAATAATTTATAATTCACATGTCACTATTTTTTAACACACAAAGCAGTCACACTCCATTGCTTTTGTAATATTCTTGCATATCCAGATCTCATTCATATATAGTTACCTTCAGTTCATATGAATGAGTTAGAAACCAACAAATTGGTGTCAGCACATGTCACACTAAGAATTTACTGACGTACAGGCAGGTTCTCTATGGAATCAAAGTTGTAATCTGTGTGACATATCATGCTGGTAATTTAAAGAAGTTGTGCAATATGACGCCTATTATTTGCATAACTGCAGTTTATCTGAATCTGTATTAAACACACTAAAACATACTATCTGTTTAGCAGATCCAGTACTTTTACCAAAGTCTGTGTGTTGAAAACTCAAAATCCAAATGAAAGTTGTAACTCTCTGATAAGGAAACTATGCCCTAAGACAATCATGGTTTCCACAGCTGCTGTTCAGATTGCAACATATCATACTTATTTAGCTTTTAACTTTCGATATCGAAGGAAGTGGATAACAGGAAAACCAATGAAACTGACATGATTGCTATTCAGTTCGAAAATCAGGTTAACCATGGCAGGCGATCAAATAAAATACAACTTGGAGGAAGAGGAGCATGCCTGTGATTTACAGTAGTTCATCCAAATGAAGTCTAATACTTCGATTCATATTTCACACAAAGCATTTTGGAAACTTTGCGTACCTCTTTGGCACAATCCACTGGAGTAGTGAGACTACTTAAATCTGGCAAGCAATCAGTCATTACTGTATTGAAACATTCAATATTAGAAAGTTTCATTTAATAGATCATTGTTATGTACAGAAAGGTGTGATTATATGAATGACGAACAAGAACTTCACTTAACAAAGTTTCATTCAGCACTTGCACAAACAAGAGCACAGAGCAAACTGCATAAACCCAGAATGCATACGGTATATATACAGGTACAGAAGATTCCAGTACAATGACTCTTGGCATTTGTGGATACTTCTAGAGTGAACTCGAACCGAATACAGAAAATTTTACAGTTCAGGTGAGTTTTGAACTCATGACCCTCCATGTGACATTCTAGTATCATAACTACTATACCACAATTTCTGCAACCATGTTAATGGATATATGTACAACAAAAAACCTAAAATTTGGCGCTTTTATCAGAGTTATTTGGAGAGTGGTAGAAATATAGCAAAAGAAGATAATTTTTACCGATATTACCTCTGCATATCATAAATCGCCAAATGACAAAGTGTAAGGACTGGACCTTAGGGTAGGAGACCATTTACCTTTTATTGTTCAGAATATCTCTTAATATAGCTGCCACTGCCAAATGTAGATGTTAGTGTGGTTGAGGTATGTTGGACGTGGATGGAATCTGTCAGGATGCTCCGTATTATAATTGGGCTACCGTGCAACTGACTGTGGCGTGCCGGCCATGTACAACCACTGTGTTTTCACGACGTCAGCATGTGCCGGCGCTTAATCAGCGACCTTACCCTCGGGAAGCGTCCGGTGTGTTTTGGCATCCAATAACACTACCCTCGCTAGCAGCCGTCGGGTTTCCAGCTGCTGGCTGACTATGGACCGTGCATAGGCCTCAGATGGTCGAACCAGCGACCCACCGTGGACTGGAATGCTGGCACCCCATCTACTGCTATGTGTAGCTGGTGGTGTGACACACCCCACCGTCCAGGAGAGCTGCCACACTACAATCCCCCACACTGGCCTCAGAGGGTCGAAGCAGTGACCTGACATGCACTGGTACGCTGGCGCCCATCTGCTGTTGCATGTAGCCGGTGTTGTGACATGCCACACCTTAAAGGAGAGCTGCCACACTTGAATCCCTGTCGTTACAAAACCAGTACTTATTTATATACGGCTTTGCGCCTCTGTTTTGCTAATGCACACTCCACGTCATGTACTCGGAACAACGAGGTAGGCCAATGGGCCTCTTCTGCCTGAAACTTGCGCCATGCAAACCACTGCATTTCCTTTTTTCAGCGGTTCTATGGCGTTGTGGCCTCCATTATTATTTGCAACTGCTGGTAAGCATTACTTACTGGCAACAGGCCCATGCCTAGCTGTAACTTGGGAGCTCATAAATATTGCAACGAATCTATCTTTTTTCCTATCTCAAACGGTGGTGCCGCTACCTTAAGGTCAATCAACAGAATTAACAATTATCATAAATTTCAAGTGAAGCAACTTTTGTACATGAGGCCCATTAGTTGGCTTTAAATAACAAAGGATTTCAAACAACTTTTCAAATGAGAAAGATAATACCTTTTCTTAAAAAATAGGATACACTGGACGCCTAAAGGTCTGCCGTAAGTTTACTTATGGACAGTTTTAAAACCTTGACCAAATAAATTCGTTCATTTTTAAGTGAATAAGTATATTTTTTATTGACAAAATAGTGAAGAAATGACATTTTTAATAATAAACTCCCAGCGAGATGAAATTTAAACATGAGACCTACAGGTTGGTTTTAAATACCAATGAATGTGTAACAGCCTTTCACATGAGAAAGTTAAAACCTTCTCTACAGAAAATAGGAAGCGCTGCACACATAATGCTCTATCGTAAGTTCAATTGATCAAATATATTCGTTCAAAAGGAACAGTGACCTCACTCATGGACTATCAACTACGCAGACAATAATATACATAAGACACATCTCTTACAAATAGTCCCCAGCTCATGACATCAGCCAAATGCATGCTTGAACGTACTGCGGAGCAGTCTACACGGGCCACACCTGGTGGTGCCGCTCGGGAGCGATTTATTGGCCGAACAGAAGGCGCGAAAAACAGTAGGAGCATCTGACTTCATTTCTCGAATGCCACCATTCAAACCTCGAGCTAAGTGTCTCATGGAGTTAGCGTACCATGGTATATCATACTGTTCAACATGCACAGTGTTGACTAGAACAAACTAAACACTGACTTTTAAAACATTATACACAATTAGCCCCTTGGCTTAGATGGTAAGGGTGAATGCCGACGCTACTAGACACCACGCAACAACAGTTAGATCAGAATGGTGCAACAAATTGCGTAGCGTCCGACCACAACATGGATTACTAACACATTTTCATAACTAAGCGCAAGCTGTTTGTCTAAGTTTAGACACACTTGCAATATGAAAGGCAGAGAGTGCATGGCAAGTGAAAGACGTAAATATACTGATGCCACCTTATCAGGTCGGCGAAATAATCGTCCGACAGCATCTGAGAAGTAGGTCACCAGTATAGTATCCCAATAAAATGTTATCGGTTGACGGCCACCAAAAACTTGGCTGCATAGACCATCTCAAGACGCAGCTGCTAACACTGCTGCTTGCACAAAATCCTTTTCAAAACACCACTTCAATGACCGAGCTACCTCCTCTCCTTGTGCAATCTCACCGTCTCCTCACTTCCTCCAAAGAGCTTGCGGCCATTGTTGCCGAGCGGTTCTAGGCGCTTCAGTCTGGAACCGCGCGACCGCTACGATCGCTGGTTCGAATCCTGCCCCGGGCATGGATGTGTGTGATGTCCTTAGGTTAGTTAGGTTTGAGTAGTTCTAAGTTCTAGCGGACTGATGACCTCAGATGTTAAATCCCATAGTGCTCAGAGCCATTTGAACCTCCAACGAGCCTCTCGCGCTCGCCCGTCGAATCGCTGACCATCGTGCTACCTCGCAACCGTCTCACGAGCGCCTAAATGTTAGCATCTCTGAACGAAAATCGATAGCTACAAAACCGACATGGCTCAATATCAAAATTCTGTTTCTGTGTTGTACAAAATTGCATTAATTTCAATCTGATAGATGTTTCAAAAAAGCGACTTTTATATTCACCTTGTCCAAAGAATGTAGATTTGTTGATAATTAAAACTATTTTGCATCAGCATGAAGAGTTATTTGTGTTTGCCTATATCATTCCTTAACGATTGTGCTATATTTAGTTAGAATGGCTTTGAAAATTGGGATTTTATAAGCTTTTCTTTCAAAGTATTATACTTTTACATGTGTTGTTATACAACAGGTGAGTACTGGAGCACCACTAGAATGAGATGCTTGAGGGGAACTCATTCAGTCTCCATGCGTCAAATTTAAACTACACTGTGTATTGGCGTTTCTGTGTTGCGCGACAGTGTTGTTGCGGAAATGAATGATATGAGGAGGGAGTTGTCTGCTGTTAAAGAAATACTGCATGCGACGCCAAACTGGTGCTAGGGCAGGTGAGGCTTATAATATACCGACTCAGTTTGTTCAGATACATGTAGAGGAAGTAGAACATAGGAGGCCATCACCTAACTGTGTACAATGATGTGGGAGCATCTCCTTCTATGTCATCTGTTCTTTTTCCTAAAGCATAGACAATTCCAACCTTTCCACGTAATAAAAAGACGACAAACCCAGTCGTTTTACTAAAATCATTTAATGGAATTTTACCTAAGAGATGGACTGATTTACAAAAAATACGCTTTACTACAGTATTTATCAATGGGGAAGCAGCACTTAGGGCAACAGAAACTGCCTAATGGTATGAAACACATGAAGAATTTGAAAAGCATTCTTGACCAAACATTGGTCTTCTTGAATAGAGGTAAGGCACAGATAAGAAGATTTTAATACAGAGCCTGTCCTTAGCGACAAGGTAGTTTATGTAAATAATTAAAAAATTATTGAACAAAACACTGTGCTGGGATGAAACCACTAAGAGGTACTGAAAATGCTTAAAGTTAAACTAGAACTAAGTAATTAGTAGAAGTTAATGAAACGAATTCAAGTGACATGGTACATGAGGATTTGAAATTGAATGTCAATGGCACTGGTCAGTCCACTCTGCCAGCTAACCACTTCAAGCATTAAAGTAGAACATACAACTGCCAAAACAGCTGTGTACCACTAATGGTGGGACCTACAGGGTGTTTCAAAAATGACCGGTATATTTGAAACGGCAATAAAAACTAAACGAGCAGCGATAGAAATACACCGTTTGTTGCAATATGCTTGGGACAACAGTACATTTTCAGGCAGACAAACTTTCGAAATTACAGTAGTTACAATTTTCAACAACAGATGGCGCTTCGGTCTGGGAAACTCTATAGTACGATATTTTCCACATATCCACCATGCGTAGCAATAATATGGCGTAGTCTCTGAATGAAATTACCCGAAACCTTTGACAACGTGTCTGGCGGAATGGCTTCACATGCAGATGAGATGTACTGCTTCAGCTGTTCAATTGTTTCTGGATTCTGGCGGTACACCTGGTCTTTCAAGTGTCCCCACAGAAAGAAGTCACAGGGGTTCATGTCTGGCGAATAGGGAGGCCAATCCACGCCGCCTCCTGTATGTTTCGGATAGCCCAAAGCAATCACACGATCATCGAAATATTCATTCAGGAAATTAAAGACGTCGGCCGTGCGATGTGGCCGGGCACCATCTTGCATAAACCTCGAGGTGTTCGCAGTGTCGTCTAAGGCAGTTTGTACCGCCACAAATTCACGAAGAATGTCCAGATAGCGTGATGCAGTAATCGTTTCGGATCTGAATAATGGGCCAATGATTCCTTTGGAAGAAATGGCGGCCCAGACCAGTACTTTTTGAGGATGCAGGGACGATGGGACTGCAACATGGGGCTTTTCGGTTCCCCATATGCGCCAGTTCTGTTTATTGACGAAGCCGTCCAGGTAAAAATAAGCTTCGTCGGTAAACCAAATGCTGCCCACATGCATATCGCCGTCATCAATCCTGTGCACTATATCGTTAGCGAATGTCTCTCGTGCAGCAATGGTAGCGGCGTTGAGGGGTTGCCGCGTTTGAATTTTGTGTGGATAGAGGTGAAAACTCTGGCGCATGAGACGATACGTGGACGTTGGCGTCATTTGGACCGCAGCTGCAACACGGCGAACGGAAACCCGAGGCCACTGTTGGATCACCTGCTGCACTAGCTGCGCGTTGCCCTCTGTGGTTACCGTACGCGGTCGCCCTACCTTTCCAGCACGTTCATCCGTCACGTTCCCAGTCCGTTGCAATTTTGCAAACAGATCCTTTATTGTATCGCTTTTCGGTCCTTTGGTTACATTAAACCTCCGTTGAAAACTTCGTCTTGTTGCAACAACACTGTGTTCTAGGCGGTGGAATTCCAACACCAGAAAAATCCTCTGTTCTAAGGAATAAACCATGTTGTCCACAGCACACTTGCACGTTGTGAACAGCACACGCTTACAGCAGAAAGACGACGTACAGAATGGCGCACCCACAGACTGCGTTGTCGTCTATATCTTTCACATCACTTGCAGCGCCATCTGTTGTTGAAAATTGTAACTACTGTAATTTCGAAAGTTTGTACGCCTGAAAATGTACTGTTGTCCCAAGCATATTGCAACAAACGGTGTAGTTCTATCGCTGCTCGTTCAGTTGTTATTGCCGTTTCAAATATACCGGTCATTTTTGAAACACCCTGTATAATGACTAGCGATATGCAAAGAAACGAGACTCCAACGAACCGAAATAAAAGAAGACGCAGTAGTAGATACAGTCCTGGATACCTCCGTAATGGGAGATACAAGTGGTATAATAACAACCGTAACAGGTGAAATCCCAATTTAACAAGCCATGACCAATTAAATATAAATACATTCATTAGACTAATGATCAGCTGCACCGCCAAAACGAACTGGCACTACGTGAAACTAACAATCAGTGTGATCGAGAAAGACGACAGCCATCTTGCGATGACGAAGTCAACAAATTAAAAGCGACTTCATTACGCCTCCAGTGTCTGAGATGGGGTGAGACTCAACTGTTATAATATAATGATACAATAGGTAGTAAAGACGCGTTGTGTTCTGGATCTGTTAATCACCTCAGTATTGGTTTTATTATATGTTATACAGACTAAGGCCAACTGTGTTTATATGAATCATTGCTGCTATAATGATCAGCTTGCTTGAACTTGCATCATGATATATGGAACAGATTATATACAGGATTGTCATCAGTATATACTTTAAGAAAATAAGTTTAACACGCAGCTTTGTACATATTCTTCATATTCCCACTGTTGTCCCTTATGGTCTTGCTATAGTAGTCGTGTAAAGAGTGGATTCCTCTGTCTTTGAACCTATTAGCGCGACATAGAGGTTTTCCTTCCTCGAGATATTTACCTTTTAATTCACGTCTGCCTTCCATTCACTTTTTATAATAACTCTTGATGCCTGTGTAATGGAAGTCAGATCTGCGACGCCCAGCCTTGAAATCACGCTGCTTTCTTGCCGTTGACCGAGGGAAACACATACACCACCTGTTAGTATGGATACGAGAAGTTCTCATTACTTCTCATGAAAGGAGTCAGTGAAACCACTTCTTCCCTTGTAGCGTTGGTTTCAACACAATTCACTGCTGAAAACGACAATTTGCACTGTGTACAAGAGCGACGTTCTGTACAACCTATGCCACTGCTGACCCCCAGCGGACGCTTCATCACTTCTCTAAGGATACCGTTGTCTATAACGCCATTCAACGCGATAACACACTCTGGGGGTTCAGTGGAACATCAAATTGTACCCTGGTGTACCGAGTGGAATGACTAGCGACCGCTCAGCAACATTCAACAAAATGTGAAAGTAATCCAAAGCGGCAAAGGAGTCTTCAGTTTTTTAAACTCCCCTGTTTTTTGCCCTCCTGTCGAGTGATCATGAGATGATGCAACATTGACACACGCTTGAATGAAACGCAAAGATTCCCTCTAAGACAATTCAATTGTGTAACACCCTTGGTGGCATGAATGCACATTTGTTGGGCACTTCAAAAATCAATCTATACAGAGACAATACAACTCTTGACATATTCCTCTCCACCTACATGCAGGCAAACACTTCGTCAGTATTCAGATTGTGCATGCCCACAACGAAGAGGCGTTAGAGCAGGAGCATTGTGAAGCTCAGCTGAACAGTGATACCAAACTGTGTGGTTAAGGGGAGGTTGTTTGTCATTTCATTTATGCACATGTCAATGTCAGGATCATGCCTCAAGAGGGTGTGAAACAGGAGAGCTGATCTACATCTACATCTACATCTACATTTATACTCCGCAAGCCACCCAACGGTGTGTGGCGGAGGGCACTTTACGTGCCACTCTCATTACCTCCCTTTCCTGTTCCAGTCGCGTATGGTTCGCGGGAAGAACGACTGTCTGAAAGCCTCCGTGCGCGCTCTAATCGCTCTAATTTTACATTCGTGATATCCTCGGGAGGTATAAGTAGGGGGAAGCAATATATTCGATACCTCATCCAGAAACGCACCCTCTCGAAACCTGACGAGCAAGCTACACCGCGATGCAGAGCGCCTCTCTTGCAGAGTCTGCCACTTGAGTTTGTTAAACATCTCCGTAACGCTATCACGGTTACCAAATAACCCTGTGACGAAACGCGCCGCTCTTCTTTGGATCTTCTCTATCTCCTCCGTCAACCCAATCAGGTACGGATCCCACACTGATGAGCAATACTCAAGTATAGGTCGAACGAGTGTTTTGTAAGCCACCTCCTTTGTTGATGGACTACATTTTCTAAGGACTCTCCCAATGAATCTCAACCTGGTACCCGCCTTACCGACAATTAATTTTATATGATCATTCCACTTCAAATCGTTCCGCACGCATTCTCCCAGATATTTTACAGAAGTAACTGCTACCAGTGTTTGTTCCGCTATCATATAATCATACAATAAAGGATCCTTCTTTCTATGTATTTGCAATACATTACATTTGTCTATGTTAAGGGTCAGTTGCCACTCCCTGCACCAAGTGCCTATCCGCTGCAGATCTTCCTGCATTTCGCTACAATTTTCTAATGCTGCAACGTCTCTGTATACTACAGCATCATTCGCGAAAAGCCGCATGGGACTTCCGACACTATCTACTAGGTCATTTATATACACTCCTGGAAATTGAAATAAGAACACCGTGAATTCATTGTCCCAGGAAGGGGAAACTTTATTGACACATTCCTGGGGTCAGATACATCACATGATCACACTGACAGAACCACAGGCACATAGACACAGGCAACAGAGCATGCACAATGTCGGCACTAGTACAGTGTATATCCACCTTTCGCAGCAATGCAGGCTGCTATTCTCCCATGGAGACGATCGTAGAGATGCTGGATGTAGTCCTGTGGAACGGCTTGCCATGCCATTTCCACCTGGCGCCTCAGTTGGACCAGCGTTCGTGCTGGACGTGCAGACCGCGTGAGACGACGCTTCATCCAGTCCCAAACATGCTCAATGGGGGACAGATCCGGAGATCTTGCTGGCCAGGGTAGTTGAGTTACACCTTCTAGAGCACGTTGGGTGGCACGGGATGCATGCGGGCGTGCATTGTCCTGTTGGAACAGCAAGTTCCCTTGCCGGTCTAGGAATGGTAGAACGATGGGTTCGATGACGGTTTGGATGTACCGTGCACTATTCAGTGTCCCCTCGACGATCACCAGTGGTGTACGGCCAGTGTAGGAGATCGCTCCCCACACCATGATGCCGGGTGTTGGCCCTGTGTGCCTCGGTCGTATGCAGTCCTGATTGTGGCGCTCACCTGCACGGCGCCAAACACGCATACGACCATCATTGGCCCCAAGGCAGAAGCGACTCTCATCGCTGAAGACGACACGTCTCCATTCGTCCCTCCATTCACGCCTGTCGCGACACCACTGGAGGCGGGCTGCACGATGTTGGGGCGTGAGCGGAAGACGGCCTAACGGTGTGCGGGACCGTAGCCCAGCTTCATGGAGACGGTTGCGAATGGTCCTCGCCGATACCCCAGGAGCAACAGTGTCCCTAATTTGCTGGGAAGTGGCGGTGCGGTCCCCTACGGCACTGCGTAGGATCCTACGGTCTTGGCGTGCATCCGTGCGTCGCTGCGGTCCGGTCCCAGGTCGACGGGCACGTGCACCTTCCGCCGACCACTGGCGACAACTTCGATGTACTGTGGAGACCTCACGCCCCACGTGTTGAGCAATTCGGCGGTACGTCCACCCGGCCTCCCGCATGCCCACTATACGCCCTCGCTCAAAGTCCGTCAACTGCACATACGGTTCACGTCCACGCTGTCGCGGCATGCTACCAGTGTTAAAGACTGCGATGGAGCTCCGTATGCCACGGCAAACTGGCTGACACTGACGGCGGCGGTGCACAAATGCTGCGCAGCTAGCGCCATTCGACGGCCAACACCGCGGTTCCTGGTGTGTCCGCTGTGCCGTGCGTGTGATCATTGCTTGTACAGCCCTCTCGCAGTGTCCGAAGCAAGTATGGTGGGTCTGACACACCGGTGTCAATATGTTCTTTTTTCCATTTCCAGGAGTGTATATTGATAAGGCCCAAAAAGCCTTTGCTGCTTTGGATCGCGTCCAATTTCAGCGGATGGTTTTGTATGGATTCCAGTGCTTCCATATTATGTACCAGAATCAAAATTGCGCTCACATTATTCTCCGAAGGAGTCAGCCCCACAGCGTCCTTAGAGATGAGTTAAATCGTCGGGGGGGGGGGGTAGTGGGGAGGGGGGGAGTGTCAGAAGTGTCAAGTTTTCGACCGCCAGATGTGTGTAAAAGAACGTACCAAAGGACAGTATGGTTCCACTGACGTCGGGTATGCCATCACCTGACATCTTTCCTTATCGCTTCTGAGCGGGGGTATATCTCAAATGTTTTCCGTATCGACTGATAAGGAAACAGCGTGATATCAACGCTGGATGTTACAGTTCTGATGTCCATCGCATGGTCTCTAGACAAGGGGACGATATGTGGCTTAGGGGAGAGGGCAGTGTTGACGACTTCCCGCAGCGTGACATGTCCACTGTGGCTTTCGGCAGAGTTGTGGCGAAATGTGATGTTAATGTGACATCATTAAAACACCTTAACCTCTTGTCGCATGTGTCGACGCCTTGGTGTCTCAAGTGCCGCCGAAGCTGAGGGTGCCGTCGCAGGGCGCCACGCTTATACACCACTACAGACGAAGGTTGTAGCCACCTTTGAGTCCAATTTAAAACTTACTTGTCGCAATGGGAGAAAATTATGGGGTTTGGAAAAAAGTGTCACGACAGCTGTTTTCCGCAGTGGACTTCTGATTAATATGTGGAGTACTGATATCTGTCCGCCATAAACACGACACAATGGAGAGATTTTCCTCTGAAGTGAAAGGCACAAGAAATAGAATGTGTCTTGTATAGGGGAGAGTGAGAAGATCTTCATCGCGTTTCAGTTGCTAGAAGAAGGTACGACTTGGAAGAATAATTGGGTTTACCACGCACAACCTGTTGTTCGGGCCTTCCCGCTACTCTTCTTACGAGCGCCGCGTGGCCCTACACCTCAACTGCAAAAATATAATATGTAGGCGGACAGCACATTGAAGAAACTGATTCAATTTTTTCTTCCTCCACAGCCTTTGAGTTCCTTGGGTGATCTTGCTATTATTCCTGTAAGTGTAGCAGCCACGACAATTTGAAATTTTATTTGAGGCCCTGTAGCATCATCAACTCTTCCTAATATAAAGCAGCATCCCTCACTTGCAGACTACACGAGGTAAAAATCGATCAGGAAAGGTTAAAATCAACACTCATAGGCTTATGAGTAGCAGATTGAAAACCAGTGTGGGCAGCCCAGTCCTCTAATCTCCTAATGTAAGGTGCAATTTGCCAGGAGCTGTTGAACAGCTGGAAGAGGAATATGGAACAGAAAAGTCAACGATGAACGCCGATCGTTGAGCAGTGTTTCACTTAACCCTTTCAGATCCTGTGGCTACAATTGTGTACATTGAATTTTATTGTGTCTCTGCCGCAAACAAAAGTATTGTTTCCCAATGGGAAGCTGTGGTACACATTCGGGAATGTTCAGACAATTCATCATGCCAAAGTGTTGCCAACTTTTGGGCATCACTACGAAGATATCATCCAGTCAGCGCAGCAATGAACAGCCACTCGTGACCGCTAGAATACACGGATTTGGCTACTCCACTATATTCTACTGTATAATTGACTATTGTTGTTGTTAATGTGCATGATAGTTATTGAAACATCATGTTACTATCTATTACAATAGGGAATTTTTTATAATTAGTTATTTTAGTCATCTAGAATCATTAAAAATCACCTAAGAGCTTTACTACACAAAGAACAATTTTCCTTCCTGTGGAAATAATTCATGTCTGAAAGGGTTAAAGAACTGCCTGATCGAGTCATCATCCTGTTGTAAATGTATCGTATATTGATTTCAAACCTCAGTATCTGAAAAGAAGTGGAGTGCAGAAGACTGTATGAGTAGAGGAAGATTTTCATGAAAGCGCTGCTGATGGAGTAGTATGAGAATATACGCCTTCCCTATACCATAAAATAGCTTATAAGTGCCTGCTGTCTAGCGACCTTGTAAAGATTAGGTTTCGAGATGTGGGTTAATACCTCCTGAACTGATACTGAGAGCGGCTAACGTTCTCCATGCTATGTTATATCTATGCCGGATGACTGTTTAACTCAGTCTCCAAGCTATTTCCTAGCTAATATGACGCTTAAATAACTACTGGGGCATTCTGGGTACTTCTATGGTTCGAACAGGGCGACAGGTTCGCCTCTGACCATAAATAATGTGTCGGCTTTAGTCCGTCTGCCATATTTCATTAAAAATTTCTAGAAAAAGTTGCTCTGATTTGCATCTAAGTTATTGGAGCATGCTGTAGTATGTTTTCTCGTGACTGAATGTAGTACCGAATTCAGCTCTCACTTATAGAAGAGACACTTATGGAAATCAGGATTAGTGTACCAGAAGGCTAGTCCTACCTTTCCTATGATTAGACGGTGGTGCCAGGACGCCAAATCTAGGCTGGTGGTATTTGTCTCGGCGAAAAGCTACAGCACTGTGTGAGTGATAGGCGTCGCTTACAGACACCCCTGCTTCGTTACAGCTGTGACAGGCGGCTTACTGAGTCTTCCAGAAATCCTTCTGGCGGTCTCCAGTCTTGTGGTTGAGGTACAAGGTAAATTGTTTTGCAAGTTTTGTGTGGATCTGTTCTTACACCCATCAATAATACGGTGACCTTTGGCCCATGCCAAAAGTAAAACTGTAGATTTGTCTGTAACAGATCAGCATCAAAACCTACACAATATCCACAGTGGAGGGGATCTTCCTAGATGGCTTGAAAACTTTGGGATGGATGCAATCCACCTACTTCAACACTATGTCTCGACATTCTGGGGCATTTTACTTAAATGTAGTCCAACACGAATTCCTCTCCCATGCTAATCTCTTCAACTCAGAGCAGCACTTAGACCCCATGTCCTCAATTATTTATTGGCCGTCTTCCATAACAAATTTTACTCTCTACAGCTCCCCCATGCATCATGGAAGTGTTGGGGTAAAGTGGGTGCTGGAATATTTTTTTGTGCATGTTGCATACATTCAGGGGCTGGTATGCACTGAGGAGACAATTATGACCATCCCCTTAACCTATTGTTATGCTAATTGACTTATGATGCCCATGCAGATAACCCATCCTTCTGAGAAACCCCCACCACTCCTCCTCCTCCACCACTTCTCTGCGATATCCTCAATCCTCCCTCCTCCCCCTCACTCATTTGAGAAGACTTGTGACATCATATTAATTATCTAATTAATAAAATTAATCAATTTATTACCCCTTCCCCTCTGGAGAAAACACTCATTCCTCACCTCCCTGCCCCCAGTTCCCAATTCTCATTCGCATCAGTAAATTGATGGGAAAAAGCCTTTTGTTCTGGAGAGGAAGGACCTCACAACAGGAAATTCAAATCATTGTCAGGAATACACTGTTCAGTTCAATTAGCATATTCTCTGTTTAATCAATCTTCTGGAGACAGGCTTCCTCCAATTGGGCAGGGCTCACGTCTACCCCCTTCCCCCACCCCTTCCACACACACACACTTCCCATGGCTAACGGTAAGCACCAAGGAATGGAATGAAGTGCAATATGTTAGCCACTGTTCTGAGTCATCCGCACACGTGTCCCTAATCTGGTTGCAGTTAGGCACCGGGCAGAGCACTCAGAACAGGCAGCTCCAATCAGACACATTTTTACTGCACTGCATCGCCACCACTAGCAGTGGACAGCCACCGTGCTGCTTCCATGCACTGCCTGTAATCCACGCAACACACGTGATCGCAGAGGCAGCCAAAAGCGTACTGGGTAATAGTTCACAATACAGTGACAATACAGCCAGCGAGAGGGTGCTTGAAGTGGATTAGCTACCCCTGCCCCCACCACTTCCCTTGGGAACCCGTATGAAACAGCTTCCTCCCACACCCCACCAGAAAATTAAGGGAGGGGGCGGTGGTGCGCAATAGGAATGCAGGAATGCTACATCTGCTTATGTCACCATGATATCATGCGAAATAACATGGATGCAGTCAGAGTCATAATCTGTCAGCGGGAAAACTATGAAGCATCATCACGAGCCAAGGTCCCCATCTGCCTCTACCTCGCAGAAGAAGCGTACTGGCTATTTTAGAAGCGAGACTGTGAGCCGGCTGCAGTGAGCTGAATCAGTTTACATAACACGGTTTGAAATGAGAGCGTTCGGAAGAGCGCACGTGAGCGGCTGCTTCGGCTTTCTGCACCTGACGCGGCGGCTGCTGAGCGAAGCGCCTGCTACTCACATTACAAAGGCTCTAACGTGTGCATGCAGACGTGAGTGCGTGAGCCGAACAGACGACTCTCAGTGTCCATTGTTAGTCTGTGTTGTTCGGCTGGCAGATTACTGTTGTGCCGAAAGCAATAGAGAAATAGGTTTCTGCGTTTGATGTTGAACAATTAATTCATGAAATTCAGGCAAGAGCGGCAATTTGGAATTCCTCCACAGCAGATCAGCCTAATAAAAACGGGAAAGCTGAGGCACTGAGGCATGTGTGCAGGGTTTATGACGCCAACTGTGAGTGCTGCCCCAGGAAGAGGAGAAAATGATAGGTATGAATTTCTTTTGACTGGCTCACAAAGCTTTTTCCGACAGAACTCTTTTGTAATATTTCTCATAAGGGACAATTTCTTTCCTTCTGTGAAATTTAATTAGGGTTTTTTTAAATAAAACCACACAAACATTTTGGCCGTTTTTATTTAAACTTTGTGTGTTTTTATTTACAAAGCACAAAAATTCTGCTAAGAAGCCATGAAACACGCTGTTATTTAAATTGCTTTGATGTTTTCTTCCGACGGTTCTTGGTGGAACAGTTTAATATGAGTTTTATTTCACAATAGCTAAAATACATTAATGTCTCTCGGCAGCTGTCAGCACTGACCCCCGTTCCACTGACATGTCGTGTATCACAGTTGCGGGATCTGCGTGGTGTCTGTTCTTTTTGATGAACATACTCCATGCATTCATATAACTGACAGGTCTGGCTGGGTGATGGATCCACTTTCTGCAGTGCGAATGCACGGAAGACGTCCGGACTGTTGTGGGAATCTCTGAGTACCAAAGGGGAGTATAATTGACAGGGACTGCGGATAGACTGCGTACAGAGATAGTCCATGCAGTTGAGGTAACGCTGCGTCCCAGATGGCGCAGTAATTACCGCACCTACCTAGTGAAGGGCTCATACACAGATAGCAGGAGATGCCGTCACCGAATCCCGGTCCGCTACATTTCCGCTCGTTGCCGCTGACTTCGCTTAATATCCCGCTGCAGCCGCCAGCAGCGACCCCCCTTATATTTCAGTGTAGCTGAAATAGAGCTATGTGTAAGCACACTTTAAATTTTTAGTTGTATAAAGAATACGTCTATTCTTTCAAATATGTGAGGTTTCACTTTTTTCTACTGGATTAAAAAGAAAATAAACAGAAAAAAACCGTAGTCTTTATTTCTGTAAATTAAGTGACAAAAGTCCAATACTAATTTCTTGTCTGCTGTGTCAGATGATAATATAGTAGTACATGAGGTACTCCTTAAGTTTTACACGCGTGAGTATTGCCACGTACTTTTCCGGGGGTCGCCACTGAGATATTCAATAAACTTGTTTTTTATATCTGTTGCTATGCTTGATCTGCAGTTCGTGATCATTTCACAGTTGGAATCATTGAAACACTCCAAAGGTAGTATATCTTTCAGCTAATAACCATCACGATCTCTAACGAAGTTGGGAAGTGTGACAAAAAGTTTCAAAAAGTCATAGGTCAATGGAAAATCCGCCATTTATTAGACAGTATTCCGAAAGTACTCTCTATAAATCGTCTGGCTGTAGTCAACCGGTAATTGACCACTCTCTTAGTTAAATGATGTCAGTCTACCTGAATTCAGAGTTCTACCCATATGAGAATTTACACCTGCAGTGGGATGAAAATGTGTACAGTCTAGCATATGATATGTAGGGGAGGTTCTGTGCATCTTATTATGAAAGTGTTAAAGAAGAAGGAAGCCCGTGTCTACTCAGTCCATGGAAATTCAAGGAGCTGTCACCTATCATTATGATAGACTGCTCAAAACTGAACGAGATAATCAATTCTGGACGTATAGATGAACGAATTGAATTTGAATCTTCAGCAAATTTACCACAACACACTGCAATGTATGCTCAGGTTCTACATGACCCTGTGATTAACGAGTTGTATAAACGAACAGGTGCTGCGTCATGGCCAAAGCATTCCACAGTGGTATCTCAAGGTGTGAAAACCATTGCAGACCATCAAGGTTTCTATGATGATGAGTGTAGACAGTTCATTTTTAAACATGTCTAATTCGTAGCGTACACAGAAGATAACAGAATAATAGAGACATTCTCAGTGCAAACATTGTATCACCGATGTCGTTCAAGGATGTGAAGTGCGCCAAATCACGGAGGAGCGCAAAGTGGTTAACACATCTCTACCATGGAATTCACTAGGCTGATCCTGGGATACTCTATGAAGCTATGGTGACGTCACTTCGATTATTCGACCACACAGATACCATAATCAACGTGAAGGGGGAGGAGAAAATCTCAATGATGTGTTGAATCTTCAAGTTTGCTGTCATTGAAGACCTGGAATTAGTAAGTGGGCTGCTTCTGTGTTGGCAGCACTGTGTAGCGATTTGCACTGGATATCTGACTGCGCTTTATTTTTAAGAGACTCTGTGGCTGGTTGTACTCGTTGTTGAAAGTTAACTGTCAGTAGTGTGGAGTAGTTGGCAGTTAGTCGCCAGCAGTGACAGGAGTACTCTTTCACAGGGGAACAGACAGAAGTGATGGATGTTAAATGCGAGAAGTAAGTGTTGATGGAGGGTAGAGGTCTGAAGTGTTATCGTAGGCTAACGATCTGGAAGTATCCGACTTCGAGATTGAAAATTATTCATCATTATATATCTTTGTACTGGATGTCAATGACGATTTATATTCGTGTTTGAACTGGGTGTCACATTATTAAGGTGAACAATACGTTATTAGGTTTGCAGCAAAATCATTCCTTTGCTAACCACATACCTATTAGTAGTTAGTAGCTTTAGTAGCTAGAATCGTTTATTTAGCTGGTGGTATTGACGCTCCCTGCATTGCAGTAGTTCGCGTAATGAAGATTTTTGTGAGGTAAGTGATTAATGAAATGTACAGGTTATTGTTAAGATTTCTTTTTAGTCAGGACCATTCTTTTCAATTAATTATTTGAAGTCAGGTTGTAATTTTTTGAGCAGTCAGATTGCGTTGCACTAGAATATAGTGGGTTAGTGTTGACAAGATAAGAAAAAGTAAAGACAAAGTAGCCTCAGTACGTTCAGTTTCACTCAGCTGTTTCAGAAGCAAATAATGTAGATGATTCATCTTCTCAGTCGTTGAGCAATTTAAGTACAGACAGACACAGTTAAATAAAGAAGATTCATATTCTATGGGTGTCCTGCTCTCCATTTACTCCTGAAGGAGAGTATTTGTGAAAATAGTATTGCTGTGTCGCTTATGAAAATGTAGAAGCACTTTTAAATGGGATGAGAAATAAATGAATTTTTACCTCATAATATGTGTATGATTATTCTCAGGGAGTGAACAGTCTCATACAAATACTACGTCTGTGATTTTCTTCATGCACAGGAAGTGTAGTTTTAGACATGTTGCAGTACGCCTTTGCAAGCGGATGCGGTCACGTACTTCCTGCTGCCATAACTCAATACATGCTACACGGTAGGAGTAATTCCATGCAACCATTCTATATATTTCGTTATTCGCGGTCTTAGGTTTCACCTTCTTAATAACACTCATCTTCTGAAAGTCTAATGTCACTGGTATCCCACACAGCCTTTATAGATACCTACATAATGAAATAGGGAATAGGTTTTTTGGAAATAACAACAACAACATAGAAGTGCGGTAACGAACTTTTTGCGTTTATGCAGGTCACACAAATGCATTATAGTTCTTGAGGTTACAATTCAGTTCTTGAGGTTACAATTCAGTTATTGAGGTACAATATACGAGGTGACAGTTATTGAACTATACGAAAATACGTAAATTAGTTACGAACTACGCCGTGCACAAGCTTTTTCCAACATTTAAACGTCACTACATATCTTCGGATTTAGGTTATGACATGTTCGGTATGCCTGCCATCATTGGCAACGATGTGGCGCAGACGAATAGCTAAAATCTGCATGACCCGCTGAAGTGTCGGAATGTCGATGCCGTCGATGCCCTCCAGAATGGCTGTTTTCAGCTCAGCAATGGTTTTGGGGTTATTGCTGTTTTTTTTTTTTTTTTTTTTTTTTGGTCATCAGTCTACTGACTGGTTTGATGCGGCCCGCCACGAATTCCTTTCCTGTGCTAACCTCTTCATCTCAGCGTAGCACTTGCAACCTACGTCATCAATTATTTGCTTGACGTATTGCAATCTCTGTCTTCCTCTACAGTTTTTGCCCTCTACAGCTCCCTCTAGTACCATGGAAGTCATTCCCACATGTCTTAGCAGATGTCCTATCATCCTGTCCCTTCTCCTTATCAGTGTTTTCCACATATTCCTTTCCGCCGGCCGAAGTGGCCGTGCGGTTAAAGGCGCTGCAGTCTGGAACCGCAAGACCGCTACGGTCGCAGGTTCGAATCCTGCCTCGGGCATGGATGTTTGTGATGTCCTTAGGTTAGTTAGGTTTAACTAGTTCTAAGTTCTAGGGGACTAATGACCTCAGCAGTTGAGTCCCATAGTGCTCAGAGCCATTTGAACCATATTCCTTTCCTCTCCGATTCTGCGTAGAAACTCCTCATTCCTTACCTTATCAGTCCACCTAGTTTTCAACATTCGTCTATAGCACCACATCTCAAATGCTTCGATTCTCTTCTGTTCCGGTTTTCACACAGTCCATGTTTCACTACCATACAATGCTGTACTCCAGACGTACATCCTCAGATATTTCTTCCTCAAATTAAGGCCGGTATTTGATATTAGTAGACTTCTCTTGGCCAGAAATGCCTTTTTCGCCATAGAGAGTCTGCTTTTGATGTCCTCCTTGCTCCGTCCGTCATTGGTTATTTTACTGCCTAGGTAGCAGAATTCCTTAACTTCATTGACTTCGTGACCATCAATCCTGATGTTAAGTTTCTCGCTGTTCTCATTTCTACTACTTCTCATTACCTTCGTCTTTCTCCGATTAACTCTCAAATCATACTGTGTACTCATTAGACTGTTCATTCCGTTTAGCACATCATTTAATTCTTCTTCACTTTCACTCAGGATAGCAATGTCATCAGCGAATCGTATCATTGATAGCCGTTCACCTTGTATTTTAATTCCACTCCTGAACCTTTCTTTTATTTCCATCATTGCTTCCTCGATGTACAGATTGAAGAGTAGGGGCGAAAGACTACAGCCTTGTCTTACACCCTTCTTAATACGAGCACTTCGTTCTTGATCGTCCACTCTTATTATTCCCTCTTGGTTGTTGTACATATTGTATATGACCCGTCTCTCCCTATAGCTTACCCCTACTTTTTTCAGAATCTCGAACAGCTGGCACCATTTTATATTGTCTAACGCTTTTTCCAGGTCGAAAAATCCTATGAAAGTGTCTTGGTTTTCTTTAGCCTTGCTTCCATTATTAGCCGTAAGGTCAGAATTGCCTCTCTCGTCCCTTTACTTTTCCTAAAGCCAAACTGATCGTCACCTAGCGCATTCTCAATTTTCTTTTTCATTCTTCTGTATATTATTCTTGTAAGCAGCTTCGATGCATGAGCTGTTAAGCTGATTGTGCGATAATTCTCGCACTTGTCACCTCTTGCCGTCTTCGGAATTGTGTGGATGATGCTTTTCCGAAAGTCAGATGGTATAACACCAGACTCATATATTCTACACACCAACGTGAATAGTCGTTTTGTTGCCACTTCCACCCATGATTTTAGAAATTCTGATGGAATGTTATCTATCCCTTCTGCCTTATTTGACCGTAAGTCCTCCAAAGCTCTTTTAAATTCCGATCCTAAAACTGGATCCCCTATCTCTTCTAAATCGACTCCTGTTTCTTCTTCTATCACATCAGACAAATCTTCACCCTCATAGAGGCTTTCCATGTATTCTTTCCACCTATCTGCTCTCTCCTCTGCACTTACCAGTGGAATTCCCGTTGCACTCTTAATGTTACCACCGTTGCTTTTAATGTCACCAAAGGTTGTTTTGACTTTCCTGTATGCTCAGTCTGTCCTTCCGACAATCATATCTCTTTCGGTGTCTTCACATTTTTCCTGCAGCCATTTCGTCTTAGCTTCCCTGCGCTACCTATTTATTTCATTCCACAGCGACTTGTATTTCTGTATTCCTGATTTTCCCGGAACGTGTTTGTACTTCCTCCTTTCATCAATCAACTCAAGTATTTCTTCTGTTACCCATGGTTTCTTCGCAGCTACCTTCTTTGTACCTATGTTTTCCTTCCCAACTGCTGTGATGGCCCTTTTTAGAGATGTCCATTCCTTTTCAACTGTACTGCCTACTGCGCTATTCCTTATTGCTGTATCTATAGCGCTAGAGAAATTCAAACGTATCTCGTCATTCCTTAGTACTTCCGTATCCCACTTCTTTGCGTATTGATTCTTCCTGACTAATGTCTTGAACTTCAGCCTACTCTTCATCACTACTATATTGTGATCTGAGTCTATATCTGCTCCTGGGTACGCCTTACAATCCAGTATCTGATTTCGGAATCTCTGTCTGACCATGATGTAGTCTAATTGAAATCTTCCCGTATCTCCCGGCCTTTTCCAAGTATACCTCCTCCTCTTGTGATTATTGAACAGGGTATTCGCTATTACTAGCTGAAACTTGTTACAGAACTCAATTAGTCTTTCTACTCTTTCATTCCTTGTCCCAAGCCCATATTCTCCTGTAACCTTTTCTTCTTCCCCTATAACTGCATTCAAGTCGCCCATGACTATTAGATTTTCGTTCCCCTTTACATACTGAATTACCCTTTCAATATCCTCATACACTCTCTCTATCTGTTCATCTTCAGCTTGCGACGTCGGCATATATACCTGAACTATCGTTGTCGGTGTTGGTCTGCTGTCGATTCTGATTAGAACAACCCGCTCACTGAACTGTTCACAGTAACACATCCTTTGCCCTACCTTCCTATTCATAACGAATCCTACACCTGTTATACCATATTCTGCTGCTGTTGATATTACCCAATACTCATCTGACCAGAAATCCTTGTCCTCCTTCCACTTCACTTCACTGACCCCTACTATATCTACATTGAGCCTTTGCATTTCCCTTTTCAGATTTTCTAGTTTCCCTACCACGTTCAAGCTTCTGACATTCCACGCCCCGACTCGTAGAACGTTATCCTTTCGTTGATTATTCAATCTTTTTCTCATGGTAACCTCCCCCTTGGCAGTCCCCTCCCGGAGATCCGAATGGGGGACTATTCCGGAATCTTTTGCCAATGGAGAGATCATCATGACACTTCTTCAATTACAGGCCACATGTCCTGTGGATACACGTTACGTGTCTTTAATGCAGTGGTTTCCATTGCCTTCTGCATCCTCATATCGTTGATCATTGCTGATTCTTCCGCCTTTAGGGGCAATTTCCCACCCCTAGGACAAGAGAGTGCCCTGAACCTCTATCCGCTCCTCCGCCCTCTTTGACAAGGCCGTTGGCAGAATGAGGCTAACTTCTTATGCCGGAAGTCTTCGGCCGCCAATGCTGATTATTTATCAAAATTTAGGCAGTGGCGGGGATCGAACCCGGGACCGAAAACGTTTTGATTATGAATCAAAGACGCTACCCCTAGACCACGGGTATTGCTGTAGTCCCACAAAAGGAGTCGCATGTGTTCAGACACGGAGAATACGACCGCCAATACAGGCCCACGTCAGTGGCCTCTGGGTACCTCATAGCCAGATTGCTGGCTCCAGAGCTCTCCTCCACGACATCAAAAACTCTCTTGCTTCGCTTGGGTCGAAATCCGTCTTGCATGAACTGCATCTTGTCGAAATCAGGGTAACTTTGGGTATTGGGGACGAAATCATATTCCAAAACCTTCCCTTACCGTTCGGTAGTCACCGTGCCATCAAGGAATATCGCGCCGATTATTCCGTGACTGGACATTGCACACCACACAATCACCCGTTTAAGGTGAAGAGACTTCTCGATCGTTAAATGCGGATTCTCAGTCCCCCCACATGAGCCGATTTTTCTTATTAAAGAGCCCATGCAAATGAGAGTGGGCTTCGTTGCTAAATCAAAGCATACATGAACATACTGATTCTCATCATGCCCCACAGCTGAGCGTGCTGTTTGAGCGTCCTAACGCTAATAGTTCAGAAGTTATGGCGATTTTATTTCGTATAGTTCAATAATTGTCACCCTTTTCTTGCTGAGGTACAATATCTTGAGGTATAACTTGACTTTGATATTCCCATGCAGAAATACTTTTAACTAACCTACTACAACAGTAACACTGGTTGAGAATTTTCTTTTTTTTTACAATTTCTTTTCCTTGTAGCACTGCATGAGAATTTTTACTAATTTTTCAGATGTATAAATCTACGCTAGAAGCTAATACAGAGATTCTGTTTTTACTACTTTAACTTAATTCCACAGTCCCCTAGCATAGCTTTTACAACAATTCCAATGGACTGTGTACACTCAGAAACTAATTTATACAACCCCAATAGCGAAGGTTTTCACAATAATAAATCTTTTGGACCCTGAGCTCTATAGATATATACTCTTAAAAACTAATCTGACTTGGAGGGTGAGCGGCAGGTAAAAACTTGAAAAGTATTCTATTTACAATACGCACAGGGTAAGTGGATATATACATATTACAAGGTACACATACACTGCGTATGAATAAATGAATATAGAAATATTTTTTCAGCATACCTTTTTGTTTGTTATAAATATATTTTTTTTCTTATGGTCTTTCTAAACTTTTTAAAACATCTTTTTTTTTTACTTTGTTATATTCTCTAAGAGAATGCCACCTTGTTGGAGACACCTTCAGTGCCGGATGGCAGGGTTTGTTCGTCCCATCAAAGTCAAGAGCTGTACTGGTGGTAGCGTAACTAGAAGCAGGGTCACCCAAGCCAGAGTCGTCATGACGCAGCAGCCAGACAAAGTGTGTCCCACAAGATACGTCAGGGAGGGCCCCGGCGGCGTAGTGAAGCCAACTTTCCTAAAGGAGGAAATTCGGTACAAATCCTGATCCCCCAGGTTGGGAGTTGGGCAAGCGGCGAACAACCCCTTGCTATAAAAAGAAGCAATGTTCAGAAACCTGTAAGTAAATAAGCTGGACTGATACATGGACAACGAAACAGTACTGTTAAAGGGAAAGAAAAAAGCATATGAAAAAGGAAAAATTAAGTGTTTATTGCCACTTGGGATGTAAGATCATTTTACAGGGCTGGAGCCTGAAGGTCACTGGAACAGCTCGATAAAACCAGGGAGCCACCATGAATTTAGTACAGGTTTCGCTGTAAGACAAAAACTTAAGCATTTAGTGGGTGGATTTGTTGGAATATCGTCTAGAATCTCACAAAAATTATAGAATACCCGATTCACAAACTATTTTCGTTGATCAATGTACTTCCACCAACAGATGACCAGGATAAAGACACTTTCTATGAGAACCTCGAGGACGTCTATGACGGAACCCTGGGTATGATGTTAAAGTACTTATTGGAGGCTTCAATGCACAGACTGGGAAAGAAAATCATTACTGTCCAGCAATAGGTACGAAAGCATAGCCTCCAAGAACACACAAATGATAAGGGACGCAAAGTTGTTAATTAGCACTATCACATAACATGGCTGTAGGTAGCACTATGTTCCCACACAAAAGGATCCATAAACCAACATGATGTTGCCTTGATCAGCATGCCTTCAACCAAAATGACCACGTCATTATTGACGACAAGTGTTTCTCAAACTTACTAGATGTATGTACTTACAGAGGAGTCATTGTGAATTCGACAACTACCTTCTTTCTTCTTCTTCTTCTTCTTCTTCTTTCGCTTGGGCCTTTATCCCACGGGTTCACAGGGTCGGCATGGTTAGGGTCGGATTTGGTCAAGTTAATGATAAGGGGTGGCCAGATGCCCTTCCTGCCACCACCCCACACTCCCTGGGATGGCATTAGTGCACCCCAGCTGTCTGCGTTGAGTGTTCAGATATCTGCAAGTGATATAACTGAGGTGGGACGTGGGGACCAGCCCAGTATTCACCTAGTGGGATGTGGAAAACCTCCTAAAACCCACAGCCAGACTCGCTGGCACCACGGCCCTCGTCGTTAATTCACTGGGGGGATTCGATCCAGGGCTGGCGCCCATACCCGAGTTCAGGAAGTAGTGTATAAGCGCTCTCAGCTAACCTGGCGGGTCATTCCGTTAACTAACTTGTAACTGCGAAATGAAAGCTCAAATACCTAATGCAAGGAAAGTGAAAGGATCATCTTAAAGAAAAAAATGAAGAGACTGCTAAAATATACTATGAGAACGTTACTGAGAATCTTGTACTATACGCTCCTAGTGTACGTGAAACTCTGCATCAGGAATGGCGTGCCTGCAAGGACGCAATCATTGAGGCAGCAGAAGATGTGCTAGGGAAAGAAGGAAAACAACCACGGAATTCCTGGTTTGATGGATATTGTAAGAGAATAGTTCAGAAGAGAAAATCGTTTACACGTTTAGCGATAGTAAATTATCAAGGTAAGGGAAAGAAGAAAAGAAACTGCATCAGAACAAGAAAAGGGAATGGGAAAGAAACCAAATGAAGAATTGGAAACAACTGGAAAAACAAACGATCTCAGAAAATTCTGTCAGGAAACTAACAGCGAAAGAAGAACATTTAACCAGGTATTAAAAGTAAAAATGGGGAATTACTAACTGACGACCAAGAGATATTGGAACTTTGAGTATATTATTTAGCGAACTGTTGGATGCTCCAGAGCCCTCTACTGAGGAGATCCTAATCCACTCAGAAGAAGATGATGAGACTGTACTCCCCTCTCCTTCTCTTAAGGGGAAGGAGACAAAAGCAATGGCGTGACTGAAGAACAATAGAGCGCCTGGGACTGATAACATAAAATGGTTCAAATGGCTCTGAGCGCTATGGGACTCAACATCTGAGGTCTTCAGTCCCCTGGAACTTACAACTACTTAAATGTAACTTGCCTAAGGACATCATAAACATCCATGCCCGAGGCAGGATTCGAACCTGCGACCGTAGCGGTCACGCAGTTCCAAACTGAAGCGCCTAGAACCGCAGGGCTACAGCGGCTGGCACTGATAACAGAAGATCAGAATTATTGAGAGCCGGAGGATTTGAGTTAAATAGCATGGTATACCACAATTTTGTGCCGCATCTGGGAAAAGGAAGAGTTTCCAGAAGAATGGAATGTGGGTTTAACGTGTCTGATACACAAGAGAGGAGATGTATTTAAATGTGACAACTACAGAGGCATAACATTCCTAAGTATTGCATATAAAGTATTGTCAAATGCATTGATTAGTAGACTCTCATCCATAGCAGAAAACAGTTTTGGAAGCTATCAGTAGGATTCAGACCGTGAAAGTCAACTGTGATCCGGATATTTACTCTCTGCCAGGTAGTAGAAAAGAACAAGGTTTTTAATATTGGTCTTCTCCATCTTTTCATTGATTTCATATATGCATAAGACACAATAAATAGGGCTAAGCTTTATGAGGCAATGCCGGAATTTCGGATGCCTGAGAAGTTGGTGCGTCAGAGAGGGGGGTTGCCCTCCCAGTGTATTGTATCAGTACAGTCTAGGTTATCACTCCAGATCTCCACACGAACTGGGCTAAGGCGGTGGGATGAGATTTTCTGCCTACTTTTCAATTTGGCACTCGAAAAATTGGCGCATGAATCGGGTATCCTGACAAGAGGTGCTACCTATTAGTGCTATTATTAGTCTGTACAACTGTTTGGATATGCAGATGATTTGAACCTAATGCGTTGATCATTAAGAGATCTAGAAAGTGCGTTCTCAGCTCTAAAATTGAGGGCAAAGATGATGGGTCTCTAAATTAACGAAGAGAAGACCAAGTATAATGGTAAAAATTAACTTTTGCAGCCCACAGTAACCGTTCACGGAATGATTTCTGAGCGAGTGGAATGTTTCACTCATCTGGGCACAAAGATAGAAGCAAATGGTAGCACTTCGACAGAAATTATTGTCCCCATAAGTGCCTCTAACTGATGTTATTTTCGAATGCAAAGACATTTTAAATCCAAGCTTCTATCATGAGAGACTAAGTCCCGATTCTCTAGAACGCTAATACGCTCAGTACTTATATATGGATCAGAAACACGGTCGATTACGAAGCATGGTGAAAGTAGACTGAGATCAAACGAAAGAAGTATATTGAGGAGAATTTTTGGACGTGTGTATGAAAATGAGAATTGGAGAGGGCGGAGGAATGACGAGCTTTATGACAGCTGGGAGGAGGATGATGTGGTCAGGTTCATAATATTGTGTAGGTTGAGATAGCTGGACATGTAATACGATTCAATGTGACCCTACAAGGAAAGCCTGCTTCAGTGAGCGTGGAGGAAGGAGAGGAAGAGGACAAACGAGGTTGAGAGATATATATATAGTCGACATTGCCTGGTCTATCAACCCTTCAGAAAACTCATCCTCTATTTGGCCATGTCACTCTTCCTTGGCAGCTCTTCATCTATGGCCATTTCCCTGATCCATTCAGATATCTCATCTTCGTCAGAATCGATATAGCGCCTCAGATCTATCTCGTCTACGACAACAGAAAGATATATGTGAAGATTTGTTAGAGAACAAGAAAACGAAGGAAAACCTTTCTATACTACAGGCACAAACAAACAAACAAGAAAAATTTAATTTTTTTTTTTTTTTTCATTTACAGAACTACTCTGTTGTCTCACTGGGTACCTGAGACTGCTGCTGTAGCTGTCGAATAGCCTCCAGCTGCCTGTCTTGGGGCTTTAGCCTCTCTACAGTTGTTGCTGTTGCAAGACAAAACAATTTTTTTTAATTACATACGTTCTATCAAATAGATATTTCTTTTCTTTTTCTATACTTATGCGGCTGTTGGCGCTGTGTATTTCCTGCTGTAGACTGTTCCATAGCGTGTGGCTGCTGCATTGTTTCAGCCTCCAGCATTGCCTCTTGCTCGAGCTGCATTTTCACCATGTGAGCTATAACAAGTACAAGTATGAAATAAGAAGTAAAACAACGATAGAAAAAGATATTACAGTACTACTATCATGATTTTTAATACTTACGTGGCTGCTCTAGTTGCAGGTTTTTCAAAGGAGGCTATACATCGACAGGGAGTGTTCGGTGTGGCTCAGACTATTCTTCTTCCTCCCGTCTACGCTTGCAATCCAGTATAAAATCTTGTAGCTGCACTGTATGCAAGGAAAATCTTTTAACACACTAAAATTTATCCCCTGAGTCTAACATCATCACCAGATACTTACAGAAACAAGTTATGTACTTACGTAACAGTTCATACTGTTCTACATCTACAAATATATGCCATTTGCATCTGACGTTGATGGTGTTTGGTGTAGCTGAACGCTTCATGTATAACAAAATGGTTCAAATGGCTCTGAGCACTATGGGACTCAACTGCTGAGGTCATTAGTCCCCTACAACTTAGAACTAGTTAAACCTAACTAACCTAAGGACATCACAAACATCCATGCCCGATGCAGGATTCGAACCTGCGACCGTAGCGGTCTTGCGGTTCCAGACTGCAGCGCCTTTAACCGCACGGCCACTTCGGCCGGCTCATATATAACAAGAAACGGATGTACACACAACTAAAGGAATGACTACACTGAAGAACTGACGCTGGAAGAACGAGACAGCGAGTGGAGGCGATAGGGTTTATATAAACACACTGATTTGTTGGGAACCAATCAGGAAAGGCAGTAAATGGAATGTCCTGAACAGTATTTTTAGGAGCCAATAGGAGTGCAGCATTCCATGCCGCCTACCAATGAATGCCGGTAGCACGCAGGACAAGTTGGTGCTGGTCTGCCCAGCCACGGTTTTCGCGTAGGCATGGATCCAGTTGGAAAACCCAGCATCCCGTCGGCAGTTTACTATGTGGCGAGCTGCATCCGCTGACAGCCGCGCCGCCGGTTTGCGGGGCACCAGTTACCACTGTGCCTAAGTAGCGGTGTATTTATCAATATTTTTCTACGTGATATAGGATTGTCTTTAGAATTTCGACACGGTCCATCTCTCCTCATTAATTGTAGTTTGATTTTATAAACAATATTCCTGCGCGATTTTTTTTCGGGTGTGTTTTGCTGTAATGTATTTCCGTTCCACATGTACCTGAGAAGACAGTGCAGTGTTTTATGTGTGAGTGTATATGAAATAAATTGCTTAAACCAACATTTACAAATGCACTGAGGCGTTAAACACTTTACCAGATTTCTTTATGCATGCAAACATTCCAAAGTAGTGCAGGCACACTAAGAGGTTTCAGAAGGGTACTACAGTCTTTTTAGAGTCTGTGTTCCAGTGAGGCAGTATACACTACATAATCAAAACGAAGTACCATGTAGTCACTTATTTTGAAAGTGTTTGTAGAGACATATTCAGTTGGATTTAGCAACTCCAGAAGCAGCTCGTGCTCAAAGGCAATGGTATTTCACACAAAAGAGCAGGAAGTGTCTCTGTGGTGTGATTTCACAAATGTGCAGTGATTTTTTTGTAGAGTGTGTGTTCAAGAGTGGTGGTGGTATTTCCCGCCATAAAACGTGTAATTACATCGCAGATTGTTTAAATATTTTGTGTCATCAGCAAGGTTCTCTCGCTATCTTTGTGCAGTAGTGCATTTAGTTCCTGCGACATCTTCAATTTATCTACAAGTATGTGACAGTATTCTGCACAATCTTTAAACACCAGATTTAGTAACTCTGAAGCTATTCATGTTCAGTGAAAAATTGTATACAGACTGATTCCTTTTCCCACCAGCTTCCAGATGGGTGAGTGGAGGGGAGGGGCGGAAGAAGGGGAGGACAGTGTAGTTACATTAGTGGATGTAGCGCAGTTGACCCATTGAACCTCCCAGCATGACTCACAGCGACGTTGCCGCATCTACGGTCACCATCTTGGATCCACCATCTTCAGTAAATTTTCCGACAGTGCAGAGTAGGGTGATGCACACTTTGTCTCATTACTCATTAAACTTGGAGCACAAAGATAAACTCATACTGACAGTTGCACACAGTAGGATTTTCTCCATGTCATTCTCATAATCGAAAATCTGTGCAGTGCCTCCCGCCAGGAGACAGGCGAAAGTCCTCTCTCCAATGGCGTGGCTTGCAGCCACAAGTTACAGATGCCCTCAGTTTATATTTTGATATCATCGGATATCCAATCATGGAAATTCGTGGTATGGTCTTATGGGAACAAACTACTGAGGTCATCGGTCCCTAAGCTTACACACTACTTAATCTAACTTAAATAACCTGGCGCTAAGGACGAAACATACACCCGTGCCCGAAGGACGACTAGAACCTCCAGTGGGGGGATCCGCGCAGAACGTGACAAGACGCCTCAGACTGTGTGGCTACCCTGCGCGGCTTATCCAATCATGACACTCATTTCTGTGCACTGGAAATCGCTTGGTGTGGGAACCAAAATGTCTCAATAAAGTACACTAGCTGTGTTGGCGACAGAAATTGGTCATCTATCAGAGCACGGATACCTCTTGCTCTGAGAAGAGTCCTTCACACAATGCCATCACATATGGTTCTCTGAGGAAGGTCCTCAGCCATTTGGCCTGCGAATGTCAGCAGATTCTGAAAAAGTCTTCGCTCCTGAAAGGAAATAATTTCAAGGGAGTCGGAACGTTATGCAAGACGACCTTAAAAGCACTACGGCTTCCTTGAGAACAATTCACCAACTTGCGTTAACAGCCGGATACTTGCACAAGTTACAGCCTGTGAGTAAAAGAGACCACCAGCCCCCATACGCCTTCTGAAATTCTACATGTACCCATCCACTTCAGCTTTTCCAGAATTCCGGCCCATTAAATGGATTCTGCAGTAACATTCCGAAAAGCACGTCTTTCCTCATACGTTGGCCGCACAAATCATAAAATCCCAGTCAACAAAATGGAAGACCCATCATCTCTAGTAACCCGGTGCTACTAAATACTGAGGCGTGCAGTAAGGGATCAGTGTCAAATCATTTCATTTAACTTCATAATAGCAATAAAAATGAAAGGAAGGAAATCCGTCAGGACTTAATGTCTTTCAGCTTCTAGTTACAAATTCTCCTTTTGAATTTAAACTGTATGAAGAAGCATGTGAATGTCTTCACTGACACAGTAAAGAGTTTTCGTTATCCTGAAATCATTGAACAGTCGCTACTAACATCCGTGTGCCTGTCTGAAAACAAAATGTGTTTAAGCCGATTTTATGTCAAAGATAGCTTTTGCACCTGCGGTAGTGGGTACATGTTTCTCCTATCTCTGCCTTCGTGTAAACAAAACTAAACCATCATGTTTTGTAACATACTGAGTATCTACATCCAGAAGTTACAAGGGGTAATGAGAAATGTGTGCTACGTATAATTCAGAGTGGTCAGAAGAAGAAAACTCTAGTGAAATGCTGCATGTACTGAAACTTTAAGAACTATGATTGTAGCAGATAGAATTACACAACCACTCTCTTCTCCCAAGATATTTTAGCACTATCTTTAAAGTGAACCTATTTTGGCGGTTTCGGTTCTTTCCAACAACAATTGGTCCGAATCAATTTTTATAGTAGGACCGTAATGTAATAGAGGAAACTTTCTTCCATTTTACATCGACAATTTACATAAAAATTTCAAAAATACTGAAAAACGACATAAGCAATAGAATAATAACAAAATTAATCAATTTAGGCTTCATAAAGTTTGAGAATCTGGAACAGCGTGAAAAAAATTAGAATTAATTAACCACTATTTGTGGACTTCATTGATTAGTAATGGTGTTTGACAGTGTAGACTGGTCTAGAACGGCGTGAATTTAATTTCACGTTGAGCTGGATAGCCGAGACATGAAAATAATCCAGATGTTGATGCAAAATTTTCTAGAGTAAATAAAGGTGTTCAGCAGAGATGTACCTTTCCCCACTAGTCTTCAACATGCACAGCGTGGAAGCCTTAAACAAATATATAGATACATATTTTGAAGGAGTAACTGTATAGGGGTTAAACATTAATTTCTGAGTTGCATGTTATATAGCAGCAAACATATGCGCAGATGGAGGAATCCTGAATCATGCCACCAGTATAAATGTCTGAGTACTTGTACAACAGGCGATGGCAGATGATTTCAGGAGAATAAATGTGGAACAGTACAAGCTAAAACAAAATTTCACAACCAACAAGTTGCTATTATTGAAAGAACTTTGTTTAAACTGGGAGCATATCTTTTTTGGTGCGTAGCAGTACATGGTTCAGGGAAAAGCATAATAAGATGCCTTTGTAAAAAAGTGTACCAGGGTTGGAGGTATAGTTTTAGAGAAGAGATCGTGAACAGAGACAATAACCAATGAAGTATTCTTGAGCAGAGAAAAGAATATAGTAGAGGACTGTCACAAAAAGATGGGCCAATACCTTGGAACCTACACAGAACTTGCCCATTCATTTTAGAATTAATAGAAAGTAAAATACCTGCAAAGAATACACCAAGAAAACCAACTGTTCTGCGCACTAGTAAGGTAAAACAATATCTGAAACTGACAGCAAGCTCTATTACGATGAGACGTGGAGACGACTGTGAAAACTGACAACGGTAATTGTAGTCGATCACTCTATATACTGAGTGAAAGAGCAACAAGCTGATTATCTTGGGTTTCTTCTGCAGGATTATTTCATTACTTAAAACTTTATCAGACTCTGTACATAAACAGATAATACGAGTACAGTCTCTACCTAATTTAAAGTACAGCTTTTTGTGCCTCTCTGTTGGGCTTATATTTGCAGCTATTCTGAATTAATCTTGTTTCTGACTTGCCTGTTGAGGTCTTGAAATTTCACTTCCCAGCGTGACATGCGTTAATTGTTAACAGCAATTGTTGCAGGGAGGAAAAGTTTTCTTCTGTTTGAGTTTTATATTCTAACTTGGTTTCATTACAAATCATGAAGGCTTCTGTCCATTGCAGTTAGAGAAAAAAGCATATGAGTTGACGAAAAAAATGCACTGATCAGCCAGAACATCATGACCACCTACCTACAAGCCGGTATGTCCATCTCTGGCACGGATAACCGCGGCGACACGTCGTGGCACGGAAGCAATGAGGCCTCGGTGGGTCTCTCTAGGGATTTGGCACCACATATGCGCACGTAAGTCACCTAATTGCCGTATTTTCCGGGGAGGGGTGATGAACTCTGATGCCACATTCAGTCACACCCTGGGTTCAGATCTGGTGAGTTGGAGGGAGGAGGGAGCGATTGGCTGTAGTTCTCCACTGTGTTCTTCAAGGCACTCCATCACGGTCCTGGCGTTGTGACATGGAGCATTATCTTGCTGAAAAATGCACTGTTATGGGGACAAATCGTCGTCATGAAAGGGTGTAAGTGGTCTGCAACCAGTGTACGACACTCCTTGTCCGTCGTGGTGGCTTGCACGAGCTCCACTCGACCGATGGATGCTCACGTGAATGTTCCCCAGAAACTAATGTAGCTGCCGCCAGCTTGACTCCGTCCAGCAGTACAGGTGTCAAGGAGCTGCTCCCCTGGAAGACGACGATTTCGTTCTCTGCCATCAGCATGACGTAGAAAGTGTCCGGATTCAATGCTCTGCAAGTATTGCCGGTGGTCAAGTGCCCATTCGGTCGCAGTTGCCGATTTCGTTCTGTTAATATTGTCACATGCATGAGTCGTCGGCTGCGGAGGCCCATCTTTTGAAGTGTTCAGTGCACTGTGTGTCCAGAAACACTTTTACTCGGCGTAACATTAAAGTCTGATGTTAGTTCCGCCACAGTTCGCCGCCAGTCTACCAAGCCTACGACGCTAGACATCTGGAATGACATGTGGCCGGCCAAATGCTCGACGTCTCGACGAGTTTTCAACTTGGTTTCGTCACGTGTTAAAGACACTCACCATAGCATTCCTCGAACACCCGACAAGCCGTACAGCTTCCGAAATGCTCGTGCCGAGCCTCCAGGCCGTCACAATCTGCCTTCGGTCAAACTCACCTTCCCCATACTATACACAGATAGCACGCTCACTGTTAGTACATGCACAGTGCGTGTGTCGGAGAAGCAGTCATTCCTTGCTAGGTGACGCCGCTATTGCCTGGACGAGTCCATATCGATAGTAGGTCAGTGGTCGTCATGTTCTTGCTGCTCGGGGTATAACAACGTAAGGAAAATAATTGTTTCATCTTCATAATAAAGAATTTGCCTGTTTACATTCCAGCTATATGGAAGCAATTGGATTATTATTATTTAGAAAATCTTTTGCACCCAATCTAACGAACAACGTCAGTTTTATTTGTGTGATTTTTTTATAGTGCACAAAATACCATCCTTTCCAGATAGATCTACACTTCGCTGCTGCCAGTGCTACGATCAGACATTTAACACTTCTAATCTCGAACTACAAAATCGTTTACTGGTCACAACTACAAGGGGTTCATCTGATTCTCTGCCATTTTCGGAGTGATGTCGGAGCCTTTTCCAGCAACACAGCAAGGAATTTATCGGAGTATCCACCTGCATTGTCTGGCAAGAGGGTGTACTGACAGAGAATTATAATGTGGTCTGGACAAGCAGCAAGTCCAACCTAGCGCTCTGCCATGGGCGTACTGCGCTATTCATGTACGCAGGGCAAACAACGCCGAGCTCTGATCTTGGCGGAGGGTCTGTTTAAGTTGAATGAGAGCCCTGCCACTAGTTGCGCTGGAGAGGGAGAAATTCGGAAGCCAGCTTCCACGATGTCTTGTCTCACTTGTGGATCCGTTTTCCACGCGGTTGCTCAGTGTTTGTTTAGCGATTCCCGACGGACTGAAACTCAGCGTGCTACATTTGAACAGATTCACTGTCTAGTAGACGTGACGAAACTGTGCGCTCGGACATGACACCACCTTAGCGACACCCGACACGCATTCCACGCATCGTACCCCGAAGGAAAGATAATGCAAGCGTTTAAATGCTCACACGTGAGAATGTTTCATTTGTGTATTATACTGACTGTATTTGGTTATTCCGATCTCTTCTACTCTAACGTTTTTGTGAGACAGTCTGTCTCATTAAAGTTTGACTAAACACGGTATATACAGTTCCACACAGTAAATGGAATGACCCCATCAATAAATATTGACTTCGATCAGAAATCGGTAGCTAAGGTAGAATATTCAAAATTTCTAGTTGTATGCATTGATGAGGGGTTGAACTGGAAAAAAAACACTGAGGATCTGCTGAAACGTTTGAGTTCAACTACTTATGCTATTAGGGTCATTGTAAATTTTGGCGATATACATCTGAGTAAAATAGCTTACCACGCCTATTTTCATTCTCTGCTTTCGTATGGCATCATATTCTGGGGTAACTCATCATTGAGTTCATTGCTCTAAAGCGTGTAATCAGAATAATTGCTGGAGCTCATCCAAGATCATCCTGCAGACACTTATTTAAAGAGGTAGAAATCTTCACTGCAGCCTCACAATATACATATTCACTTATGAAATTTGTTATTAACAATCCGAACAATTTCAAAAGTAATAGCAGTGTACATGGCTACAACACTAGGAGAAAGGATGATCTTCACTACTCAAGGTTAAATCTAACTTTGGCTAAGTATGGGGTAAATTATGCTTACACAAAAGTCTTTGGTCACTTACCTAATAGCATCAAAAGTCTGACAGATAGCCATATAGCATTTATAAGGGAATTAAAAGAGTTTATTAATGGCAACTCCTTCTACTCATTAGATGATTTTTTGGGTATAGTAAGTGGGTAATTTACCAACCTCCACAAAAAAAAATTGTGTCTTGTAATATTTGGTCTAATGTAATATCTTGTATAGACACCTTTTATTAACCTGACACGTTCCACATCAGTACGAAGTGTCGTATTCATGATCTATGGAACAAGTACTAATCTAATCTAATCTACAATATTTTTCTGGTGAATTTCACTTTGCGCTAACCAACAAGGCCAAATAAAATGGTGAACCTTACGTTGCATGGAAGTTGGTGTGAGACGAACTAACATTAGACTGGAAACATGTGGGGAAAGTGGTACACTTGGAAAGAGGTCCCAAAACTGAATAATTTTTGTCTAACGACTTTTGTTGTCTATTCGCAGGTATATTACTATCGTAAAAATTATTTATAGAAACGCGGCACGCCACACCATGTCATTCAGCTGTCATAAGTGAGAACTGTTTAGCCTAGATGCTGCAATACGTGTTTCTTCACTTTTATACCACTTACTCAAGTCTCATAAGAAGTATTTTGGTGGTACATTGAATACTCTACACTTTATTTATGTTGTTCGTTCTGATCTAGATTGTTCGCCCAAGAGGTATCAGGTACGCCTATGCTATTCGTTGAATTTTTCCAGGATTACCTACAAGCAGTGAGGGCTTATGAGAAATGTACCGACACCATCAACGTCAGGCAAATCCTTGCGACGATTAGGCACGCATTGGCAGTATAATCTAAGTGTAACTGACACACAATCGTAACATAAGATTAAAAATACGTGTTGCAGATAATACAAATGCAGATATTCTTGCTGCCACGAGTATCAATCAAGATATTTCTGCACTAATAATTGCACGGGATTTTGATGTGAGAAGAAATACGTCTGGGGATCTGTATGGTAGTTTTTTACATTTTCTTAAGGAAGCATTAAGCAAACATTATTTCCTGACAAGAATTGTCCTGAGAAAATTATTTATAAATAAAAACTGGACTTCATGACAGGTATGCAGTAGACTGATGCCGCAACTTTTATGTATTATAGCAAGATAAATGTCCACAATTGAAACTGTTGATTAGACGATGATCCTCACAGGTTTCGTCATCACAAGAGTGGCACGTCTGGAGGAGAAGTACTTGTTACAGTCGGTGAGAAGAAAATCAGAGCCAATGTTTCCGAGAATTTTTTTAAAAAATTTTCAGAATTTAATGCAGAATGTAAAAGTTACAGTAACTCAAGTTACAATATTTTCGACAAGTAGTCCGTTTTCTCTTTCAGTCTCACATATAATGCATATTACTTTCTCAGGTGCTAGCCATTTATATTGTACGTTAACCACTGCCACTGATATATGAGTGTCAGTACTTGGCCATATCTTTAAGAGAAAATATTTTCTTGTCACATAAATAAAGTCCGTTAGCACTGACAGCTCTACGCTAACACTGCTTCTCTCTGTCGTCAAGTGAAGGCCGTCGGCCACTGCCTTTCGTGTGTTGTGAGGTAATGCATTAAATTTGGTATTCTTGACATGCTCTTGAGAATGTGGATACCGGAGTACTGAATTCCCAAGCGACAGCTGAAGTGGGATGTCCCATGCGTCTAACTATGATAATCATTCCGCGTTCAGAGTCGGTTAACTCCTGTCGTGCGCCCAAAATCACCTCGGACTCCTTTTCACATGATAATCACCTGAGTACAAATGACAGATCCCCCAGTGCAATGCCCTTTTTTAGTTGTGTACGCGGTACTAGCACCATCTGTGTGTGTGCTTATTGCTGTTCCATGACTTTTATCACAGTGTATTTCACACACAATAAAATGCCATGTATTGACTAAAAGGACATCAGCTGTAGAGAGCTGTCTACTTTCCTTTATGGAGGCACATCTTTATAAACAGTATTACCCTAATATACACAAACGAACGCGTTTGTGTCTCCATTCCGTAATCATGGAATCTTCGGATATCATGCACAATGCACGAAAGAAGCAACAAATGCTATACGATCATTAATCATAAGGTTTTAATTATGACCTCAGAAAAAAAATAATGATCTACATCATTAGGATTTTCTCTGTTTGCTCATTCATGTCTGCAGTCGTGATACACACTGAAACTCCCGCCCAACAGTACCGTGGAAAACCGGCAGAGGAGCCAAAAGGAAATGGCGCAACCCATTAACAAAGATGAGTATCCTCCAGTAATTCGCCTTTTGCATTTGCAGAAGAGCAACGCTGCAGCAATCCATGCTGCATTGGTGGTAGTTGCGGCATATGACACACATGACTCCTGAATAGATCAAGACATCGCAAGATAAGTGTAGAGCCAGGTTCCAAAAAACCTTATTATCACAATCCAGGGTATAGTACGAGAAATGACAATCAGTTATGAATGAACTTCCACCATCTTACATGACATTTTAAAATTGTCCACCAACCACTGGGCTCCATGACTGCTCACAAACATTCTGAAGCAGGACGAACAGAGTCAGCAGAGGAAATGTTTCAGCTGTGTCAATTCAGTCCAAAATGACTCCGTTAGCCACCTGATCACAACGCAGGAATGCTGTGATCCCGAGACAAAAGAACAAACAAGCAGGGGAAACACGTGAATTCACTACTGCCGAAAAAGGCGAAGACCAAACAATCATTGGGCAGTCTGATGCATAATGGTTTTTGGTATTGTCACGGTACTAACAGATTCTGTTTATACGAGATAAATCGCGCAGGAGCATGCTGTCGACATATCCTGATTAGGTTATGGGTGCTGTCAAGTCGAAACATCGTGAGAAGTCGTCTAAGTTTTTCACCGAAGTACCTAATCTCTGTCTCCTCAGTGCTGCTTCTTTGGGCACCAAAAATTTCCCTGGTGCCAAGTATCCTTATGACAACATGGGTTCCAGTTACTTCTCCTGTATCCTCAAATAAATGAACCATTGTGCAGCAGCCATTTCACAATGAAAAAGACGGATGTTTCGAGGCGGTATGTTCCTTGAAAATCTGAAATGCAGACTTTTACAACCAGGGTCTCCGACAAATTATCCATCCATAGGAAAAAGCATCAATAGGAAGTTGAATGTGTACTGAAGGGCAACTACCATTGCTTAGTTTAATGGTCGCCAGTTGAAGTTATTTTTTCGAGATGAGATATATTCGTGATTACTCCTAGTATTTAACTGACATTGTTGAAAAACACATCGCCTTGTGAACGAAGAACAACGTACTGGGATTAGACCAAAATGTGGAAACACCACAAGAAAAGCGTGCTTGCACGTTAATCCCGCAGGTTTTAGTGTTTTATTTGATCACGAGCTGTAGCTGTGAAATGTTCACAACAAGTTGGCATTTGTCAGAACAATTTTCTGTGTAGTTTTCAATGCATTACGCTGGAGCTAAATGACAATGATCGTTCCATCTTGCTGGGGCCCTTATGGAAATTAAAAAAAAAAACTCTCACCTGTGATGCATATGTCCATAACAGATAAACTTGGTTGCAAGGTCATAAAACCTGGAGCAATGGAAAAATGTTATTTTGTCAGACGAATCTTATTTTATACTTTTTCTAACTTCTAGTTGTGTTAACGTCCGAAGAGTCAAAAATAGGCGAGGCTTCAGTGGTGCTTTTGGGAAACAACCTCCGAGTTTCCCCTTGCTACCGTAAGGCGTTACGCAATTGATTTAATAAACTCGAAACTATATTATAATTTCGCTCAATGCGATTGCTAAGTGCTCACCGGCGTCTGAGTATGCAATTCAGGCCTCTGTTGAAGTATCGGGTCGGTTGAGGCCGCTACCCTTATAGGAAATAGTTATAGATGTAAAAGTAAAGGTATACCCTCCAAAATAGATGTCTTGGTCGTATGAAAGGACTGCAGTGTCAATATATGTAGTGTGAAATGCAAGGAAAGATAATCTGATTTATTATATTTGACAATTTATGTATATATTAACAAAACGAATTAACGAGGATGCCTCTTGACTGTGGCCTAATTAATATCTGAATAAAGAGGAAGAACTCAAATCAACAACTATGAAACCTAGCAAAGCGGATTGGCACTTTCCTTTAACTGGCTGAAAGCACAGGATTTTGGGTCACGTTCTTCCCATCAGAATCTAGTCACAGCATTAATGAGCATGAGCTGCGGTGCTCAATGGGTCAATGGCCACCCATTTAACTTCTGTAAACTGCAAGGCAGACAGTGCTAAGGCCAGCGCAGCGTGTGTTAGCTATTCTGCGCTTCTGCTCAATGACGGGGACCGCAGACAGCTGTCCTCCTCATGCTGTTATGCACATCAGGTTTGATGTCGCAGTGCCCACTTCGCCGAGCGTACACGCCACAATTCCGTGATGTTATCCGGAGTTCTGGATAAAAGATACTACTCCACATTTATTCTGTATCGCGTGGTACAGAGCACTGCGTTCTTACTGGCTGGACGCCGAAACCTTGAGTGTCCTAATTTCTACCAAAATCTAGTGCAGCTTGCCACTCCCCTGTTGCGGCTACCCAGTCGTAACATTTTAACAAATTTTTAACCAGTGAGCGACTCTCCCGCCCGGCTGCAGGTGCGCGGGGAACACTGCTTAGGTCACATCGATTTGGACAAGCGCAGTCGCCTCTGAAAAATTCCGCTCATCCGAAAAATTTCCAAACGCTTTCTTGGAGCCACCGTCTAAATAGACACATTCCTTTCCTTTGTCCGGCGCTCAAAAAAAAGTACGAATCGCAGAGGTACATTCCTTGGTTACAATGGCACCTGTGACACGACCAAGAGGGAAACAGCACCTCCCAGCACTATTCGGGAAGAAGTTCAGCTTTCCTTGCAGTGTTCAGTTGGGAACGCCGCCTACCCGTCGTGCCGCATCAAGGCTCTGCCGCTGGAGACCGGCCAGGCGGGGCCACAACCTCCTGGGGTGCTGCAGGTTGTAGAAATCGACCTTCAGACTAACGTGCGGCTGGCTTCACACCGCTGGCTCCCTGCGTAAAATCCCGCACGAAACTCTGTTCGCGAAATTATTTGCCTTCATACAATGCAGTACATTCTGATTGCTCATCCGTTAGGCATCTCTGTTAGCATAGTGCGAGAAACAGTAAATTTGTTCACATCAATGCTGCTACTTCTCGTTTCTGCCCTCATTACTTACGATATTTAAAACTGCAAAGTAACAATTGATGTAGGCCTTGAATCCGAGTGCACGGCCCATGTACGTAGAGTGCCACCTTGCAATTTTGGCAGCCATATCGTGGTATTCGATGGACCCGTCCGTTACTCTGCAAGGTCATATTACTGCCAACGATTATGTGATCAGGTCCACCCCATGGTACAACGTTTCTTCACCAATGGTGCTGCTGTCATCCATGACAACAGGGACCATGTTCACGCAGTTTGCATTGTCCTGGACTGAGCACGAGGATGCAGTGTCGGATCTCCTTTGCCCCTGGTCACGGGTTCTCAATATTATTCAGCCCTTGTGGTGTAATCTGAATGGAGAGGTGGGCGGTCGCAGTCCATCTTCGTCATCGTTACCTACAGTTGCCACTATTTTTAAGGAAGAATGGTATAAGATTCCATTGCAAACCAAAGAGGACCTCTTTTTATCCATTCTGAGACGCTTCAAAGTTAATTTGAGTACCAACAGGTTTACTACGCTGTATTAAGCATGGTATTGCTGTTTTTGTTTCTTTTTTTTTTGTAATTCCGTATTTCTGTCCACATCCAGTATCATCCGTACGAAAACCGGAACGTTTCGTAACGTTCCGGTTAACGCTAGAGTTTTGAAGTGTTTGCATCCTTTCCTGAAACAATACGTTTGCTATTGGTCTGCACAATGATAAACGTCAGAGGACAAGAGTAAAGGCTCAGAATGTAGTCTGTACGATAGAATTACACTAAACACTTTTTTCTACATAAGACTAAGAAGACTGCAGAGCACGAATACAGATAGTAACGAAATATTACATGCTGTTAGATCATTTCTAGGTTACAAATACACCGGGAATGAAGACTATTGTATACTGACTACTCAAAAATATCCGGACACGCCTATATAATGCGAAATTTGACTGCTAGACGTAACTAGACTGCCTTTATCAGAGGAGGCGGGGAGTACTGTGCTGTTAGTGGTGAAGTATGAATGCCCAGGAACTTTGAACTTGGTGGATTAGCTATGAATGCACTTGAGTAACAGATCCATCAGAGACATTTCAGACCGTTTGCTGCTGAGTAAGTCGACTGTCGATGATGTGATCGTCAAGTGAAAACCCGAAGGAAAAACCAAAGGTAAACCAAAATCAGGGAGATGTTTATTTGTGATGGACAGATGGCATCGAGTGTAGCCGAGGACGATTTAATAATCGCATGAAATATGCTAAGGGGATTACTCGTGAGTTCAGAGAGCTACCAGCAGTCCAGCTAGTACAATGACTATACCTGGGGACTCAAAGAGATTGGAGTACAATGATAGGTTAGCTCCTCATAAGACACACATTTCTGCAGTGAATGCTAAACGAGGAATGAGGTAGTGTAAACAGCGACGCAACTGGAAACTGGATCACAGCAAACGTGTGGTTTGGTGTGATGAACCGTGCTATACCCAGCCGCAACACGATAGTATCATTTGCGTTTGATGAGTGCCCGGAGAACCTTACCTATCAACATATACACTGAAGGGCCAAATACAATGTTATAGACATGCGTATTGAAATACATAGGTACGTTAACATGCAGAATACAAGTGTCTGGCGCAGTTGTTAGAACGGTTACTTCTGCTACAATGGCAGACTGTCAAGTTTTAAGTGAGTTTGAACGTGGTGTTACAGTCGGCGCACGACCGATGGAACACAGCATCCCGTACGACCATTTCATGAGTGTACCGTGAATATCGGGAATCCGATAAAATATCAAATCTCCGACATCGCTGAGGTCGGAAAAAAAGTCTCCAAGAAAGCGACCAACGACGACTGAACACAATCGTTCAACGTGACAGAAGTGCAACCCTACCGCAAATTGCTGCAGATTCAATGCTGGGTCATCAACAAGTGTCAGAGTGCAAACCATTCAACGAAACATCATCGATATGGGCTTCCGGCGCCGAAGGCCCACTCGTAAAATTGACGGCTCCACGACACAAACCTTTACGTCTCGCCTTCACCTTTCTTTATCGACAATGGATTGTTGATGAGTGGAAATATGTTGCCTGGTCGGACGAGTCTCGTTTGATTGTACCCAGCCGATGGACGCGTACAGGTATGGTGAATCCATGGACCCTGCATGTCAGCAGTGGAATGTTCAAGCTGTTGGAGGCTCTGTAATTGTGTGGGGCGCTGCAGTTGGAGTGATACAGGACTCCTGACACGTCTAAATACGACTCTGACAGGGTGATACGTACGTTGCAAGCGACACGCCACACGTCCAGAAGTGTTACAGAGTGACTCCACTCTTCTGAGTGTAAACACTTCTACTGGCCACCAAACTACCCAGACATAAACATTATTGAGCACGTCTCGGATGCCTTGCATTATGTTGTTCAAAAGAGATCTCCACCCCTCATACTCTTACAGATTTATAGACAGCCCTGTAGGATTCATGGTGTCAGTTTCACCAGCACTACTTCAGACATTAGTCGACTCCATGCTACGTCGTGTTACGGAATTTCTGTGTGCTCGCGGGAGCCCTACACGATATTAGGCAGGTGTACCAGTTTCTTTGGCTAACAGTGAATTACTGGAAAGATGGTCATAAGGCGGCATCTGTGAAGCAATATTTGCTGACAGTAACATTCCTGAAGATGACTGCCCTGTCCAGACTTCCGAGGTGAACACATTGAAACACCATTTGATGTCCACTAATACGTCTCAACATACTTTTGATCAGTTAGTGTATTCCTCGTCGTTTTCATTTGTTTCTGTGGTTTCGAGGTACTAAACATATTTAATAAAATTTCAATAGTTAGCACATCAGCGTAAAAATCAATTGCCGGTAATATGTCACAATTCAGCCATATAAGGATGCCACTTTCCCTTGTTACTCTCCACTAGGATTAAGTGTATATTCACACCAGACACAAAATTTAAATGAGACCTTTCCCCTTCTCCTAATGACTTTGGTATGAAAGAGAGCCACAGATTTACAATTTCGTCAAGAGGCAATATTTCAAAGTTTAAATGCTTATAACATCTGGATGGCAACGTTGCGAATACATAACAACATACCTCCCTGAAATGCGCCGACCAAACAGCTGTTTTATTGATTAAGTAACAGAATTAGAGATCTTAAGTGTGGTATGGTAATCCGAAAATATATCTGGAAATTATATGTAATAAAATTATGCTTGTATACAAGAAGAATAGGAATGAGCTAAAATCTGAGAAACTGAGGTGTGACATGTTGTTAGTATTGCGAAGCACAAGGAAATTTCCACTAACTCCTAATGCGAAACCTTATGTATCGGCTAGAAGCGGCAAGTTTTCACATCTGCATTAGTGTCCTGAATGAAACGCAACTTTTTTTTCGTATCGCGACTTCTAATTGGGTGAGTTTGAGGTACTTTGGTCGTGAACTACAGTATGTATCAGAGAGAGTTATTTTAAGGTACATACCGACCATGCACTAGATTGGGAACTGATATTGTAAGGCAGTGGATAACACCACTGCTAAATATTCATTAGTTAATGAAACAGAAATAGTTACGGATGGTACTAGGATGCCTTACTGTCTTTTCTAATTTCTTACAGCGAATAAATTCACAAAACGGTACACAAATAACACAGGCCAGCGAAAAATTATTTTTCAATTTCTTTCTACTTTGGTAGCTGATCTTTATAGATTTTTATGATCTGAATTCAAAGCTAGCCTTACAGTTTTTGTATCACCCATAGCTTTAGTGCAATATGCTTTTTACTACATAGTATAAATATCCTACGCTATACGGTAAATGGGGAAATTAATGAAAAGCTTTGTTACAACATAAGTATGGTTTGTATTTACAGTAAGCTACTTAAAACAATGATATGTGTTAACTGAGGTTTAACTTGCCAGCTGGAATTGGTTTGTATTTTCTTTCTCTTTTTTCTTTGAAGCTTCTTGTGTAGTTTCTTCTACGATGAGTCACTTGTTGAACTTCTCGATCAAGTGACGAACTGTAACCCCCCATTATGTTGGTGTTCCAGCGGCCTTGGTAGCGTTTTTCCGTCACTATAGTTCAATTCTTTTATCTTGGCGGCTCGCGCATGCCCGCCTAGACGCGGGAGATTGCTGCGTTGCCAGTTGCACACGACGCACGCGCCAAGAGAAGCAGCGCTCTAGTATAGCATAGTTCGCAAGCTTACGTTTAGGGGGGAGCGCGCAGTTCATGAAGTAAAGCCACCACGGCCGCATTAACCCTTTCGCTGCTACAAAGACGTGCTCCCTGCATTCCGCGCTGTGCGCGATTTTGTCATCACTGTACTGCTCGCCTGTGCAGACACATTGTGTTCCAAGAGCTTTGACACTCTTTATCATTCGAGTCCACAAAAACTATTTGGCTCCAAAATTAGATTATTACCTATCTTCTTGACTGATACCTTCCCCCCATAAATGATTTAATTTTGTTTCGATGTTCAACGCAGTTATTATGCAGCATTAAATATAGTAAACCATTGCACGAAATTTTGAAGAGTTTGCAGAGGTAAAGTCCATAGAGTATACTTTCCGGATGGTCGATTTTAGTTGCCACAATGTTGAGAATGAAATGTGGACAAGATACCTATATATTTCATTTAATTTAAGTACCACATAAGTGTCGTATGTAATATTGAGAAATATTCCACCTTTCGCGACTGTAACAAAAGTTTTACTTACACTGGGCACGTTTGGCTTTATTTTAAAGTACTTCAATCAATCAAAAGGAAGTAGACAAAATACATTAAACAAAGCTGTGGACTTACAAAAACATTAGGACTTGAATATACCGTCTGTGAGTGAAGTGCTCAGAGCTATGTCAAATATAATTTTGTGTGTGGCACACACAAACAGCATTTATTTGCTAAAACACTGATGAGCCAACACAAACGTTGAATATTGTGCTACCGCAGCACAAAACTACGAAAGGTGACTTGGCAATGGAGGACACAAAATACAGTCCTCTTATGATGCTTCAAAAGAGAGAAACGCGTCTGGTCTAAATAAGTCGCTTATTACAGTTGCAGAAGAGGGATATATTTCAATACCATTGGTAAAACTGCGACTGTGGAACAAAAACAAGAAATAGAAGATGAATACCATTGTGTATGTGCCATACCTTTCACCGATGGAAGTGCTTTAAAATAAAGCCAAACGTGCCCTGTGTAAATAAAACTTTTATTACAGTCGCGAAAGACGGAATATTTCTCAATATTACATACGACACCTATGTGGTACTTAAATTAAATGAGATATTCTTATACAGTAAATATTATATGAAATTTAGGTATCTTGTCCACATTTCATTCTCAACATTGTGGCAACTAAAGTCGACCATACGGAAAGTATACGCTATGGACTTTTACCTCTGCAAACTCTTCAAAATTTCGTGCAATGGTTTACTACATTTAATGATGCACATCAAAACAAAATTAAGTCATTTATGGGGGGGAAGGTATCAGTCAAGAAGACATGTAAAAATCAAATTTTTTGGCCAAATAGTTTTTGTGAAATCGAATGATAAGTGTGTCAAAGCAGTGGGAACACCATGTGTCTGCACAGGCGAGAAGTGCAGTGATGACAAAATCGCGCACAGCGCGGAATGCGGGGAGCACGTGTCTGCAGCAGCGAAAAAGTTAATGGAGAGGCAAAGCACTAGAAATTTCATTCAAACGAATAAAATTCGTGAAGTAAGGCACTCCAATATTGTTTTTAAATAAAGAAAATATTAAGCACCACACAAGGTTTGAGCTCATTTCCTTCCATTTGGCAGCCTAACACCTTAACAGTTCCGCTACGTCAGCTCATGGAACAGTGTAGCTCCATAAGGACTCTAACACCTCACGCAACTACTTATAAACACTGTTGGTATGACTATGAATTACTCACGCTTCGTCGAAGTACAATAGAAAATAAACAATTACCGCTGTTCTTTATTGCGAAAAAGCAGTTCGTGAGATTGAAACAAACACTTTTCCTTGCTATCGCCCGAATTAGGAGTCTTATTGCTTGTTTGGTTTAATTAATTAATAGAATATGAAGCAGTTGGTATAAAGAATGCTTTTTCCAAACTTTCTATAAAAGAAAGTCTGCTATCAAGACATTGCTTTTGTTCTATTACTTTATGACTGAACGTTTCTAAAACTGAACACACTCGTCCGTGCTCTGCACTGCAGTCGAGATCTGGCAACGTCGATCTCTGTTCATTGCCTGACTGTGTTTTGTGACGTCAGATGCGCAGAACGAACCTAAACTCGGCCGCCAAGATATATGACGCGCACTTTAGTTTTGGATGAATCCATAAGCAGCCTCCAGTCTTCTTTTTTGTATTCAATACGAAACTCATTCATCAGACTGGGACTGTCTGAGCAGTACACAAAATCACCTTCTTGTTGAAAAAACTTGGGAACTTGCTGCTCTCTCTTACGATACATGTATATGCTTATTCCAACTGCCAATAAGATCTTTTCTTTTAATCTAGAGCCAAGCAATTCAGCTTTTTCTTATGTTAAGACCATATCTCCAACCAAATCGTTAAGCTCGGTCTGAGTAAACAATTTGGGCTCTAGACTTTCTGTATTACAATGGAATTCATCATCATCTAGTTCATCTAAATCAGGTTGTACATCAGAAAATGCTTCTGTTTGAATTGAATTCAAATCATCTGGTGGTTCAGGAACTGGCAAATCTACACCACGCCCTACTGTTCGGATGGCGGACTGAATGTTAGGGGAGCTTATTACCTTCTTGTTTTTCGAATTATTAGGTAATATCAACACTGCAAAAGCAGTAGTCATCGGAATTATTTCTTGTCTCCCTCCACGTCGTAGGAATAGAAAATGTAGAGGATTTTTTCTCTTTTTTGGACAATTTTCTCAGATCTTCGACACATACATAACAAACTTTATGTGGCGCCCAAGATTTATCTTGATCACCAAGCCTAGATCCAAAATATCACAGATAAACCTTTTTTACAAAGTCTGTAATGTTTCTCTGGTGTTTTTTAATCACAGATTCACCACAAATATAACAGCAACAGTCAGCAGAGCTTTTACAGCCATGATTAGACATTGTACTGAAGACATGTACAGGAAATGGGAAAGTGAGGTTAGGTTGACAGTGAACAAAACACCATCTGTTAATGCAAAAATAGAATCGACCTCTTTTTGCCAGCAAATGTTTTTACAGCAGTGCTACCAACGTCTTCTACATTCATTGCATCTCCTTTTCAAAATATTTTAACTGTATAAAAGCTGTTAAATTCTTTAAAAATGGGGTAATTAAATAAATTCAACTGTAAAACGTGAGGAAATGGTAGGTGATACAGTTCTTTTAAGTATCATATTTGGATTTCCCACCTTAAAAACATAAGAATAAGGTTTTTCAGCAAAAACGTTTTTCCATCGTAGGCCTGTGTGATAGAAGAGATAGTACCAATTATAGTTGCGGTAACAGTGAATTATAAAGGAAATTTACTAGTTACGATTAGTGGAGAGGAAGGACTGTCTTTAAATCTGTCAGAACGTCGCACATACATCATTCTCGTCAATAGTCGCTTGTGGCCTACTAATTGACTTGGCACCGACAGAAACATAGCTGTCGGAAAACAAAAGTAATCCTGAAAAATTGTTTATTCCTCAGTACATTGTAAATATCTTGCCACAAGGTGACATTACTTCAATAAGTGGTTCGTGAGACGTTAGTAGGCCAAAAATTAATGTTTCCGCACGTCGTCTGGTAGAAACAGTAGCCGTAAGAATGCCTCACTCGTGCCATCTGCTGGGTAACAGACAACTCACAGAGAGACGCTACGCAGTGGCAGCTTCCACCACGAGATGTCAGACCTTACCTGAGGCAAAACACAGTACAGCGAACTGCCTTATCGACACGGCAGAGCTGAGTTTCAGCTAGTTGTCCACGTCTCCGCCTGTGGCGCTCCTATAGACACGCGTAAAGCGGGATCGAAAGGACGCTTTCGTAAATATTTTACTAACCGGGAGAAATTTCGTACATCTAATACTGCGTAACATGTTTTCATCTTGTTATTTTTTTGTCGGTTATAGTCCGACGAATTATTTGACGGAATTGCCTTCGTCATTCTATCCTAAGAAAGCCCTACCATTTGTGTATAATTACTGTAACCTAAACATAGCTGCTCAGACTCCATTTACGGCTCCCCAGCGGCTTAGAAATTTATACACACCGCCATTAAAAAGTTTAGTCACACCCAGTCAAGTTGTTTCAGCTATATAGTGAAAGTGCAATGATTCATTTTAACGGACTCTGTCGTTTCATTTCCATTTGCTGTTTTAAATGTCCATTTTAATGTTTTTCTATCTTTATGTGTCAGTCTTTTTATTTGGTAGTTCAACTTTAAACGAAAAGTACCACTCTGTATATTTGTAACCACCTCTATATTGTATTTTAAAACTTCTTTTAATGTTTTCATCGATAAATATGTGTTGTCATTTCTTTATCCATTTTAGTGAATGCTCTACGCTGAAGAGAGGGATATTGTACAGCTGTCAGCTTTCCGCCTCTCTTCACCCCCTCCACCCACCCTTCTTTGGACGCGTGGAATTGAAAAACAACAAAAGAATTACGGTTCTTACGCCTCACCGTTCCATGCATTATCGAACTGGCGACCACTTGTGGCATCAACAGACCACACGGTAAATAATTCTGCTTTCCAGTTCTTGATTAATTAATCGGCCTACACACGTAATCATCAGAATTCTTTTGTACCGCCTTATTTCAGTAACTTATATTCGCTTCTTGGCTGAACAATTTATAATGATTTTACATTGATGTTGAGACACAGTCATACAACATTTTTTGAAAGATATAACCGCCATTAGGCTGTTCAGCACGTTTTATTCCTCAGTGCATGTCATGGGAATAGGTGGTGCGACTCTACACGAGCTGGTTAATTATATGAAATAAATGGTCACAAACATCACTGGAATTTAAAACCCGTTACATAAAATCGTCATCGTTATAAAATACCAATACAAAAATTCGGAAAAAAGTGCAGGATGGGGAAGCGGAAGAGGTTCTTAGTAAGTGGGGGAATGGTGCATATTGGATTAACAGGAATGGATCAGAGGTATTACATAGAATAGGGGTAGAGGGGTATTGACGTGGGAGGGGAGGAAAGATAGGGTAAATTAAGTAGATGCTCACTTCAAAGATAATGCAACCAGCTTGTGTAATTAAGAGTCCCACTACCTATTCCCATGACATAGCACAGATCGCATGGTGCCAACTGGGATTCTTCTACGATGGCCTTCGACGATTATTTCACTTATGTTTATGTCAGTGGCTGCTTAGACGCAGCGTATCCCACTTAAAACCCGTGATTTTGTCATCCATTTTATTCCACAACCACATCCAATAAATAAGTCTTGTTAATTGACAGTAGATTAGCCTATTAAACAAATTTTCTCGCATTTACTTTTGACAAAATTGGTTTATATAAAAGAAGATACCTATTTTTTGCATCACTCGTGTTCTACTCAAGTCTAATGATTTTTGATATGCAACTAAGAGAACGAAACATGCGGCTGATAACTTAATTTAATTGTTTACCCTGCTATTTTCCTGAAGCTTCTACTTTTATTGTGCTTTAATCTGTTGCGATGGAATAAATCCTGTTTCACAGTCAAATGACGGCTACATCTCAAAAACAAGCTACTTATTGTCGGAGATTTACGTTTGTACAAATACCCAAAGGAGATGCTTCCTAACCCATAATTTTATATCGGATATTATCAAGTACTCTTTTTCAGAAACGATTTGCATGCTGTTGCCAGTCTCATTTTACTCAATATTCTCTGTCCTTTGCCCATCGTCCATTATTTTCGTTCTCGAATAGCATAACTCATTTCATGGCTTGATGTCTCATTTCCTAATCTCACTCCAGCCGCATCACAGGACTTGTTTTACATTTGTTGACATTCATCTCATACCCTCTTACCCACATACTATCCACTCCATTCACACTATGTTCCATTTTCTTTGCCGTCACTGGCAGAAATACAGTCTCGTTGGCAAACCTCAAACATTTTCTTTCTTAGTGCTGAACCCTCACTTTCTTATAAATTTTTTCCTCCGATTTCTTCAATGCTGGTGAATATACACTCCTGGAAATTGAAATAAGAACACCGTGAATTCATTGTCCCAGGAAGGGGAAACTTTATTGACACATTCCTGGGGTCAGATACATCACATGATCACACTGACAGAACCACAGGCACATAGACACAGGCAACAGAGCATGCACAATGTCGGCACTAGTACAGTGTATATCCACCTTTCGCAGCAGTGCAGGCTGCTATTCTCCCATGGAAACGATCGTAGAGATGCTGGATGTAGTCCTGTGGAACGGCTTGCCATGCCATTTCCACCTGGCGCCTCAGTTGGACCAGCGTTCGTGCTGGACGTGCAGACCGCGTGAGACGACGCTTCATCCAGTCCCAAACATGCTCAATGGGGGACAGATCCGGAGATCTTGCTGGCCAGGGTAGTTGACTTACACCTTCTAGAGGACGTTGGGTGGCGTGGGATACATGCGGACGTGCATTGTCCTGTTGGAACAGCAAGTTCCCTTGCCGGTCTAGGAATGGTAGAACGATGGGTTCGATGACGGTTTGGATGTACCGTGCACTATTCAGTGTCCCCTCGACGATCACCAGTGGTGTACGGCCAGTGTAGGAGATCGCTCCCCACACCATGATGCCGGGTGTTGGCCCTGTGTGCCTCGGTCGTATGCAGTCCTGATTGTGGCGCTCACCTGCACGGCGCCAAACACGCATACGACCATCATTGGCACCAAGGCAGAAGCGACTCTCATCGCTGAAGACGACACGTCTCCATTCGTCCCTCCATTCACGCCTGTCGCGACACCACTGGAGGCGGGCTGCACGATGTTGGGGCGTGAGTGGAAGACGGCCTAACGGTGTGCGGGACCGTAGCCCAGCTTCATGGAGACGGTTGCGAATGGTCCTCGCCGATACCCCAGGAGCAACAGTGTCCCTAATTTGCTGGGAAGTGGCGGTGCGGTCCCCTACGGCACTGCGTAGGATCCTACGGTCTTGGCGTGCATCCGTGCGTCGCTGCGGTCCGGTCCCAGGTCGACGGGCACGTGCAACTTCCGCCGACCACTGGCGACAACATCGATGTACTGTGGAGACCTCACGCCCCACGTGTTGAGCAATTCGCCGGTACGTCCACCCGGCCTCCCGCATGCCCACTATACGCCCTCGCTCAAAGTCCGTCAACTGCACATACGGTTCACGTCCACGCTGTCGCGGCATGCTACCAGTGTTAAAGACTGCGATGGAGCTCCGTATGCCACGGCAAACTGGCTGACACTGACGGCGGCGGTGCACAAATGCCGCGCAGCTAGCGCCATTCGACGGCCAACACCGCGGTTCCTGGTGTGTCCGCTGTGCCGTGCGTGTGATCATTGCTTGTACAGCCCTCTCGCAGTGTCCGGAGCAAGTATGGTGGGTCTGACACACCGGTGTCAATGTGTTCTTTTTTCCATTTCCAGGAGTGTATATACCCATTAACATTGCAGATAGGTAGGCTACAAATCCGTCACCCTGCCTGCTTCCCTTTCATGTCTTTGATTCTTATTACTAAATTCTAAGCCGGCCGCGGTGGCCATGAGGTTGTAGGCGCTGCAGTCCGGAACCACGGGACTGCTACGTTCGCAGGTTCGAATCCTGCCTACGGCATGGATGTGTGTGATGTCCTTAGGTTAGTTATGTTTAAGTAGTTCTAAGTTCTAGGGGACTGATGACCTAAGATATTAAGTCCCATAGAGCTCAGAGCCATTTGAACCATTTTTGAACTAAATTCTATGTTCCGTACAATTTTCTGATAACCATTTTTCCACATACTTTGTACACTCGACAGAAAAAACTTGGGTCACTGCCGAACACAACCAACATAACGTAGCTGTGTTGCAGTTCCTCTAAACACCAAAACCCCGTGGGTACAGTCGTTTGGCTACACACAGAGACTACTAGAGACGAAAGATCTTTATGGCAGTCAGTCTAAGCGTCAACTAATATCGTCATACAAAACATATTAGAAAACACGTTCTTAGCGATGAGTCACCCCATAACACTCATAAACTAACCTAATTACAACAAGCGACATTCCAAAAGATCTGAGACAATGGATTATTTTACATATATCGTACAGTAATCCTTAGTCAAAATTAAATACTTGAGACAATATATGGAGTTACAAATCTGTGCGGCAATTGGAAAAAAGTTTTTCGCTCTCGAAAACGTTTTCCATCCAAGTGCTGAACGTCACTCAACACCGAGTGTCTCTGGAAACTGGATATTGGACGAACCACTAAAAAAACGCATTAACTGAAATAAGCACTCTATGGAAATCTCAACATTAACAGCGAATCACCAGTAATATCATTGGTCTCGTAACACATCAACAGCTACGTGTACACAAATTTGAAATTTAAATGACATGACCAACTTCCTCGTTCTGGACTTGGATTCAAACCCAGCACCTATAGCCATTGCTAACTAAGCTAAGCTTTGTTTATGCCTTATTGAGACCCGATCACTAGGCATAAAGAGACGTGTAGACGTTTGCACCAGTATCAGTTATCAATTCAGATCCTGAAAAATAAATGACGAAAATGTTTCTACTGAACTGGGAATCCTGTCATAACAGTTACGTTCCTGGGAACTTCCCCCAACGACGTTTAATATGGTGTCTTTCACAAGGAACAAGGTATGCTTATGTCTAAATTTGAAATGCCATCGTGTAAAGCTTGTGACAGGGATCCGAACCCAGCACCTAATCGGATTGTTAACGAAGTACGTAAAATCAGAAGTTAAATATCAAATGTTTTCACCAATAGCGAGATGTTGGAACTTTAAATGATGATAGAATTGTTTTTGCCTGACTGGGATTAGAACCCAGCATCTAGCGCCGTAATTTTCTAGCCAGGAACAGACGATAAATAGCTATTGCTGGTTCACCACTAGCGAAATGTGCGCATGTTTAACTAGGCATCAGGCGACGAAAAGTTCTGTGCTGAATGGAATTCAAACACCGCACACGTGGTCATGAAGACACTAACTATCAAATTCTTTTCCAATAATAGCTAGGAGTGGCATGTTTGTACTCTCAATGATGTGATGGAAAACACTCTGCCGGCTAGAAATTGAATCCATAACATATCGGCGTTGGTGATCACAACGAACACAACATCAAACCCAAATCCGTTTTCGCCAGTAGGATGGAGAGGAATGTTTGAACTTGAAAAGATGTAAGGAAAGGTTTTATCTTGTAATGTTGTGATAAAAAGCTCATCATGTGGCTGTGAGTTGAAACGAACACGTTGAAAGGTGGCTACACTGAGCCACAGCGCCAGAGATCGCTAGAGAGCATTGTTCCGCCGCCTCCACGGGCAGTCATTATTGAGATGTGCTAGAAGTCAGTGCTTCGGGAGAGCTCGTAGTAGTCAGTTCGTGTTGAGATGTGCTTGCTGAGATGTGATACTGAAAAATTCTTGTTGAGATGTTGTAATAGCGAGTCGGTGTGGAGATATATTGTAATTATGAGAGTGATTTTGGTCAATATATGAAGGTAACGAAACTTGATTTATTTTTCATTATTTCCATGTTTTAAATAATGCGTCATTACAGGTTCAGTCAACAAAGCATCTGGCTTGTGTTCTTGTATTAGAGCGTAATTCTGGTTTTCTTGAGTAATTATGGTATTTTTATTTTCTTTAATTAATTCAGTATAAATGATATTTAAAATTTCTTGTGTTATTGAAGAAGAACCGTGCCAGATGCGTACGTTGAGTCATACTTCCACACGCAGAACAGTTACACTTGTGCTTTGGTTTCGTAGGTTTTATAGTTGCTGGGGACTTAATTAATTAATTGTGTTAATGAAAATTTTCATTTCATTCTTTGTTGTTGTTCTATGCAGTCAGATAGCGTAATAATAACAGTCAGGGCCAACCGTTTACGAGACTTGCGTAATCGGACAGTACAGCGACTGAAAATCAAAATTATTTCCATTACCATTACATTTAATTAAGCCCCCATGCACGTGGCGACCCTGCCAGGAATTTGATTTTAGCATTGTTTACATACAGGGATCTTCAAATATTGTTGCTGATGCTTTATCACGTGCACCTATGGGTTTGAAACAAAGTGCTGAAGAGGACTGCAAAGAAAACCATTATTGTTTGATGTATATTCAAGGTGTTGCGTTTGAGAACTTTATTTCGTCTTCGCTCCAGGACATCGCTAAGGAGCAAAATAAGGATCCAATCTGGAAGGACATTAAGGAGAAGTGGAGGAGAAAGGAAAGCGTAGCGATTAGACAGCATTATTTAGTTCGCAATGACATTCTTTTTAAACGGAAATCGGTCGACAACTCTGTTTGGTTAGTTTGTATTCCTGATGAGTGGGTCAATAAATTGATTTGGTATACGCATTTCAGTTATGCACACTTTGGTCCCAGAAAATGCTTTCATAAATTACGAGAAAATTGTTACTTCAGTAATATGGAAAAACGTATTCGATCTGTTCTTGCCAAATGCAAATTATGTCAACAGGCTAAGCCGCCAACTGTTTCTCACAGAGCACCGTTGTTTCCTATCATTCCAGCGAAATTAAAGGACATGGCTGCAGTCGATTTGTTCGGTCCAGTGGTTCGTTCTACTAATGGTTTTGCGTACATTTTCGTAGCAGTGGAACTGACATCAAAATATGTGTGTTTTACACCGTTACGCAAAGCAACAGCTCGTTCAGTATCTAGCGCTTTCATCAAACATTTTCTTAAAGAAGTTGGTCATGTTGACAAGGTTATTTCAGATAATGGATCACAGTTTCGCTCTAAAATTTGGCTTCGTACTCTACGGCGTCGTAAAATTAAACCAATCTTCATTTCACTTTTTCACCCTCAATCTAATGCTTCAGAGAGATGGATGAAGGAAATCAATAAATTGTGCCGTCTTTATTGTCATCAGAATCACAGAACTTGGGATCAGTATCTTCAAATTTTTCAAAATATTCTGAATGAACTTCCTAATGACTCAACTTCTTTACCGCCTCTATTGATATTAAAAAATAAAGTACCAACAAATCGCATTTCTGAAATCGTTCCTTTTCCGCCTTCACGGAAACTGCGGCATTCTGAAGTTGTCAACCTGGCTCTACGAAATATTGCGTCTGCGGCTGCTAGAAGAGAGAAATCAGCTAAACGTCCTGGTCGTTTAAAAATCTTGTCAGTTGGTCAAAAGGTGTTAATTAAGTCTCATCGTTTGTCTCATAAAGGAAAAGGCTTGTGTCGCAAATTTTTTCTGCTTTATAACGGTCCGTATAGAGTTCGCAAAATTATTCATGATAACACTGTTGAAGTAGAAACTCTTAAATCTCGGCGCTCTAAGGGAATACATCATATATCGAACGTAAAATTTTTTGTAGAATGACATACTTTAGAGAAACTAACAGCTACGTAAACATGCGGAGAATGCAAGAGTACCGCGCTGTGTTTTGGCGGCGGCACATACTCAAAGCAACAGTCAGTCTGCGCGCCGCACAAGGCAGTCGTTGACCGCAAACAATCACTTCCTACGTCACGCGCCTACAGCTGATCGAGCGCTCAGTGCGAATGCACTGACAGACGTAAATAAATACACAGTTTAATTTCTCCGAATAAATTCTGTATAAAGCTATAAGGACTTCATAAATTATGTTATTAACGTTCAGTATTTTTCAGGATACGGTTGTATAAAGTATTTAAGACTTTCAGGTAAATTCTGTGCGTGTCCGACGTTAAGAGGACTTGCTATGGAGAAAATTTCAGGAAGAATGAAATTTCAAAAAAAAAAAAAAAAGGGAAGTAAAAAAAAAAGGTAACGATTAATTGAGTTTATTTTTCAGGTAACATAATTCCACTTAGGTACGTACTTTAGACGTAATTTGCTGCTCGCGATTACGTGACTCATACTTTGTGCTAATTTCATGTTCTATGAATTTACTTGTGAAGCGACGTGCTTGCGCACATTAACTGATTTTGACAGTGATTGACTAATGAACAGGGTTGTTATTTGTGTATATTAGGCATCGCTTGGCTGCTATGCTTTTTCACTGATGTCATATTTTTTTATTATGTGCCTGCTGTGCTTATTAATTTAAATTATAATTGTCACCTGATTAATTGTGCTGATGTGGTTAGATATGTAAGTTATACTTTGTGATTTATCTGCTTGCGCCTTCATGTTTACTTATTAAGATTACATATGAACATTTATTTGCTTATGTCGATGTGATTCTAATGACCTGTTTATTGTGTAAGGCATGTTTGCTGCTGTGCGTATGGATTGCATATTTACACATTTCTGTTTTGTTGTCATAACTACTCTTCAATCTAGTATATAGAAATGCTGATATACTGTGTACAAATATAGAGTTTAGGTTACACTGTGGTATTAATTATAGATTGTTCACTTGGCAGAGCCTCGTTGTAGGGATTGTGCTGCATCCACTTGTTGACATTCTGTTCTCTACTGGTATATTTACTCGCTATTGCATGTTTTGCTTACGCTCAGTGCCTTATATTTTTAAGATAAGAAAATGAACTGCTATAATTCGACGAACGACATTAGTAAAAGAAAGTCATAGAAGTCACATGAGCTGGAGGTTTTATGGAGCTGTATAAATTTATGCTAATAGGAAGGAAGCTAACGACATGACATACCAAAACTAGGTTTACACCATTGACAGTATTACACTGCATTTTTCGTGAGCAATTGAAATAGGAAGTGACACTTGACACAAGGAATACTCCACATGATTGCTTCTGCCATGATTCTTGAAGTGGTGTACACACTGTGAAATATTATGATTATTCACACTCCGTAATCGTACTTAATTACTGAGAGTTATTCGAACTAAGTCTGTTAGAGGTCATGTATGCATTTCTTTTATTTAATGATGGACAAGGAACCAAAATGTATCTTATAATTTATAATGAGTAGAAAATTTGGGTCAGATGGAATACACAGAGGTTGTGTGTGGACACTGTGTCTTCGGATTGCATGGGATGCTGAATTGAAGTTGCACTAGGATTTTGTCTGTACTTGTTCGAGGAGACTGACTAGAGGAAAGAGTTGTTATGGAAGTGAAATGATATTGGTGCTGAGGTTTATATGTATAGACGTATTATTGAGGTATTGAGATTATGTGAAGTTGATGATTATTCGAGTTTCGTGGACAAGAGGTAAGGTAAATGAGGTATTATTGAAGTTAAGTGATGATTATTGGAGTTTTGGTGGATAAGAGGTAAAGTAAGTGAGGAGCATATTTTTTTTGTTGGTCCATATGGAACAAGGAGGATGAAGATGGCAGACTAGAACACTCAAGTAGAAAGAAGATTGCCTACACACACACTTTGTTAAATCAATAAGCAGTATACACTTTTTTTTGAAGAGAGGAAGTATTTGCATATCTTGGCTCACTGACAGTTGTTCAGCAACAGTACAATTTGATCTGGCTTGGCAAACATTGGTCTTGACATGATGACTATGACGTTGACTAACTATTATTGACTGTTATACATTGCTGCCACTACTACTTGGTACACATGATGAACATCAAATCTTGGACAGAGTTACATTTACACAGTTAACACTATTCAATTACACAGTAGCACTTAATGAGGATGAAAGATGAGTGGATGTGTTTTGTGTGTTTTCCTTTCCTAATCCTACCCACCTATCTCCTAAATATTATTTCACTTGTTTGTTGTGGCTTGCACTGACACCCATAAATATTATAGGTTAACTGTTATTGTGTACTGTAATAGTTAATGTGACAATTAACTGCTATCATTTGTGTGTTTATTATGATTTGTATGTTTAGTGTAAGAGCATTGATTATATTTTGTTAAAGAAATTGTACGTGCATTCAAACTATTGTTCATGACTGAACTGTCTCAGTAGTTATGGTGAATAGTATGGACTGTTACTTGCACTTTTTCTACATGATTGGTGCCACAAGGACATGTTTAATTTCTGCTGATGAACTGTGTGATCAGTGATTGTAAAAAATTATGGACTGTTACTTGTACCTTTTCTACATGATTGGTGCCACTAGGACATGTTTAATTTCTGCTTATAAACTCTGATGAACAGTGTGATCAGTGCTAGTGAATTTTATTGAACTGCTTCTGCTGAGAAATGTGACTTGTTGCTGTGTGTACCTGCTCAACATTGCTGGGTACCACTGATGGACTGTTTCTACTGAAAAGATGTCACCTGTTGCTGTGTGCACCTGATCAACATTGCTGGTGCCAATAATGGACTGCTTCTACTGAGATGGTGTTACTTGTTGGTGTCTGCACCTACTCAACATTGCTGGGTGCCACTGATGGACTGCTTCTAATGAAAAGATGTCACCTGTTGATGTCTGCACCTACTCAACATTGCTGGGTGCCGCTGATGGATTGCTTCTACTGAAATGAAGTCACCTGTTGCTGTGTGCACCTGATCAACATTGTGGGTGCCACTGATGGACTGCTTCTATTGAAAAAATGTTACTTATTGGTTTTTGCACCTGTTGACCATTGCTGGGTGCTATTGCTGGAACTGTCAACTGCTTATTCATGGGCTATGGATAGCGTTTATGTGAATATTTGTATAAACTGATTTTTTGTGTATTACTGTTTGTGGAAAGTTATGAGACTCTTACCTGCACATATTCGTCATTGCTGACGCTATTGATTGAACTGTTTAACCACATAATACTTGTGTAAACTATTATGTAAAGTCACATGCATGAAAGAATTTGTATTGCTTACTGTATTCTATATAATAGGTTATTGAAAGGTCAGTGCAAAGCCAAAATTTTATTTAGTTATATGATGTTTACGTATTAATATTATCTTTTATTTTTGTCTGTATTTTTTGACGAATTTGGTGGTATTTTCACCACCAATGCTGGCAAAAATACCATCAAATTCTAGCCGTGGAGGAAGGGCATATGAAAGGTGGCTACACTGAGCCACAGCGCCAGAGATCGCTAGAGAGCATTGTTCCGCCGCCTCCACGGGCAGTCATTATTGAGATGTGCTAGAAGTCAGTGCTTCGGGAGAGCTCGTAGTAGTCAGTTCGTGTTGAGATGTGCTTGCTGAGATGTGATACTGAAAAATTCTTGTTGAGATGTTGTAATAGCGAGTCGGTGTGGAGATATATTGTAATTATGAGAGTGATTTTGGTCAATATATGAAGGTAACGAAACTTGATTTATTTTTCATTATTTCCATGTTTTAAATAATGCGTCATTACAGGTTCAGTCAACAAAGCATCTGGCTTGTGTTCTTGTATTAGAGCGTAATTCTGGTTTTCTTGAGTAATTATGGTATTTTTATTTTCTTTAATTAATTCAGTATAAATGATATTTAAAATTTCTTGTGTTATTGAAGAAGAACCGTGCCAGATGCGTACGTTGAGTCATACTTCCACACGCAGAACAGTTACACTTGTGCTTTGGTTTCGTAGGTTTTATAGTTGCTGGGGACTTAATTAATTAATTGTGTTAATGAAAATTTTCATTTCATTCTTTGTTGTTGTTCTATGCAGTCAGATAGCGTAATAATAACAGTCAGGGCCAACCGTTTACGAGACTTGCGTAATCGGACAGTACAGCGACTAAAAATCAAAATTATTTCCATTACATTTAATTAAGCCCCCATGCAACGTTACAGCTGACAACGCACTAAGAGACGTTGAAAATGCATCTACTTTTCACTAGTAGTTCAGAGTGCACACGCTAGGGCTTGAAATGAAATAATGAATATTTAGTGCTGATCAGGATTCTCAACCAGATAGGTGCAGATTTCCGCCTCTCTCGTTACAACATGAGTTAGAAGAGGTTCTGATCGAAGAGTGGCATAACATTTCACTGGAGACTATACAATATTATGTGCCAGTACTCCAAGAAGGTTCGCAGCTGTATTACGGCAAATGAGGGTACCACTCCTTATTAATAAACCGTTCCCAAGTAAGAACAAATGTTTACATTATTTTGCCTGTCTCCTGTGTGTGCCTGTCGGATGGGTCCACTTGGAAACACGACAGAATAAGAGAGAGGACCTATCGCATTTGGAGAGCCGTTGCGTATCTACATCCCATCATACTCCGAAAGCCACCTAAAGGTGTGGGGCGGAGGGTACTTTTGGTACCACAATCTGATCCCTCCAACACTGTTCCACTTGCGAATAGTGTGTGGGAACAATGACTGTCGGTAAGCCTCTGTATGGCTCTAATTTCTCGAATTTTCTCCTCGTGGTCAGTACGCGAGATGTATGTGTGGCCAAGGGGAGGGGGGTGGGGGGGAGAAGTAATGTGTTGTCCGACTCCTGATGAAAAGTTCTGCCCCAGAAGTTCAATAGTTAATCTCTCCATGATTTTTTTTTACGGTTTTAGGGCGCAAAACTGCTGTGGTCATTAGCGCCCGGTCTGTGACTTAGGAAAAGCTAAAAAAACGAAACTGGAAACCAGAAGCAATGGGAGCAAAACTCAAAAGAGTGGGGGAGCCAAAAACAGAAGGAAAGCTTAAAAAACCACTATAGAAGAGGTGTTGTTTGTCCCCAAAAAGAGCTTCAAATTACTGACGTCATCTCACTGGCACTAATGAACTCGAGAACGCGATCGGCTGATCGTGTGTCATCTGCTAAAATGGATAACAGGCGACAACTGTGGACGTGCGCGTAACGGAGTAAGATAGGGGCACTCAAATAAAAGGTGTCTCACCGGCCATAGTTGAGAGCAGTGGGGACAGAGTGGCGGAGGATCGCCAATTAAAAGATGTCGATGGTTAAAAAGACAGTGCCCTATCCGGAGTCTAGTTAGAATTACCTCCTCCCGACGACGAGTTCGGGAGGAAGAGGTCCAAGCACAAGGAAGAGCTTTCACGTCCCGCAGTTTATTATTGGGAAGTGTCGACCAATGTGCGTCCCATAAAAGAACAACACGACGACATAAAACACTCCGTAGATCGGCAAAGAGAAGCATGCGAATAGCTAGCCGAAGAAGAGAGACGGCAGCCTTGGCCGCTATATCGGCCGCCTCATTTCCACAGATACCGACATGCACTGGAATCCAGAGGAACGCCACAGAGACGCCCCCCGAAGTGGAGCAAGTGGAGGCAGTCCTGAATCCGGTGGACCAGAGGGTGGACAGGGTAGAGAGCTTGGAGACTGAGGAGAGAGCTGAGCAGATAACATACTGTATTCGCTGATGGATGTATTGCACAGCCTGGAGAACAGCGTGAATCTCCGCAGTATAAACCGAACGCTGGTCGGGAAGCCGAAATCGATTTGGGGTGTCTCTTGTAACGCCTGCCAGTGGAGTTTGTTTAGCAGCTTCGTAACGCTCTCTCGCTAGCTAAACATCCTGTGACGAAACGCACCGCTCTTCATTGAATCTTCTGTATCTCCTCTATCAGTTCTACTGTACAGGGATCCCAGACAGATGAACAATACTCAAGAATCTGGCGAACAAGCGTCTTATAAGCCACTTCTTCCATGCATGAGTTACATTTCATTAAGATCCTTCTGATGAATTTGAGTCTGGTATCTGCTTTTCCCACTATCTGTTTTATATGGTCATTCCACTTAAGGTCGCTCTGGATAGTTAAACCTAGATATTTTACGGCAGACGCTGTCTCCAGCTGTTTGTCATCAATAGTGTAGCTGTACAGTAGTGGATTTCTTTTCCTATGTATGCGCAATATTTTACATATATTTACGTTAATCGTCAACTGCCAGGGTCTACATCAATCATTTGTTTCATGCCTACCGTTTTGCAAATTCTTACTATCTTCTGGCGTTTCTACTTTGTTATACACTATTCCATCATCTCTTGCCAATAGCGTTAAAGAGCATCCGACGCGTTCTGCTAGATCATATATAAGAGCGACATGTTGAGTTATGTCTGCAAGAAAGTTCTGAATCATAGCGCTGACCTGCTCCGACACTTCGTAATCTCGTATTTTTCTCATTAAACGGCAATGCGGGACGGTGTCAGATGCCTTACTGAAATAAAGGAACACGGCATCAATCTGAGCGCCGTGGATCTCATAGAAGAACTGAGCGAGCTGAGTTTCTTAGGATCTCTGTTTGCGGAATCCATGTTGATTTTTATAGAGGAGATGTTCATTTTCCAAAAACGTCATAATTCTTGAGCATAAAACATGTTCCATAATTCTATAACCGACTGACGTCAACGATATAGATCCATAATTGTGTGGCTCTGTCTTACGGCCTTTCTTTAAAACGGAAATGACCTGCGCTTTTTTCCAGTCGTTAGGTGACTTTCGTTGCACAAGTGATCTACGATAAATTACTGCTAGAAGGGGAGCAAGTTCTTTCGCATAATCAAAGCGACCTGCCCAGCATGTCTGCAAGGAAATATTTGTCAGTCACAGTCATGTAACAAATTGCAAGAATGGCAATGACCGGAGACTGTGTCGCAAACTGTCAATAATAATGTTACCAACAAGGGCGGGAATCCACTTTCTCCATGAATGCACACACATTTTAACAATCTCATGAGCGAACTTTATACATCTTCATGCAGAGGGCATCTAGAGTCAAATAGTTCGCAAAAGCCCATTTCTCACAGCGACAGTAAGGCTACACAGCTTCAGGGTGACAAAGAACGCAGAATATGAACAGTAGCTGACGACCGTGCTGTGATCCGTTGAATCGTAATTTTGCCTGTTTTTAACTGATAAAAGTCGTGTGAACCGATGGCCAAATGAAGCACTAAAACTGATTTCTGTGAGGGGTGTGGTACCAGCTGGAACCGATTCATTGGGCTATTTTCCGTTCCATGGCCTGAGCACAGGTATTCGTTTTACCGGGGAAGTGAACCACTATGGTTATTTCAGCATTCTCGGTGAAAAACTGTTGGCTTTTCTTCTACACCTACATGACGGGTAACTTGTGGGCACCCCCATCTTTCAAGACGTCAATAGCAGCGTTGAGAAGGCTGATCTGACAGATATTCATGCGCTCTGTCGCTGCTTGACTGTCACTCTGAATCACATGAACTTGACTCCGCTGAAACTGTGTTACACTATTCCTAAAACGCGACCTACATGGCATGTGGTAGGCACAATAATTTCCCGATTCGTAATAATAGTGAACGTTTAGCGGACTCAGCAATAGTAATGAGAAAATCAGTATCTTCTGAAACATACTGCGCCGCATGTAAATACTGTGCCGTCTGTGGACAGTACTCACAATATCAATGTCTCTCGCTTGCTGCAGACAGTGGATAACATTTTGTTCACTGCTCGTTGTTGTTGTGTTGAAAATGAGTTGAGAATAAGACGAAAGAGCGTTATTACTGGAGTGCATCGAAACATCTATATACTTACAAACGTGAGAGTAGAAACAGAAATTACTAGAGGAACGTATCTAAATCCGGCCCCCGGCTTCAAAGAGGACTCCTAGGGCTCCAGAGCCTGTATTGTGCTGAACTCTGGTGGCAATCCTCCTAAACATTAGTTTAGGCTTGTGCCACTAGGTAGTGGAGCGCTCGAATCATCCTCTCAAGCAGCCGCTTGCTCAGATAACAACACGTGTTTTTCGTGAAATCAAAGTTTTGAGACAGTGTTACTTATTGCTACTTTTCGTTAGGATACTGGAAGGTGAGTAATAATATCTATACACATTCTTTAATGAGATGGATTTGGGATCATGTTTATATCAAAGTTCTGTTATTCTGAAGTTTATTTAAAAAGTAAGTTTAATTATAAATATGATAGTATGAGGGCCTCCTTTTGGTTCCCAAATCTGACTCCTTATTTTTAATGTATCCTTTTGGATTTCTGTTCCAGAACCCCAGGGAAGCATATGGTGGAAACGAAGCAGAAGGGGTGGAGTCAAGCCAAAATGAAAGAGGCCATAGATGCTCTTTTTGTGGACTGGCAAGACAGCCGATCCACAAGGACGGGAGGCCGAAGGGCACGCGTTATTCTCACGCAGGCTGGCGTGAGGTCTGGAACAGGTCAAGGTCTTATAGTAGCAAAAATAGTACGTAGCTTCTGGAATACTTAACTTTAATCCATAATTGGTGAACATCGGTCTGACAGTACATGCATCACAAGATAAATAGCAATTGATAATGGCGCCTTGCTAGGTCGTAGCAAATGACGTAGCTGAAGGCTATGCTAACTATCGTCTCGGCAAATGAGAGCGTAATTTGTCAGTGAACCATCGCTAGCAAAGTCGGCTGTACAACTGGGGCGAGTGCTAGGAAGTGTCTCTAGACCTGCGGTGTGGCGGCGCTCGGTCTGCAATCACTGACAGTGGCGACACGCGGGTCCGACGTATACTAACGGACCGCGGCCATTTAAAGGCTACCACCTAGCAAGTGTGGTGTCTGGCGGTGACACCACAGCTCTATTAGAAGTAAAATGATGGGCTGGAAAGAAGCAAGTAAGCAGTATAATGTGCCGAAAACTACGCTAATGTGATTATCTAACATGAAATACGGCACTCCAGAGGAAGTGGCGAATTTTAAAAGGGGCAGACGTACAGTTTTAGGCAGTGCCCTTGAAGATGAGCTTGTCAGTTATTGTCTTGCAATGGTAGCTTCGTTTTTCGGGCTTACTCGTAGTGACCCGAGGAGAATGGCTGTTCAGATGGCAGAAATCGATGGCCTTGAACTTCCTTTCAATTATGACATCGCTGTAAGAAAGTGGGTTACACATTATTTAAAGCGTCGTCATGCTATATTATCAGAAAGGAAACCTACTGGTACATCTTACAGTAGGGCATTTTGTTTCACCAAAGAAAATACACAAAAGTTCTATAATCTTCTAGAGGAAGTTTACAATAAAGGAAAGTTCACCGCAGAGAAAATCTCTAATGTGGAGGAAAGCGGAATCACTGTCGTACAGTCCAAAGTAGCGAAAGTAATCGGGGAAAAAACCAGTAGCTACTTTAACATCAGCAGAAAGAGGAGCTCTTACAACTTTAGTCTGCTGTATGAATGCTGCTGGTGCATTTGTACCTCCTCTGGTAAATTTCCCTCCCAAAAATTTGAGTGACTAATTGCAGAAAGGGCCCCCGCTAGGCACAATATCTGCAGTGCGTCCTTCTGGTTCGATCCAAATCAATCTATTCGCTCAATGGTTCCAATACTTCGCCGGCCGGTGTGGCCGTGCGGTTCTAGGCGCTTCAGTCTGGATCCGCGTGACCGCTACGGTCGCAGGTTTGAATCCTGCCTCGGGCATGGATGTGTGTGATGTCCTTAGGTTAGTTAGGTTTAAGTAGTTAAGTTCTATGGGACTGATGACCACTGGTGTTAAGTCCCATAGTGCTCAGAGCCATTTCAACCATTTTTGTTCCAATACTTAACTGAAAACATCAATCCTAAAAGGGCAAATCTGCTACTGATCTTGGGTGGACACTTTAGCCATACACAGAACATTGACTTAGTTGATCTGGCGAGAGGAAACCATGTTACCATAGTGTCATTGCCTCCTCATAGCTTGCATTGATTGCAGCCATAGAATAGGAAATGAAGAAGCACTATTAAAAAATCGACTTCATTTGCATAAAGAAGAGAAAGGAGACCATAAATACAGCAATGAAGTCTACTACAGCGAAAAGGTCAGGCAGTGGCTGAGACAAAAAATCAATGGGCTGTCTGTGCTTATGACATAATGGAGCTATTTGGCAGACCTTATGTCAAATGTCTAACAGCTGAAATTGCTAGCAATGGTTTTAAAGTTACAGGGATACAACCCTTGAAGAAGACGCTTTTCTCAGATGCAGAAAACACTGAAGAAGCCAGGAAAATAGCTAACAGCCTCTTTTTATGAAACCTTTAAGAGACAACCGTTGAGATCAGAAAATCCATCAACCTGTTTTGCAAAACAGGCAGAGCCATTCCACCTAAACAAGGCATCGACATTTTCAGCAGTTCAGGAAGAGCAGTTCAATCCAAACAATCCTTCAACATCTTTGGCAGATCAGGGGTTGACTCCACCACCATGTGGAACATCACCAGAATTTAGCTCGTCTACCAAAAACAGTCCATTCGACATATTTTAGTTTCCGCATATCAAAAAGCGGACCTCTACTAGGGTACGAAAAGATTGTAGTTATACTGCGATCACTTACCAGCTCTACAAAACACAACTGGTTGAAACTCTGAAAGCTAAAGAAAAAAAGAAGCTACAAAGCAACAGAGACGTGGTCAAGAACTAAAGGGTAGGCGTGGTCGCCTTCACGGTTCCGTATCAGTCAGATCTTCAGGAAAAGAAGAAGCACTATTAAAAAATCGACTTCATTTGCATAAAGAAGAGAAAGGAGACCATAAATACAGCAATGAAGATGAACATGCCACCATCCCTAGTGGAACGTCTGAATTACACTCCTGGAAATTGAAATAAGAACACCGTGAATTCATTGTCCCAGGAAGGGGAAACTTTATTGACACATTCCTGGGGTCAGATACATCACATGATCACACTGACAGAACCACAGGCACATAGACACAGGCAACAGAGGATGCACGATGTCGGTACTAGTACAGTGTATATCCACCTTTCGCAGCAATGCAGGCTGCTATTCTCCCATGGAGACGATCGTAGAGATGCTGGATGTAGTCCTGTGGAACGGCTTGCCATGCCATTTCCACCTGGCGCCTCAGTTGGACCAGCGTTCGTGCTGGACGTGCAGACCGCGTGAGACGACGCTTCATCCAGTCCCAAACATGCTCAATGGGGGACAGATCCGGAGATCTTGCTGGCCAGGGTAGTTGACTTACACCTTCTAGAGCACGTTGGGTGGCACGGGATACATGCGGACGTGCATTGTCCTGTTGGAACAACAAGTTCCCTTGCTGGTCTAGGAATGGTAGAACGATGGGTTCGATGACGGTATGGATGTACCGTGCACTATTCAGTTTCCCCTCGACGATCACCAGTGGTGTATGGCCAGTGTAGGAGATCGCTCCCTACACCATGATGCCGGGTGTTGGCCCTGTGAGCCTCGGTCGTATGCAGTCCTGATTGTGGCGCTCACCTGCACGGTGCCAAACACGCATACGAGCATCATTGGCACCAAGGCAGAAGCGACTCTCATCGCTGAAGACGACACGTCTCCATTCGTCCCTCCATTCACGCCTGTCGCGACACCACTGGAGGCGGGCTGCACGATGTTGGGGCGTGAGTGGAAGACGGCCTAACGGTGTGCGGGACCGTAGCCCAGCTTCATGGAGACGGTTGCGAATGGTCCTCGCCGATACCCCAGGAGCAACAGTGTCCCTAATTTGCTGGGAAGTGGCGGTGCGGTCCCCTACGGCACTGCGTAGTATCCTACGGTCTTGGCGTGCATCCGTGCGTCGCTGCGGTCCGGTCCCAGGTCGACGGGCACGTGCACCTTTCGCCGACCACTGACGACAACATCGATGTACTGTGGAGACCTCACGCCACACGTGTTGAGCAATTCGGCGGTACGTCAACCTGGCCTCCCGCATGCCCACTATACGCCCTCGCTCAAAGTCCGTCAACTGCACACGGTTCACGTCCACGCTGTCGCGGCATGCTACCAGTGTTAAAGACTGCGATGGAGCTCCGTATGCCACGGCAAACTGGCTGACACTGACGGCGGCGGTGCACAAATGCTGCGCAGCTAGCGCCATTCGACGGCCAACACCGCGGTTCCTGGTGTGTCCGCTGTGCCGTGCGTGTGATCATTGCTTGTACAGCCCTCTCGCAGTGTCCGGAGCAAGTATGGTGGGTCTGACACACCGGTGTCAATGTGTTCTTTTTTCCATTTCCAGGAGTGTAGATGTCATTCCAGGAGTTACGCCTCCCCATGATAATGAAGACGCTGAGTGCATCTTATGTTCTGGGAAGTTTTCAGAGGACACGAAAAGAGAGTTGTGGTTCATTTGCCTGATGTGTAGCTCGTAGGCACATGCAGAGTGTGCAGTGGCTAAAAAAGACAATTACATTCGTGACCTCTGCAGCTAAAGGCAATGTATTCATATACTGTTCGACTTTTGTTTCATTTTCTAATTTTTCCTACTTTAAAATACTTACTTCGTTCCATTAAAGCAATACTTCTAAACCTCACTGTGACATCTCTGGGACGCATTTTCATTGCTATTTGGAATATTTTAAAAGGGGGTCCGAATTAGGCACCAATTTTCCAAAAAGAAAAGAAGTAAGCTTTCTTTGTAATTGTTTTAGAGTAAGAGAATTATTTCAAACTGTTCAAAAATTCACTTAAAGAAGTTGGCAACTAAATGAAGTATATATAGAATGCTCATAAAGCGTAAATTTCGGATATTATATATCTAGAAAAAAACTAAAATAAAATGGGGGGCCACCTTCGGGTACTTTCGTCTATACAGTGATGACCATAGATGGCTCTCGGTAATTTCATTGCGGATGCACACAATGTTCGAACACTGCGAGTAAAGGGGTTAACGGTCAGTGGCTGCTACTAGCGTGCGTCAGTTTGAGATTTTGGGTCCGATGGGAAGCGCGTCCGGATGGCCGAGGCGCTGGTGCCGGCCGCTTGCCTAAAGCGAGAATTCCAGTTTGGAGTCCCGGTCCCAGAACGCTGTCGACGGTGGCGGTGTGCGGTCGATCACCGTGGTCGCTCCTCATGTTGTAGCTGGTGCTCGCTGACAGATGGTATTTGTGACTACTGATGTTACAGTCGTAATTTGGATACGAAATACCAGAAGTTTTTCTTAAAATTTCCTTTTCCGTATAAATACGATCATCCAAAAGGCATCGAAACTGTCGACTGGTTGTACGATAACATCGGTCTGACAGATGATGAAGTCGTCGATTACGCTTACCATTTTCTCGGTAATTCTGTGTATGAAAACCTGATAAAGGTGAAGTGGTGAATGTTTCAATCAGCCACTCTGGAACAGGTTTTCGACCAGTTCCAGTATGTAATCGTACATTTGAAAAGGAATTCGGATGTATTCAACAGGCACTGTCACTGTACACAACCTTATACAAGGAACAGCAGCAACGTCATAACCGAGTCAGGAAGCAGGAGAAGCAACGTACACACTAATGCTACTAGATTTGACGTTCCTAGCCGCAGTACGCCACGCGGGGTAGCCGCGCAGTCTGGGGCGTCTTGTCACGTTCTGTGCAGCTCCCCTCGTCGGAGGTTCGAGTCCTCCCTCCGGCGTGTGTGTGTGTGTGTGTGTGTGTTGTCCATGGCGTAAGTTACTTTATGTTATATTATGTAGTGTGTAGGCTTACGGCTCCCAAAGGACCTTATCACAAATTTCCAGTTTTTCCGGGCACAGTACTGCCAGGGCCGCGTACAACTGGGCCAGCCGCATTCGTTGCGAAGGTAAACAAATCAGCAGGAATGCATGAACTGGCTGCTTCAAGTGAAAATACAAGTAGATATATCGGTGAGTCCCGCAAACAGCAACTTTACAATCAAGACTCAGGAGACGTTCTTTCAATAGACTTTGCGAAGACGTCCGATGAGACGGACCTTGATCACACGCTGAGCAATAGTACCTTTCAGTCATTGAGTGTTCATACGATATCGGAGGCAGAAATCCCATTTAGTATAGGCTCTGCCCCCGAACATACTGGCAAAGAGATTATAAAGAAGAATAATCATCATAGCCAGCAGACCCGAAATCCTAACGGACCCGGAAGCAGAGGCTCCATGAGACGTAGGAATAGTGAATAAACTGCAGCGCGCAAAGATAATACTTAAAAAAGAGAGCACAGAAGTTTTACACATGGAAAATGTCAGGAAAAAAACAACACCACACGTGTGCCGACGATGATAACATAAGCAAGGAAGATGAGAGACAGGAATGAACAAACGCAGGAGACACAAACGTTCCTGACAGCATGCCTGCATGGTCCCACGATACCGGCAAAGAATAGACGCCCGCAATTCATGCAAGCATATAAGCTAGTTACTATTATTATCAACAGAATCGAATCGAAATTCCAGATGAAATGTCTACGGGAATATTTGTATGAAGCTGATGTGGAGGCAGCTATGCTTCAACAGTTGGGCACAATAGAGACGTCTACATCTTTGGATACGATGTTATCATGAAGATGGGAAAGGAATGCAGGAGAGTAATAATGCTTAATGTAGACGTATGATGCTAGCTATAAACTGCCACAGGGATTGCGACAAAAATCACGACTTGATGTTAGTAAATATTTACCCCCAAGTGGCTGTACAGGCGAACGGGAGAGAACCGCTTATTGTCGTGGCAAAACAATGAATCTACTAATGGATATTGGAGTAAATGTAAATTTTGGAGTAAATCGTAAGTTTTTGCGTCGGCCCTGTCGCTCCTCGACGACGATGAATTGCAGCAGACAATCACTGAAACATGGACACGATGCCTCCGGAACCAACCTAAATACCCGAGGCTATTACCCGGGAGTTTCATACTGCAAAACCGCAAAGAAGCAAATGCGCTATTGAACCAAACAAAGGCCTACTGGTGGAAACAGATGCTGGAATTCTATTTCTTTTCACTAGTAGACGTTCACAATGAACCAATGCATTTTGCGACAAAGAGCATTCAAGTAAAACGTACCGTAGCGGAAATTACTGCCTTGGTACGGCAGTCTTTGGAAAGAAAAAATGTGCCTGCGCATCTCAGACTAATATCAGCCAGGAAAGTGTTTCGATATACCACAAGATCACACGATAAGGGAAGCCAAAAATGGCAAACAAAAGATCCTTCAACATCTCCGCGATGTGCAAAGAAATAGCTACGTTCAAGGAAGTGCAGTTATGCAGTATATTGTACGATACTACATAGATCTCTATATTAAATCAGCGACAGACCCGCCTATGGAGGAAGTTTTCGTCACCAATATACCACCAACAGTAAATCCCGAGGAAAAAGATCTTTTAGAAAAAGCCTCGGAATCTACACGGAATGCAATTGGAACAGATGGCTTAGCAGTCGAGTTTTACGCTAAATATTGGAACGTTAGTAGCCTCTAATTGATAATAATGTGTAATGAAATGCTGGCAGGCGACAGCTTTTCCGTTGTGGCCGAGCGGTTCTAGGCGCTTCAGTCTGGAACTGCGCGACCGCTACGGTCGCAGGATCGAATCCCACCTTGGGCATGGATGTGTGTGATGTCCTTAGGTTAGTTAGGTTTAAGTAGTTCTAAGTTCTAGGGGACTGATGACCTGAGATGTTAAATCCCATAGCGCTCAGGGCCATTAGAACCATTTTTGATAGCTTTCCGGTAAAATTCACTGAAGGCGTTGTCCTTCTCATACCAAAAAGGGCACAAAGCACAACAATGGACGACTTTCGACCGTTTACTCTGCTTAACTCGGACTTCAAAATTTTAACCCGTGTGATAAATATAAGAATGAAACCACTCCTCGGGAAGACACTAGGAGCGTACCTAACGGAGCTGGCGGAAGACGGCCAATGACTGACGTTTTATGTGAATATAGAGATGTGTTATATTTCATAGAGTTATACAAATGTCAAATTACGCACATTTCAGATTACACAGTTATTCTTAGAGTTTAAAAAATGTTTTGACAGGATCAGTAGAAAATTTTTGTTAATGTGTAGAATTGGTTTTATCACGTTTCACATTCGATACAAAAATACATCGTCGAACACATTCCGGAATGAAGATCATTGGTCAATGAACGAACTTCGTACTGATCAATCAATCCATTCGGCAAGGCTACTCGTTATCCATGACTCTGCACAGCGTAGCTGTGGAGCCACTAGTTTTATCAGTGAAATGTCATCTAAAAGGCATTTTTCACCGTTTCCCACGCATAATGTAAACGTTGTTGTCAGTACCAACCAAGAGATCGAAACAATAAGAGGAATTATTTCGATTTACACCAAGGCCTGCGATAAAGAGCTGAATAAACACAGTTCCAAACTTTTGTCCACAGGGCCGATAAGCGATCGTATCTAAACATTATGGTTACAAAGAACTGACTAGGTGAACCTCTTAGAAATGAGCTTAACAGCGGATTCGCTAGACATACTTACGTTAAACTTAGAGCAAAAACTATTGAATATGCTACGAGCCAAGATGAGAGAGAAAGTTTCAAAAGAGCACTGTTCATCAATACTTACATTCTCAATAAGACCTACCGCACGGCAGCTTTGGTACCAATTCCTCCAGACATCGTACAACAAATTTTGACGACTGTATACTGGTATGTATGGAGAGGCATCGTATTCGAATTTTCACTTGTTACAATGACACTGACTCCCACTAGCGGTGATTCAGATGTTAGAGATGTTCGTTCACAGTGTACTGCTATGTACGAGAAACCAAACGTGTAAGATGTGGCAAAGAGACTGCAATGGCATAGCCAAATATGTATTCGCTATCTTATTCATGAAAGACCAGAGGGCGCCAGTGAACGTGGGACAAATTAATAGCCAGCAGGCGCATGCTCGTAAATATTATACGGAACTGAATTATCTACAAGAAGGGCCACACAGCTATGTCACTTCCAAATTTTACATCTCACTTACAAGGGAACAAATAAAAAGCCGTGCAGAGATGAAATATCCCACCTTCAACTGGAAAAATATCTGGAAGAACGTAAACAAAAATACCCTCACGTCAGACGTGAAATGTGTTTGTTACGATAATGTCAAAGGTAAAATTGTAACGGGATAAAGGCTGTAGAAAATTAAACTGAAGCCTGACCCTTATTGTGACCACTGCCATCTGGTGGGCACGGTAGCACATACGTTAGCTTGCAGAGACTGAACTGAGATCTGGACCTGGACACGAAAAAGCTAGCAATTGCCAACAGGACGTCGGAAATGGCAACATGCATAGAGGAGGTGCTCTATCCAGAATTCAGTTTATACTCTAACACGAAACACAACAGTTATGCCTGTCTGCTTGGAATTTTTGGCAAACTGTGTCATTAGAAACGATGTTCCGAAGTTAGAAGTTTTTATTACGGCATAACACTTCAAGTTAAAGAAATTCCAGATACACGAACAGTGTTTTCAAAACTTGCTTCTTTGTACTGTGACGTAAGAACGTGAATGGCTTACCATGACTTGGGAAAGCTTATACTTAAAAGTTGTACTTTAGTAATGCCTGGTCTCTCCAGGAATATTGGAAGAGACTTACTACGAAAAATCAAAATATCTTATTTCACTAGTTTTCTTAAGAAGATCCACGTTTCGTTGACGATCATTATTTTAATCGCATCCGTCCAGTTTCACGTCTGAAAGCCACTACGTTAAGAGCTCCTATGGTTATTTAAAAAAAAAAATAAGTAAATAGCCGGCCGGTGTGGCCGAGCGGTTCTAGGCGCTTCAGTCTGGAACCGCGCGAGCGCTACGGTCGCAGGTTCGAATCCTGCCTCGGGCATGGATGTGTGTGATGTCCTTAGGTTAGTTAGGTTTAAGTAGTTCTAAGTTCTAGGGGACAGATGACCTCAGATGTTAAGTCCCATAGTCCTCAGAGCCATTTGAACAAAATAAGTAAATAAAAATTTAGAGCACTGTTCACCGTTAAGTTAAATTTCATAAGAAATGCACAGTTTTGATCATTTCCATAGGAGGTGACGACGATGATGATGTTTGGTATGTGGGGCACTCAAGTGTGCGGTCATCAGCGCCCGTACACATTCCCAACCTGTACACAGTCCAACGTAGCCACTTTCATGAATGAGAGTGGAATGATGAGAACACAAACACCCAGACCCCGGGCAGAGAAAATCCACAACCCGGCCGGGAATCGAACCTGGGACCCCGTGACCAGAGGTAGCAACGCTAGCCACTAGACCACGAGCTGCGGAATTCAAAGGAGGTGTTTATTTAATTCAAGAACTTACGAATACAGAAGGCGACCGTTCGCAGGAAGTCGTAAATCCGGGTTCGAGTCCCGATCTGGGAAAACATTTTGCCATTCAATTTATTTTAGTGCACAATTGCGGCCGATGTCTTCGTTTCTCTTGAAAAACAATAGTGTTAAGAATCAATCGCATAGCTTGTTGCTCAGATAATACGGGGAAAGGTCACGAAAGACGATGTTTTAGGAGAAACTAATTATTGAAAAATCATGAATGACAATATATATAGATATTTAAGTTTGTGTTTGTAGCTTACCTACCCAAACAAAATCGTTTAGTGCCTATATTGCTGTATAACAATTTCCATAACTGTCTAACTACACTTGTAAATTCAAAATCTTCCAAAGAACTGGCAGTAACAAGGTGTTGTAGCATTACAGATACTGTTGACTCGGTGAAATTATTTTTCCCAAATTATTATATTGCCTTCTGATCTTGGGAATACGGGCGTTTGCAGAAATTTATTGAGGGAGTGAAAAACACTCTGAAATTGTCGACATAAACGAGGTGGTCAGTTCTGAGACATATCATGCCTCAAGAACTAAATTTATGGGAGACACAAAGAACTTTACAAGTCAAAGAATTGGTGGTTATCCACTCAAGATCTGTTTCACTTATATCATTTCCATACTTAAAATAGCAAGTAAACAGTTAAACAGAAGTTGTTATTGCCATCCTATTGTCTCGCTGCGACGAGCCACGGAATCATGGGAAATCCTTTGTAGAAGTGTATAAGATATTTGAAATGAATAAAAACACAATGACCCAGATTACAAGGGGTAGGGAGGGTGGCGGAGGGCGGCGGGTGGTTGTGGAGAGGGGAAAGGGGGGGGGGAGAGGGTTCACATGCGCATTTAGGTTGTCAACTCTTTCCATTAACGTGTCAGATGTTGGACCATCAATTGCAGTTCTCTCAATAAGTTTCCGTGAGTGATCACGGCCGCTCCTTGCCCCAATTTGTCATTCACCTTTCTTTCTGCTCGCATCAGAGTAGAGTAATTACCACAGCAGCAGCATCTTTATCGTCACCATTCCGACATACAATGATGGAAAAACATCGCAACACCAAAAAAATAATTAATGTAGATAAATGAAATTACGGGAAGACATTTGTTTACGTAATATATTTAAGTAGTCGAGATAACGCAAGCGCGAGACAAGCCATTATAAATGAGAGATACTGGTACGTTAATAACCGATGAAGCCGCCAGAATATTGAATACAAGTATGCAAACGTACATGAATAATGTTGTGGTGCCGGATGTCAGTTTTTGGGATGGAGTTCTATGACTGTAGCAAGGGGTCCGTCAGTACAGGGACGGTTAATTCTGTTTGTGGTTGACGCTGGAGCTCTCGTTCGATGATGTCTCACATGTGCTCGACTGGAGATAGATCTGGTGACCGAGGAGGCCAAAACAATATCTTGACAGTGTGTAGAGCATGTTGGCTTACAACAGCGATATGTTGGAAGGCGTTATCCTATTGGAAACCACCACCGGGAATGTTGTTCATGAATGACTATACGAGTCGAATAACGAGAGTGACGTACAAATTCTCCGTCTGGATGCATGGGATAACCAGTAGATCGCTCCTGTTGTCTCCCAAAATTGTACCCCTTACTATAACTCCAAGTGTAGGTCCAGTGTACCTACCACGCAGACATGGTGGTTACAGGCTCTCAACTCCCCTCCTTCTAATCAACACAATCACTGGCACCGAGGCAGAACCAGCTTTCATCAGAAAACACAATAGGACTCCAACCTGCCTTCCAATGAGCTCTCGCTTGACACCGCTGAAGTCGCAAATGGAGAGGTTTGGTGTCATTATAATACAGGCTGCAAGGCGTCCGGCTCTGAGCTGTCCTTAAAGTAACCAATTTGTAGCATTTGACTGTGTCACTATAGCACCTACTGCTGCCCAAATTACCGCTGCAGAAGCAATACGATGAGCCACAGCCGTATGCCGAACACGATGGTCTTCCCTCTTCCTAGTGCCACGTGGTCGTAAGGACCGGTCTTCTTCCGACCGTTAATTTTCGTAACCACTGCTACCAATAGTTATGTCAAGTCTTTAGGCAGTATAGTAAAATGAAATGTAACTTCTCGTAGGCATACTACACTACCTCGTTCAAGGTCAGTGAGGTGTTGATTATGGCCTCTTGTCACCTTAAATTCATTTTTGATTAACATGAACTCACCACGGCGAATCTGAAAAGTAAATAGCGCCCACGACTGTTACAGCGTGTATGTAAGGCAACCCTGATTTGCCTCATCATAGTGGCGCTGGTAGCGCCACTCTTACGAGACGTAATTTTAATATACATTAACTCTCAAATGTAGAAACACGCTTACCAACTTTCGTATATGTTGCAGAACTCCTTCTTGAAGTTGCGATTCTTTTTCTTTCAGGATATCATTTTGTTGCACAATGGTGTTGAGAATATTACGGAGCAGTCTGGGGAAAACTTCAGTAATATCTCACAATATTATTCTGGAATATTATTGAATATCTAGGGCCAGCTTCATTATATGTAGTTCTGGTAGTTCTGCTGGCTCTAATCAGCAGTAAGGAACCTGATCTTTTACGTGACATACCTACGGAACTGGAGGGGACTGCCAAGGCGGAGGTGACCATGAGGAAACGATTGAATAATCAACGCAAAGATAGCGTTCTACGAGTCGGGGCGTGGAATGTCAGAAGGTTCAATGTGGTGGGAATCTAGAACATCTTGAAAGGGAAATGCAAAGACTCAATCTAGATGTAGTAGGGGTCAGAGAAGTGAAATATAAAGAAGATTACCATTTCTTGTCAGATGACTATAGGATAATATCAACACAAGCACTAATGGCAGTAGGATTAGTTATGAATAGGAAGGAAGGGGACAGAATATGTTACTTTGAAGATTTCAGGGTTATTCTTATCAGAATCGACAGCAAATCAACACCGACAACGATGGTTCAGGTATATATGCCAACGTCGCAAGCTGAAGATGAAGAGATGGAGAAAGTGTATAGGGATATTGAAAGGGTAACACAGTATGTAAGGGGATATGATACTCTTATAGTGATGGGAGACTGCAATGCAGTTATAGGGGAAGAAGTGGAAGAAAAGGTTACAGGAGAATATGGGCTTGGGACAAGGAATGAGAGAGAAGAGAGACTAATTGAGTTCTGAAATAAATTTCAGGTAGTAATAGTGTAGTGGATTGTTAAGGCAGCCAGTCCACAGTGAAGTAGCCGAAAGGGCACGCGTCAACTCACGCCGTCTGGCGTTAAGTCTGCAACAGGATTCGTAATGAATGTGATAAAGAAAAGAACTTAGCTACTAGAACACTTAACTTTTATATTGTCCTTTGGTATACAGCATTCTGGATGATACAAGTGAGACTCTATCTTGAGGTACATGCAACGTTACAAATGGTTAATGGCGCCTTGCTACGTCGTAGCCATTAACTTAGCTGAAGGCTATTCTGTCTCTCGGCAAATGAGAGAAAGGCTTCGTCAGTGTAGTCGCTAGCAACGTCGTCGTACAACTGGGGCGAGTGCTAGTACGTCTCTCGAGACCTGCCTTGTGGTGGCGTTCGGTCTGCGATCCTGACAGTGGCGACACGCGGGTCCGACATGTACTAATGGACCGCGGCCGATTTAAGCTACCACCTAGCAAGTGTGGTGTCTGGCGGTGACACCACATTCCGCCCCCGCAAATCGGCGGACGGTCGTGTGATAAGGCTTCCGCCCGCCGTGGGGAGGACCCCATGTTGACTTATGCGATGAGGCGGGGAGCCTAACAACAGGCGAGGCTGTGCCACCCGCACCCTGCCATTCGCTCCGAGGGGAGCTAGGAAACGCCTGAAAACCTAGTCCAGGGCGCACGTCAACATGCGGTGTATGCGCCCGTAATGAGACAGGAGGGGCCGAAGGGTCGACCTCCATTGCGTCGGGGGATCCGACGCGCGATGACGCCATGTGGTCCGGAGCGGGCAAGAGTGCCATGGCGGAGGACAGCTGGTCACGGGAAGCGGTCGGCGGCGCGTGACCCAGGGATGCGCTGGGCGGTCGCAGCGACGCGTCCACTGCGGGCGGCGCCGGCGGGAGAACAGGCGGCGGCGGCGGCGGCGGCGGCGCGTCGCCATGAGGCAATAGGGAAGGCAGCGTCGGTAACACCTGGGGATGAGGCGAGCCAGTAGATGGGTCTCCAGGGCGCTGACCGGACGGCACCGTCGCTGAAAGCAGACGGGGAGCGGCAGAACCCGGGCGACGACAGAGGCGCAGGTGATTGAGATGCCGACGCACCTCACCAGAGGCCCCCAAAACCAAATACATCGCGCGGCCGAGGCAGCGAAGAATGCGCCCCGCGAACCAACGCCGTGAACCTCGATAGTTGCGATAGAAGACAACGTCGCCAGGAGCAAAAGCAGGAGTCTGCTGCTGCACAGGAACCTGATGCGGCGGATGCAGCAAAGACATCAACGTTCGATGAGGACGACCGTGGAGCAACTCAGCCGGCGAGCGACCATCGCGGGGCTGAGAGCGATACGAAGACAAAAAGAGCAACAATGCGTCCTCCCGAGAATGCGACTCTTTCAACTTCAACATCTGTGACTTGAAAGTCCGGACCAATCGTTCAGCGGCACCGTTTGACTGAGGCGAAAACGGCGCGGATGTCAGATGTTGAATACCATTGGCCTTGCAGAATGACTGAAATTCTGCGGACATGAATTGTGGACCATTGTCGGAAACAATAGTCTGTGGTAGACCTTCAATGCAAAAGATAGCGGACAACGCTTGGATGGTGGCAGATGACGTCGTGGAAGACATCCGGACAACAAAAGGAAAATTACTGAAAGAATCGACCACAACCAACCATCGAGCATCCCATCCTCGTCGCCAATGTAGTGGACTGTTAAGGCAGCCAGTCCACAGTGAAGTAGCCGAAAGGGCACGCGTCAACTCACGCCGTCTGGCGTTAAGTCTGGAACAGGATTCGTAATGAATGTGATAAAGAAAAGAACGTAGCTACTAGAACTTTTATATTGTCCTTTGGTATACAGCATTCTGGATGATACAAGTGAGACTCTATCTTGAGGTACATGCAACGTTACAAATGGTTAATGGCGCCTTGCTACGTCGTAGCCATTAACTTAGCTGAAGGCTATTCTAACTGTCTCTTGGCAAATGAGAGAAAGGCTTCGTCAGTGTAGTCGCTAGCAACGTCGTCGTACAACTGGGGCGAGTGCTAGTACGTCTCTCGAGACCTGCCTTGTGGTGGCGCTCGGTCTGCGAGTCTGACAGTGGCGACACGCGGGTCCGACATGTACTAATGGACCGCGGCCGATTTAAGCTACCACCTAGCAAGTGTGGTGTCTGGCGGTGACACCACAAATAGCCAATACTCTGTTCAGGAACCACAAGACTGGGAAATATACTTGTAGAAGGCCGGGTGATGCGGAACATTTCAGTTAGATTACATCATGGTCAGACAGTGATTCCGAAATCAGATACTGGATTGTAATGTGTACCCAGGAGAAGATATAGACTCAGATCACAATGTAGCAGTGATGAAGAGTTGGCTGAAGTCTGAGACATTAGTCAGGAAGAATCAATATGCAAAGAAGTGAGATCGGGAAGTATTTAGGAATGACGAGATACAAGGCTAAAGATACAGTAATAAGGAATAGCTCAGTAGGCAGTACAGTTGAAGAACAATGGACATCTCTGAAAAGGGCCATCACAGAAGTTGGGAAGGAAAACAGGTAAAAGGAAGGTAACTGCGAAGAAACCATGGGTAACAGAAGAAACACTTCAATTGATCGATGAAAGGGGAAAGTACAAAATGTTCGGAGAAACTCATGAACAGAGAAATACAAGTCGCTGAGGAATGAGATAAATAGTAAGCCCAGGGAAGCTAAGACGAAATGTCTACAGAAAAATGTGAAGACATCGAGAAAGAAATGATTGTCGAAGGAAAGACCAAGCAAACAGGAAAATCAAAACAGCCTTCGGTGAAATTAAAGCAAGGGTAATAACATTAAGAGTGCAAGGGGAATTTCACTGTTAAATGCAGAAGAGAGAGCGGATAGGTGGAAAGAATACACTGAAAGCCTCTATGAGGGAAAGATTTGTCTGATGTGACAGAAGAAGAAATAAGAATCGATTTAGAAGAGATAAGGGATCCAGTATTAGAGTGAAAATTCAAAATAGCTTAGGAAGACTTAAGGTCAGATCAGGCAGAAGGGGTGGATAACTTTCCATCAGAATTTATAAAATCATTGGGGGAAGTGGCAACAAAACGACTATTGTCGTCGGTGTGTAGAATTTATGAGTCTGGCGACATATCATCTGACTTTCGGAAAAGCATCATTCACACAAGACCTGACAAGTGCGAGAGTTACCACACAAACAGCTTAACAGCTCATGTGTCCAAGTTGCTTACAAGAATAATATACAGAAGAATGGAAAAGAAAATTGGGGAAACGCTAGAAGACGATCGGTTGGGCTTTAGAAAAAATAAAGGCACGAGGGAGGCAGTTCTGACGTTGCGGATAATGACGGAAACAAGACTAAAGAAAAATCATGACACGTTCATAGGATTTGTAAGTAGGCTGTTTAGGTTTTTTTATTGGTAACGCCACCTCTGTATAGAAAATCACTGGCTGTGCGGTGTGCAGTCTGTGGCTGCTTTGCATTGTTGTAATACTCGCCATTGCAGTGTTAGGCAGCTGGCTGTGAACAGCGCATAGTGTTGGGCAGTTGGAGGTGAGCCGCCAGCAGTGATGGATGTGGGGAGAGAGATGGCGGAGTTTTGTAATTTGTCATGAACTGCTATATATATGATGATATCAAGGTAAATACATTCTTTGTTCTCTATTCATATCTTTCATTTGCTAACTATCCCTATCAGTAGTTAGTGCCTTCCATAGTTTGAATCTTTTATTTAGCTGGCAGTAGTGGCGCTAGCTGTATTGCAGTAGCTTGAGCAGCGAAGATTTTTGTGAGGTAAGTGATTTGCGAAAGGTATAGTTTAATGTTAGTCAGGGCCATTCTTTTGTAGGGAATTTTGAAAGTCAGATTGCGTTGCGCTAACAAAATATTGTGTGTCAGTATATGCACAGTCCTGTAAAATTATTAAAAGGGGATGTTTCATATGTCGACCCTTAGCCTAGGATAACTCACCGGAATCTTCTGATTTTGTCTTGTAGTTCGTGTAATTAGTGTAGATTTTGTTTATTGCTAGCGCGTAATTGTAGAGAAAATCTCCTTTGTAGTTGCAGTCTTTCATTGTTTTACAGTAAAACAGGTGTGGCACGCATGTAGATTTGCACCAAGTATTTCGCAGCTGCAATTAACTAGATATTATTTTCAGTGTTATGTTAATGTGTTTTCTTATTTTTGCTCTTCAAATTGTGCTTTTCTGTGTTGTCGTGTGAAATACTGTCACAATAATGGCGTGTGAAAAACGTAATACTAGGCTCCAAACTAAATTGAGAAATGACAGTGAAGACGAAAGCAGTGTGTTAGCGCCGCAGAGTAATGAATTAACTAATGTTCAAGTAGTAATTTGGTAACTGCGCATAGGGAAATGGAGCGGGCGGCAAACAATGGTGTAGACAGTGAAACAATTAGAGAACAGGGAAGCATTATCGATCGATCGGTCGGCAACAGCTCGCCTCAGGAATCTGAAATGAAGGGAAACAATCTCGCAAATATTGTAGACTCAGGTTTTGGGTCCTCACCATTTTCTCAAATGAGTCAAGACACATTTTCTGCTTGTCAAAATGTGAATGTTGCCGGTGCAACTTCACTGCCGAATAGCAATGAGGAACATGTTTCAGACACCAGTGCACTGTTATTACAATTAATGCAACAAATGGGACAAAAGCTTCAAAAGTTAGACGCAATGGAACAAAATCTTCAAAAGTTAGACTCATTGGAGCAAACTCTTGAACAAACACGCGAGGATTTAACTACTGAGTTACATCACATTGAATCGAAATGTCAAAAAGTCTGTAGTGACGTAAAAACAAAAATTTGTGAGCATATCCAACCTATTTTTTCGCGTCATGAAAATGCACTACAGAATCACGAAGCAGCCATAAAAGAACTGCAAACTACTGTTCATGAAAATCATGAGACCTTGCAAGCTAAATTTGACTCAGTTGCATCTACCGATTCGGTTACGCAACTTGCAAAAACTCAGGAAAACTTGAAGGACACAGTAGATTCGATTTCAACACAATTGGACACTCTGAAACTTGGTTCAGAAAAACACACTGAGGAAATGTGTTCACTATCGGAGAAAGTAGCCAAACGTTCGGATCAGGTCACTAACTTATCTACAAAGGTAGATGATGATCTGAATGACACAAGACCTGTAGCCTTCACTGACACAGAAGAGTATGAACAAATTAGAAAATTCAAACAAAATCAAAATCAAATCAATACACAGTACAAAAGAGAAATCCACGAAGTACAAGATCAGCTGACACAGGTAATACAAGAATTACGTATTTCAGAGGACACTCGCGTCCCAACACGGGAAGAGGGACTTAGAAATACGGAACAGCCACAAAATAATAACACAGCGCATTTCGGAAATTATGAAAGAAATTGGCAAGGTGCACCGAATTTTGAGATTGAACCGCCGACACGACGTAACAATGACCGATATTCTACTCGCCGACACGATGATTTTGACTATAAGCTGTTCATTAAAAAAAAAAAAGAAAGAAAAGAAAAAAAAGGGAGGCAGAATAACTTCAGACGCAACAGTTCGGCGCACAGATACGATTCAGGGAGAAATTCTCCACCACATGACCGATAAGAAAGAAATTATGTAAACTACCGACATAACGACAGACCTGAATTTCATCAGAACTGGCGGGATTATAACAGAGCTGGGCCCGCTCGGCAAGGCGAATTTGTAGAAGTTCGGTCTCCGAATCCCATTAACGACGCGCGCCAACAAAGAAACAGACAATGACCCGCACCGCAGGCAGACACCTGCGCCCGCTGGCTCCGAGAAAAATAACATAAGACGCTAGCCTTGAAAATAATTTTAGCATTCTTTACCGACTTATACCGCATTCTGCTCCACATTTCACATGTAAAACCGTTTATTGAGAGATAATGTGCTTTTTTAACTTGAGATTTTAATGCAACATTTTAGTTTATTTGAAAATACATTCTGAATTTCAAGTGCTTTCTGTGAGATACCAGATGACACAGTGGTTAGTTTATGTGACAGCTACACGATTTTTATCATGACGCTACTAATGAGTGACAATTTACAATGTTGCTTTTGCAGTGTATCTGTTTTATATCTGCACAATTTTTCTGAATTCTTCTGGAAAGTGAAACATGTTTTAGTATTTAACTTTTGTGGTATAGCAACAATGAGACAGCCTTTTTCGTGGCACAACAATACGTTACAGTACAGTACTTTCTTCATCACAAGAATAAGCGTAATAACTACGATATCTATACACAAAGCATTTCACTTTTATCATGAGGTAAGTACATTGACTTCTGCAGAACTTAGCTTTCGGAGGATGATAACTACGAGACTTCCACAGAGATTATGTTGCGACATGACACACAGTTTAGTGCTACAGGACACGTATTTGAGTGATTAATTTTGTACTTAAAACATTTATTTTTAAAGATTTTTAAATTGCAAAGAAAGTTTTCCGTGATACATTTCATTCCATTGCTGTAATCTGTAACACCTGAGGGTATAATTACATTAATCCTCAGGGGGGTACACGCTTACTTTGTGTACCATGTGTGTGGCAACCACAGGGAACCCTAGCTAATATGGTATTTGCTTATACAACTTTACACATCGGTACCATATTTCTCCAACACATAAATTACACAGCTATCTGATTATTTGACAGAGAAATAAACATGCTTTTTACTACGTCAGTGACAGATGTTTACGCAATTACACAGTTGGATAACTTCACACTTACGAAATTGTATGTTGTTTGTACTTTGTGAACTGTTCATATTTTTTCAGAACCATTGTGATACTATGAGAGCTTTGAATGATATATTTGGTAAGGGAGCATGATTTTAAAGTACGTTTGAGGTAGATGACACTTTTGACATGAGCAGAGAATTTTTTTTAAGTTTTGATATTATTGGAGGAAGCTACGACGATTTTGAGAGTTGACTGAGGTGTTATGATGTTATTTTTACGACGACTATGTGTATTATGTTGTTGCGGTATGTTTATGATCAATAAGCTGATGCTATATAAGGAATGTGATTACGTGTTTATATGTATATGAATAATGAATAGAATTTAGGGACTATGGTTTGTAAAAAAGGTTGTTGGAAACTAAGAATCATACTTTAAGAGTTATGAAATGTGTGTATATGCGTGAATGTATCACAATGCTGGCGAAAATTTTTTGGACGCTGTTATATTTATAGGATTTTGTTTCTACAGATTTATAACCCAGATTCTTGACCTGTGAAATATTTTTATATGAGACTGTCACTGTAGCGGAAACTGGTGTCGTAAATATTTCCGTACGAAAGTTAAGTGACCACCTGCACGTAATGCGTTGTGAGCGGCCAGGTGTGCCAGCCGCCTTGAGAAAAAGCCATTAGCGTGTGGCGCAGGTGGTAGGAAAAAAAAAAGGGGGAGGCCATTATCCTCGCTATTGACATTCGTTTGGAGAGAGCATCGTAAATACGACACGCTAATAATAGCTTGGAAACATTCTTACATCTGCACACCTGATTAGGACAAGTGTCTATCTACGAGAATTGAGAGAAATGCCATATGGCTTGCTTTATGTATTTATTTACTCATTTTGTTTAATATCTAGTTTCTAGCTGCACTGCAGCACTGGTTAAAATAAAATTTTATAGATGTACTAATATAAATATTATCTGTCTCCAGATCCAGTAAATAATAGTTTTGTGATATATTTCCAAAAAATGAGGGAGCATAAAAAGACATTTCCCTTCACAGGAATTGCATAAACAATTTCTTTACGATTTGGTAACTTATCTGCTAGTGTAAGTTCTCGTGATGCATCACTCTAGTGTTAACATGTGACATAGGTATTAGACATGGCCATTTTTAGTGTAATATTTTTTCTGCTTGAGCTATGTCATGTTTAGGTATAAGTTGCTGCTGTTTGCCAGGCATAGTGTTATTGAATATGACTTTGTATTATTCTGTTAAGCCAGTTTTACTAATGATTTATTTTTATTGTTTGCTGCACATTGCCTTAGATTAGTTGTAATATTACAATTGCTTTGCTAATTTCTTAATGCTGCTTGCTTCGCAAATCTGCGTTTTTTTTCATTGCTGTTTATATTAATTGTTTTATGTGATGCTGCATTGCCTCGTCCCTTGGTATGTATATCTGAGCTCAGTAGATTTAAGTTAGCTTAAGACGGGGTAGACTATATAAGAAACTAACTATGATGAATTTATAAGAAATGCATTGAGAAGCTATCAGAAAATGGATTGGCAAAAAAAAAAAAGGATACTGTACAGTGGAGAAAAACTATTTTTGACAGAGGATGTGAACAGAATACAGAAAACAGGCTTAGATAGGACTTTTGGGAATAATGATGAACGAAGGGAGATCTCCATGCAAAATACTGCAGTAAAACAAACCCTGTCCTTTCCTTTTGTATTATCCCACTATGTGTTTATGTACCCTTGTGTATTTGTTTTGTTCCTGTCTCTGTGTAGTTTCATAGAATTTTTTCTTCTTCTAATACTAAGCTACATTCACTATGATGAGGAATACTGTTATCCTCAAATATAATTTGCATTAATAATATGTTATTTTCTTTGTAAAGATGTTTAGACATTATTTATTCTGTTTTGTTTTACTGCTCATGTGTGAAGTTGATGTTTCGAAAGTTATTCTGATCTTTTATGTATGTACTCATGTCATAATTCCTGTAACACTGACGTATATGTCTATTTCTATTCTTTTGTAAAGCCCCTATTACCACAAATGTTACCTGTATTGTTATGTTCTTTAATGATGTATTTTCTACCTTTGTAATTGTATTCTTATGTTATAAAATTGTAATTGAGACCAGTTCATCAAATTAAGTAACTTGTAAGTTACATTTCACTGCACACGTTTCTGTTGGTCATAGTATATGGACAATATGTGAGAAGTAGGGACTCTTAGTGTTTGCACGTGTGTTAATAATTCAGCAAGGGACTGGATAACAGCATTGCTGGTTCTAAGGACAATTCCAAAAACTTTGTGAGTGCACAAGTGGTGGTTATGGACTTGCTATATTATCCGCAAGACCCTTCAATGGTGATTATGCACCTGCACAGTCACAACAGATGGCTGCTGGCCATCTCTACAAGGACTACAGTGGGTCTACTGATGATCCATCAATACCATTATTTCTACAAGGACTGCAGTGGGTCTGCGCCTCTGGTGGCCCACCAATACCGTAATCTCTACAAGGACTACAGTGGGTCTGCGTCTTTGCTGACTCACCAGTACCATTATTTCTACAAGGACTGCAGTTGGTCTGCGCCTCTGGTGGCCCACCAATACCGTAATCTCTACCAGGACTACAGTGGGTCTGCTCTGTGATGACCTACCCACCAATACTCTTCAAAATTTCGACTGACTCCGCTGTGGGTTTACTCTGTTGTGGCCCATTACCTGTCTGCATGTAGAGTCAGCACTGTCCTTTCGTTGGAAGGACAACAATACTTCTTCAATACTGCATGGAAATCCACTACTTCCGTGTGCATTTTCTGTTACTGCTCAGACTTTGAGAAAAAGACTGATATTTTACTGTGATGAACGATTAGGACTGTCTTTATGGACTGTGAGAAAATTTAACTTTTGACCAACATTGTATCAATAAGTGTGTGCATTTGATTTCTTTGTTATTGTAATTATGAAAAATTTTTTCAAATCTGTATTGGGCACTGCCCAAACCAATTTGTAAAATTTTTTGTGAGGAGCATGGGGGCTATGTAAGTAGGCTGTTTAGGTTTTTTTATTGGTAACGCCACCTCTGTATAGAAAATCACTGGCTGTGCGGTGTGCAGTCTGTGGCTGCTTTGCATTGTTGTAATACTCGCCATTGTAGTGTTAGGCAGCTGGCTGTGAACAGCGCATAGCGTTGGGCAGTTGGAGGTGAGCCGCCAGCAGTGGTGGATGTGGGGAGAGAGATGGCGGAGTTTTGTAATTTGTCATGAACTGCTAAATATATGATGATATCAAGGTAAATACATTCTTTGTTCTCTATTAATATCTTTCATTTGCTAACTATCCCTATCAGTAGTTAGTGCCTTCCATAGTTTGAATCTTTTATTTAGCTGGCAGTAGTGGCGCTAGCTGTATTGCAGTAGCTTGAGCAGCGAAGATTTTTGTGAGGTAAGTTATTTGTGAAAGGTATAGTTTAATGTTAGTCAGGGCCATTCTTTTGTAGGGAATTTTGAAAGTCAGATTGCGTTGCGCTAACAAAATATTGTGTGTCAGTATAAGCACAGTCGTGTATAAATTATTAAAAGGGGATGTTTCAGATTTGTCGGCCTGGAAGAAGCGTTCGACAATGTGAAATGGTGCAAGACGTGCGAAATTCTGAGAAAAGTAGGGGTAAGCTGTAGAGAGAGACGGGTCAACAGTATGCACAACAGCCAAAAGGGAATAATAAGACTGGACGGCCAAGAACGAACTGCTCAAATAAAAAAGGGTGTAACACAAGGACATAGCCTTTCGCCCTCTACTTTTGAATCTGTACATCGAAGAAGCACTGATGGAAATAAGAGAAAAGGTCAGGAGCGGAATTAAAATTCAAGATGAAATGATGTCAGTGATGCGATTCGCTGATGACATTGGTGTCCTGAGTGAAAGTGAAGAAGAATTTCATAATGTGCTGAACGGATTGAACAGTCTAATGAGTACCGAGTATGGATTGAGAGTAAATCGACGAAAGACGAAGGTAATGAGAAGTAGTAGAAATGAAAACAGCGAGAAACTTAACATCAGGGATGATTGTCACGAAGTAGATGAAGTTAAGGAATTCTGCAACGTAGGCAGTAAAGTAACCAATGACACATGGAGCAGGGAGGACATCAAAAGCAGACTAGCAAAGGCACAAAGGCATTACTGGCCAAGAGTGTCTACTAATATCGATTATCGGCCTTAATTTGAGGAAGAAATTTCTGAGAATTTACGTCTGGAGTACAGTGTTGTATGTTAGTGAAACTTGGACTGTGGGAAAATCGGAACAGAAGAGAATCGAAGAATTTGAGATGTGGTGCTACAGACGAATGTCGAAAATTAGGTGGAATGATATGATAAGGAATGAGGAGGTTCTGCGCAGAATCGGAGAGGGAAGGAATATGTGGAAAACACTGATTAAGAGAAGGGACAGGATGATAGGACATCTGTTAAGACATGTGGGAATGACTTCAATTGTATTAGAGGAATCTGTAAAGGGCATAAACTGTGGAGGAAGAAAGAGACTGGAATACATCCAGGGAATCATTGATGATATAGGTTTCCAGCGCTACTCTGAGATGAAGAGATTAGCACAGGAGAGGAATTCCATCAAACGAGTAAGAAGACTGATGAGTAAAAATGAAAAAAGAAACCACTTACATGTTGGCTCATCAACAAATTAACTCTCATTGGTTTATGACGGTGGCACCTCGTATGCAGCTGCTGTTAGACTTTACACCGTGAGAAAATCTAGTATTGTGGCGTGGTATTTCGGCAGCTCTCATTTAGTTAAAAGCTGTATTGAGGTGAGAACATTTACTAATTTAACTGAATAGGAGCGGTCCCCACGTGCGCGAGTCTGCATGTTCATTTCGTTTTATGACAGCGGGAAATGTGTCAGACGACATGTGCCGCACACATTCGTGAAGGTCGCACGTGCGTTGAATAGGTCAATGTTTCCTAGGTGCTTTTCGTAGTTGTGTACACGACGTGAAACGTTCTCAACGAATAGCCACTCATACTACCGTCACAAATGACTGATTGTGAGGAACCGGCTAACACGATTGTTACTGGGATAGAGAAATAAAGAAATTTCACAATAACGGACCAGCGTTGCCACAAACTCGGCCAGAATAAAAAAAAATTACTATAAGCTGATTTTCAGTGACGGTGGAAAATCTCTTCGAAAAGCATTTATTCTTCGACAGGGCGCTCCATTTCATTAAAGGCTTATGTTTTTGATACATGTCATCGCACATGTTCCTGTTATTAAATAAGAATTAGGGGTTCCCACTAAAATTAGCCTATATATATGTATATATATTTACGGGGTGTCCAAAGGAGACACCGACAACGTTTAGTGTGTTGTTCGGGAAGGCAAACTGATCGGTTTTCAAGAAGACGTCCAGAACGTCAAAGTCTGAGGCACAATGATTACGATTGTTTGTTTCAATTCGTTTCGCTGTGTGAATACGGAAGGTATGCAATCCTTTAACCACCTAAGTATTGTGGATGGATGATCTGAGCCAAATAACATTCCTACAGATGTGCTACATTCCTTCACACAGTCCTTGTGCATCCTATCTCGGACCTTGTAAGATTTGCCAGTGCTGTTACATTGTTGACAGCAGTGCGAAATGCACTAGTTCACAGTCGAGGAAATGAACGTCATGGTGCTAGCATACGGCAAAGCGGTTTCAGTGAGAGAGCTGCTGCAAGGCTGTATGCGGAACGTTTTCCTAACAGAACTACCCCACGCCACTGCACGATTGTGGCCGTCGGGAATCGCATTAGAAAAGCCGGAAAATTGCACGTAGGTATTGTCTGCCTGAGTTGTGTGCATTACATAGTGAAATAGAAGCAGTTTGTGCTTGGTACGTGTCAATACTAGCCCCGGTCTACTCCTTGTCGTCTGGTAGGTGCCGAAACATGATGCAGGTCGTCTACGCTCGGATTGAACTGAACAGCCGGAGGAGGACATGCTGACAATGTTCGAAGAGAACCCAGCCACCAGCACTCGGCGGGTGGCACAGGCAGTGCACACGTGTAAAAGTGCCGTGTGGCGTGTTTTTCATGAACACCAGCTCTATACATACGACCTGTATAAACTCCAGGCTTCAGGGGAGGAGGATTACCTACGACAGGTATAGTTAATTCAGTGATATTTTCATCAACGAATGCTCCCCCGAAAATTGCTGAATTTGTTGCTGTTCAAGGATGAATGTACGTTTGCTAGGAGCAACATATGAAATTTAGACAATATGCATGTTTAGGCGGACAAAAATCCTTGTTCACAGGTTGTTCAAAATCACCGATACCTCGTTGGTATGAACACCTAGGCGTGGATAGCAGTTTACCATAACATTCGGACATGTCTACCGCCAAATATACAAAACAAACTAACCTCACATTTATTCGAGATATTTTGCCCCTTTTGGATGTAGTGCCACTAAATATTCGGATGGTCATGTGGCTGCAACATGACGCAACTCCAACACATTTTGATATCGATGTGCAGAATCATCTAAATATCGCATATCCCAATCGATGGATTGGTATGGGTGGACCAGTTCGATGGCCTGCTCAGTCGCCAGGTCTGGCACCTCTCGATTATTTTTTGTGGGCTGTTGAGAAGAGTAAGGGTATGGCACACTTTTGACGTCAACAGAGGACATTATTGCTCGAGTCCACATAGTGAATGAATTACCTAATGACAATCGGACGTATTGTCTCACATGCATGAGGCTCAGCACTGCCGATGTAGGCTCTGCGTTGATGTAGGGGGACGCTGTCTGAACCCCATATCCGAGTATATGTTTCTTCTTCAAAACCGATGACTGTGCCTTCCCGCACAATGTATGTACAGTGCTTGATTTTTAAAATATGATGTTCTGGTATTGAGACATTCAAGGACGTGTTCTTGAAATTGAGACTTCTTAAAATGTTATTTTAACGCTTTTCTGAGCATTTCAAAAGTCTGAGTATAAAGTATGACTTACACCGTTTCAGCTGCAGCAAACGTTCTGTCGTAACATCTCTCAGAATATGTGGTTAGGATTTATTTTTCGTCAGAGATAAAGGTACGACACAAATCGAGCATTACATATAGTCGCCCTTTGTTCCACCAACAGTCTCAACTAGTAGAGTGGGGATTGTCCCATGTAATAAGGAACTGTCAATCATGTGGAATGTGTTTTTCTCTGTTTTCACTGATGCACATTTCTATAAAGATTTTGATTCCACTTAAATGGGTCCACCTATGTATATTTTCCGAAGAGTTTCCACTTTACCCACTCAGTGCTTGTTTCATAGTCGCAGTGTGGTGTGTTGTGGATCATGCCACTGTATGTACCACCTACGACTGATACGAACGTAATGTCACTGACAGAATGTTATTTAGCTATCGGAGAGGAACTAGGAAGCTGTAAACGGTATCACCCCACGCAGGATCTGATTTACTTATTTATCGTAATTTTATTCCCCTCGCCACATATGGGCAGGGTGGGGGCGGGGGCGGGGGGGGGGGGAGGGCGGACTGTGAACGATACCAATTTTCGCTATTCGACGAAGAGCTTTACAAAATCTAGCCAAGACAGTGACAAATGATATTAAAAGGCGACAAGTTTACAGAAAAGCGGTAAAAATGAAGAAATTTGTTGCCGTTTCCATAAAAAGCTGTAACACTATCTTTTATTAAAATTAGAAACAAAGGACTTACAAGTAAAAAATGGACAACATATAGTTAGAACCACATTGCAGGAAAGGTGAAGTTTTTCTAAAGAAACAGCATGGCTCTTTCACTTAATAGGAGAAGGGTCTGCCCACGTCCAACAAGCACAGAAACCATTTTCCTGTTCTAAGTGCTTAACAAGTAGTTGATGTAAGCGTAACCAGTACCCAATGTTATTTTGTCGTTACTCCGAGCCAGCAGTGAAGGAATTTAAGATGCTATTTGGGAAAAAGAATAATAAATCGGGAAGAAAAAGTAGACTGTTACATGTTAGTCAATGTAAAGCATTGAACGCAAGTGGGTTTATGAGTCTAAAGAAATATGTTGGATAAAATGCACAGCATACTTTGCTCATACTTTGCGTTAACGATAAACAAATGTAAAACAACGGCGATGATTGACATTACGAAGGAAAATGTTAATCACTAACAAAGTAAAAGAACCCTGCTGTACTCGTAAATAAAGGTCAGGGTTTGCTGGGGTATTTGCTTTACGTATTTACTGATTAAGCCATTCTTAATGTCTGTAATACCGCATAGGTTAATAAGTGGTTGCCAGTGATGGAAAATATAGATCTTGTAAAATTGAAAATTATTGAGAGAAGGAACTAATTAAACTGTAAAGTGTATATTTTCATACATCACATATCATGTGGTATTTAAATAACTAGCATACTTTCATATCATATGATGTAAAATCATCTACTGGTTAAATCACCGCTTTCAGTAGCTTTGGATTATAACCATATTATTATAAAAACTGTAAATATGTAAACGTTATGAAGTGCTTTAATTTGTAGTTAACAGACCTGTCTATTGTGATGCCATGACTAATAAAGAGATATAACTTATTTTCCTTTCTTTTACTACCTTGGACTTCATAGATGTATTTCTGATGACGTACAATATTCTTTATGTTTATGGTGTAGAACATGAAGTCTGACTATGTTTACTTTGCTATTTTCTATACGAATTACCTATGTATGGACTTTTTTCTGGTTATCTTTCAAATTCTGAAGGTGGCAGTGGTAAAATACAGTGAGAGAAAGGCTATTTACAATTTGTGCAGAAACCAGGTGGCAGTTATCAGAGTCGAGGGGCACGAAAGAGAAGCAGTGGTTTGGAAGGGAGGAAGACTGGGTTGTAGCCTATCCCCGATCTTATTCTATCTGTGTATTGAGCAAGCAGTAAAGGAAACAAAAGAAAAATTCGGAGTTGGAATTAAAATCCATGGAAAAGAAATAAAAACTTTGAGGTTCGCTGACGACATTGTAATTCTCTCAGAGACGGCAAAAGACCTGGAAGAGCAGCAGAACGAAATGCACCGCGTCTTAAAAGCAGGATATAAGATGAACATCAACAAAATCGAAACGAGAATAATGGAGTGTAGTCCAATTAAATCGGGTGATGCTGAGGGAATTAGATTAGGAAATGAGACGCTTAAAGTAGGAAAAACATGAGTTTTGCTATTTGGGGAGCAAACAAACTGATGATGGTCGAAGTAGAGAGGATACAAAATGTAGAGCAGCAATGACAAGGAAAGCATTTCTGTAGAAGAGAAATTTGTTATCATCGAGTATATATTTAAGGGGCAGGAAGCGTTTTCTAAAAGTATTTCTATGGAGTTAGCCATGTATGGAAGTGAAACGTAGGAACTGGGAGATGAAGAACCTCGCACAGGATAGAGTAGAATGGAGAGCTGCATAAAACCAGTCTCTGGACTGAAGACCACAACAACAACAACAACATCTCTCAAATAGTTTTATTAAATGTATTGTGTGAAATGGAATGCAATAGGCAGAAGTGTTGTAAGAACTGTAGGGCGAGAGAGGTATCGATAGTCGTCAGGTCGAACAATGTGGCTGACAATCGCGGATGGCGAGTGAGCGTGGCGGTACGAAAGGAAGTATTGTGTGTAGTAATGGTGTGCGTTTAACGTGATATTGATACCCGACTTTTCTGTGTCAGACACGATTTGAAATTTGTCTTTATGATGGACATTCTAAACGGACGTTGTATTATGCGAGCGCTGTTGGTTTTTGCAGAATGATCCCTGTGACAGTGACAATGCACTCGTAAACAGACAGTGTAGTCGCAGTTTAAAAATGAGCTGTATTACATAAACTGTGAATTTAATATTGCTTATTTTCCTGACTACGATATATGACGTATGCTAAAACACTGACAGCCAATGTAGAAACTGCGTTGCTTCGCAAGTGTCTATTTTTGTGGGAACAGTGTATCGTGAACCATGAATGTCAGCAGTAGATGGACTGTCTAACTTCGGAATTAGCAAATTATAGCACATGAAATGTTAATTTAAGTACTTCATGTGGTCTGTGGCAAACTATCGTGTGTGAAAATTTGGTTTACTGATACGAGCTTCGGGTCCTGCATAAACAATTACTTGGTTCCAACCTACGACAAACGGATGCAACGCAACTTATTACCACCGCCAACCGAAACAGCATGTAAGCAAAGGAGGATATAGTAATGCCAGAGACACGACTGAATGAACGTACACGATTCATATCAGCTACTTCAATCTGCTTCTACCGCCATCGTTACATCATGCCGACTCAGAACAGACAAGGCTCAAATCCGTTCCTCTTTTCCAGAAACTCACAATTGTAACAAATTTAATTTCTTTCTGCTTTGCAACTGACTATCTCTTAATGTTTCTCTGTGTAAATAATAGTAGTGTATGATTGTTGACCCCCTCCCCGCCGCTAACAGAAGTTACTGACATTATTTATTTTGGAAAGGTGTGCCTCGATGTGTATATACAATAATTTAGACAGAAGAATACGTGTGTTGTACAGTAAAACGTGGCCAGACATGTAAGCTGAGGCATCCGCCATTGAAGTTATTTACACTGACCATTGCAAAGAAGTAGTCTATTCGCCATTGGTTCCAGTTAGCATATTAGAGGAAACTTTGAATCTGACAGCTGTTAAAGTTCGCGATCTTTGTTTACATGCCACTTAAAGTCATATTTCTATTTCCATTTAGGTGCAAGTTTATCTGAGATTAACTGTTCCTGGTAAGCTAAATTACGGTATATTGTGTCATTATTTATGAAATTAGCTTCAGAGGGATTTATTGTTTTCCACTATCAAAGGATTTTAGTATCAGAATTCTTTTCTCGATAACTGCCCCTATAAAATGATGAAAGAACAAATGACAGTCGCCTCTTACTTTTCCTTTGTTCATATAGTATAAGTACAGCATGACGCATGACGTTACAAATTATTTGTTCTTTACTACTAACTGTATTCACGACGCATTTTACATACGGTGTACACACATAGGCCTACCAGTGAATGTAAGTGCAAAATGATATCATTATGCGACACACAGTTCAGGAGATATGTCGTCGTAAAGAATGAGCCGCGTGGAAAACTGTGGCATCAAGCACGATCTTCAAATTTTTTACTTCCGGTTTATGAACTCCATTCGCAACACATTTTGCAGACACTATCAACATATGTCCTACCTAGAAAGTTATATTACTCTACGATAAACAAATGAGAAGAAATGACATAATAAAGCCAGACGCTACATAGTGTGGGTTATAAACAAATGCCTGGGTAACGCATAGTTTTTCAGCTATTACTTTTGTAACATTAATTTCTTGCATTATAGCCATCATTAAGTAGAGAACTCTACGTGCTAGGGAAATCCATCTTGCATCCGCATGTCACACATGCTGTTATGACTACAGTTATATAGCTAGAGTCCAGGGTACCAGTTCCTAAAATAATTTTCAGTTGTATACATTATACTATTCACTACAATTGTCTATTATGATATGTGATGAATTTCTAATGTTTTCATATATCACACTTCTTATGTGGATGAGATGCAAGTACCGAACTCTTACTAGCGTTCTGATGATATAAGCAATACCGGTAGTGACATTGTCTCCTTGAAGTGTAAAAATCACATTACATAAATTTATCAGAATCCAGTAGTAGTTGTCACACATTCGAAGTATATCGCCGAATTCTCAGATGGCCAGAAAGTGTTACACGAATAGATGAATCGCTATGCCAATTGAGATGCCGTGACATCATTCAGATTTATAAAATAATTGCTGCATCATAGTCAAATTTAAAATACAAGGATAGAACGTGTGTTTCTTACCTCAAGGTAGTTAGTGAAGGCTTCTGTTGATTCCACTGACTGAGTACCGATCTCGTTGTCAATCTCCATAGTGTCTTTTGGGCTTTTCGCTACATTTATTTATGTTTAGTCTGCTGGTAACATTTTGCATCATGTACTGTTTGCCTGCTTCTCACACTAGATTTTGTAACACGTTATAGCAATGTTACCTGCATATACACAAATGCGACGATCCGGAAGAACGTTGTGCATCAGCAGGCAATATTCGCCTCGTCGTTACCGTGTGCCGGGTAAAGCTGCAGCTATACCGCATTAGCTTGAGTCACCTCGGACACAGACACAGCTTCGGATCATGTTTCCTCTACAGAAACGACAGACTGCGACTTACTTGCTACGAAGCCTTGAATATAATCGCATGTCATTTTGGATATTCCACAGGCAATGATTCTGTTTACTAAGTGACTGTGCGGAGTCTTTTCTGAAGTGATGCCAATTCGCGTCACACTGAACTCGGCGAACAAATTCGCGTCACACTGAACTCAGCAAAGTATAATGTTATAAATGTTCAAGATTAAGGGGAGGAGTTCTTGTAAACTCATTGACGATAACCGTTGAAAAATTAATCTTTTATGGCAAATTTTTAAGCTTCTCGCCTGGATGAAAGCCAGACAAAACGTAAAATGAAACTAATCAATCAGTCGACACTTGAATACCGTTATTGCGTTACATGTACCAAAATAACCACACCAGGGCGAAAATTACCTTAGCCTTGAATGTCCAGTAACGTGTTACAACTTAGGATCTCTCTGCGCATATCTGCATAACATATTGTCATTTTGCTTTAAGTGAACTGCTTTTGCTCCCTGTCATCTGGGTAATCATCTGTTATGTTTCACGTCCATACTTCGTGCTCATCTTGTACCATTCAGTTAAAATAAGGTGTTGTTTTTGGAACAGTATAATTGTCCTTTTTAAAAGATCTTCAGCATAACTGAAACACTCTTTTATGTAGCAGTCACGTTACAACTTCACTGGCAGTTAAAAAGCTATAGTCGTTGTGTAACAGATAGAGAGACAGTGGTAAGGAAAAGATCGAAGGAGTGCGTCATTTGGAACATTCTTCATTTTAACGACTGCGTTTTAAGTCTCTATGCAGTAGCGCAATAGCGAACCCCAAGGGTGGCGTGAGGCGGCAACATCGTCAGGAGGGTTGGTGGCCATAGGGTGAGGCAGTATAATGGCACAGGAGTAAGTGGGAGTCAAAATGAAACTTTATTTCCAAGTTATACCCTGGTTCTGCGGTATAATGGGCAGGCAGTCATGTTCCAGCCCCACAGGAGTAGGCCAGTAGTCAGTCAGCTGACAGCTAGCATCCTTCCAGCTGCCTCCACCACATGCTGGCATCCTGCTTTTTGGACGTCTACCCTCTTCTCTGGGACTGCAGCAATGCTGCGTGAGCCTCACCATTGACGTCAGCGATGTGTACTGGAATCTTGGAGAGGTAGTCACTGTTTGATGAATGAATGCAAATAGCAAAGATGAGAAGCACGAGGCGCACCTAATGCGGTATCAGAAGACAGCTGCTGTGAACGGGGTGTGACCTGCTGCCCCCTGGCAGGCGTCTGACTGCTGCTGGAATGGACCAGCTGGCATGCTGCACTCTGGCACCAACTCTGGTGGATGGGTTTAGATTAGGAAGCATTTATCCTGGTCGGGCATCGAACCTGCAGCTGCAGCTTTTAATCGTCAGCACCTCTTACAACCCAAAGTCGATTCATTAATTCTGAAGTAAGTTCAAATTTGAGTGCCCAGACACAGTTTCACATCACTTGACATGCTAGGATAGTGGCATACTGCAGAGAAAGATAGCAATGGTAGAATTTAAACAAGCAGTTCTCATGGTACTCGTCTGCTATTGTCCTTTATTGTTGGTGGACGTTGTATGCACATGATCCCTGTCCATGATATCTTCTGAAATGCAACTTCATATACTGGACTAGGGGATGCTCAGCTTCATTATCTTAAATGATATGAACTCTGGTTGAGTTTCTGTTCTCAGTTAGATGCATTTTTAGTTGTTTCACTTCACAATACAATTAATTTCGACCTCCATGCTAACCCAACAATACATAAATCCTAACCAATGCTGGTGCTGAAGAACAACAAACATTTACCAATAACAACATGTAACAAATCAAATAGTATCATACATCTACCTATTCATGTAAAATCATCTTTGGAACATACATATCAAAAACAAAGTACAAATAATTGTTTATAATTCCCTATCTTTTTAAGAAGTCTGTAATAATGATAGTAAACATGTTGACATTTATACATTCTCATATTGCAATTTAGTAGTGGACTCGTGGGTTTTGAGTCTTCAACTTGGGAATCAATTGTTTCATATTGTTCAGGCTCTGTTAGTGCTTTGTATCTCACCATAACAAGATTTATTAGCCCCAAAGATCTGAAAGCATGGAAAGCAAGAAAAATTCTGATACAAAATAATTAAACTGGTTATGTCAGAGGGATTAGCAGTATAACACGTGAATGCTCACAGGCTGTTCATTACATGACATGCATCATTTCCAACTACCTTAGTGTCATCACTTCATTGAAATGAGAACAGGTATAAGACTACTTGAACTTGTTTTATCATAGCAGCAAACAGTGGAAGCTGTATTTCATGAGAAAGTCTTTTTAGGATTTTGAGAAATCCTAAACTACTGTCATTAACAAATGTCTGTAAGTAACAACTACACAAGAAATTTTCGTTATATTCCTTTAAATAGTAATACTTGAAAATCTGACCTCATCTACTGAAATATTATTGATTGGTAATGCACTAGGACCATAAGAATACATTTTAGTCAATGTTGAGTTATTTTAAGTGTTTTAAAGAAAATATAGTAAAATACTTTAGATCACAGAACAAAATTTATATATTTTGTTACGAACTTATTCCGTTTGCTTAGGACACAAACGAAATGTTTTTGCAACAATATTTTAAAATGTCTTTTACAATTTTCAATAACATCTTCATGTCTGTCGCAATATCACAGATCATCACGAGGTACACCACTTCTGAATCTAATATTCATCAGCATTTCTTCCATGTGCTGGACCATCATATCCTTTGAACGTGTTGTCCTTTGGTCTCCAATTGCTGCAAACATTTTCACTCATTAGTTTTCATGTCACATAATGAGTAAGAGAATAATGTAAGAAGAATTGCTTCTCTAGTCTATCAGGCATATTAGAGGATAACATAACTATATGTCAAAGATGAACTCACTATTCTTACTTATTCATGCATATAAATGTTTTAATACTATTACTTGTGTGTGTGGTAATTATATTGAGATAAATACAAAATTTAGAATACAATGGACAAAACACTACAGTTTTACCTTTGTCCCACCTTGTCATAGCAATTATTATGTACTCATGTCAGTTTCTTTAAAATCTTACCACATTTCTTACATCAATTACATAAATAGGATATTTCGAGGTATGAACTCCCATAGTGAGTTTATGTAAACTGGATATTTTGTGGGCCGCCACATAATTACCGCAAAGTTACAAGTTTCTGGACACTTGCTGGTGTATTTCTCACAGCTAATGTACATGTTTTTTGAAAACTGACTTATTTGGCAACTTATGTAGAATAAATGGCTGTATTTCATGGCAAAAACGTTAGTATCACTGAAACACGTCTTTAAGGCACTGTTCATTAACTTGCTCTCTTTCTCACATTCAAATTCTTCTTTTATATGTACACAGAGCAAACTTCTTCAGTGGAGTAACATGAAAATTCAACACATATATTGAAATAATATTAAAAATCAGAAAGATATCCATCATAGTAAACATAAGGAAATTATATTAAGGACAAGAAATTGTACTTATGATGTCAGAATGTGCTACTTTAACACAAATTCTCAAAACTAGTACACAAGAAATATCAAAGAGTTTCATTGGATAACAACTCATTCTAGACCGTAATAGGAAATGTTGTAATTGTCATTTTTATTTTCCAGAGTCTTTTTACACAAATATGACTAATATATAACATGGAAATGTCTCAAGTTCCAGTTCTATAAATGCTCAACAATTGACTGACAATTGTATTCAAAGCCTCATCTTTTCAAATGATTAAATGGTTAAAACATTACTCTAAATATTAACAAATAACACTGTACAAACTAATTACTTTTCATGAAATGTCATATTAAATCAAAGATCATGACTTATTTACAACCTGTAGTAAAGTGACAAGTGAAAATAATAATTTACCACATTAAAACTGTTCATACAAGAATTTATGAAAAACTGTAACTATGCAATTTATTATATATGATAGTAAACATTTTGTTTCTACAACGTTTTTTCCAGTATTATCATGTTACTCTCCTGAATGAAAATTATTACCATTTCCTCTGTTTTGTTCCTTCTGATGATAGTTGTTACCATTGTGGTTACTACATTCCTTTTGTTGAGATTATTACAGTGCCAATTTTTATTACTCCCTCATTCAAGATGTGTGAGCCTGTTATGGTTGTATTTTGGTTTCTTCGAAACTCTAATTTATTTACACATTACAAAAACTCATCTGGTGTTTGATCATACAATGTAAACTTTCACGGCCGGTATTGTCTTCACTTAAAACTTCCGGGCTGATAGGCCGTGGTCGAAGTATAAAACTGTCTCCTGACGTTTCGTCTCCGACTGCGGGAGACATCCACGGAGCTAAAGCGGCGAAGTGCGAAGAGAACTCGAGGAAGCGCTGATTATATAGGCAGTACAGAGGGCGCCACTGTTAATCACGTGGCGTCGGCTATGAGATTGTCTCTGATAATGCCAACATTCTCGATTGAAAGTAATCGATCGTCACGCTTGCGGTGCAACGTTGACATCCAAATTTTATCCAGTTTAACACCTTCGTCTTTCCTGTTAAAATTATTACGATGTTTATCAATCTCGATAGCCTCTCTATACATGCGTGCATAATAATGCGAGGTTTTTGATATGACGCTCGTCTCGCTGAATTTTATTTCATGATCACCTTCCTGGTAAACATGTTCCGCTACGGTCGATTTATCCGTGTGACCCAGGCGGCAATTCCTCTTATGTTCGACAAGACGGGTGTTCACACTTCTCTTTGTGGTACCGATGTAAACCTGTCCACAACTCCAAGGAATTTTATACACCCCCGGTTTGGCCAAAAGGTGCCGTGCATCTTATACCTCCGAGGATGTCTCCCGCAGTCGGAGACGAAACGTCAGGAGACAGTTTTATACTTCGACCACGGCCTATCAGCCCGGAAGTTTTAAGTGAAGGCAATACCGGCCGTGAAAGTTTACATTGTGTGATCAAGCGCCTTTATGGGGAGGATATGTCAGCATCGGTTCGACGATTTGAAGGAATGCGCAAGAAGAAAGCACAACAACTGTGTACCCTCACCTTCCTGTTACGCTGCAGGGACACTTCGACGGTTCCGAAATTTCTGAAGGTGAAGAGGATGTTTCGCTCGGCCCAGGTACATCGGATTTACAACCGTATGGAGTCTGCAATGCTACGTGAGAGGATTCATCAGACGCGGCGAGCACTGGCGGTAACCAGCAGTAAACTTTTTCATCTCCACTTGTTTCTTAGTAATACTATGCAGTGTGGTGATTGGAATAAGATTAACGGTGTAACATTCAAAACTATGGAAGTTAGTGCAGAAATATCAGCAAACAGGCAGAAGAAGAAGTTCAATAACTTACAGAACAACATTTCTGGGGGTTCAGTTGAGGACAATTCTCAAACTGTTATTAACCTGTCTGATAAAGATTTGTCAAAAGTTGAAATTTCTGTACTAGCGAAAGGAGGCAATTTTGCTGTGACGCCCCAAAACGTACCCACAGAGGACATTGTAGCAAATATTGAGGCCGGTATCCGTCAGCTTCCACAGCAGTCCGCTGACGTAATTAGGATGGAAACGGCTAGGATTTTACGTACATGTAAGCCATCTAAAAGTAATTTGTTGCAGGCTCAAAGGAAGGCGCTGAGGGATATAAATGGAGATAAAAATATTATTGTTCTTAATGCAGATAAGGGTAATGCCACCGTCATACTGAACAGTGAGGACTATCATGGAAAAATCAATGATATTTTGGTTCCCTCCAATTACAAAAAGCTCCAGAAAGATCCGACTATGAAGATTTTAAGAATGACAAATCGACTGCTGAAAGCGTCTTCATTTGGTTCCGACGATAAGAAGCTGCTTTGTAAAACAGAAGCGTACCCACCTAGACTTTATGGCTTACCCAAAGTTCATAAACCTGGGATTCCGTTGAGGCCAATTGTCAGCGCTATAGGCGGACCAACACATGAGTTAGCTAGACACCTTGCCTCAATGCTGCAGCCTTATGTTGGTAGGCCGGACAGTCATATTAAAAATTCAGCTCATTTCATTGACAAGTTAAAGGAAATGAACGTGGGCCCGGATGACATCCTCGTCAGTTTTGACGTTGTGTCGTTATTTACCATGATTCCGGTAAACGAAGCTATCTTATGCATAGCGGATATTTTTCCCACCGATATTGTGGCATTATTCCGACACTGCCTCACCACAACCTACCTTCAATACAATAGTGACTTTTATGAACAGATTGCCGGGGTGGCTACGGGAAGTCCTCTCAGTCCTGCTGTGGCTAATTTATTTATGGAGGCTTTTGAACAACGGGCGTTGCAGACGGCCAGTAAGGGACCAGCCAGATGGTATCGCTATGTCGATGACACGTTCGTAGTATGGACACACGGAGCAGAGGAGTTGGATGCCTTCCTGACACATTTAAACAGCATTAATCCGAAAATCCAATTCACTATGGAGACAGAAAGGAATGGGCAATTGAACTTCCTGGATGTGTCTGTGATTAAACGACCGGACGGAACGTTGGGCCATAAGGTGTATAGAAAGCCCACACATACTGATCGTTATCTACACAAATATTCAAACCACCACCCTAGACAAAAAAGAGGTGTAATGAAAACTTTGGTAGACAGGGCGCACAAACTTTGTGAATCTGTTTATTTAAAAGATGAGATTGAACATCAACGGTCAACTTTCGTGAAGAATGGATATTCTAGCATGGATATAGATCGAGCACTTCGCTCTAGGCAGAGGATCAGGAGTAACGACGAACAACAGTCGTCCATGGGCAAAGTTTTTGTTCCGGTCATTAGCAAGGTCACAGATCGCATTGGGAAAGTTTAAGGCAAGTATGGGGTGGAAACTATTTTCAGTCCTACTAGGAAAATAAAAGAATTTTTAAGGTCGGCAAAAGATGCACGGCACCCTTTGGCTACACCGGGGGTATATAAAATTCCTTGGAGTTGTGGACAGGTTTACATCGGTACCACAAAGAGAAGTGTGAACACCCGTCTTGTTGAACATAAGAGGAATTGCCGCCTGGGTCACACGGATAAATCGGCCGTAGCGGAACATGTTTACCAGGAAGGTGATCATGAAATAAAATTCAGCGAGACGAGCGTCATATCAAAAACCTCGCATTATTATGCACGCTTGTACAGAGAGGTTATCGAGATTGATAAACATCGTAATAATTTTAACAGGAAAGACGAAGGTGTTAAACTGGATAAAATTTGGATGTCAACATTGCACCGCAAGCGCGATGATCGATTACTTTCCATCGAGAATGTTGGCATTACCAGAGACAATCTCATAGCCGACGCCACGTGATTAACAGTGGCGCCCTCTGTACTGCCTATATAATCAGCGCTTCCTCGAGTTCTCTTCGCAGTTCGCCACTTTACCTCCGAGGATGTCTCCCGCAGTCGGAGACGAAACGTCAGGAGACAGTTTTATACTTCGACCACGGCCTATCAGCCCGGAAGTCTTAAGTGAAGACTCATCTGGTGTGTCATGTGGCCCATAGATTAGGTCCCACTCTATCTCAGGAATCTGTTTGGGTGTATTCATCAAAAGGCTTGCTTATATGAGCAATTTTTAAAGCTGAATTTAGCATAACTGTTTCATGATAATACACCCTTCCTTTTAATTTTATCCATTTAGAAATTCAGTTTTAATTCTAGGTTGTTCAGTCTCTGAGCAAAACATGTCTAACCGCCCTTATAAAAAATTTGCATTGGTTGTGTCATTTTTAGTATGCTGATTAGCCCAACTTAATACTTCTCCCTCTAGAAGTTTCTTAACAAACATAATTTTCAGAATGTCATCATAACAGACGCAATATTGTCTCTGATATGCTGGGAAAATCTACAGGATGTAAACTACCTTAAAAAGAAAAGTTTTTTACTGGTAACTCGCGAAATGTGGTGCCAACATTGTTAACAAGATTTCTGTTAGCTACATCATTGGATTTATTGTCTACTGTCTTCACTTGTTCCATAAAATTGCTTTCGACAAATGTTAGTATCACAATTAGTTTCCAAAATTGAAATTCGGCTATTTATATTTTTGTCAACGGTTCTTACTTCTGCATGAAATTTTTCGAAATAAATTTTGCTTTTTTTCCCTATCATCAGTAAGTTCATCTTTGACATTTTTAACTTCAGTTCAAATGAAAGTTCGATTTCTTTCATCTTGGGTTCAAGAGACTCTTTTTGATCATCTAATTTATCAATCTTTTCTTTCATATCGTTTAGCTGAGCTGTATTTTCACCAATACAATTAAATAACGCTCCTATTGAGTTACCAAATTCTGTGAATCTGTCCTTATGATTTTCAAGTGGCTCATTGATTTTTGCACACTGATCCTTATTATTTTTATTGAGTTTTACTAACAAAGCCAACATGGTGTTTGTAACATTATTATTATTCGTTCTAATAGTTTACATGATTCAGCAGTGTCTTTTACATGTTCTATTGCTTCATCAATAAAGGCTCTGTGATCTTGTTTCACAACACTATGTAAGTCTCCCATGTGTGTATTACCACAATTGCTTTACATTCCTGTTGAATGACTGCCATTGTTAATGATTGTGTACTGGAACACATGACCACCAAAAGGAAGGAAAAAAGTAAATATTTCCAATATTTAACTTTGTTGTTGGACATCAGCATTGTTAGTTGTTCACCTCACTTCCCGTTTTTAATCTCTTTCTTGTTCTTGATTGCAAAAGCCTTTTTGCTCTTATTGTTGTTCTGTTGCTTTGGCTCATATTTGGCTGATTGGTCTTATGAAATATTCACAGAATGTAGCCGTCTTATCTACTGCAAGAAAAATAGTTCAGCACAGTATTCGTATTTTACTCGTAGAAGGTCATCGATAAGGCCATCACATTCTTAGTATCACTGGCTCTTGTAACCCAAAGTCGACTCACTAATTATGAAGTAAGTTTAAATTTGTGTGTCTGGTCACAGTTTCAAAGCACTTGGCACACTGAGATAGTAACACACTGTTGAGAAAGGTATCAGTGATGGAATTTAAACAAACAGTTTTCATAGTACTCGTCTGTTAATGTTCTTCATTGTTGTTGAAAGTTGTAGGCTCGTCATCCGTGTCCATGATAGGCTCTGAAATTCAACTTTATATACCGGTCTAGGGGATGCTTGGCTTCATTTTCTCAGACGATATGACCGATGGTTGAGTTTTTCTTGTCAAATAGATATATTTTAAGCCATTTCATTACACAGTACAATTAATTTCAACCTCCATGCTACCTGAATACATATATAACTCGTACTGCGTAGTGGTACTGAGGAAGGACAAAGATTTAGCTATAACAACATGTAGCAAAGAAAGTACTATCGTCTTATGTATACCATTCATTTAAAATCGTCTTTGGAACATTCATCACAAGAACAAAATACAAAGAAATGTTTATCATTGCCTATCTTCTTATGAAGCCTGTATAATTAAGTAATGTTTTTTATATGTTGAAGTTTATACATTTCCATATAGCCAGTCATTTCATATCATTCAGAATCAGTCAGTGTAAATTTACATTACCGCAACATATTTTATTACAAGCTGAAGATTCCGTGTCGTCCTCTTGGCTGATACAACGTTGTCAATGCTAACTGACAAGGAACACTATGTGAAATAACTGCAGAAATGTTAGGTGTTAATGGGCTATGGCAGCAGACAACTAGCGCTGGTGCCTTTCCTGAGAACATGAACTGCCTGCAGCACTTCTCCTGAGCTCGTAACCATGTCTGCTTGATCCCAAAGGACTGGAAGTCTGTGGGCTGCTCAAATGATTCCCAACTTCAGTTGGTAAGACCTGATGGTATGGTTCAAATCTTGTGTCCTGATGGTACTGTTTCACTGTGCAGCAATCGGAGTAGGGAGTACACTGATACAAATGTAGTCTGAATAGTTGCCAAATTCATTCCAGATGGTGTCAGTAGATGCGGTAGTGTTGCGTAGATGGAATTACCAGAGCACATCATGGGTTTTCCCCAACCCTCACCATCCCTCTGCCTCCTCCCTCCCACATCACTTCTCCAACCTCTCTTTCCCCTCCTCCCCCCAAGGGAAAAGCTTTGTTGGGAAAAGCTCAGTCTGTGATGAAATGTTGGTATGGAAGCATATTTTGAGATGTGCAGGTGTTATCCTGTTGGAAAACTTTGCACTAACTCTAGAAATTGGTGCTAAAAGCTCAAGAAAGGGAAATTACTACCATGTCAGCAACTGCATGTAATAAAATACTAAATTACACTCCTACAGACCATCAATGTAAGAAATTCATAAGCCCATTTACGGATGCAGTATCATACTGCAAAGAAAGAAACAAAAACCTCGCCTATAAAGATCCAAACAAATTGCAGAAAACCATATGGAAACTGTTGTCTACAAAGACTCAAACAAATTGTGACAAAGAGTACCAAAAACGTACCGTAAACTCCTCCTACAGATCGTATAGAAGTCAAAACAAATTGCAAAATTTGTGAAACACAGTACGTCAACAAAGCTAACATGCACTGCATATGTAGTCTATAATAATATTTGAACCATAATCAAACAGCCCCGAGCAGAAGCGTGATGTTAGGAAACACTGTTACTGCACTGCACCAAAAGTCAGGACCACTGATAGCTCTTAGCAGAAACACAGTTACTGCAGTAAGCCAATATGCCGAGACTACTGGCAGGTTAACGCAGGACTGCTTTGCGCCAGTGATAAGCAGAGGAGGCCTGGCGGCGCAAGAGGTGGTAGGCAATTACCAAGCAGATGGGTAACATTGTTCTTAGGTCCTGCATTGTGTGACAGTACAACAATAGTAGCAATATGTTGAACTATTAATGGTTCCCCTGCAGCCCAACCGAAAGGGGTTCAGTAACCTGTCATCTTCCACAAACCCCACACAACGCCGCCTGGTGCTGGAATTTGTAATGTCATTTATTTTTAGCACCTCCCCTCCAACTCAATGTGACACTTCTCTCAGGTCTCCCTGTTCTTCCCCTCATCCACCTAGGAAGTGATGAGAAAAGTCAATCTGTGCTGAGCTGTAGGACTGAAAGGATATAGGTTAATGTTTTAAGTATTTCATCATTTTTGGGGTTGTGGAGCTGTTATTCTGTAGGAAGAAAAATTCATAATACGATGCTCACCCCCAACTTTTCCCCGCCCCCACACCCACTTGTTGCCACTCATGATGCTCACCTTGACATGTGGGGGCCGACTGGCCTAGTTCACAATACCGCCGCCAGAACGTGCTTGAAATTGTTAGGTCATGGATTTTCTCCCTCCTCCTGCCTGACTTAGACCACTTGCTAGTTCAAACCTGTTGGGCTATTTATATAATAGAGTGGAGTTGCAGGTGAGGCGTAAGCAAGAATCGACTGGCTTACTACACAACACCATCCCCCGTGCCCACTTTCCACGACCCCCACTTGGAAATTCGCAAGAAATTGTCAGTTGGTGCTGTGGAAAGACAACAGGTAGTTTTTCTTCTTATTTCGGGAATGTGCAAGTGTTACCTTGTTGAGACAAGGCTGCACTTGGACTGGGAGGTTGCGTGTAAAATATAATTATTATTTCGTTTTTGAAAATAATGCTTCCATGTGCAATACATGCCACGAAAAACTCTTTCTGAAATTACACTCCTCAGATCATCAAACTAAACATGTAGGTTCAGAAACTTATTCAAAAAATGGAATGAAAATAGATCGTGGAATACTCACATGGAATTACATTGCTGCAGAAAATCAACATAAAATTAGTTATGAAGTGATACATTTCACGTCACTTGAAAACATGTTTAAATTTATCCAGTTTATCCTGCACACGGCAGACGGGTTTTATGCGATAGACAGAAATCCACTATCTTGTATTTTTTCCGACGTATTTCTCTCACTTACTGGCAATGTGTGCCAGGTTTCTCACTTGAGCGGCAGTAATAATCCCATCAAATGCACCTTAACATTTCCGTCGTCATTACTGCCACGAGACATAAGGTTCCACGGGAAATACTTGTACACAGGCTATATGCAATGTGAAGCGTTAGCCAGAAGCAGAGCATAGATCCTGAGGCCGTAACCACGCAGCTCCACCTAACAGATCTTGCACCTGTCGACCCATATGCCCATCGTCAAGTGTGGTCATATTCAATGCAAGTGATGATGGCTATCATTCTACAGAGACCATTACTCGACATAACATACATTCTGCCACAAACCACCATACAACATCAGTCACTGCCGAACATCATTAAGTTTTCACTCCCACGTCACAGTTTAAACGAATGTCACTCCACCCCTCTCACGTCACACTTAACACAACTTTCGTCCTAAGTTTAGCTGTGAATTCGTGAACTTACAGTCGGAACTGTCATAGTGGTTGGAAGCAGTTCCTATCAACCTCAAGGACAGGGTTCCACTGTATCTGCTGAGTGATATCGGTAATTTAAATAATCATCTTGCTTGTTCTCTACTTCTTGTAGTGTCACATATAATCGGTGTTCTTTCTCAGCAGCAGATGAGTTTAATCGATGTTTGGAACGTTGCACTTAGTTTCTTCCTTCTTTCTCTCTCTCTACTGCTGGTGATCTGACAGTGCCCACAGAGCTAATATTACACACCTTTTAGCCGCAGTACGTAGCATTGTTAAGAAACAAAAAGGCTCCATACTTTTACGAGACAGTAATATCAGCAGGTGTTGAACATTAAGATTCTACCACGAAACTATCTCACACGTATCCTTAGAGCTCCTACAACACAAAGCTGTCGATAACAAATCACAAATCATGTTATATCCGCACATAGCAATTCTGAGAGGAACGGTTGCAGAGTCGGCCTGTACATGATATTTTATAAGTCAGCTGTACTACGAGAAAAAGTTTCTGAGACAATTATCCCGTAACTTAGCTCATTATTCTCATCGTGATGAGACCATTAAAATAGTATTCTGACAATGTATGAAGTATCACATAACGATAGATGTATCACAGCTCACACACACACTGTTTCCTAGGAATAAGCTGCTGACCAACTTCGTAGCAGTGATTCAAATGGCTCTGAGCACTATGGTACTTAACATCGATGGTCATCAGTCCCCTAGAACTTAGAACTACTTAAACCTAACTAACCTAAGGACAGCACACAACACCCAGCCATCACGAGGCAGAGAAAATCCCTGACCCCGCCGGGAATCGAACCCGGGAACCCGGGCGTGGGAAGCGAGAACGCTACCGCACGACCACGAGATGCGGGCCAGCAGTGATTCGTTTGTCTTTGTAACACACCTCTTAATAATGAATAACATGTATATCCATTATCTCTTCGGAATTGTATGTATGTAAACACTGGGCTGTCTGTAAGAAACAGAATGCTGTGGAAGTAGCTCTTGCAATAACTGTAGCCTCAACCATTAAACCAGCCTGTAAGTGTCTTAGAGTTTTGATGAAATTTCATATGTTGTGATAAAACACACTGATAATCTTAAATCTGTTATGTATGAGATCAATAATTACTGAATCCAAGACCAAAAGTGGATCCACCAAACTGACTATAGCACTGTGTAATGGACTCATGAAACATCTCGAAAAACGATATTTCCATCAGCAGTTGCTGCGATAGCGCAAGAAATCTAGTCTCCCAGTTTTAATTGTATAGGAAGTAACGTGTACAGAAGAGATGACTTGAGTCATTCTGCTGAGGAACTTCATTAGTTCAGCCACCAGTAAAAGTGTTATGTGAATTTGATGTCCACGTCAAAACTGTAGGTATGCAGCGCACTTTTTATTATCCATTACTTTTCCTGAATGTCTTGTCGTAAGCAGAGTGTCGAGATGGCCATCCTACCATTACCTAATAATCTGTTACAAGTATTGTCTCCCACAACATGTACATATCCAGATAAAAATGTAATACTTCAAATTCCAATTGTAGGAGGCATAGCCAGAAACGACGTCGCGATCATTAAGATGTGACCGAGTATTACTCACCCTCCCGTTGGTGAGATCTACAATATTTTGAAGGCACATACACGCAAGATTTAAGTAGGTAACTGTCTATTTATCTTCGACATGTAATGATAAACTACAGGCTTACAGAACTATAGTCGCTTATCCTACCTGACTGTCAGAAACACGTGTGGCTGTTTGCACGTCTTTCGAATCTACGTTAATTCCCTGGAGTGTTGTGTTTTAAATCTCACACCGACCTGTCTTACTAGTTGCTACTACTCTCTCTCTCATGTGCAGTCTTATGGATCAGTATGATAAACACAGGGTGACCATTATTCGTACCGATGACAGAAAACAACATCTGGCTAAAGACGGAAACACTTTCGGTCATACAGACTCGCTACCACTTAAACCACCTAATATACGCCTGCTCGACACATTATATCTTTTAGATATTTATACAAATACCAGTTGGGCATCTCCTTTGCAATATGAGAATTACGCTCACTAGATTTTTTCCACAATGTTCTTAGGAAACCAGTAATAATCTCTGCGAATGTACCTCTTTTGACAGTTTTAAAAACTATAAGTAATAATCAAAAAATGGTTCAAATGGCTCTGAGCACTATGGGACTCAACATCTTAGGTCATAAGTCCGCTAGAACTTAGAACTACTTAAACCTAACTAACCTAAGGACATCACACACACCCATGCCCGAGGCAGGATTCGAACCTGCGACCGTAGCATTCCCGCGGTTCCGGACTACAGCGCCAGAACCGCTAGACCCGTAATAATCAAATCTCCATGTGTAATCAATGGCGTGTACCAGGGGCTGAGCTGTTGAGAGTTGAAAAATACATTTTTACAGCATACTAATTTACTTACGAGTAATATCCAACAGTGTTGCAAAAAAAAAAAAAGGTTTATAATTTTTTAAAGATTTTTACAACCATTGCACTACGACGGGAGGAGCTCGCAGGGTGGTTGATATAGTTGTGGTCGACCCGGGACGATTCAGCAGTTATAGATATGACCTACCACACCCAGCAGAAAAGAGAAATGGACTGGTGGGTGAGCCGTAATTTCTGCATCCTTGATGTTTCGATTAAGATGGCAACCGTGACGTACCACACTGGTCTTCTGTTGTGGTCGTATTGTTTTTGAATACCGGTCTTAATTCGGCGATATTTTTATCTGACGTTATTGTGGAGAATGACGTCTGGGACTGAGAGAAGAATATTTATCATTCTTTAATATAGTGCTTTTGAGTAATACTTACGTCGACTTTGTTGGAGTCACCATTAAAACCTGGCCGCAGTGGACGAGCGGTTCTAGGCGCTTTAGTCCGGAACCTCGCTGTTGCTACGGTAGCAGGTTTGAATCCATCTCGGGCATGGATGTGTGTGATGTCCTTAGGTTAGTTAGGTTTGAGTACTTTTAAGTCTAGGGAACTGATGACCTCAGATATTAAGTCCCATAGTGCTTAGAACCATTTGAACCATCAGTCTTAAGGATCTCAGTGTAGTACGTAATTAGAAATGCATGCAGGCAGAACATAATAATCTTTCTTAAGTCTTGGCTCTGAGCACTATGGGACGCAACTGCTGTGGTCATTAGTCCCCTAGAACTTAGAACTACTTAAACCTAACTAACCTAAGGACAGCACACACATCCATGCCCGAGGCAGGATTCGAACCTGCGACCGTAGCAGTCGCACGGTTCCGGACTGCGCGCCTAGAACCGCGAGACCACCGCGGCCGGCTTTCTTAAGTCTTGAGTGTCAGGACGGTTTAAGACAATTTTCAAATATTCTCACAACCCCTATTAGACAAACTGCTACTCTTCTGCCAGTTATCCATTAGTTGACACCCCACGGAAATATTGCCACAGAGTACAGTGGAGCATACCGTAAGTACTTTTGGTTATAGTGCAAAAACACTTAAACAGTCTTGCATTAGGTCAGACGCACGATCCATTCCGTAGCTGTGTATTGTAGCCTCCAGCCTTGAAACAGAATGGTCTTCAGACAAGGAGTACGTAAAAGCTCCTCGTAGTCACATGCCTGGAAGCTATATAAAATCTGTGAGGTGGTTACCGATAACTGTGTTCACACCTGGGCGTGTGATCCGACATACAAATGTGTTATATATCTTTACTCAACAGTAGTACGTCATCCACTTTAAACAATCTATTCAGTCTTATCGTTATCCGCAATCCCATAGCTGTTTCCCTGGCAGGGGTTATGCTCTAACGTTACGTAATTAGTATATGTAGCGTCCCCACTAAACCAAATATCTTCTCGTTACTACTCCTGTCGAGCGACTGCTCCATCTGTCTAATGATTAAGTTTTTGTAAGTGCGGTACATTCGTGACCCCAAGTCTGTCACTTCCTCTGTGTAAGTAGCAAGAAAATCAATATTTTTTTTTTTTCAAACGGTTGTAGGACGAGACTGCTTTTTATTAACATTTACTACAGATCTCAATCAATTAGGAGGCTTATTATGCCGTGGGTCTCATGGATCACTCGCACACACACATCTATCTAGGTGACGTCCATGAGGTTCCTCTCAGACGCTTCGATGTAGTGCTCATGGCACATCTCAAGTAAACTCTAACTATAAATGCAGATATCCTATGTGACCATGTAGTATCGAGATTGCATACCGAATTTTTTTATACTTCCCAAACCTTTTTTCCAGTATTTATACGTTTTTGTCATGTTTCCTGTGTAAATGTACAAGTTTAAACATGTTCTTATTGCTTACACAACGTACGTTGCTTGCTATTTCATTTATGACATCCTACTTTGATACAGAGTGCTCATCCACCCTGGGTACATGCCAATTCGTTCAAATGACAATATTAACTCTAAAACACATAGATTCCTGTTGGAGGCAGTGTGTTGACGCTAGTGTACTGTAAACAGAAAGCTACACTATTTCCCTGATAGGCTTCTCACTTCCTCAGCCCATCGACTCCAGAGCCAGGGGCGTTGGACATAATGCGCGATGATCAATTCCAAACATTATCTAAGACTTAGTGCAGGCGGATCCTCGCAGGATTTACCTAATGCTGGATCCAGTCCCGAGCACTATTCGTCAATGAATTTCACGCTGGATGCAGCACGAGAAACATTCCTGTACTTAGTACTGCAGGATGAGCCTTGCGGATAACACTTCGGATCATACGTGGATGGATCCATAAGGATCATTATCCAAGAATTATTGTCCATATACATCGAACCTAAACTTTGCGCATACAGATCTGCACCGAATGTACTCAGAGCTGTATCCAGCTTCGAATAATATTCCCCGATGTACGCCCAAACAATTTTCCCAGACGCATCGCAGGAGAAACTGCCTTTCAGACATTAACTCCGAACATACGGGGGTGGATCCATGTGATACACTGTCTATGAGTTTTTTTCTGTAGATAGGTCCCCCAAACTGTTATTCCGGCTCTTTGGACAGATGGACTCGGCCCAGACACAGTGCGTGCCGGATCCACACCTAATAATAATATTCCTTGACGTTCTGTGTTGTGGGTCAAACATTAGCAATGTCCTACCCCTAATCATTCATCATTCGCATTCATCTGTGAATCCACCCCCGAGCACTGCCCCTGCCGCCTCCGTCACCCTTGCACCCTTTGCGACGCACCGGCGTCGTTGAACGGAGGATGTGGGAAGCCTACCCGAAAAACAGTGTAACTATGTGTTTACAGCAGAATTAAGTTCAAAAAATGGTTCAAATGGCTCTGAGCACTATGCGACTTAACATCTGTGGTCATCAGTCCCCTAGAACTTAGAAATACTTAAACCTAACAAACCTAAGGACATCACACACATCCATGCCCGAGGCAGGATTCGAACCTTCGACCGTAGCGGTCACGCGGTTCCAGACTGAAGCGCCTAGAACCGCACGGCCACACCGGCCGGCAGAATTATGTCAACACACTATCTCCCAGAATTATCTCAACAGGCTACTTCAACAGGAATCTCTGTATATTTAGAGTTGGTTTTGCCATTGGGGGGAACAAGCGTATAAAATGGCTGGGTGGAGGTTCTGTACCAAAATCGGATTCCGTAAAAATAGCAATCCATCTCTAATCGTGTAAGCAGTAAGGTCATATTTATACTTATACATTTACACATGGAACACGACAGAAATCGATAAATACTGAAAAAAGTGTGGTAAACGTCGAAGAGTCAGTGGGAGTACCCTCGGACGCTTCCCTAACTGCTTCCTCATACGGTATGAGTATGAGGGATCTATTAGCGCCATTGCGTAATACGCTCCCTATTTCACTGAGATCTTTGGTAAATGCTGAGAATGCAATATCGTCGTAGACTACTTAGAAAAAGAAGTAAGGATTTTGTTTTTACTTATAAAGTGGAAGTGATAGAAATGACGACACTGATGTAGGGTACTTAGAAAAAACATATTAATTATATAGATGCAGTAATCAGTAAATAAGAGCTATAGCGAGTAGATATTTGGGTAGTGGTGACAATACGTATACCCATTACGGATTTTCTGCAGGGGAAACAGGTATGCGATTGTGGAAACGGTAAGATCGTTTGAATATATTAAAGTGAATGATCTCCTATTGTAGAGAAGGGATGTACACAAATATGTATGTCAAATCATGTGCCAGTTACCGCACACGGTCACACTTACTGGTAAATACCTCATATATTTTACAAAGAGTCCAGGCACGTGACTATGAGGAGCTTTCACGTAATCCTTGACTGAAGACCAATCGATTTCCAGGCTGGATGCTGCAATATACAATTAAAGAATAGATCGTGCAATTTACCTAGTGAAAGAATGTTTAAGTGTTTGTGAACAATAACCATCAATGTTTACTGTGTGCTCCACTGTACTCTATACCAATATACCCATATGGTGTTAACTAAGGATAACTTGCAGAACAGCAGCAGTTTGCCTACTGGAGGTTGTAAGATTATTTGAAAGTTGCCTTAAACCGCCCTGAGACTGAAGACCGATGAAAGATTATCATGTTCTGCCCACACGCAGTTCCAATAATGCACTACAATGAGATTCTTAACTCTGACTCCAACAAAGACGACGGAAGTATTACTCAGAAACACAATATTAAAGCATGATAAATATATTTCTCTCAGTCCCGGACATTATTCTCCACAACACCGTCGAATAAATATATCGCCGAATTAAGACCGATATCGACAAACAATACTGATCACAACAGTAGACCTGTGCGGTACGTCACGGTTGCCATCTTAGCCGCGCGGGATTAGCCGAGCGGTCTCGAGCGCTGCAGTCATGGACTGTGGGGCTGATCCCGGCGGAGGCTCGAGTCCTCTCTCGGGCATGGGTGTGTGTGTTTGTCCTTAGGATAATTTAGGTTAAGTAGTATGTAAGCTTAGAGTCTGATGACCTTAGCAGTTAAGTCACATAAAATTTCACACTCATTTGAACATTTTCTTGCCATCTTAATCGAATCATCAGGAATGCAGAAATGTCACCTCACCCACAAGTCCATTTCTCTTTGCTGCTGGGTGTGGTGGATCATGCGAGCTCCTTCCGTCCTGCTCCACTGGCTGCAAAAATCGTTGAAAATCTTTCTGTTTTCAACACTGCTAGATATTATTCGTAAGTAAGTTAGAATGCTGCAGAAACGTATTTTTCCACAATCCGAGTGCGAAAGGAATGGGATGATCGTCTGTTGGTCAAGCATGTTGCAGCTCTGAGTCTGGTACACGCCATTGACTCTACACAGGAGGTTTTGATTATAATTTATAGTTTCGAAAACGGTCCAAAGCGTAGCGTTCGCAGACGTTATTACTGTTTTGCTAAGAGATCTGGGAACAAAAATCTAGTGAGAGTAATTCTGATAATGCAAAGAGGAAGCCAATTGGTGTTTGTATAGATGTCTAAAGGATCTAATGTGTCGACCAGGAGTATATTGGGTGGTTGAAAGGGTAGCGACCCAATATGACCGGAAGTACTAATGATCGCTGTCCTGTGTTTGTCTAACGCATAAAAAAGATATAATTTGTAAGAGAGAAGTGGTAAATACGGAGAAAGATCGATATGTGTGCTAAAACACAACATTCGCGGAGTTAAGATAGATTCGGGTGATGTGTAAAGTGCCACTAGTATTTATGACAATGAGGTAGGATAATCGGTTGTAGAACTGTATCCATATAGTATACCATAATTTGTCTTACAGACCTAGGTGATTACCTATTAAAGTTCATGGTATATGTATCTCTAAAATCATTCTTGAACCTGTCTAAATGGGGGTGGGTAATGGTAGATGATATGTTATTCAGCACCATGTGTTCTCTGATTACAGCATCCAAAATTCGAATACATTTAATGTGGATGTGCACTTGGTGTGGAAAAATGTAGCTGCAATGGATTACTCAATGATGGTTGGAGGTAATATCTCGACACTCTACTTAGAACGAGAGAACCAGGAACTGTAATGGCATATAAAACAATGTGTTATATATGTCGTATTCCATGCCATTAGAGAAACATACTGTCATTTGACCATCAGACAAACTCCTGAATGGATGACATACTTATGAACATCCCTGGTGTAGAGAAACTACTCAATGATTTGAAAACAAGTAAGTCACCAACTCCGGACTGAATAACAATTCAGCTTTACAAAGTGTACTGCTCGCCATTGCCCTCTTCCTATTTTGCTTTTCTCGCGATTCTCTCGCGAAGCACAAAGTCCCAAGCGATTGGAAAAAGCGCAGGTCACTCCTGTATATAAGAAGAGTAAAGTAAACGACCCGCAAAACTACGGACGAACATCTGTAACTTCGGTTTGCTACAGGATCCTTGAGCACATTCTCAGTTCGAGTATAAAGAATTTTCTTGAGACTGAGAAGCTTACGTCCAGGAATCAGCATGGTTTTCGAAAGCATCTCTCGTGCAAAACGCAGTTTGCCCTTTTCTCACATATTACATTGCGAACTATGGATGAAGGGCCACAGTCAGGTTCCATATTTCTAAGTTTCCGGAAATTGTTTGACATGGTGCCCTATTGCGGCTGTTAACGAAGGTACGAGCATGTGGAATAGGTTCACAGGTACGTGAGTGGCTCGAAGACCACGTAAGTAATAGGACTCAGTATGTTGTCTTCGACGGCGAGGTTTCATCAAAGACAACTGTATCGTCAGGAGTGCCCCTGGGAAGTGTGATAGGGCCACTGTTGCTCTCTGTATACATAAATGATCTGGTGGACAGGGTGGGCAGCAACCTGCGGTTGTTTTCTGATGATGGAATTGTGAAGAGAAAGGTATTAAGTTAAATGGCTGTAGGAAGATACAAGATGACTAAGAATAAATCTCCAGTTGGTGTGAAGAATGGGAGCTAGCTCTAAATGTGGAAAAATGTAAGTTAACGTGGATGAGTAGGAAGAACAAACGTGTAATTTTTTGGATATACAATTAGTAGTGTACTGCCTGACACAGTGACGTCGTTTAAATTTGTAGCCGTAACGTTGCAAAGCGATATGAGACGGGACGAGCTTGTGAGGGTGTGGTAGGGAAGTTGAATGGTCGGCTTTGGTTTACTGCGAGAATTTTAGGAAAGTGTGGTTCATAAGTAAATGAGAGCGCAAATAGGAGACAGGTGCGACAATTTCCTGAATACTGCTCGAGTGTTTGGGATCCGTAAGAGGTAGATTTAAAGGAAGACCTCGAAGCAATTCAGAGGCGGTTTGCTAGATTTGTTATCCGTTGGTTCGAACAACACGGTTAGTGTTGCGGAGATGCTGCAGGAACTCAAGTGGGAATCCCTGGAGGAATGCGACGTTCTTTTCGAGAAACAATTTTGACAATATTTTGAGAAGTGGGATGTGAAACTGACTGCCGAACGATTATACTTCCGCCAACATACATGGCGTGTAAGGACCACTAAGATAAGATACGAGAAATTAGCACTCATACGGAGGCATATAGATAGGCGTTTTCCCCTCGCTCTATTTGCGAATTGAACAGGAAATGGAATGAGTAGTAGTGGTACAGCGTACCCTCCATCAAGTACCGTACGGTAGCTTGCGGAGTATGTGTGTAGATGTAGATGTAGATTGTCTTCCCACATGTGTATCACAGTTCCACTACATGGTGTTGAGGTTATTAAGGTACTAGCTGCTGTTAGTTAGCCACTATTAGTCCTCGAATAAATAATTATTTATCAGTAATAAACGTAAACATTGTCCATAGTGGGCTTAGTCAAATTTAGCTAATCTCACGATTAAATAAATATCCGCCTATTACGGATCATGTTTACGTTTATTAAGCATTTGGAGGCTGTGGACTCTCCCAAGTACAAGTTTTTAATAATTTATCACGTAAATAACATGTTTACGATGGCAGTGGTTTTTTACGACACATTTCGAAATTTCGTCAATAGTTTTATACTCCTACCAGGCTGGTTTCCTGACTCTGGCCTCCGAATAAATATTAGCTACAGGAGATGTCATACGCTAAGTAAGGAGAAGTGTGTTATAGTAAAGTCGAGTTATTGCTGCGAAGTTGGTCATCAACGTTATAAAATACATTGGTTGAACATTTCTGTTTCCATCGTCGTAGAAAATAATGTATGCATGTTTTGTGATGCATCGATCGTGGTGTAACACTGCATACGTTGTCATAACCCTTTCTTTATGAGTCCCGTCACTATGATAAACATGATCCAAGTTACTGTATATTTCTTAATAACCTTTTTCTCATAGTACAGTCGACTTAAAAAAATACCACTGTGCAGATAGACTCAGCAGCCCTTCCTCTAATAAGTGTTAGGCTCCGATATTGCTTGATTTTCTCATTTCTCATTGACAATATTGGGCTGTCAGAGTTCTAACAATAAATGAAGCGCCGATCCGTTGTGCAATCTGTACCCCCAACATATGCTGATACTATTGCAAGTTGTACAAGCATGGAATGTTTTTGCTATTATGTAATGTTTTTTTGTTAATAACAGGTGCTTCATATAAATGCTCCAGGCACTGTCGGCTCACCACCTACAGGGAGAGAGAAATAATAACGAAAATAAGTACAACATTCCATACACTGATTGAACTCCCCTGCTGCGAAGAAAGAACAATAATTATATGTACTACTACTAAATATAAGAACGAGCAGTATGAGTATATAAATTACCGATATAGCACTGCCTCCAAAATGACATCATAGCCCCGAGATCGATTGGGATCGCCTTCTCCCAGTCCGGAATCTCTGACTCTCAGTCCTGGGATTCACAGCTAAACTGTGGACAACTGGGATTCACAGCTAAACTGTGGACAACAGTTGTTTAAAGTGTGACGTTAGTTGGATGGAGTTAAACTGAAAGATGGTCGGCAGTGAATGATAGTGTGTGGTGGTTTGCAGCAGATGATGTTTGATGTGTGATGATGGTCAATGTTGAATGATAGCCGTCAACACTTACATGAATTATGAGCACACTTGCAAACAGGCATACCAGTGGACATGTGCAGGATCTGCAAGCTGACTGCAGGTACGCAGTTTGGCGCGGCTATGGGCTGGCTAGTAACGCCCGTATCCCTGTCAGATACCACCCGTAACTTGTATATCTCATGGGTGAGCGGCTGCGGCCTCCGGATTTCCTCACCGCTTTCCGGCTAACACTTCACAGGTAGCTCCCCAGGGCATGTAGCAAGGTAGATAGTGTTTCCTGCTCAACTTTATATCTCGTGGGAGTGGCGCATGGCGGAAACGTTGTGACGTATTTCGCAGAATTTTTACTGCAGGTCACGCGATAGACTTGGCTGCCTTGGCCAGCGTGTAAGAGAAATATGTCAGCGAAAAAAATAATGCAGAAGATTTACGATTATCGCATCACAATCCGTTTGCGGCGTGAAGGATGAACGGGATAAATTAAAAAATGTTTTTTCTATTGACGTAAAATGTTCCACTTCATAAACGATTGTAACCTCCCCACCATAAATATAATTAATTTAAATATTCTTTGGTTAATAATTCTAATTTTAGTGTAACCTCAGAACAAAATTGGTTCCCATTTAATGTACCCACAAAATTCTTTTCTCATTTAATATAAGCTCGAAACAGAAAAATTCCTAAACCTCGTAATAAAACAAATATTCAGTAACCTGGTAAAATTTGGACGACAGCAGTGCTGCGTCATGGCCCTGTAAGATCATTCTGAACAAAAAGCGAAAATTCTCACCTCGATAAAGTCGGCCACTATCTGCTCTTACAATAGCTTTTTCCGGCACAGCTCTGTGCAGTGCTGGCCTTAATTATGAAATGAAGTAAATGATTTTTCTTTTGCAACAATCGGAATGATCATGCAATAAAAAAAATTATTAAATTCTTTAAATTGAGATGAATACCTGTTATTATTAGGACATTTTTAAAGGATATACGTGGGAGTTTACATAATATTACTAGATATGTGCGAGGCTGCTTTTTCTTTCTTTATACAATAATACTCAGGCTCCGGCATCGCTGCACCGCGACCGGCCCAGCCAACATGTTACACCAGACTCGACTGACAAGCGCAGACAGGCGACTGCTCGCTAGCAACAACTTACTGCTACTCTACACAGTTCGTATTGCAGTCAACACTGCTCTTTGGTCTCAGATTCTCTTATAGCTTACATATCGAAGGCAGCACGTACCTCTTACATAACCCTCCACTGGGGGGCAAAAATTTGGCAGTGATGGTGAGTCAATTGGACTTGCCATGAGCAACAAATTTTTCTAAAATCTACTTAATTAACTAAGTTGACAGTCACAGATTATATACATATATATAAGTACAGAGCAAAAGCAGGACAAATTCTGTCATATACTAAACAGACGAAAATTGGATAATTGGGAAGAAATTAAAGAAACAATGATAGAGTCAGTTAAAGAAATGGGACAGCCACGAAGAATACCAAAACACAGATGGTGGAACGAGCTGTGTGATGAAGCAATTGACAATCGACTAAAGGCATGGAAAAAAATGGAACAGTAATAAGAAACACGAATACTGGGAAGAGTTTAAAGAAGAAAGGAAAAAGACAGCAAAAATCATCAGATCAGTGAAAAGAAAATATGACAAAGACAGATTAGAAGAAATGGATTCTGATTTCAAAAGGAACAACACTAGAGACTTCTATAAGACTTTCAGAGAAGTTTTAACAGGATTCCAGTCACCAAGTTTACATTTTAAAGATAAAAATGGAAAAATGGTTTTAAGCAATAAAGAGAACTGCCAAATCTTAGGTGAATACTTTGAAAATCTATTAAATTGTGAGGAGCCTAATGACAGGTTACAGTTTCAAAAATCACAACATGAAAATCCACCGTCGGAACCACCTACAGTAGAAGAAATAGAAAAGATTATCAAAGCATTGAAGAATAACAAAGCACCAGGAGAGGATGGGATAGTGGCAGAAATGAGGAAACTAGGGGGCTTATCCGCATGTCAGAAAATTCACAAAGTAATTAAAGACATTTGGACAAAAGGAATCATACCCAGTGACTGGAAAAAAGCATAAAAAAGAAGATAGAACAGACACCAACAACTACAGGGGCATATCCTTGTTACCAGTGACATACAAAATACTTTCTAAAGCCCTTTTAAATAGAATAGAGGAACAAGCAGGACCTAATATAGGAGTTCATGAAACAGGATTTAGAAAAGGTAGATCATGTGCAGAACAGATTCTTAATTTAAAAACAATTTTGAGAGTGAGAGCTACACAAAATAAAAATACATTAGTTACTTTCGTACACTTCCAGAAGGCCTACGACTCAGTTGACAGACAAACACTATTCCAGATTCTTTATGAATCAGGGGTAGATGAAAACACAGAAGACTTGTTGAACAAACGCTCACAGATACAACATCAAGAATTAAGTTTCAAGGCGAAGTTTCTGAACCATTCAAAATCAAAACAGGAGTTCGACAAGGTGACGGACTGTCCCTAATTCTCTTTAACTTGGTTTTAGATAAAGTAGTAAAAACATGGGAAAACACATTAAAAACAGAGGCACAAACGGTATAAGCATGGGCCAAGGAAAGAACAAATTTGAAGTAAAATGTTTAGCCTTTGCGGATGATATGGCATTGATAACTGAAAACCGAACAGACGCAACAGTTATGCTTGATATGTTACACGAGATTGCTGAAAAGACTGGGCTAAAAATATCCTACGAAAAAACCGAGTATATAGAACACAAACATAATACAGAAAAGTTTATGAAAACGAAGTATGGAAAAATTAAAAGAGTTGATAGATTCAAATACCTGGGGGAGTGGATCCAAGCCAATGGACTGGATAAAACAACAAATAAAGAAAGAATAAAAAAGTTGGAATTTGCATATAAATTAACACAAAACTACTACAATAAGAAATCAATATCCATACAAGCAAAGATTAAACATTATAATTCAGTTAATAGGACACAAGCAACATATGGATCAGAGTGCCTAACATTAAATAAGAAAGGCGAATTAAGAGAACTAGAAAAAAGAGAGAGAAAAATATTAAGAAAAATTCTAGGTCCTGAGAAAAACAAGGAAAATAGGTGGATTAAAAGGAGAAGTGAAGACCTATACAAAAATACAGAAAAGATCACAGATACAATGAGGAAGAGAGGGCTAAAATTTTATGGACATTTAAAAAGAATGGAAGAAACACGTATTACAAAGAAAATTTTTTATTACGTTTGTAAGCTGAAAAACACTGTAGGATAGATAGAAGCAGTAAAGAAAGACGCCAACAAAAAAGGTGATACAGAAGAAATAATACGTGACAGGAATAACTTTAGGCTACTTACAGAAAACGCAAACTATGAAGAAGATGCGCCAAAACCTCGACCCAAGAGAGTGTGAACAGATGAGCAGAGACGAGCAGTTGGCGAGAAAATGAAGAAGTACTAGGAAGAACGGAAGAAAAAGAAACACCATAAGTCTTAAGTTGTATGCGGTCCATAGCTGGCCAAATTCATAATAAAAAAAAAATAAGTACAGAACATAAAATGAAATAGAGTGCACATGCACTGAGTACAGAACATATCAAGCAATGACAAAATGAATACGCAATGAGTACAAATCATATTAACAAATGACATAAATGGCATACACACTGTAGTACAGAACATATCAAGCAATGACAAAATGTATACGCAATGAGTACAAAACATATTAACAAATGACATAAAGTTCATACGCACTGTAGTATTTTTTTGTTACCATTTTACTAGAAGTAGGATAGGAAAGGGAAGGAATTGCATCATGGTTGTAGCACATTAGGTTGCACGTAGCTGCACTGAAAGTCCATGTCTTTCTACAGAAGCACAACACCAAATGAGACAATCTGAAGTTCTCCTCCATGAAGTATTAGTCAGTGTAGCCAAGACACAGAAATGTCGTATTAATATTCCATGTAATCATTTTGGTAGTACATTAGGTACACCAAACAGTGGAACTATAGTAACATATCCATTGTTCAAGGTGGTTGACACCATGATGTGTGAACACCACACTCATTCACCAACGTAGAATTAGTGCAGAAACCAAATATAGTGCTCCATGATCATAAGGATAGACAGGACAAACGTATATTGCAGTAATTTCTGGTAATTAGGTCAGAAGGTGAAGGACATTAAGTCTTATGCTAGTCACCATTGAGAATTACACTTATCTATCAACTGATTTGACTAATTGTTGGCACTCATCGTCTAGTTACTGAACATTTCTGTACTATGTATGAAGTATTACAGAATAATGTTCATAAATCATCTGATTACAGTGAACATTGGCACTCATTGGCCATTTACAAACCATCAGAAGTCATCATTCAAAACAGGAGCTAATGAATGGCATAGTATTAACGTAATTCACCTAGTTATAGAAATCATTGGCACTCATTGGCAAGTTACAAACCATCAGAAGTCATCATTCAAAATGAGAGTTAATTATTGGCATAGCATTTATAGAGTATAACAAAAACATTATTTACAGAAATTATTGGCATAGTATTTATGCATTATTACAAAGCATCATTCAGTATTACTTAGAACTCATTCAAGTGACATAGGACATTTTGAAAATGTAACACACTGTAACTATTACTCAAGGTCTGTGATTAGAAAACATCATTCAGTATTACTCAGAACTGATCATTCCAGTGACATAGGACACATTGAAAATGTAACATTCTGTAACTATTTTTCAAGGTCTGTGACTAGAAAACATCATTCAGTATTTCTCAGAATTCATTATTCAAGTGACATAGGACATATTGAAAATGTAACATACTGTAACTATTATTCAAGGTCTGTGATTAGAAAACATCATTCAGTATTACTCAGAATTCATCATTCAAGTGATATAGGACATATTGAAAATGTAACACACTGTAACTATTACTCAAGGTCTGTGATTAGAAAACATCATTCAGTATTACTCAGAACTCTCTTAAACTGGTAGCATTATTTGGGACTGGTAATAAATTTTTTTTAATTTTGCTAGAAATGCTTGCGTTGGGATCGATAATTAATTGCTGGGGCATGAAAATATTTGCTTTTGACTTATTGCTGCAAATGAGGATAGGTAACGTCATTCGTCATGAGTCAGCTGTAACAAGGTTATGAAACAAGTAGAGTACATGTGATCACATTCATGAATGACACACAAAAATGGGTAAAAAAATGCAAGTACTACAACAGGTTTAATGATTAACTGCTTATAGCATACTAATTTCGTGAATATCTTCTCCTAGAAAAAATACAAAATGGATTATTAAGCTGAAAGAAGAAACGCATATTATGCTGAAAAGTAGTGAACTTCGAATGAACATGTAATGAAATGTGTACACAATATATGTACTGTAGATGTCCTTTCCAAAACCTTGAGTCATTATACCATGCTACATAAGACATACTGTCAAAACGAACTGCAACAAATACTTAAATAATTACATAGCATTTCTTAACTAACAGTAAATACATAAACTTCATCATTATTCTCATCTGCAAAGAAAAACGTAAAAGTGATGTGTTTAGTGGCCAAATAAAATCTATCACTATCATCATCTGTAAACAAAAACTTCACTATTCATATCACCATAACTTCATTATTATCATCATCTGCAAAGAAAAACTTCATTATTCATATTACCATCTTCTTCATCACTATTCATCATCATTCATGATCATCTGCAAAAAGACACTTCATTATTCATTATTCATATTACCATTTACTTCATATAACTATTCATAGTATAGAGTTTCTTATTTCTAGCAAATTTCATCACTAAAACTAAGATGTGTGGTTCTGTCTGACAGCCTGCATCAATCGCCTCGTATTCTGAAAGAAAAAAATTAGTTAAGACTGCTATCACACGATGTGTATAGTATATTCATGCTAATGTTTGTTAATTCTGATCCATTTACTCTTCGTGACGAGGTATTGCATCTTCTTTCGTTCATTCCGAAGGTGAAATTCCCCTTTCATAGTTATCCACTGTGGTTTGTTTCATTTATTTCTTTTACACGTTATTGCTTTCTGAAAATGATGAACAATGATTAATGTCTTGCATTTAAATCATATACCCATTAAATAAAAACTGGTTTCTAGTGATATAATTAAGCATACAGCATAACATGACTGAACACTTAATATGTCAAAAACATAGACAATGTGCAGGTGCAAAAATGTACACAAAGTATCATAATGTAGTAGCAAAAAAATGTAAAATAGTCACGATGTTGAGATATCATAAGGCAAAAATGTCAAAGTCAACTGGTGTTTGTAATATCTTAAAGAATTTATAGTGCATACAAAGAAACAGGAAAACAATCATACATACATAAAAATGGAAAATGTGCACGGTCTGATATATAACGACAAGAAATGACTGTCTTTGTGTTCAACTTGTATGTTGTGTAGTTGATAGAGGCGAGAGTTGAAGACTTTAATGGAGAGAGAATTTGATAAAATTAATATGTCACTAGATAGAATTCCATAATTGTTCATAAAATATGTATCTGGAAAAATGTGCACGGTCTTATGTGTAACGACAAGAAAAGCGGCTTGCTAACCTTACCTTGCCGGGCACTTGCCAAGAAAAAAATATAATAATCAACAGTAAGTAGTCACATTAATATAATTGCATAAGGGGTCATAAAATGTGTAAGTTTATCTGGATAAATGTGTACGGTCTGATGTGTAACGACAAGAAAAGCGACCTGCTAACCTTACCTTGCTGGGCACTTGCCAAGAAAAAATATGATAATCATCAGTAAGTAATCACATAGATGTAATTCCATAAGTGGTCATAAAATGTGTAAGTTTATCTGGATAAATGTGCACGGTCTGATGTGTAACGACAAGAAAAGCGACCTGCTAACCTTACCTGGCCTGGCACTTGCCAAAAAAAAAAAAAAAAAAAAAAAAAAAAGATAATCATCAGTAAGTGTTCATATAAATATACTTGTATAAGTGGTCATATAAAAATCAAGAAATACCATTACAGTGTGATAAATCATAAAATATGTTCATTCAATATAGGGTTTAATATTGGAGACATGGTGATTGCCTTTACTTTTTCTGGTTCTCAGAGTTTCGACGTGTACTACATTGGGGTGAGGAATGCAAGCGAATTCTATATGGACATGCGTATAGAAGCTCAAATTTACTATATCTACTCTTTCCTCTGTTAGATAAATAGTGTGTACGCACGTATATCTTCTGTCCAATATCAAAGTCACGTCGTGTACAAACCCGTTTTTGCTGTCTTCTCCGGCGCTCTGCGGCACGTTTGATGTTGTTCAGTGCAATGTCAATTATTTCATGGTGTCGTAATCGACGAGATGTAGGAAAGGATACTAATTCTTTAATTTTGTTAGGAGGTTCAACATTTTTCAGTATAACATTCGGAGATAGCATAGTAGACTCAATTGGTATGGAATTAATTACATCCTGGAATGAGAGTATTTGTGTGTCCCAATCAATATGTCTTTTATGGCAGTATATTCTACACAGTTTACCAATTTCTTTCATTAATCGTTCACAGGGGATCGAAGAAGCATGATACTTGGATATATAGATCGGAGAAATATTTCTAGCTCGTAACATACGTGTCCATATAACAGATCGAAACTGTGATCCACTATCGGAAATTACTTTCAATACATGCCCTACATGGAATATAAAATGTTTTACAAATGCTTTCGAAACAGTTTTAGCAGTAGCTTTGCGTAACGGAGTGAAGGTAATAAATTTTGAAGTGAGTTCAATAGCGACAAAGATGTAGCAAAAACCTCTATTAGTTCTGGGAATCGGACCAAAAATGTCTACAGCGCCGTGTGTCTCAATTTAACAGGTACAATGGGATGTAACGGAGGAATATGTGAAGTGGTGCCTGACTTAGCTTTCTGGCAGATTTTACATGACGCTAAAACTCGTCGAATACTTTTCTCCATGTTGGTAAGATAACAGTTCTGTCTCAGTATAAGAAAACATTTTCTGGCTCCGTAATGTGCGTAACTTAAATGAGTATACCAAATTAATTTGTTAACAAGCTCGTGAGAAATGCATAGTAACCAGTTGTTACTGTCAGGGTGAGAGCGGCGAAACAGAATATTATTGCGTACAGTGTAACGGTTTCTAATGGTAACATTATTCCTATCTGGCCAAAGGTGTTTTATTTCTTTCCATACGTTGTCTTTACTCTGCTCTTGTGCTATGTCTCGTAATGACGACGAAATGAAATTTTCAAATGCAACTTGTTGAATATACATGACGCTGAAATTTGCTTTGCAGAAGTTGGTTGCGATGTCTTGCTGATTGTTGCTGAGAGAACGGGATAGTGCGTCTGCTACAATATTTTGTGTACCGGGAATGTAAACAATTGTAAAATTAAATTCCTGTAAATAAAGTTTCCATCTCCTTAACCTGTCGTGTGTAAATTTAGCGGAAAGTAAAAACTGTATAGCTCTATGATCTGTGTAAATGGTAGTGTGTCTTCCATAAAGAAAATGCCTAAATCTCATAAATGCCCATACAACACATAATGTTTCAAGTTCTGTAACAGAATAATTGCGTTCAGCAGGTGACAGAATGCGACTCGCAAAGACGATGTATTTAATTACTGTAGTACCGTCTTCTTCAATTTCCTGAAAACTGTGTACCCCTAAAGCGGTGTTAGAACTGTAAGATCTAGTAAGATCTGGATGTGATAAAAGTGGTGCATTCAACAAAGCTTATTTCAGGTGGACTAATTCAGAATGTGCTTGGCTATCCCAGGACCAAATAGTGTTTTTACCTGTCAATTGACATAATCTATGGGTGTCTAAAGCAGAGTAATGAATAAATTTACGAAAAAAGTTTTTAAACCCAAAAAGCTGCGTAGTTGTTTCTTCGTCGTAGGAACAGTAATGTCACGTAAAGCTTGAAGTTTTTCCGGGTCAGGCGCAATGCCTTCTGCTGAAATTACATGTCCAAGAAATTTTATAGAAGCTTTGCCAAAGTGCGCTTTACTGAAATTAACTGTGAGTCCTTGTGCACGAAAAGTTCGTAACAGTTGTTCAAGAATCAGATTGTGTTCAGACCAGTTAGCTTCTGCAATAAGAATGACGTCTACATACTTCATGATTCTGTCTAAGTTCTGTCGGAAGTATAGTATTCAAACCGCGAATAAATGCTGCTGAAGAAATAGTTAAACCGAACGGTAATTTACAAAACGGATAACAGTCACCAAAACAGAGATAAGCTGTGTACTTTCTGCAGTTCGGATGGAGCTGAATTTGCCAAAATCCCGATTTCAAATCTAACGTGGAATAAATAGCAGTACCATGAAATTTCTGTAGAAGTTCTTCTAGTGTCCGTGGGCCATCTGTTTCATTAATAATAATGTCATTAATGTGACGCGAATCAAGTACGAGGCGAAGTGAACCATCCTTTTTCTTAACAATATGGAGTGGGTTTATGTACGGACTAACTGCCGGTTCAATAATTCCTTGGTCAAGCATAGCTTGCAATTCTTTCTTAACTTGTTCTCTGTGAATATACGGAATGGGATAATGTTTGGCTTTAAATGTGTCGTACTCTTTAACCTGAAATTCATACATAAAACCGGACATAGTACCAGGGACGTTGTCAAAAACTGGAGCTTGCTGTAAAAGAATTTTGCGTAGTTGCGTGCTTTCGTTGTCTGTATTTGCACTGCTGTGTTTAACATTATCAGAAATCATTTGCATAACGTCACAGTCGGCTTCGTCTGGAGTATTATAGTTGTGTACGTACGTATCTGTGAACAATGTGGAATGACAGTCTATGTTACGTGATGCGGAAATAACCTCTGTACAATTAATTGTTTGTTCTTCTGCAGATAAAGAGTGCTGAAATTCTAAAGCCAGTTGTACATTTTCATCCTTTAACATTAAATAAGAGTTTTGAAAGTCAATAATTGCGTCGTGTTGTACCAGAAAATTCGTACCTAAAATAACGTCTGTTGTCAATAAGGGAACAATCCAAAATTTTGAATGAAATGTGTGACCTGAAATACAAAATGATAAATGTGTCTGTAATTTTACATCTACTCCTTTACCATATACTGCTCCTTTTACTTTAGTTTTGCGTAATGGTAACGTAGGATAGGTATTCTCTTTGTTACATTCGTTGAAAGTTTCCTCATTTATAACTGACATAGGCGATCCAGAATCGATTACTGCTGAAAATTTGGATGATCCAATCTTTACCTCAATGACAGGGTGAGAAATGGTTTTTAGAATAACTGGTCTTTCCTGCAAGAGAGTGTCTCGGATGTCGTCAAAAGTAATAACATTTACGTGAACGAGATTCTGCGTGTCAAAAGTAGTGCTTGCGTTGCTGGATGATGCAACCTGTACTATATCTAGTCAAATTGTATCTGACGTGCTATCATTTGCGGGAGGATGCTGTGGCATTTCCACTATTTGTACTGTTCTGTTATTTCTTTCTGACGTATTGCGTTCGGGGTGATATCTACTGTCTGGTTCATTCATAATAATATGTTGTTGCGGATGATTTTGCTGCTGGTAAGACCGACTGTTATTAAACGTACGCTGAAAATTGTGACCATTATTTTGACGTCTGTCATGATAGTCATTGCTATATGGCGCATTGCGATATGAGTTGAAATGCTGTGTCTTCTGTACTTAGTGATTTCCTTATTGCTGTGCTTTGCTATTTGGTGTGGCCGACGCTATACGTGTAGGCGGCGAAACATTAAAGCTTGGTTGGCCTTGCACATTACATTGTTGGTTAGGTATGCTAACCGGCTGGTTTTGTTGCTGTTGTTGGGAAAAACCTCTATTGTTACCAAAATGTGTTTGCTGTTGCTGATAATTTTACACATACTGATGATAAAATTTTTGTCTGGTATTAAAGTTCTCGTGGTTGTCATTTCTGGAGCGTCTAATGAAAACTGTCAATTTCGGTAAAATTTGTCCTATCGAGTTTTCTTTACACATTTCTAATCCTAGATAGATCGATAGTTGAAGAGCTGTTTTGATAGATATAAAGGATAGTAGAAGAGAAGGCAGCAGTTCAGAAAACTAAAGATGAAACAGCACTACTACGGCTCGGGGCCCTGTGTACGCTACGGCACATATTCATCGAAGTGTAATGAATCCCCTGAGGTTAATTACGCGCTACAAATAAATTTTAGTTTCTGCGTAACAGGCAATGCCGCTGAAAATTCAAAAGCAAGTTGTTGTATCCAATCCAATTGTAGTTTCTGCGTTACAGGCCAAGCTGATGAAAATACAAAAGCAAAGCTAAATTGTTGTATCCAATCCAAGGGGTGAATCTGTGTTCTGTCATTTTTAAATACCTTAAATTTTCTCACGGATAGAAAGTGCTTGTAATAAAAATTGTCGTCTCTGTACGTCTCAACAGGTTCAGGATTGTATGAGAATCTATTTGTCTGTCACTGTTCTGAATCTAACTCACGTACTCTCTGTAAATTACCTAAATTATACTGGCTGTGTGAGTCTGACAAATGCTCGCAAAGTGGCGTACTCTGTGATGTATTAAAGGCTGAAACATTTTTCATTTCCATCACTTCTTGCTGTAAAGTTGACAATTTTCTACGTAATGTGTTATTGGACGAACCTATCTCACTGATCGTCTGCTGTATATTTTGAAATTCGGGTGACTAAACGAAACAGGTGACGTATCGTCTGATTTGGTGTCATTATTACTTTCGATAACATCAACACGACTGGCCAATTCATCATATTTTTCAGTCAGTGCTTTACCTGATCATCGTTTTTATTATCACAAGCATTAATTTGTTTTTGTATTTTACGTGTGGTTTCGTTCAATTTTTTAACGTCTGCTTTGATGGCCTCGGGATCCTGTGTTGGTTCTAATTGTTCAAGTCTGTTGGTCACTGTCTGAAAGTCTACTGTGTGTGTGTCTGTTTTTGTTTTAAGGTCAGAAATTTCATCATGTAATTTGGTGTTCATCTCTTTGATAGCATTAATTTCGTCTGATACTCTAGCAATATTGTTGTCTACGTATGTTTTTGCTTTCGTAAACAATTTACGTTTATCTTCCTGTCTCTGTGCAGTAATTTTTTCCATGACTTGTCGCTTTACTTTATTCTGTTCCTGTATAAATTTACGGTAACGCGTTTCACTGTTTTGTAGGTGGTGATTAAAGGGTACGTCAATTTGGCTGTTCTGTTGGTCAAATTTCGCGTCTACTTTCGCATCCAGTGTGCGCGAAAGTTCTGCTGACATTAATTTAAACTCGTCGCGTAACTGTGTTGCGTTTTCAGAGCATTGTTTAGCGACTGCACTAATGTAATCTCTAAGTACTTTCGTTGTGGCTGCATGTGTATTACTTAATTCTTGAGCCACAGATCTAATTTCCTCACTATTGTTCCCAGCACATGCCATAATTTCCTTACGTAATTGTACTTTAGTATCGTGACATTGCACGGCAACGGCTGTAATCTGTTCACTAAATTGTTTGTTCTGTTCATTTAAGTTGTCGTTTTTTTCATTGAACTGTTTGAAATTTTCATTAAGGTTGTCTTGTTTTTCATTCAACTTTTTGAAAATTTCATTCAACTGTTTGGAATTCTTATCTTGTTTTTCATTTAGTTGTTTGACATTTTCATTATTTTCATTAATTTGTTGTTTGAGATTTTTATTACTTTCATTAATTTGTTGTTTGAGATTTTCATTAAGTTGTAGCATTAATGCTATAACTCGATCCATGTCAAAATTAGCTACTGTATTCTCTGTGCTGTGTGATGGTGTATCTGCTTTTGTCGCGTTTTGTGTAACCACTTGGTCATTCTCTGATTCACAAAAAGGTTTGCCAATCGGGTGTGCACTGTTGGTCACTACACCGGAATCAAATAAATCTGACATGTTTTGTGAATATTGTTCACCTTCGTAAGAAACAATAATCTGTTCACTACGTAAATTTTGTAAATTAGTCGTGTCAAACTAGGCTGCGTTCATTTTATCAGAACATGCCGCGTCATCAATTGCCGTTAAATTAACAGAGGACATAATTGAATTTGTTTGCTCATCATTAGCATTAAAATCATTATTAGTGGTCGGTACGCACTGATTGTCCGTAAATGGAGAATTATCATTATTATTACACAGAGTGTCGCAAGTATTATCGGTCAAATTATTCGTGTCGGCTATTTCACTCATTACACATCGCGATGTACTGTTAACAGTTTTTCGCGGCATTTTCCACAAATCAAAATTAAGCACAAAATGAAGCAAAGGCAAAGCAAAACTGGAACGAACACAATTACAACAAAGAGCAATAAATTGCCGATGATCTGTGATAGAAAGAGTGACAAATTAGTAAATGCGTTGCCCCAGATGCAAACTACATTTAAGTAAATAAGAGCAGATATATGACTACTTCTCAGAGATTCACAAAGAAATACGATCGTGGCCGGTTGTCGCCAATTGTAACCCCCCACAAAAAATATAATTAATTTAAATATTATTTGGTTAATGATTCTAATTTTAGTGTAACCTCAGAACAAAACTGGTTCCTATTTAATGTATCCACAACAATCTTTTCTTATTTAATATAAGTTCGAAACAGAAAAATTCCTAAACCTCGTAATAAAATAAATATTCAGTAACCTGGTAAAATTTGGACGACAGCAGTGCTTCGTCATGGCCCTGTAAGTCCATTCTGAATAAAAAAGCAAAAATTCTCACCTCGATAAAGTCCGCAACTATCTGCTCTTACAATAGCTTTTTCCGGCACAGCTCCGTGCAATGCTGGCCTATACATTTGTTATTTATAAAAGGAAGTAAATGATTTTTCTTTTGCAACAATCGGAATGATCATGCAATAAAAAAATTATTAAATTCTTTAAATTGAGGTGAATACTTGTTATAATTAGGACATTTTTTAAAGGATATACATGGGAGTTTACATAATATTACTAGATTTGCACGAGGCTGCTTTTTTTTACCTTATACAATAATACTCAGGCTCCGGCATCACTGCACCGCGGCCGGCCCAGCCAACATGATAAGCCAGACTCGACTGACAAGCGCAGACAGGCGACTAATCGCTAGCAACAACTTACTGCTACTCTACACAGTTCGTACTGCAGTCAACAGTGCTCTTTGGTCTCAGATTCTCTTATAGCTTACATATCGCAGGCAGCACATACCTCTTACACGATGCTGATTCTGATGTACTAGATCAACGTAGTTCCTTGTGAGTATTCCACGATCTGTTTGGATTGTGCGTTTGCAACAACATTTTGCATCTTGATATTATGTTGATGACCTTTAGTAGTTTAATTATAGACTGAGCTTTTTGTGGCCTGTGTTGCACACGCAAGCGAAATTTTCCAAAATTAAATAACGAAGATGCAATTATACTTTACACACAACCTTCAAGTCCAATCCTTGCCTTGTCTCAACAGGATAAGTCTTGCTTATTCCCCACATAAGAAGAAAAACTGCCCAATGTCTTTCCACAGCACACACTGATAGCTTCTTACCACTACCCAAGTGGGAGCAGCAGAAAGAAAGGGCGGTGTGGTGGTGTTGTGAACTAGACAACTCGACCCTTGCTCAAGTCTCAGCTCGAATTCAACACTGTTGTATAAATAGCCAAACAGTTTTAACTGAGAACTGGTCTTTGTCTGGCGGAGTCAGGCGAAAACTTATAGTACCACAATTTCGAGAGCCATTTGATGGTTATATTGTGAGCTAGGCTAGCTGGCTCCTCATGTCACGGTGAGCACACAAAATCAAGAAACGGGCAGGGTAGGGAGCGATGGAAAGTGTCGTTGGAGGGGGGGGGGGAGTTTTACTGTGAACTTTGCTTCCACCAGGATAACACCTGTCATGGCCAAAAATTATAAAATAAAGAAAATGCGGACCTAAATCCTTCCACACAAACTGCTCAGCACAGTCTGGGCTTTTGCAACCAATTCCCAGGTTCTAGAGGGGTGTGGGAAGTCTGTGGTGGAGTCAAGTAAGGAGGGTGGGCAGGGGGAAAAACCCATGATACCACTATTTCGAGCGCTCTCCGGCGGTGGTGCTGTGGTTTAGATAAGTCGCTCTGGGTTTGTGGAAGATGACCTGTCGCTAAAACCCCTGTCTGCATGGAGAATCATTATTAGTTCAGCATATTACTACTATTGGTGCGCCGTTACAGCACAATGTAGCACCTAATACTAATATTACATACTTGTACTGACAGATCCCTGGTTGTTGCCGCAGGCAGTCCTGTAGTAACCTGTCAGTGGTGCTGGAGTGCAAGAACAGTGCAGTAACGGTGTTTCTGCATGGACATGCTCAATGCAGTGGAGTTTTCTAGCAGTGCGCACCTCCTCGTAGCCCTTAACTGACGGTTCAAGTACTAATTTATATTGCATCTGCAGTGCATGTTAGCAGCGTTCGTGTACTGTATTTCACAATATTTGCAATATGTTTAGATCCTTGTTTGATCTATACTTGGAGTTTAGGTGATGGTTTTGGTATCGTTTTTTGCCTAATGTTTGGTTCCCTACAGACATGGATTTTGGTACTGTCTTTTGAAATATGTTTCGATCTTTATAGGTGAGGTTCCTGTTCCAGTTTTTTTGCAAAACATTATTGTGCTTATGAATCTTTAGAATAATGATCTGTAGCACTTTAATTACACAACTACGACACATAGTTGCTGGACATAATAATACATCTTCCTGAGCTCTTTCCGCCAATTTCCACCAGCCCAGGATAATTTTCCAGGACCAACAGCTCAGCACAAAGGTAGTCTTTCCCATCAATAATCACATGACAGAGAGGAGAGATCAGGGAAGGGGGTGGGAGATGGGGTTGGAGAGGGGAGGGAGAAGGGATGAGCAGAGGGTAGAACAGAGGTGGGAAAACTGAAGACAACAATTGGTGACATTATCAGTGCGATGTTGTCACATGTACTTACCCCATCTTCAATAAATCTGGCAACAATGCAGACTGCACCTGTCCTGGCCTGACTCCCCTACTAGTCCACAATAAAAGCAGTGGTTATTTGAAAGAGACAACAGGGAACTTGTTGTGCCAGTGCACTGCTCCTGGTCAGACACTCGGTACTGGAGCCCCGATGATCATTATATCTCATTGTCTGTGATGTGCATTACCACATGCAGGCAAGTTATGCCAAGAGCGGTTAGCCCGCTCCCAAAGATTTTATATGCACGTTGTGTTATCATAATGCAGACGAGCCATGCTCACTGGCAACTGGCATCTAATGCAGTCTTCCACTACACATTCACACAGATCATATGTTTAACCTCGTATTGACGTTACAGCACCCTACAAGGTCGTTCAAAGTCTCTTTAATAGCAGTTCAGTCTTATATAACACATTGTTACAGGTTATTTGTTTGACAACTGTGACGTTTGCTAAGTGCCACTAGTCAATATTAATTCTTCACTCAATTAGGAGCATTTAATGATTGAAGTTGATGACTGAGGTCTTTGAGGAGAAATCCATGTGCTTATATGTGCATAAAACTGTAAGGAAGTTTGTATTAGAACGAACGACACTGCATCATAATGTGCCTGTGACGCTGATAGTACCTGGTAAGAAGTTCTGCGAAGAGAGGTGCCAGGGCTACATCCACCACATTCTGTGATGGGGTTGGACATCCAGTACCTTGTCGCGCACTTGTGGTTTCACAATCCCTCAATCTCTTTCCATGGATATTTACAGCAGCAGCACGTAAAAAGCTGAACAGCTTAGCAGGTTGACGTATGTTTGCCCCAGGCGCTAGTCATTGTCAATGTGCCTCTTATTTAAGCCCTTGGCGTCACTGGATTTCTCCGATTGCGTCCTGTATCGTTGTTACAGCAACTCCACATTTGTCTCTGTCCCGATTGTATACATTCCTTACCACGTCAAGTGTTCACAACGCTATCACGCGGCATTTTCTCGTTAGCTGTCAGTGGTCACAAGGTCCGCTCATCATCGTATTTCAGTAGCGATGCGGAGTACATCGAAACGAAGTTTGCTGAACTTACATATACATATCGCATTTATTTCGCTAAGAAAGCAATGTTTATTGTACAAATTACGAACATTAAAAAGGGCACATGATCTCAGTTTCAGCTGCATACGAGAATTTTTCTTGTGTGTCCAGATGCGTAGTGTCAGCTATTTCCTCACGACACATCACACATTGGAGAAGAAGCGGGTATTACTGAGAGCCATTTATCTGTACATGGAGATAGCCCGAAGTGCCCTGTGAAAGTATTATTCTATCATTGAGCTGATAACATCTCGGGTGACTGGAGGCGATGCGACTACTATCCTCAGATTGTAAAGCCACGTAGGCAACAATTTGAACGGCGTTAGATGCGCTCTCCAGATCGATGCAGTTGTTCCGTTTTTAACACCCGTTCATTAATATAGTTGCACCAATAAAGAAGATAAACAATTTTTAATATGTTATATTCGGTACTCTGATGTTTTCCTCAGTTTTTATTTTATGATACTCGTGTTAAACGTTGAAGTAGTAATCGTCAGATTTCGTGTACTGCTTTTCTGTTATGTAAGTGAAGTGAGTGTATAATCGTGTTGCCCTCTTCTTTATTGTGCGTAGATATGGGAACTTCTAGGATAAAAAATTCTTTAAATACTTTAGTATAACATGGTTTCTTTTCTGTCTATAATTAACAGTTTACGACGCAAGTATTTTGAAAACGACGCTGTTTTTTTCCACACGAGAACCTGTGGACTGAGGAATCCTCCTTTCCTTAAATCTCCCATTGATTTGAAGTACAGACGAACTTTGTTCAAATTTTTACCGAGATTTTGACATTTACAGGGGAATACCATTGTGAAGTTATGGACAATGATACATTTCGATCATTCTGCCAGCTGATGTTCCGCGCCGGCCGGGGTGGCCGAGCGGTTCTAGGCGCTTCGGTCTGTAACCGCGCGACCGCTACGGTCGCAGGTTATAATCCTGCCTCGGGCGTGGATGTGTGTGATGTCCCAAGGTTCTACATCTACATCTATACTCCGCGAGCCACCTTACGGTGTGTGGCGGAGGGTACTTATTGTACCACTATCTGATCCCCCCTTCCCTGTTCCATTCACGAATTGTGCGTGGGAAGAACGACTGCTTGTAAGTCTCCGTATTTGCTCTAATTTCTCGGATCTTTTCGTTGTGATCATTACGCGAGATATATGTGGGCGGTAGTAATATGTTGCCCATCTCTTCCCGGAATGTGCTCTCTCGTAATTTCGATAATAAACCTCTCCGTATTGCGTAACGCCTTTCTTGAAGTGTCCGCCACTGGAGCTTGTTCAGCATCTCCGTAACGCTCTCGCGCTGACTAAATGTCCCCATGACGAATCGCGCTGCTTTTCGCTGGATCATGTCTATCTCTTCTATTAATCCAACCTGGTAAGGGTCCCATACTGATGAGCAATACTCAAGAATCGGACGAACAAGCGTTTTGTAAGCTACTTCTTTCGTCGATGAGTCACATTTTCTTAGAATTCTTCCTATGAATCTCAACCTGGCGCCTGCTTTTCCCACTATTTGTTTTATGTGATCATTCCACTTCAGATCGCTCCGGATAGTAACTCCTAAGTATTTTACGGTCGTTACCGCTTCCAGTGATTTACCACCTATGGCATAATCGTACTGGAATGGATTTCTGCCCCTATGTATGCGCATTATATTACATTTATCTACGTTTAGGGAAAGCTGCCAGCTGTCGCACCATTCATTAATCCTCTGCAGGTCTTCCTGGAGTACGTACGAGTCTTCTGATGTTGCTACTTTCTTGTAGACAACCGTCATCTGCAAATAGCCTCACGGAGCTACCGATGTTGTCAACTAAGTCATTTATGTATATTGTAAACAATAAAGGTCCTATCACGCTTCCTTGCGGTACTCCCGAAATTACCTCTACATCTGCAGATTTTGAACCGTTAAGAATGACATGTTGTGTTCTTTCTTCTAGGAAATCCTGAATCCAATCACAAACCTGGTCCGATATTCCGTAAGCTCGTATTTTTTTCACTAAACGTAAGTGCGGAACCGTATCAAATGCCTTCCTGAAGTCCAGGAATACGGCATCAATCTGCTCGCCAGTGTCTACGGCACTGTGAATTTCTTGGACAAATAGGGCGAGCTGAGTTTCACATGATCTCTGTTTGCGGAATCCATGTTGGTTATGAAGAAGGAGATTTGTATTATCTAAGAACGTCATAATACGAGAACATAAAACATGTTCCATTATTCTACAACAGATTGACGTAAGCGAAATAGGCCTATAATTATTCGCATCTGATTTATGACCCTTCTTGAAAATGGGAACGACCTGCGCTTTCTTCCAGTCGCTAGGTACTTTACGTTCTTCCAGAGATCTACGATAAATTGCTGATAGAAAGGGGGCAAGTTCTTTAGCATAATCACTGTAGAATCTTACGGGTATCTCGTCTGGTCCGGATGCTTTTCCGCTACTAAGTGATAGCAGTTGTTTTTCAATTCCGATATCGTTTATTTCAATATTTTCCATTTTGGCGTCCGTGCGACGGCTGAAGTCAGGGACCGTGTTACGATTTTCCGCAGTGAAACAGTTTCGGAACACTGAATTCAGTATTTCTGCCTTTCTTCGGTCGTCCTCTGTTTCGGTGCCATCGTGGTCAACGAGTGACTGAATAGGGGATTTAGATCCGCTTACCGATTTTACATAGGACCAAAACTTTTTAGGGTTCTTGTTTAGATTGTTTGCCAATGTTTTATGTTCGAATTCGTTGAATGCTTCTCTCATTGCTCTCTTTACGCTCTTTTTCGCTTCGTTCAGCTTTTCCTTATCAGCTATGATTCGACTACTCTTAAACCTATGATGAAGCTTTCTTTGTTTCCGTAGTACCATTCGTACATGATTGTTAAACCTAACTAACCTTTTCTGAGGAAGAGGATGTGGAACAAAAATGGAAAAAATTCAGAAACATCGTCCAGTACGCCTTAGATAAGTTCGTACCGACTAAGGTCCAAAGCGAGGGGAAAGATCCCCTCGCTTTGGACCTTAGTCGGTACGAACTTATCTAAGGCGTACTGGACGATGTTTCTGAATTTTTTCCATTTTTGTTCCACATCCTCTTCCTCAGAAAAGGTTAGTTAGGTTTAAGTAGTTCTAAGTTCTAGGGGACTGATGACCTGAGTACTTAAGTCCCATAGTGCTCAGACCCATTTGAACCATTTGATATTCCGCATCCACAAAGGAGTTCTATTCGACACCAAATCTCCTATTGTTTCAGTCAATAATTCGTATAGTTCGTAGTTGGTTTACGACTTCAAGGATTTGAAGGCCTTACACACGTAACAGTGGTGAAAGTAGTTCAACCTGGTGTGGCAAATCAGTGCTATGCTTGCAGAGCTGTTGCCCTTACGGTCAAGCCCAAGTTCAGACTGACACCACTTGTCGTTACCGTCAGTTTCGGGATGTAAAACTTCATTATGAACTTGCGGAGCATCCGGCATTGCTCGGGTATGTATTTATTTCAATCTTTTATTGGTCCATCTCCTGCTTACCCCTCTCTCTGTCCTTCTCAGCCTTCACCCCCTCTCTCTCAACTCCCTCCTGCACCCTCTCTCTGTCCATCTATTCCTCTCCCTCTCTCCATTCATTTCCCCATCTCTGTCGATCTCCTCCTCCTCCTATTTTTGTCTATCTCCTCCTCTTCCCTGATTGTCTCACCATGTCTTCCTCCCACTTCACTCTCCACGTTATCATGCCCACCACAATAGGACGCTGATCGTTCTTACAGCTTAAATATTTCCTTCCATATCGTGACTGACATTTGTACCAAATTTTTATCCGTGGCTTTGTCCGCGTATTCATTTGCACAGTTATTTCACGAATATCTATGGCGAATTTCTCCCTTCAGTCCCATTTTCATGCAGCTTAATACTCATGACGTTATATCTCCTGAACTACGGGCTGTAGGACAATATAATTTTGCAGAGGCTAGCAGTGGTATCTTAGGCTACGCTCTGCTAAATGTGATGTGAATAGAGTAGGTATTAATAAATAAATTAAAACGTCATGCATGGTGATGCAGTTTTTAATGCGGCGAAATGCGTATGACGTCATATTTCTTGAAATATATGTCGTACATTGACATATTTTCCTACGTACATTTAGCGGCGTATGTAGATACTGTCTACTGAATGTATTGCAAATGGAGGTAGTAGCTTTGAAGTAACAAACAACGTATGATGCGGAAGTTTTTCACGCATGTGACGTTATATCTCCTGAAATACTTGTATGTAGCGTACAGTGATATAATTTTGCTAGTGCATTCAGTGGTACATGTGAATACCGTCTGAAAAATGTGTTACAAATACCGTTAATAGTAGCGAATTAACAGATAAAAAATCCATGCTTCATTTTAGTGCATGATCGGCGAAAACATTTTAAGCGATAACCTCTCTCCTTTCTTCATTTTGTGCGGGTTGTGAACGAGAAAAGTTTCTGAAAGGTTTGAAATTATATTTAAAGTTTCTTTCATGTCAATAAGTACTTAAATGGGGGTATTAGTGCGTCGTAGGCTACACTATTTTTCACTTTCACCTCCGCTCCTTCGATAGGCAGGCGGTTCTTATCTTCTCAGTGGTTCTTTCAAGACACATACATATACGTATATTCTGTATATATGTACATCCATTTTTATAATGTGGATGGATTAATTGCCCCTCATTAGCAACCATCGCTGAGCTCTTTGGACACTTTCGACGAGGTGGTCTGAGACTGGGAGAATCTTACCGATGTAACATATCTTGCCCTCCACAGATACGTTGCATCCATATATTTTTAAGTTTTTCGAACTCCATTCTGAATGGATTGTAAGCGGGTCTCTTAGTTTATTTAGGAAGTCTCTCCAGTAGCGAAGGAATATTCCTTCTGGAGCAACTTGTGTACATGCCAAGAGATTTGTGATTTACTCTCACAACATGATGTTGTTAATTTTAGCTATGTCATTTTCAGTCGAGTGACTTTGGTTTTATTCAAGTTGTCGTGTATCTTAGCTTTAAATTCGTCTTACCAGAACGAGATCTGATACGTTAGAGACTGCTATACTTCTAATATCCGCAGGAGAATGCCGTAAGTTAGACGGTCAGGTCGAGTACTTCTTGCGCGAAGATAAATAGCAACGCATGACACTGGCCGAGCACATCACTGACACCAAACGCAGTTATTTTGCTAAAGTGACCGTTAATCACCACACGCAACATTGCATTGGTGGTGCTATTTCTGATAAAGCTGATGAGACAGTCGTTTCCGAGTTTCAGCAGTAGATTTTCCAGTCGAAAGATTTTTCCAAATCTAAAAATAGTAGCACTCTATGTCCTTCATTTGCGGCTCATGTACATACAATGTCTCCGAATTCACAGTTGTCACTGTAATACTTCGTCCTGGCATTCTGCTGTATGAGTTTTAGAAAACTGCTCAAAGATATGAACTGGAAAGATGTTTATAGTGCCCATGACATGAATGAAAACTATAACACATTCATGAACAATGTCAGTAGCATGTTTGAAAACTGTTTTCCTCTTAAAGTTGCTCAAATTAAACAGAAATCTATAATAAAACCATGGACTACACAAGGAATAAAGATTTCCTGTAAGACAAAAAGGAAAATGTATCTGTCAACCAAGAATAGTTCCAATGCTGATGATTTAGCTAAATACAAGGAATACTGTAAAATATTTAAAAAAGTAGTTCAGACATCTAAACAAATGCACTACGAGAAGAAGGTAGCAATGTCAGGGAACTTAATAAAAACAATATGGCTCAAATGGCACTGAGCACTATGTGGCTTAATTTCTGAGGTCATCAGTCGCCTAGAACGTAGAACTAATTAAACCTAACTAACCTAAGGACATCACACACATCCATGCCCGAGGCAGGATTCGAACCTGCGACCGTAGCGATCGTTCGGCTCCAGACTGTAGTGCCTAGAACCGCACGGCCACTCCGGCCGGCAAAAAAACAATATGGGATATAGTAAAGGAGGAGACTGGTAGAACCAGAAAGGAACACGAGCAAATCTGTTTAAGAAGTACTTTATATCCATTACAGATGGAGTGGGATTGTCAGGATCAGTAAATAATGCCCTTGAATATCTGAAAGTAGCCTTTACAAATAGCGTCAGGTACACGAATATGTCACTCACTTCACCAAAAGAAATAACTTCCATAATAAATTCTTTAAAAACGAAGTGGTTACAATGAAATATCAACAAAGTTAATTAAGGCTTGTTCTTGTGAGTTTAGTACAATTCTCGTGTAACCAATCAATTATAACTGGGACATTTCCTGACTGGCTAAAATATGCAGATGTTAAGCCTCTATTCAAGAAAGGGGATAAAGAGATACAATCAAACTACAGAGCGATTTCACTTTTGCCAACATTCTCAAAAATTTTAGAAAAAGTTATGTTCAGGCAGCGTCGCAACCATCTGACCACAAATAACATATTATCAAGAGCACAGTTTGGATTTCTGAAGGGTTCTGATACCGAGAAGGCAATTTACACATACAGTGAAAATGTACATAATGCATTAAATAAGAAATTACAAGCAGCAGGTATTTTCTGTGATTTGTCAAAGGCATTTGATTGTGTGAACCACAACATCCTTTTAAATAAATTAGAATTCTGTGGTGTCACAGGCAGTGCTCCAAAATGGTTCAAGTCATACTTCAGTAACAGGAAACAAAGGGTGTCAGTGCAATGGACTAGTGAATTAAGTCATCATCAGAATGGGAAGAAATTACATGTGGTGTCCCACAAGGATCCACCATAGGGGCATTGCTTTTTTTGTGTACGTTAATGATCTCTCATCAGTTACACTGTCAGAAACAGAGTTCGTTTTGTTTGCAGATGACAAAAGTATTGCTATAAATAGTATGTCGAGTGTAGTTCTAGAAAGATATGCTAATGATATTTTCATGGATATTAAAAAGACTCACTGTATGCAATTCAGAACCTGTAAGAGGTTTCCACCCAGCATATCCATAATGTATGAAGAAGAGAAGATAGAAGAGGTTGACAGTCTTAAATTTCTGGGATTACAACTTGATAATAAATTCAGTTGGGAGGAGCACACCACAGAACTGCAGAAATGCCTTAACAAATCTGTATTTGCAATTCGAGTGTTAGCAGACATAGGGGACATAAAAATGAAAAAGCTTGCATACTTTGCCTACTTTAATTCCATAATATATGATACAATATTTTGGGGTAACTCTACAAGTCAAACAAAAATTTTCAGAGTCGAAAAGCGTGTAATAGTATTATTTGTGGCGTAAATTCACAGACGTCCTGTAGAAACCTCTTCAAAGAACTGGGTATACTAACTACTGCCTCTCAGTATATTTACGCATTAATGAAGTTTGTCTTACATAATATATCTCTTTTTCCAACAAACAGCTCAGTTCATACATACGATACCAGAAACAAAAATGATCTGCACAAGGACTTAAAAGCACTTACTTTAGTTCAAAAAGGGGTCCACTACCGAGGATCACTCATCTTCAATAATTTGCCAGCACACATAAAAAATTTAGTTACAAATAAAGATCAGTTTAAAAGGAGTCTAAAATACTTACTAGTGGCAAACTCCTTCTACTCCATTGACGAATTTTTTAATAGAAACAAATGATATATTGTATATATTCATATCATTAGTATTGTTATTTCAGCTTAAAAAAGGATGTATAAACTGATACGATTAGTATTGTTATTTCAGCTTTAAAAAAAATTGACATGTTCCACATCCACGGGGATGTCAGCACGGATCTATGGAACGAAAAGTTAATCTAATCTAATCTAATCAAGTATCTTCCCAAGCTCACCTTTAAAACCTTTTCTATGTAAATTTTTATTGCTCTGGATATTTGTCTGAAATCACTATCAAGTAGTACAACGGAGCGCATTTATATATTTTGTTACTATTGTCTTTCTTGTGGTATAGTTCCTATGGACTCATACTTGAATTCATTGGGTATACTGTCATTAATCGGCATTTCATTTGCCATTTCAAGCAACACATTTCCGAGGATGCCCATATGCTTACGGTGTACTTGTTGTGAATTACACAGTTGCGTACTACAGGCTACATGGCTATTTTTAAGTCGTTGAACAGCACCAGAGTCATTTATCAACACTATAGTCAAAGTGTTCACGTTAAACAGCGATTAAATAGAACTTATACCACTTAAATATGCAGAGTGTAATCAGTTTTGTACAGCGACACAGAACAGTCTGGGTGAGTTAGTATACCATTTCATGGCTCTTTAGCATAGCTCCAGTTAACAAATTTCCATCTATGGAGCCCACTATACACGTCGAGTCATGGGCGTAATTGTTCGTTGCCGAGCGGTTCTAGGAGCTTCAGTCTGGAACCGCGCGACCGCTACAGTGACAGGTTCGAATTCTGCCTCAGGCAAGGATGTGTGTGATGTCCTTAGGTTAGTTAGGTTTAGGTAGTTCTACGTTCTAGGAGACTGATGACCTCAGATGTTAAGTCCCATAGTGCTCAGAGCAATTTTTATAGTTGTTCAGACCGATAACTCCCTTCTTTTATAGTTTTGAGTGGTTTGACGAAAGATTTTACCGTAACCTAAATACGCACGTTTGATGCTTTACACTGTATATGTCTGCCTCTGTAGCTGAGTGGTGATTGCGGCTGACCTGTCTTGTAGATGATCCCTGTTTGATCGCCGGTATTGCCACGCCGGCCGCGGTGGTCTCGCGGTTCTAGGCGCGCAGTCCGGAACCGTGCGACTGCTACGGTCACAGGTTCGAAACCTGCCTCGGGCATGGATGTGTGTGATGTCCTTAGGTTAGTTAGGTTTAAGTAGTTCTAAGTTCTAGGGGACTTATGACCACAGCAGTTGAGTCCCATAGTGCTCAGAACCATTTTAACCATTTTTGGTATTGCCACGGGTTTCCTTGTTGGGAGGACGAACGACTCACACTACACCGCGAGATGAAAACTCAGGATCTACTTGACCGAACTGTAGCAGCACCAGGTAACGAAAACCAATAACGGACGGGAATGAGGTGCGCTGAACCCACTTCCCTCCATACCGCATCCAGTGATGCCACCGGCAATGGACGACACGGCGTTCGGTCGGCTCCAGAGGGCTACCCAGGGCCTGTGGACGGTGTTTACAATTTACATTATGGTTTAAATGTTCAACAACAATTTGAGTTGGTATCCTATGCCACAGTGAAAGTTTGCGAACGTTTGGTCACTTGTTAGTCTGTGGTTTACGTGCGCTTTGACAGGTGAGCGCCGTTAAGCAGAGGATGGAGCCAGGTAACCTGTTCAAAGCTGTGGAAATTTGTGAAAAAGTATTCGTACAGAGCCTCGAATATTTCAATCATTCCGTACCGAATAGCAAATAGGCTTCCTTCGGATTATGCTGATGAAATAGTTCCCTGTTTAGCAATCATATTTAAGTGATCGCTCGCCTAAAGATCCGTACCTGAAGACAAAGGAAGGAGAGAAGACTTGGTTTAACGTCCGGTTGACATCGAGATCATTAGAGATGGAACACAAGCTTAGATGGTGTCAAGGACAGGGAAGGAAATCTTTCGTCCTCTTTCACTGTAACTATCCTGGCACTTGCTTTGAGCTACTTAGAGATATCACGGAATATCTAAATCTGGGTGGTCGGATGACGGCTCTGAGCCATCATCCTCCTGAATGCGAGTCATGTGTTTCGGAAGATATGGAAGAGCCCCAGGAGTGTGCTCCCTGCCACCGTTGGATAAGCAGCTGCAGCAGCAAGTCGTATACTCCTAGCTCACTCATTTGTTACATAGTTTAATTGTTAATTTCTTTGCGTGTTTTTGGTACTTTCATTGTCTAATTCATAAATTTCGGGCGTATTATAGTATTTGAGAGTTGTAGCATCGCGTTTTAGTACCTGAATAGTGTAAAATCGCGTATTCTCCTTCCGCTGCTGAGCAGTGTGTCAGCAGTGCGCAAGTAGCAGCATTACTGCATTTACTAGGCAATCTAGTATTTTAATAACCGTTTAAATTTTGTGTCGATTTGTTTGTGCTCTCTGTAGATTAGTTCAGACGTTCTTTGCACAACAGTTTTTAGCATGGATAGGGACTGCAAATGCTGTGTTCGGATGCAGGCTGAGTTGGCATCCCTTCGCTCCCAGCTTCAGGCAGTGTTGGCTTCGGTCACACAGCTTGAGGCTGTTGCCCATGGGCATCACTGTGGGGGTCCGGATGGGGGTTTGTCGGGGACGGCAAACTCGTCCCACGCATCCCCCGATCGGACTACGACTCTGGTTGCCCGGGATACTGCCCGCATTGAGGCTGATCCCTCACCTTTGGTAGAGTGGGAGGTCGTCTCAAGGTGTGGCAGGGGGCGAAAGACATTCCGGAGGGCCTCACCAGTTTGTCTGACGAACCGGTTTCAGGCTCTGTCTCAGGCTGATACTGATCTTCGGCCTGACATGGCTGCATGTCCTGTTCCAAAGGCTGCCACTCAGTCTGCAAGCTCCGGGCGGTCACAGAGGTTGGGCTTACTGGTAGTTGAGAACTCCAACGTCAGGCGCGTAATGGGGCCCCTTAGGGATATGGCAGCAAGAGAGGGGAAGAAAACTAATGTGCACTCCGTGTGCATACCGGGGGGAGTCATTCCAGATGTGGAAAGGGTCCTTCCGAATACCATGAAGGGTACAGGGTGCACCCATCTGCAGGTGATCGCTCATGACGGCACCAATGATGTGTGTCGCTATGGATCGGGGGAAATCCTCTCTGGCTTCCGGCGGCTATCTGATTCGGTGAAGACTGCCAGTCTCGCTAGCGGGATGAAAGCAGAGCTGACCATCTGCAGCATCGTCGACAGGACTGACTGTGGACCTGTGGTACAGAGCCGAGTGGAGGGTCTGAATCAGAGGCTGAGACGGTTCTGCGACCGTGTGGGCTGCAGATTCCTCGACTTGCGCCATAGGGTGGTGGGGTTTCGGGTTCCGCTGGATAGGTCAGGAGTCCACTACACGCAACAAGCGGCTACACGTGTAGCAGGGGTTGTGTGGCGTGGGCTGGGCGGTTTTTTAGGTTAGATGGCCTTGGGCAAGTACAGAAAGGGCAACAGCCTCAATGGGTGCGGGGCAAAGTCAGGACATGCGGGGACCAAGCAGCAATCGGTATTGTAATTGTAAACTGTCGAAGCTGCGTTGGTAAAGTACCGGAACTTCAAGCGCTGATAGAAAGCACCGCAGCTCAAATCTGTATAGGTACAGAAAGCTGGCTGAAGCCAGAGATAAATTCTGCCGAAATTTTTACAAAGGTACAGACGGTGTTTAGAAAGGATAGATTGCATGCAACCGGTGGTGGAGTGTTCGTCGCTGTTAGTAGTAGTTTATCCTGTAGTGAAGTAGAAGTGGATAGTTCCTGTGAATTATTATGGGTGGAGGTTACACTCAACAACGGAGATAGGTTAATAATTGGCTCCTTTTACCGACCTCCCGACTCAGCAGCATTAGTAGCAGAACAACTGAGAGAAAATTTGGAATACATTTCACATAAATTTTCTCAGCATGTTATAGTCTTAGGTGGAGATTTCAATTTACCAGATATAGACTGGGACACTCAGATGTTTAGGACGGATGGTAGGGACAGAGCATCGAGTGACATTATACTGAGTGCACTATCCGAAAATTACCTCGAGCAATTAAACAGAGACGGGGGCCGGTGTGGCCGTGCGGTTTAGACGCTTCAGTCTGGAACCGCGTGACAGCTACGGTCGCAGGTTCGAATCCTGCCTCGGGCATGGATGTGTGTGAAGTCCTTAGGTAGGTTAGGTTTAATTAGTTCTAAGTTCTAGGCGACTGATGACCTCAGAAGTTAAGTCACATAGTGCTCAGAACCATTTGAACCATTTGAATTAAACAGAGAACCGACTCGTGGAGATAACATCTTGGACCTACTGATAACAAACAGAGCCGAACTTTTCGACTCTGTGTGTGCAGAACAGGGAATCAGTGATCATAAGGCCGTTGCAGCATCCCTGAATATGGACGTTAATAGGAATATAAAAAAAGGGAGGCAGGTTTATCTGTTTAGCAAGAGTAATAGAGGGCAGATTTCAGTCTACCTAAGAGATCAAAACGAAAATTTCTGTTCCGACACTGACAATGTTGAGTGTTTATGGAAAAACTCAAGGCAATCGTAAAATGCGTTTTAGACAGGTACGTGCCGAGTAAAACTGTGAGGGACGGGAAAAACCCACCGTGGTACAACAACAAATTACTGCGAGAGCAAAGAGAGCTTCACTCCAAGTTGAAACGCAGCCAAAACCTCTCAGACAAACAGAAGCTAAACGATTGCAAAGTTAGCGTAAGGAGGTCTATGCGTGAAGCGTTCAGTGAATTCGAAAGTAAAATTCTATGTACCGACTTGACAGAAAATCCTAGGACGTTCTGGTCTTACGTTAAATCAGTAAGTGGCTCGAAACAGCATATTTAGACATTCCGGGATGATGATGGCATTGAAAAAGAGGAGACACGCGTAAAGCTGAAATACTAAACACCTTTTTCAAAGCTGTTTCACAGAGGAAGACCGCACTGCAGTTCCTTCTCTAAATCCTCGCACAAACGAAAAAATGGCTGACATCGAAATAAGTGTCCAAGAAATAGAAAAGCAACTGGAATCACTCAACAGAGGAAAGTCCACTGGACCTGACGGGATACCAATTCGATTCTACACAGAGTACGCGAAAGAACTTGCCCCCCTTCTAACAGTCGTGTACCGCAAGTCTCTACAGGAACGGAAGGTTCCAAATGATTGGAAAAGAGCACAGGTAGTCCCAGTCTTCAAGAAGGGTCGTCGAGCAGATGCGCAAAACTATAGCCCTATATCTCTGACGTCGATCTGTTGTAGAATTTTAGAACATGTTTTTTGCTCGAGTATCATGTCGTTTTTGGAAACCCAGAATCTACTATGTAGGAATCAACATGGATTCCGGAAACAGCGATCGTGTGAGACCCAACTCGCTTTATTTGTTCATGAGACCCAGAAAATATTAGATACAGGCTCCCAGGTAGATGCTATTTTTCTTGACTTCTGGAAGGCGTTCGATACAGTTCCGCACTGTCGCCTGATAAACAAAGTAAGAGCCTACGGAATATCAGACCAGCTGTGTGGCTGGATTGAAGAGTTTTTAGCAAACAGAACACAGCATGTTGTTATCAATGGAGGAGACGTCTACAGACGTTAAAGTAACCTCTGGCGTGCCACAGGGGAGTGTTATGGGACCATTGCTTCTCACAATATACATAAATGACCTAGTAGATAGTGTCGGAAGTTCCATGCGACTTTTCGCGGATGTTGCTGTAGTATACAGAGAAGTTGCAGCATTAGAAAATTGTAGCGAAATGCAGGAAGATCTGCAGCGGATAGGCACTTGGTGCAGGGAGTGGCAACTGACCCTTAACATAGACAAATGTAATGTATTGCGAATACATAGGAAGAAGGATCCTTTATTGTATGATTATATGATAGCGGAACAAACACTGGTAGCAGTTACTTCTGTAAAATTTCTGGGAGTATGCGTGCAGAACGATTTGAAGTGGAATGATCATATAAAATTAATTGTTGGTAAGGCAGGTACCAGGTTGAGATTCATTGGGAGAGTCCTTAGAAAATGTAGTCCATCAACAAAGGAGGTGGCTTACTAAACACACGTTCGACCTATACTTGAGTATTGCTCATCAGTGTGGGAGCCGTACCACATCGGGTTGACGGAGGAGATAGAGAAGATCCAAAGAAGAGGGTTATTTGGTAACCGTGATAGCGTTACAGAGATGTTTAACAAACTCAAGTGGCAGACTCTGCAAGAGAGGCGCTCTGCATCGCGGTGTAGCTTGCTCGCCAGGTTTCGAGAGGGTGCGTTTCTGGATGAGGTGTCGAATATATTGCTTCCCCCTACTTATACCTCCCGAGGAGATCACGAATGTAAAATTAGAGAGATTAGAGCGCGTACGCAGGCTTTCAGACAGTCGTTCTTCCCGCGAACCATACGCGACTGGAACAGGAAAGGGAGGTAATGACAGTGGCACGTAAAGTGCCCTCCGCCATACACCGTTGGGTGGCTTGCGGCGTATAAATGTAGATGTAGATGTTACATCAGCTCAAATCAAATTAAAAAGAAGTACTACGTGGAACTATAGACCCTTATCAATGACATATCTCGCAGCAGGATTTTGACATATAAAGTGTTCCAGCAAAGGGAAATACGTCACAGAAACTATCTGTTGTCAAACGCTCAAATATAATAAGGCTACACACCACGAATGAATTATCCGAATGGGACAGAAATCGGTATATAAGATGTACACTCGACAGCAAAAAAAGTGGGTCGCACCTGAATTCCAACGTGTAGGCTGCACCTGAATGTATGCAACCAACATAGCATATTTGTGTTGCACATCGTCGCAAACCTCCACAGTACAGTTTGTGTGTGTGGTTTGAGGTTTTCGGGCGCTAAACAGCATGGTTCCACAGTTGTTGTAAGATACACAATGGGTACCGCTAGAGACTACTAGAGAACACCGGTCTTTATGACAGTCCGTCCAGATGTAAAGTAACACCACGATAGTACAGGATAGATCAGGCAGTCCTTAACGTTTGTAAACTAAACTTAATTACAATAAGTGACATTTCAAACATTGTGGGACACATAAATCGTTCAATAATCCTTAGGCGCAATTAAATATTTGAGACAGTATATGGATTTATAAAGTTGTATGGCAACTGGAAACAAGTTCTTTACTGTCCAAAAGGTTTACCCAACTCATGCTGAATGTCGTTCAACGTTCAATGGGGAGTGATTTCGCATCAACTTTATGTAATACTAAGCAGTTAAAAGAAAACGTGATTAACGGCGGAAAGCACTCTACGGAATTCCCAACATTAACAGCGAATCACAAGTAATATAATTGTTCACATTACTATCACCAGTTACTTGTATACAAAGCTGTACTTTGAATGACATGACCAACGTCTTCGTTCTGGATCCGGATGCAAACCCAGAACGTAAAACCATTGTTAGCCAAGCAAAGCTTTGTTCCTTATCGAGACTCGATCACTAGGCAGAAAGATACTTCAAATATCAACGTTTGCACCAGTATCGGTTATCAATTCTCAACTTGAGCGTAAATGACGATAATGTTTGTACGAAACCAGGAACACTAACATAGTAATTACCTTCTTGGTAATGAACCTCGAAAGACGTGGTGTACTGTTGCATTGTCAAGGAACAAAGGATGCACATGTTTGAAATTAAAATGCCATCATTTAATGCTGGAGACAAGGATGCGAACCCAGCACCTAACCGGATTGTTGAATCAGTACGTAAAATCAGACTGTAGATATCACAGTTTGTCACCAGTGGTGAGGTTTGTACCTTAAATGACGACTGAAGTTGTATTGCCTGACCGGAATTCGAACGCGGCCCCTACCGCTGACGTTGTCTAACCAGGAACAGACTAGAAATGTCGAATGTTGGTCGACCATTAGCGAGATGTGCGCACGTTTAACTAGAAATAAGGCGACGAAAACGTTTATGCTGACTGAGAGTCGAACTCTGCACACATCGTTATGAAGACACATTAATAATCAAATTCTTGTTCAGTAGTAGCTAGGAGTAGTATGCTTAGTTGCTAACCTTAAGGCCTTTCTCATCCCTAGTAACGTGTTGCCTAATATCTGCGATATCATGGTGTTAACTTAGAAGTGGATTGACTGCCGTAAAGAGCAATGTTCTCTAGTAGTCGTGTATAATTGAGATGTAAATGAAGTGCCTCAGCAGAAAGTAATTTCCGTCGTGCAGCAGGTATTGTCTCAGATACACTGAGTACATATTGTAAGTGCACAAAACGTGTATTATATACTACGTATATACTATTATTTGGAGAAGCTGCCGCCAAACCTGTTAACTTTTACATTCCGCTTAGTTGTCATGGTTGAATACACGTTTTCTTAAGGCTACATCCAATGCAGAGCGCTTACAAGAAAGAATATTTTCTTGCGCCATGCTATTGCTAGATAGGTGAAATTTTTTGTGGTAGCTACGTATGTTTAAAATGAATGTATTTTTGAACGTATTGTTCGTCAAATATTTGAATGAATCGTCAACTGTAGGTGTGCCTGCACATGTTATAGCATAATAGCTGTAGCTGCTTTAGTTTATACTACAGACTTGGGTAAGTTAGGTGTAACTTTTGATCCTTCAAGGGGTGATCGTTTGACGTAAATATGTTTACCTCCTCTCCTGGCATCAGTATAAGAGCGGCATGCAGAAATACACATCAGGCTGTTTACCGTAATAGCTCACTGGGAGAGGTCTATTCGAGATCGTCGCTCTCATTGAAGAAGGAGGATGTTCCATCAGAGAAGCTGGGAGACGGTATGGTGTACCTCATACCACTGCAACGAGATGGTGGAGAATCTGCCTTGAAAGAGGCACCACCAACAGGGCTCCTGGATCAGGCAGGAAGAGAGAGAGCTCACAGCAGGAAGACAGGGACCTAGTGTCTAGGAGCAGAGAAAATCTCTCTGAACGCGAAGCAGTTGCGGCGGGAGACCAACTTCCCCGGCTCCAGTACACGATTCGCCGAAGGTTGAGGGCCGCTGGACTACATGCACGACGATCCGCCGTGAAACAAGAGCTCAGCGAAGACAACGTATAAATACTGGCTAGCATTTGCGGAGCTCAATCTCAGGGCGTCGTGGGACAACGTCATTTTCACTGATGAGAAGGTGTTTTCCACCAGTAACGACGGTCCACGAATCGTTTGCAGGCCGCAAGGTACTCGCCATCGACGCGAGTATGTAACCACAACGAGAAGAAGTGGCCGGCTATCTGTTACCTGCTGGGGTTGGATTTCTGCGAGAGGGGCGGGAATTCTTCACAGGATAGAATGAACTCTGGACAGCGTGCAGTATGCCCACATATTGGAAAATGTGATGCTTCCGTCAGTGCGAATGCTGTACGCAGAAGGTGACGTCACATTGCAAGAGGACCATTCTCCAATTCACAAGTCTGCATTTGTTCAGCAGCGGCTCTCCACGACTGGCGTCAACGTCATGGACTGGCCGCCACGGGCGGCTGATATGAACCCCATGGAAAACATTTGGGCTGAGGTCACCAGAACATTAACAGAGAACTGGCCACGAAACCAACCAACTACTACGGCCGCTCTTTGGGACTGCGTGTTGGAAGCCTGGGAGGAAGTTGCTTCTTCAGGCTGTTACGTCCGACGGTTTATAATTCTATGCCAAGACGTTTGATAGAAGTACAAAATAATGAAGGAGTCTGGATAAAATATTAGAGTCCTTAAATTTTTTTGTTATGTCTTCTTTTTCGTCATTTTTCCTCATTGGGAGCTAGTGGAAGATCGCGTGGCAACAGAAAAGATACAATATGGGTTGGTTTGAGTTGCCTTTTTAATTCAAGTGGGTTTCCTTTGAATATATAGTTTGTTAAATATTCTATTTTGATTTCAATTATACCCTGTCTAGATACTTACAAACTAATCAGCGTAGATGGACTCTGTCACAATAGTTTTTGTTATTTCAAATACATCTCTCTCTTCCCCTCCATCCGTGAATACACCCTCCGTCCTCCACACAATACGCAAACGATTTCATATTTTGTTTACTCGTTGTTAATATCTCCTCTATTCTCTCTCACACACTCTCTCTCTGACATTATCGCCGCTAGTGCCCTTCTATTCCATTCCCCCAAAACTTTATAAACAAATCTAGAGGTTTCCATTGACGCTACATTTTCTTTTTTAATTGCTGCTGTCTTTACTCTCTATCATTTCTCTTAACACCTGTGAAACCGTATTCTTTGATCTCCCCATTCCTATAACCCATTCTTCGTTCTGAAAACAGTCCTTCCTTATCTCTCAGTCCTAAGATAGAACGAACTGTAGCACACATCTAAGTAAGCAACACTTTGCAAGCATTTCACGCTTATATTTTGCACTTCTGCACTTCTATCCATTCTCAGATCCCACCCTCCTTCCTGTTACCCGTTCCTTGACATCTTCATGTACATCCAAATGAATACTCTGCAATTCATAATTATGTGGTGGGCAGGGGGTCAGTGGTCTTGTGAATTAATATTGTACTGATGTGTAAAACGTGTAGGTTCACATCTCACGTCAGGCGTAGATTTTTAACACACACAAGTAACTGTCTTTACCCCTAGTAACGCCAAGTGCGGAACGAAAGTAAACTCCGTAGTTCAATATCCGCAGTAAAGAAAACATCCCTTCGCTCCTGACTGGGGCAGAGCGGCATTCGTTTGAGCTGTGACAGATAGAGAAATCCCGGAAGGCAGAGACTCTGTCACCAGCAAGGCGTCGTAATCAAGAAAACGTATTTCATTTAATGAACCAATGGCCATGTAAGTTCACAAGGCTATTACTTTATTTGAAAATGAGACTTGAAAGTTGTGGTGCTGGACTGAGATTCGAATTCGATTTCACTGTGTTCCCCAAGATTGCAAAATCTTCTAGGCCTCCTCGAAAGGTAACTATCAGGTTTCGAATCCTGATCAGCACCAAGTATTAATTATTTCATTTCAAGCCCTAGCATGTGCACTCCGAATTCCAAGTGAAAAATAGTTGTATTTTCAACGGCTCTTAGTGCGTTGTCAGCTGTAGCGTGTTCATTTCAACTCAGCCACATGATGAGCTTTTTATCACAACATTACAAGACCAAATGTTTCCTTACATCTTTTAAAGTTCAAACATTCCTCTTCATCCTACTGGCGAAAAGGGATTTGGGTTTGACGTTGTGTTCATTGTGATCACCAACGACGATATGTTGTGGATTCGACTTCTATCAGCAGAGTTTCTTCCATCACATCATTGAAAATACAAACATGCCACTCCTAGCTATTAATGGAAAAGAATTTTATAGTTAAAATGTCTTCATGACCACGTGTGCGCGGTATGAATTCCATTCAGCACAGAACTTCTTGTCGCCTAATGTCTAGCTAAACATGCACACATCTCGCTACTGGTGAATCAACAATAGCTATTTATCGTCTGTTCCTGGCTAGAAAACGACGACACTAGATGCTGGGTTCGCCGGCCAAAGTGGCCAAGCGGTTCTAGGCGCTACAGTCTGGAACTGCGCGACCGCTACGGTCGCAGGTTCGAATCCTGCCTCGGGCATGGATGTGTGTGATGTCCTTAGATTAGTTAGGTTTAAGTAATTCTAAGTTCTAGGGGACTGATGACCTCAGCAGTTAAGTCCCATAGTGCTCAGAGCCATTTGGACCATTTTTAGATGCTGGGTTCGAATCCCGGTCAGGCAAAAACAATTCTATCGTCATTTAGGATTACACCACCTCGCTATTGGTGAAAACATAAGATATTTAACCTATGATCTTCGTTAACAATCCGATTAGGTGCTGGGTTCGCATCCCTGTCACAAGCTTTACATGATGGCATTTTAATTTTAAACATGAGCATGTTCCTTGTGAATGACGCCATATTAAAGGTCGTTGGCGATAGTTCCCAGGAAGGTAACTGTTATGACAGGATTCCCAAGTCAGTACAAACATTTTCGTCATTTATTTTCAGGATCTGAATTGATAACTGATACTGGTGAAAAAGGTCTATACATCACGTCTCTTTATGCCTAGTGATCGGGTCTTAATAAGGCACAAACAAAGCTTAGCTCAGTTAGCAATGGCTGTAGGTGCTGGGTTTGAGTCCAGGTCCAGAACGACGACGTTGGTCATGTCATTTAAAGTACAAATGTGTGTACACGTAGCTGTTGATGTTTTACGAGAACAATGATATTACTGGTGATTCGCTGTTAATGATGAGATTTCCGTAGAGTGCTTGTTGCCCCTAATCGCGTTTTTTTACTGGTTCGTCCAATATCCAGTTTCCAGAGCCACTTGCCATTGAGCGACGTTCAGCGCGTGGATGGAAAACCTTTTCAAGAGCGAAAAACTTTTTTCCAATTGCCGTACAGCTTTGTAACTTCATATATTGCCTCAAGTATTTAATTTTGACTAAGGATTACTGTACGATATATGTAAAATAATCCGTTTTCTCAGAACATTTGAAATGTCACTTGTTGTAATTAAGGTTAGTTTATGAGTGCTGTGGGGTGTCTCATCGCTAAGAGCGTGTTTTCTAACATGTTTTGTATGACGATATTAGTTGACGCTTAGATTGACCGCCATAAAGACCTTTGGTCTCTGATAGTTTCTTGCGGTACCCACTGTGTGAGTCAAACGACTGTACCCCACGGGGTTTTGGTGTTCAGAGGACCTGCAACACAGCTACGTTATGTTGGTTGTATTTGGCAGCGACCCACTTTTTTGCTGTCAAGTGTACAAGTACTGACAAACAAATGCTTACAAATTCAAATAGCCGAATGATTTTTTTCAAGAGAAATACCTTAACAAATGAGCAAGTCAGTGACGCGTTGGTCCAGTTCTGGTCCTTATGCAAGTTGGTATTCTTCTTTGCACTGATTGATAGTGTTGTTGCAGCTCCTGTTGAGGGGCATCATGCCAAATTGTATCCAATTGGTGTTTTAGATCATCAGAATCTCGAGAGGGTTGCAGCGTCCTGCCCATAATGCTCCAATTGTTCTCAATTGCGGAGAGATCCGGAGAGCTTGCTGGCCGTCGTAGTGTTAAGCATACAGGAAGAAAAGCAGTACAATCTCTCGCCGTGAGAGGGTTAGAATTATCGTGCTGAAAGTGCTTGCCATGAAGGACAACAAAGCGAGCCGTAGGTTATCGTCGACGAACAGCTGTGCTGTATGGCTGTAATGGGCGACAACCAAACATGTTCTGCTATGAAAAGGAATGACACCCCTGACCATGATTCCTGTTTGCCAGGCCGCGTGGCGAGCAACAATCAGGTGGGCATCCCATTACTGCCGTATCGGTGGTCATCGAGGCTCAACTCCAAGCAGGACTAATTACTGAAGACAAGTGTACTACAGCCAATTAGATTCTAGGCCCCTGTCTGGAGACGCCCGGGCCAGCTGTAGGATACCAACCTGACTATCGCCAGCCATACGTCCCGACAGCCAGTATTGACGGTCTGGAATGCTATTTCTTTTCATAGCAAGACCCATTTGGTTATAAATCTTGGCACCATTCTAGCACAGCGGGGCGTCGACGACATTTTACACTCTGTTTTGTTTCCCTTCAAGGCAAGCCATCCTGGGTTTACATTTCAGCAAGATAATGCCCCAAAAATACGGCAAGCGTTTGTACCTTTGTCTTCGTGCTTGCCAAACCCTACTTTTTCCAGCAAGCTCGCCGGATCTCTTCGCGATTGAGACAGTGCTGAGCGTTACGGGCGGGTCCCTCCAACCATTTCTTGATTTCGACTGTCTAACGGGGAAACTCGACAGAATTTTGCGTGATTCCTTCACGAAGTCGTACAACTCCATCGAACGATACCAAGCAGCACAATTGTTTACTGCTTTGTTGACTTGTTCAGTTCGTGAAGCTTCTTTTCTTGAATAAATCACCCAATTTTTCTGAAAGTGTTTTCATATGTTTGTCTGTACAGGAATATCAAATCTGCCGATTTCCTTCGTGGCGCGTCCTTTTCTTTTGTCTCAGAGTGTGTAATCTACACGCATGCAATAAATATCGATTTCGGGACATACAAATGATTCTTTGTTCACACGACATAATGGGTGCTGTCGACAGGCCATACAGTTGATTCCATATTTCTAAGTTTTCTAAAGCCTTTTGACATAACTCCTTACAAAGAACCTCTCATAAAATTTCTTGCTTATGGAGTATCATTTCACTGTTGTGTGACTGGGTTTGGGATGTCCTTTCAGGAAGATTAAACATCGCAATATTTGGCGAGAAAGCGAAATTACGTCTTGGGGCCCGGAAGAGATAGGCTGCTGTACTTATTTTATGTGAATGACTTAGGAGACATACTGAGCAGCTCTCTTAGATCGTTTACAAATGATACTGTCAGTTACCTTCTAGTGAAGCCATCAGAAAGACAAAACGAATTACTAAACGATTTATAAAAGATACATATTTGATTCGAAGGTGGCAACTAAATCTGAACAACAGTAGGATTGAAGATTTTTACACATCAGTACAAAAACATTCCGTTCGTTCAAAAAATAAATCACTCAGACTGGAAGACTGTCATTTCAACTAAGTGATTACATTTGTGAACAGCTGAAATGGGAACCATCGCGTAGGAATTGTTTTTCGGAAGGAGAACCCAATACTGCTTGTACAAGACGCAGCGGATCAACTATTGAAACCTATTATACCACACCTGCCCTTCCTCTTCCGGAGCACTTCTTCGTAGAATGGGATTCTTACCACGTACGGCTCTCGGGGAACATCGAAAAAGTTCAAATAAGAACTGGTCACTTTGTGTTGTCACGAGATAGGGGAGAGACTTTCACGGTATTGATAAGCAAGCTGTGTGCTACTCATTAAAATAAAGCCGTTTTTAGTCACAACGAGATCTTTTCAAGACATTAAAATAACTAACAATCCCGTGCGAGTGCCAAAACTTTTTTTGACCCTCACCCTCATAAGAAGAGCCTGATGAAAGAAGAGAAATGAAAACCCTCATGGAAGGAGTTAGATTTTCATTTTCCCAGTGTGCTAGTCGAGAGTGGGGAGATATGAATATAGTCTGAAAGTGGAGCTCTGAACACACTGTCAAACACTTCTGTGTGAACTGCAGAGTAATAGAGTAGTTGCATATGTATAAGTTGCAGCCGGGTCACATTAGCACCTTGCCGGCTCTCTTGGCTTTGCCGCTAGCTAGTGTGTGTGAATTGCTGAGTAATGTTATAAAATGAATCTACACATTCCCACCGACCTACATGAAAGCTAACTACCACAAACGGACTATACCATATAAATGGATTCATTGCTGCTTCAAATTGTAACATTGTGGAAACTTGATTACGTTTGTGATTCCTGAGACGATGAAAAACCCTTAAAACCCTATGAAGCGCAAATGCATACAGCTGCGAGGAAGAAAGGAACAGTGACTGAGAGCAGGCAGTTGCAGCAATGGCTGTCTGAAATGATGTATTTTGTAACACTTCTACTATCGGTGTGAAAGCCATTTCAATTACAATTGTTGAAAAGATTAAGAGACTGAACTGCTATTGTAACTGCTTAAGACTGATATGTTAGCACATGTGACTGATGTCTAATATAAAAACACAACCGACTGATAAATAATGTACCGTTACAAAACGACAAGTGTGGGTGGAAAGGAAGACATGTGAATATCAGGGGAGGAATGAAAGTTATACGTTGGAAAAGAAGTAGCAGCTTTTATTAATGCATAGGGCATATATTTGGACAGGTCAATATGGAGACAGTTATTCTATGTACTATCGAGTACACTACGAGGTTTGGTGGCCAGAACTTGAGATATTAGAAAGGGGCGTAACATTACAGGCCATAATGCCGAAGAACAGAGAAAGGCAGATGCATGTTACAGAATAGACATACGGAGACGAACAACGCGCGAGAGGGAGAAAGATAGGAGAAAATGCTATTTCTGAGAGCTAAAACACAATACAGTAGCGGCAAAGCAAAATAATAGAGTCACAGAGGCAGACTGCATGAAGCCGTCAGGCGAGTACGAGATCTCAGACACAGATTCAGAAGTATCTCTCTGTAAAAAGATTGCTGAGTGTCACATGGCGTCTCCCCTCCGCCTTGTGATTGTTATAAGGATTCTGGGCTGTGCTGTGTGTTAGTCCTGGCTCAGTACTGCATTTAGACTTTGGTCCATCGATTCAGCACGCATACAGCAGCACGTGTAGCTGCCTAGAACGACTGGGCACTTAGTGCAACAGCTTAACGAGACAGAAAAACAATAAAAATTATTAATGTCTTAGCGCCTGCGTTGGGTTGCCAGCTTCGTTATGCATAACAAATGCAAATGCATCTGACTATAACGAATATCTAAAAGTAACAGAATTAATTTACTAAATTTAACCACACTATTAACATTGAAACAGCCCCGTGAAGTTAGCAGGCAAGTCCACTTTCAGATCCCGACTGCAACGCCCTGCATAACGGAATAAAAAGCTGAAGGAAAGCGCTGCACCAGCCGGGGAGGCCGAACGGTTCTAGGCGCTACAATCTGGAACCGCGCGACCGCTACGCTCGCAGGTTCGAATCCTGCCACGGGCTTGGATGTGTGTGATGTCCTTAGGTTAGTTAGGTTTAAGTAGTTCTAAGTTCTAGAGGACTGATGACCTGAGAAGCTAAGTCCCATAGTGCTCAGAGCCATTTGAACCATTTTTTTTTCTTTTTTTTTGAAAGCGCTGCTGTGCTATACATCGTAAATAGTCATCGTGCAGTGGACCAATTTGGTCTGGATCGAGGCGCCGTAAAAACTTCCGTACATTCGTTTGCGTATCATCTGGTACTAGTTCCTTGGACATAATAACTTAATGGTTCAAATGGCTCTGAGCACTATGGGACTCAACTGCTGAGGTCATAAGTCCCCTAGAACTTAGAACTACTTAAACCTAACTAACCTAAGGACAACACACACATCCATGCCCGAGGCAGGATTCGAACCTGCGACCGTAGCGGTCGCGCGGTTCCAGACTGTATAATAACTTAATAATGAGACTGGTGTGTTTAGGCAGCACAATGATGAACAAGTGCGAACCGAAAATAAAGGTTAATAAAACACAGTAGGAGGAAGGTACGAAAGCATAACTCGTACACAGAATAAATTTATGCTCAAAAATAGTTTGATCTGAAGTCACAAGCGTTCATCACATCTGCCAAGTTGTCCATCCGGGAAAAGATTTATGGTCTATGGATATCTCCAGTCAAGACTCAGGAAATTAATTTTCATTTAGACAACGTATTGAAGAAATTTCTAATGAACCATAGAAACAACACGACCCATATTTATGCAGACTAAAGACTTGCCAGATGTTCAAGTCGTACTGTGATGAGTGTCTTCAGTACGTATCGAAACCACGTTCAGATGCCGAGGGGTTCGTCGGCCACAACTCATTACAGATGTCGCACGTGGTAGGCTGGGCTGACAGGTAAAACTGGACTGGTGGCGAACTGTGGTGGAAATAACATCAGACTTAAAAGCTGTGCAGGGGACAGCTGTGTCTGAACGCACAGTGCACCGAGCAGTCCTTACGATGAGCCTCCGCATCTGACGACCCCTGCATGGCCGGCCGTTGTGGAAGAGCTGTTATAGGGGCTTCAGTCTGGAACCACGCGACCGCTACGGTCGCAGGTTCGAATCCTGCCTCGGGCATGGATGTGTGTGCTGTCCTTAGGTTAGTTAGGTTTAAGTAGTTCTAGGAGACTGATGACCTCAACTGTTAAGTCCCATAGTACTCAAAGCCATTTGAACCATTTGAACCCCTGCGTGGGCCTATGTTAACTTTGGCAACTACGACTGAAATGGACATCGGCGCAATGGCAGAGAGTTGCATGGTCTGATGAATCCCGATACCTCCTTTATCATGCCGATGGGAGGGCGCCAATCCGTCGTTTTCCAAGCGGTTAGCTCCTTGAAAGCTGTATTGCTGGTCGGAGACAAACTGGTAGCGGCTCCATTAGGTAGACATCCGTGGGACAAGTGGAGTTAGTGCAAGGCACCATGACGGCTAGGGAATACCGTACACTGGTTGCAGACCACGTTCACCCTTCATGACCATCATGTTATACATCAGTGGCATTTTTCAACGAGATTGTGAGCAATGTCACAAGGCCAGGAGTGTGATGGAGTGGTTCGAGGAACACAGTGGCGACTTCCAATGGATGTGCTGTTCTCTCAACTTCCCAGATCTGAACCCGATCAAGCACATCTGTGATGTGATTGAACGTGGCGTGAGAGCTCATCGCCCCCCACCCCCCCGCCCCCCGCCACAACCTCCTCGGAATTTACGGGGATCGTCGCAGCTGTTACCCGTGCCAAATGCAGACATACTGGCTATTAGTTTGGTGGTCATAATGTTGTGGATGATCATTGAATACTAACAAGACAGTCCCCTAGATATGTGAGGATTAACTTCATAAAAATATAATAACAAGTAACCCACGTGCTAATTGCAATAACAGAGTATAATCAATGCATCCAAACAGATCGGTACAGGACATTATTACAGCACAACGTGTCACCATAACCAGGATGGAGGAAGCTTAAGGCAGAACACAGGAAATTTTCCAACATTCCCCTCCCCAGCACCCGTTCGCCGTAAAGCAGATGCTCACCGTATTTTCCATCTTATTTCTGGATAAAGTTAAAACCGTCACTGGCCCTTGTCCGCCATGCAAGGCTGCAAATTCATGGACTCCGACTTAAACTCGCGACTCGCCCCTACGCAAGCAGGAAGCAAACTCCATGCGAGCTCAAATGCAGAAATTCGTCTGCCGGCGGTTACACTGAGCCGTTACAAAAATGTTGGCGTAGGTCGCAGTACTGCTGCAGACGTTCAACCCACTTCCCTCTTCTTCACAGCTCAAGAGCGTCGTTTATCCTCTCGAAGTACTGCGTCACTATTCCATCCAGAACGCCAGAGCCACAGTTACCAGGCAACGGACGGAAGACGATATAATGTAGCCGCATTTATCGACAGAGGCTGTACCAAGTCTCGCCTTGAAATACAGTTTGAGGAACGACTCTTACGTAATATATGGACAGTCATTCGGTTTCTTCTTTTTATTTACTTCGGTATCATCCTTTTTTCACGTATAGAAACAGACATCTACTCCTTAGTCGAACGATATAACTGATGTGGACGTTTTCAAAGGTTTCTACTCATCTTGAGCATGTCTTTCCAATTTTTGGCACTTCACACTCATGCAGAATTGTACTACGACCGATTTTATTGAATTTTTTTCCCTCAGGTAACAATTTTTTCCCTCACGGAGGTTCCTTCTCTTGATTATAGGAAATTCAAACTTTACCCTCAAAGAGTATGAGAGGGCCCTTCACCAGTTCTTTGATAGACATGTTATCTTCCGGACTATATGACCCGAATATTCTGTGTCTTTTGATCTCCAGGACTCCGGATTGGAAGATTAGGTGTGGTTCGGTTTCATCACCCACGCCACACAGCCTACACTTTAGGGCACCCATCATGTTTAGATGTTTCTTAAATTTTCCCGTTGCCTGTCATTAGTCCTATCATGAATTTGGTCCGCCTCCTGTTTAGGCCTAGGATTACACAATTTCCCTTAAAAATAGATGTCTCACCATTAGCCTGCCATAGTCTTGTATTTGGATTATAATCCAATACTCTAGATACTATATTTTCATACAGATTCGTAGTTTTGATTTAACCACTGCCCACTTACCAATCAAATAAATGTAGTCGTTACACCAGTCCCCTGTCAGCTTCATCATTGCCACTGATCCCCCAGTGAAAAAATGTTCAAATGTTTGTGAAACCCTTTGGGACTTAACTGCTAAGGTCATCAGTCCCTAAGCTTACACACTACTGAACCTAAATTATCCTAAGGACAAACACACACAAACCCATGCCCGAGGGAGGACTCGAATCTCCGCCGGGACCATCCGCACAGTCCATGACTGCAGCGCCCTAGACCGCTCGATCAATCCCGCACTGCTTCCCGAGTGACCACGGACCCACGGCAGATTTAACTTGTTGCTTACCCCTAGTCTCACAACGGCTTTGTGGCATTCTGCAAAGATCTTTGATCATGTTTCATGGGCTAATAGCGATTCCAGAGCTGTTTGGCGCTCTTAATAAATACAGATGCTACGATCTTTGTAACGCCTACATAAATTCTTCTCCACGCACACCCTGACAGCGGATATTTTCGGTTGGATTTCATTCGCCTGCTTCCCGAGTGAGATTATGCTCTCTAGTCTAAGTAAAGTGTACGCTGTGTGTCTTCACATAAGCTCTTACGCCTGTTTGCGACCTATCAGTAGACTAGACTTCATCTGCTCGGTGCCGTGGTTCGTTCTTCCACTGCTCCTTACTCCCAACTGTTACACTGGAAGTGTTATTGAAGCAACTGGACGTTATTATATCGTCAGGCAGCATCTCCCCGACCATTACCATATTTACATAATCCCTATATTGCTGTTGCGATTCCTGAATTTACCCAGTACTTTCCAGTTGTTATCCCGTAAGCCCCTGCCGCTGCCTCCATTTTAACCCTGATTGGGGCGTTCCCAGCATGTTCACAATTCCAGCAGTGGATGTGCTTGCTAATTCCACCAGTCATAGTTATGCAGGCCAGTCTCTGCACCTTTCCAAACTCCTTAGCAGCCAACTTCTCTTCTACTATGTTCCAACATACTGTAGACCCACAAATTATCACATTTCTTATTACAATGGTGCACATCCAGTACATACTCCTAGAGTCGAAATCCAGTTTCTTCATACGGGCCGGCCGGAGTATCCAAGCGGTTCTAGGCGCTACAGTCTGGAATCGCACGACCGCTACGGTCACAGGGTCGAATCCTGTCTCGGGCATGGATGTGTGTGATGTCCTTAGGTTAGTTAGGTTTAAGTAGTTCTAAGTTCTAAGGGACTGATGACCTCAGAAGTTAAGTCCCATAGTGCTCAGAGCCATTTGAACCATCTTCATACGGTATAGAACAATAACCGCTACTAGTCACGAAAGAAGCTGATTTTATGTGTGACACGACAGGTTTACGCTTGTGTCAATCTTCATTTACACGTTTCCATACTCAGTGTTGGAGATCACTGTTTAAAACGCAAACATGCGGATGATGACCAAGTAAACACAAATGAAACATTTGGAAGCGGCTCGATGAGATATGTTGCAAAATATTACAGTACTTATATGTAGCGTGGTTATCCATAAAATTTCCACAATTTTACAACATTTTTCTACATAACATGTTGTGTTCCTTTACGTGTTAACTGACAGTAGTCACCATGCTAATTACTTGTGCTTCTGTAATATGTGTTTGATGAGGGAGTGACACTTCAGATGTAAAGTAACTTCAGAAGCACCTGCAGTCACAGTATCCGACGTGTTTATGTTAGGAAACTGAAGCTATGGTCAAAGAGCCTCGCTTGACCTAAGCGGTTTGACCATAACCTCTGTTCTCATAAGTAAACACTTTCAATTTTGTGAGTGCAGGTGCTTTCGTAGATACTAACATGTAAAGGGTCACTACTTTATCAAATAATGCAGTAGCACTAATAATTACCATGGTCAGTAATATAGAGGTGACGTGTAAAAAGCTATTTTTTAAAAAAAGTGTGACAAATCGCATTTGAATGCAATATGGATACGCCAGGTACATCTAAGTACTCTAATATATTACAACATATGTTGATGAGCCACTGCCAAACGTTCCATTTGTGTCTCTGTGGTCATCATGACACTACTTGCCTTTAATTTAAACAGTGATTTCCAACACTGGGTATGAAAACATGTACAAGATGGATACCACTTGATGATTGACACAAGGCCGAAACCGTTCGTGTGTCAAATAGCATCACATTCTATTGTGACTGGTGGCGCTATTCTTTTACACCCTACAAAGGAACAGTCATAGAGTCATCTGCATCCATTATGGGTAAAATACGTTCCAGTTTTTCCACAGGCTGTTCTAGTGATCTTTAGAGTACCTTCCGCCTTGGAACATACGTTCCTTATGTTAGGAGTCCGTAATAGTTACACATACAGGATTATACGAGTTACTTCACTAGCCTCTCCACAGGCACTCCGTAGATAAGCTGATTATTGCAGTACGTGTGCTGGACTTGCTTCCTCGTAAGTGGTACTAAATCAGTTTTCCTGGGACTGCTATTTAGATCTTGTATCCTGCAAATGTTTTGCTGCATGTTTAAGGAATATTGTGACATTTTCTAACAGTGTTAGCAAATCTGTAAGGTACTATTAAGACTAAGTCGTCTGCTCATCACTGGAAGTATTATCTGCTAGTATTTACCTCCTCAATGAGCTCATTTATAGCTATATTCCACAGTGGTGGGGACAAAACGCCTCTTTGCGGTCGCCCTCTGGTAGCGATTATCACCAATCTTATATTTATCACTGTGACTTCTACCTTTATGCTGGTCAACATGTGTGCGGACAGCCAGAGTGCACTGAGGGAAGTGAGTCTCAGTAGAACGTCCACCATCTCAATCGCTGTCCTTGTATATTCACCATCCTGTTTGCTTGTACTCAAACTAGTTTCCTACGATTACTTTCACATATAAATAACATTTTAAGTTTTTTGTGTTTTGAGAAAATGCAACTTATTAGGATCTGATTTTCAGAATATAGAATTTTATTGTAAGAAGTGTATTAGGTGTTATTTCTACTTTCTGAAATTTCTTCAAAAATCTTGAGTATAAAATACTTAAAAAGAAGGTCACAGTGCAATCGGAAATACCTCCTACATACATTCAATGGGGGCTACATTAGGATATAAATTAGTCATGAAACATTTCATAACTTTGGTTTAAACTGAAGCTTACAAGTAATGCTGCATCTTGGCTTTGATAGGTATAGATAAAACTATTTTTCTGTTAGTAATATTGAACAATGGAGCTAATGCTTTCGATGAAACAGCAAAGGCAGTGTTGGAATGGTGTACAAATAATGACACATGGTGTTACTTCAGCTGTTATCCTTCAAATCACTGTGATTTTGAACGAACTTGTTGATGTTATCTATTGCAGCAGACAACTTCGTCACATTTTACAGGAACTACTGGACTGTTAGTACAGTTGGACTTCAACAAAAAATAAATAAATAAAACAACCATAATAAAACAACAATATTTACTTAGTATTTGTGTCTACAGTATCAAATATGAAATAAATAGGTGCAAAAGTTAAATAAAAATTATTGATCTTTGCCTTGAATCTACGCACTTTTCGAGAAGTCAAGGAAATCAGTTCTACTAATTTTAATAATGTCTTTGATAAATCAGCTCGAGAATGTCTAGATCCTAAATGTCAAGTAGTAGCATTTTTGGAATTCAGAAAAGTATGTACCAGAATACGAGATTTCATATCTCTTAGTTAGCATTAGACGGTTCCAGTACCATAGTGTACCTCTGAGACTTGTGCTCTTTCTTCTTCCCGTGCCGATCAGCAGGGTTGAATTCCCTCCCCGCCCCTGCCCCCCCCCCTCTCTCCAAAGACAGTCATTTTGTATTTTTGTATGGATTGTCGTGCTGTGTCCGCAAGAGGACGGACAGTGTTTATACGCAACTACCGCCGCAGATGGAACTAGCAACATATTCTGGAGGCCAGCGCTGTCGCAGCTGTGGAAGCAGCAATCACAGCCGAGGCGGAAGAAGGGGCTTTGGCATAGCAAGACAAGCACTACCTACTGCTTTTGCAACGGACGGTTCCACTCAGGAGGTTTCATGGTTGATTCAGTCTACTGTGGGGTAACGCTCGATGTGATGCGTGTATTTGCTAATGGCAACAATCTGCATCGAAGCCTTGGTTCTCGCGTAACAAGCTGTCGTCGTATATAGACGGCACACGTGAGTGTTGGTGTGTGCTCTGTGATCAAGAGAATTTCTACTATTAAATACATAATGTGAGCAGGATCAATTTGTGCCAGTGACTCCGTTTTTGACACAATTAACATCCTCAACTACATGACTACGCTGCAGTTCACACTTAACTACCTGACAGACTCTTCATCGAACCACTTTCACACTATTTCTCTACCATTCTCTCTCGAATACTGCGAGCGAAAACGGACCACTTGAATCTTTCTGTTCGAGATGTGGTTTCTCTTATTTTGTTGCAATGATCATTTCTCCCTTTGTGGGTTGGTGTCAAGGGAATATTTTAGTATTTGGAGAAGAACAATTGTGATTCAATAGTCATGAAAAAATCTCGCCGCTACGAGAAGCGCCTTCCTCTGAATGATTTCCACTCCAACTCATTTATTATGTCCGTCACACTCTTTTTCCTTTCTGTCAAGGGTCTAATATTGCAAATCAATACTATAGCAGAGTATGGACAAGCGTAGTGTAGCCAGTTTCTTTAGCGGAGGTATTGCAGCTGCTAAGTGTTCTGCCAATAAAACGCAGTCTCTGTTTAAGCTTCTCGGCAAAATTATCCATGTGATCATTCCGATTTAATTTTCCGTAATTGTAATCCCTAGGTATTTAATTGAATTGATCTTTCATGCAGCTGAGTTTCCAAATTGTTACTTATTCTATGTGAAAAATTAGTTGTTTGTGTTATTGTATAAGAGTTTATTATGGTATATTCTTTAGTAGTTTGTTAGAGGGTTCTGTGCAGCCTCTTGTGTTAGCTACCTGGTGTCGATGCTGGTAGTAAACCTATTTTAAAACCTTCAAAATTTTTTTTAAAAAATGTGGAAATAAAGTCAACGTTGGTTACTAGTGAGATTCGGAATAAGTCATTCTAACCTCAACTGCACACTTCAGCAAATCGCGATAAACTCTGGGAGTAGTGTAAGTCCATCTAACACTGGTTCAGCGTCTTAACCATGTGTTACAACAAGAAAATTATCCCATTCAGTAGCAGACTATAATTGCTCAGTTCATGAAATTAGAAGTCTATATACGAAAAAAATTATAATTTTAAATGTGGCACACGTTTCTTGTTTTAGTACAAAGGCATTTAAAATCTGCACAGTGTTGCAGTGAAGACTCAATACAGATGAACGACGATCACGAAAACAGGGGAGACCTTCCAACAACATTATCAATGATGCGTAATGCTTGGAATGCTGATTGATAAGGAATAACATTACGTAAGAGTGATGTGTATTTATGACATGCTGGTAACTACACATTGAAGACATGGATCTGCAGGCTCAAAATGCCTATTAGGTTGTCTCTACCAGAATTCTTATCTCTTCATTTCACTCTAACTGACGTTCATGATCTATCCCAAAATGTTTTCTGCTTCGTACACACGTTACAAAGCTCATACCAACATTTTAAATGGAAATATCTTTCCCTCTATAAATCGAAAAGTGTTCTATTCGTTTTACTTGTGTTCAACAACAGTTTGTGGACTTTTTACCAATTCTAAACGTCTCCGAGGATTGAGTGGTTTCTACGTAGTTGCCCTCCGGTTTTATCACTGACTATCATTTCTCCATAACTCCAAAAGAAAATAGAATTTTCACCCTATTTAACACTTATCGAATAGCCATTCCTTCAGTCGCAAATTCTGTTGTGCATACTTCCCTGTTCCTCATCTTATGATTGTTTCGTTAAGATGTTTTAGTCGACATGAGCTCTATATTAGTTCATGAGAACAGTTCTTAAGCTACTTGCTGATTAATTTTTCGTACTTAATATTTGCCGCGGATTGAAATCATCTCATTATTTCCAAACCGAAACTATTTTGGTGCATGCGTTTTATTGTGATCTCATTTCCACCAACAAAAGTATTCGTGGGATTATTATTTTAATCATGGCTGTAATCTTCAGAAACTGTAGTATACATTTCAGAATAAAATTCAACCATCAGCTGCCGTTGTATTTTTATTTCCGTTTCCAGGTTTCGACAAATTATCTCCTTCAGAAGCATACAAAATTAGGGATATTACAAATCTCTAAACCTTAGCTATACATTTACGTGGAGTATAAGATGTATGTTAGAGAGACATACTTGGCTTAGCATAGTCAATGTCTTCTTCATAGAAGCATAATGCTATGATACGTCCAATAATCACGTGCGATATGTACGCGAGTCATTCGGAAAGTAAGGAACCACCGCCAACCCCGACGACCCACTGAGCTTGGTATTAATATGCTTCAGTTTGGCGGCAGCTACGATCCGACACGGTTGCTTTCTGCTCAGATGTGATAATTTAAAATGTGTGACAAAATTGGAGATCCCATCAACTATTACCTTCTTTTAAACCGCGGAAAAAACCGATAAACTGAAATTTATAGACAACTGAGGTCAATGGTAATTTGATGGACGAAGCGTCAGTTTGGAAGTGGTGTATCATGTTTAATGGATGACAGAAAAACGTTCACGGTGGAGATCGCTCGGGCCGGCCCTCATTTGTGACTGACGGACGCAAAGCAATGATTCAAAGAAAACTGCAAGAAGATAGGCGTTTGACAATTGGTGGACTACACTCATTCTTTCGAAACATTTGAAGACCTGCGTTGTACGAGATTGTTTGTGCAGATCTATTCTACGAAAAGTGTGTGCCAGCTGGGTTATTCGAATTTTTCAGACGAACACAAAACCAATCGAATGGCAGCTGCATTGAAATTTCTCAGTCTGTATGAAAAGGATGATGATGAATTTTGGAATCACACTGTTACTGGTAATCAGAATTACCTACTATATTTCACACCAGAAGCTAGGCGCCATTCAGTGGAATGTCATCACTCGCAATCCCTAACGAAACGGAAAGAAGTAAAACAAATTCTGAGCATCAGAGAGATTATGGCTGCGGTGTTTTGAGATCGTAAGGGTATTTTGTTCATCGACTATGTGCCTAGAGGTGAGACGATACAAGCAGCGGCCTATTGTCAGCCGCTTCAATGACTTATCCGCGACAGTAAAAACAAACGGCACGGAATGCTAACCTGTGGAGTAATTCTCCATCACGATAATGCACCTCAGCGTGCAACAGGAGTGACACAGCATTGCTTCAGCAGTTTTAGTGACAAATGTGTCAACATCGGCCTTACTGTCCGGACTTAGCCCCGAGTGATAATCACTTAATCCCCAAACAACACGACTCTTTTGAGTGGAAAACGTTAAGGAAGTGATGAAGAACTTAAAAAAACCGTTAATTAGTGGTTCAACAACTTGGCAGCAACTTAGAATGCATAAGGCATAGAAAAGCTGGTAAAACGTACGAAGAGTGCCTAAATTTTTACTGGCACTGTGTAGGCTCCAGAAAATTTCAAATTAATTTCTCGAAACTGGTAAAGTGAATTAAAAATATATTTGTAATTGAGAATAATTTTATTCTGTAAAATTGTGGGACCTCAATAAGTCAGTTGCATAGCTGCGCCATCAGGGTGACGAATCACATATGTCGGCAGTCACTCTTGACATCTCTAATAGACGGAACGAGCGTCGAACCTGAGCTGGGCGCTCACCTGCGTCCGTGTCAGCGTCAAGGGCCCTTAACTGGAGGAGCGACGAGCTGCCTGCCACGTGCTGCGGGCTCCGTCTTCTGTTTGGGGCAGAGGGGTGGGGCAGCTGCACGTGTCTGTTCCACACACACACAGGGAGGGGCAGACAGATATCCGCTCCAGCGCTTGCTCCTAAACACGGCCCCTCCTGGCTTCCGGCCATTGTCCTGGCAAATAAAATCAGAACTATCGTATTTCCCGGAACCGTCTGCTCTTATTGATTTCACTAAAAATAAGAACTAAGAGTGTAACGTCCCCTTTGAACATTTTTACATGACTGTGCTTAACCTGATACACAATATTTTTTAGCGCAACGCAATCTGACTTTCAAAATTCCCTACAAAAGAATGGCCCTGACTAACATTAAACTATACCTTTCACAAATCACTTACCTCACAAAAATCTTGGTTACTCCCACTACTGCAATACAGCCAGCGTCACTACTGCCAGCTAAATAAAAGATTCAAACTATGGCACTAACTACTGATAGGGAAAGTTAGCAAATGAAAGATATTAATAGAGAACAAACAATGTATTTACCTTGATATATATATATATATATATATATATATATATATATATATATATATATATATATAGAGAGAGAGAGAGAGAGAGAGAGAGAGAGAGAGAGAGAGAGAGAGAGGAGAGAGAGGGAGCAGTTCATGACAAATTTCAAAACTCCGCCATCTCTCTCCCCACATCCACCACTGCTGGCGGCTCACCTCCAACTGCGCTACGCTACGCGCTGTTCACAGCCAGCTGCCTAACACTACAATGGCGAGTATTACAACAATGCAAAGCAGCCACAGACTGCACACAGCACAGCCAGTGATTTTTATACAGAGGTGGCGTTACCAATAAAAAAACCTAAACAGCCTACTTACATAGCCACCATGCTCCCCACAAAAAAAAATTTACAAATTGGTTTTGGGCTGTGGCCAATACAGATTTGAAAAATTTTTTCATAATTACAATAACAAAGAAATCAAATGCACACACTTATTGATACAATGTTGGTCAAAAGTTAAACTTTCTCACAGTCCATAAACACAGTCCTAATCGTTCATCACAGTAAAATATCAGTGTTTTTCTCAAAGTCTGAGCAGTAAAAGAAAATGCACATGGAAGTAGTGGATTTCCATGCAGTCTTGAAGAAGTAGCGTTGTCCTTCCAACGGAAAGACAGTGCTGACTCTTGACACGCTGACAGGTAATGGGCCACAACAGAGCAAACCCACAGCAGAGTCATTCGACGTTTTGAAGAATATTGGTAGGTAGATCATCACAGAGCAGTCCCACTGTAGTCCTGGTAGAGATTACGGTATTGGTGGGCCACCAGAGGTGCAGACCCAGTGTATTCCTGGTAGAGATTGTGGTACTGGTGGGTCATCAAAGATGCAGACCCACTGTAGTCCTTGTAGAGATGGCCAGCAGCCATCTGTTGTGACTGTGCAGGTGCACAATCACCATCGAAGAGTCTTGCGGAGAATATAGCAAGTCCATAAACCACCACCTGTCCACTCACAAAAATATTTGTTTGAAATGTCCTTAGAACCAGCAATGCTGTTATCCAGTCCCTTGCTGAATTATTAACACACGTGCAAACACTAACAGTCCCTACTTCTCACATATTGTCCATATACTATGACCAACATAAATGTGTGCAGTGAAATGTAACTTACAAGTTAATAATATGATGAACTGGTGTCAATTACAATTTTATAACATGAGAATACAATTACAAAGATACAGAAAACATCATTAAAGAACATAACAATACAGATAACATTTGTAGTAAAACAGGCTTTACAAAAGAATAGAAATAAACATATACATCAGTGTTACAGGAATTATGACATAAGTAAATAAATAAAATAATGAGAATAGTTTTCGAAACATTAATTTCACACATGAGTATTAAAACAGAACAGAATAAATAATGTCTAAACATCTTTACAAAGAAAATAACATATTATTAATGCCAATTATATTTGAGGATAACAGTATTCCTCATCATAGTGAATGTAGCTTAGTATTAGAAGAAGAAAAAATTCTATGAAACTACACAGAGACAGGAAGAAAACAAATACACAAGGGTACACAAACACATAGCGGAATAATACAAGGAAAGGACAGGGTTTGTTTTACTGCAGTATTTTGCAAACAAAACTTCCTTTACTTCTTGGAGATCTCCCTTCATTCATCATCATTTCCAAAAAGTCCTATCTATACCTGCTTTCTGTACTTTTTTTTGTATAACTTCTCAATGCATTTCTTCCAATTCATCGCAACGCAGTCTCTTATATAGTCTACCCCCTCTTAAGCTAATTTAAATCTACTGAGCTCAGATGCTAAACTAAGGGACGAGGCAATGCAGCAGCACAAAACAATTAACACAAACAGCAATGATCAAAAATACAAATGGCGAAGCAAGCAACATAAATTATAACTAATATAAGGCAATGAGCAGCAAACAAGGAAAATAAATCAGTAGTAAAACTGGCTTAACAGAGAAACACAAATTAAAATTCAGTAGCACTATGCCTGGCAAACAGCAGGAGCAAAAATAAAAATAAAAAAAAACTTATCTCTAAAAATGACATAGCTCAAGCAGAAAAAATATTACACTAAAAATGGCCATGTCTAATACCTATGTCACATCTTAACACTAGAGTGATGCATCACAATTTATTCTACAAAAGAAATTAACAAGTACTTGAAAAGAAAACTATGATTGCAGTTCCTGTGAAGGTAAATGTCTTTTTGTGCTCCCTCATTTTTTTTTGAAAAAATTATTATTTACTCGATCTGTAGACAGAAAATATTTATATTAGGACATCTATAAATTTTTATTTTAACCAATGCTGCAGTGCAGCTAGAAACTAGATATCAAATGAAATAAGCAATTACGCAAACCAAAGCATAAAAATATCATTCAATAGTCATGTGACATTTCATAAGTTAGTAGACATTCTCTCAACTCTCTTAGAAAGACGCTTGTCATAATCAGGTGTGCAGATGTAAAAATATTTCTCGTCATTTCATTAGGCATTTCTGTAAATATCATAAATTAAGAGCTCCACAGTGTCAACATATGTATTCAAGTTCGACCGTGTCGTTTTTGCGATGCTCTCTACAAAGGAACATCAATAGCGAGGATAGTGGCCTCCCTTTTTTTTTCTACCTGTGCCGCTGAAAAGGGCTCGCAATAATGGCTATTTCTCCAGGCGTCTGACACACCTGGCCGCTCACAACGAATTACTTCACGGTCACTTACCTTTCTTAACGAAATATTTACGACAGCAGTTTTCGCTACAGCGACAGTCTCATATAAAAATTTCATAGGTCAAGAATTTGCGTTACAAATCTGTAGAAACAAAATCGTATGAATATAACAGTGTCCAAAAAATTTTCGCCGGCATTATGATACATTCACGCATTTACACACATTTCATAACTCTTAAAGTACGATTCTTGGTTTCCAACATCCTTTTCCACAAGTCAAGAGTCCCTAACCGCTACTCATTACTCCTTACCTTATTACACATATATATATATTCGTTGACACTTCTTTAATATTTCATCATATGAAATACGTAGCATAATCAAATTCCTCATATAGCATCAGCTTCTTGACCATAAACATACCTCAGCAGCATAATACACATCGTCGTCGTAAAAATAACATCATAACACCTCAGTCAACTCTCAAAATCGTCGTAGCTTCCTCCAATAGTTTCAAAACCTAAAAAAATTCTCTGCTCATTTCAATAGTGTCATCAACCTCAAACGTACTTTAAAAATCATGATCCCATACCAAATACATCATTCAAAGCTCTCATAGTACCACAATAGCTCCGAAAAAATATGAACAGTTCACAAAGTACTGACAAAATGCAATTTCATAAGTGTGAAGTTATCCAACGGTGTAATTACGTAAACATCTGTCACTGACGTAAAATAAATGTTTGTCTCTCTCAGTTAAATGATCAGATAGCTGTGTAATTCTGTGTTAGAGAAATATGGTACCGATGTGTAAAGTTGTATAAGCAAATACCATATTAGCTAGGGCTCCTTGTGCTTGCCAAACACATGATACACAAAGTAAGTGTGTACCCCCCTGAGGATTAATGTAATTATACCCTCAGGTGTTACAGATTACAGCAATGGAATGAAATGTATCATGGAAAACTTTCTTTGTAATTCAAAAATCTTGAAAAATAAATGGCATAAGTACAAAATTAATCTCTCAAATGCGTGTCCTGTAGCGCTAAATGTGCGTCTTGCTGTAAGATAATTCTGTGGAAGTGTCGTAGTTATTGTCCTCCGAAAGCTAAGTTCTGCAGAAGTCAATGTACTTACCTCATGATAAACAAAAGTGAAATGCTTTGTGTATAGATATCGTAGATATTACGCTTATTGGCGTGATGAAGAAAGTACTGTACAGTAACGTATTGTTGTGCCACGAAAATGCTGTCTCATTGTTGCTATACCACAAAAGTTAAATACTAAAACATGTTTTACTTTCCAGAAGAATTCAGAAAAATTGTGCAGATATAAAACAGATACACTGCAAAAGCAACATTGTAAATTGTCACTAATTAGCAGCGTCGTGATAACATCGTGTAGCTGTCACATAAACTAACCACTGTGTCCTCTGGTATCTCACAGAAAGTACTTTAAATCCAGAATGTATTTTCAAGTAAACCAAAATGTTGCATTAGAATCTCATTAGCAGTACCAGTATGTGTCCTAAGTATGTAAGCCTGATAGTCGTTACGTAATCGTGCAGCTAACAAGCAAGAATGTACAAATACAACACTGTGTCGTCTGTTCACTATAACAATGCATTCGTAATTTCTGTTTAAATAAGTTCTCTTGGTTCTTGATTGGATATTTAACTTCAAACATGTTGTATGTTAACAGATTCTAAGTCTGACGAAGCAGACTAGAAATGTAAAGTGAAAAGTTATATGGCAAAGACAAAGTTAAAAAGCAGATTATCTCTCAATATACGGTTTTACGTGTGAAATGTGGTGCAGAATGCGGTATAAGTCGGTAAAGAGTACTGGAATTTTTCTCAAGGTTAGCGCCTATGTTATTTTTCTCTGTGCCAGCTGGCGCACGCGACTCCCTGCTGTGCGAGTCATTGTCTGTCTCTTTGTTGGCGCGCGTCTTTATTGGGGTTTGGAAACCTAGCTTCTACAAATTCATGTTGTCGAAAGTACCCTGCTCTGTTTGAATCCCGCCAGTTCTGATGAAATTCAGGTCTGTCGTTATGATTATCTCGTCTGTCGTCATGTCAGTAGATTTCATAATTTCCTTCTTGTCGGTCATGTGGTGGAGTATTTCTTCCTGAATCGTAACTGCGCGCTGAACTGTTGCGTCTGAAATTATTCTGTCCCCCTTGATAATAATTATTTTGGTTCCAAAATTGTCTGTTTCTCTGATTGTCTCTGTGATAGTCACTACCACGGAGAGGTGATCTTTCCCTGTAATTATTACTACTCTGCCAACGGTTGTCATACGGGTGGTGTCTGTTTTGGTCACGATTTACGTTATAAGAATAGCCTTGTCGTGTATTATTTCTGTCATCGCGGAATTGTGACAGATGTGACCTGTAATTGTTGTGCTCCTGTTCTCGCGTTCCGCGATTGTCAGTGTCAATTTCCAGTTCATGTAACAGTCCCTGAAAAGCTTCAATGTCGTCTTTGCAACGTCCTGCTAAAATAATATGTCGTAAATGTTCAGGTAATTTGATTAAGCAAATGCGGATGAGTTCTGAGGGGCTGTATGGGTTTGACAGGTACTGATTCTTGTGCAACATGTCTTCAAAATATTTCACAAGACTGGAGAATTCAGATTGTTCGAAATGTTTAATCATTATGATGCCATGTTTTACTCGGTCTTGTGTGGCTTGAGACCAATACGCTGAGAGGAAGGCATGGTAAAATTCTCCTTCACTGTGGCAATCGTGAATTACCGATCGCATTCTTACAGCTGGTTCATTCTCCAAGTAGCCACACATAAATTCTAATCTGTGCTCTAATGACCAGTTGGGAGGAAAACAATGAGAGAATTGATGAAGCCATGCTTGTGGATGAATGTCGTTGCCAGAATTCTTAAATGTTTTGAATTTACGTGTAGTAATGAACAGCTTATAGTCAAAATCATCATGTCGGCAAGTCGCATGTCGGTCATTGTTACGTCGTTTCGGCGGTTCCATCTCAAAATTCGGTGTACCTTGCCAATTTCTTTTATAATTTCCGAAGTGCCCTGTGTTGTTATTTTGCGTCTGTTCCGTATTTCTATGTCCCTCATCCTGTATTGGGGCGCGAGTGTCCTCTGAAATACGTAACTCTTGTATTACCTGTGTCAGCTGATCTTGTACTTCCCGGATTTCTCTTTGGTGTTGATTCAGATTTTGTTTCAGTTTCCTAATTTGTTCGCTCTCTTCTGTGTCATTGAAGACTACCGGTTTTGTGTAATTCAGATTATCATCTACCTTCGTAGATAAATTAGTGAACTGATCCGAAAGTTCGGCTACTTTCTCCGATAGTGTATTTATTTCCTCAGTGTGTTTTTCTGAACCAAGTTTCAGAGTATCTACTGTGTCCTTTAAGTTTTCCTGAGATTTTGCAAGTTGCGTAACCGAATCGGTAGATGCAACTGAGTCGAATTTAGCTTGCAAGGTCTCATGATTTTCATGAACAATAGTTTGCAGTTCTTTTATGGCTGCTTCGTGATTCTGTAATGCATTTTCATGCCGCGAAAAAATAGGTTGAAAATGCTCACAAATTTGTGTTTTTACGTCGTTACAGACTTTTTGACATTTCGATTCGATTTTATGTAACTCAGTAGTTAAATCTTCACGTGTTTGTTCAAGTGTGGTGTGAAGATTTTGTTCCATTGCGTCTAACTGTTGCTGTTTTTGTCTCTGGTATTGTTCCATTGTGTCTAACTTTTTAAGATTTTGTTCCATTGTGTCTAACTTTTGAAGATTTTGTTGTGTTTGTCCCATTTGTTGTATTAATTGTAATAACAATGCACTGGTGTCTGGAACATGTTCCTCAGTGCTTTTCGGCAGTGAATTTGCACCGGAAACATTCACATTTTGACAAGCAGAAAATGTGTCTTGACTTATTTGAGAAAACGGTGAGGATCCAAAACATGAATCCACAGTATTTGCGAGATCGTGTCGTGTCATTTCGGATTCCTGAGCCGAGCTATTGCCGACCGATCGATCGATAATGCTTCCCTGCTCACTAATTGTTTCACTGCCTACGCCATTGTTTGCCGCCCGCTCCATTTCCCTATGCACAATTACCTAATTACTACTTTGAACATCAGTTAATTCATTACTCGGTGACGCTAACACACTGCTTTCGTTTTCACTGTCATTTCTCAGTTTACTTTGGAGCCTAGTATTACGTTTTTCACACGCCATTATTGTCACAGTATTTCACACGACAACACAGAAAAACACAATTTGAAGAGCAAAAATAAGAGAACACATTAACATAACACTGAAAATAATATCTAGTTAATTGCAGCTGCGAAATACTTGGTGCAAATCTACATGCATGCCACAACTGTTATACTGTACAACAATGAAAAACTACAACTACAAAGGAAATTCTCTCTATGATTACGCGCTAGCAGTAAACAATAGCTACACTAATTACACAAACTACAAGAAAAAATCAGAAGATTCCAGTGAGGTATCCTAGGCTAAGGGTCGACATATGTAACGTCCCCTTTGAACATTTTTACAGGACTGTGCTTAAACTGACGCACAATATTTTTTAGCGCAACGCAATCTGACTTTCAAAATTCCCTACAAAAGAATGGCCCTGACTAACATTAAACTATACCTTTCACAAATCAATTACCTCACAAAAATCTTGGTTACTCCCACTACTGCAATACAGCCAGCGCCACTACTGCCAGCTAAATAAAAGATTCAAACTATGGAAGGCACTAACTACTGATAGGGATAGTTAGCAAATGAAAGATATTAATAGAGAACAAACAATGTATTTACCTTCATATATATATATATATATATATATATATATATAGAGAGAGAGAGAGAGAGAGAGAGAGAGAGAGAGAGAGAGAGAGAGAGAGCAGTTCATGACAAATTTCAAAACTCCGCCATCTCTCTCCCCACATCCACCACTACTGGCGGCTCACCTCCAACTGCGCAACGCTACGCGCTGTTCACAGCCAGCTGCCTAACACTACAATGGCGAGTATTACAACAATGCAAAGCAGCCACAGACTGCACACAGCACAGCCAGTGATTTTTATACAGAGGTGGCGTTACCAATAAAAAAACCTAAATAGCCTACTTACAAGAGGATTCAGTCTGTTGTTTTCTCTCGCTTAAATAAGCACAAATGTGCTACGTAAACCGGTCATATCCAAATATTCACTCTGATAAAAAAGCGACGTCGGTGTGTACGTGCATACGTGTGTGTGTTTGTGTGTGTGTGTGTGTGTGTGTGTGTGTGTGCGCGCGCACGCGAGAGAGAGAGAGAGGGAGGTAGGCAGTGTGTGTCTGAATGTGCGTGAAAGTGATCTGGAGAGAGAGAGAGAGAGAGTGATTTTTTTTTTGGGGGGGGGGGGAGTGGTAAATTCAGACAGTCCACTCATCTGCAACTGTTTCTACATACATGTACATATACACCCCTCAAGCCAAGATGGTGGAGGGTACCTTTCACTACTACTTCTCTTTCCCTTTAACAATAGGTACAACCTTAAAGATCTGTGGTCTTAATATAGAAGGAATTTCTAAGACTAACGTTTGCAAATATTTTTCATTTCTGTCTGTGAGAGTAATGTGCCTGTAATTACTCTGCAAGAAATACACACAAGAGATGACAGAGATCTTTAAAGCAGAGCAAATATCGCAAGATACAAGATGGTTGTTGCTCCTCACGATGATTATCATGTACCGGCCGGGGTGACCGAGCGGTTATAGGCGCTACAGTCTTGAACCGCGCGACTGCTACGGTCGCAGGTTCGAATCCTGCCTTCGGCATGGATGTATGGGAAGTCCTTATGTTAGTTAGGTTTAAGTAGTTTGAAGCTCTAGGGGACTGATGACCTCAGAAGTTAAGTCCCACAGTGCTCAGAGCCATTCTTTGATTATCATTTGAATATTAGTATTGACACGGCTGCTTACAGAGTGCTTTTCACGGACCTACAGACAATATTCCTATCTTGGCAGCGACGGCATCTGGGACTCCTACCACCACAATCTACCAGCCTAGATGGCGGACTCGTCATCATCTCAGCTCGGACTTTCCAATAACCCAACTATCTACGTTGGAGAATGTCATAGGCACCACCATGCATCAGGATATGAGGTTAACGATAATAATGGTAACATCCTACAACACTCACTGTCCTTCAATAATGTATATGTGGTTTTTGGCGCAAAGGACTAAGGAACGTTCAGTTAGAGAGGCGGCAGAGATACACATCACCAGATGAATGTTTAATCACTATCAGACATGTGAATGGAGATGCACTGTGAAACAGGAACATAGCACACTCGTATCTACACAGCCAACGTAGGTCCGATGCTTACTGAATCCTGCATCTAGATACCGCTGGTAAAATGAACTACTAAGCTCGTCGGAATTTCAGAAGAACTAACAACAAATACACTACAAACTCTGTGAGCCTGTTGAATTCATTCCTGTGTCAATTGAAAACTACGATAGATATAAAGTTCTCAAAGTGGTAGCAAAAATGGAATACCCAGAGGACACAGGAAGCAACATATGCGGTTATGGTCGGATCAGTGGAAGGAGTTCTACGAGATATATGTACTTACAGATTCAAATAAAACAGCAAATCAACATTTTCAAGCTCTAAATACCCACAGTAGAAAACAATAGCAAGAAACTACATACAGTCTGGATTTCACCCATTCGAGTCGTAAAACTTGGCAGACTGGGTGTAGATTCTAACCCTTCGTGATACCAACACAACATCACTCTTAGCGAATTTGCGACAAGCATGTTGTAGAGTTCTAATGCAGCTATGAGCAAGGACTGCACTAGATTTGTGAGGACACATTCAGGACTCAAGCGCTCTCAATTAGTTCCCCATCCGGGCTTACCGCGTTAGTTCACAACCGAAGACCTGATGGAAGCTTTGGCAAGTGTGTCTTTATACGAATCGGCTATTTTCGATGAAATGTGTTTATAGTTTCTTGAAACAGCGGGTCCGAAAACGGTGCAGCGGTTGTTACAGCTATGCAACCTGATTTTGGTTAGTGGAAAACTGCAATCAGGATTGAGGTTGTAAAAATAATAGATGCCAGTAACCTGGTGAAGATGGCAACTGAGCATCACATTTCTTACCAATATCATTTCTTAGTGTAGTTTATAAACTACCAGAAAGAATGTTTCGAATTCGAATCCAACCGTTACTTGACAAATAACTCCACTTCGACAAGACTATTTTCGAAAGACTAGCAGTTGTTGTTGAAAGCTGTTGACTTTTATCTAAGAAGGCCACCACCGATAAGGCGGCTGTAACTTTTGTTGATCTGGAGGGGCGCATTTCATTCTGTACAGCGCCATGACCTGCTAATTAAATTTGCAGACGGCCTACCAAAATTTTCTCACAAAAAACACTGTGAAAGAATTATAACCACATATGTAGATACTAGGGTGAAGCAAAATCCGTCTAAATTGCATTTGAACGCTCACCGTCAATTACACAATAACCAGCAGCGGTAAGAGAGTTACAAAGTGTACTACACATCTGAATTCATTTCTGTCACCAGCTGCAGAAAAAACCTGCTAGATGACTTAAATAAGGAAAACCAACCTGACCAAGGTAAAATGCGCCTCACAAACCCATTATTAACGCAAATTGATTTAGCAGTACATTTCAATATAGTATATGTTAGCGAGAAAAATGCAATACCAAGAGCATTTCCTTTCCTGTTCTTTCGTTTAATGCTAAACGTTGAAGCATAAACATAGCAAAAAAAAAGATTTATATTGTGTTACTGATTAGCTAAAATACTTATACTCGCCTGCCTACGCTCTCCCCTAAAGATGTGTACGCCGAGAGGAGCAATGTACAGAAAGTTGAACTCACTTCCGCCCTGACCACACAGACTGTCACATCATTTCACAGTCATTATGAAGAAAACAAGAAAACTATATTCACAGTCTGTTGTGAAATATGTAAACTATGTTGTCGTCAGCAGCTATTTTTCTCACATTTAGGAGGCTGGATCTCATTGGATTTTAGAAGCTTCCAGTAGAGTTGCACCTCGATTTTGTCAAGTTTTACTTTTCGTGTTGATTGTCTTTGGAAAATCTACTGCCCGCATCTCGTGGTCGTGCGGTAGCGTTCTCGCTTCCCTCGCCCGGGTTCCCGGGTTCGATTCCCGGCGGGGTCAGGGATTTTCTCTGCCTCGTGATGGCTGGGTGTTGTGTGCTGTCCTTAGGTTAGTTAGGTTTAAGTAGTTCTAAGTTCTAGGGGACTGATGACCATAGATGTTAAGTCCCATAGTGCTCAGAGCCATTGGAACCATTTTGAAAATCTACTTAGATGCCATCAATGGCATATTTAAGCCTCTTTAATGATTATGCAACCTCTCCAACAGCTTAATATTTCGTAGGATTCTATTTAAAAATGGAATATATTGCTTTTTCTTTAGTTATATATTTTGGCACGTAACGAAAATGTCTTCCGACTTGTAATACTATTTTTCAGTGTTACTATGCGTAAACCTTGTGTATTTTTGCTAGCTTCGACCTGATAAGAAACGTTGTATCTGTGTGGAAAAATGCGAGTGTAGACTTACCGAATAGTTCACGGTCGGACGCGAAGGTGCCTGGGAAGTCTGATATGAACACCGAATATATTTGTCTGATGTTAAGTAGTTTGTGCAAAGAATTACTTGAGAGTTTTTATGTGAAACAATAGAAATGATAGACGAGGAGAGCCCAGTCTATGTGATCGAGGAAAACCCAAACATGGGGGAAACAATGGAAAAGTATGAGAAGGAAAAGAGAGGGGAGGGTATCAAAACCGTAACCAACTGGAACACTAAGAGAAGCGTATGTGACGAGCCGCACATATCAGAAATGGCAGTCACATGGTTCAAATGGCTCTGAGCACTATGGGACCTAGCATCTGAGGTCATCAGTCCCATAGAACATAGAACCACTTAAACCTAACTAAGGACATCACACACATCCATGCCCGAGGCAGGATTCGAATCTGCGACAGTAGCGGTCGCGCGGTTCCAGACTGAAGCGCCTATAACCGTTCGGCCACACCGGCCGGCTATGGCAGTCAGGACCAACTATTTGGTGTTGGCAGCGAACACGACGTAGCAGTTATTAGATACCGAAAACAGACCTGATGGCAGGAAAGGAAATTATTTACAAACATTTGCTGCTACACAAAATGGTAAGTAAGAAGAACGACAACAATGTGTTCAAATGGTTAAAATGGCTCTGAGCACTATGGGACTTAACATCTGAGGTCATCAGTCCCCTAGAACTTAGAACTACTTAAACCTAACTAACCTAAGGAGATCACACACATCCATGTCCGAGGCAGGATTCGAACCTGCGACCGTAGCAGTCGCGCGGTTCCAGTCTGAAGCGCCTAGAACCGCTCGGCCACCACGGCCGGCCAACAATGTGTACAGACTACGTAAGATTATCAGCTATGCGGAGGGGTAGGGAATGGTAGACAGAGAAGGCGCCGCCTTAAAAGAAACTGACAACATGTGCATACGCCACGCAGATGAAGCTAGCAGCTGGGAAGTGAGAGCTAAACTCAGTCGAGGTAACGTCACTCAAGCCAACATTAAGTGAAGTACCCAATGGATCGAAGCACACACATATGAAAATATAAAACTTATCAAACAAAAGGAAGGAAGTCCATCCCTGAACTTATAACGACAGAGGAAATCAGGAAAGACCATTAAGTAGAAATAGAGCAAATATTGAAGTAGTAGTTACTGTCGAAGAGATGGAGAAAAGAATGACGGAATAAGTCAGTCGGTAGGGAGATGAAGGTGGCACGGACGTCGTGCACGAACCATAGGAGAAATATAAAGAGTTTTGACAGAGGAGGATCACCAGGACGAGTCGGGGGTTGAACCCGCTGAAGAATGGATGGAGTGTAACAAATAGGAAAATGAATAAGATGGGAATAGTGAAGGAAAGGAAGAGGTGGGGAAAAAGGAAAAGATATAAGGTTCAAAAATGGTTCAAATGGCTCCGAGCACTATGGGACTTAACATCTTAGGTCATCAGTCCCCTAGAACACAGAACTAATTAAACCTAACTAACCTAAGAACATCACACACATCCATGCCCGAGGCAGGATTCGAACCTGCGACCGTAGCAATCCCGTGGTTCTAGAGTGCAGCGCCAGAACCGCACGGCCACCACGGCCGGCAAAAGATATAAGGGGAGAAGGAGAGAGATGATGGGGAGAAGTAGATGAAGAATACGGAATGGAGGGCTTCAGCACGCAGAAGTGACGCAACACGGCTTGGCATGGACACGACTAATGTCTGAAGTAGTGTTGGAGGGAACTAACACCATGAAAACAGCATGGCTGCCCAGAATCCGAAAGAGTACGAGTGGGTGGAGATCGCTTCTCAACAGCACATTGCAAGACATCGCAGATATGTCCAATAATGTTCATGTCTAAGGGGTTTGTTGGCCAGTCGAAGTGTTTAAACTCAGAACAGTGTTCCTGGAGGCACTGTACAAAACTGGGCGTGTGGGGTGTCACATTGTCCTGCTGGAATAGTTCAAGTACGTTGTAATGCACAATGCTCATGCAGGGATGAATGCGATCAGACAGGACGGTTACATATGTGTCCCCTGACATAGTTGTATCTACACATATCAGGGGTACCATATCACTCTAAATGCACACGCCCAACACCATTACAGAGCCTCCATCAGCTTGAACAGTAAAATGCTGACACGCAGGTCCATGGATTCATGAGGTTGTCTCCTTGCCCGTACTCGTCCATTGCTCGAAACTGTTTGAAACGAAACCAGGCAACATGTTCCAAGTCATCAATAGTCCATCGTATGTGTTGATAGGCCCAGGCAAAATATCGATACAGCGATATTTTGCCAAGGAATGTAGGCATATATCGACGACATTGGTTCACCTATATATTGGTAATTGATATCGAAACGGCAATATCGAGTGATGAATTTTTCATTTTAAATTATACTATTTTCGCAGTGTTCAATAAATATTTGAAGTTGTTCTTTTGAAAGTGTAGTAGAAAATAATTTTACTTTCACTGTGTGAAGGAGTTTGTACTACTACTGCAGCTTACATCAAGTCCAGTCTTTCTCTTGGATTGTGTGAAGCAAGTATAGATTTTACGAAGAAGAAATCTGATTCCAGTCCGGTAAGGGGGGGGGGGGGGGAGCGGCGTGTGAAAGGAATAACAAGATATCCAATGTGACGAAATAAAACCAATCTTGTAACACATCTAATGTTTGGTATTTGGCAGGAAAAGTTTGCTTCATGGATTAGTTTTTGGGGAATAGTAATGAGGGTAGCACCACTATTTTTAACGCAACTATGTGCTATTTCTTCTCATCGGCGTTCTTCAAAAGCATTTGCTGAAACTCACGAACAAAAATTTTGATGACAAGTCTGCTCTTAGGGGTGGGCGGGAAATGTTGACGTAATCTGCTCTCGGTGTTACCGACAGGAACTGAAACTTCACCATGCACTTTTGACACTACAACTACTAGGTCCTTGGCGTTTGCAGAAACGAAAAAACATGGAAGTCGACACGAAGTGTTCCAGATAAATCCGATATATGACGAAACCGAACGACAGACCCCTCGGACACATTTTATTGTGTCACTTACCTGCAGTTACCAATTTAGCAAAGTTGTTATCGCTAACCGTGAAAGTGCATCGTTTTCCTTTCAGTTCTTTCTCTAAGGGGGATAAGCAGGCTGCTAATTTGTTGATGTACAGAATATGTGATTATTATTTTTATTGTTAACTATAATTCCCATTTAAGGGGAGCCCTAAAACACAATCAGTTTTCATGGATTTTTTTCTCCTTCTTTTTTGTGCCCAAAAATCGTATATTCACTGTGTTTCTTCTTCCTCTTATTTCCACTTCTTTCCTGTTTTCTTCTATTTGGGCGTTTGACAACATTTCCGTTTCCTGATTTTTTCTCTATATTTTTCCCTATCTGCCATGTCTTTTGTGGATATATCCAATTACTTGAGGTCTTCTATGGTTTCCATTAGCCGGTTGTTTTTCACTGTATTAGTTGTCATTATGTTAAAAAAATTTTGATCAACCTGTTTTCGTTTGTCCCATGTATGTGTCCGTAGAAGTATGTCCTCTTCTGATGTTGTTTATTCTCATCTCTCTCTCTGTTCGTACAGTTCTTTGCCGGAGTCGTTATCCAGATCCCCCCTGAATAGGCCAGTACATCTTTCTCAGTATTTTTCTCAGTATTTTCCTCTCTTGTTCTCCCATCTCCTTAAGTTTTGTTCTTCCCTTGGTTATTGTTGTTTTCGAGTCATTCAAGACTACCGTAGTGTTTTACACGGGCCGACATCACAGATCGCTTGCCAGGTGATATATTTGCTTCGAGAAACCTTCGGCAACGACTGCATCATCTCTGGTCAGTTTGAAGATGTGTGGCCTTCCAGATCTCCCCGACCTAAATTCATGTCACTTCTCGCTGTGGGAGAACTGAAAAATCGTTTCTATCAGGGATTGTATCCAGACTCTTCCTGATCTGAAGAATAGCATACGACAACATATCCCTGTAATTATACTGGATACGCTACGACAATCCTATGCCTATGCCATGTTACGGATGCACCATGTTGCTGAGCTGGAAGACCATTCAGAACACATGTTGTAACTTGCGACCATACACTAATCAATGTGCCAGAATCAGCGTTATAATGTGCTCGATAGTTCCTACCGTTTTCCTGAACGCTCACTACATTCTGAGTGCTTAAAGTATCATATTTTCACATGGTGGCAGAAAATGGAAATGTTATTTCTTTTTCAGCATATTTCTTGAGTGCACCAATTAATGAACATATGTTATATGTTTTAGTCTGCACTGCAGCATTCCGAAAACGGTCAGTTTCATCATAACCGCCCATAATGTACTCATGTAACGTTGGGGAGTTCTAATAACAATAAACGGTTCTTAGAACTGAGGAGCCATTTGTAATGGGCATATTTCAGCCTCTTCAGTGATTACTCAACAGCCTCCTTACCAACTTATTTTGTTGTGGGAATTTATTGTGAATTTATATGTATATATATATATATATTTCATAAATCTCCTTTTATGACATGTAAAGAAAATATTGTTTGAGTTGTGAAATTATTTTCAATTAACTATGTGCAGCTCCTGCGTATATTTGGCGGCTTTTACGCAGTAGGGAACGTCTTATATATGTAACAAGTATTGATTGTCGAACTGACGGTTGATGAGCGAGTAGCTAGAGGCAGAAGTCGCAGGTGCTTCGGTCGTTGGATGTGAATGTGAAATATGTTTGTGAAAAATTAATTAGTTTATAGAAGTAAAATCAGTTATATAGAGGTGAAAGGGAACAAGAATTTGGTCAGTGCATTGAGACGGAGAACGAAGTAGTTTAGAAGGAGGAACCAACGGAACTCACAACCTTCTGGAAAATTTAAGTATGGTCGTAACAGAAAATATCAAATAGCACTAAAGATGAGAAAGGTACCTATGGATTTTGGAGACGATATAGGTTGTTATAAATTGGTATGGAACTAACTGGGTACATGGAATCTTGACCTGAGAAAAATGACTAAGAGTCCGCTGGTAAATTTTCCGTGTCCTATGAAATGCTTAAATCGTTCATATGTGATTTTTAATAATCGACATCGACACATACTTCGATTTAGCTGCAAGTATGCTCGCTTGCACTAATCTAGATATGTATACATGTTGTAAACATTGCCTTAGATTCGTGTTACACATTTTGAATGCTTTTTAAACAATGAGGAGTATTGTAAATTAGTAGATCCCACGTAATCTTATTTGCAGTGCTCTGAAATGTCTTCTCACGGTTTCCCTTCTGTTGCATTTACACATGTGTGATACTTAAAAAATCTCTTCGTCGTACATACTGAGGGAAACGTAAAGATCCAGGACATTTTCTGTTGATTAGAATATTTGTGTTTGGAAATCTAACAGACGGCGTAAATTCTACACTACAGAAAGTTCAGTGTCTATATTCCAACGACAGTGGGCAAGAAATACCGCAGCAGAGTTTATGGATTACATTAGGAATGTTACTACCTTTTTGTCTATGAACAGTTGCGTTGACACATTATAACCAATCATAAATTTCCCAGTAGGGCTGGGTAACGTGTTTCTACTGTCATACAATACAAAAGTGAAGAGATTCCTACAAAATAAAGGGCCGAAATACAGTTTCAAAAAGGAAGTCAGTAACTGACGTTAACCAGAGTAGAAAATTCCAGTTTTTGTCAAGAAACTGTGGCATGAAAAGTGCTAACACCAGAAACTTATTGTGATAGATACAGGATATATAAGGTCACAAATTCGGGGTATTTCGAGACCAAAATATACGTTTCATTGCAGCGTAGTTTGCCTGTCTCGTCTTATCATGATTAATGGCCCAATAACAGTGCAACATCATCGTTTAAATGTATGGGTTCTGTCGAGCACCAGCCATTAATCTTTGCTTCAGCGAATTGCGTTGTATTCAGCGTATCATCACGCTAGGCACTACTTGGTAATAACAAATCATTGTTCTAGAAGAATTCAATAATTAACCATCCAAATTAATGAATAAGTCGAAGTTTTTATGTGAAGCGATCACTGACATTTCGCTGTAAGATTGTCACCTAACCCACAAATGCTATGTCGTGTTATTCTGTAATTTAACGTTTCAGTTTAAAATCGGAAGCTGTTCTCCTGCCACATTAGGTGCGTGTTTATTATCTGCTACCGAATAATACAAATAAATGTCGCAAGAAACATGAACAGTGATTGATTCTTATTATATCGCTGGATATGCCATTACTGATTAAATGGCATTTTACTACTGCTGGATGTAAATGGTATTCTACTACTGTTCTTGTACACTTTTATATCTTCTCATATCCCATGAACATATAGGCAATCAATTCATCTGTTCTTGCGACTGATGATAACATAGCTGTTACAGAAATACTTGGTGTCATGGCAACGTTTAAAATCCGACCCCCCAATATGCGTGTTAACAATTATGACCAACGAAAGTTCACAGACCCAGCGGTTCATATTTTGTATCAGTGACTTACCCAAACACGACTTGCTGCCTCCCCACCTCCGTTTCAGAAATTATAAATACAAGAAAAGATCATAAAATGAGCCTTTTAGCGATACAAATATAACAAAATTTTGAATTGTTCTTAAATTATTACGTATCTAATTAAGTGTCATTCAATACAAAAAATCACTTGCAGAATGCAAAAATGATGGTGTACTTTGCGTATCTGGAGGCTCCTTACAGATATTTTGCATTTCGTTTCTTTTCTTGCCAGTTCGCTTGACATATGTATTGCATTCTTCGTGTTTCCAGCTTGAAAATCCACCATCAACGAAAGCTTTTCTCGATCTTGTAGTCTGCCTTTCAATAGTGGCTATTAAATTTCGCTCACATACTTCACCACAGAATCGACAGGTCTCTTTATTGTCTTTATTGAGTTGAAGCCATGGGTTTTTTAAGAGCTTGAGTCACTGAGGTTGTCTTTGGCAGGTGGCGCTCAAAATCAAATTACACTTTTACGTTATACAATAATACACAAGAAATAACCCAAAAAATAAAAGAAAAATGCGAATGACGCTGGTATTCTGTATTAATGCGCATTTTTCATTCATATTTCCTTTATATAACCTGTTTCGAAATATCAAATTCTTGTTTGTCTTTGACAACAATTATTATTCAGATCACTATAATACTCTAAAAGTAAACGCACATACTACATATTCTGGAACTTAAAACTGTAGCACTGCGCTCTTCGACTTACAGTGTAGTTCTTAACTATAATTAAATAAAAGTAAGATTTACTTTATTTAAAATTATTCGAAGTTACAAAAAAAAAGGAAAAACTCATTGATGCCGTAACACGCTTTCGATTTTCACGGTCAGCAATCTCACTAAACGCTCGAAGACACAATTTTCTGTAGATATTTTAGGAGTCTCTTCCGCATTCTGCTGCGAAACTGCATCGTCTACGTTCTCTTCACGCTTCGTTTTGCTTCTCATCACGAATCTATCCATTTCCGTTTTAAGCGTTTCTACAATTAGACTTTCCACAATGAAAGGGAAACCTGAGGCAGAGTATTGTTCAGCCTATTGTAGACAGTCTCTTATTTTCTTATAACATTCATGACGCAGTGGGATAAAATACACTTCTTTATATTACAGTACTTTTATCGAAGAAAAGGCAATTGTTTATCAAAATTTTCATGCTTTAACTACACCAAAAAATCGAATAGCTGGAGCTAAGTAGAAACACTGACGAAACATAATTCCACTAATTATTTTTATAGTGTAAAGCTGTCAGGTGTGTGCTGTCAACCACTTAGTTTCTTATTTTTTGCAAAGATTATTGATGAATTGCTACCTATTTAGTGTTACATTCACAAATGCCGTTACTTCTAATTTTGTGAAAGTTTCATAAAGCGGATCTTATTATTACTTTTGTTTTGAAAATGCGATATTCTCTGGTTTCTATCGGTAACTGATCTGAATGCAATGAATTATTGGTAACAGATACTTTCTAACCCAAGGTTCCTTTTCCAGAAATTCTGTCTACATAAATTTTGATTCTTTTATTGTCCACGTATGAAATAAAAGCATTTGAACCTAAACTTTTACCTATTTAGTATGTCCTTGCACATGCGTACGTGTGGGACGGATTTATGTATCCAATATAATTTTTAATTGTGGTCTTCTTAAATTTATATCTATATTTCTGTTATTTTTCCCGTCATAGTAAAAAAATTTCAATTTCAAGGACCTTTTCTTAAGTTGCATAGCGATATATTCAGATTCAAAAAGTCCGCAGCTCGTGGTCGTGCGGTAGCGTTCTCGCTTCCCGCGCCCGGCTTCCCGGGTTCGATTCCCGGCGAGGTCAGGGATTTTCTCTGCCTCGTGATGACTGGGTGTTGTGTGATGTCCTTAGTTAGGTTTAAGTAGTTCTAAGTTCTAGGGGACTGATGACCATAGATGTTAACTCCCATAGTGCTCAGAGCCATTTGAGCCAGATTCAAAAATGTGAAACTCTATAATGCAGCTTATGGTAGCAGGTATTTTATTTAGTAACAATATAAAGATTTTCAGATTTGAAAAGTGACTGAAAGCAAGAGGAAATAAATATCACAAATTATGAAGGCATTGTGACAGCAAACAAAGAGTCATAAATGTGGGTGAAGTGTCAAGGATGAGGTGAAGTTTCATAAAAGAGAAAAGATTAGTAATAGATAATATTGCTTCTTCATTTTTGTACCATGCATCAAGCAGAACCAAAAGCCTGCAGATTCGCGAGGTCAACGTAATATCGTAAATTAACAGTTTACAGCCTTGAAAACTCATCTTTCTTAGGAAAAGAGCAGTCAAATTTTAGAAGGCCGTTAAGAGATGAGAGGAGAACGAAGATGCAAGTGAACAACCCGAATTTGGATAGTAATAATAATGAGGAAGGTCAGTGAAAATGAAATGTGTCGTTTCACTTGTGTGTGTCTTCCAGGAAATACACACCTGGAAATGGAAAAAAGAACACATTGACACCGGTGTGTCAGACCCACCATACTTGCTCCGGACACTGCGAGAGGGCTGTACAAGCAATGATCACACGCACGGCACAGCGGACACACCAGGAACCGCGGTGTTGGCCGTCGAATGGCGCTAGCTGCGCAGCATTTGTGCACCGCCGCCGTCAGTGTCAGCCAGTTTGCCGTGGCATACGGAGCTCCATCGCAGTCTTTAACACTGGTAGCATGCCGCGACAGCGTGGACGTGAACCGTATGTGCAGTTGACGGACTTTGAGCGATTGCGTATAGTGGGCATGTGGGAGGCCGGGTGGACGTACCGCTGAATTGCTCAACACGTGGGGCGTGAGGTCTCCACAGTACATCGATGTTGTCGCCAGTGGTCGGCGGAAGGTGCACGTGCCCGTCGACCTGGGACCGGACCGCAGCGACGCACGGATGCACGCCAAGACCGCAGGATCCTACGCAGTGCCGTAGGGGACCGCACCGCCACTTCCCAGCAAATTAGGGACACTGTTGCTCCTGGGGTATCGGCGAGGACCATTCGCAACCGTCTCCATGAAGCTGGGCTACGGTCCCGCACACTGTTAGGCCGTCTTCCGCTCACGCCCCAACATCGTGCAGCCCGCCTCCAGTGGTGTCGCGACAGGCGTGAATGGAGGGACGAATGGAGACGTGTCGTCTTCAGCGATGAGAGTCGCTTCTGCCTTGGTGCCAATGATGGTCGTATGCGTGTTTGGTGCCGTGAAGGTGAGCGCCACAATCAGGACTGCATACGACCGAGGCACACAGGGCCAACACCCGGCATCATGGGGTGGGGAGCGATCTCCTACACTGGCCGTATACCACCGGTGATCGTCGAGGGGACACTGAATAGTGCACGGTACATCCAAACCGTCATCGAACCCATCGTTCTACCATTCCTAGACCGGCAAGGTAACTTGCTGTTCCAACAGGACAATGCACGTCCGCATGTATCCCGTGCCACCCAACGTGCTCTAGAAGGTGTAAGTCAACTACCCTGGCGAGCAAGATCTCCGGGTCTGTCCCCCATTGAGCATGTTTGGGACTGGATGAAGCGTCGTCTCACGCGGTCTGCACGTCCAGCACGAACGCTGGTCCAACTGAGGCGCCAGGTGGAAATGGCATGGCAAGCCGTTCCACAGGACTACATCCAGCATCTCTACGATCGTCTCCATGGGAGAATAGCAGCCTGCATTGCTGCGAAAGGTGGATATACACTGTACTAGTGCCGACATTTTGCATGCTCTGTTGCCTGTGTCTATGTGCCTGTGGTTCTGTCAGTGTGATCATGTGATGTATCTGACCCCAGGAATGTGTCAATAAAGTTTCCCCTTCCTGGGACAATGAATTCACGGTGTTCTTATTTCAATTTCCAGGAGTGTAGCTTCTCATTTGGAAGATTAAGAGGAATGAATGAATATAAGGGATGAGACCACAAAATATACTACTATTCGACATGTACAGTCGACAAAACAGTGTTGTTCGCGGGCCTTTATCAACCCAGGTACCTTATATTGTGGACACCTCACACCAGTGGTAACACAACGCAGCCCCTTCCACAGGCACCATGTACGAATAATTACCGCCTTTTGTTTGACATATACAATATAACACCTAGTTCTATCTGTTTGGAACACTGAACTGCTTCTGCCACGAAGATACAATTAAGAGCCAATTATTTTAGTTAAGTGGTAGCCATGGCACAGTATTTGTGGCTCTGGAACGACACTGATATTGTTAGTGTTCTTGTCACCTCGATCCGAATTCTTATATGCTGTGTTGTTTGTTGATGTGTTTAAGCTTATCACGAATATTGTAGCTGTATGAGGTAGATAATAACACACTGCGCCACAAAACGGTGGATGACATTCAGTCTTTTGCTGTCAGAACGTCTAAGCATACAGAGACCTCCAGAGACCGTGTCCTCATATTAGTCCAGTATGATGGGTTCAGTGCGCGTGAAGTGGCAGCCAGGTGCGGCGATCAATCGCGCCGTGCTCAGAAATGGATGAAGGATAGTCACGTGACAGAAGTAACTGGCCCGATTCGAGGGTCGGATTCACTAAGATGTCTGCGCCTCAGGAAGATGTTTTAGTAGCACCCGCAAGTAACGTCGGTTTTTAAATTTCCCTGTCCGAATCGGTGAAAATGGAACCTTGTAGGACCACTACGTTGTGTGTCTGTCTGCCTATCTATCCGGCTGTTGAAAACGCTTTTTCTCAGGAACAGGTTGACGCATCAAGTTGGAGTTTATGCCACATACTAAGGTATAATAAACGTTAGCTTTTAAGTCAATGCAATCAAAAGATACGGCCATTAATGCCCAAATTCTGAGTCTCATAAACTCAGTTGTCGACATCTACAGTGTACTTCCCGCTGATCTAGAGTCATGAAGCTTGCGAAGAAGTAAAGTTTCACAATAAAACCTACGGAAATATTCGAAAATTTGTTAATCTGTAATTACATGAACCGAACACCTTTAATTTGTCATGTCCTATCGGACTGCCTGACTTTCCGTCCGTTAAGAAGCGTGTTTCTCAGGAACGGATAGACGTGTCAGCTTGATATTTATGTCCCATACTAGGGTATGTGTCCCTTGGCGGCATAAGAAAGTTTATCTTCTAAGTCAACGCAATCAAAAGATACGGACATTTATGTCACATATGTTGATAGACCCCAACCAGCTCAATAAAAGATACAGGTATTTCCCGTTGATATACAGCCAAGAAATTTGGCAAGAAGCTACGTTTCACATTAAAGATAAAGGAAAAAGCAGAAAATCGTTAATTAGTAATAATAGCACACAGAAAACATTTCTTTTTTCAAGTGTCATGTGAATTTAAATTAATAAGGGACCATCAAAAGTTCCTATTCGAAGGCTGTACACTCTGTAATCGGTATACCAACTAGGCAAAATCGGCTTATGCATTGAGGCAATTATCTCACCAACGCACCAGGTTTAAGGTACCCATTGAGTAAATACCAGATCGTGTTGCATGAAGAAGTCCGTTAGCGCCTGCTGTACATACTTGCCCAACGGTAGTTGTAGGCTCGTCAACACATTTTTTTAACTGACCGAAGGCGTGATAATCGCATGGGGAGAGATCAGAAGTATTTGGCGAGCGCTCGAGTATCTCCCACTTGGGTTTCTTCAGGATTACGACATTTGCATTGTGAGACATGCACTATGATGAGTCACCAGCACCCCCTGTCGCAGTTTTCCCAGTCGCTTCGCCTTAACTTTCCAATGAAGATATGATGTGTACCAGTGTTTGGCCTCCAGTAGCCACGAAAATAAAACGGCATGTTGGTCCTCTTTGGACGCATCCGATAATATCGTTTCCATAGTTCGTGTTTTCGGTTTTACCACACGCACATCCAAGACAAATGCCACTGCAATCTCTTGCCCACAATTGAGGTATGTATACGCGTAACGGAGACGCGCTAAGTTGCATGTACACTGTAGCAACGCCCTGAAACTGAAACCTTTTAATCGCCCCTTATAAAACGAAAAAAATTGAAAACATTCTAAGAAGTCTTGGAACTCCTAGTAACGATATCTTGCCAACATGAATGTGCGGTAACAGGCAAACATCGTCGAGGTTGTTGATTCCTGGGGTGAATAAACTGTCTATATACATAATTAGGTTTCTACGATTTCCTCAAAGCGCAGCTCCTACTCGCTCCTGAGCAATTGTTAAACGTCGTCCAGCTCAAGAATTAGACGAATTTCCCTGTACGCTCCCAAACTGTTCGCAAAAGCTTACAGGATGCTGGCCTCAGAATTCATGGGGTCCGGTCTGATGCTCACAGAATTTATAGGCTTGCCTTCGCTGAACCAGCAACACATCATTTTTCAAATGAATCAATATTTACCATTGTGAATGTGGGTCATTTACTGTCTACAGGCCATGAGAAGCATTTTGCCACCTACATCACGTGGTGCAATATTCTCGTGTTGGCCACATCATTGTTTCGTTCTGGTAGTGGATGTCGTAAGAGAGGCAGGGATACTTCATGGAATTTATGGCCTCCTCGCCGCGTCTCAGTAACTATACACCACGAAAAACAATATGTATACGATTAAGAGAAACTCTGTCCCAATTGAAAATCCATTTCCACCAGGACTACTCACCATTTCACACGAGTCGAATCGCTCAGCAACGGCTTTCACAACAGGCTGACATCAACGAGATCGACTAGCCTATTCGAGCCATGGACTTCAACACTTCTGAAAATTAGTGGTCAAAATGCGCACAGTCATAAGGCATTCGACTGCACACCTAGCAGAACAGCGCCACGAAACGGCATCAAGAAAGGGCTGACCAGGCCGCCAGGGCGCCTAGAAGTGTGGGCAGCGCCACACTTCTAGGAAGTCAGATTTCAGCGCCCCCTGTCAATGCTGATTTAACCAGCTGCCCATCGTCGGCCCAGTTCGGACGCAGTCTTCAAGAACATCAAGTCCGAGCAATATGGAGATATCACTTAGCCTACGTTCTTCCAGTAGTAATAGTAGCTAAAGTACTTCTCTGTCGAAAACACAGAAAGTACAGGAACTAAGTGAAGTTAAGCTATACATATTTCCTCTTTAGAAATAAAGTGTTCATTGAATCTTCCCGTGAATTCTACAGTCATTTTGGATTCCTGCCATCGGAAATTGCAACTTCTCTCCTTCCTTGTTCTGTCGATACTGACTCCCACAGTATGCGATACATTAACATGAACTTACACTGGCCGTCATCGGTTGGTGTTGGATACATATTGGAGAGTCTCGCGGACGATGAGACAAATGTCCGGAGGCTGGCCGTCTCCGTATCTCGTCGGATGAGGCAGGTATAGGATGGCAGCGGTGGCTGGAGCTCGTACTAGACTCATCTCTGATGTGAAACTTTACTCGTCTTTCATTACTTCATATTACGACACTTGATGCAACTGCTCCATATTTGTTAATTGGAAGTCTATTTTAAATTCATTAACTTCAAATTTTATGTACTGAATCCGTGGTGCTTACCACTTAATTCATCTATATTCGAAAAATACATAAACAAGTAAATTTGAATCGCTACAGAAGTTGTGTCCCAATACGAAACAGGCAGAGGCAACATTTAATATGGCCTAATATCAGAACACAAAAATCCTAAAATAATAACCTTCCTTTCCATACTGCCTTTCCTACATTTTCTGCGTTTATTGGCCAAATAAGTGTTGTCAAGTTATACGAAAACTCTTTTTCAAGCTAACTTTCTTCGGGAGACAAAGGATAGAATTCCATCCACTGTACCCATTTCTCTACAGTATTCGTCAAGAAAGGGCCATTGGAGAATATGCATTCAGTGTCTTCTTCTTGAGATTGCACACCTGAAGCATTTCCCTCAATTAAATTGTGTCAGACTCCGAAAGAAAGGAATACTATGTTTCGTGTATTTTTATCTTTTGCGTTTTGGATCACAACAGTTTCGCTTTTGTCTAAGCCCGCTACAGATTCCTTCTCCTCGAATAATTTCAAACTTGCCCTGTATGAGGACGATGTTAGCTGCTTAACAGATTTAGAACACGGTGATGTTTCCGGAGCTGGTGAGTGTTGGTGTGGCTTGCTGGTGTTTAGAGGTGGCCAGATACCATTAGGACTCACATTTAGAGTGTTGTTAGCATCCTGTACGTCAAACGGCTCGTGTACTGCAAAGTCTTGTCCCTAGATATATACAAGTTACTTGGGAAGATTTCAGTTTACAGGAGGATTTATAACGTTTTCCAATACTTCTGATAGCAAGAAGACCGCTCCAAAAATACTCGTAATAAAAAATTAGGCTAGTACTGGACCTAGATTACTTGCCAACCTATTTTCCGTTTCTTAGGGTTAACGCATTTTAAACGGTCCGATGAATTCCACAAAAGAGGCTGCACGGTATGTGTGGAAAGTGGTGATATATGGATGATGCGGACACGGATTTCTCTTGCTTTGACTATCACACAATCATTATATGATGCCCATAAAGTATCACCACAACGCCATCACCACCATTTGTTTTCAGACATTCACAAATTTGTCAAATCGCTTAGTAAAAATATGAGCCTCAGTCCAGGTACCATAGTGGTAAGCTGAAGTTATTCTACTGTCAGGCTTCATGTGTAGATATGCGGTACTGTCGCGTATTAAAATATCAATATATCGCATGTTAGGAATAAACCGTTTTGCGATAGAAACTTACCTTCATAGATGTGCTGCTCCGACTGAAGGACTCTTCACTATAGCGAATGAAAGAGTACGTTGTGAAGCATATTATTACCGTGTGAAAAATATAATCATTTGAATGTTGTTGCAGCAGATACTCAACCTTATATGTTAAAGCCCTACAAGCACATACACTCAAACACTTGAAATTCAACGATTTTAAAGATCAAGGGTTCTTGACAACGTCCAGGTCACTGCTCTACGCTTGAGGCGCTGTGAGAACTACGTAATGAAACTTACCAACGGATCTGAGAACTCACTTGAGTCAGAAACCACAAGTCTCTCATTAGTGAACCGTCTCATAGTAAGCATCTCTCATTTATATTGAATATCATTTTCAGTAATGATAGCATATTTTGTGTGAAGTGAAAACAATGTAAAATGAGGACATAAAAGGTCATTACCTCCCATTCTAATTGCATTAAGGCATAACGTAGGACCTTCCATTATCTGGTGCCTGTGTTTTGCTACCATTCAAATTACGAATTCCGTTTTCCATGAAAATTAGGGAGAAGCGAACCATAATTTCTACTCGGAAAACATTCTACGATTGTCCTGTCGAATGGAAACTCGTACAGTGTATTACATGTTTACCTCTTTTAGATTATTATACACAACCAGCCAGATTTTAATAAATATTTTCTGACATAATTTAAACGTCTTATTTTGGCAGACCACTCCCTTAAGGAAATAGAAGAAGGCATGGAAACCTTGGACAAAGACATTGACAGGAAGAACTGGAAATCGTCATTCATAAAATGGAACATGCCAACATTCTGGATGCGAAAGGTAATGAGAAAGGAATTAGATTTCCCAGATCCTTTTTAGAGTTATTTTAAGGTAGATACATAATTGTAAATTTGCACTTCTTGTTTGACGAAATTACTGGAATCCGACGACCATACACTTAGGAATAAGACAATGAAGGCGACCTATATAACAGCTTTATGTTTAAGCCGGTAGCTAGACATACGCAGTAATAGCGCCGACATGTCAGTTCACAACAAACACCGGAGATCAGCGTAAACGTCAACGTGACACTTTGGGAGCCGACAGCAGATGAACACGACGCGTCGTGGTGCAGTGTGTGGTGTGAGATGGGACGGTCACTGACAGAACTGATCGATTTTAGCTTAAAACAAGACTCAGAGTCAAATGTGTTTGTATTCCAATGTATTTTATGATCGCCGTAATTGTGATGGTAACCTTTTTAGCATTTTTACTTCGTGACCTAAGTTTTACCAGTCAGATAGCGAAAAAGAACTCTGATTCGACGTGGAAACCCATGAACTTTCCACCTGAGTTACTTGTAAAGTGACAATGATATATCCTTCCGTCCGCATCTAGCTCTCTCTCTGTCTCAAATCATTACATATTCCGCCATCACTCTCGACATCCTATACTCCCATGTATCATATTTATTAATCTCCAGTGTCGCTTATATTACGTCTCCCTAGTAAGATAATATGTTACGATTATAATCCGGTGGATATAAAATGTAGACTGGCAATGGCAAGGAAAGCGTTTCTGAAGGAGAGAAATTTCTTAACATCGAGTATAGATTTAAGTGTCAGGAAGTCGCTTCTGAAAGTATTTGTAAGGTGTTTAGCCATGTATGGAACTGAAACGTGGACGATAAATAGTTTGGACAAGAAGAGAATAGAAGCTTTCGAAATGTGGTGCTACAGAAGAATGCTGAAGATTAGGTGAGTACAGCATATAACCAATGAGGAGATATTGAACAGAATTAGGGAGAAGAGGAGTTTGTGGCACAACATGACTAGCAGAAGGGATCGGTTGGTAGGAAATGTTCTGAGGCATCAACGGATCACAAATTTAGTATTGGAGGGCAGCGTGGAGGGTAAAAATCGTAGAGGGAGAGCAAGAGATGAATACACCAAACAGATTCAGAAGGATGTAGGTTGCAGTAGGTACTGGGAGATGAAGAAGCTTGCACAGGATAGAGTAGCATGGAGAGCTGCATCAAACCAGTCACAGGACTGAAGACAACAACAAAAACAACAACAACATATAATGCGGTACCGACATCAACGGGGAGAAAGAGTTACTCCAATTTGTGATGTGGCTGTACACTCCGAGAATGCTCGATATCGGACTTAGCAATTTTCCGTGCAAGTTTTCGTCTGCTAACTGTACACTGCACTTCTGTTAGCAAAACAAATGTCTAAAGTAACTAACAGATAAACTAGCCATCAGAAAAATATTCTAAAAGCAAACGAATAGTGTATTACAAAGGATGCATAAATCAACAAAATTAAAAAAAAATTATAATGTATGACAAACAAAGTTTTGGGTCTTCAAGTTTACTGACATACAAATCTGATGAAAGCATGCTTCGAACAATGGCCAAATTAACTAGGTAAAACATTGAAATCAATAGATTTATCAAACAAATTATACAATGTTTAATATTTGAGGACTAACTGATGAGAGGTTCTTCATTGGTAACTAGTTAAGAAGTTGTCAACGTTATAATAGTAGTGTCTTGCAGCTTCCATCAAGAAGTTAATCTAGTATAGGTAACTTGAGGAGACTGTTCATCTGGAAGTGTAATTATCAGAACTTAATGACTTCGTGTTACAGTTCTCCACGTTCGCTTGCATTCTGAACGTATATAGTTTTTACTGTATCATGACTAATACCTCGTCAGTCACTGGTCATCATGGCATAATTATTTGAAAAATACAATAAAACAGCACTCATATGTCACTGACAATGAGAACTTCACAATACCCAAATCGTAGATCTTATTTATAAATTTTCTGCACAGATATGAGGTTTTGATCGTCCACATTCGCGTTCCAATAATCCTGTTGGAAGTTATTTGTGCCGTAGAATTGCCAGAACATATGAGTTACACCAACACAGAGAAATGATTTCGAGTGTTCACACATACAAAAAGAAAACATTTTATACTACCACTAGTACGTACGTATGGACCCTTGCCGACAGAAAAGGCGAGGCCTGGTCAAATGAGTCCCTATTTCAGTTGGCAACACCTATAGGGTTCGGGTATGGTGCAGACCCCAGAAAACCATAGACCAAAGCTGTCAACAACTCAGTGTGAGTTGGCGGTGGCTGTGTAGTAGTGCGTCCGCCCCTCGTGGTCTCGCGTTAGCGTTCTTGCTTCCCGAGCACGGGATCCCGTGTTCGATTCCCGGCGGGATCAAGAATTTTTCCTCCCTCGAGATGACTGGGTGTTATTGTGTCGTCTTCATCAACAACATTCATCCCCCTTACGGTCGGAGGAAGGCAATGGCAAACCACCTCCACTAGGACCTTGCCTAGTAAGGCGGCGCGGTTCTCCCGCGTCGCTCCCCTACGCTCTGTAAAGAAGTATGTGACTCATCATCATCATCATATAATGGTGTGGACTGTGTTTACATACACTGGCTTGGGTTCTCAGCTCCAACGAAACTGATCATTGATAGAAAATGCTTGTTTTTGGTTACTTGGATACCATTTACTTCATGTTCAAAAACAACGAGGTCATGGCACGGCGCCACATTTGTTCGCAACTGGTTTGAAGAATATGGTGAACAATTCGAACGAATAGTTTGGTCACCCATGTCGCCCAACATGAATCCCATCCAATATTTCGTTAACATATTGAGGCGTCAGTTCGTGTAAAACATGTTGCACCGGCTACAGTTTCGCAATTGTTTACGGCTATAGAGGAAGCGTGGCTCAATATTTCTGCAAGGGAATTCCAACGACATGTTGAGTCCATGCCACGTCGAGCTGCTGCTCTACATCTACATCTACATCTATGTGATTACTATTCACAATGAAGTGCTTGACAGAGGATTCAATGAACCACCTTCATGCTGTCTCTCTACCGTTCCACTATCGAACGGCACGCAGGATAAACGAGCACTTAAGTTTTTCCGTGCGAGCCCTGATTTCTTTTATTTTACGAGTGGCAGAAGGAGATCTGACACGAAATTAGAAGCTACCGCATGACATTTGCCGCTGAGTGTAATTTCCTCCTCTGTTTATGGAGGGAATGTGTGAAACCATGTATTGGCTGTGGTGAAACTGAAATCGAAATGGCTGAGATCTACTAACGTGTTGCCTCGCTGGTATTCGCTGCTGTTATTTCGACACTGGACTGATTACTTACTGCGTTCTTTTGATTTGGGAGTGTCTCTTCCAGCGCACAACTTCGTTAAAAGCTCTGGAATTGTATCCATAGACACCAACTGAGCGATTACACGAAAGAATATAAACTGGTTTTATTTAAGCACCACTACAGTTTTGGGCTCAAAATAAGGAAAACCACCCGATTTTCACAGGTCGTAGAAGATCAAAAATTTTTTAGGGGTATCCGTGTCGCTGAAGCTCGCCAAGGAGGCGAGTGCCACGTGGCTTATTTCACTGGTAAGGCCAGCTACATGTGTCACCTTCTCCGCTGCGGCCCGTTCGCGCCCGAACAGCACGAAGCCCCGCAAAGTAGCCGTGATGTATGCTGCAACTGTGCCGCTGACACAGAGCGACGTTCCACAGACACCAAGGGCAGACGTTTAGCATAGTTCAGAGCGTTTCAGAAGGGCATGCAGTAGTTTCCGTTTATCAATTTTAAGAATATTTACCTTTGTAGTAAAACAAAAGAGAGATATCATACGTAGGATAATATGTACTAGGGAAAATGAATAAGTATTGCAATATTTTTTTAAAGAAGTAATGTAACTGGGAAAACAAAAACACAAGTCGATTGATATTCTCTGTAATCTCCCTCAACGTTTATGAATTTATTGCATCTCTTGACCAGGTTTCAAATTCTGCCTTGGGTAGGAATCGAACTCCTTCACTGGACCAAAATGGTAAAATTCTCTTAGAGTCTGGTTAAGATTTTACGATGGTGCACTGGATTGTCTTTGCAGCTCTATGACAAAGGTCATTATTCTGAAGCCAATTTAGTTTGGAAATCTTCCTTGTCCTCATACTTTTGATTTTGGGCTTAAAAGCTCATAGTAACTCCCGCTAATTACTTCTTGACGCTCAGGAGTGTAATGAATCAGTAGTAGATATTTATACCCCAGAGCACTGTCCTTATGCAGATGCATCACTTATGTACTTTTTCGCTGTAGGCGAAGATGGTTGCTTCCAAACCAATCTCTCCTGCTTACTCTGTGGTTCGTAGTGGTGGATCTACATCTCACCAGGGCCATTTAAGTGGCTGAGAAAGTTTTCACTTTCCTCTTCGAAACGCCTTATATATAATTCTAATATTTCCAGACATAACTGTATATTTTTGGCTATCAGTTGACGTGATACCAAATGAGCACTTTCTTAACTGACAGTCGCTAATGTAGAACGGTGGCTATTGATTAGCTCCCATTTCTAATGATTAGCACGCTAAATTCTCCCAGCTGTCTCGCTGTTTCTGTCCGTTGCTGAAAAGGATTGCTCTCCGTCTCAGACAGCCATACGTCCACTTTTGAAGGGATTTATTTACTAGAAAATATTTCGTTCACAAAGACAGCTATGACATCTGCGTTCTGCGAATAATTTCCACTGCCTTAGTCCCTTTACAGCGCAGCAAACGAAGCAGTCCTATCAGTTCTTCCTTCGCGCACACCGACTATGGTGCGTTCACAATGAACCCGCTGAAACCACTACGAAAGAGCGGTCATTGATCAAATGCATGTAACGCATAGCAATAATAGTTGGGTTGAGATATATCCTTGTTATGATAGTGTTGTCAACCTATGGGACAGAAGAAAAATTGTCTTTGCTTGCTGAGAAGTTCTTGTACGTACAGGAATGTGATGTAAGAGCTCAGTAAAGCAGGAATTAAACAACTAGGATGGACTTATTTTCTGTTATCGCATTTTCATCTCACTTACTGACAGCGAACAGCTGCATCCATAAAGAAGTTGATCACACCAATATAAGGTATTTTGCAACAAAGTTAGCTGTCAGATGAGTGTGTGCGTGAGGATGGGTAGGAGTGAGAGAGGGGGCGGAAACTGAAAGGTTGCTGTAAATTACTAGATTCCAGTTTCAGTTACTTAGGAAACAGCGAATTACAGTTTACAGCCTATCAATATTTTGTGTAATTTCCAGTCTGAGGTCCTTTCTTGTAACCTCCTTCCATATTTATAGACGACAGTAATCATTCACGTATACTTAAGTGTCACCTGAAGAGAGGGCTTCGCTTGGCATTAAGCAGCACTATGTATTCTCCATCATCTTCATCATCGTCATCACATCGGTGCCACAACACCAGCCACCAGGCAGTTACTCCACGTACCGCCTCCATAACCTCTAGCGAAGATGAGTGGTCGTCTCCCGAGTGGGGCGTCGTCACAATATAACAGAACATGCAGCTGATTCCAACACCCATATCAGACAGGGGCTCCCTGCCCCAGCAGTGCGTGGTGACAGCCTAGCGACACCAGGCTGAAGCCGCCACCCATTTCAAGAACCTAGCCACTGTCTTTGAAGAGAGGCGTAGCTGCCTCACTACACCATGTACGAAAACCAGTAATTTTCTTTTATTTTGTTTTCAGTATCTTCTCTGGGCCTTATGATATGTCAGTAACACTCGCTCGTCCTTTTCCATGCCCAACACACTACAGCAAGATCCACATATCTGTGGCAGAGATTGGTGCGAGCTATGCCCGCTTGCTGTCCACCCGGCTCCAGCGCCAGACTGGCGCAAAGTACATTTTCTGAGTGACTCTTTCACGTATTTCCCAATGGAACATCGCCACAAAAATCTCCTGCAACAAAGAACCAGTATAATTCACCTCCTGTGACGCAACAATGGTAGAAATCATCCTCTACCACGAAACATTGTTCTACATTCACGCAAAATCAGTACAATGCACCCTCTGCCATGGCCAAACAGTACAGAGCTCCTTACCTTGCAACGTGGAGTGAAGCACCTTCTGCCAGGCGACAGCAGTATATAGCAACGTCTGCTGTGCCATAATTTGTAAAAAGCACCCTATTCCAGGCAACATGCCAGGCAACAATGGTACGATATACTCTACACCACACAGAACTGGCGTGAAGCATTGTATGCTGCATAAATTTGGTAGGTTTCTCTCCTTTTCCAAGTAAAACTGGTGTGAAGCACCCTTTGCCATACAACAGTAGGAAAAAAACACCCTTTGCCATGCAATGGTGATAGAATGCACCATCTGCCAGACAACATACGTGTGAAACACCCACTGCAACACATCATCAGTGCGAAGCCCCATATGCTGTGGAACACTGTCACAAAGCTCTCTCCGCCACACAGGATTATTACACATTATTCTCCACCGGAAAACGCGGTGCAAAGTACTCTCTTCCACCCACCATAAGTGTGAAACTCCGTCTGCCAAGCAACATCAGTATGAAGCACTCACAGACACCCTTTGACACATAACATTTGTAAGACACACCATCTGCCAGCAACATTGACGCAAAGTACCGTCGGCAATGTTACAATGTTGCAAAACTCCCTTTACCAAAGAACATTTTTATGAAACACACGCTGCCACGCAAGATCGATAGGGAGCACATACTGCCACAGAAAATTTATATAAGGCGTCCTGTGATATGGAATGATGATACAATAAACCCTCTGCCACGTGACATCCATTCTCTGTTACGCAGCATTATTACGAGTTACCATCCGCCACCCAGCGCTGATACGAAACAGCCTCTACCACACAATATTGCTATGATTAACCCTACGCCACGTAACATCGATAGGATGCAGCTATTGCCACAAAACATTTGTATGATGCGCCCTCTGCCAAGCAACATTGGCGAAATACACCTTCTGCGTCATGAAATCAGTACAAAATACTCTCTGCCACTTAGTATTGGTATGAACCACCCCCCACCACACAACACTCATGTGAGACGACCTCTGCCACACAACACCTATATGAAACAACCTAAGCCACGTAAAATTACTGTGACGTAATCTTCGTGAAGCTAAAATTGTAAGAACCATCCATTGCCTCACAACATTTTAACGGAACACTCTGCCACAAACAGTCTGTTCAAAGCACCATCTGCCGTGCAACATCAATACGAAGCACTCTCTGTTCTGCAACACAGCATGAGGCACTCTCAGCCACGCAACACTGATACGTAGCACTCTCTGTCATGTAACAATGGTAATAACGACCTACACCACGCGACACTGGAGCGAGGTGCTCACTGCAACATAACGTTGCTGTGAGCCACCCAGTGTCATGCTGTGTCGACAAGAAGCACCCTCTGCCACGTACCATTGGTAAGAAGCACCCTCTGCCTTGTAGTAGTGGTAAAAAAGACCCTCCCCTACACCGCGTCAGCACAAACACGCTGTGCCTCTGAACTATGGTACGAAGCACACTCCGCAACGTATCATTAGTGCGAAGCTAGCTATGTCATACATCCTTATGAAACAAACCTCTGCTGGGCAAAATCGTTAAGAAGCACCCTCTGCCACGCAACATTGGCATGAGGCAATGTAATGTCAGCGCTAAGTACCTTCTGTCACTCAGCTTTGGAAGGACACACCCTGTTCCACCCAACGTAGATATAAAGTGGCCCTCTGTCGCGTCACATCGGTAGGAAGCACCCTCTGGCATGTGTCATTGACAAGAAGCGCCTTAAGCCACACAAAATCAGTATAAAATCTCCTGTGCCACTTAACACTGTTACAAGTACCCTTCAAACAGCAACATTAGTCAAAAGCAAACTCTGTCACACAACCTCAATACAAAACACCCTCTGCCATGTAAAATTTGTGAGAATCACCGTCCACGACGCAATATTGACGTGAAGCACTCTCTGCAACGTAAAATCGGTGCTAAGTACTCCGCCAAGCAACATTTGTATGGAGCATCCTCTGCCACATATTGTGGGGGTGCTCTACGGACACGGATTATGAAGCTGGACTGCAACGCCAGGCCTCTTAAGTTACAGTGATTAGAGGGACTGTCTCAGCTATATGGAAGTGGGATTGTTTTCACTTCTGGGGAGGGTTCATCTTTATTCATCATATTTCAACCATTCTGCACTAAATATTAGTAAGTTATACACATCGCTTCGTCGTAAAGAAGTCTACCGATCTGTGAAAACATTATGAAAACCTGTACAAAATAGTTCCTGAGAGTAGCCCGTACTTACAGACCAGCGACAGGTAACTTTAGATTCTATGAGCACGAATAGACAGAGGGCAGCTTAAAAAGAGAGATAGAGCGTGCTTCCAATCATTTTATATTTAGTCCAGGAATTACTTTTGCGTAGTAGCTTTCGGAACTAGAACTACAGAGAAAGCAAAATATGGAACACATCTGCTACAAGAAGAAAATGCAGTTTAAGTTTGTATCATCAATAATTAAATCTGACATTAGATGGATTAGATGCAATGGAGGTGGACTCGAATGCTAACGAGCTATAAGGTTTCCTGAAACAGTCAATTACGAAAGCAGCATAGGAGGTTTGAGGAAGAGAAAGGCAGGCAAAAGTAAGAACTGAATGTGTGCCCACGGACTTATGGGGGCGATTGAGGAAATGAAGAAATTGTATCACATATGGTGAAGGTCTGGGAATGAAGAGGCGCAAGGTATATACAACGAGAAGTGAGAAATTACCAAGAAGATCAAGGGAGAGAAATGGGAAAGAACATATGGTGAAACAGAACATTCCCCTGGATATAGGAGATCGGCAGGAGAATAATAAGGAAGATAAAGTTAAACTTCCTGGCAGATTAAAACTGTGTGCCCGACCGAGATTCGAACTCGGGATCTTTGCCTTTCAGGGGCAAGTGCTCTACCAACTGAGCAACCCACGCACGACTCACTCCCCGTCCTCACAGCTTTATTTCCGCCAGTACCTCGTCTCCTACCTTCCAAACTTTACAGAAGCTCTCCTGCGAAACCTTGCAGAACTAAAGCTGTGAGGACGGGGCATGAGTCGTGCATGGGTAGCTCAGTTGGTAGAGCACTTGCCCACGAAAGGCAAAGGTCCCGAGTTCGAGTCTCGGTCCGGCTCACAGTTTTAATCTGCCAGGAAGTTTCATATCAGCGCACACTCCGCCACAGAGTGAAATTCTCATTCCGAAGATAAAGTTAGGTAACACAGAACCTATATTAGAGGAAGATGTAAAAGAGACGCTGAAAGAGGCAAGGAATGGAAAGACAAGAGGGCCTGCTGGAGTTGTGATGGAAATGTGGAAACATGGCGGCCGGCCGGAGTGGGCGTGCGGTTCTAGGCGCTACAGTCTGAAACCGAGCGACCGCTACGGTCGCAGGTTCGAATCCTGCCTCGGGCATGGATGTGTGTGATGTCCTTAGGTTAGTTAGGTTTAATTAGTTCTATGTTCTAGGGGACTGATGACCTCAGAAGTTAAGTCGCATAGTGCTCAGAGCCATTTGAACCATTTTGGAAACATGCCCCCCCTCCCCCCTCAAGTCGTGAGACGTATTTGTAAACTGTTCAGTCGGATTGTTGAATGTGAGGATATACCATGGGAGTGATGTGTATAATATATGTATGATATTTATAAAAAAGGAAACAGGGAGCACCGCTATACCGTAAAACAGTTTGGAGAATGCGATTCAGGAAAATATGCGAGGGAAACAGGTAGTTTCACACTTGGATGGTCTTGTATGGATCATATTTTTAGCCTTAGGCAAAGAAATAAGAAGTCTTATGCTAAAGGTATCTGTGGATCTAGGGAAAGGGTATATTTCAGCACCCATCAATGTACTAAGCGCAGCAACGGAGCGTACAGGTTCAGAAGCAAAACAAATATCCCTAATTCGGATATTAACTGCTGCCACCAATAGTGCGCAGCAGTTAAATCACGGAGAAAGTTGTGTGAGACATTTCAAACATCGAAAATACTTAGACAGAACTCCAGTAGGATGCCGATCCTGTTCCAAAAATATATGTACTGTATATTCGAAGGTTCAAATCAGCCTCGCGGAGGATTGGGAATTTCTTTCGAGCATGGTACTATCTACTCCATATTACTTGCTGATGTTTGAGTACTGATGGCACAAAATAGAGAGGCTGTCGAATTTACGAGAAAGAAATTAACGGAAGGATTTGAACGTGGTGGGATTAGAAAAAATATGAGGAAAAGGAATATCTAATTGTGGGAGGAGATGGAAGTGATATAGTACCGCCACAAGGAACTATTAAGGCTGTGAAGCAGTTCAAATACCTAGGTTGTGTGCAGCACATATGGAACACAGCATCCACGTGGCAAGAGAAGCAATCAACATGCGAAGTGGAGTTCAGTGGAGTCACGCAGTATCAAAAGAAAGAAAGAAGGGAGTCTGCATACATTAGTGGAAACTTTACTAACGTACGGTGAAGAAGGATGGACCCTGGGTGAGAGCCGGCCGGGGTGGCCGAGCGGTTCTAGGCGCTACAGTCTGGAACCGCGAGACCGCTACGGTCGCAGGATCGAATCCTGCCTCGGGCATGGATGTGTGTGATGTCCTTAGGTTAGTCAGGTTTAAGTAGTTCTAAGTTCAAGGGGACTGATGACCTCAGATGTTAAGTCCCATAGTGCTCAGAGCCATTTGAACCATTTTTAACCTGGGTGAGCGGCAGGGAAGCAGTCAGTAGATAAGGATGGAAATACTACGGCAGTCGGGATACCCAGTATCGAGCGGAGAAAAATGGGAAAATTAGGGAGATAAAGGGCATGGAACAACCGGTCGTACAAACAACTGAGAATAAACTCTTCAGTGGTATGGCCATGTACGGTGATGCAAAGATGATAGCCAAAGCAATCCAGAAAGGAGGAAACGTGGACGGCCGTGGTTAAAACGGAGAGTAGGAGTAATTTCAATCAGAGGAAGAGGAATGTGACGGAGGAAGACTGGCATGATTATGAGTGCTGGCGAACGGAAATACAGGGCAACTGCTAAAGAGTGGGGAAGCTCTTGAAAGTAAAGGTAAGAATAGACAGAGAGAAGACAGATTAAGGAAACTGAAAAAGAACACGAGGTTACTTCGAAAAATTACACTGTTCTGGCAGCCCATCTGTAGAATCCACTAAAAACAAAGGTCACAAGCAATGAACGTGCTTTCTATCATCATCTTTGGTAGGTGTAGACGTTACTGCTGTTTTCGAACTGCGATAAATAACTACCAACTATTTCCTGTGTCTGGTGGGTTGAGAATCATAAAGCCCAACGCACTACAAGAGTATTGTGCTATATAATATCCTGTGCGATCGCTTTTTCCCAGTCAAGAACTTGTTTCCAGATAAACATACCACTTTTTGGGATGAAAGACGAGGGTCTGGAAACTGAGAAATTTTAAATATATGGATCTGTTTGACTCTGAATCTAGGAATAATACAGGCTCTAACAGTTTTAGTACTCAGATGTCACGAGAGCAGTTCCGTCACTAATGACCTTAATGTTGACGGGACATGTAACTCTAGGCTTCCTTCCTTCATACGAAAGCTATTACAACTGACATTACCATGTACAAAAATTCTTGTGAAATTCTGGCTGAGAGACGGAGCTCAGTCTAAGCTTACGAAATTTACCGACTCTTTCCAGGCCACCCAAACTGAAGTGTCAATGCTGCTCTGTAGAACGTAAAATATGTCACGAGTATCGATTAATGTGTTTCCATGCGCGAGGTGTTAATTTACAAGCAGGGACAGGTGTCAGACACAGAGCTGTTCCCTGTTCCCGATAAACAAGCGTGAGCTTGTTGTACTGAAAAACGTGAGAGTAGTCTTTACGTCGATACCTCTAGTATGTCGACTGGTTCTGGCTGGTTTCGTACTTTATCTTAGCTTCAAAATGTGCTAAACGTTTAAATGTATGGAAGCACATGAAACAGTGAAGGCTGTTTAGACTTTGTTCTTTTCGTCGTCCTTTTCATTTACTTATTAACAAATAATGCCACGATAAGTGGCATGGTATGGTATCCAGTCTCGAGAATCCACGTTATCGAAAACGACTCCTGAAAACCACTATAATACTGGTAGTCAGCAATGACGTTGTAACATTTTGTCATGTTTGAAACCAAGAGAAATTTTTCTCGTTTGCTGTCAGTTCGGTTATAAAGCGACCGCCTTTAGGTCTCTCGCTGCTCATGTTTATCCTGCCGTAACAGGTCAGGTGATTTACACGAATTGTCAAACATACGTTTTATTTCTTAATTTTGCACTCGAAAGTCATTTACATCGCCCTCCTCGTCAGTTGAAGTAAGGGATGGAAGTTGCTTTAACCACCTGCCTGTCAATCCAGTAAATTGTGTTCTGTGTGTCGCCGTCGTATCTTGTTCTTCCCTGCCCTGTTTCGTTTCTCTATGGGTTTCCATTGCTATACGGGTTGACGCAGAGTTAGTAGTAGTTCACGGTCGGCTCTCATTCTCCATGGCAGCATACCGCCCGGGACAAAATTGGTTTACCTCATCTGTCTGCGCCTAGAGTAAATATATTGAAGAGTGAGACCGTTGTCTACATCTATATCTACATCTGCATGGATACTCTGTGAATCACATTCAAGTGCCTGGCAGAGAGTACATCGAACCACCTTCACAATTCTCTATTATTCGAATCTCGTATAGCGCGCGGAAGAATGAACACCTATATCTTGTCGTACGAGCTCTGATTTCCATTATTTTACCGTGGTGATCGTTCCTCCCTATGTAGGTCGGTGTCAATAAAAATTTTTCACATTCGGAGGAGAAAGTTGGTGATTGTAATTTCATGAGAAGATTCCATCACAACGAAAAACGCCTTTCTTTTAATGATTTCCAGCCCAAATCATGTATCATTTCTGTGACACACTCTCCATATTTCGCGAAAATACAAAACGTGCAGCCTTTCTGTGAACTTTTTCGATGTACTACGTCAGTCCTATCTGGTAAGGATCCCACCCCGTGCAGCAGTGTTCTAAAGGGGCACGGACAAACGTATTATAGGCAGTCTCCTTAGTAGGCCTGTTACATTCTATAAGTGCCCTGCCAATAAAAAGCAATCTTTGGTTAGTCTTCCCCACAACATTTTCTATGTGTTCCTGCCAATTTAACTTGCTCGTAATTGTAATACCTAGGTATTCAGTTGAATTTACGGCTTAGAGTGATTTATCGTGTAACCGAAGTTTAACTAGTTCCTTTTAGCACTCATATGTATGACCTCACACTTTTCGTAATTTAGGGTCAACTGCTACTTTTGACACCATTCAGATATATTTTCTAAATCGTCTTGCAGTTTGTTTTGATCTTCTGATGACTTCATTAGTCGATAAATGACAGCATCATCTGCAAACGACCGATGACGGCTCCTCATATTATCTCCAAAATCGTTTGATAGATAAGGAACAGCAAAGGGCCTATAAGACTACCTTGGGGAACGACAGAAATCTCTTTTGTTTTACTACATGACTTTCCATCAATTACTACGAACTGCGACCTCTCCGACAAGAAATCACAAATCCAGTCACATTAACTGAGACGATATTCTGTAAGCACGCAATTTCACTACGAGCAACTTGTGTGGTACAGTGACAAAAGCGTAAGCGTAGTTTGTATCTGAGGCGGTACTGGGGCACAAGACTCTTATTTACGTAGTTGAGAGTAGGAAACCGCCAAAAAACCGCGTAGAGGCTGTCTGGAAAAGCACTCCTTCTCTTTGGTCCACGAGACGGATTCGATGTGGGGCAGGTTCACCTCCTAGAATCCCAGAAGTGAGTCCCTAACACTCTTGGCTGTCTCGTCGGGTCTGTGTTGTATCGTAGTGTAAGCATTTGTATGTCACATTTTATAATGTGAAGATTTGGTACCTGTCCAGCATTTGTCTAAACGAGCATGGAACGTAAAGCGGGTTCGGCTCACTTGGATGAAGTAATTTGCATTGGTCCACTCCCTCGGCCAAAATTTCTATTTATGCTCAAAGGATGTCGTTACATCCGGGTAAGCTGTTGATACCTATGTAACGGTGATAAATAAAATTTTTACATCTCAGATATTCTATCAACTTACCCCATGGTCTTAACGTATCCAATAACTGATAAATCATCATCATCGCAGAAACCTACCTCTATAGCTAAGGTCGCTAACGCATGTTGGTGCAGTTGCGCTCAACTAGCTCGCCTCGTGGTGCTGACTGAAATTTTCACTGGCTGTATTTGCCTAAGTAGGAGGTATTGGTGCTGGTGTAAGTTTGTCACCCCCAGTCAACGCAACAACGTCTTGAATCAAATTATAGACCTCTCTACAGGTCTCATGACGTTAGGGCAAGTGAGACTGTTGATAGTATTCCACATCTCGGAACACATGAAACATAAGGATATTATTATATTACGTTGTGAGACCAAAGACGCTGCTGTTTTGTTATATTGTTTATTACAACAGCAGTACTTACGAGTGAGTAGCATCTTCAGCTTAATTGCGAAAATACATAGTTTGATACAGTACTTTATATTTTTAAGTGGCTAGCTTAACCTATTATAGATGTATGGTTTGCTACATACATCGCAAAAATTTGATGGTTATATGACACCGATGTCTCAGTTTCTGTCACAATATTTTGTAAGCTACCTCCTTTCATGCTGTAGGAGCTATAGTAGAAGTCAAAATATTTATTCAAATACTTCTTTATGTAATTGTCGAAATACGAAAGTATATTTGATAATAAAGTTTCGTGACAGGTGTGTTAAGATTTGAATCAGCAATGTTGCATGGTTGCAAGCAATTACCTTCTTTGCTATTCTCTAGGTCATACTTTGTTAACAGCTGTATGACATTACTCGTAAGATTGATGATTATGTGGTTCCTGGATAATGTATAATTTTATCCTGATGTTTTTCATGGAGTTCTTTAGGTTAGGTAGTGTTTTGTTGTGCAGCGTTTTTAACAATTTCCCTATGTTATTTACGTAAATGCATTCTTTCAATTGTTTACTTTTAATTTCGTGCTAACATGAGCTATGATGTGTGTGTTGATCTCATCTGTTCATCTCTTCTTTGGATCGATAATTTCAATAAATTTTTCTATGTAACGTATGTGTATTGTTCTGTTCATTTCGAGCTTCTTGAAGCTCACGTTGTGCGATTGAATGTATTTCGATTTCCTCAAAAATACTCATTAGCTGTCATTTTTGTGCAATGTGTAAGACCTCTATGGCCCGTTCTGTGTCGTCCGCTGTGTGTCTCTCTGTTGGTAATGTAAGAAGACAGTCGATGAGCTACTGTGGCTATGTCTAATGTATTCGAATTGAAAACTGAAATTTCGTCCAGTTTTACCAATATAGAAATTTACAGCGAATTTGGTATATTCCTGGATTTGAATATATGGTTGGTATTGTCTGTCCAGAGTGTAGTAATGCTCGAAAATTGTGCTGTGTCTAGTTTCCAGATTTTATGTTAGTGTGTTTCATTAATACACTGATGCAGTGCGGTATCATCATAAGTACGTAATGGATATACAGGGTGAATCACGCAACACTTGTACCGCAAATATTTCTGAAACGGAAAATTCTATTGATGTGCGATTTTCATAGAATGGATTGTTAATCAAGGGTTCAAAAATGGGTTCAAATGTGTGTGAAATCTTATAAGACTTAACTGCTAAGGTCATCAGTCCCTAAGCTTACACACTACTTAACCTAAATTATCCTAAGGACAAACACACACACCCATGCCCGAGGGAGGACTCGAACCTCCACCGGGACCAGCCACACAGTCCATGACTGCTGCGCCTAAGACCGCTCGGCTAATCCCGAGCGGCTAATCACGGGTTCGTATTGTTAGCCAATAAACAGATTGTAACTATTCTTAGAAGATGTGTTGTTTGTGCAAATATTCACTTTTCTAAATGGAACGATGACTAGTGATATCAGCAAACAAAAAGTGGGGAAAGTTAGAATGTCAGTGATGTTTCTTGATGGACTGTAGTGCGAGACAACTACGAGATTTTGTATTTTGAAAAGTTTCCACACCGATACTCGTTTGTGCCATTCAGTCTACGCAGTTGCTGGGTACGATGTTGTTATGTTTGCTTACAGTGTGCCTGTGTGTTCCTTGAGTGCATTGTGACTTGCTAGTCAGTTGGTGCATGGCAGACCAAGCAGTAGGTTTTGAATGGACGATGGGATTTACCAAAGCCGAAAAACCTGTCTTGATGATGGTGTACGGAGAGTGTAAGCAGAAAGCAGCTCGTTCTCATATGGTGTATGAGGCAAGACATTCCAAAGGAAGTCAACCTTCTCCAGAATTATCAACCTCTTCAACTTGTTAGGTGAGAGTGGTAGTGTAACATCTAGACAATTTAACAGAGGGAAACATGTGACGACAGAAGAGGTGGAAATTAATGTCCTTGCTGCTGTTGCAGTTGATCCGCAGTCGCATGAGGAAGTGGCGTGAATCAAGCAATCTCCATCGAAATAGGCTGCATCCCTATAAAATCTCTCTCCATCAACAGCTGCATGGAAATGACTATGGGAATGGATTTACTTTCTGTTCATGGGCATTAAGACAGGATACACCAGACGTATCACCTACCTTATTCAGTCAGAAAAGCCACATTTACCAATCAGGGTCAGGTGAACCGCCGAAACATGCACTATTGGTCTCCTGACTATCCAAATTGGATTCGTCAGGTGGAATTTCGGCATCCATGGGGTGTAAATGTGTGAAGTGAGGTTGTGAACCATCACCTCAGAGTCCCATGTTTCATAGAATGAAAATTATACGCGCACAAGTGTCGCAGCCTCCTAACAGAAATTCTTCTACATAGGAGACGTTCTTCTGAAGACTAAGAGGAACCCGTGGCACCAGAATGAGGTCTGTCCAGCCTGTAGAGCACAAAGAATTGCAGCATAACTTCACGAATTGTTTCAGGATAGCTGGACTGGACGCAGAGGACCTGTACCTTAGTCGCCCTGTTCCCGGGATTTTACGCCTGTAGACTATTTTCTGTAGCCTGCCCGGACATCTCCTCAGAAACACTAGCACCGGACTAGAAGCGTGTATTGCCGCTGCTGGTGATCATTTTGAACACAACTTGTGGTGGTCAGCTGTCTCGTTACTGGTCAGGATCCACATAACTAGAGAATGCATCTGTGTTGAGCTGTAGTATATGCTGCTACATGTATTGTGCAAGAGTTGGTGTAGCAACTTTTGAAAATACGATATCTCATAAGCGACCCACACTACAACCTTGCAACAAGCACCAGTCACATACTAATTTACTTTGCTTACTGTCTGTTAATGTCAGTAGAAATTGTTCAATTTAAAAAAGTCTATGTTTGCACAAAAATTTCACTTTCTAAGCCTTTGATGTGTTGATTGGCTAACAATACGAGTCCCTGACTGCCAGTCCATTCTGAGAAAATCACACGTCAACAGCACTTACCATTTCTGCAATATCTGCGATAAAAGTTGTAGGTGGCTTACCCTGTATATACACTCCTGGAAATGGATAAAAGGACACATTGACACCGGTGTGGCAGACTCACCATACTTGCTCCGGACACTGCGAGAGGGCTGTACAAGCAATGATCACACGCACGGCACAGCGGACACACCAGGGACCGCGGTTTGGCCGTCGAATGGCGCTAGCTGCGCAGCATTTGGGCACCGCCGCCGTCAGTGTCAGCCAGTTTGCCGTGGCATACGGAGCTCCATCGCAGTCTTTAACACTGGTAGCATGCCGCGACAGCGTGGACGTGAACCGTATGTGCAGTTGACGGACTTTGAGCGAGGGCCTATAGTGGGCATGCGGGAGGCCGGGTGGACGTACCGCCGAATTGCTCAACACGTGGGGCGTGAGGTCTCCACAGTACATCGATGTTGTCGCCAGTGGTCGGCGGAAGGTGCACGTGCCCGTCGTCCTGGGACCGGACCGCAGCGACGCACGGATGCACGCCAAGACCGTAGGATCCTACGCAGTGCCGTAGGGGACCGCACCGCCACTTCTCAGCAAATTAGGGACACTGTTGCTCCTGGGGTGTCGGCAACCGTCTCCATGAAGCTGGGCTACGGTCCCGCACACCGTTAGGCCGTCTTCCGCTCACGCCCCAACATCGTGCAGCCCGCCTCCAGTGGTGTCGCGACAGGCGTGAATGGAGGGACGAATGGAGACGTGTCGTCCTCAGCGATGACAGTCGCTTCTGCCTTGGTACCAATGATGGTCGTATGCGTGTTTGGCGCCGTGCAGGTGAGCGCCACAATCAGGACTGCATACGACCAAGGCACACAGGGCCAACACCCGGCATCATGGTGTGGGGAGCGATCTCCTACACTGGCCGTACACCACTGGTGATCGTCGAGGGGACACTGAATAGTGCACGGTACATCCAAACCGTCATCGAACCCATCGTTCTACCATTCCTAGACCGGCAAGGGAACTTGCTGTTCCAACAGGACAATGCACGTCCGCATGCATCCCGTGCCACCCAACGTGCTCTAGAAGGTGTAAGTCAACTACCCTGGCCAGCAAGATCTCCGGATCTGTCCCCCATTGAGCATGTTTGGGACTGGATGAAGCGTCGTCTCACGCGGTCTGCACGTCCAGCACGAACGCTGGTCCAACTGAGGCGCCAGGTGGAAATGGCATGGCAAGCCGTTCCACAGGACTACATCCAGCATCTCTACGATCGTCTCCATGGGAGAATAGCAGCCTGCATTGCTGCGAAAGGTGGATATACACTGTACTAGTGCCGACATTGTGCATGCTCTGTTGCCTGTGTCTATGTGCCTGTGGTTCTGTCAGTGTGATCATGTGATGTATCTGACCCCAGGAATGTGTCAATAAAGTTTCCCCTTCCTGGGACAATGAATTCACGGTGTTCTTATTTCAATTTCCAGGAGTGTATAAATTTTTGTTTTGTTGCTAATTTTAATGTCATCGTTATTTCCTGTATATATGGTGGATTGTGTAGGCGTAGTGCGCTTATCATTTAAATATGTGACAGTTTTAGGATGTATATAATTTCGTTTTGTAACATATTCTAGGATTTGCATCTCTTTCGTGCTCCAAAGTCAGGTTTACTGATCGATTAATCTTTGTATGAAAATGAGAATATTTTTGCAGTTTTCGATGACAGGAATGAGCGTTAATAAACCTCAAATTTGTATGCATAATTGAAGATTTTTATGATCATATCTATGCAGTTTATTGTTTTATTTCTTTCTGAGTCTATTGTGATTTTTAATCTGGGGTGCAGATTGTTGAGAGCCTTGTATATTAGTTGGACATCTTTCTTTATTTCCATTTCTTAATAATAGTATGTCTCGACATACCTATAGTAATATACAGTTTCGGGGATTATTTCGTTCGTGTTGTGAAAGAATTTATCTTCCAAATCATTTAAGGAAATGTCTGATATTAAGATTACGATGCTACATCCTGTGCCTACATCATCTCATTGATTTAACAATTTACAAACGAGCTGAAATAAATTTTGTGTGAGTATAAAGTTCAATTATTGAATAATGTCAGTAACACACATGTTAGGGCTGAAATATTAAATATTTATACAGTTGCTGACAGGGCCGCAAATTGTTGAAGATATTTAAATTGGATTGTTCATTCAGAGATTTGTGATATCAAATGAGACAAAATTGCTGTTTTTTGTTTTTTTTTGGTTTATTTTCTTATGCTAGTAATCTAGAGTTTTCATATTGTGTATTGTTTATTAAAAGTGTATACTTTCAAAAATGGTTCAAATGGCTCTGAGCTCTATGAGATTTAACATATGAGGTCATCAGTCCCCTAGACTTAGAACTACTTAAACCTAAGGACATCACACACATCCATGCCCGAGGCAGGATTCCAACCAGCGACCGTAGCAGAAGCGCGGTTCCGGACTGAAGCGCCTAGAACCGATCGGCCACAGCGGCCGGCATGTTTACTTTCCTTAGAACGTTTCGCAAGTTTTTTGTTAAGCTAATATGTAGGCCTATTTCAGTGGTGACCACTGGGCAGACTGGGGCAGATGTTTTGTGAATTCTGGATGTCCATGTAGTGTACATGTTCTAGGATTAATTACCGAACATCACTTTTTGTAGTCAGATGGAAGAGAATTACAGTGTTAGATGATCTTTTTGTGTCTCATATCTGTTTATGGGGTCTCTAGATACTTCCGTCATTTTATGTACTGTGAAATATTCATTTACTTTATGTACATAGTATTTCTGTTTAATACGAGTGAACTTTCACTTCTACCGATTTATTACTGCGTTATTAGATATAAATTTCTCAATGATTTAGATTAATATCATATCATTTTCGCATTGGATTTCTTAATTATTGGTGCTTGCTTTTTATAGTATCCTAACAACGACTTTGTTCTGTATGTTCTATACGTAATGTAACTGTGTCAGTTGCTATCGTAGTTGTAGCTACGTCGTTTACTGATAATGTTGTGGAACTTGGGTTCTACATTACATTTTAAACTTTTATGTTATAGATTTGTTTCATTATTTTTAAACGAAATGTCAGTCAGGTTTTCTGTTCTTTTGTATCACTTAAATGAGTGTGTTTGTGGTGAACATTTGTAGGACACTGTGTTTCTATAAGGTTTTCAATTTCCTTTTTGAGTGTAAATGATATTTTTGGCAAATAAGGTGTACAGAGTGACCTGTAAATTTTGTAACGTTATTGGTATATAAGGGCATTGATACTGAAGTCTGAATGTGCCAAAGTACACATCCTGATTGAGATACACAATCTGATCTATTTCCTTGATTTATTGCCGGATACATAGAGTTGAAGCTTCGTGATTTGTGGTAGCATTAACTGAAGGTATAGCGACTATCTTGTTGCTAAAATATGTAGGCGTATTGCAGTTTGATTTCTATTTCCTAGTTATCTGTGAAAAGTATGTAGTTTGGTATAGTTGTAAAATTTTTAAGTGGATAATTTAACCTTTTATGGAATGATGGTCCTGCATACATAATGCATATTATGCCGTTGTTGGTATTACATGTTGACGGAGTAGCCACCACGTTGACTATTTTATTCTACTGTTATTGTTTTCTGGAGATACTTTTTTTTTGCAATAAAACAATGTCGTACGGCATTGTTTGCTAAGAAATCCCATGGGGTGGGAGAGCCATATCGGCTCGTTTTCCGAGTTGTTATATCTTTGCTTACTGACGCAATCCGTTTTCCTGTTACGCCACAGTGTGGCACTTTGGTCTCCTTGTAGTTGGTTGTTTGGCTAGGGCGAGTTGGAGGCAAGGTGTTGACAGACGGTGGGGAGTGAGAGAGAGAAGCTTTTGACCAACAGCGAGCGTGTGATTAAGGGGCGTGATCGGGGATTGCTCGTCCAAGTGCGCGGCTATTCGTACAGGGCCGTGTTGGGCTGGAGTGTTGGACCCTGCACTGTTGCGCCCGACTGATTATCTCGATTTGGGAGTGAATGTCTGCTGATATTCAAATGGTTCAAATGGCTCTGAGCACTATGGGACTTAACTTCTAAGGTCATCAGTACCCTAGAACTTAGAACTACTTAAGCCTAACTAACCTAAGGACATCACACACATCCATGCCCGAGGCAGGGTTCGAACCTGCGACCGTAGCGGTCTGCTGATGTGAACGTAGTGATGACGTTGATTTTCTCTGCTAAACGCCCGCGCTACCTTATTTTTGGGGACAGCACTTCTGTTAATGAATTTGGGCACAAGGTTTCCGGTGCTGAATTTGCTACCGTTAGGTTTGTTTGCCCGCTGTTTTCCTTCACTCCGTACTCAAGCTACTACTGCCCCCCACCCCCTACCCCCGACCCTCATTCTGTGTGAACTCCCTGTATGGATGACATAAAGGTTGAGTCAGGAGGAAAGATACATGCTTTGACGGGTGATACTACTGGTGATTCTGAACAAAAACTTCTAATAAACATAATGTCATGCTGAAAATACATACGAGCTCGTGTTTCCAAAGGGATATCCTCCACGTATTCTGTTAACACATTTTGAAGAAACTGAACATACCGTGTAGTAGTAAGACGGTTATCTACAACAACTGGACCGATGAGTTGGAAAACTTGGAAATTTATGGTAAGGTCTTATGGGACCAAACGTCTGAGGTCATCAGTCCCTAAGCTTCCACACTACTTAATCTAACAAACTATCTTAACGCTAAGGACAACACACACACCCATGCCCGAGGGAGGACTCGAACCTGTGACAGCGCGTACCGTGACAAATCCCTCAGACCGATGAGTTGGTCGTGAATAATAGCACGCCACACGTTGACTGGAAAACGTCGCTGAAAATTAGTTTCCCCAGTAGCGTGCACATTTCAATTTGCCTATACAGGAGAGATACGTGTGTAGTTGATTCCGTTGCCGGTAAATGTTGACTCATCAGTGAACAGAAAACATGGAATTAATCGATCACTGACAATGATCGATTGACATAATTCTTTCCGGGCGGCAGCACCTACTTCACGCAGATGTTGAACACTCTTCCGATGAAAGGTATACAGATCGTGCTCGTGTACTGTGTATATCACTCGTGTTTGTGGAATACCGTGTTGGGCAGATATTCTTCTACAGATAATAATAGGGTTGCGTTTCAATACTTGAAGAATGTTGTCAACGTCATTAACTGTTTGTACTAGGGGACGTCCAGAGACAACATTTACGCTGGGAGGCGTACCACGGTCACACAATCTGTGAAACACCCTGTTAAACACCTTTCCATCTGGCACCCTGAGATTCGGAAATCGTTATTGGTATTCTCGCACAGCAGCTCCAGAATAACCATTGGACACACCATAGACAAACACCATGTAAGCATACACTGCATGTGTTAAGGTCAGTGGCATTTCACTACACATAACTGTACTCGTTGTTCACGTAACAACAGTGTAATACCATGGACTACGACAAGCACAGTCGGACTGAGACTTGAGGTAAACAACTGCGACACGGTTAGTAATGACGACGCTACATGTTTGCCGTTTCTAGCTGTTTTCGCTGGTTTACCAGGAAACGGTTAAGAAAAGGGCATACGTTTATTAGGAGTTTTTTGTTCATAATCCTCACTGGTATCACCCCTCAAAGCATGTACCTTTTCTTCTGACTCACCCTGTATTTGAGTGTATTTAAACTGTGTTTTCCTTTCCATTGCAATTTGTTCAGCGTTTCTGTGATCTCCGTCATTATTGCTTGGATGCAAAATTAATTTATTCTAATATGTTCTAGGGCATCACATGTATTAGTGACCACAGAGGTCGTATATCGAGCCTGACCCTTAATGTGGCAAGTTCTCGCTTGCTCGACTTATGAATGAATTGTGACATCGGGGGTGGTAGTGGTAAGCAAACACCAATAGTCCGGTGATGTTGGCTGGTTTTTTGTACTCATGTTGGAAGGTCTTGGCTAGATCCTGCACTCCTGTTAAAAGAAGGAATTTATTGTTTACTGTTATATAATTTATTACTACTGTGATCTTGTGCTTAGGTATTAGCTCTCAAGCATTTCTTGCTACTTCTTCGGTTTATCATGTAAGTAATTCTTTTAGGGTGGGAGCCTTGTTAACGACTGCTTAGTCAAATTAATTGTTATGTTTGGTCATTGCTGTTAAACAATTAACAGTTAATCATCTTGTTTTAATTATGCAGTTATTGTTACACATAGATTTTGGTCAGAGTCTCGGGAGGGATTTGCATTTGGTATTCTTGTGTCGGGCATTCAGAATTTACTTGTTTTTGATGCTCGGTCTTGCATGAATTATATGCCTGTTTGTTTGATCTCAGCTTGCCGCGTTGTTCGTAGCGTTATAGGCCTTGGCCCCGACGTGTTATCCGCTACTCGCCGATTCACCGGGCGTGGCCAGTCCACGTCGGCTGTGTGCCTGTGTGCGACGTGGTGTCCCGCCTCTTGTCTTGCGCTTGCTACTGCATCTCTCTGTATGTTAAGTTCTTAATCTGTATGGCATTCGGACTTAAGTGTAAATCAAAGTGTCCGCTACCGTAAGCCATCCTAGTCAAGCCTTGCCTCCTCCAAATGGTTCAAATGGCTCTCAGCACTATGGGACTTAACATCTGTCATCAGTCTCATAGGACTTAGAACTACTTAAACCTAATTAACCTATCACACAAATCCATGCCCGAGGCAGGATTCGAACCTGAGACCGTAGCGGTCGCGCGGTTCCAGACTGTAGCGCCTAGAATCGCTCAGCCACACCCTCCGGCCTTTGCCTCCACCAGCCCGGCCTCGTCTTGTTATTGCTACCTTAACGTTTGCTTTGATTTGAAGACCTTTCAGTCCTTTAATTGTGTATTGCTGAACCTGTAAACATCAAAATCATTGTTACGTCTCCGTTCCAAAGTTGCTAGTGACAAAAGGGCGCCCCAAATCTTTTTATCGTTATCTTGAACCTGTACATTTTAAAATATTGTTGTCTTTCCTGTTTGAAAAACAGCTTATAGCAAACAGACTCTCCAGGTTGTCGAAGTACAGAACATCTGTATTTTAAAAATTTTGCTATAGTTCCATTTTGAGAAAGTGCTGAAGCCTAAGGGGATCTCAGATTGTCAAATGCTGAACTTGTTAAATTTTGAATATTGTTACCTTTGTGTTTGAAAAGTTCTTAATGTCAAAGGGTTCCTCCAGTTTTGTGAAATGCTGAACGTATATTTTTTTTTCCAAATTGCTAGCCCGAAAACGCCCTCAATTTATTTTTAATCTCAATCCTGAACTTGTGAATTTTTTCTAAATAATGACCACCTTCGTTGTTTGATGTTTACTATCTAACGAGTGGTTCTCTTTCTGTAAATGTAGTGAAGTCATATGTGCCTGTCTAAAGGGCTCTCGAGTTGTATTTTTACGAATGTTGAAATTGTTATTTTAAAGAGGCATTTCCCGTCCTTTCAAGAAAAACTGCCACTGCTAAAAGGGGTATTTAAACCTACATCCGTAACTTGTGTTAATTTACCTTAAACTTCCTGGTCTCTCAGTGCTACTTTATTGTAAGTTTCGTATTTCTGATTTATCACCCTGAAATCAATCTCAGACTGTTCCTATCGATTTGTAAGTCACTGGTTTTTTAAGTGTTTGTTGTTACTTAAAGGATTACCAACTACTGTGAATCAACAAGTGTCTTTCCGTAAACTCAGCCTGCACCTTTCTCCGCCCGTTAAATTCTTATCCTGGTGAGTCCACAGATGTCACAGTGGGTTCAGCCGCTTGTCGAAAGTGATGTTCTTCCTTGGTGTACATTATCCCCTTCTCTCACTGATATGTGAGGGCTGTGTCGTAAGTATATCTTTAAAGTGTTGTTCATTGTAATGGATGCATGTATAGATTAGTGTTATGTTTTGTGCTACATGAAGATAAAAGGGAAAGAAATTGTGAAACCCGTTGAGGAGACACAGTCTACTCCTGTCGAAATGCACCGATGGTGCCACCGAGCTTAACGACCCCGTACGATGAACTAATAGTCAACAGTGTCGCATACCCTCAGTAACGAGAAACTGAGGAGATGTTTGGAATTTGATCTAGGACTTCAACGCAAATAATAGTTATCAGGAATTCTATGCCATAGCCTCTTCTATCCTTGTTGGCCATCTACTGTAAGTGAAAACTTTACCTCCCAACCAGGTTTGAGTCGGTTTATCTCTGAGTCAAGCTGACAGGCGTTTGTTAACGACCTCGGTTGCGGAGACGGGTATTGATGCCACTGAACACGTGGAACATGCTGTAGTCTCCTATATCTGAATAAAAAGATTTTATATGAAGTAGAAAAGTCGTAAATTGGTAATAATAAATATCGTTTTTCTGTTTATGAACACCACATAAGAAATGCAAAATACATACGTGTCCAATTGAAGCAATAAGCCACTATTTCCCCGTGCAGTGTCTAAGTCACGATATAATCATAGAAACTGTCAGCAGATGTTGGTACGATCGTGTTCTGCACGGAAGACGGCACTGGTCGACGGATAACCAAGCCAACTACGAAGTGAGGGCACCTATCAAACGGACTAGTGTATGCCGGGTAGTTCCACATCGGCAGTCGCTGTGTATATCATCACAGACGGTGCAGTATGGCACAGAGAAGACATCTATCACACTCTTTGCAGTGCAGTGCCATAGGAAGAATGGAAGCAGGACAGTCTCAAACTAATGTGGCTAGATGGCTTAATGTGATTAGTTCTGCTGTTTCTCGGATGGGGCGACAGTTTATAGAGACCGAAAATGTATCCTGAAGACCAGCACAGAGCCGACCACGCGTGACATCAGAAAGAACTGTTATATGGTTGTAACCGGCACTTCAGCTACCGTCTTAGTACAGCATGGCAACTGGCATTTGACCTCGCAGCATTCACTAGACGTGTGGTACCGAGGCAAACCCTGAACATGTACAGATGAATTCTGCAGAGAGGCCTTTATTGTCAGAGACCTGCCGCATATGTAACTCTGACACGTCTCCACAGTAGGGAACGTCTAGAGTGGTCAACAGAAGGCATCAGCAAAATGGCCTTTATTGTCGGAGACGTGCTGTGTGTTTACCTCTAACGAGTCTTCAGATAAGGGAACGCCTAAAGTGAGGTCGTCAACAAAGACCGAACAGTTGGAATTAGTATTTTTCGCAGATGAGCTCCGATATGGTCTGAACGTATTGACATCTGGAGGGAACGTGGGAATATGGAACACGATTCTGGGACCCAAGCATTGTGCAAAGAGACCTATATTGAGAATGATCCCGAATGATGTGAGCAGTGATTATGTTGACCACCCAAACACCTCTTTTTGATATTGTACATGGGAATCGACAAGGTTTAACTGCTTTAAGGTATTGTAACAAGATCTTGGGACCTCATGTGTGGTTGTTACGAAGTGCTCTGGGCCCAGTCTTCATATCGATGGACTATAATGCTCGTGCTTATAGACCACAAGCGGTTGATGGTTCCTTGGAAGATACAGCACGCATGGCATGGCCTGATCGCTCTCCCCATATGAATGCCATAGAGCAAGTCTGGGATGCACCATGGAGACTGGTTACATCTCCCTAGAGCATTCCAGACATGCTCTATGGCATTCATATGGGGAGAGCGAACAGGCCATGCCCTCCGCAAACCCCTATCCACGACTTGTCAGCATCTCTTCAGAAGAATGGGCGTTATTGCCTCAACATGACATTGATGGCAACGTTCACAGTATTTTGTATCGTTGTGAGGCCTGTACTGCTGCCAGATGTGATCACACCCAATACTGAGCACAGTAAACAGTTGTCGGAATGTGTGTGTAAATCCGTTAACTTGGAAGAAACGAAGAACACTTTTGTCTACCGTTATTAGCCTTCCAGTTCTTTACATTCTGTGATCTTTACGTTGTTTCTTCTTCACTGTTACCTGTCTACATTGTCTTGCGGTAAAATAAACGCAACCCTGCAAAGTTTACGTCTGTTGCTTTACTTTTGGAAACTAGCGTAGTTACTTCAATCTTCCGTCATTGTTCGGTAGTTAGTTCTGTGAAAATAGAGTACATTCTAAAGTGATTGTTGCTAATATTTCACATTTTGCAGTAATAATTCATAAAATGGCAGCTAAACGCATAAATCGGGGCTTTCCGAAAGAACTCGCTGCTTATTTGACTAATGTACGTGCTAGTGAACCTGATATTGGCTGAGTCCCTGTAGAGAGAAAGACAATTCAAAATTCAGAGAGGACAAATGTATATGACTGCCTTGCTCTAAAATTGTAGAGGATAATGCACTTAATATATATATTGTAAAAGAAAAATTTTCTTTCTAAGCTCGAAGTAGGACGAAATAATACAAATAGTATAATTCTGCTTCTTTCTAATAAAAGTTCCAAAAGGATAACATTAATCATATTGCTTTAGAGAGAAGGCGCACTGCTAAGCTGAAGTAACAAGGAACTTGCGTGTGATTTTATCCACAGGTTGCACTGAGTAACAGACAAAATGATTATTTTTTCAGTCTTCTGACTGGCGTGATGCGGCCAGCCTCGAATTTCTCTCCTGTGCCAACTTTTCATCTTAGAGTGGCAGTTGCAACTTACGTCCTCAGTTATTTGCTAGATGTATTCCAATCTCTGCCATCCTCTAAGCCGGCCGCGGTGGTCTCGCGGTTCTAGGCGCGCAGTCCGGAACCGTGGGACTTCTACGGTCGCAGGTTCGAATCCTGCCTCGGGCATGGATGTGATGTCCTTAGGTTAATTAGGTTTAAGTAGTTCTAAGTTCTAGGGGACTGATAATCACAGCAGTTGAGTCCCATAGTGCTCAGAGCCATTTGAACCATTTTTTGACCATCTTCTACAATTTTTATACTCTAAAGCTCATTCTAGTACCAAAGAAGTTATTCCCTGGTGTCTTAAAGGATGTACTCCTCTTGTCCGTTCTTCTTGTCAGTTTTTTCCATAGAATCCTTTCCTCGCCGATTCTGTGTACAAACTCCTCATTCCTTACCTTACCACTCTACCTACTTTTCAACATTCGCCTGTAGCACCACATCTCAAATGCTTCGATTCCCATCTGTTCCGGTTATCCCACAGTCTGTGTTTCACTACCCCGCAATACTGTGATCTAAATGTAGTTTCTCCGAAGTTCCTTCCTCAAATTAAGGTCTGCGTTAGACGCTAGTAGATTTCTCTTGGCCAGGAATGTCCTTTTTGCCAATGCTCGTCTGCTTTACCTTTTATGTTCTCCTTACTCTGTCACGGGTTACTTTGCTTCAGACGTAGCAGTCATTAGACTGTACATTCGATTCAACAGCCGCTGTAAATGTACTTTAATTTCACTGACGATAGCAATGTCACCAGCGAATCTTATCGTTGATATTCTTTCACCCTGTATTTTAGTCCCACCTTTGAACCTTTCGCTTATTTCCGTCATTGATTCTTCTGCGTATAGATTGAACAGTAGGAGTGAAAGACTGCATCCCTGTCTTACACTACTTTCAATCCGAGCACTTCATTCTTCGTCATCCAGTCTTACTGTTCCCGCTTGGTTTTGGTACACATTGCATTATAGCCGTACTTTTCAGTAGCTTAAAATTTTTCATCTCAAAATTTCTGACATTGCAGCATTTGTCATTATTGATATCTTCCTCCATGTCGACAAATCCTACGAAGATATAATGATTTTTCTTTAGTCTTACTTCCATTATCAACTGCAACGTTAGAACTGCGTCTCGGGTGCCTCTGCCTTTCCTAAAGTGATACCGATCACTATCTAATGGACTTCCAATTTTATTTCATATCCTTGTGTGTATTATTCGTCTCAGCATATTGTAAGCATGAACTGTTAAGCTGACTTTACGATAATCCTCGCAATTATCAGCTGACACTATCTTCGAATTTGTGTGGATGATGTTTTCCCGAAAGTATGATGCTATATCGCCAGTCTCATACATTCTGCAACCCAACGTGAATATTCATTTTGTTGCCATTTCTCCCAAAGTATTTAGGAATTCCGATGTAATGTTACCTGTTCCTTCTGCCTTATTTGATCTTAAGTCGTCCAAAGCTCTTTTAAAATCTGATTCCAATACTAGATCCCATATCTCTCTCCTCCCGAGTACAGTTCCTTCTTCTGTCGCATCTACAGACAAGTCCTCTCCCGTCACAGAGGCCTTCAGTGTACTCTTTCCACATATCCTTTGTCTAGCAATTTGACAATGGAATTCCCACTGCACTCTTAATGTAACGCCTCTTGCTTTCATTTAACAGAAAGTTTTTATGACTTTCTGTTTAGTCAGTCCTTCCCACATTCATTTCTCCTTCGATTTCTTCACATTAATCATTGAGCTATTTTTCCTTAGCTTGCTTGAACTTCGTTTTTATTTCGTTCCTAAGTGACTTGATTCTCTGTATTCCTGAATTTCCCTACACATTTCTGTGATTCCTTCTTTCGTCGATCATCTGAATTATATCTGCAGTTACCCACAGTTTCTTCGTAATTCCCTTCCTTATACCAAAGTTTTTCTTCACAACTATTGTGATTGAGCCGGCTGCTGTGGCCGTGCGGTTATAGGCGCTTCAGTCGGGAACCGCGAGACTGCTACGGTCGCAGGTTCGAATCCTGCCTCGGGCATGGATGTGTGTGATGTCCTTAGGTTAGTTAGGTTTAAGTAGTTCTAAGTTCTAGGGGACTGCTGACCTCAGATATTAAGTCCCATAGTGCTCAGAGCCATTTGAACCATTTTTATTGTGATTGAAATTTCTACAGATATCCACTCTTCTTAAACTGAAATGGGCCCGGAGCTGTTCATTACCACAGTATTTATAACCTCAGAGATCTTCAAGCGTAGCCCTTTATTAGTTAGTACTTCCGCTTCCCTCTTCTTTGCGTATTGATTATTGCTGACTTGTCTCTTAAACTAGAACCTACTTCTCATCAATAATAAATTATGATCTGAGTCTATATCTGCTCCTGGATGCGCATTAAATCCACTATCTGGTTTGGATATGTCTACGTGGTAGTGATATAATCTGATAGGTCCCGTATTTCCACTCCTCTTGTGATTCTTTGAAACGTCCCCTTTTAATAATTTTACAGGACTGTGCTTATACTGACACACAATATTTTGTTAGCGCAACGCAATCTGACTTTCAAAATTCCCTACAAAAGAATGGCCCTGACTAACATTAAACTATTCCTTTCACAAATCACTTACCTCACAAAAATCTTGGTTACTCCCACTACTGCAATAAAGCCATCGCCACTACTGCCAGCTAAATAAAAGATTTAAACTATGGAAGGCACTAACTACTGATAGGGATAGTTACCAAATGAAAGATATTAATAGAGAACCAACGTTGTATTTACCTTAATAGTCATCATATATATAGCAGTTCATGACAAATTTCAAAACTCCGCCATCTCTCTCCCCACATCCACCACTGCTGGCGGCTCAACTCCAACTGCGCAACGCTACGCTGTTCACAGCCAGCTGCCTAACACTACAATGGCGAGTATTACAACAATGCAAAGCAGCCACAGACTGCACACAGCACAGCCAGTGATTTTCATACAGAGGTGGCGTTACCAATAAAAAAACCTAAACAGCCTACTTACATAGCCCCCATGCTCCCCACAAAAAAATTTTACATATTTTTTTGGGCACTGGCCAATACATATTTGTTAAAATTTTTCATAATCGTAATTACAATAACAAAGAAATCAAATGCACACACTTATTGATACAATGTTGGTCAAAAGCTAAAATTTTCTCACAGTCCATAAAGACAGTCCTGATCATTCATCACATTGCAGTGTTTTTCCCAAAGTCTGAGCAGTAAAAGAAAATGCACACAGAAGTAGTGGACTTCCATGCAGTCTTGAAGAAGTAGTGTTGTCCTTCCAACGGAAAGACAGTGCTGACTCTTGACATGCTGACAGGTAATGGGCCACAACAGAGCAAACCCACAGCGGAGTCAATCGAAGTTTTGAAGAATATCGTTTGGTAGGTCATCACAGAGCAGACCCACTGCAGTCCTGGTAGAGATTACGGTATTGGTGGGCCACCAGAGGTGCAGACCCACTGCAGTCCTTGTAGAAATAATGGTACTGATGGATCATCAAAGATGTAGACCCACTGTAGTCCTTGTAGAAATAATGGTATTGGTGGGTCATCAAAGATGCAGACCCACTGTAGTCCTTGTAGAGATGGCCAGCAGCCATCTGTTGTGACTGTGCAGGTGCACAATCACCATTGAAGAGTCTTGCGGATAATATAGCAAGTCCATAACCACCACTTGTGCACTCACAGAGTTTTTGGAATTGTCCTTAGAACCAGCAATGCTGTTATCCAGTCCCTCGCTGAATTATTAACACACGTGCAAACACTAACAGTCCCTACTTCTCACATATTGTCCATATACTATGACCAACAGAAACGTGTGCAGTGAAATAGAACTTCCAAGTTACTTAATTTGATGACCTGGTGTCAATTACAATTTTATAACATAAGAATACAATTACAAAGATACAAAAAACATCATTAAAGAACATAACAATACAGATAACATTTGTAGTACAGGCTTTACAAAAGAATGAAAATAACATATACAACAGTGTTACAGGAATTATGACATAAGTAGATACATAAAAGATCAGAATAAATTTTGAAACATCCACTTCACACATGAGCATTAAAACAAAATAGAATAAATAAAGTCTAAGCATATTTACAAGTTAAATAACATATTATTAATGCCAATTATATTTGAGGATAACAGTATTCCTCATCATAGTGAATGTAGCTTAGTATTAGAAGAAGAAAAATTCTATGAAACTACACAGAGACAGGAAGAAAACAAATACACAAGGGTACACAAACACATAGTGGGATAACACAATGGAAAGGACAGGGTTCGTTTTCAGTGTAACTTTTGGTACTGCAGTCCAACCCAAGACTTCATTCCATAGATCTTTCGTCTTATTTCCACATTTGTTTCCACCAAAAAAATCCTATTCAAGCATGCTTTCTGTATATATATGTTCACATATTTCTTACCTCATTATTTATTTTCCATAATCGTACTTCATCATTTATTTCCAAGAAAATCCTACCTAAACCTGTTGTCCCTAAACCCTACTTTTTTTGGTTCATATCCTCTTTCAAAATACTGTTTTGGCCAAACCATTTTCTTATAGATTTTCAATGTATTTCTTCCAATTCATCACAACTTGTTCTCTTATATAGTCTACCCCCCTCTTAAGCTAACTTAAATCTACTGAGCTCAGATGCTAAACTAAGGGACGAGGCAATGCAGCAGAACAAATCAAGTAACACAAACATCAATGACAAAAATTTCAAGCTGGCAAAGCAAGCTACAGTAAATCTAAATTACCAAGCAATTCAACATTACAACTAATATGAGGCAATGCACAGCAAACAAGAAAAATAAATCAGTAGTAAAACTGGCTGAACAGCGTAATACAAAGTCAAATTCAGTAACATTATGCCTGGCAAAAAGCAGCAACTTATACCTAAACATGACATAGCTCAAGCAGAAAAAATATTACAGTAAAAATGGCCATGTTTAAAACTTACGTCACATCTTAACACTAGAGTGATGCATCACGAGAACTTACACTAGCAGATAAGTTACCAAATCGTAAAGAAATTGTTTATGCAATTCCTGTGAAGGGAAATGTCTTTTTATGCTCCCTAATTTTTTGGATATATATCACAAAACTGTTATTTACTGGATCTGGAGACAGAAAATATTTATATTAGTACATCTATAAAATTTTATTTTAACCAGTGCTGCAGTGCAGCTAGAAACTAGATATTAAACAAAATGAGTAAATAAATACATAAAGCAAGCCATATGGCATTTCTCTCAATTCTCGTAGATAGACACTTGTCCTAATCAAGTGTGCAGATGTAACAATGTTTCCAAGTTATTATTAGCGTGTCGTATTTACGATGCTTTCTACAAAGGAATGTCAATAGCGAGGATAATGGCCTCCCCTTTTTTTTTTCTACCTGTGCTTCCGGAAAGGCACACCCTAATGGCTTGTTCTCCAGGTGTCTGACACAGCTGTGTGCCCACGACGCACGTGCAGGTGGTCACTTAACTTTCTTACGGAAATATTTACGACAGCAGTTTCCGCTACAGTGACAGTCTTATATAAAAATTTCACAGGTCGGGAATTTACGTTGCAAATGTGTAGAAACAAAATACTATGAATATAACAGTGTCCAAGAAATTTTCGCCGTCATTGTGATACATTCACGCATTTACACACATTTCATAACTCTTAAATTACGATTCTTGGTTTCCAACATCCTTTTTCACAAGTCAAGAGTCCCTAACTTCTATCCATTATTCATATACATATAAACACGTAATCACATTCCTTATATAGCATCAGCTTATTGATCATAAACATACCTCAACAGCATAATACACATCGTCGTCATAAAAATAACATCATAATACCTCAGTCAACTCTCAAAATCGTCGTAGCTTCCTCCAATAATTTCAAAACCTAAAAAAATTCTCTGCTCATGTCAAAAGTGTCATCCGCCTCAAACGTACTTTAAAATCATGCTCCCTTACCAAATACATCATTCAAAGCTCTCATAGTATCACAATGGTACCGAAAGAATATGAACAGTTCACAAAGTACAGACAAAATACAATTTCATAAGTGTGAAATTACCCAACTGTGAAATTGTGTAAACATGTGTCACTGATGTAGTAAAAAAAAAGTTTATCTCTCAGTTAAATGATCAGATAGCTGTGTAATTTGTGTGTTAGAGAAATACGGTACTGATGTGTAAAGTTGTATAAGCAAATACCATATTAGCTAGGGCTCCTTGTGTTTGCCAAACACATGGTACACAAAGTAAGCGTGTACCCCCCTGAGGATTAATGTATAATACCCTCAGGTGATACAGATTACAGCAATGGAATGAAATATATCATGGAAAACCTTTGTATCATTGTAATTCAAAAATCTTTAAAAATAAATATTTTAAGTACAAAATCAATCACTCAAATACGTGTCCTGTAGCGCTAAATGTGCGTCTCGTTGCAACATAATCTCTGTGGAAGTCTCGTAGTTATCGTCCACCGAAAGCTAAGTTCTGCAGAAGTCAATGTACTTACCTCATGATAAACAAAAGTGAAATGCTTTGTGTATAGATATCGTAGTTATTACGCTTATTGTTGTGATGAAGAAAGTACTATAATGTAACGTATTGTTGTGTTACGGAAAAGGCTGTCTCATTGCTGCTATACCACAAAAGTTACTACTAAAACATGTTTTACTTTCCAGAATAAAACAGAAAACTGTGCAGATATAAAACAGAAACACTGCAAAAGCAACATTGTAAATTGTCACTCATTAGTAGCGTCGTGATAAAATCGTGTAGCTGTCACATAAACTAACCTCTGTGTCATCTGGTATCTCTCAGAAAGCACTTTAATTTCAGACTGTATTTTCAAATAAACCAAAATGTTGCATTAAAATCTTATTAGCAGTACTGGTAAATGTTTTAAGTATGTGAGCCTTTTAGTCGTTACGTAATCGTGCAACTAACAAGCAAGAATGTACAAATACAACAGTGTGTCGCCTGTTCACAATAACAATGCATTCTTAATTTCTGTTTAAATAAGTTCTCTTGATTCTTGACTGGATATTTAACTTCAAAACATTGTTGCATGTTAACAGTTTCTTAAGTCTGACAAAGCTTACTAGCAATGTAAAGTGAAAAGTTATATGGCAAAGACAAAGTTAAAAAGCAGATTATCTTTCTATAAACGGTTTTACATGTGAAGGGTGTTGCAATCCTTTACTCTTCATAGTACTCAGAGTTTGAACAATGCAATTACCATGCGGTATACGTCGTTAAAGAATACTGGAATTTTTCTCAAGGTTAGTGTCTATGTTATTTTTCTCGGAGTCAGCCGGCGCAGGTGTCTGCCTGTGGTGCGGGTCATTGTCTGTTTCTTTGTTGGCGCGCGTCGTTAATGGGATTCGGAGATCGAACTTCTACAAATTCGCCTTGCCGAGAGGGCCCAGCTCTGTTTAAATCCCGCCAGTTCTGATGCAATTCAGGTCTGTCGTTATGTCGGTAGTTTACATAGTTTCTTGTTTGTCGGTCATGTGGTGGAGAATTTCTCCCGGAATCGTAACTGCGCGCCGAACTGTTGCGTCTGAAGTTATTCTGCCTCCTTTTTTTTTTTTCTTTTTAACAGCTTATAGTAAAAATCATTGTGTCGACGAGTAGCATATCGGTCATTGTTAGGTCGTGTCGGCGGTTCCATCTCAAAATTCGGTGCACATTGCCAATTTCTTTCATAACTTCCGAAATACCCTGTGTTATTATGTTGCGGCTTTTCCGTATTTATATGTCCCTCTTCCCGTATTGGGGCGCGAGTTTCCTCTGAAATACGTAATTCTTGTATTACCTGTGTCAGCTGATCTTTTACTTCGCGGATTTCTCTTTTGTACTGTGTATTGAACTGATTTTGATTTTGTTTGAATTTCCTAATATGTTCGCACTCTTCTGTGTCATTAAAGACTACCAGTTTTGTGTCATTCAGATTATCATCTACCTTCATAGATAAATTATTTAGCTGATCCAAAAGTTCAACAACTTTCTCTGATAATGTACTAATTTCCTCCATGTGTCTTTCTACTGTGTCCTTTAAGTTTTCTTGAGTTTTTGCAAGTTGCGTAACCGAATCGGTACATGCAACTGAGTCAATTTTAGCTTGCAAGGTGTCGTGATTTTCATGAACAATAGTTTGCAGTTCTTTTATGGCTGCTTCATGATTCTGTAATGCATTTTCATGACGCGAAAAAATTGGTTGGAAATGCTCACAAATTTGTGTTTTTACGTCGTTACAGACTTTTTGACATTTCGATTCAATGTGATGTGACTCATTAGTTAAATCCTCACGTGTTTGTTCAAGAGTTTGCTCCAATGAGTCTAACTTTTGAAGATTTTGTTCCATTGCGTCTAACTGTTGCTGTGTTTGTCTCTGGTGTTGTTCCATGGTGTCTAACTTTTGAAGATTTTGTCCCATTTGTTTCTGATTTTGTTCGAGCGTTGTGACTAACTTCTGAAGATTTTGTTCCATTGCGTCTAATTTTTCAAGCTTTTGTCCCATTTGTTGCATTAATTGTAATAACAATGCACTGGTGTCTGAAACACGTTCCTCAGTGCTTTTCGGCAGTGAAGTTGCACCGGCAACATTCACATTTTGACAAGCAGAAAATGTGTCTTGACTTATTTGAGAAAACGGTGAGGACCCAAATCCTGAATCCACAGCATTTCCGAGATTGTTTCCTGTCATTTCGGATTCCTGAGGCGAGCTGTCGCCGACCGATCGATCGATAATGCTTCCCTGCTCACTATTTGTTTCACTGTCTACGCCATTGTTTACCGCCCGCTCCATTTCCCTATGACACAGTTACCAAATTACTACTTTGAATATTAGTTAATTCATTACACGGTGGCGCTAACACACTGCTTTCGTCTTCGCTGTCATTTCTCAATTTACTTTGGAGCCTAGTGTTACGTTTTTCACACGCCATTATTGTCACAGTATTTCACACGACAACACAGAAAAACACAATTTGAAGAGCAAAAATAAGAGAACACATTAACATAACACTGAAAATAATATCTAGTTAATTGCAGCTGCGAAGTACTTGGTGCAAATCTACATGCATGCCAAAACTGTTTTACTGTACAACAATGAAAGACTGCAACTACAAAGGAGATTCTCTCTACAATTACGCGCTAGCAATAAACAATAGTTACACTAATTACACAAACTACAAGGAAAAAATCAGAAGATTCCAGTGAGGTATCCTAGGCTAAGGGTCGACATATGAAACGTCCCCTTTTAACATTTATACAGGACTGTTCTTATACTGACACACAATATTTTGTTAGCGCAACGCATTCTGACTTTCAAAATTCCCTACAAAAGAATGGCCCTGACTAGCATTAAACTATACCTTTCACAAATCACTTACCTCACAAAAATCTTGGTTACTCCCACTACTGCAATACAGCCAGCGCCACTACTGCCAGCTAAATAAAAGATTTAAACTATGGAAGGCACTAACTACTGATAGGGATAGTTAGCAAATGAAAGATATTAATAGAGAACCAACGTTGTATTTACCTTAATAGTGATCATATATATATATATATATATATATATATATATATATATATATATATATATATATATATATATATAGCAGTTCATGACAAATTTCAAAACTCCGCCATCTCTCTCCCCACATCCACCACTGCTGGCGGCTCACCTCCAACTGCGCAACGCTACGCTGTTCACAGCCAGCTGCCTAACACTACAATGGCGAGTATTACAACAATGCAAAGCAATCACAGACTGCACACAGCACAGCCAGTGATTTTCATACAGAGGTGGCGTTACCAATAAAAAAACCTAAACAGCCTACTTACATCTTGAATAAATTAGGTGAACGGCGGGTATTATCTGCCATTTAAGGAAAAATGTAAATTACAGATTATATTTGTAGTTTAACTCCGTTATGAGCGAAAAATCATATTTTCAGCTTCTTTCATCAGAGTAACAAAAATATATTTAGCAATATATGAAGGGAAAATATCACCAAATATGATTAGAATTAACCTTGCATTTTGAGCAACTTAAAAATTGGCAGGTAGTATATGATCATGTTTACCAATTAAAAACATTCGAATAAAGGTTTTATTGTTCAACACTGTACACAATGTATAACATATTATAGCTGATTTACCCTATGATTTACTTAGCTTACAGAGATCAAAAAAGTAAAAAAGTAAGTCGTCAATATCCACACTGAGCTCCTGTTCCTGTGGCCAGCTTTCTTTTTTGTTGCACTGAATCCAGTTTTCTTCACAGCTTTCTCCACACAGATTACATGTTACATCTACAACGTTTTGAGAAGTGCTTGGCGTAGGACTGTCACTAAGAAAAATTTTTATTTGTTCATTTTTCTTCTTGTTGTTGATCATCGTTCTTTCTTGTTTTGAAAATTTCATTTGTCTCTTTCTCTGTTGTACTATTTCCTTTTGCTCATCTGAATCTTTCTTGTATGTCGGCATATCTTTTATTGGAGTTAATGTCAATATTTCCCTTCTCTCTACCTTTCTTTTCCGATATGTCAACCTCTTTTTGCTGCAGGAGTGCAAAGACGACACCTCTTTTAAAACACTTGCAAAATCAGAAAGTTCACCTGAGTTTATTGCATTGGAGGAAGTGGTGGTCTCTCCAGGAGTGATTGTACGAGGGTGAGTCAAGTGAAAACCTTAAATTTGTAATAACAAATCGAAATATCACGCCGATATCCTGTAAGTTGGTAAGCGTATTACAATCAGCGTGCTGAATGGCCTGTAGGTGGCAGCTTACTGCAGATGCCCACATACCGTCGTAGCATCAGTATAAAGATGGCCGCCCCACTTGCAACTTGCACCAGCGAAGAATAGCGTTCTGTTACTCGGTTTTTGCGTAGTGAAGGTGTGAAACCAATTAAAATTCATCGACCAATGAAGCTTCGGTACGGTGATGCATGTTTGTCACAGCAGCAAGTCTACGAATGGAATAGGAAGTTCGCAAATGGTGTGACTTCGGTGGGAGGTCCTCCTCGTCCAGGTCAGGCACAACGAGTTGTGTCACCACAGAACATTGCAGCAGTTGAAGCCATAGTGAAGGAAAACGGCCGAGTGACACTGAATGACATTGCAGCATGTTTACAGATTAGTCATGGGTCAGCACACCGCATTGTGCATGATGTGCTCCAGTTTCACAAAGTGTCTGCAAGATGTAGGCCACGGCAGCTGATTCCTGACATGAGAGAACGACGTGTTGATGCTTGTGAAGAACTTCTTCGGCACTTTGAACGAGAAGGTGATGGATTTCTTGCAAGAATCGCTACTGGGGACGAAACCTCAGTTCACTTCCACCAACCGGAAACGAGGAGAGCGAGCAAGGAATGGCGCCATTCCTCATCACCAAAACCAAAAATGTTTCGAACAGAACCATTAGCATGGAAGGTTATGCTGACTCTCTTTTTGGACGAAAAAGGCGTCATTTTGGAGCATTACATGTGTAGAGGGACCACTGTCACCAGTGCGTCATACACAGATCTCCCAAAATATTATCTGCGGCCTACAATCAAATCAAAGCGACGTTGATCGCTGTCAGCAGGTGTCCTTTAGCATCCTGACAGTTCAAGGCCCCACACTGCCGATACAACAGTTGCAACAATCACAGACCTGCATTTCTAGTGTCTTCCTCATCCACCATACTCACCAGAACTTGCCCCAAGTGATTTCCATGAGTTTGGACCACTCAGAGACGCAATGGGAGGAAAGAAGTTCCGTTCTGATGACGAGGTACGCCACACTGTGCATGAGTGGTTGTGCTGACTACCAAAAGAATTTTTTCCTAGAAGAATTTATGCACTCTGTAAACGCTGGAGGACTTGCATTGAGCGTGGGAGAGATTATGTTGAAGTGTTATACAACTTTGTACCACTTCTGCACAACAAATAATATTTAAAAAAAATTTAAGGTTTTCATTTGACTCACCCTTGTAGATTCTGCTTGGGAAGCAAGGAAAGGGGGGGGGTCTATGAGAACTGCTGGTGAGACTGACGTGTGTGCCCCAGATATAGCAACAACAGCCCCATCAGACGCCAGCTCGGGGGTGAGGTGCCTATACAATGTTGGTAACAGTACAGCCCATAGAGTCCAAATGAATGACTTGGTTTGTCGGGTAAATTCCAGTGCATCTAAATCCATTTTCAGCAGTATCTAGTTCACGCACATTCATGTAGGCATCAGTTTCCAATTTTGCAACATCAAAGTCATTAATTCATGACCCTGGGTTAGCTCTCATCCACAATATGGCAGCAGTTTTGGAAAGGTTCCATAAACGTCCTATCCAGAGGTGCAACTTATGAGAAGTGTGTGCGGGAAAACGTAACATATGGACATGGTTTTTCCGAGCAGACATGATATCTAAGTCGTTGTGACTGGAATGCCCATCCACAATCAGCAAGACACTATCTCCTGCTGAGGGCCATGTAAGGGAAACGAAGTGGTGAAGCAACTTAAGAAAAGCATCAGCTGTCATCCAACCGCTAGAAGTTGGAAACTAATGCTTTCAGTTGGAGCACCAATCATGAGGCGGGAAAATTTTCCATGGGAAAATAAAAAGTGGAGGAATAAATTGGATGTTTGTATTCATGCAAAATAGTAGTGTTACATTACATCCCCTCTCTCCAGAAGTAAACTTCCCCATTTGACTTTTGCCTTTCACTGTAATGACCTTGTCATTTCAATGCACAAACGAGACGCCAGTCTCGTACGCATTGAAGATTAGGGATGACGAAAGGAATGCCTTTTTAAGAGAATTTGAAACTGGCCGAAGAACCTTTCGACCAATAGCTTATTGAACCCTACAAACCACATCAGACTAGTTGAATGTGGTTTACTGTAGGTCAGATTTGGGTGCTTCTTCATAAAACTGGCATAAAATTCTTTTCCAGCCATTTTTGTCCTTTTGTTGATCTGTGACTCAAATTTAATTTTTCCGCCCGGTCTTAGGCCACTTCCAAAAACTGTGTTTTGGAAAAGGTCATTAGTCTCGAATATAAATCCATTAAATGAGGAACTAACAGTTTTCCACATCTTTCATCTAAAGTAGCTTTAAAGGGCTCTATTTGTGGTCTCATAACAGTTGGCTCATAATTTGCTATAGCTTACAACTTTCTTTGTAGAGTGCTTGAGTGCCTCTAGGTATATGGTACCGGTCAGACGTGGCTCTTTCGGAGAGTTTATTTTCCAGTATACTTGCAACAGCATTTTTCATATCATTCTCTGATCATTCTCCCCGACCTTCACCTCCGGGTTTTTTCATAAATGTTGGCATAGTATAAAAAAAGTAAATGAGTTTCGTGCCCCATACGATCCGAATATCACATGGCCTATTCCACCAGACTCACATTGATATGAAAACATGGTAGTAAGCGAAGCACTGTTAGAGCAAACGAAATGAAATTGTCAGCGTCTTACATTCATAGAATATACTAAATAACAACACTAGTTTCATCAGTATATTCTGATTGTGGAAGATGTTAAAACGTCTTCGAGGCAACAACTTGTAGAAGTACAAACACACAATAATCACTCAGAGACGATACGACACTGGGAATCGAGCAAACTCTCTGCACATGGCGAAATGGCGTTGGCGGCAAAGATTAAACTGTGTACTGCGCTGCTACCTATTAGTGAATAGCTGAAATACTAACCGGCCCATACTTCCCGCTGGCCCGTACTACTCGCCGTTTCCCTATAGATAGTACCAGCTGATATTTACTGCAGATCTTAATTAGTCTTTCTCCTCTCTCAATCCTTCCGGCAACCCTGTATTATCCAGTAACCCGTTGTTCTACACCCTCTCCTACAATGTCGGTGCAGTGCAGGGTATGTACGCAGTGAAATTTTTCGGTGTGACGCTTGGAGTCATGTACACTTTACATAATTATACATTACGAAAAATACACATACACATATTCATTTACCCTAGAGTGTATGCTGGTTTGGAAATACGTTGAGTTTAAATATTTTTCACTTTTTTTCTTGGAAGTTTAGCAGCGTATAGGAATCATTTATATTTCTTGATTGTATTGTGATGGGAAGTTACGTAATAAGATTATCAGTCACTGTGTCCTTATTCACAATAACTTTAAAATATTTTTCTCGGTTCTTGACGATGTCAGGTAGTTGACTAATGGAATAACTTAATGTGAAGGGGCAGGATTCTCTTCGCCCTGGCATTAGCCCACTGGGTGTGGTGAAATCATCTCCAGATATTCACGACACTATGGCTTCGTGGTATCAGCAGAGTACATAGTTGTTGGTATAGTTTTTACATCGGGGAGGCAGGACAGCTCGATAAAGGCAAAACGAACTGGTGGTTGACAGTGTCAACAGGAAAGTTTGTCTGCTTTACTACATGAAGCTTACTGTGTCGCATATGCTACAGGTAGTACAAGGCTTTTCGTCATAAACAATCTATTGGTTATGATAAGCTCTACGGGACGACTACTCACTGATGTGCGGTAATTACATTTTAAAAAATGCAAAAAATGTGGCAATACAGTTACCGAATAGTAACTGCAGGGAAACATAACTACCCTAAGGTAAGCAATTTATAGTGCTAACGTCAATGAAGGGTGAATCCGTTAATCACCATAAACGAATCTGTAGGGCACGACTGCAATATCAATATTATTCTGATGTTTAACTAACGCCATCACCGATGACAGGTCAGAGCACGTCAATGTAATTTTCTATTACACTACGGGATGTGAGTCAACAGTTCGCCTCTCGCAGTCGTTCCCTGCCTAATATTTGCAGTTGGTGGATAAACGCACCGTAGCCAATTCGCGGAAGCAGCCAACACACAGCACAGTCATACACACTGACAATGTTTAAATATCTATGCGGCAGGCGAAATCGCGTGTTAGTTACATGTGAAGGGATTACATCTACATCTCCGTGATTACTCTGCTGTTCACAATAAAGTGCCTGGCAGGGGGTTCAGTGAACCACCTTCATGCTGTCTCTCTACCGTTCCACGCTCAAACGGTACGCGGGAAAAACGAGCACTTGAATTTTTCCGTGCGAGCCCCAATGCCACTTATTTTATCGCGATGATCATTTCTCTCAATGTAGGCGGACGCTAACAGAATGTTTTCACAATCGGAGGAGAAAACTGGTGATTGAAGTTTCGTGAGAAGATCCCGTCGCAACGAAAAACCCCTTTGTTTTAATGATTGCCACTCCAATTCATGTATCATGTCTGTGACACTATCTCCCCTATTTTGCGATAATACAAAACGAGCTGCCATTCTTTGTACTTTTTCGATGTCATCCGTCAGTCCCACCTGATGCGGATCCCACACTGTACAGCAGTACTTTAGAATAGGGCGGACAAGTGTAGTGTAAGCAGTCTCTTTGGTAGATCTGTTGTACCTTATAAGTGTTCTGATAATTAATCGCAGAATTTGGCTTGCTCTACCCGCAATATTATCTATGTTATCATTCCAATTTAGGTTATTTGTAATTGTAGTCCCTAAGTATTTACTTGAATTTATAGCCCTCAGATTTGTGTGACCTACCGCGTAAGCGAAATGTAGCTGATATCTTGTAGTACTTTTTATTCAGCGTCAATTGCCACTTTTCGCATAATGCGGATATCTTATCTAAATCATTTTGAGAGTCGTTTTGATCATCTGATGACTTTACAAGTCGATATATGACAGTGTCATCCGCAAACAATCTAAGACGGCTACTCAGATTGTCTCCTATGTCGTTAATATAGATCAGGAACAAGAGAAGACCTATAACACTTCCTTGGGGCACGCCGGATATTACTTCTGCATTACTCAATGACTTTCCGTCTATTACTACGAAATGTGTCCTTTATGACAGGAAATCACGAATCCAGTAGCACAACTGAGGCGATACTCCGCAGGCACGCAGTTTGATTAGAAGACGCTTGTGAGGAACGGTGTCGACAGCCTTCTGGAAATCTAAAAACAAAGAGTAGATTTGACATCCCCTGGCGATTGCAGTTATTACTTCATGAGTATAAAGAGCTAGTTGTGTTTCACAAGAACGATATTTCCTGAATCCGTGCTGACTATACATCAATAAATCGTTTTCTTCGAGGTACTTCATAATGTTCGAATACACTGTATGTTCTAAAACCCTACTGCAAATCGACGTTAGTGATATAGGCCTGTAATTCAGCAGATTACTCCTACTTCCCTTTTTGGGTATTGGTGTGACTTGTGCAATTTTCCAGCCTTTAGGTACGTATCTTTCTGTGAGCGAGTGGTTGTATATAACTGCTAAATATGGAGCTACTTTATCAGCATACTCAGAGAGGAACATGACTGCTGTACAATCTGGACCGGAAGCCTTGCCTTTATTATGTGGTTTAAGCTGCTTTGTTACACCGAGGATATCTACTTCTATGTTTCTCATCTTGGCAGTTGTTCTGGATTGGAATTCAGGAATATTTACTTCGTGTTCTTTGGTGAAGGAATTTCGGAAAACCATGTTTAATAACTCTGCTTTAGTGGCACTGTCATCAGTGACTTCACCGTTGTTATCGCGCAGTGAAGGTATTGATTGTGTCTTGCCACTGCTGTGTTTTATGTATGACCGGAATCTCTTTGGGTCTGCTGCCAGATTTCGAGATAGAATTGCGTTGTGGTAATTATTAAAAGCATCTCGCATTGGAGTATGCGCCATAGTTCGAACTTTTGTAAAACTTTGCCAATCTTGGGGATTTTGCGTTCTTTTAAATTTGGCATGCTTTTTTCGTTGCTTCTGCAACAACAATCTGACCCGTTTTGTGTACCATGGGGGATCAGTACCATCACTTATAAATCTATGTGGTATATATCTCTCAATTGCTGTTGATACTATCTCTTTGAAAACATTCCACAACTTTTCTCCACTTACATAATCAGATTGGAAGGAGTGAAGACCGTCTGTTAAAAAGGCGTTAAGAGGATTTTTATCAGCTTTTTTAAATAGATATACTTTGCGTTTCTTTTTGACGATTGTAGGTGTTACGCTGTTCAGCCTAGCATCAACTGCCTTGTCGTCACAACACTCACTACTTGTCCAGGATTATTTGTTGCTAAAAGGTCAAGTATGCTTTCGCAACCATTTACGCTTTGAGTGGGCTCATGACCTAATTGTTCAAAATAATTTTCTGAGAAAGCATTCAGTATAGTTTCGGATGATGTTTTATGCCTGACGCCGGCTTTAAACGTATAATTTTTCCAGAATATCGAGGGTAGATGGAAGTCACCACCGACTATAATTGTATGAGCCGGATACTTATTTGAAATGAGAGTCAAGTTTTCTTTGAACTGTTCAGCAACTATGTCTTCTGAGTGGGGGGTTGGTAATACGATCCAATTAAAAGTTTAGTCCGATTGTCAGGTATAACATTTACCCACACAATTACACATGAACTATCTACCTAACTAAACTACCTCTGACACCAATAAATACTCCACCACCAACTGTATTTAATCTATCCTTTCTGAGCACTGTTAGATCGTTTGAAAAAAATTCGGCTGAACTTATATCCGGCTTTAGCCAGCTCTCTGTACCTACAACTATTTGAGCTTCAGTGCTTTCTATCAGGGCTTGGAGCTCCGGTTCTTTCCCAACATAGCTACGACAATTTACAACTGCAATGCTAATAGTTTCTACAACAACCTTACTGTGTTTTACCTGCCGACTTTCTGACGGACGCCCTTTCAGTTGTTCCCTGAGACCCTCTAACCTAAAAAAACCACCCAGTCCCTTCCACACAGCCTCCTCTACCCGTGTAGCTCCTGACCTATTAAGTGGAACCCGGAAACCCACCACACGATGGCGCAAGTCAGCGAATTTGCAGCCTACAGAACCGCCGGAGCCTCCACTCGGCTTTGCACCAAAGGACCACAGTCGGTTCTATCGACGATGCTGCAGATGGTGAGCTCCGCCATAATCTCGGAAGCAAGACAGGCAGTCTTTACCTTGTCCGCTAGCCGCCCGAAACCAGACAGAATCTGCTCCGATCCAAAGTGACACACGTGACTGGTACCGATATGAGCCAGCCCCTACAGTTGGCTGCACCCTGTACGCTTCATGGCATCCGGAAGCACTCTTTCCACATCCGGAATGACTCCCCCCGGAATGCACACAGAGTGCACACTGGCTTCCTTACCCTCCTAGGCAGCCATGTTCCTAAGGGGCCCCATTACGCGCCTAACATTGGAGCTCCCAACTACCAGAAAACCCACCCTCTGTGAATGCCCAGACCTTGCGGTCCGAGAAGCTTCCTCTGGAATGGTGTGGACGACTGCATCCGGCTCAGAGACATCGTCAGCTACTTATAACGCCCAAAACCCATTCGTCAAACGAACCGGGGAGGCCCTACGATCGGCTCCTCGGAAAGTTTTTCGCGGCCTGTCATACTTTGGAATGACCTCCCACACGAGCACGGGTCAACCTCAGTGCAGGCAGTACCTGGGGAGGTCACAGCAGTGGACCGATCGGAGGACAAGTTTGACGTGCTCGACGTCCCTCGGATCCCCGCGTCCTATCCCCTACAGTGATGGCTCTTATCAGCAGCCTCAAGCTGTGTGACGGGAACCAACGCAGCCTGAAGCTGTGAGTGAGGGGTCGCCAGCTCAGCTCGCATCTGTACACAACAATCACAGTTCCTCTCCATTACTGCACTCCTCCTGTTTGAAGCTCGTAAAAATATGTAACAAGCGAACCGTGTACTAGCCTTAGTTGTAGCAGGAACTAGCGATACACTCTCGCTGACGGTGTAACTGACACAGAAGAGCCAAAGAAACTGGTACACCTGGTTAATAAAGTGTTGGGCCCCCGTTAGCACGCAGGAGTGCGGCATCATGATGTGGCATGGACACGACTAATGTCTGAAATAGTGCTGGAGGGAACTGACTCTATGAATCCTGCTGGGCTTTCCATAAATCCGTAAGAGCACAAGGGAGTGGAAATCTCTTCTGAGAAGCACTTTGCAAGGCATTCCACATAGGCTCAGTAATGTTCATGTCTGCCAGTGGAAGCGTTTAAACTCAAAAGAGTGTTCCTGGAGCCACTCTGTAGCAATTCTAGAAGTGTGGGGTGTCACATTATGCTGGAATTGCGCAGGTTCAGAATGTGTAACGGACATAAATGGATGCAGGTGATCAGATAGGATACCTAAGTACGAGTCACCTGCCAGAGTCGTATTTAAACGTATCACGGGTCCCATACCACTCCAAAAGTTCACGCCCCACACAATTACAGAGCCTTCAGCATTTTGAACAGTCCCCTGTTGACACACAGCGTCAATGGACTCATGAGGTCGTCTCCATACCAGCACATGTCCATCCATGTTCGACTAGGCAACATTTTTCCAGTCAACAGCAGTCCATTGTCGGTGAAGAGGGTCCCAGGCGAGGCTTAAAGCTTTGTGTTGTGCCGTCATCAAGGGTACACGAGTGGGCCTTTGACCGCGAAAGACCACACCAATGGTGTTCCGTTGAATGGTTCGCATGCTCACAATTGCTGATGGCACAGCATTGAAATCTGCAGCAATATGCGGAACGGTTGCACTTCTGCCACGTTGAACGATTCTCTTCACTCGCCGTTGGTCCCATTCTTGCCGGATCTTATTCCTACCGCAGCGACATCGAAGATTTGTTTCTTGTACCAGACTGTGATATTCACGGTACACTCGTGAAATGGCAGTACGGGAAAATCCCCCTTCATCGCTACCTCGGATATGTTGTGTTCCATCGCTCGTACACCGACCGCAACAACACGTTCAAACTCACATAAATCTTGGTAAACTGCCTTTGTAGCAGCAGTAAATGACCTAACAACTGCTCCAACACTTGTTGTCTTATATGGGCGTTGCCGACTACAGCGCCGTATTCTGCCTGTTTAAATATCTCTAAATTGGAATATGCATGCCTATACCAGTTTCTTTGGCAATTCAATGTTCGTTGCATTTGAAAGCGTTCGCTAGTTCACAGGCAAGTGTGTGCTTCCACAAAATATTCAATCCAAAAAGCTTATACGGCGAAACATGTCCCCCAAATAATGTTAAGTTCTGTAGACTTTGGACTTGTAGTTCACTGAGAATGTGCAGGCTTGTATGACGTGAGGCGTAGTGGGTATGTCTCAGCGCATAAATCTTTCTTTGTTAGCGGGAGGACCCAACCGAATACCTTGGCACATATTCACTGGTTGAACCTGCATTATCACGGCTTTTGTATTCGCTATATTATCGGTTCTTCACAGGGAAACGTCGCACGGAGGTAATTTTCGAAAACTGACAGGAGGAGTGCTCAATGCACAATCATAAGATAGCGCACCACTTACATATAGACCACTCTTTCAGGCAATGAGCGCTGCTCACATATGACCATTACCAGCAATGAGGTTACCGTACTCCCCTATACCCTACCTGAGCAGAACAGGTTACCTGTGTGACACCTAGTCCGAACATATAACCAGTGGTGTAGCTGACTGTATTAAAAACATTGTCATCTCACTATGAAGAGACTCTGAACGTATTAGTTGCTATCACACACCGATATACGAGGGTTAGAAAAAAACCGGACTAGTACTGGTGAAACAATAAGACGAATGCAATAAGGCTGAAAGTCGCGTGGCCTGTCACGTGACTCTCGCTTCGCCTACTGCTCGAGTTTCATCTGCCTCCTGCACTCAGTCTGCCCGTGGCGTCTGTTTTAAGTAGTTGACGTTTTGTCTGTGCGTCGGAAAATGTTGAGTGTACAGAAAGAACAGCGTGTTAACATCAAATTTTGTTTCAAACTAGGAAAATCTGCAAGTGAAACGTTTGTAATGTTACAACAAGTGTACGGCGATGATTGTTTATCGCGAACACAAGGTTTGAGTGGTTTAAACGATTTAAAGATGGCCGCGAAGACACCAGTGATGACACTCGCACTGACAGACCATTGTCAGCAAAAACTGATGCAAACATTGAAAAAATCGGTAAACTTGTTCGACAAGATCGCCGTTTAACAATCAGAGCAGTGTCTGAGTTAACAGGAGTTGACGAGGAAAGTGTCGAACAAGTTTACCGATTTTTTCAATGTTTGCATCAGTTTTTGCTGACAATGATCTGCCAGTGCGAGTGTCATCACTGGTGTCTTCGCGGCCATCTTTAAATCGTTTAAACCACTCAAACACTTGTGTTCGCGATAAACAATCATCGCCGTACACTTGTTGTAACATTACAAACGTTTCACTTGCAGATTTTCCTAGTTTGAAACAAAATTTGATGTTAACACGCTGTTCTTCCTGTACACTCAACATTTTCCGACGCACAGACAAAACGTCAACTACTTAAAAAAGACGCCACGGGCAGACTTAGTGCAGGAGGCAGATGAAACTCGAGCAGTAGGCGGAGCGAGAGTCACGTGACAGGCCATGTGACTTTCAGCCTTATTGCATTCGTTTCATTGTTTCACCAGTACTAGTCCGGTTTTTTTCTAGCCACACCTCGTATATTTAATGTAAACTGTACAACGAGATACATATTTCAGTTTGGAGAAACTATGTATATATTTGAGATATAGCTAGTATCCTTCGTGTTTGTGCACTTACTGAAAAGTTTAGTATCCTAGTAAGATTATAAATCACGATCAGTAGATCAGCTCGCTACCTGTCTTCGACACGACTCGATTGACCTAATTTTTCTTCGATGGCGGTTATCTTATAACTTAAAGTGGAATAAAGTTTAAGTTGCTGTGGTGCTTTGGGCCCGATGTGGTACCTCCACTATGCCCCCATTCTTACGGACACAATTTGCCTCGGCCTTGATGTGAAGGAAGCTAATTAACACTTAAGGTACGGCTCCCCCCAGAACAAAGGTTCCAACAGAGAAGTCAATCATAACGTTCTGCTCCGCAAGGAAATTGTCGCCAAGGATGCGATTTGTCTCAAGGCATTCGACAATGTGGAAGGGGTGAAAAACGATCTGGTTTCACAGTAATGTGCGCTTGCATCTTAATAGCGTTACCACAAGTGTCTACGTCACCTACGGTCCTGCTTGTGTTAACAGGTCATGTTGGTACAGTATTGCGCTCAGAAATTTAAACAGTCTGGTTGATATCAGTGTTACTTCTGCACCTGAGTCAGTAATGGCCCCAGTATTAATTCCTTCTCTTTCTAGAGCGATACCTTATCGTTGTTGTATATGCTCCACCAGAGCAGGAAGTTCATGGATGGCTTGTAAGTCATCTAGCATATTAACTCCATCGTTGTAATGTACCATACTGACGCCTATATCTGCTTCCTTAACATCTCCCTCGACCAGAAGATTAGGGCTAATCCATAAAGGCGAAATCAGTTTTCCAGCACTTGGTGCACAGAGGACTCATTCGGTCCTGCGTTCTTTTCATTTTTCTTCATTTATTGTTCCATCATACTCGTTGGTTAGTCTTCTAGGGTTCTTTATACTATCACTGGCGTCACCCCACTCACAACCTGGGTTTTGCTACGGTGATGGTACTCGGCAATCTTGCGAATTAACACCCGAGCAACAATCATTGTGCCTCTTCGTTTGCCCACGATCCTCATCGTCTGACACGCGACTATTGTTCAGCGTCGCGCCGATCATGTTCCACCGAATCGATCGCATCGATTGCAGACAGAAAGCAGTCAACATCGCTGCCAGGAACGGTCCCCAGCTTTCCTCTGATATTTAGGGGCAGCTTTACCTATTGATTTTTTTTTTAATTTAGGGGCGACATTTTTTAATCCACGTATTTAGTGTTATGTACTTCTCAAAATAATCATTCAGGGTGCTTTGCTTATTGTGATATATATATATGGCAGCATTAAACATTTCCTTCGTTAATCATTTTGGGCGGCCCTCTGGGCCATAGTTAGCCACAAGTTCCATATCGAAGCCATCGTACTTTAAATATGTTTATGACGATTCGTTCCCCCATAAGATGGAATCTCCGAGCTTCAGGTCTGCAATGAAACTGATGTTTCTGCATGTTATTCTAGCTGTGATTTCAGCGCCACGCCACTAAATAATGGGGGACTGATGACCTTAGCTGTTTAGTCCCCCTTAAACATCCCAACAACCACCACCACCACTAAATAATTTTATGGACAAAGCTTGGTGTGTATCACGGCGTCTTAATGAAAAAGTGGCAAGCAGTCGATGTCGGAACGTGCATTCCTCCATAAAATATGTGGAATGTCATGGCACTGACTCCATAACATGCTTTACAGAAGTTGATCAAAATTGTGTGAGTCCGACAGCAACGCACGCGGTATCATTGCCATTTAGGGTGTCGTGTCTGCTTATACTAGATGCTTCATCTGCATCGAACAAGGATGCACTTACTTCTAACAGTTTTGAGTTGTGTGTGAAGGCTACAATCTATGATGCGTGGAACGCATTTCTTTATTTAAATAACTGTTCACACGATCATCGTTGCCAACGGTTACTTTCTTTAATCGCTTTACTGAAACTTCAGAAGTACGGCTCTAAATATCCTACAATTGCTCTCTGAGTGTCATTCCGACTTTGATGTTCAGTTGTTTGCTCTGTTGTTCGGTCCTGTGCAAAATTTTAGTTTGCTCTATGGTGGTTATAGATAATTTTAAAACTGGGACAACCACAGCTAAAATACACTCCTGGAAATTGAAATAAGAACACCGTGAATTCATTGTCCCAGGAAGGGGAAACTTTATTGACACATTCCTGGGGTCAGATACATCACATGATCACACTGACAGAACCACAGGCACATAGACACAGGCAACAGAGCATGCACAATGTCGGCACTAGTACAGTGTATATCCACCTTTCGCAGCAATGCAGGCTGCTATTCTCCCATGGAGACGATCGTAGAGATGCTGGATGTAGTCCTGTGGAACGGCTTGCCATGCCATTTCCACCTGGCGCCTCAGTTGGACCAGCGTTCGTGCTGGACGTGCAGACCGCGTGAGACGACGCTTCATCCAGTGCCAAACATGCTCAATGGGGGACAGATCCGGAGATCTTGCTGGCCAGGGTAGTTGACTTACACCTTCTAGAGCACGTTGGGTGGCACGGGATACATGCGGACGTGCATTGTCCTGTTGGAACAGCAAGTTCCCTTGCCGGTCTAGGAATGGTAGAACGATGGGTTCGATGACGGTTTTGATGTACCGTGCACTATTCAGTGTCCCCTCGACGATCACCAGTGGTGTACGGCCAGTGTAGGAGATCGCTCCCCACACCATGATGCCGGGTGTTGGCCCTGTGTGCCTCGGTCGTATGCAGTCCTGATTGTGGCGCTCACCTGCACGGCGCCAAACACGCATACGACCATCATTGGCACCAAGGCAGAAGCGACTCTCATCGCTGAAGACGACACGTCTCCATTCGTCCATCCATTCACGCCTGTCGCGACACCACTGGAGGCGGGCTGCACGATGTTTGGGCGTGAGCGGAAGACGGCCTAACGGTGTGCGGGACCGTAGCCCAGCTTCATGGAGACGGTTGCGAATGGTCCTCGCCGATACCCCAGGAGCAACAGTGTCCCTAATTTGCTGGGAAGTGGCGGTGCGGTCCCCTACGGCACTGCGTAGGATCCTACGGTCTTGGCGTGCATCCGTGCGTCGCTGCGGTCCGGTCCCAGGTCGACGGGCACGTGCACCGTCCGCCGACCACTGGCGACAACATCGATGTACTGTGGAGACCTCACGCCCCACGTGTTGAGCAATTCGGCGGTACGTCCACCCGGCCTCCCGCATGCCCACTATACGCCCTCGCTCAAAGTCCGTCAACTGCTCATACGGTTCACGTCCACCCTGTCGCGGCATGCTACCAGTGTTAAAGACTGCGATGGAGATCCGTATGCGACGGCAAACTGGCTGACACTGACGGCGGCGGTGCACAAATTCTGCGCAGCTAGCGCCATTCGACGGCCAACACCGCGGTTCCTGGTGTGTCCGCTGTGCCGTGCGTGTGATCATTGCTTGTACAGCCCTCTCGCAGTGTACGGAGCAAGTATGGTGGGTCTGACACACCGGTGTCAATGTGTTCTTTTTTCCATTTCCAGGAGTGTAATTAAACATGATTGACTGATAATTCATGCAGTAAACAACTGTTTATACACAGTCGTTAAGGTTATTGAAACATAAATATGAATGTGAAGGCCAATAGTTCTCTGTAGCTATATTTATTCAGGTCGATTACAGACTCAAACAACAGGTTCAAATGGTTCAAATGGCTCTGAGAACATCTGAGGTCCTCAGTCCCCTAGAACTCAGAACTACTTAAACCTAACTAACCTAAGGACATCACACACATCCATGCCCGAGGCAGGATTCGAACCTGCGACCGTAGCGTCGCGTGGTTCCAGACTGTAGCGCCTATAACCGCTCGGCCACCACGGCCGGCTAAACAACAGGTTTCACAACTGTCAAGTAGCATCTTCTGGTGTATATCTGTAGAGAATTTATTTTTTTTTCTTTTAATTAGTGCTTGATAATGAGAACTGAAGCTACCAGAGGTATCTTAAAATACTGAATTAATAGACTTAAACACAGCAGAAGATATTACACGTGTAGTTAGGGAACTAGGTATGGATCACATACGTCCCACAATGAGAGAGCCTATACATACTTAACAAATATGATTTGTAATTTCATACCAAAAGAAAAGACCTACAAATTCTATGTTCCATGGTATAGGGAGTAGTTACAGATGCTATAGAGTAACAGATGGCGTGGATAAGCATAGTTCTTAACCGTCCTCAATTGATAACTACCGTCGTCAATGATGAATGTCATTTCTAAAAGCGAAAGGATAGATTTAGGGATCAGAACTGAGTCTTGATTTGAAAATGGTGAAACGGAGCACAAGTGGAAAATGAGATGGGGGTCATCCCCATGTAACGAGAAAGAACTGCCAAAAAAAGCCTGACCTGTTTTAAAATCACGAAGTGGCATCACTTTATCGATTAAAATTTGTTCTTCTCGGGCCTATGTCAAGCAACAGACAGTGCACCTCGTAAATTTCATCTATTCAAGAACTTTGTCTTGTAGTGTTTGGAGAATAGAATAAGGTTAGTAATGTAAACAAACTACATTAATGAAACTCCCTGGCAGATTAAAACTGTGTGCCCGACCGAGACTCGAACTCGGGACCTTTGCCTTTCGCGGGCAAGAGCTCTACCAACTGAGCTCCCGAAGCATGACTCACGCCCGGCACTCACAGCTTTACTTCTGCCAGTACTCATTCTGGAAACTACATTAATGTTATGAAATCAACTGAAAATTATTTTAACAGCACTGAGGAGCAACAAATGTCCTAAATGCAGACATTTACGCTGCCGGTGAAGCTTTCCACTTATAAAAAGCCGAGACGCTCATGCGTTTTTGTCACCAGCATGGTAGCTGATAACATATAACTACGAGCGTCCTGTGTGTTGTCGAAGCAGGTGCGGTGGCTGCCGTCCGGGTACTGAGACGGTGACGGAAATTGAACTAATGCGGGCAACATAAGACAAGGGTGACGCTAGTACTCTGCTAAGGAACTGCGGTCACCAGGCGAATTGCTAGACTTGGCTCTCTGCACTGCGTAGAACTGAACCAGGATAATATTAATATAATAACATTACTAAGATGAAGATCTTATTTCTGAATCATTAAAACTCTGCAGCACCAGAAATTGCTCGATATACCATATAACATCTGTGAGAAACCTTTCAGTGTGCAATTACAAATATTGTATATTAAATATGTATAGGTCCGTAGTTTGTGGAGCGTATGTGATGCACACCCAGTTTACTAACTAGATGTGTAATGTTTTCTACCATGTCCAAGGTTCATTCATCACTTTAATATTACACTGATAATTTCAGTTCCTTATTATCAAAGCATTAATTGAAAATAATTCTATACATATTCAGGGTGTACATGAAGTCTGCGAACACTTTCAATTATTTATAGCACAAGAACCAAACAAACAGTTGTCATACATATGTCATTTTAAGGAGAAACCTTGAAATTTCTGTTTCATGTATACCGCCACAGCGTAGTTTGGTAATTTGCCGATAGTAAGCGCTAGTCGCAAACATGGCGAGTTCAGGTGTGGAGCGAGTTTCTATCTGTTGGAGTTCGACAAAAACAAGTGTGCTACAGCTGGTCGCCGAATGTTTAGAACAAAGTACGGTAAGAAGCCACCAATAAAGAAGGCCACTTACGACTGGTACAACATGTTCGTTGCGATGGGTTGCTTGTGCCCGCAAAGAGAAGTGGACGTCCAAGTGTGAGTGAAGCGAATGTGGAGCGCGTAAGAGAGAGTTATATAACGGATCCTAAGAAATCGGTGCGTCGTGCATCTGTGAACTCGAAAGGACTCCGATGACAATGTTGAAAGTCCTGCGACAGAAGTTGTCTATGAAACCATTCACAGTGCACAAGCTCAATGACAACGAAAAAGACAGAAGTTTTGAGTTTTGTTCGCAGTTGTAACAATTGAATGAGGATGGAGATGGCATTGTTGATCGCTTAGATTTTAGCGATGAAGCCACCTTTCACACTAATGGGAAAGTGAACAGGCATGATTCTCGAATCAGGGTTACAAAGCAATTTGAGCTTGAGTCCCCAAAGGTAAATGTTTTTTGTCCGCTGTGATATCGAAAATTGTACAGGCAATTCATCTTCGCAGAGAGCACTGTCACACCCACTTGGACGTGTTGCAGCAACGGCTGACACCTCAAATGCAATCGGACTCTCCGTTCATTTGTCAGCAAAGTTTGTGGGTACTGTAACATTCAGCACTGCATAGCATGCAGCCATGTATCATGGTGGCTGCAAGATTGTTTCTCTGCTATGACTCATAGTGCAGTTAACGCAGAACAGGGAATCAGCGATCATAAAGCGGTTACGGCATCGATGATTTCAGCCGTAAATAGAAATATTAAAAAAGGTAGGAAGATTTTTCTGTTTAGCAAAAGGGACAAAAAGCAGATTACAGAGTACCTGACGGCTCAACACAAAAGTTTTGTCTCAAGTATAGATAGTGTTGAGGATCAGTGGACAAAGTTCAAAACCATCGTACAATATGCGTTAGATGAGTATGTGCCAAGCAAGATCGTAAGAGATGGAAAAGAGCCACCGTGGTACAACAACCGAGTTAGAAAACTGCTGCGGAAGCAAAGGCAACTTCACAGCAAACATAAACATAGCCTAAGCCTTGCAGACAAACAAAAATTACGCGAAGCGAAATGTAGTGTGTGGAGGGCTATGCGAGAGGCGTTCAATGACTTCGAAAGTAAAGTTCTATGTACTGACTTCGCAGAAAATCCTAAGAAATTTTGGTCTTATGTCAAAGCGGTAGGTGGATCAAAACAAAATGTCCAGACACTCTGTGACCAAAGTGGTACTGAAACAGAGGATGACAGACTAAAGGCCGAAATACTAAATGTCTTTTTCCAAAGCTGTTTCACAGAGGAAGAGTGCACTGTAGTTCCTTCTCTCGATTGTCGCACAGATGACAAAATGGTAGATATCGAAATACACGACCGAGGGATATAGAAACAATTAAAATCGCTCAAAAGAGGAAAGGCCGCTGGACCTGATGGGATACCAGTTCGATTTTACACAGAGTACGCGAAGCAACTTGCCCCCCCCCCCCCCTTCTTGCAGCGGTGTACCGTAGGTCTCTAGAAGAGCGTAGCGTTCGAAAGGATTGGAAAAGGGCACAGGTCATCCCCGTTTTCAAGAAGGGACGTCGAACAGATGTGCAGAACTATAGACCTATATCTCTAACGTCGATCAGTTGTAGAATTTTGGAACACGTATTATGTTCGAGTATAATGACTTTTCTGGAGACTAGAAATCTACTCTGTAGGAATCAGCATGGGTTTCGAAAAAGACGGTCGTGCGAAACCCAGCTCGCGCTATTCGTCCACGAGACTCAGAGGGCCATTGACACGGGTTCACAGGTAGATGCTGTGTTTCTTGACTTCCGCAAGGCGTTCGATACAGTTCCCCACAGTCGTTTAATGAACAAAGTAAGAGCATATGGACTATCAGACCAATTGTGTGATTGGATTGAAGAGTTCCTAGATAACAGAACGCAGCATGTCATTCTCAATGGAGAGAAGTCTTTCGAAGTAAGAGTGATTTCAGGTGTGCCGCAGGGTAGTGTCATAGGACCGTTGCTATTCACAATATACATAAATGACCTTGTGGAAGACATCGGAAGTTCACTGTGGATTTTTGCAGATGATGCTATGGTGTATCCAGAGGTTGTAACAATGGAAAATTGTACTGAAATGCAGGAGGATCTGCAGCGAATTGACGCATGGTGCAGGCAATGGCAATTGAATCCTAATGTAGACAAGTGTAATGTGCTGCGAATATATAGAAAGATAGATTCCTTGTCATTTAGCTACAAAATAGCAGGTCGGCAACTGGAAGCAGTTAATTCCATAAATTATCTCGGAGTACGCATTAGGAGTGATTTAAAATGGAATGATCATATCAAGTTGATCGTCGGTAAAGCAGATGCCAGCCTGAGATTCATTGGAAGAATCCTAAGGAAATGCATTCCGAAAACAAAGGAAGTAGGTTACAGTACGCTTGTTCGCTCACTGCTTGAATACTGCTCAGCAGTGTGGGATCCGTACCAGATAGGGTTGATAGAAGAGATAGAGAAGATCCAACGGTGAGCAGCACGCTTCGTTACAGGATCATTTAGTAATCGCGAAAGCGTTACGGAGATGACAGATAAACTCCAGTGGAAGACTCTGCGGGAGAGATGCGCAGTAGCTCGGTACGGACTTTTGTTAAAGTTTCGAGAACATACCTTCACCGAAGAGTCAAGCAGAATATTGCCCCCTCCTACGTATATCTCGCGAAGAGACCATGAGGATAAAATCAGAGAGATTAGAGCCCTCACAGAAGCATACCGACAATCCTTCTTTCCACGAACGATACGAGACTGGAATAGAAGGGAGAACCGATAGAGGTACTCAGGGTACCCTCCGCCACACACCGTCAGGTGGCTTGCGGAGTATGGATGTAGATGTAGATGTAGATCGTCCGTGAGAACGGCCTCCAGTAACATCTAGTAGGAACGTAAATTCATAGCCTCTACGAATCTAAATAAGCCATAGTAATTATCATCCGATTTTGCTCAAACTTGGTTCACAGTCTTTTGTTATTCAGTAAAGGATCTTGTAAAATTTCAGGCCTTTATCTCTTATAGGTTCGGACATTGTGAAAATTACTTTAATGTCCAAAAACCGACAATTATGTTTCAGTACTCAGGAAGAATTGCAGTTTGTCTTTTATTATCATCTAAAGTCATAACCACAGTTCTCAGTGTATAAAATAAGTTAACTGGATTTTTTTTCAAAACTTTAATTACTCTGCACTTCGTAGTGCAAAAAATTAATCAAAATTATTATCTGCTTATTATTTTGTCTTATTATTTTGTTGTGTCTGTGGGACATACGAAAGAACTTAATGCAATTTTAATTAAAATCTTATGATATTGAACCGTGGGAAAATAGTGTTTTAACCACGAATCTGATGACGTATGTCGATGTGTGCTTGATTTTATAAGAGAGGAGCCGGAATAAAAATTAGAAGTGGAATAAGTTTCTAAATGAATTTAAATATTATTTTGTATTTTGGTCTACTTTATTAAATATTCGAAATTGGCATTGGAATGACGTAAATGATTTTCTGATTGGTGATTGGCTCAGGCAAGTTTGCCGCAAGAGCGATCTAGGAGGATCATTCTGATTGGTCATTGAGGCCATTAGCCAATCAGAATTAAGCTGTTCCCGCGGGCAGAAAGTTAAATAGGCAGAGAGTGGGATGGTACCGAGATAGTCGCTCTCCAACCGTAGTACATGTTACATTATGCTAAATTTCGCCGAGAAATAACTTTCAAGATGAAGACGAAATACTATTTTATGTAAAAACTTATGCTGTTAGGTAGTGTCGAGACTCAGGCAGTTTAAGTTACGAACATTTTGAGGACAATTTCATTAATTAATTGATGTGTTATGAGCGTGTGATATTTCGGTCTTAGTGAAATTCCGCGTGGCATATTCCGCATAATTTATAGAATTTTTAGGCCACCACTTCAAACTTTGAAGACCACTGAGACGACCAAAGTTCCAACTCTCTACAGTTGTGGGTCAGTGACTGTCAGATCTAACAATAATCGGGTTTGACCGGTAGATATTCAGACCGTTTTTCGTGTGAGAACATTTTGTACAGACTGAGAAGGGAATAATAGAGTAGTTAAAATAGTAAATTCGGACTTGATAGCAAATTTTTGTGCTTCCTTAAGAATAAAAACCAGTTTACTAAAATTTCCGAAGGCTTGCTGCAGGTAAACTGCATTTTCCCACCACCCGCAATTTCATAAAATGAACTTACAGTAACTGATTTGCAACTTGAGCTACGCGGCCTCTGTGTGATAGGTCTTAGGTCGTGGATTCATCAACGCTGCTTTACACGGCCTACTGAGTGTATACTAATGCAGAGTGAATTGACGTCGTAAAGAAGTTGAACAATTGATGATAGACTGTACGTACGTGCGACGACAACAAAACCCCGCCCCGCCGCAGTACCTGAATGATATACGGAGCTGCCGCATCGATGGATCGGTCGTGCTGCAGAGGGGGACAGCTGTTACTTGAATTGGCCTTCCCGATCACCAGATACCACTCCGTGTGACGTTTTTCTGTGGGGACACATTAAAGATCTGGTGTATGTGTCCCCTCTACCAAGTTATGCACCTGAGCTCCGGGAGAGAATATGAGAAGCGAGTGCCAAAGTTGACGATGCCATGCTGGCACGGGTATGGCAAAAATTTGACTACCCTATTGGCGTCTGCCGGGTCACTCACGTTTGGCATTCGAATGCTTGTAAATAAGACTTTCAGAGACCCTCTTCAAAATTCAATATGTATGACATCTGTACAGTGTTCAGTTCTTGTGAAGTAAATAACTGAAACTGTTCCCGGACTTCATGTACAACTTGTATTGATCGTGACCGGTCCATATTTCTCACGAAATAAGCGTCAAACGAAAAAACTACAAGGAACGCAACTTGTCTAGCTTGAAGGGGCAAACCAGATGGCGCTATGGTTGGCCCCCAAAATGGCACTGCCATAGGTCAGACAGATATCAACTGCGTTTTTTAAATAGGAACCCCCATTTTTATTACATATTCGTGTAGAACGTAATGAGATATGAATGTTTCAGTTGGACCACTTTTTTCGCTTTGTGATAGATGGCGCTGTAATGGTCACAAACATATGGTTCACAATTTTAGACGAACAGTTGGTAACGGGTAGGTTTTTTAAATTAAAATACAGAACGTAGGTACGTTTGAACATCTTATTTCGGTTGTTCCAATGTGATACATGAACCTTTGAAAACTTATCACTTCTGAGAACGCATACTGTTACAGCGCGATTACCTGTAAATACCACATTAATGCAATAAATGCTCAGAATGATGTCCGTCGTCAAGGCATCTGGCAATTCGTGTAACGATATTCCTCTCATCAGCCAGTAGTTCGCCTTCCGTAATGTTCGCACATACATTGACAATGCACTGACACATGTTGTCAGGCGTTGTCGGAGGATCACGATAGCAAATACCCTCCAATTTTCCCCACAGAAAGAAATCTGGGGACGTCATATCCTGTGAACGTGCGGGCCATGGTATGGTGCTTCGGCGACCAATGCACCTGTTGAAACATCCCCTTAGAAAAATTATAAATGACTGTGCTTATCCTGACACACAATATTTTTAGCGCAACGCAATCTGACTTCCAATAATCCCTACAAAAGAATGGCCCTGACTAACATTAACCTATACCTTTCACAAATCACTTACCTCACAAAAATCTTCGTTACTCGAACTACTGCAATACAGCGAGCGCCACTACTGCCAGCTAAATAAAATTCAAACTACGGAAGGCACTAACTACTGATAGGCATAGTTAGCAAATGAAAGATTTTGATAGAGAACAAACAATGTATTTACCTTAATAGTCATCAAAAGTCATAATATATATAGGAGTTCATAACATCCATTCTTACAAATATCAAAACTCCGCCATTTCTCTCCCCACATCCACCACTGCTGGTGGCTAACCTCCAACTGCGCAACGCTACGCGCTGTTCACATCCAGCTGCCGCTGCCCAACACTACAATGGCAGACAACAATGCAAACTAGCCACAGACTGCACACAGCACAGCCAGTGATTTTCATACAGAGCGCTACGTAACGTTGCCAATAAGAAAACATAAACAGCCTACTTACATATCCCCCATGCTCCCCACAAAAAATTTTACAAATTGTTTTGGGCAGTGGCCAATAATGATTTGATAGAATTTTTCATGATTACAATAACAAAGAAATCAAAGGCACACACTTATTGATACAATGTTGGTCAAAAGCTAAAATTTTCTCACAGTCCATAAAGACAATCCTGATCATTCATCACAGTAACATTGCAGTGTTTTTCTCAAAGTCTGAGCAGTAAAAGAAAATGCACACGGAAGTAGTGGATTTCCATGCAATCTTGAAGAAGTAGTGTTGTCCTTTCAACGGAAAGACAGTGCTGACTCTTGACATGCAGACAGGTATTGGTCCACAACAGAGCAAACCCACAGCAGAGTCAGTCGAAATTTTGAAGAGTATTGGTAGGTAGGTCATCACAGAGCAGATCCACTGTAGTCCTGGTAGAGATTACGGTATTTGTGGGCCACCAGAGGTGCAGACCCACTGCAGCCCTTGTAGAAATAATGGTACTGGTGAGTCAGCAAAGGTGTGGACCCACTGTAGTCCTTGTAGAAGTGGCCAGCAGCCATCTGTTGTGACTGTGCAGGTGCACAATCACCATTGAAGAGTCTTGCGGATAATATAGCCAGTCCATAACCATCACTTGTGCACTCACAAAGTTTTTGGAATTGTCCTTAGAACCAGCAATGCTGTTATCCAGTCCCTTGCTGAATTATTAACACACGTGAAAACACTAACAGTCCCTACTTCTCACATATTGTCCATATACTATGACCAACAGAAACGTGTGCAGTGAAATGGAACTTACAAGTTAATAATATGATGAACTGGTGTCAATTACAATTTTAGAACATAAGAATACAATTACAGAGGTACAAAATACATCATTAAAAAACATAACAATACAGATAACATTTGTAGTATAGGCTTTACAAAAGAATCGAAATAACATATACATCAGTGTTACAGGAATTATGACATGAGTACATACATAAAAGATCAGAATAACTTTCGAAACATCAACTTCACACATGAGCATTAAAACAGAACAGAATAAATAATGTCTAAACTTCTTTACAAAGAAAATAACATATTATTTGAAAAAATCTACAACATAACTCCTGTTAGATAACACATTAAGACAGGAAAAACACAAATTCACATAGTGTAATAACACAAAAATACAGGACAGGGTTTGTTTTCAGTGTGACATTTGGTACTGCAGTCCACCCAAAAACTTCATTCCATATATCTTTCCTCTTATTTCAACATTTGTTTCAACCAAAAAAATCCTATTCAAGCATGCTTTCTGTATTTATATGTTCACATATTTCTTACCTCATTATTTATTTTCCTTTATCTTACTTCATTATTTATTTCCAAGAAAATCCTACCTAAACCTGTTGTCCCTAAACCCTACTTTTTTGGTTCATATCCTCTTTCAAAATACGGTTTTGGCCAAACCATTTTCTTATAGCTTCTCAATGTATTTCTTCCAATTCACACACAACTTGTTCTCTTATATGGCCTACCCCATCTTAAGCTAACTTAAATCTACTGAGCTCAGATGCTAAACTAAGGGACGAGGCAATGCAGCAGTACAAAACAATTAACACAAACAGCAATGACCAAATATTCAAATTGGCCAAGCAAGCAGCAATATTACAACTAATATTACACAATGAGCAGCAAACAAGAAAAATAAATCAGTAGTAAAACTGGCTTAACAGAGTAATGTAAAGTGAAATTTAGTAGTACTATGCCTGGCAAACAGCAGAAGCAAATGCAATAAATTATATCTAAGCATGACAAAGCTCAAGCAGAAAAATATTACAGTAAAGACAACAATGCAGATAAGGGAAATGTCTATTCACATCTTAATATCTATGTCATTAAAGTGGAGCACCACAACTTATTCTACAAAATAAATTACCAAGTACTTGGAAAAATTATGAATGCAGTTCCTGTGAAGGTAAATGTCTTTTTGTGCTCCCTCATTTTTTTGAAAAAAATTATTATTTACTCGATCTTTAGACAGAAAATATTTATATTAGTACCTGTATAAATTTTATTTTAACCAATGCTGCAGCGCAGCTAGAAACTAGATATTAAACAAATTGAGTAAATAAATACATAAAGCAAGCCATATGGCATTTCTCTCAACTAGCAAGACAATAGTCGTGACATGTTTCTCATCGTTTCATTAGGCATTTTAGTAAATATCATAAATTAAGAGCTCCACAGTATAATCATATGTTTTCAAGTTTGAGCGTGTCGTATTTGCGATGCTTTCTACAAAGGAATGTCAATAGCGAGGATAATGGCCTCCCTTTTTTTTTCTACCTGTGCCTCTGAAACGGCACACACTAATGGCTTTTTCTCCAGGCGTCTGACACAGCTGGGTGCCCACGACGCATTATGTGCAGGTGGTCACTTAACTTTCTTATGGAAATATTTACGACAGCAGTTTCCGCTATAGTGGCAGTCTCATATAAAAAATTTCACAGGTCGAGAAAATGCGTTGCAAATGTGGAGAAACAAAATCCTATGAATATAACAGTGTCCAAAAAATTTTCAGTGGCATTGTGATACATTCACACATGTACACACACTTCATAACTCTTAAAATACGATTCTCGGTTTCCAACATCCTTTTTCACAAACCAGAGTCCCTAACCACTACTCATTATTCCTTACCTTATTCGTCGACACTTCTTCAATATTTCATCATAACAGATACGTAGCATACTCAAATAACTCATATAGCATCAGCTTATTGATCATAAACATACCGCAACAGCATAATACACATAGTCATCGTAATAATATCATAAAACATCAGTTAACTCTCAAAATCGTCGTAGCTTCCTCCAATAATTTAAAAACCTAAAAAAAATTCTCTGCTCATGTCAAAAGTTTCATCTGCCTCAAAGGTACTTTAAAAATCGTGATCCCATACCAAATATATCATTCAAAGTTCTCATAATATCACAATGGGTCTGAAAAAATATGAACAGTTCACAAAGTGCAGACAAAATACAATTTTGTAAGTGTGAAGTTATACAACTGTGTAATTACGTAAACATCTGTCACTGATGTATTAAAAAAAATGTTTGTCTCTCAGTTAAATGATCAGATAGCTGTGTAATTCTGTGTTAGAGAAATAACCTATACCTTTCACAAATCACTTACCTCACAAAAATCTTCGTTACTCGAACTACTGCAATACAGCGAGCGCCACTACTGCCAGCTAAATAAAAGATTCAAACTACGGAAGGCACTAACTACTGATAGGCATAGTTAGCAAATGAAAGATTTTGATAGAGAACAAACAATGTATTTACCTTAATAGTCATCAAAAGTCATAATATATATAGGAGTTCATAACATCCATTCTTACAAATATCAAAACTCCGCCATTTCTCTCCCCACATCCACCACTGCTGGCGGCTCACCTCCAACTGCGCAACGCTACGCGCTGTTCACATCCAGCTGCCGCTGCCCAACACTACAATGGCAGACAACAATGCAAACTAGCCACAGACTGCACACAGCACAGCCAGTGATTTTCATACAGAGCGCTACGTAACGTTGCCAATAAGAAAACATAAACAGCCTACTTACATAGTCATGAAATATGCTATTCAATACCACTTCAACCGCACGCAAGCTATGTGCTTGGAAGTACATCGCCATTCTGTCATGCAGTGAAACATCTTGTAGTAACACCAGTATAATATTACGTAGGAAATCAGTATACATTGCACCATTTAGATTGCCATCCATAAAATGGGGGCCAATTATACTTCCTCCCATAATGCCGCACTATACATTAACCCGCCAAGGTCGCTGATGTTCCACTTGTCGCAGCAATTGTGGATTTTCCGTTGCCCAATAGTACATATCATGCCACTTTTCGTTACCGCTGTTGGTGAATGATGTTTCTTTGCTTAATAGAACGCGTTCAAAATATCTAGAATCGTCCCGTAATATCTCTTGTTCTCAATGGCAGAACTCTACACGACGTTGAATGTCGTCGCAATGCAATTTCTGGTGCACAGAAGTATGGTACGGGTGCAATCGGTGTTGTTGTAGCATTCTCAACACCGAAGTTTTTGAGATTCCCGATTCTCGGGCTATTTGTCTGCTACTGATGTGCGGATTAGCCGCGGCAGCAGCGAAAACACTTACTTGGGCATCATCATTTGTTGCAGGTCGTGGTTGACGTTTCACATGTGGCTGAACACTTCCTGTTTCCTTAAATAACGTAACTATCCGGCGAACGGTCTGGACACTTGGATGAGGTCGTCCAGGATACGGAGCAGCATGCATAGCACACGCCCGTTGGGCATTTTAATCACAATAGCCACACATTAAGACGATATTGACCTTTTCCGTAATTGGTAAACGTTCCATTTTAACACGGGTAATGTATCATGAAGCAAATACCATCTGCACTGGCGGAATGTTACGTGATACCATGTACTTATGCGTTTGTGACTATTACAGCGCCATCTATCACAAAACGAAGAAAGTGGTCCAACTAAAACATTCATATTTCCTTACGTACTACACGAATATGTAATAAAAATGGGGGTTCCTATCTAAACAAAACGCAGTTAATATCCGTTTTACCTATGGGGGCAGCATCTAGCGGGCCAATCATAGCGCCATCTGGCTTCCCCATTCAAGCCAGACGAGTTTCGTTCTTTGTAGTTTATTCATTTGATGTTTATTTCACCAGAAGATACAATTTAAAAGTAGTGAAACCTGTTGTGTGGGTCCATAATCGACTGAAACAAGTACAGCTACAGCGAGCTATAGGATTTTTATTTTGTTTTATGTTGTAATAGTCTTAACTGCCGTATTTAGAGAACTGTTGCTATATGAATTGTCATTCATGCTTTATTGTGGACAATATTTCCTCATTTTTCCCTTCTATTTGATTGCTTCGATGAGCGGTCCAGTGGGAGACTTACTTTTGCACTGAAGACTGGGCTCATCGAGGTTTCCTTACGTATGTTTATCTATGTCGGATGACATACTATCCATACGGTTAGATGCAGCTTCAGCTGTTACTTTTATCTACTCGTTAGCTAAGCAGTTCTGCTCTGCTAAGGCCTGACAAGTTTTCTTTTAATATCGATTTATAGTTTTAACCTTTTCAGCACTGCAATCCATTGAATTAGTTTTGGTCGCAAAGCGAGCCGTTTCTGTAGAAACAAAATGTATTGAGTAACCTTATCCATAATTTGGGCCTGTTCTACTGCAATGAAATCTGTTGTGTTGACTTTCTTCTCAGTGGAGTCAATATTGTTTATTTTTTCACTGACACGGAGTGTGTAGTGGTATACGATTTTGTTCATAGCCCATACAAGTCACGACACCTGGAATGGATTACAATTTTGCTAACATGATAGTCTTTTTTTGGTTTAGTAATTTTGCACATTAGAAATTTTGCTTCAGGGTCGGAAGCTGGTGACCGTAATCTAACCTAGACGTCAAGTGGATACATAATTTCATCGTGATCACTGAAATAATCATTGCAACACCCCATTGTTGAAAATAATTACTCTCCCGTTTTCAAAGTAAGAGATTAGCCTAAAAGCAGTGGGGTTGGTCCGCAAACTAGATGCGTGCAGCAATGGATCATCTGTTTTAGAAAGGTACTCTCGCAACTTTATGGGCAACAGTGCTACGTTCGCGCTATGTGCTCTACATAATTTAGTTACACTTGTGCACATTAGTACGGAGGCTGATATTATGCATGCTAAATTGCTTCATATTGTTTTATCTAGAATAGAAAACCTACTGACAGTACTCGTACAGAATTTGCTATGGTGAAGTTTAGGAAAGTGACAGAAAATTTGTCCATCTTGCGTGTTAAATCCAAGCGAATAGATTTTTGAACATGGTTATTCCTCTTTGTGGTATTTATATCCCAAGTTATCATCTGGATCCACGTTGTACGCGTAACGAAATGCACTAACAAAGATTAGTTATTCCTACCACAGTGTAGTATAAATGTATGAAAAATAGGCGCCGTCCGCGGTGGCCGAGCGGTTCTAAGCGCTTCAGTCCAGAACCACACGACTGCTACGGTCGCAGGTTCGAATCCTGCCTCGGGCATGGATGTGTGTGATGTCCTTAGGTTAGTTAGGTTTAAGTAATTTTTAAGTTCTAGGGGACTGATGACCTCAAATGTTAAGTCCCATAGTGCTCAGAGCCATTTGCACCAAAAGTCATATACAAGTTACATAGTTTTCTCTTTTCTGGCCACTATATACTAGATACGAAAAATTTATTTTATATTTGATCTTTCGTCACTGTTCGGGTGTTTATTCTGACAACATATATTTCTCACAGCTTAGCAGTTATTGTTAAATGACAAAGCAGTGAGTTTCGTACCTACTTATTTAATTATGTTTGAACACTACAGAAATTAACCTCCAACATTCACTCAGTAAATTTTAATATGAATGTGGCTAATATTTCATAATCAGCGGAAAAATTTCATTAAACTCTGCTTGCATAACATGGTGGTGAAACGCATTAATTGGAGTTTTTCAAAAAGCATCCAGTATGTTTCACTAATGAACCAGAAATATCATCTGGTACCGTCTGCGTTTCTGCATAGAGGTAGACTACTGAAAATTCAGAGGGTATGAATGAGAACAGCTGCCTTGCTAAAAACCACAGAGGACAACGTACTTAAAATATAACGTAGTGAAAGCGTATTTCCCACGCTGGAGAATTTAATATGAAATTGAGAAGCTGGTATCTGGAGAATTGACTTTTGAAAGAAAATTCACTAAAAGTGCTGATTTTGAAACTGACAAAAGCAACGGCAGGTGCATCAGTAAACTGTATAATTCTTTTATTATCCGCATCATAATATTGTTCTCGTTAGGTTTGTATGCTAGTTCCAGAAATTGGTTCTTGTCAGCAGGAAAGAAACAAAACGACAGTTGGACAGCTTCTGCAAGAAGTAAAGGAGATATACTGCATAATGTTCAGTATTCGAATCAACAAAGTGGTTGCTAGTAAGACAAATAATAATAAAAAAAAATCCAAAGTTATCTGCATGCTGTGACCGCGGCGCTCATTCCACCATCTCTTGTTATTCATGTCAGCATAGCAGTCAAGAAAATGTTTTAAATGGCTCTGAGCGCTATGGGACTTAACTTCTAAGGTCATCAGTCCCCTAGAACTTAGAACTACTTAAACCTAACTTACCTAAGGACATCACACACATCCATGTCCGACGCAGGATTCCAACCTGCGACCGTAGCGGTTACGCGGTTCCATACTGTAGCGCCTAGAACCGCTCGGCCACCCCGGCCGGCATAGAAGTCATTCCGTTAGCTTTAATTGTCCCTTCTGTTACATTATGATACATCATTTTGGCTGTATATAGCAATAGTTGTGTTTGTGTCCTGATAACAGTTAGTTACGGTTGTCCACGGTTTTGAAGATAATACTAAATGAAACAGATTGACTACTCAAGTGGAAGCGATTGTTTACATGTAAACTAAGTCATTTTCTGAATGAAACACACTAAAAGGGACTGACACAGAACTGGAAATCTTCATCTCTAATTTTGGGCAATACAGTTTGTTGTAACATTTACCGCTTGACGCTTAGGATGTCGATTATCAAAATCAAAACTTAGTTTCAAGAGAAGTACATATCTGACTTAAGTACGTCTGATTCAGATTGCCATAATGATATGATCGTAAAATCAATACAAATTATTTACATTCTCTTCGTTGTTTTATTTTCTCGCTTAAATGTACTCAGAAGCACACACTTTACAGAAATGACGCGTTAACATACATTTTCCATTGTTCATTTTAATGTATGACATTTTAAGAATACAGAAATATATATAAAACAACACTTAGTGACTGATACCTTTGATGTATCATTGTGTCATATAAATGAGTATGTCTTTTACCTGAATTTCATAACATTCGTCAGTTGCAGTGAACTACAAAGCTGGTAACTAAAGGATATCACCTCCCTTTCACTGTAAGCCATTCGTATAAGCACATTGATATGTCTATGCAATTCATAGAGTATCAATGATAGTGTGGTCTGTACATTGAATAATGTGTCGAAAGACTGGTATCTCTGTCTGATCTCTGACCGAATTGGTCCCGACTGTGCAAAGAAACATAGCAAAATTTGTATCTACTTGAGCATGACGTTGGTATTTTAGAACTGGGTCATACATTTCTAGCGTCCGAATGTTAAGGGCTTAAGAAGGATCTAAAGAAATTAAACGAAAGAGCCGAGTTGGGAATATTAGTGACACCATGCTCACAGAATGGTGTACCCAGGAACAGAAGACCTATGCAATGGTCGTAGAGGAAATAAGTAGTGAGCGTGAAACAAAATGCTTACTAAAATTGACAACGACATGAAAACATTGAAGATAAAATTCGCTGCTCTTAGCTAAACAAGTAAATTACAGTATGTACAAATAGCAAGCAGCATGCAGATAAAAATAACTCCAAGTATGAAAGCAACTTAAGCTAAGCCCCAAGACAGTAAATAAATTGATGAATACACAAAATCAGAGTACGTTACACAGTGGAGAATGCATACCAATCGTAACAAAGACTGCTGACACAGATACTATCTTGTTCCAAGACATAATGAATAAAACAAGTAAACATAGGGCTATAATATGATAGGCACTACATTATTACTAAAACTGTACTCCACACCTAAAGAGGTAAAAGGAACAGAAATATAAAATTTTAACTGTCGGCCTACTGTCACTCATTACAATAGAGACACTCACAAAATATCCAGTGAATATGAGCCTCTGGGGCAGGAAGCGCCATGCAACATGAGAAGACTGTTGATGAATGAATATACAACGACTGGATCTTAAATCTTCATCTGACCTCAGTGAATAAGTAAATACAACGCAAATGGATAAGATTTATAAATATTAACGTGCACATATGTGTTTTGTGATGGTACTGTAGACAATACTTCTATCTTCCCTACTATGGTCTATTCAACAACATATTAGTCATTTTTACAGGCCTGTAAAATTCGCACATATTATGGACTCATCTCTGACCTTGAACCTAACACTTCAAACTGTGAAAGTAAATAATAAACTGAGTGATGTCGTTTTACAGTTGATAATCAACAATCATGGAATGGACTGACTTGGTCCTGAGCATTACCTAAATGTGTAATGAATACGGTGAAAACTATTTCTTGTCTTAATAACGCAGGTCTGTTTTTTTTTCTTTTTTTTTGAGTCCCAGCTGCGGATGTAGGTGAGATGTGATGAACCGGAGTGCATCAGATCGTTATAGATTACGAAACCTGAATAAAATAATATTGCGTTACTCAGATGTGGGGAAAAATCAATCTCAAAGTACTTTTAACCGAATGCCCACGTGTTCATTATGAATCACACATGAGTCTCCATAGAATAGAAGAATCAAAAATATGGAATTACCAACCAAATTTAACGTCCACTATCTTCATTTAAGTTGCGCAGTGAAATGACCAGATACTTAATTCATAGATAATACAGAAAACACACATAAAGTCCTATACACATTTGTCACAAATTAAAATACAAACTTATACAAAGTGAATCAAACAGGTATCACTAATACCGGGTAAAATAATCACATTTCCAGAAAGTTTCCTGAATTTTGCCTCCTTTAATCAGATCGAATAAAGCAGCTTGACCTCTATAACCACAACGTGTATTAAAATCCTTGAAGTTAGTAATATTTTGCCCTACTGTACATTAAACATTGGTAGGAATTCAACCAGCTGTAAATTATTAAATTTAAATTACTTTTATAAAATGAGAGCGTTGACTAAAATGGTAAGGGTACGTAAATTAAGTATGAAATTAATTCTCGCTTTTGGACACGAGCACACAGCACTCAAACACTGTAGCCCAGTGTGGATGAGACCTGCTCAGCCTCTTCGAGCAGCCTCTCCATCTGCAGTCACCACACGGAAATCAACGAGCTGTCCACGAGGCAGGCCAAAACTAGGACCACTAAAGAGATTTTCAAAGAATCCTTACGCCATCCGCATGGTAATGCTGCTCCTTTGTAGGAGCCATTAAGTTAACAGATCTATGCTGCCATCGTATCTTAGACCAGGCCCCAGACACTGTTACAGACTGAAGTACAAATGCGAATTTCAAATGGATTGCGCAAGCTCTTAACCACTGGTTTGACCCTTTCGTCATTCAATTGCCTACCGTTTAAAGCTTTACGGGATCGAAGTGACACTCCTCTGTGTTTCTAAGACACCTATACCAACTGGTCCTGCTCTTCATAGTATAATTTGTATGTCCTCCGTTAGTCTTGTTTGGTAGAGAACAATGTCCTTTATAGGTTAGTTGCGTCTTTCAAATATCCTGATAATAAACTCTGTTTGCAAGTGGGAACAATGGTTAATTCCATAGCCTATCTCCACACGTTGTCACGCCGAGATATTTGTGTGAGCTGTAGTAGTAGTTGTAAACTATAAGGGGAATTGACGTTAGATAGCGAACTGTTTAATGCTTCAAAAGCGTCTCCATTTAGGAAGTTACATTTTACAGTTACATTTATATTTAAATACCTTTCTTAATTACAGAGCCCCAAAAGCCGGAGTGCGAGCAAAGACGGATGTTGCGTCAAGTTTTTCCCGTAGTATAAACCATGCACAGCGTATGCGATAAAATCTCTCATACTTTTTTATGCGTTGTTTTACAGATAGTACTGTCTGTCCAGCGTAAGACTGGCCACACTCGCAAGTTATGTTGTACACCCCACTTGTTTTCAAGTAATTGATGAATTTCTGTTGGAGGCCTGAAGATCAGTCTGATCTTGTGTTCTTCCAGCAGACGGCTTACCCTAGCCGTTATGGAGCCAAAGCACGGCAAGGTAGGAAGTTTCTTCTTCCGTCTCCTTGCCTGATGTCTTGTTGTGCTTCTCGCTTGAAATCCCTTTATTTATTTGATGAAAGTTGTAGACACTGTTCCTGAAGACCCTGCGTCGGTTGCTCAGCTCATGGGCCACATTATCAGCGTCTGTTATCGTTCTTGCTCGATGCACCAATGTCTGTAATACAATGCGCTTCCGTGCCGAGTGGTGATGGCTGATGACGTGAAAGTACACATCAGTGTGGGTGGGTTTTGCATAGATGATGGGGGCAAGGTGACCATCTCGTTTGTGCCGGACGTCTAGGAAAGGCAATGCCCTAGAGGTTTTATCCCCTACTCTATCCTGAGAAATCTGTTTTAGCTGAGCGTGTTTTAGGAAACGGTCAGAGGATATCATTTGCCTAAACTTCCGCCGTGGCTAGCACTAACGGCTTCTGGGACTGTATAATTAAAAAAGTCATTCAGATAAAAAACGCTGACTACACCCTAAGTAGAGACGGTGGCTTACAGCTCAGGACACGGTGGGAGCTGGGAGCCAGCGGTTGCGTAGCTGAAGCCGACACAACGAATGTCGAGTTAACGTACGGCAATGTCGTGTACACGAGGCACAAGAAAAAGACGGGGTGTGGAGCGTAGGTCACGTGACGAGACACTGACGGTGTTACGAGAGCCCGCAGCCGTCTCCCGTGGTCAGAGAGCAGCTATTTCAGACGAGTTTAGTAACTACTGACGGGGCGTGTTTAAGAGCATGCAAGCTCTCGATAGATGCGACAAAAGTAAGACTTAGTGGCTACCTTTTCTATTAAATTTCCCGTGGACCCTGAACGGAGTCGAGCGCTCGAGAAGTGTGGGGGACAAGCCGAATAGTGTCAGGTCAAAAGTTCGTAGCAGGTACTGTATATCTCCATGTCACAGCATGAGCACCAGTGACGTCACAAGCGGCAGCTAGTGTATATAAGGGGCGTACCAGCAACCCACTGGCAGCCATACCACTTGACAGTGGCCAAGCAGTGCTTGGCCGAAAGCCCGTGAAATTTGTATCACTTGACGTAGCTGAAAATCCAGGAAATTTTTATCCAGTGCTATCGCCACAAGACTCTGCATTCTCACTAATACTTTTTGTGTTGATCTGAACCTAAAACAGTGTGCTTGTAAGCTGTAACTGCAGAATAATTCTCTAACAATCGCAACAGTCTACAGATCCTCTCTACGAAAGTTTCAGACATTTATAAAAAATCTGGAATCCCTGTTAAGCTATCTGTCAGACAAGACGGAACAGTTAGAACATTGTAGAGATTTCAGTGTAGATTTCTTAAAACTGAACTAAAATATTTTTTTCAGTTGTTCAATCTAATTTTAGTATTTAATTTTCCAAATAGAGTGCAGCAAGAATACTGGACTCTGACTGATGACATATTTATAGACAGCGCACAGGCTGAAACAGTTAATGTGTACGCAATTGTCAATAGCCTACCTGAAAATGATGCGCAATAACGGGAAAATATCTGTCAATATGTGGAAATTGATTTCATAAATAGTTACCCAAAGATCCATTACCGAAACAACAAAGGTTTGAATAACTAAGGAAATTACAATTTCATTTATGTGGAAGGGCGAAACACGTATTAAGACCAAATAATTCAATATCCATCGCTATTTCCATACTATAAAAAATACTGTGCTGTTTTAAGGGAAGTCATTACAGTGTACAGAAATATACCCAATCAGACAGAAATAACTAAAGCAGATAATAAGATTAAAATAATATGGGACATTGTCAAATGAGGCCATTGCAGCCAGTCAGTGAACAATTTAGTGTAAGAGTTGAACTAAATGATGATGTTGTGACTGATAATTTACAAGATGTGAGTACTTTTAATAAACAGTTCGTAAGTGTAGCAGCGAAAAGAAAACAATTTAGTTCAATGAAGAAACCCCCAGAGAATGAATGACAATGTCATTCTAAAAATCTTAAGCAAGCAGAGGTAGCACCAACATTCTCCAACGAAATTGAGAGAAATACAAAAATTCTGAAAAACAAAAGTCCATATGCTCATTTGCTGTTTACTTAATTTCCAACATAATTCTGAGAAATTGTTCCAACTGTGCCAATTAATGATTTCCTAGTAACTTTCTAGAGGATGGTATCTGAGTTGATGTTAACGTTTGGTTCATGAATTGCAAAAGTGAAGTTCCTGACACGAACGTAAATAGCTTAGACTGAAAAATACAGAACCTATGCTCATCGCCTCTATAACGATATTGAACAATAATTTTTTGAAATGTGTTAAATAAAATCTCTACAAGTTACAAACATCAAGAAAATGCTGTTACCTACAGGTCTTTGATATGATTTGATACCTAGAACAAAGGACTCAAGGATAGTAGATAATTTTTATTGACCTTGAAATTGGTCTTAATTCTGATATAATAAGAAAAGTTCTCCAGAGCAGAACTGCTCCAGAATACAGTGACATTTTAGGAAAAAAAATGGCTCTGAGCACTATGGGACTTAACATCTATGGTCATCAGTCCCCTACAACTTAGAACTACTTAAACCTAACTAACCTAAGAACATCACACAAAACCCCGTCATCACGAGGCAGAGAAAATCCCTTTTAGGAAAAGAAACAAAGTTAATGAAAAATAAGCTTCTGCAACGAAAAGCAATATACACCATCACTAATATTAACTATAAATAAAAGACTAGTGAGGCTTTGGTAACAAGAGGTGACAAAGGAAATGCGCTTGTTATCGCCCATAAAAGCGAATACGTGGCCAAATTGTTAGCATTTTTGAAAAAAAATTGCATTTCCAAAATCAACAATAGTCCTACTCTAATTTATAAAAAGAAATAAATAATACTTTATGAAGAACTAAATACCTCATGAAAGAATTTCAAAGCAAAAAGTCAATTCACATTTACTCTAACCTGTCTATTTTGGGAATCCAGTTTACTGTGCACAAGGGAAACCACCGTATTCGCTCAATTGTTAATGAGGAAAATGGTGACATCACACATCAGCGAGACTTTGCACCACTACAATCAAGGGAGCTTCCGTATTAGAAAACAATTTTTCTGTCAAGAAAAGTGCTGATTTAATAAATAGATAGAAACTGGTAGTGTGTTCCCCTTCCTGTCTGCTGATTTATTAATATTATAACGTCATATATTAATGTTCCAGTATACTTCACTATCAAAAATATTCAAAATAATATCCGGCGACTTAAAACATGTACAAAGCTTCTTGCATTGAAACTAACGACTTTATTACAGACAGTACTGAATTACAGGTATTTTCAGATCAGTGGGAGACTGCATGAACAGACATTTGATTTAGCTATGTGATGACAGTTAGCTGGAATTCTAGCAGATATTTTTGTAAATGCGTTAGAAGGAAATTTTTTCGGGGTTTATCCTGTTCTGAAGAGTATAATTCCTTTCTACACTCGTTAAGTAGAAAAGAGATACATAGTGTTTAATGACAGTGATCGTGATCTAAAGCAAATATTACATGCGTTAAACAACTATCACGAGAAAATAATTTTACGTCATAAATACAAACCGATAATAGAGAAACTAATTTCTTGGATTTGAAACTATGGTTACTCAATAATAAAATCAGTTTTGTCATTTTATGCGAACGTATTTTCGCGGATTACATAATCCCAGCTGAAAAATATGAAGCAAAATTGTAAAAGAAATTCTTGTTTCCACTCTGTAAAGCATCACACTGTGTGCACTCCTTTAGAATGAAGTGTTCCCAAAACATTAAAAGCAATTAAGAATGAGTATTACCTTAGTTAGGTACACAATTCTTTATTGAGACATAAGGCACATCAGTCTAGTTTGATGATGCCCGCCGCGATTTCCTCTCCTGTGTCAACTTTTTCATTACAGAGTTGGACTTTCGACCTACATCCTCAGTTATTTGGTTAATGTATTCCACACTCTGTCTTCCTCTACAGTTTTTACCTTCTAGTACCATGGAAGTTATTCCAAGACATATTAACATATGTTAGGCTGTCTTGTCCCTTCTTCTTGTGATTATTTAGCACATATTCCTTTCCTCGCCGATTCTGCGGAGATCCGCCTCACTCCTTACTTTATCAGTCCACCATATTTTCAACATTCTTCTGTAGCACATCAAGTAAAATGCTTCTATTCTCTTCTGTTTCGGTTGTCTCACAGTTCATTTGTCACAGGCGTATAATGCTGTAATCCAAATGTATATACTAAAAAAAATTCTTCCTCAAATTAAGGCCTATGTTTGATGCTTCTAGACTTCTCTTGGCCAGAAATGCCCCCTTTTCCTGAGCTAGTCTGCTTCTTATGTTCTTCTTGGCCCGTCAGTAATGGGTTATTTTGCTGCCTAGATAGCAGAAATCCTTAACTTCATCTACTTAGTGATTACGAAATGTGATACTGAGCTTCTCGCTGTTCTCATTACTGCTACTTCTCATTCCTTTTGTGTTCCTTCGGTTTACTCTCAATCAGTGTTCTGTACTCATTAGACCGCTCATTCCATTCTCTTGGCCAGAGATGCCCTGTCTACCAGAGCTAGTCAGCTTTTTATGTCCTCATTGCTCCGTCCGTCATGGGCTACTTTGCTGCCTCCATAGCAGAAATTTTTAATTTCATCTGCCTTGTGATCACCAATTATGACGTTAAGTTTCATACTGTTCTCATTTTTATGCCAGTTCTCATTACTGTCGTCTTTCTTCGGTTTACTATTAAGCAGTCTTCTGTCCCCATTAGACCATTTATTCCATTTAACTGGTCCTGTAATGCTTCTTCACTTTCACTGAGGCTAGCAATAACATCAGCGAATCTTAACGGCGATATCCTTTCACGAGGTATGTATTCCCACTCTTAAACGTCTCTTTCATTTACTTCATTGCTTCTACGGTGTATAAAGTAACAGCTTGGTCGAAAGACTACATAAATGTCTTACAGCCGTTTTAATAAATGCACTTTGTTCTTGGTCTCCCACTCTTTTTATTCCCTCATGGTTCCTGTACGTTCTGTACATTAACCGTCTTTCCCTATAGCTTACCCCTATTTCTCTCAGTATTTCGAGCACCTTTCATCATTTTACACTGGTGGAACACTTTTTCTAGGTCGACAAATACTATGAACGTGTCTTAATACTTATCCGTCTTGCTTCCATTATCAACCGAAACGTTAGAACTGCCTACCTGGTGCCTTCACTTTTCCTGAAGCCAATCTTATCCTGAGATAATAGATCGTCAATTTTCTTTTCTATTCTTCTGTATATTATTTTTATCAGGAGCTTGGATGACTGCGTTGTTAAGCTGATTGAGCGTAATTCTCGCCCTTGTCCATTCCTTCGGTACTCGGAACTGTGTGGATGAAGTTTTCTGAAAGTCTAATTGTATATCGCCAGTTCTGTAAATTCTATGCAAGTACGTGAATATTCGTTTGTTGTCATTTCCCCCACTGATTTTAGAAATTCCGAGGGAATGTTATCAACGCCTTCTGCCTCATTTGAATTGGCGTGTCCCAAAGCCCTTCTAAATTCTGATTTTAGTACTGTATCCCATATCTCTTCCATGTCGTCACCCGTTTCTCTATAATGCTGTTAGATGAGCGCTCCCCTTCGTAATGCCCTCAGTGTACTCTTTCCACTTATCCGCTCTCTGCTCAGCATTCAACCTTGGAATTCCCATTGCGCTTTATATGTTATGGCACTTACTTTTACCTTCACAGAAGGTTGTTTTCATTGTTCAATGTGATGAGTCAGTCCTTGCGAGAGTCATTTCTTTTTCGATGTATCTACATTTTTCATGCAGCCATTTCCCCGTAAAAATCCTGCTCTTCCCATTTGTTTCATTTCTAAGAGATTTATGTTCCTGAATTCCCCACACATTTTTGTATTTCCTTCTACCCTCGACGAAGCGAAATATTTCTTCTGTTACTCATTGTTTCTTCGCAGTTACCTTGTTGGTACCTATGTTTCGCTTTCTGTGATTGTCCATTCCTGTTCTACTTAACTGCCTACTGCGCTATTCATTACCGCAGTACCAATCGTTAACATCAACTCAGATACCATCCTCTAGAAAGTTACAAGAACTTCAAGCATGTCCTTTCATTCCTTAGTACTTTCGTATCTTACGACTTTTCACGTTTGTTCTACCTGATTAATCTCTTACACTTCAGCCTACTCTTCATCATAACTGAATTTTAATTTGGGTATATATATGTGCTCCTGGATACGCCTTACAATCCAATATATGATTTCGAAATTTCTTCCTGACTATGATGTAATCTAACTGAGATCATCCGGTATCTCCAGGCCTTTTCCTAGCATACTTCCTCCCCTTGTGAGTCTTCAACAGAGAATTCGTTACTCGAATCTAAAATTTCTAGCAGAACTCAATCATTCTTTCTCCTCGCTCATTCCCCCTATCAAGCCCATATTCTCCCACAGCCCTTTCTTCCATTCCTTCCCCTACAACGGCATTTCAGCTCTCCATGATCATTAGTAGGACTTCATCTCCCTTTACATTCTGAATTACCTGTTCAGTATCCTCATATACTTTCTTTATCTTGTGCTTGCGACGTCGGCATGTACACCTGTACTATTGTTGTCAGTGTAGGTATGTTGTCGTTTCTGATAACAAGAATCCTTTCAGCAAGCTGTTCACAGTAACTCACATTCAACGCTACCTTCCTGATCATAACGAATCACACTCTCTTATATCATTTTCTACTGCTCTTGATATTACGCTGTACTCTTCTGACCCGAAATCCTGTTCTTCTTTCCATATTACTTCACTGACGCCCGCTGTTTCTAGACTAAGATAAACGTTCCCCTTTTCAGTCTAGCTTTCCTGCCATGTGCAAACCTCTGATATTCCATGCCCCGACTCGTAGAACTTTATCTTTTCGCTGGTTATTTAATCTTTTTCTCATTGTCACCTCTCCTTTGTAAGTTCCCTCCCGGAAATCCGAATGGGGGACTAGAACGGAATCTTTTCCCTATGGAGAGATAATCGTGACACGTTTTCAGTTAGAGGCCCCATGTCCGGAGGGTACACGTTATCTGCCCTTAATGCAGTGACTTCTATTGCCTACTGCGTCCTCGTGCCGTTAATCGTTGCTGATTCTTCCCCCTTTTAGAGAGAGTTTCCCACTACAAGGGCGAGAGAGTTCCCCAAATCTCTGCCCGCTCCTCTATCCTCTTCTTAATGCCGGAAGTCTTCAGCCGCATTGCTGATAATTTTTATTCGAAATTTAAGCAGTGGCCAGATTAGAACCTAGGACCCAGGACGTTTTGATAACTAGTTACAGATGCCACTCCTAAACTGAGGGTTCATCATATCGCAAAGAAAGAACCATCCGTTAAAGTTTCAAGTTCAGGCAACAGCAGATGGAAGGTAGGAAGTGAGAGTAATAAGTTAATTAACATACGACTTTTAGGAAGCATTGCACACAATATAACAAGTGATTTAAACAAGAAATATGTCAGCAGGGTTGCTCTCTCAGTAAACAACAGTCCGAAACAAAAAATTAACCTTACCGTCAGAACACAGGAAATCTGTTTCACTGACTCCGGTGTTTATAAAATTACATGTGATGACTGCATTACTGCTCTAACTATTACACAGGACAGAGAGGGAGACCGTTCAAAATATGATACGAAGTGCACTTGCGTAGTGAAGGGAGGCTCAAAGTGTACAGTTCCACTTCTGAACACCTGCTTTTTCTCAACACGCACCACAGAGAATAGGTAGAACCTTTGCATAGAGAATGTGAAGGTTACGAGCTTGAAGTTTAGAAATTTTTAAAGTTTTTGCTGAAAGAGATGGTCCATCGTAACCTTTTCGTTGCAATAGACAGGCAGAATTCTTGGCCCTAGCCACCGCGAAAGGGTTAAACGAACAGGTGTAAATTAAAAATAGAAATTTTCTTGATAGTCTCAGACACCTACCTTCGTTAATGTAAAAGAGAAGTGGCTCGGTGTTGCATATGACTAATGGATATGTCATTTTAGTCGACTGTTAATGCTGGTGGCATTCTGTTTCCTCTTTGTTTATGCGATATGTCTCTTGAGATATGTTGTATTTTTTAGCCATACAAATAGTCACTATCCTCCTTCCTCTCTCCACTTCCTGTCCTTCCCCACCTTTCCCGTCCCGCCGAGATCTCTCCCGTCCCAGGTCTCCTTCCTTCCTCCAGTGGTCGTATTGTACGCGTATTTTATAGTGTTTATACTGTCTTACCGTTTACGTCACTTTCTTTTACTACAATAAGCTTTTCTGGATGGTATCTTATATTGCATTTGCCATTTTATTAATTTTACCTAAGTAAATGCTAAATATGATCTTAATTTTAAATCCACGTTTTATGCAAGTGTAACATAATACTGTTCGTTCACTTATGCACACCATCTTCGCGCACACTAACAGAGCCCTTCCTAACAGGAAGCTTTCCATAGCCCAATAGTTGTACGTGACGTTAGAGCATGAGTTTCACGTTAGTGATGTTTATCTCATTGACGACAAGCATATAGCTTAACACGTATCCACTGTTACCCGATCTAAACTGTCATTAATATCGTTCTGAAGAAGACGTTTTTATAAATGCTGATATCATATTCAAGAGGTTTAAATAAATTTTGCATTTTGAAACTGATTGACCTCGTTTCTTCACGACGTTTTTATAAATATTGTAGTTTTATATGTTGTAAACATAAAAATACCTCCAGCAGTTCAGCGGCCATCACAAGGCCTTCAACACATCCATACCCAGCTATATACATTAGTTGATTCAACAGGCTCTCCAAGCAACAGGAATATAACTCCATGGAAGAACAACATCTCCATCTAATTTGTGATACTAAGGAACGATAAACATTTAGTTCAGCTGCATGGACGCTATAGTACGGTCCTCACATATGTTTTTTGTCTTCTAAAAATAGCCTCAGACGATTAATAATCACACAGAGAGTTCTGTCTGGCTTCCTACAGATTCAGCACACCCCAGTTATACTGGAAGCAGGCATGTAGATCTTAGAGGTACATTACAATCCCCAGATAAGCTGAAACTATCCAAAAGCAAACTGGTCCGACTTTTGTCAGAAATTTAGTAAGCTATAGGATCGGACTCCTCCCATGAGCAATAATTATGAAAGATTTGTGGGTACCGTACTAAGCACAGCAAGAAAGTTTGTTCCCAAAGGATACGGAAAGTAAACAGTTCCAGTACTTGTCCTCAGCTGCAGAACGAAATATAGCAGACGAACTGCTCCATAGTCTGAACGCCATGTGCCGCCAGAAATGGCAGGATGCTACATCACTGCACATACAGCCCCTATTCTTCCCCATTGATTCCTGAAGACATTTCAATAGCTCTAGAAGACATTAAATTAGGTAAAGCTCCGGGCTTTGATGGCATACACCCAGAATTACTTCTGCACTGCGGTAAAAATGCTAAATCAGATAAATCTCGGGGCTTTCAGGGCATACACCTACAGTTCATTCTGCAGTGTGGTGAATTCGTTAAAAATGCCTAGCCCAATTTTTCTCCTATATTCTGCAAACTGCAGCCATTCTGCTATTTATTGGTATCTTAAAACCAGGCAAACACAACAAATAACCTCAATGTAATCGTCCTATTTCCCGTCTGATTGTGACGTCCAAAATATTTGAAAGCGTGCTATATAACAGAACACGTATGGAGATTCTTGGAAATATTCCTGTTGAGCAGGCTGGATTTGTTTCACAAAATAGCTGCGAGGATCGAGTACCTCCACTGACAACTTTCTCAGAAGCTGGCTACCAGAGACAACTAAAGATCTCTGCTGTATTTATCGATCTATCTGCAGGTTAGCCTACCGTGGGATGCACATTGTCTGTTACTTGCCCCATGTATACCCTGTAAAAGAGTAGCACAACTACTTAACTATATTCACTGGCATATTACTTCAGGTAATTGTAGGCGATGGCACTAGTGACCACAAGACCCTTAACAATGTCCTACCTCAAGTCTCAGCCCTAGCTCCGTTACTACTTACTTGTATACCGCAGACATGTCAGTCAATCAGTCTATGGAGTTTTGTTATGCTGATGATTTGGGTGATAGCAACACAGCTCAAACAAATCGAGGTCACTGAATGTGTATTAACAAATGACCCAAGAATAATGGGACCATACTTTAATAAATGAGGACTTCAGTCGAACCCTAACAAAGCTGCATCCACATATTTTCTTCTGAGTAACACACTAGCCAACAGAGAACTGCGTATTTAGTTAGTTGGGATGCGCCTTGCTCATGACGAACATACTTAGCATACTTCTTTAAAGTCAGTACTCCCATTAGACTGTTCTTTATCTCCAGTGTTACATTTACACTTACACTATCATGCCTAAGATGGCATACTGTCGAATTAAAATGCACTATTAAACACATTGTCTAAGAGTCGATATACCTGCCAGAGCCTACTGCTTTGTTTCATTACTGAGCACACCATCTTGTCTGTATTGTGTACTCAGTAATGAAACAAAGCGTGTATAAACAGATCAATTACTGAAAGAGCAAATACCTTAATTTGGTATATCTTACGACGACCCGTTAGACAGTGTAACCAAGGGGCATGGTCGAGTACATCAATCCATCATTGCCTTCGTTAACCTCAGCAAATAAATGTAAAATACTAAAAACAGATAACAGAAATCACCAATGGTCGAACACTCAGAAATGCAGTCATATGGCCGAAGCCTTATGATAAGGCCTTACCTTTCTAGATGTACGTGAGTGACTCCAACACCAGCATAACGCGTTCACGTTCACAGGAGCAAATAACAGATGGGGCTCCTGTGGACGTGAACGCATTATGAAGGTCTTGGTGTCACTCACGCACGTCTAGTACTTCAACTGAATGGCCAATGAATTTGATGCTCCATCGTACAGATGACTGTTGGAAAGTACGGCGTGAAATTGTGAAACCAAACAAGAAGGGAATGTTACGGTCTGGGGACATTTTCAGTAATAATCCTTGGCAGATTTCGTCATTCAGAATGGATCAACACATGTATGTGTCTACCACTGGCTATCATGTTCACTCCTATGTGAAGTTTGTTTTCCTTGGCACTATGACATCGACCATCAGGACAGTGCAACGTGTCACGCAGCTCGTAGCGTATGTGCGTGGTTCAGAGAAAACAAGGATGAATTCTTTTGTAGTCCCTTGTCCACCAAACTCCCCAGATTTAAAAACAATGGAAAATCGGTGGTAATATTTCGGCCGGGATGTTGGTGCAGTGGATCCTCAACCGTAAAACGCAGTGCAGCTGGCCACTGCATTGGAGTGGAAATAGTTCCAAATCTTTTCTGTATTTTTCTGAACATCACTGACTCCCATCCTCCACGTCTCGAGCTGAAGAAGGCAGTTATTCAGGCTTATGAAAGATGGTCACGATGACGTGAGTGGCTAGTAGTAATTTGTCATTTGAACAGAGTCTAGCAGGCTCTGTAGCTAAACTGATCTCATGCACCTAATATTATTCAGAAATTATGTGGTAGGCATGGGGTTCTGCAGCTTCCACCTTACTATCATCTTCCCTAGGCCTTATGTACTCAGCAGCAGATTATTGCTGCCATTTCACTATAAACAGCAGCCACATGCAAGTGATGAAAGCGCAACTAAACCAGAGTGACTTGTTGCCGATACAATTAAGTCCACTCCCAGTGTGCAGGCTACCTGCCCTGAGCCGACTTCCTCCAACCAGCCTGAGAAGAAAGAATACCCTCCGGACTGAATATAAAAAAACTGCAAGGATAAACAATACTAATTCATGGTGACATACCCGCTGTCCGAACCAACAAACGGCCCTCCGGGTAACAAAAATCATAACAACTGTTATACCGATGATTCCTGTATCTACGTTCTTCCTGTGTTCGGCCTGCATTCTTAGAGGCCCTTCCTGTGTTTTCCCGAGACCCTCTAACCTAAAACACTGCAAGGACCACGACACATAACCCCTACTAACAGTGTAGCCGCCTCTTCCGTATAGTGAACACATGACCTGATCATCGGAGTCCGAAACCCAACAACCCCTTGGCGCAAGTCGAGGAATCTGCAGCGTACACGGTCGCAGCACCGTCTGTGCCTCTGATTCAGACCCTTCATAGGGCTCTGTACCAGAGGTCCGCAATCGGTCCTGTCGACTATGCTGCAAATAGTCAGCTCTGCTTTCATTTTGCAGGCAAGACTGGCAGCCTTTACTTCTGTTAGCCGCTCGAAACCAGAGGGAATCTCTTCCGATCAAAAGTGACACACGACATTGGTACCGACGTGAGTAACCACATGCAACTGGCTGCGCCCTGTGCTCTTCATGGCATCCGAGAGGGCCCTTTCCACACCCGGAATGACTCCACCCTGTAAGCACACGGAGTGTACATTCGTTTCCTTTCCCTTCTTGGCAGTCATGTCCCTAAAGGGCCCCATAATGCGCCTAACGTTGGAGATCCCAACTATCTATGATCCCACCCTCTGTAATTGTCCGGATCTTGCAAGCTCAGTGGCTTCCTCTGAAACAGGACAGGCGACAAAATCTGGCTCAGCGACAGTGTCAGCCACAGACAGCACCCGGTACCTGTTTGTCAGACAAACCAGAGATGCCTTACGTGCAGCAGCCGGAGATATCCTTTGCCGGCTGCTAGGCCCTGGGGCATCCTTCCACTCGACCACACGTGAGGGGTTATAACATTTACCTGCTGTGACACAAGCAAATGTCACCCTCTGGGAAGATCTAAAAAATTTGACCGTGCGTGTATGTAATGGACAAGATATGGGACTGTAATTCTGATTATATTGCAATTAATAGAAAAACTGAACTGGCTTTAACTTTGGGGGTTGATGAAAGTAGTAAAATTAATATATGAACGAAAAAGAAAACCAGCTGTCACTTGCCCAGTTAGGAACATGAATTTTTAAATGTTAAAAAAATGAATAATAATTACTGAAGTTACTTTCATTAATAATTCCATTTGAATAGTGCATGAAGCAGTCATCATAGAAAGCAAAAATGTACTAAACTCATACTAACAACAGCTGCACTCAACATCATTGCTTGGATTAGTACTGAAATGTTAGTGCAAGAAGTACAAAAGTAAAATTGGACAGGAGGGGTTTCTGACGTAACTGAGATGATAGTAATCAAGACCAAATTATGTCTCAAATGAGTTTAACTTATTTGCCTTTTCATTACCTGTGAAGCAGGTATTTTAGACACTAACATTTACACAACCTGGCACTTTATTTTTGCAAAACGATACTTTGCATTAAACTGAGAGTACTTTAGCTAAATTCTAACTAACTTCCCTTTTCTTGTTTTAACTTCAACTTTTGCTAATCCTTGCACGTTTCAAAAACTTTAATATTTCACTATTTCATTTGAAATAGGATACTGGGTTTATAAACACTTAGGAGAGGAATCTGTATAGGTCCGTGGTCAGGATAGAAGATATGGTTCCAAACACAGAGTTATAGCGTCTGGATTATTATTAAAATTCACTCACGCAAATTTACTTGTCAATGCCCTGATACATATCTGTATGCTTTAAGTTAGTGGAGCAGTGGAGAAGTTGTGGTGGCAAGCGACATTGCGGCTAACTGCACTCATGGCTCTTGATATTTGAATGCTCTAAAAGAATTTCTTCTTGGCGACGGATTCTTAACGTGTTAGAGTCATTCCTTATTGCCAAGTGTACCAAGCAACAACAGAAACCACATCAAAGGCAATTTATCTTGCAAAACAGCTTCCGACTGCCTTCCTTGGCACTGTCGATGTGTACCTTGCCAAGGCTAGCCCCTGACTGCGTACCGTTCACACCAAGGAGCCGCCCAGTTCGACCGCCAAAAGTATCTTCTACGTCGCGCCATGCCACTTCCGTTGCGGAGGGACTTCACTACAACTTTTACATTTTATAATACAAGACCCTAAGCATGAACAAGCTTCCAATACACATTGTTTTTCTTATAAACACACATATTATACAATGTCATTATTTTATACTCTCATTTATTTTTTCTCATATATACCTTACAAAACTCTAAACTACCTGTCATAAATCAATGATCTTAAGTAACATAGAATAAACACTTCATAATCATAGATACACAGTTACATAATATAAACGTGCCTGTAATCGATATAAGTGATACAGGGTCAGCCTCAGTGCGAGCAGTAACTGGGTTGGCCACTGGTGAGGACCGATCGGAGGACTCGTACGCGGTGGACGTCTGTTGGATCCCCACGGCCAGCCCACAACAGTAGTGCCCTTCCACTGCAGCCTCAAGCGTTGTAACCGAAGCCATCACAGCCTGAAGCTCAGAGCGAAGTGTCACCAACTCAGTTCGCATCTGCAAACAACAACCATAGTTCTTGTCCATACTTAACACCGTGGAAAACTAACTAAACTAGGCAAATAACCTGTCTCTCGGCATTGCTGCGCAACTCTGCTGTACATCCTGATGAAAACTCAGCAGTTGTGTGTAATAAATTTAATTAATACGCAGAGATTCAAAAACCCTAAATACCGAAGAACTCTGGAGTAACTAAATAATTCGCCCCTGATTAGGAACTTTTAATATGTCACAAAATCGCTTTACTTTCCGACGCAAACAAAACCGCGAGAACTGTGGCTATTAAATATTAAATTAACACGCATAACCTCAAGAAACAAAACTATTAACGAACACAGTTGATATTATAAATTTCGCTCCTGGTTATGAGCTCGTAAAAGTCACAATATCGGTTACATCCCTGTTGCTACTTGTGTCTCAGCCGGTACTGCTACCTGACTCACTGACTGGCTGACTGCCAACAAGCGGTCACTAGCATTTTCTCTACTAAAATTCTGATAGCTTTTCAATTGAAATATAATGTATGTAAGCGGCATAAAATAAAGAGTCATCTACTTTCCACATAGCTTTTCACTTCATGCATGTCTGCATCCACTTATTCTACAAATCTCTCAATTCTTCTCTTTCTACAGCAGAGACAGAAAAATAAGCACCATTTACATAATTATAATGTTAATGGAATTTGATTGAAAAGTCATGGTATGTCTCATACAGTTATGCATGACTTCCCTTAATGAAACGTGATACATACTTTTTCATATTTATTGATAAAGAATGGTTATCTCCGAAAATAGCATTTATGCTGTTTTCACTTATCCCACATACGTTATGAAAAGGTTACTTTTACTTTTCCATTGACTTTTGAATTGAAATATGCCATCGGCAGACTCATCAGCGTTCTTATGGAAAATATAATAATTTATTTCTAACGAAAGTTTCGGCTTAGAAATGTGGCACCATTACCTCAGATTCTTTTATGCTTCTCTCGTTAGAAACATCACTTTGTAAATAAAAAAATAAATTATCTGCATTTAGATAATATTCCGTATTTTAAATAGCACATGGACCATCAGCTTTTTATCTTTTCATTTTGTATCTTGCCAGACTGTTACTTGAAGATGTACTCGAATTAACATTAATAATTTTATTTAGTTTTAGAATAAATTGTGTTCTACAGTGTGATGTGTTAAGTCCAGTTGAGTTGCAGTAACATCTCCTTGTTCACTGCAAGACGAACTATTTTTAGATGTGGAAACAGATGCAGCATAATGAAATTTCTCACGCAAACCAGGTTTTCGTTCATTTAGGATCTATGCTTATGGTGTTTCTTTCGAGGTGTTGCTTAACCTGAAAATAACAAGAACACATCATTCACCTCACCCACCACCAATCACCAGTACAGCCAAGTATTACAGCCATAACAGTAATATAACACATTTATACACAATATATGCACGTACAAAAGATTTTTCCATTCACTGGCACTATTCCAGCCGAAGCAATCGTAATTCCACATAATTTACACTTTCCATTAAAGTTGTTTTGTGGCTCTTTAGTTATCCAAGCACCACGTTAGATTACCATTGATTTTCATATTTCTACAATAGTTTTGCGTTCTGTGCTCTCTTATCAACCTTTCTTGATGCATTTTTTCGCTGCAACATATTCACCAACTATTTCATCTTCTTCGCGATTTCATTACGTTTCTTTAGATGTACAGGGATTTAGTTTACTAAATTTGTCGTTATACGTGATTCAGTATTACATAAAGCTATAAAAACGAATAACTGAAGTGTTTTGCACTCTGTTCTCATCATATAAAAAACTGATAGAAACAGCACAAGTCTTCACCTCGCTTCAATAGTGCCACGAGTGTTAGGTTGCTGAGATGGGCAGCAGTCGTTTCGAAACGACACGAAATATTTCAACTAGTGCCGACATATAAGGCGCTGTACTTTGCAGCCTCTCTGCGAACTTTTAGTGAAATAAGTAACCCACAGAGAGAGGTCACATGCTTTACCTAGTCCATATATTTCACCTATTCTAGCTGTCTCATATGTGGTACATACTAGCTTCAAGGAATATGACACTAACGGGTTCTTTATTCCTTCTCAACAGTAACTTTGCTAAAAATCTTTGACATTCAAAATGTTGACATTTCGGATTAGGTTGCATTCGAAAGTCTGTAATCAATTCAAGGACCAATTACTCACCCAATCCGTTACATGCAATATTACGATGAACTCTGGTACAATTTTGGTGATTCATGTAAAATGAACGAAGAGAAAATTACTATGTAGAATAATGTAATTTTTTCCTCGTGAAGTACTGAGAGTAATAGCCCAGTAAAACGTGAAAGCACAGGTGGCAGTCTTAATCTGGATCCACAATGCTCTGTTATTATCCAGTGTCGATTATTCCTGTACATAAATTGTCTCACATAGTTGTTGCTAAAATCTGGAACAGCGGTGACATTCTACTCAGCAACCATGTCATCAAGTACAAACGCGTAGTCGAAAAAAGCAGTTGCATTCTTGAAATAGTAACTGACATGCAAATAATTTCTGTGAACGAAATAGAGCACAAAATACGATATGAGTGTTGGTCAGAGGCTATAGTTCTAGATACGAGTTTTTTCAACATATTTGGCCTGAGTATAACAAAAAATATAATCGTAGTCTGTGTATTTTAAATTCCTGATTTGAATCGTAAACCGTTGTCTTTCAAAAATGATAGGACGAATAGTCTCTCACATAATCTGTTCGACAAATGTAGGAACAAGATTCTCCGTATGTACGGAAAAGTACTAAGTCTCTGTCAAAACATAATATTTTCTTTCTTCCTAATCGCAATTAAAGAGGCATTTATCGCTCTTCGAGCTCCCCTGAAGGTCGTTGGAACGCCGAACCTGTATTTATATCGATCCGAGAGAAAAACACATTTGACGACGCTATTCATCACGTAATTAATGCAGAAGCCTCTCTTAGCGATCATTATTCACCTTTTTTGACAAACTTTGTCTTCTGACAAAAGCTCGATAATTAATCGAACAAAAGGAACAGATAATTTTTTTCCGTCATGCGCAGTTTCAACTGCTGCGCCACATCTTGATGCTCTGATAATAATGCTCCAGCCTTTCAAAGCTTTTTGGAACAAACGGCTAATGATCGGTAACGTCATGTTTCAACATTAATCATACACTATTATTCTCAACACTTATATTCAGTAGCGTGATATCACATACGTGATTTGGAAGAAGAACATTAGAGCGACTAAAACAGTGGAGAATCACAGAGAAACCAGACATTCTCCTAGCAGTGTACGTTTACCGCCAACCTGACTGGAAATATGAAACAAAAGTTCTACATGAATCTTTTACCAAAGGAACACGTGTGATTGGGAGAGATACCACAGCTGTTGGTGGAAAACATTCATTCACATAGGGCTACAGTTTGGTTCCACGCCTCTTTTTTTTTTTTTTTTTTTTTTTTTTTTGCGTATCATTCTAAAATTAATGAACAGTGCAGAGTAGGCCATACAAACCAAGCGACCGTCAGATTTAGCGTTTGTGCCCACCGTTTGGCTGTATTCCGGAGATGTTTTGTCTCGCCCACTCGATTTCACTGTTAATAGAAGGTTTGTGTAACACAGTGGGAGGAAAGCTAATTATCCATCTTCCAGAGCTCCACCCGCGTCAGTCGCAGTGGTGTTACTTTCAAAAGCATCTTCTGAGACATAAAGCTATTTATTGCACATTCAAAAATGGTTCAAATGGCTCTGAGCACTATGGGACCTAACATCTCAGGTCATCAGTCCCCTAGAACTTAGAACTACTTTAACCTAACTAACCTAAGGACATCACACACAACCATGCCCGAGGCAGGATTCGAACCTGCGACCGTAGCGGTCGCGCGGTTCCAGACTGAAGCGCCTAGAACCGCTCGGCCACCAGCGGCCGGCTATATTGCACAGTCAACAACACTCATATTTGTCGTTAAATGAGAATCAAATAACCTTTCCGACCATCACACAAAACTGTGGATCCAGACACTTCCTTTCCTGTGTGAAGGTTACTTCTGCTTATTAACTGGGTAATCTTGCCAGATCTGTAATCTCCGATAGTATACACATCGGCAAACAGTAAGTATTTGGCAATATTTCTAGACTACGATTAATTTGACTTACTCTGTGTGTCTTTATACCCCATAGAAATTCGATGTTAGTAGATGTAATTAGCAGGTTCAGGTTCATTCTATTATTATTATTACACATTTTTGCCCCCAGGATAGTAATTAACTTAAATGTTACATGATTATTCATTTTTTATTGTTTCCTTCTTCTTTTCTCTTTCCACAACCTTTTCATGCTTTGGTTGTGTCCCTGTTTCTTGTACTCTGACCGCATTTTTCCTGTTGTTTCCTTTCTTTTACTTCAAATTTCGTGTACATATTTTGTTCCTGAATTTGTCTTTTTCATTAATCATTTTAGTACTGATCACTACTCAGGTCTTCTGTTTGTTGAAACAAATTGTTTTTTCCAATTTTTTTTTGACAGAACTATTTACTACAGCAAAATTCCTCTTTATGGTTCTGTTGCTGATCATGCCTGTGAACCTGTCTGTGTGTTCATATGATTCCTTGGTTGATCTCTTCATCTATATACCAGCTCTGTGTGCTGCTCCAAAATTTTTCTGGGGATTTTGCATTCTATTGTTTTCTGTCTCTGTAAAATCTGATGCTCCGATTGTGGTCGTTTCTTATGCGTAGGGTGCTTTGGTTGTACAACTGTACTGTAGTGCCAGAATTTAGTTTGTTTTGAAATATTTCTTTTACTATAAAGCGCCCTTGTCAGTTCGCACACTCTCTGAAGATTTTCTGTTCTTTGCGTGCTGTATGCCTTACTCGATGTTCCTGTTTGTATATATTCTCCAAGATTTTTGAATTTTTCGACTCTGTTAATCTATCTGTATTTTGTGTACAAGGAATGGTTACTGTTGTTCTTTCTTTCAATGTGTTCTGTCTTCCTGTACGGCATCTGAAGAACCGTTTTCATGGAGACTGCATGTAAGTACTCTAGTACTTCCTATGTTTCTTGTTTGCACTTACAAAGTCTTCTAGGTCATTTGCAAATGTGCCAGGCATTTTATGATCGTCTTGTTTGCACACGTTATTCCTACCTGAATTGATTTCACTTTTTCTTCCCATTGTTTGACAATTTCATCCTAGACAGTTTTGAATGAAAGTCTAACTGCTGTATGTACTTCGAATGGGTCTGAGAGTTCTCCCATAGATTTTATTTTGGATGTGGCGTCTGGTAATTGTCTGCTGTATGTGTGTCCTAGTTCTTCTGTCTATTGCATATACATCTAATGTGTCAAAGAGAATCTGCCTTCCTATGCATTCATAGGCTTCTTGAAGTTCGCGAATTTGACAACAGTGTTGTTCATCTGTCTGACCTTTGGGAGCATTCCCAGGTTCCAGATTTATTCAATACAGAACCTTCTTTTACTTTAACCTGCTTCGTATTCACCTATCTTTGTATCAGCTTCTGGATCTAGTTCATTGAGTAACACCTTGGACAGAATGTTCTAAATGACCAAAAATAATGAAATACTTCTGTAGATAGTAGAGTCGGTCTGGTCGCCCTTTTTGAAGAGTGGGCGAATCAATGAAAATATCCATTCCTGTGGAATCTCTGTTGATTCCATGTTTCTGTAAGAATTTCCTGACTTTTATTTGTGATTGTTTTGTTTTTGAGCTTCCAGAACTCAGAAATAGTGATGTCTTCTCCTGGGGCTTTGCTGTTTTTTAGTTGATTTATAATCTCTTCTACCTCTCATACCGATAGTGTCTATGAATCTGGGTTTGGTACTCTTTAGGCTTCTGGCAGTTCAGGAGCTTATCGAAATAATTTTGGAGAATTTTACAGTTTCCTCTAGTGATTGTTTCCAGACAATTGTCTGTTCCTTTGAAGTAAATATTTTCAGGCAGATAGCCCTTTATATTTTCCCAGAAAATTTGTTAGAAACTTTTCATGTTATTTCTGTTGAGTTCTTCAGTGATTTCATTTAGTCCATTTTTGTCCATACTTCTATCTTTCGAGGAGTATTTCCGGTCTTTGTGAAAATCCTGCCTTGTCCCTTTTGATCTGTAACTGCTAAACTTCTTCCAGACCTGGATTCAACCTTCGATGGCCTGATCACAAGCTGTCTTCCACAATCCATGTTTTCGTTTCCGGACCCCAATGCATTGCATTCTGAATTGCCTTTGCGAGGTCTTTTCAGTTTTCTTTTAAACTTCAATTAATTGCTTCAACAATTTTGACTTTGTTTATCCTGAAATATTCTGGTTCGCTGTCATAATTTTTTCGGTGTTTCTTACTTTTTCTGGGGATTGGACTAATGTTCACTTGTCCAAGGACTCAAAGAATACTTTTAGGGGTCTCACACGCCAAATTTCGCTTTTATTTTTGCTTGTGACGGCTATTTGATCTGTCTCAATTCTCTCCAAACATTTTTGGGCATCTTCGTTGTTTTGAAATTTCGTTTTCGCAATTGAAATTCGGTTGACCTAATTTTTAAGCTAAAATTTTGACTGTAAACTATGAGATATTCCTCATTCCTTTGGGTGCATTTATGTGCTGTGTATGGGCCTGTGGATTCTTCTACTTTATCCCTGGCCTAGGTGTGCATTGAAAGCTCCTCATACAATTTTAACATGTCTTTCTTGTATTTTATTTGTCATTTCTTCCCAAAAGTCTTCGAATTCTTGTAGTCTCTTTCTGTTGTGATAGTTTGTTGGTGCATGTGCATGTATGTTTGTATATCTTTTGTATCCCGATTTGAAGTTTATTCCCGAGGTTCTTTCTGATATTAAATTGAAAACGAGGATGTTGTATACAACTCATTCAAGAACCTCAAATCCTGTACCAAACACTGTCGTTGTTCCTCTTCTGAAAGTTGGTTTTGCTTTGTACATCCTGTAGTTTTCAGCTGTTTCAGTATGCCTATCTTGATTAGCGTGTTTGTGTTGAGCATGCTAGTATAGTGTTTGTGAATAGTTTTTGGGAAGCTTCAATTCTTCTCCTTCTCATAATGTTCCTGGTCCCCCAGAATCAATGATCAGAAAAGTCGAATGTAATTACTGGGGCCTGGGGTAGTGGATACTTTTCCAGTTGTTGCATCATGACAATTTGTAGTTGTAGGTGGCTGTAATGATTGCTTTTGGAGATCACAAATGTTAAAGACTTCTTTGTTGAGATCAAGACTTATGTGTAGCAGCCACACCTACTTGGTGGATGGACAATGACCACTAGCTGCTGTGTACCAGGTCAGTTACTAATGGGTTTGGGCCTAAGTCACTATTTGATCCACCCTGGGTATTTAATTTCCACAATACCACTTATATTTGAGAGGCTCTCCCCATCCTTCCACCTGAGAAGGCGCCCAATGGGGGACCTAACAACCCCATATGGGAATCATTCTATTATAAACAAAAAAAACAGATTGCTTATAAACTTTCTAAGAATTGTGTTCTTAGAATATTGATAAGAAACCTTTATTTTCTCTTATAATAAAATGTGCATGAACCTACAAATTAAATCTGCTAACATAAATTTGTTTCAACTTATTCACCTAAATCATTTATTTCTTACAGTTCAATCAATCTAAGTATAATAAAAAAGAAAATAAGTAGAGAAATGACCGAAATTAGATATTATATTTATGTATATATTAGGATTTCACGGAGAATGTTTTTAAATTATAAAAAGTTATTAAATTCTTAAAAAGTTACAATTCAGACTAACTGTTAGTTTTATTCTTCTTCTGTAGCAGTCACAAGGTGTAACATTGAGTGCATTTCGTCGTCAATGCAGTGGAGAGTAAAAGTAATAATAATAACAATTACATAAAAGGTACAAAATAAAAATTAAAAATCCCAAATCATGAATTTCATTATTATTATCTTTCATTTTCTTTAGTCCATTATATCTCACTTTGACCTTTCCATCATCATTCCCTGTTGGATATTAACTTTAAGTATTTATCAAGCAGAGAACCTTATATTCGATGTCAAGATCCATTCAAATTTTGCCTTCACATTAATTATTAAAACGTATCTAGTATTCAACCAAAAGTCTGTAGAAATCAATTTAAAATTATTTCTCTGCTTTTATTCATGTTCCTGTATTCTAGTATTATATATACATGTCCAACCAAACAAATTCTTTAAATCTTATAACTTCATGTATTTCTGTTACCTTTATTCCTATAGGCAGAAACTTTGTAATATCTCTGTAGTGAAATACATAATTATTTTTATCATTTAGCATAATTAACTACTTACTTTCTTTTGTTCTAGGCACAATTTTATTTTTGGTACCCTGTGAGATATCTTTATGTAAATTATGTAGCTCTCTAGGATGTTGTAGATCTACTTCAAATATATACCTAACTGCAGAAGTGTCTTACATACCATTATTATAGATTATCTCATTCAAATCTATCATGTGATAAATATCGACTTGTAGTATAACGATTCAGACTGTTTGTATCTATATATGCTCAATAATTTTTTACATCATAACCATTTACAGATTTATTATTCACCTTCACATGCCTTGTACAACACTGAGATATGCCACCTAATTCCCCTTTTTCAGTCATTAGAATCATATTGTAGTCATGTCAAAATTCAATTGAGTGTCCGACCATTTTTTGCATTACATCCTATAGTGAAACAGATGAAGTAAAGTATGAAGATGGATCGAAAATGTATGCTGATATGAAAGTTTTCTAAAATTTTCAAAAAACATTGGCCATTAACAAAACATCAGTTTTTCGGCGTAGATCACGATATTCAACAAAATTTTTTTACTAAATGTTTGGTAACTAATTTTACATTATTATAATCTCTTAATTCACAGCATTCCTGTTTACTGTATGGTTCTTCTATTGCTGGAAATTATGTGTCTCAAATTTCTTCTGAGTAGTCATGTAATCATATGGACACACTTTCTCATCACTAAATTGACTCTGTTATTTTGAAAAACTTTTAATCTTGGTCATTTCATGCTTTTTCAACTTTGATGAAAATTTTTCAAGGCTTATAGCCTTGATTCTAAATTTTTGAATAGACATCATCTTCTAGTTTTCTGTATTCTAGCCAAAACTATAATTGGGAATCAAACCTGTTTCTTAATTAACTAACTCTCTTATGAATAAATGAGGATGATATCCTGAGAAATTAAGTAATGAGGTTGGTTCAAAATTAGGATACTTCAGTTAAAGATTACAATGACTATGTAGTGGAGATATGTATTTTCCAGTCAAATTATCATGGTGATGTAAATTTTTTATTATTTATTGTATATAGTTGTCTTTATTTTTTTTTAGATGTTCGTTCTCTCATTTCCTAAACTTCAGAATAAATTCTTGTAGTTTCTTGAACCTTGTTTTTTGAGACATTCGATGAATGTAATGCTTTGTTAACCAAGCAATTGAATGCATAGGCCAAGTATGAAACTTTTCTTACATTTGAAATGTAGTAAACCCATATCACCAATAGATGTTGCTACATCATGTTTTGTAATTTGATCATAAAAATGTTGGTTTGCAATATTGTTAACTAATAAAAAGCATTTTCACAATCTATAAAGTAAATTAAATTTATACATTTCTTTTGGATGTTTAAACTTGATATTTTTGAACAAACAAATAACTGTTAATAGATGTATAAATTTTAGTCTCAATGTTTGTAGTATCAACCGCTAAAGGAAATGCAAAAACTTCAAGTTTATGATTAATATGAAGACCAACGTTTTCATATTTTGTGACTCTATCGATGTTTTCATCTCTAGGAAACAAAGCAGATTTTATAACCTGTAGGTACATATTTATCATTACTTTTCTCATTAACATTATCTTTGTTCTATTTTATTGTTTCTGGCAAGGTAACATAAGTTGAGTGTCTTAATGGAAAAAACTTTTTTAGTGGTAACTGTAAACCTGTAATTGAGTTTAATGACCAAATAGAACCACAAGCATGAAAATTCGACATTTTTGTGACATATTGTGATTACCTTTGACAAAACTTTTAGTTAATTCTGTCTCTTTTGAGTTTGTAGTTTGATATTTCAAATGGAAATTCGATAATTTTTTCATGTGTCTGCATTCTGCAATCACAATTTCACATTTGGTTTCAGTATATGATGGTTTTTAGATGATATTTTACGATTTACATAATTTTTTTTCACTGAATGCAACAAAAAATTACGCTCAATGAAGTTTAGTTCATTTTTGTCAGTTGTAGTCAATGGTCTGGCAGCAAATGCTTTGTCGACCAGATAATCTCTATTTGTTCTTGTACCTCTTGATTTTTCAAATACATTAATAGAAAAAGGAAATATCTATTTCAATGATTTTGTTTCATTATCTTGAAAAATCAATCAAAAACATCCAAGGCAAACTTGTCTAGAAATTCTTTAGTAAATTATTCAGACAATTTTTAATTAAGTTATATAATTTTCCAGTCTACTTTATACACAAATTCTGTTATAAAATCTTCAGACAGTGTAAAATATACTGATATAAAATTCCATCCAACTTTATCATATATGTGATCATTCTGTTTAATATAAAAAAATTTTTTTCTATATTGCCACTTTTTGAAAACAATATACATAATTCTTCTTATCTGCAAATTTATATTCAATCCATGCAGTAAGTTGTTCCTCTTTTAGCCTAGGCTGTACTTTAATTCCTATTTCTTTTACTATAGCTGTCAGATATTTTGTAGTACAATTAGACGATTTATGTGTGTTGTTGAAGATGAAGAGACCAGGAAGATGTCTCGTAATTTTAGAATATATTTAATACTCTAGTGCTTCTGCTGTAGCTTTTGTTCATCATTTGTAAATTTATTTTTTAATAAGGAAATAAAGAAGTGTCTGTTACCAGGAATTCATTCAGAACAACTAACTTGATATTTGACCACAAAAGTTTTTTATCACAAATAATATTTTTCATATTTCATTCATTACGGTTTTGCAGACGATCAGAGTGTATCTCTTAAAGATTTTAGAATTCTCAAAAAAATTATTAAACCATCAACATTTTTAATCTTTAAGGAATTGAAGTAAAACATGATTACTACTAAACAGGCCATATCCCTGTAGGACATCAAACGAGTAATAAAATCAAGCAAAATTTTATTAAATCTTTAAATAATAAACAATAATTACTATTACAACCCAGAATACATTCAAAATAATTTCTGATTAACTTATATTCCTTTATAAATGGTAGAAATTGCAATTACATTTAATGTTGCTTTATATTCATAAGGTCCTATGATGAATAGTGTTGCCCTTATTACCAAAAATAAATGTCAGTTACATTTAGGTATGTGGTTCAAAACTAATTAGGTATCACCATCTGAACAGAAAAATGATTTGATTTAAAATGATATTTTACATTTCATCATTATGGTTTTGCAGAGAATCTGAGCCTATTCTCTGCAAATTTGAAAATTATCCAAAGAAATTTACGAAATCCTTATAAAATTAAAGTGCAGTTTATATTTAAATTAGATATATTGATCCATGAGCAATATAACATGATTTTTTTCAAAATGAAGCCAAACAAGTAACTCACTATAATTTTAAAGAAACTTGGGTTCTACTACCATCTACAAATCTAAAAAAAAATTGTAATTAGTCTGAGAACAAAAGTTACTAATGGAAACAAACATCATTATATCAGTAGTGAAGGAATGTTTCACGATCATACTAACTGCACAAAACATTATAGTCTACAAATCTCAAAAAACTAGTGAGCAAAAGCTAAAGAATTGGAAAACAACTGAAAATAGTAGAACAAACCCAAACTGACCCTACAGATATAAGAAGAGGAAGCAAAGAGCGATAAACAAGTAGAGGTAAAATATACATTAGCTGAAACAGAAATGAATTAGATCATCTATATCATCAGCCCTGAGACACCACAGGAAAATCATATCTTTAAATTTAATGCAACAACAAGCAATGTCATTAATTATAGATTGTCACTGTACAACACAGTATACCATTCAAATGATGAATTTTATTATGGCCATATAAAAAGTAACTTAATTACATAGTGACTGAAGAAAAGTTGAAATCAGCTTTAAATGTTTTAGGATTAAAGAAGTATCTGTAAAATAAGTAACTATCTGTCTATCTATACAATATCTATCTACACAATATGAAGTTTGACGACATAAAGTATTGCATACATACCTATGTTGAGGAATAAAATAATTCATTCCACATGCAATCCTTATCTAAACAGGGATAAAATTAAGAATATGTTATAAGACAATATTCTAACATCAGCAGAATATATACAGCCTGCTGTCATCTCTCAAGGACAGTTAAAACAAGTAACAAGATAATCAATGACATTGTGTTCGATGATCTACATAGAAAGGAATTAGCTCCAGTTATTTCTCAAATCTACCAGGAAAATCCAGCTGAGCTTAAAGTGGTTATAACACATTAGGATCAGTTCTGAAATAATAAGGATATTAAATTATTTGAAATAAGTAGAAAGTTATATGGAATGAAGCAAAGAGTATTTTAAGAACAGTTACCCCACAAATAAAATTTAAGTACCAGCAGACCTTTTTTTAAGGTATCATACACAAAAACTATTTAGCCTCCATTAGGTTGTATAGATAATTCATTCAGCAGTTAACTGTTCTATGAATGAAGATATACCTTTCTCATCAGTATAAAATCCAGACCGAAAATATGGAAGAGTTAGTTTTCTTATTTGTTCTGTATACACTCATATATATAAAAATTTACTGTACAATAATTTTCTCCTTATTTAACCAACAATTATGTAAATCATCAAATCATATTCATTCTTGATATACTTCACCTGCTTTCTTTCACAAAACCCTCTCAACAAGATATACAACAGTATAATTTGTTACTGGCAGTGCTTGGTCAGAAACATTTCATTTAACTTCTTCTGCATCCAGTACCTTCAGCTTGTATGTGATAAAATTAGAAAGAATAATTTCTAAAATTTATGTTGACCAGTTGGCTATATATCTGCTTAGTCTAATTGTATTTTCTATTTTAAATTTTCATTTATCATTAGAAGCAAGGGCAGTTTGCTTATAATTTGTGTCATTAACTTATTTTGGCTTTATTTTTATTGTAGATTGCTTTGTATTGTGGTAATCATGAATTGACTTTATAACTAAGTTGACAAACACATAATTTCTTAAAAAGGAAAATATCTTCCACATTTCTTAAGAATCTAAAAAATCTTTCAATAACAAATGCTTTTGAGTCAGTAAAATTTGAACAATCATCAATATTTTATTTTTCAGTTCTTTAAGTTCTTTATAGGAGACTTCTTTACCATTAGCTGTTAGTAGATTTCTTGTATGTTCTCTCTTTATATGCCTTTTCAAAATATCAACTACCTTTTTATGCTAATTGCCACTGACTAGAATAGACTACTAAAATTAAAAATAAAATCATCAATATCAGTTAGTAAATACTTATATCGTTTACATACTCACTAAATTTCTTTTACATCTCCAGAATCCATTTTTACAAGATCAGTTTGCATTAATCGTCTATAACAAATGTGACAACAGATTTTTCGCATTGGTTTATATAATTCGTTGATAATTTATTTGAGAATGTTGACAGTATTTGGAAGGCTCAATGATTCACTTCCTCCATCACCTAAAAAATTTGTTAATGCAGTTATTGTTCTAGTTTCACATACTCTGCAAAGACCTCACACCTTCATCACCCATTTTTAGTAGTCACTCTTTGGGGATCATGTGTTTCAGAAAAATTTCTGCACTTTCAGCTCCAGATGTGATTGCTACCCATCTACGTAGATCAGACTTGTAGTACACCTAATTTATTTTCCAAAATACAATTAATTTTATATCTACATGCACAGTTTCCACCACACCTTTTAATGTTACATTTAGAAAAATTGATTATTCCACTACTTTTACTGACTGGATCTACAGGCTGGGTTTCCACCTCACCTTTTACTATTACACTTAGAAAATGTGATTATTGCACTCCTTTTACAGACTGGATGTCAGAACTTGCTTTGTTAAGATTATCAGAGACAGTTATCAAGATATCAGAATCATTGATTGATAGGTCTTAATTTTCATATCTACCTACAACAATGACAATTTTAAGGTACTTCTTCAATTACCATCCAAAGCGCCAATTCCCAGACTTGTTTTTCATCTTATTTTGTTAATAAAAGATTAGTGGATGTCAATGATCTAGTTGATAAAATATGTGTGATGAACAAAAGATGTTTAGAAAATAAATTAAATTATCTTCTTAGCAAAGCTGAATATACTATAACTTTAATGCAATTCAATAGCAAAACAGCCAAAAATAGTATACTAAATATGTTAAAACTCTCATAACAAGTATTAATACACAAAGATCCTCATAGAGTTTCAGAACGAAAATGCTCTTTATGAGGGTTCCATGGATGTTCACAAAAAGTGAATCAAACATAAATTTCATATTTTATTCATACAGTAGCATATCTAGCGTCTGCCAACATGATGAGAAGTATCTAAAGTTACTGTTCCCAATTCTTTTTTTCATTTAGTAGGTAATTCATGAGTTATGTAAATATCACAAGTGTTTAATTTTTAATTGTTTGGCTAATTTTCTAGATTAGAATCTGATAAACGTTTATGATTTCCATTAATTACTTTTTAGATATTTTCTTTTACTTTAGTGCCTCGTCCATTTTCCTTCTCCTCCATTAGTAAATTATGTCATTCTGGTTTTTCGATTTCCTTATCATGTTCTTTCTTATCTCTTATCGCTCTTCCTATGGTGGCTAACCCTCCAGCAAAGGTACCATTAGCAGCTAAATGTGGTAGTCTAACCAATAATAAGAAAAAAAATTCCTTATTGGTATTTTATAGGTCAAGACCCTTTTCCTTTTTTGTTAGATAGCAACGTCTTTTTTGACAATAGGTAAGCTTAGAGTTGTTAGTATATGAGATTTTAACTCTTTTTTTTGTTTTGAACATCACTTAAGAAATCATCAGTAGTGTGTAGTGATCATTATTCAGTTTCATTTTCATTGCTTTGGCATTAGTTTTGCCAATTTGTAGAAACTGTGAAGAATGTAGAAATTCCAGAATGAGATTATCACTCTGCAGCGGAGTGTGCGCTGATATGAAACTTCCTGGCAGATTAAAACTGTGTGCCCGATCGAGGCTCGAACTCGGGACCTTTGCCTTTCGCAGGCGAATGCTCTACCATCTGAGCTACCAAAGCACGACTCACGCCCGGTATTCACAGCTTTACTTCTGCCAGTATCTCGTCTCCTACCTTCCAAACTTTACAGAATCTCTCATGGGAACCTTGCAGAACTAGCAATCCTGAAAGAAAGGATATAGCGGAGACATGGCTTAGCCACAGCCTGGGGGATGTTTCCAGAATGAGATTTTCACTCTGCAGCGGAGTGTGCGCTGATATGAAACTTCCTGGCAGATTAAAACTGTGTGCCCGACCGAGACTCGAACTCGGGACTTTGTCTTTCGCGGGAAAATGCTCTACCATCTGAGCTACCGAAGCACGACTCACGCCCGGTACTCACAGATTTACTTCTGCCAGTATCTCGTCTCCTACCTTCCAAACTTTACAGAAGCTCTCATGCGAACCTTGCAGAACTAGCACTCCTGAAAGAAAGGATATAGCGGAGACATTGCTTAGCCACAGCCTGGGGAATGTTCCCAGAATGAGATTTTTTTTTCACTCTGCTGCATATCAGCGCACACTCCGCTGCAGGGTGAAAATCTCATTCTGGAAACATCCCACAGGCTGTGGCTAAGTCATGTCTCCGCTATATCCTTTCTTTCAGGAGTGCTAGTTCTGCAAGGTTCGCATGAGAGCTTCTGTAAAGTTTGGAAGGTAGGAGACGAGATACTGTCAGAAATAAAGCTGTGAGTACCGGGCGTGAGTCGTGCTTCGGTAGCTCAGATAGTAGAGCATTTGCCCGCGAAAGACAAAGGCCCGAGTTCGAGTCTCGGTCGGGCACATAGTTTTAATCTGCCAGGAAGTTTCAATGTAGAAATTATTCGTTTGTATAGTATAAAATGGTGATAATGAAATCATGCGATTCTATTTACATAACTTCCTAAAATCATCAATTAATTTCTGTTTCTTACTATGCTATATCTTCATTCTCAATTTAATTCTTTTTTTCTCTTTTTTCATTTTCATACTATTCATGGTGTTAAATATGTCTGTGATAATAATCTCTTCAAGTTTGCCTTTCTGTTTTCGTCTCTTGACTTTCCATGCTTCTAAGAATATGCTAAAAGGACATCCAATTAAACTGACTTATCATACCAATGTATTTTATTCTGCTCTCCAATTCCGAGCTCTTATTGAATATGCATTCTCTATATGCATTTCATTGTCAATGCTTTTCGTAATCTTATACATTGTGCCATGTATTAGAATGATTTAAATACAAGAGGTTTTCAAAATAAACAAATTAATTTTGCAGTCCTTAGTCGCCAGTCGATATGCATATATGGAAATCCGAACACGTTCAGAGTAAAAACAGTTGGACTGTAAAAATTTTTCAGTAAACGATCGGAGTATTCGTAAGAAACTGCCCGGATTTGTTGCCCTCCAGGTAAGTTTTCAATTTCAAATTATTCTTGTGATTGAGGACTAGTTGAAATCCGAAGTTAAAAGCTCTGAGATATTTAGCGAGCCTTGGGAGGTTTATCGCTAAGACAGATTAGATGTGGTAGGAGATGGAGTGTTCATTACAGTCGACAAAAATATTAATTCTACTGAGGCTGAAACTGAGTGTGATAGTGAAGTTACCTGGTTACGCGTAACAGGTGTAGGTGTAACCAGATTAATTGTTTGATATTTCTACTGATCACCCGCCTCCGTTGTACAGTTTTAGAGTCATTCAAAGAAAGTCTATGGTCATTTGTGCGTAAATGCGCTGATCACGCAATAGTAGCTGGTGGTGACTTTAACCTAAAGTACAGAATAGGACGTGTATGGATTCATTGGAGGGGGTACAGAAAGACAATCTTGACAACTACATTTGACGTTTTCCGAAAACTGTCTTGAGCAGCTAGTTCGGCTGCCAAGACGCAAGGGAAGTACCTCGGACCCTGTAGCTACAAACAGGATGAATCCTTCTTCAGTATCACTATACAGACGGTGATTAGTGATCATAATGTCACCAGAGCGACTAGGGTTTAGAATGTTAATAAATCAGTCAAGAAGACTAGAGGAGTGTTTCTGATAGAATGAGCAGATAAGCAGTTGTTAGCCTGTCACTTACACACACAATAAACTGCAATCATTTACTTCCAGAATGATGGATATAGAGTAATTTTGGGCAAAATTTAAACTGACTGTAAATCGTGCTCTCGAAAGTATGTGCGTAATAAGTGGATTAAGGACGGAAAAAACTTACCGTGGTTTAATGTTTAAATTCGGAAAATACAAGGAAGCAAAAGCTCTTGCAATCTCGGTTCATAAGAGGACGCATAGATGACGAGAGGCAAAAATTAGCAGAGCCTCGTGCGTGTGTGAAAAGGCGTATGCGTGAAGCATTCAACAGCCACCAGAGGACGCGTAGATGACGAGAGGCAAAAATTAGCAGAGACTCGTGCGTGTGTGAAAAGACGTATGCGTGAAGCATACAACAGCTACCACCGTCATATCTTGGCTAAAGATCTGGTGGAGAACACGAGAAAATTCTGATCCTATCTAAAATTGCTAAGCGGGTCTAAGCCTTCCTTCCAGTAACCCTTTGACCAATATGCTTCGGCAGTAGAAGACAGCAAAAAAGAGGCAAAAGTTTTAAAATCCACTTTTAAAAAATCGTTCACGCAGGAGAATCGTACAAACGTACCGTAGTTTTACCATCGTCAGAATACCGTATGTAATAAGCATACCTGGCGTAGAGAAACAACTCAGAGTTATACAAAGAGTAGTCTATGTCATCGGCCCCTTATTTAGTCTGTATTTACCGCGAACATCACACTCAGCGAAAGTGCCAAGCGACTGAAAGAAAGCGCAGATCACTCCTGTATATAATAAGGGTAAAAGAACGGACCTGCAGAATTACAGTCCAATATCCTTAAAACCGGTTTGCTGCAGAATTCTAGAGCATAATCTGAGTTCGTATACAATAAATATACTAGAGACTGAGAAGTCCACGTACAAGAAACAGGGCGGATTTAGAAAGCATCGCTTGTGCGAAACAGAGTTGCTCTTTTCTGATATGATATATATGGCGAACTATTGATGAAGGTAAAGTGGCAGATTACTTATTTATAGATTTCCGAAAAGCATTCCACATGGTATCACACTGCAGATTGTTAACGAAGTTACATGCATACGGAATATGTTACCGGATATGTGACTGGCTCGAAGACGTCGTAAGTAATAGAACCCATTATGTTGCCCTCGATGGCGTGTGTTTATAGGAGACAGGAGTCACATCAGGAGTGCACCACGTAAGTGAGATAGAGCCGTTGCTGTCTTCTGTAGATATAAATGATCTGGCAGAGTGTCGTACGGGAAGGTGTCGAAGGTAAGGGATTGTAGGATGATACAAACTGAGCCACACAAAATTTCTAGTTTTTTTGATAAACGGCAGCTGGTTCTCAGTGTGAAAAACACGTAAGTAAATAAGAATGAGTAGGAAATCAAACCCGTAATTTTCGGATACAGCATTGGTAGCGTCTTGTTTGACAGAGTCACGTCGTTTAAATATGTGCACGTAACGTTTCGAAGCGATATGACATGGAATGAGCATTTGAGGATTGTGACAGGAAAGGTGAACGGTCGACTTCGGTTAATTTGGAGAGTTTTGGAAAGTGGAGTTCATCTGCAAAGGGGACCACATATAGGACGCTATTTGGGATCCGCACCAGGTCGTATTGAAGAAGACAGCGAAGCAATTCGGACACAAGCTGCTAGATTAGTTATCGGTAGCCTTGATCAGCATGCAAGGGTTACGCATATGCTTCGGGAGTGTGAGAATCCCTGGGGGAAGAAGACATTCACTGCCAAGAACACTACTGAGAAAGTTTAGAGACCCGGAATTTGAAACTGACAGCAGAACAATCCTAAGGGGTGAATTTTGCGTGCTTACCACGAAGATAAGGTACGAGAAATTAGGGATCGTATGCAGACATATACACACTCGTCAAATGGTGCAAAGTGTTCGAAATTCTGAGAAATTGGGGTTTAGCTGTATGGAGAGATGGGCAACGTGCAACACGTACAAGAGTCAAGGGGGAATAATAAGAGGTGAAGGTCCGCCACCCGTAGCTGAGTGGTCAGCGCGTCAGAATTGCAGTCCTAAGGGCCCGGATACGATTCCTGGTTGGGTCGGAGATTTTCTCCGCTCACGGCCTGGGTGTTGTGTTATCCTACTTATCATCATTTCATCCCCATCGACGCGCAAGCCGCCGAAGTGGCGTCAAATCGAAAGACTTGACCAGACGAACGGTCTACCCGATGGGAGGCCCTACTCATACATTTAAGGACAAGAACGAAGTTCTCAGATAAAAAATGTTGTAAGTCAGTGATGTAGTCTTTCGCCCATCACTGTTCAATCTATACATCGAAAAAGCAGTGATGGACATAAAGCAAAAGTTCAAGATAGGAGTTGAAATCCATGGTGAAAGGATACCGATAACAACATTGATAGATGACGTTGCTATCCTCAGTGGACGGGAAGACGAACTATAGGATTTGCTGAATAGAATGAATAGTCTACTGAGTACAGAACATTGACTGAGAGTAAATCGAAGAAAGACAAAAGTAATGAGAAGCAGGAAAAGGTGAATAGCGAGGAACCTTACATTAGGACTGATGGTCACGACGTAGGTGAAGATCGGGAGTTTGCTACTTAGGCATCAAAAAAACCAACGATGTATGGAGCAAGCAGGTCATCAACAGCAACCTATTGCTGGCAAAAAGGACACTCGTGGCCAAGGGAAGTCTACTAGTACCAAACGAAGCACTTAGCTTGGGGAAAAATTTTCTAAGAACGTACATTTGGAACACAGCATTACTTTGTAGCGTAACATGGAGAGTGAGGATATCGGGAGAGGAGAGAATCCAAGCATTTGAGAAGTGGTGCTGCAGACGAATGTTGTAAATTCGGTATCATGACAAGACAAAGAATAAGGAGCTTTTGCACAGAATCAGAGTGGAAAGGTATGGAAAACACTTGAAAGAAGAAGGAACAGCATAGTAGAACATCTTTTAAGTCATCAGGCAATAATTTCCATAGTAACAGAAGGAGATGTAGAGGGTAAAAACAGAGGTTAAAAACTGTAGAGAAAGACAGAGATAGGAATACACCCAGCATATAACTGAGGACGTTTGTTGCAAGTTCTACTCTGATATGACGAGGTTGGTACCCGAGAGGAATACATGGTGGGTCACGTCATACAAGCCAGAAGATTGATGACACAAATAGAAAAACAAAAAAAAAACTAGGTTCTGAAGGATTTATGCCCTCATCCCCATGTGCTAGTCTTTCATCTAGTTCAGTGTATGGTTCACAGTATTAATTTCTACGTAGATACTTCTATGGCATTGGGAAGTTACTGAAACCTCAATTTACTTCTCCCTCACAATGCTTTTCACTCTCCAAAACGTAAGAGGAAAATTGTGGAGAAATCTGATAAAATATGGATTAATCTCTGGATTAATTAATTCACATCATTCATCCAAACATATTCATCTGTTGTTTCTGTATATTTTTAGTAAGCCATATTCTGATTCCTCATCGAAACTTGATTGTAAATCAGCTTTCAGATTTGGAAAGTAGAAATTTTTTCAAGCATTCTGATTTTACCTCTACTTCATTTTATATGGATTGTTATTAGAATATAATGCACCAAAATGAAAAAAGTCAACGTAATTTGACACACCAACACTGAGTTTGTGTTTAAATCATCCATAGTAATCTATTTTTCTTTTAGCTCTATGTACACATACCTTTCCAGCAATAGTTAATTCATCTGCATTGAATTCATCTGGCAAAAACTAACAAATTTAAATACTACAACAGGTTTTAGTCCAAAAATGTTGTCTTTGCTATGGTTAATGTGCTTTAACATTCATTCACTTACATTTAATTGGTGGCATTCTTATATTCATTCTTTTTTTAAGTGTTAACATTTTTACTTTTCGTTCTCTTCTTCAGGGAAGTGTCCAGGCGTCTCGGATGAACCAAAGCTATGTTGTTCGAACATGGAGCAGATACGGAGAGACAGGAACTGCGATTACATGCCTCGCTCGGGCCGCCCAACGGCTAGTACTGCAGTGGATGACCCCTACCAACCGATTGCAGCTCGGAAGAACCCTAACAGCAACGCCACCATGTTGAATAGTGGTTTTCGTGCAGCCACAGGACGTCGTGTTACGACTCCAACTGTGCGCAGTAGGCTTCACGATGCGCAACTTCACTCCTGACGTCAAAGGCGAGGTCCATCTTTGCAACCACGACACCATGTAGCGCGGTACAGATTGGCCCAACAACATGACGAATGGACCGCTCAGGATCGGCATCACGTTCTCTTCACCGATGAGAGTCGCTTACGCCTTCAACCAGATAATCATTGGAGACGTGTTTGGAGGGAACCCGGTCAGGCTGAACGCCTTAGACACACCATTCTGTGAGTGCAGCAAGGTAGACGTTCCGTGATATTTTTGGGTGGCATTATTTGGGGTCGACGTACGCTACTGGTGGTGCTGGTGGTCATGGAAGGCGCCTTAACGGCTGTACGATACCTGAATGCCATCATCCGACCGACAGTGCAACCATATCAGCAGCATATTTGCGAGGCATTCGTCTTTATGGACGACAGTTCGCGCCCATGTCGTGCACATCTTGTGAATGATTTCATTCAGGATAGTGATATCACCCGATTAGAGTGGCCAGTATAATCTCCAGACGTTATCGAACTTGCATGGGATAGATTGGAAAGGGCTGCTTATGGACGACACGACTCACCAACCACTCTGAGGAATCTACGCCGAATCACCGTTGAGGAGTGGGACAATGTAGACAAACAGTGCCTTGATGAACTTGTGGATAGTATTGCACGGCGTATACAGGCATGCACCGGTGCAAGAGGACGTGCTACTAGGTATTAGAGGTACCAGCACGTATAACAATCTAGACCACTGATACTGAAGGTCTCGCTGCATGGTGAAGCAACATGCAATGTGAGGCTTTGATGAGCAATAACAAAGACAGAAATGATGTTTATGTAGACCTCTACAACAATTATATGTATAGGTTCCAGAACTCTCGGAACAGAGGTGATGGGAAATGTTTTTTGATGTGTGCATATTTGCTGGAAACTTTGGGTCATTTACTGAAGGCAAAATACATTAATAAATTATCTTTTATTAGAAGCGTTGAGATGCTGTAGAAAATCAGTAATTTGATGTCCGTAGTATCTTTCATTAGGTTTTCTAGTAATGTTAGCGTAAAAATTGCGAACTGATCCTCATTCCAGCATTTACCAGACTGAAACTTCCTGGCAGATTAAAACTGTGTGCCCGACCGAGACTCGAACTCGGAGTTCGAGTCTCGGTCGGGCACACAGTTTTAATCTTCAGGAAGTTTCATATCAGCGCACACTCCGCTGAAGAGTGAAAATCTCATTCTGGAAACATCCCCCAGGCTGTGGCTAAGCCATGTCTCCGCAATATCCTTTCTTTCAGGAGTGCTAGTTCTGCAAGTTTCGCAGGAGAGCTTCTGTAAAGTTTGGAAGGTAGGAGACGAGATACTGGCAGAAGTAAAGCTGTGAGTACCGGGCGTGAGTCGTGCTTCGGTAGCTCAGATGGTAGAGCACTTGGCTGCGAATGGCAAAGGTCCTGAGTTCGAGTCTCGGTCGAGCACACAGTTTTAATCAGCCAGGAAGTTTCATATCAGCGCACACTCCGCTGCAGAATGAAAGTCTCATTCTGGATTTACTAGACTATTCTTTAATATTTATCAGACTTTAAATCACCATCAAGAAATTTATGGTAAATATGATTTATATATGTATATGAGCTACATAAAAGAAATATATCCATCACGTCTATATCCATTGAAATATTCCCTAACTGCATCCTGATATTCAAGAATGAAGTTATCGAGTACTACAGATAAATTATCTTGATATTTATGTGGTGGATTAATTTCTACATTATTTTCAAAAAATTTATAATATTCTCATTATTTAGGACACAGTCAGAAAACAAATTTGTCTGTCACTTGGATTCCACTTTTTAGTATATTTTTATAAATTGTTGGTAATTGTCTGATCTAAACTTTTAGAGTAAATATGTCGACGATTGATTTCATTTCACTTCAAGCATCCCAGAGTCAAACGATAGTGGTCAGTCATTAATATTGTGTCCCTACATCTGTTTGACCCTGTCATTGTACATTGAATAGAATTGGGCAAGAGCCTGATATGCTTATTTCTAGAATTCTTCTCTGGATTTGTTAGTTTTGGGTCCCCATCGGTTTCCATCTAATTAATAATATTTTCATTAGTAGTAGGCTTTAAGTGGTTTATCTGTTTCAGCTGAGTGGTAAGACATCTGTTCTCAAGGAAACATTTACTGATCCTACACAACACATCTATGCTAATGTCACACCAGTAAGTTTTCATACAACATATTATCTCCAAATATTTCATAGGAAAATAATAACTTGTGCTGTGATGGAGAGGCAATAGGAATATTGTTCAGTTTACTTTGAAGAGCTAACAAATATTTATTCATTAAGGAAAAACAAGTATTCAGATAAAGTTGTTACTGAAAGTGATGTTAAATTCCATATGGGTATATGAAAAGACTGATGCTCCTGATGTTCCTAAAATTTTTCCATTTGAATTAAGCAGGATAAATTTTAACCTAGGTGATGGGATGTTTGTGAAACATACTGATCACTTTCATTAAGAAACTAATATTTTAGTTTAATTCAAGCCTAATACTGAATTTTGTTGATCACTAATTGATGAACCTCATTATCCTGTACATATCACATTTCGTAGCACTATTTAGTGTTTAGAAATAACTGTAACTGATGATAATGATAATTTAACTAACTTCATTGCTGCTTGTGTGACAGTTGTTTTAGTAAAAGCACAATAAAATTATATTGTTATTAAAAGAACAAGGTTGAAGATTACCAATTTTATTCATTCCCTGTGAATGAGAAAACTGGATATTACATAAATGTTCCTAACAAGGTTAGTGAAATTAACAATCATAAATGAGATGGATGCCTTCACCCCAGTCACACCCAGTTGTGCATGAGCCTAGATGTTTGAAGCCTATGGAACAGATTACCCAACACATGATGGAAAATACAAAAAAAGAATTCAATCGAAATTTATCTGGAAAAGCTATTTAATTTTATAATAATAAAGAAAGAAATAATATCTTATTTAGAACTGAAATTCCCTTTATTTAATCATTAGTTTTGCTGCATTTGACATCATCTCTTGCTAATACAATAAGCATGGAAGGTCATAACTTAACAATGGAAAAATATATAGCAATAAAAATGAGGTGCTTAATGCATTTGGAATGCTAGGTCGATATTAAAAAAAATATAAGGAGGTCATGTTTGAGGACTATCTTCCTGTAATTATTCTTAGATGGACTCATGGAAACGATTCTGAACTGAAGTAAGATGTAATCTCCCAAGTGCAGGTAGAATTTCCGTGCAGCCCATGGAAATTTGTATGCCTATAGTGAAATATGAACATAGTTATGAGCTTGAGATGGCAGATATATTTGTATGAAGTACAAACTGGGAATCTCTTGCATTTAGAGGTACAAAGATTTTTGGGTTAAATATTGTGAATTCCTATAACTCACCAGTCCCCAGCTCGTGGTCTCTCGATGGCGTTCTCTATTCCCGAGCACGAAGTTCCAGGTTCGATTCGCGGTGAGGTCAGAGGATTTTTCCTGCCTCGACATGACTGGGTGGTGTTGAGTCATCTTCATCATCGTCATTCATCCCCATTACTGTCAGACGAAGGCAATGGCAAATTACCTTCACTAGGACCTTTGAAAGTCCACCCCTTGCTTATTATGCTGATTATTTTTCATGTAAGAAGTATCTCCCTTTAATATATGCGGATGCAGTGCTCCATGGTTCCCATTTCTACTGCTATGTGTTTAATTCTTTCAATTAGGCCCAATAAATTGAGATATGGGTAATCAATCCCGCTAGGAAAAATAGTATTTAATTTAAAAATGAAACAATGGATAACACAACATTGGTGAATGGCCATGGAACAATATGTGCACATTATGGACGGTAAGACATTTTTTTTTTTTGCTACTATGAATTCAGTTAGTTGCATAAAGTTCATAATGCATACAATGGATGTGCCTGGATTGAAAATTCATAGAATATGGTCATTATCTTAGTGGTATGGATGAAGGATACTGAATAATGCTAAGAGAGAACTTCAATTATCATTCTGATTTATTTCGATAATATTTGAGAAAACTATTACCCTCTGTGACAAAACATACATGAAATCTATTATATTTAAGAAACGATCAATCTGAGTGACAAAACCTTCATGAAGCACTCACTATGTCTTGCATCTCGTCATACCGGAAACACAGACAACACTTCGCCGCCAGTTACATCTACTAATGATTGAAATGGGTAAAAATGAATGTTACTGAATGGTGGCCACATAACTCCATTTAGTTATTGTCACACCTATTTAACACGTGGAGTATGGAAGGATATCACCTTTCACGATCTGAAACATTACTTGGGTTACACATGCAGTACCATGCGGATAAGTTCATGCTGAAACCGCGTATTACGCAACCGTAATGGAACGTGAGCATACCAGCCCAGGCTTCATGACTCGACATTATTCATGCTATGATTAACGAAAGGCAAATCCAGTGACTACCGTTATGAATGCTGTCAACACGTGCCCAAGTGCGACAATAAAGAAACGAGTAAAGTAAAGCATTGAATCATGAAAAATTTATATTGCTTGTATCCAGAACTAAACTATGCAACAAATGAAACTTTAATGAACCCATCCGCTATTGACCTAAAAACAAGAACCGTTGGTTCATGCCCCCAATCACCTCGCGCCCAGCCGGCCGCGGTGGTCTCGCGGTTCTAGGCGCGCAGTCCGGAACCGTGCGACTGCTACGGTCGCTGGTTCGAATCCTGCCTCGGGCATGGGTGTGTGTGATGTCCTTAGGTTAGTTAGGTTTAAGTAGTTCTAAGTTCTAGGGGACTAATGACCACAGCAGTTGAGTCCCATAGTGCTCAGAGCCATTTGAACCATTTGAACCTCGCGCCCATATCCGCTAGTTGAAACACATTAATGTAAAAAATTTCTACAAACAAAATATCGCTGAACGTTTCCCGGTATTAATTCACACCCAAACATGTTTCATAATAAATGTGACCCAAAACCCCTACAATATGAATAACTTTTCTCACCATCCATGACGAGCGCCGCCCCCCATGTCAGTCTCGTTCAATCGGCAGCCCCAGAGTCCTCACATGGCACGTTTCAGGACCAACCGTCAACCGTTCAAAAAAACTGATGGTGGGCGTAGGACCTCAGTGAGAACCAACCTCACAAACTCTGCCCTGCTCATCCCCACTATCTTTGCAATCACGAACTCTCTGCCGGATCAACTCAGATTGTTATGTTCGTGCTAAACTACCCTACTGCTTCCATCTTTGACTAACCCAGATTATTATATATTCCATGCATAATTATGTCTATCCATCCACGTACATTACGTGATCACAGGATGAGAGAGGAGGTGTGACACCAACAGAAGAAAACATATACACGGAAGCATTCTTGATTCCACATGTTAATTAGCTAGATGAAACAACGAAAGGACGCTCTCGGTGTAAAATGAATTATTAAACATGTAGGAATTAATCAGTTCGTTAAATGAAGTGTAAATCTGTGACGTTTCACCTTGCCTAGTAAGGTGGCGCGGATGTCCCGCATCGTTCCCCTTCGCTCTGTAACGAGGTATGGGACTTTATGATCATCATCATAACTCACCAGTATTTGATATGTCTTACCGTGTATTTGTTACATTTCAGGCAAATCGAAAAAATTATTAGCTGTTAGATTCATCATTACTAGACTATGTTAAACAAGGCACACTTCATCTTATGAATGAAGGAAGTGAGTTATTTCCTTAAGAAATGTGGAACATTGATCCACCAAATAATTATTTGAAGGCCTACAGTTCTTTTCTGGATTTTAAAAACGTAACACACCTGAAAGATTATGTTTTCATAAATCCATATAACTTGATAACCAGTTATCCAAATCATATGATAATATGACCTATAGAAAGAATATAGTTAACATTCGAAAAACAATGGAACTTCGTGCAACATTTAATAATTAAATTTTTGCTTATGTAACATAATTATTATGTATGACATAAACGAGACTCACACATGATGCACAGCATAGAATATTAAGTGACAATATTTAAAGAAGATAGATGAGATAGCTTCCTTCATGTAGATAATGCTAACTTTTTGAATTTCTAAAAGCGGTTAATATTTGGCTGAGAAATTCTGGAGATCAGAAGCGGTGACGCATTAAATAGGTCCTGACTGCGTGAAAGAACTGACTCAGTTGACCTATTCAGGAAGTGGGCACGACTGCTGTAAACATCAGTTCACAACTACTGCTTTGGTCTGCCTTCTTCTCTCCATCTCGCTTGCTCAGTTCGTTTGCACCAATCATACAGCAGTTGGCAACTTCATTCATAGATGGCAATGAGGCAGATTGTATTCAACGCAGTTTAAGAATGTATTTTGTATTTTACATGAAATATTCATATTCCATCTTCAATAAATCATGAAAGCGTCTCAATTTCAATGAAGCTTTTCACTCAAATACCAACTACATATACAACCTTGGAGACGCTTTATTCTGTCATACTACAAGTGAGTACAACTCCAGAAGGGATTTGGCCATTATCTGATGGAGTCTTAAAAGCATCACATGAGGAGAGAGCTTGCCATTTGACAAACAATTTTCTACCGTCACTTCTATACTATTCATCATCATCCTGGAAAAGGTTTAATACATGTCATACAGAGGTGATGACGAGTGTCAGCTAACTTTAAAGGAGCGCTCTTTGGTGCGCTGACTCGCGGACTTACAGAGGCTGGAACCTCTGTCTAATCATATCACTGAGTGGAAGGTGTTCAAAAGGTAATGTTAGGAACCTTTTTAGTGTATGGTATGCAGCTCTCTGAATAAAATTTTTTTCTGTATCAATGGAGCATCTACTCAAGCAGCTCGATAATGCAATCAATCTTAATTTGTTTAGATAATTAGTGAGCTTGAAGTAAATGCTTTGTAGAACATTACCAGATGCAAATATTTTAATAGGAGATCTGAAAAAAATTGTGTGGATCCTGATAAAGACTTTAATATTCTTTTACCAGGTAAATATTAGAAATTAATTATTAAATCTGATTTTAAGTTTTTTGACTATGGACCCTTACAATGAGGTAAAATGGATTAATGAAAATGAATAATGATTATAATAAATTTCAGGATTAAGAATTTTTAGTTTCACTGAAATTCATTACTTTTTTATGATTATGATTATTACTATGCCTACCTGCCGCTGCACTGGCATCCATGTGCGCCCACTGTTCCCTCTTACTGTTGATGAGTAAGAAATAAAAGTAACAGGTAATCTAGATCATTATTTTCTTTAGTCTTTAATAAAATTTTGTTTCCTAATTTTAAAATCTCCAGCGAACAGGCCCAAATCATCTGCAAAGTGTAATGAATAAAATATATAAGTATATATTATACTTAGATATGTTGATTCCCCTCGTTATTTAGATTTTTATTGTTGTTAGTTTGATGTGAATGATCTGAAATAAGATAAGGACAGGTGAATGAGTTTGAATGAAATTATGTTAGTACATATAATGTGTATATTTAGGCTAATTTTATTATAAGAAGAAACAAAGATTTCTTGTAAATTGTATAAGAACATATTTTTTCTTTAGAATGTTTAGAAGACATCTTTACTTTTTCTTATAATAGATTGAGTATGAACCTACAAATTATGTCTCCTGACTCCATTAATACAATCATCAGCTCCATCAGTTTATGGCAGTTGTTAACTCCAGCATCTGGAACCTGTACATTGTCTATAATACCAAATATGTGATTTGTGTTGACAAATCAACTGTAGGAATGCACATCAGTATCCTAAGGTGCGAGGTGGGCAATGTCATCCGCCTTTAGGCCTCCACGTTAGTGAACACTTTGTCTTCATACGGCGTCCTCATCCAGATAAATTTTTTTCGTCTTCAAACAAATATGTCTTACTTGTTTACACATTAACCTCCGATAAGCAGAGATGTAAAATAAATCGTACATAAAAGAACTATCAGTCTGCTGCAATAGTACATTCGCAGTATTCCTGTATTCCATACATTTAGTAGTTATGGACACAGGACTGGTAGTGGAATATTACAGAACAGCATTTTGTCCAATACCTATCATACATACTGAAGCACCGGAAACAAGCACCATCACTTTTTCTGTAAAGCAAAGTGCAATTAATGTGTGATTTTTACTGAATGGAATTACGCCATGATGATCGTAAAATTACATAAATGGTAACTTATACCGTGAAGCAAAGTATGTTCTTAATTAGAAGAGAACGAATATTTTCTCTACAAAATTGATGAAAGTATTATAACTGAAATTTAGTGCATAGTTACAGAAAATAGAATGGCTGAAGTATTGCATTCCAACTTTATCGCTGGGGCTCTACTGTGTCATGGCTAGTTAATTAGAATGGCTATTGCTTTCCTTACATTTGTAAGGAGTATTTTTGCGACGATAGTATACATCTGTTGCGGCAACTGACATGCAGAGAAATGTTCACCTATGTCGACCTAAAATTGTATTAATGACCTACTTGCTGAATCCCTCTTACTCGTATATGGACTGAAAGATTGGGATACTTGGATGGATACGTTATATTACTGAGTAAAATATTAAGGTCCCTTACAGATGTGTTTTCTCACTGTCTTGTTTATCATAAACGTCGTCTTCTCAGTCGTCGACTCGGTATCCATAGCTCGTTGCAGAATTAATCACCGTACAAACACACAGAATAATATGCTTTCGGTCATCTATTGCTTGTAATTTTTGTCATTGTCTACCATAAACACAAAAATTATTATTATAGTATTCATTGCGTACCCGAGTGTGAGGCAAGTCTCCATGTTGCTGAAACCATTACAAATTCCTTTATACCTGCATAACTAATGCACCCTACTTCAGTTAGCTCCCAATTACTATTTACCACCATTCGTCTTCCAACACGAATTCTACCTCTCCATTTCAACCCACCAAAACAACATATCCCTCCGCTACCAAATTAACTATTCCTTGACGCTTCAGGACGTGCACTATCAAGCTACAGTGGTACCAACAGAGCCATTTTGCGTGAAAATCCTTCCGTTACTTCCTTTGTAGTTAAACCAGTTACGAATGGAATCATAATTTTTCTGCAAACGACGTGTCCAATTACTCTTTTGTCCTCTTGTCTGCCTCATTTATCGTCGACGTTTCACTTCAGTACAACTCTACACTCCATTAAAGTATGAAAAGAATTACCTAGCACTCAAAACTACTTTCTCTGTCAACACATTTCTATTCTTCAAATAAAATTTCGTATTATGACTAGACTGCAAGTTATACTCCCTGTAATTCACACGTTTCGGGTCTTTTTCTGCCCAAATACTAAAACTCGTCTATTATTTTCTGGTTTCAATTGCCAAATCATTTGCTTCTTCACCACCTGAACTGACCAGACTACACTTTTATTATGTTGTTAACCTTTTAATGTTATGCTTACAATCTCAGGAATTTTTTTTCCTTCATTGTCTTTGTGTGTTTTGCGCGCGCGCGCGCGCGCGCGCGCGCGTGTGTGTGTGTGTGTGTGTGTGTGTGCCATTGACAACAGAATTAAAATGGTATCCGAAAAAAACTTCAGATTATAGGAAATTAAACTACAAGCACTGTAGAATTTTAAGGCCACTATCATTCAATAGGAAATTTAAGTGAATGTTTTCGTATGCTGCATAATGTATATGATAGAATACTACATTATGGACAGTGTGCTATATAAGAATTACGTCGCTTGGCCAATTAATTCTTCAGTGAGTATAACTACAAGTTCAGTTTAGTGGTATGTAGAACAGCATGCGGCAGGGCGTGGTTCTGTTCTCTTTATATTGTTATCACATTCACACGGTTCAGTCCACATACCTCGAAAGGCTTCTTGTCTGCTCGTTCTCTCTTCCTGTGTCGGAGCATTGAGATCGTAGATGTACGAACCATCGGTACAACAGTTATAAATTGTCGTACTTTTTGCTACAAGTAATTAGTCATGTAGTGAAATTGAACTGTATAGTTCCTGTTACTTAGTATGAGTACAGGTCATTCTTCGTAACTGCAAGAAAATTATAATCGGATCCTTTTACCGAAGTCCCAACTCAGATGATACAGTTGCTGAAAGGTTCGAAGAAAACTTGAGTCTAATATCAAACACATACCCGAATCATACAATCATAGTTGGTGGTGACTTCAATTTACCGTTCGAGATGTTGGCGGAAACACATGTTTAAATCCAGAAGTATGTTTAATACGTCATTTGAAATAGTGCTAAATACATTCACTGAAAGTTATTTCCAGCAGTGAATAGTAAACGGTTGTGGAATCACAATTGACTTCTTAGCATCAAATAATCTTGAGCTAACAACGAGCATAAAAGTGATAGAAGTGTTAGTGAAAAAGCGGCTGACGTAGCGAGACAGAGTGTTGTACCTCCAGACCCACCAAAAAGAAATCAGACGATATTTCACTTTTCGCCTTCCTGAGAGGCAATCTCTACGCCTTCCAAATTAACAACGTACCGATAGGTGTAGACTTTATGTGGTTTTAATTCAAAGAAATAGTATCGACAGCAGTGAGAGATTTATACCAAATATATTAACAAACGGTGGAGCTGATCTCCATTGGTACACAGAACAGGTCAGAACAATGTTGCAGCAACAACTAGATATGCCTGCCAAATTTAAACGGGCGCAAAACCTCCAACACTGCGATCTTTTACAGAAGCTCGAAATTTTGTGCGGACTTAAGTGCGAAATGCTTATAACTGGTACAACAACGGAACTTTATCTCGAAACCTGCCAGAAAATGCTAAGAGATTCTTGTCTTATGTATAATATGCTAACAGAAAGACACAATAACTCACTCCTCTATGCGATAGCATTGAATATAGTATTGATGACAGTGCTGCAAAAGTAGAGTTACTAAAGACCGCCTTCCTCAATTCCTTCACCATATAAGCCGAAGTAAATATTCCATAATTTAAACCAAGAACAGTTGCCAGCACGAGTAATTTAAAAGTAGATGTACTCGTAGTAGTGGAGCAACTTAAATCACATAAGAAAAGGAAGTCTTCCGGTCTAGACTGTATACAAATTAGATTCCTTTGAGAGTATGGTAATGCAATAGCTCCGTACTTCACAATCCTATACATTCACTCGTCTCGACCCAAGATCCGTATCCAAAGATCGAAAAGATGAACAGGTCAAACCAATATTCAAGAAAGGCAGTAGCGGTAATCCACTAAACTACCAGCTCATAACAATAACGTCGGTACGCAGCAGGATATTGGAACATATTGTTGAAAATTATGAATTGCCCCGAAGAGAACGGTCAATTAACGCACAGTTTGCACTAGTTTACAAAACATTGTTCGTGGAAAAACAGCTTCCTCTTCACTCACACGAAGTGCTGAGTGCAGTGGACGAGGTATTTGATATTGATTCCGTTCTTCTAGATTTCCAGAAGACTTTTGACACTACTTCACAAGTGGCATGTAGCCAAACTGCGTGATTATGGAATATCGTATCAGTTATGTAACTGGAATCGTGACTTCCTGTCAAAGTTCACAGTTACGGATAGAGAGTCATAGAGCGAAAGAGAAGCGATTTATGTCGTTCCGCAAGGGAGTGTTATAATCCGTCTGCTGTTCCCTATCTGTATAACCGATTTAGGAGACAATCTGAGCAGGCGCCTTGGTTGTTTTCAGATATTACTATCATTTATCGTCTAGTAAAGTTGTAAATTGCAGAACGAAATAGAAGAGATATCCGTATGGTGGGAAAATAGGCAAATGACCGTAAATAATAGAAAGTGTGAGGTCATCCATTGAGTGCTAAAAGGAATCCTTTATAATTAGATTACACGATAGTACAGGCAAAACTAAAGACAGTGATTTCAACTAAGTAGCTAGGAATTACATTTACGAACAACATGAATTGGATTGAAGACATACAAAATGTTGTGGGGAAGGCGAACCGAAGGCTGCGGTTTATTAGCAAAACGCTTAGGAGATGTAACAGGTCTACTAAAGGGACTGCCTACACTACTCTTGTCCATTATCTTATGGAGTACAGTTGAACGGTGTGGGACCCTTACCGGGATTAACCGAATACGTCGAGAAGTTTCAGGGAAGCGCAGTACGTCTTGTATCATTGAGAAATAGGGTAGATAGTGTCACGGATGTGTTACAGGATTTGGAATGGACACCAGTAGAATCAAGGCGTTGTCTTTGCCTCGGAATCGTCTCACGAAACTTCAGTCACCAATTTTCTCCTCCGAATCCGAAAATATTTTGTTGACACCGACAGATACGAAGAAACGTGTATCATAATAAAACAAGGGAAACCCAAGCTCGTATGGAAAGATATAGGTGTTGGTTTCTTTCGAGCGCTTTTCGAGACTGGAGTAATAGAGAATTAATGTGAAGGTGATTCGATGAACCCTCTGCCAGGCAGGTTTAATTTACGGAGTACCCAAGTAGATGTAGGTATACATGTGATTGTAGATGTTGACGTATTCACTTGGTGCAAAACAGCGTTAAACAAATTACCATTAATACCTACAATATGCAGGCCACTAAAATCTATCTAAAAAACAGTTTCTGAAAGTTCAAGATAAGAATCGGGCGTTCATGGCCTACACTATCGTAGCAAGATGTTCAAAGTTCTATAAGTATTTATTGCCACTATAACTCAAGCAATCGCTATCAAGTTGGTATTTACGTCTGCACTAGTAGAGTCTCTTCAAGTTTATAGTTATTAATAGGGGCTACACATAGTCACTTGAAGGTAGCCAGAAATTTTGCAAGATTGTCTCGAATATTATTCACTATCTAAAGAGTCACTGACCCATATCTTTACGCGAGTTAAACATTCTGTCAGTTCACTGGTTTTCCTTTACAAATGTGCTCGCCACACTATTCCGTCAAGAACGCGAAACATGTGCGCAGTTTTTTTAAGTTCGACCTGAAGATATAACAATTATCTTTCACACCGAAGCACATAATACAAACGTTCACTAAAATGCTTCTCATTCAAGTTGCTTTCTGGTAGCGATAACCAAATCGAATTAATGTCTGTAAATTTTTGTTTTACCTACTATTAACGAAGAGTGATCTAACATTATGTGTTCGGTACAATGGTCGGAAGCGAATCCCAAGGGCAGCGTCCTCGTACAGACAGCGTTCCTCACTCTACACAGGAAGTTCTCAGTTATGATTGGCTGTTGACCTGGATAACCATTTCTTTCTAGATTATTTACGCGGAAAAATCCTATCTTATTCAATCGCTATTTAGAAAGTAATTTTTTGTAAGCAAACCTTCAGTTTATTACATTAGATGTAATTGTAAACCAAATAAACTATGAAATATTTCCAAAAGTAAATAAAAAACCTACTCCGTTCCTAACTTCTTTTCCTGATGCTTTTTTCACAGCATGCTGACTCAGACATATATCACATGACTTACTGTTCTTCCCAGGAATTTATCCCATGATTTGGATTCCACATCGATCTTCACAAAATAAAAAATTTCAAACTTTCATTTGTCTTTCATTCACTGCTCAATCAGTCCTATGCACTGACATAAAGACATATAACTGAATATTAAGTTTAAAATGTTCCAATTTCCCAACAAAATTATAAATTTTATAAAATGGAAATTCTAGTTACTCGATTTTTAGGAACGGAACTTTTCATAACAATTAGATATGATGTTGAAAGTTAATCTATTGCCGTTACTAGATCAGTTTTGAAATACAAGAATTTTTTTTTAGTGATTTTGCGTTAAGAAACTTTATCTTAGAAAGCGCAATAGTAACGAAATGAAATTATTTAAGAAATAAAAAAAATAATTGAACAGAATCAGAGAGTAACTGATGTAGTTTAATTTGGTTCATAGGGAGTAAATAGTAGTGGCGTTCTACTGGCAGGCTGTCACTGATACAGGTGATATCTGATATAGGTGCGTAGCTGCGTTCTAATTAGATTAATTAATAAATAAAATTAAATAAAATAAAAAGAAAGAATCTCCTGCAGTTACTGGATCAGGGGCCCTTACCGCTACATGCTTTACTGCACATATGATAACACGGAGTAACTTACTATGTTGCATGCGAACTTTTTGTAACAGATTTTCTTTTCATATGAGTAACATGAAGCTGGTCTTTAATTGTCCAGACTCAGTTGATGAAGTAAAAGATAGGTAAATTTTTGTAATTGCACAATTCAGCTTGAAAACTACCAAAAGCTGCTTATCACAGCGAACAGAAAACAGTTCTAAAGCCTTTTAAACATTCACCATAAAGCGTTGTTTCTTTTTTCTTTTACAGATTTCACTTGAGCTTCGTTTAGCAGTTGCTCTCAGTACAGACTGATTAATAAAGGCGATAGGCTACAACCGTTGTACCGTTCCACCTCTGCTACAGAGTCTGTTTCAACTCCTACAACTATAGTCAAAGAGTGAAAAGGACATTTCATGCACTCTTGGTACCTTCATTCGACATAGGTCTGTCAGTGCTCTGTCATACTATTCTGCTGGTGTTTTATCTGCCTTCAAATCTTTCTGAAGTTCCATTTCTACAGCGTTCTACATAAATAAAGATACAAATGTTCGTTTGTTCAAAATCTTAAATCTCCGAAAATTATTCATCGATTGCCTACAAATTTTGATACAACGTTTCGTTCGAAAACGCAAGTGTTTTATATACCGACTTGCCACCTTGTGGCATACACAGTCAGTTCCACAAGAAAGTGTTCGCCGTTATCTGTATGAAATAAAAGACAGTATTATAAATGTATGTTTACGAGAAAATATATGTCATTACTAATTGCACAATTACCTCACAGTTAATCCAATCGCCGCCATTATCAATTATATTTGGGCACTTCAGTAAATCACTCACGTTTCCAAACTCTATATATCATTTGGCCCATTTCGCAACGAATGACTTTGACTTTCTAAGAATTTTAGCAGCAGCTGCATATGAAAGTTTTGGTCCCTTTGGATGAATTTACACGGGTAACTGCCTACTGACGCTTCAGATATTTTGCACTCCTTTTAAGCTGGAACCGACAAAACAAAACATTTAACTCTCACACTGTTTATGTATACACTGTGCGAAAGTGAATTGAGTACAGATTCGGAACGTCGCTGTGGATATTACATTACAATTATGGCATACAGTCTCTTGCAGAACTGACTGTAAATACGTATTGAACGTAGAAAGGTGGAATGTTGTTACAAAAATCTCTAAAAGTACGTGACTGATGTCCTTCAAATTTTTACTCGATGCTATAATGAACATTCGGATGGACGTAGATCACACACTTTTAATTGTATATAATACAGATATACATGACAACACATACAGGGGAAACGTTGGTACCAAAAACCTCGAAATGTTCCTCAGCGATTTACTTGGTATTTTTATATCATACTGTAATGAACATTCTGATGGATATGTACTATATTTTTAATAATATGTCAATAAACATGAAATATATGAAGGGGAAATGCTACTACCAAAAATCTCGTAAAGCTCTTGACCGTTTTAATTCTCATTTTTCCACGTTACTCCAACAAATATTTGTATGGTCCCAGACTACATATTTTTTATTACGTAATACGTAAATGTCTGTATATAATACAACTGGAAAACTGTGTTAGGAAATATCTGCCAAAGTTCTTGAACAATTTATTTAAAAATTTTACAGAACTCTAACAAGCATTCATACTGGAATAAGCTACATGTTGTTTTTTTTTTAAACAACGACGTATAGATTGACATTTAGAGCCAATAGCGGGAGTTAATATGCTGCGTTTTGGTTAGGTTAGGTTAGGTTAGTGTTGTTTAACGTCCCGTCGACAACGAGGTCATTAGAGACGGAGCGCAAGCTCGGGTTAGGGAAGGATGGGGAAGGAAATCGGCCGTGCCCTTTCAAAGGAACCATCCCGGCATTTGCCTGAAACGATTTAGGGAAATCACGGAAAACCTAAATCAGGATGGCTGGAGACGGGATTGAACCGTCGTCCTCCCGAATGCGAGTCCAGTGTGCTAACCACTGCGCCACCTCGCTCGGTTGCGTTTTGGTCTTCTGTTATTACATGCGCATTTGTTTTCTATCTCGTAGTCAGTTTTAACTATGATAGAAGGGCATTTAACCCATTAAAAAAATTGCTTCTCTCACACATGTCGTTTGCCATTATAACTGCAGACAAAAATTATATACAAAACAATGTATTTATGGACTATGAGATTTAGATCAAAATATCACTGCGGAATATAAATTTGCAATAACAATAAACAAAACACAAGACCAGTGAATGAGAGAGGTGTACCTAGACAGAGGAAGCAGGAGGATATCGATATTAGAGAGAGGAATGGACAGAGAGAGGGGGGTAGTAGGTGATAAATACAGGGGGTAGGATGAGGAAATGGGCAAGGAGAGAAAGAAAATGAGACGCACATAGAGAGGTGGAGAAGTGTTTTAGGACACATATCCAGTTCCAATACATATTTAGCAATTAGGAAGCATTGTCCGTTTCGCTAGTACTTTCTCTAAATTTGTTTGCTTCAAGTATCCCTTTCTTGTATTCTTCATCCCTTTCAACCGATTGTTCTTTGTTTAGTAGTTGCTTGTCATCTAAACTGTCATATTCATAGTTTCTTTTCCTTATTCGTTTTTTTAACTCTGTTTTGCAATTATTGATCACGCTTCTACAGCTTCGAATTTGTTGTCTTGCTGTTTCTGCTTTATCACTTTTCTCTTTCCGTCGTTCTGGGTCTTTAGATTACTGTATACGAACTTTCCTGCTCCTTTTGCCGTATATGTATATACTCCATTACTCGTCAGTCCAGTTCAGTATCTCCTGTGATACCTATAATTTCAGCTGTGTCTCATCTGTTTGTCTACGGAACAGCTGCTGTCTTCGCTAATTTACCTTCCACAGTATTCGCCTTCTATTTTGTTCCTTACAAATCGATGGTCAGAACTCTTTCTCAAATTTCTTGAATCACCACAGTTCCAAAGAAAGTTCTAATTTTATTGTGTATGCTACTCGCACTAGAATTCGATTAGCTGAGTGGCCACATTTACAGAACGAAGTTCACCCAAAATAGAAACTCATTCCGTCAACTAATATCTGATTATATAGTTCGGTATTAGTTTACTTATAACGTGATAGGAAACACCACTGTACATCTCAAAATAGTTACACTTAAAAAAAAATACGGAGTTTAAAGACCGATAGAAGGGTTTTCATGTCGAATGTGATTTAAATGAAATAAATTCTCTACAGGAATACTCATATTATTATCCAGATTTATATTCATGTAAAAAACTAGGCGTACCGCGGATAGCGTGGGACGGCGCGTAGAAATTTATTAGTGTTTCTCGAGTTTGTTGCAAAATAGAAGACGTATGTTGTGCTTGGAATAGAGCACAGACATCACTCAACCATTAGCTATAATTTGAGTGATGTAGCTGGTAATCTTGTGTCACAACTAAATTTCACTTATTTTTTAATTTCGAAGCTGATGAAAGGTGCTGTTTTAAACATCGGTTAGAACTTTAAAACATAAGAAGTAAAATTATAGGTCTAACAGTAATATTTATGCAGACTAATGTAGACTGTATCGTAATAATGAAATTCTGGTTACTGAACCCGGATTATGTTTCTGCCTTTTTCTTAATGCGAAAGGTCAGTCGAGTAGTGTGGGACGTACCACAGTGCGGTGGCACGTTTGTTTTACTTTTAGAGCACGATAACGAGCTTGATATAAGAAAAAGCCGGGTGAGTGTCAAGAGGAATGGTCCGAGACTGAAATGAAGCAAGCTGCTTCAAGTCTTTAGGAAGAAGAAATGAGAGAAAGAAATGCTGCTAGTCGTCTTAATATTCCTAGAACAACACTGCAAAGGACGATAAAATCAGCTGTAGCGAATCTGAAGACAACTTTGACATCTCATAAAGGTTTTTCATCGAACATTTTAAGAAAATTACGAGTAAGCGCGTAGATGTGCGTCCAAAGGAACTTTGCATCGTATTCGGAATAATACAGACAGTGAAATGTTCTATTTATCAGCCGACACCGGGGAAGTGACTTTCAAGTAAAATGTCTCGCTTATACGGGAATATACACAATCGATGTATGAGTATAAGTTATCAACACATGGTTGACGACATACGAAAGTTTGAGTGTGGCGTCTGAGTCATGCACGGATACCCAAATGTTAAGGTGACCACTCGCTATAAGCGGTAAAACCTGGTTCGAGTCCTGGTCTGGCACAAATTTTCACTGTCGTCATTCCATTCTACAAGTGATGGTTGTCCATATTCCCAATTGCAAATACATTCAATATATATGTAAATTATCAGTCGCTGATCTGGACTACCGTTTCCGGATGGCAAAACCAGCGTTTTCATTCCATTACCTTATTAATTTGGGCAATACACAGGGAACGTCAGTGGTGCTGTAGCTGGTGTTCCGACACGTGATTTCAATTATAATGGGAATAATAATACGTTACCACGAACAATTATAGCATCTGGGGTGGGCACAACAATAATTTGTGCACTATAAGCGGTAAAACCGGGTTCGAGTCCTGGTCTGGCACAAATTTTCACTGTCGTCATTCCATTCTACAAGTGATGGTTGTCCATATTCCCAATTGCAAATACATTCAATATATATGTAAATTATCAGTCGCTGATCTGGACTACCGTTTCCGGATGGCAAAACCAGCGTTTTCATTCCATTACCTTATTAATTTGGGCAATACACAGGGAACGTCAGTGGTGCTGTAGCTGGTGTTCCGACACGTGATTTCAATTATAATGGGAATAATAATACGTTACCACGAACAATTATAGCATCTGGGGTGGGCACAACAATAATTTGTGCACTAGGGAGCAGGATACAGGCCAGCGTAGCTGGGCTCACTAAACGATATCAATAGACAGTGCTGTAATTGAATAGTCACCCACATTTACTTACGATTTGGCAAGGACTCATGTAAAACAAAAGCATTTCCAGTCCCAGAAAAAACTCTTTTGTCAACTCTACAGTAAACTATCTCTCTACGTGCCCTGCTCCTCGCGGACCTAACTGTAACGTCGGCAGCCGCTGTCCCGTGAAGCTAAGATGTCGAACTGAGGACGCGATCTGCCCTGACGAACTGACGCCCAAGCGTTGTCGTCGTTATCCTTTATGCCAGCGCTGGAGAGGGCGCCAGTGTCGTGTAGCTGAGGTACATCGCCTTACTTGCATATACCGCCACTCCTTGGGATCGGCAGGTACTGACGTTCGCGTTGGCGGGCTCTTGACGGCTAGCGCACGAGTGGTGTCTTACGATTTCTTAATAAGATTTCTCAATCAGGAACCCGCTAGATCTTTCCTCATATGGTGAATGTAGTTCGCATTACACCCACCAAAATTTGTGCGGTTGCCCTAAAACCGTGACATATACTACACATCATGCAAGTTTGATGTTTGCTGCATGTCAACAATACTGTGTTGCAATACTAATATCACGCTGTGTATTATTGTTATGCTGCTTGGCAGACTGTTAAGAAGGCTTGACCCACCCGTCTATATTAATATTGCACAGGTGGGTATAGCTTCCACGTTGAGAGCTGTACATCAAAAGAACACCAGCAACAACCATTCCACTGCCTCCAACATTCGTTCTCATGTAAAGACCGTGCGAACGAAGTAAGCGGGGTTAAGTGTTGTACATAATCACATAGGCCATCATTACGACCTAGCTCCATTAGCGATTGGAATAGAACGTGGAATGACTACCAGTCACACAAGGTATTCTCGTCTATGAAAAGAACAATGCTTCCGAGTTATGAGTGTACAGAGACAGATATACATTAGCAGTTTTGTAAATGTGATTACAGTCAAAAGCTCACTGATCCCACGTAGCTCAATGTTGTATAACTTTAGTGGTCGAGCAGTCTGTAACAGTGCACAGTGATCGATTTTTTCGACAGGTGCGACTCTAACATAACAACCATGAGATGTAATGGAGTGCTTCGCCCTATTTGTCCAAGAAATTCACAGTGCCGTAGACACTGGCGAGCAGATTGATGCCGTATTCCTGGACTTCAGGAAGGCATTTGATACGGTTCCGCACTTACGTTTAGTGAAAAAAATACGAGCTTACGGAATATCGGACCAGGTTTGTGATTGGATTCAGGATTTCCTAGAAGAAAGAACACAACATGTCATTCTTAACGGTTCAAAATCTGCAGATGTAGAGGTAATTTCGGGAGTACCGCAAGGAAGCGTGATAGGACCTTTATTGTTTACAATATACATAAATGACTTAGTTGACAACATCGGTAGCTCCGTGAGGCTATTTGCAGATGACACGGTTGTCTACAAGAAAGTAGCAACATCAGAAGACTCGTACGTACTCCAGGAAGACCTGCAGAGGATTAATGAATGGTGCGACAGCTGGCAGCTTTCCCTAAACGTAGATAAATGTAATATAATGCGCATACATAGGGGCAGAAATCCATTCCAGTACGATTATGCCATAGGTGGTAAATCATTGGAAGCGGTAACGACCGTAAAATACTTAGGAGTTACTATCCGGAGCGATCTGAAGTGGAATGATCACATAAAACAAATAGTGGGAAAAGCAGGCGCCAGGTTGAGATTCATAGGAAGAATTCTAAGAAAATGTGACTCATCGACGAAAGAAGTAGCTTACAAAACGCTTGTTCGTCCGATTCTTGAGTATTGCTCATCAGTATGGGACCCTTACCAGGTTGGATTAATAGAAGAGATAGACATGATCCAGCGAAAAGCAGCGCGATTCGTCATGGGGACATTTAGTCAGCGCGAGAGCGTTACGGAGATGCTGAACAAGCTCCAGTGGCGGACACTTCAAGAAAGGCGTTACGCAATACGGAGAGGTTTATTATCGAAATTGCGAGAGAGCACATTCCGGGAAGAGATGGGCAACATATTACTACCGCCCACATATATCTCGCGTAATGATCACAACGAAAAGATCCGAGAAATTAGAGCAAATACGGAGACTTACAAGCAGTCGTTCTTCCCACGCACAATTCGTGAATGGAACAGGGAAGGGGGGATCAGATAGTGGTACAATAAGTACCCTCCGCCACACACCGTAAGGTGGCTCGCGGAGTATAGATGTAGATGTAGATGTATGGTATCCTAGTATTTCATTAGCTACGTATTCCATATCATATTCGTAATCCGATCAAGTTATACGCAGGTTGAGGCTTTCACTGTACGCGACTAGACTGTTACTCACACTTGTCACTCACTGCTTTGTATGTTACATTTCTCGTATTTGTCTGTGATGCTCTGAACGTATATTCATCCGGTATGTCGCAGTCATGTACCTAATATCACGTTTATAAGGCCAGTAGAGTATAAAGAACGTCTCACACTAATTCCATTAACGTCATATGGAATCTGAAAAGCGTGTCCCTAAGTCAACTCTGCTCAGATCAAACCATTTTAAGTGTTGATTTTAAATATGTACTTTGGTAAGCTCTCATCGTGCGCAGAGGTATCTTAAATTCGATGGAGTCTGCACAGGGAAAATCATGCATTATTATTCAAATTTTATTTGCTTCTTCTATAGTTCTTCTGAAAAGCTTTACTCTTCTTCATCGAATATTCCGCAGGGCTGTAGCTCAACATCTAATTATGTGTAGCTCTCTCTCTGTCCACCATGTATCAATAGTTTCTTTTACTTGGTGCACAAGATTTAATTTTCTAGAACTTTCTGGGACTTTAAAGTGTATTTCAGGCCGCGAATGGAATCAAGAACTTTACCTTTCACTTGTGTATCTGTCACCCACTCAGCTATGTAGACATGACTCACACCCTGCACTCATACTCACATCTTCATTTCAGTCAATAACTCGCAATTCCAGAATTTCAATGAGGCTTTCCTGCATACCATGTTGTGCCTCTCATGGAAGATAGGTTATTGAGGAATCGGCTTGGCCACAGACTGGATGACTGCTTGCCGATTTAACCATTTTACAACCTATTACCTTGCTGTATGCTGTTATAGTCAGAGTTCCCAATGGCTTTTCTTTTAGTATTACCATCATGTTTTGTTTTACATCAACGCTGGATTTTCTCGCAATATGTCACTGGTTGGTTGGTTGGTTGGTGGTTAGTGTTTAACGTCCCGTCAACAACGAGGTCATTAGAGACGGAGCTCATGCTCGGGTTAGGGAAGGATTGGGAAGGAAATCGGCCGTGCCCTTTCAAAGGAACCAACCCGGCATTTGCCTGAAGCGATTTAGGGAAATCACGGAAAACCTAAATCAGGATGGCTGGAGACGGGATTGAACCGTCATCCTCCCGAATGCGAGTCCAGTGTGCTAACCACTGCGCCACCTCGCTCGGTAATATGTCACTGCTGAATGCACTATAGCACTATTGTTCAACTATAGCAGTGGCAGAAATGAAAACGTACAAAATGTTTCTCTCTTGCCAACCTCAGTTACGTGACATTCTGGTTCTTTGGGTAGGTCTCTGAAGATTTGTCCACGAATTGACCCCTTGAGAATAACATGGCGATTTACTTCTCCATTTCCTGATGTCTAACGTGTCTCTACACTAGTTGTGGACACTGATGTAGAGCACACTTTACGTGTAGTACTCCTCCATTCAAACCAGCATCGTTTCAAAATGTTTGAAGGAGCGTGTAATGTCTTTCATTGATGAAGCCACAGCTGGAGCTCTTTTAATGGCACTAACTCGTCAGGTAAATTGTCGAAGGTGCCTTTGATGTCAATAACATGTATACGTTGGTTCAGTTAGTGTCTGCATCACCTGGCTAAAGCCATCAACAATATACTGTCCAACCAAAACGTAAATTACTAGATGTAGAGGTTTACCGGGAGACTGTCGCACACGATACTCTGCATTATTTCGCCCAGCGTACTGACTAGAGAGATAAATGTATACGTTTTAACATATGGTTGTTCGTTGTCTAGGTGTTAAATGAACCTTATTATACGACAAACACATGAAGTTTACATTTTTGTTAAATTCTCTCCGAGTGCCTAATCTAGATATCTTTCCTTTTTAAAGGGTAGCCAATGAGTACTCACGACAGTTCGTTCTTATTGTGTTCATCACTTTTCCTTGGGCACAAATCATATACAACTGTCAATATTAGTTTCAGTGAAACTCTGATCTCACCAAGAAATGTTTCAAGATTGGTTTCATCCCTTAGAGCATTCTCAAGTGCTCATAATAAACTATAAATACATATTCCTATGCCTTGCAACTTTTATAAGTAAGACAGCATATGTTTTATTTATAATGACATGAAAGAAGGTCTCCTGTCGTGTGCGTTTAATATGTTTATCAACATAAGTCTAACTTAAAAGTAGTTTGATAAAAATTTTAATTGTGACGAGTTGTCATGCAACATTATTCATAATTATGCTCTGTATCGTTAATAGCGCCTTATTTTCCAATAGGTCTAAAAGACGTAAACAATCGCGTAAAAATTCTCACTGCAAGTGGATCTATCACACAGTACAACCAGCAGATATACAACCAGCACATACGATTTGGATAAATGTATATGGATACATTACTTGTGACACTTTAATACAGTAATAAAAGCTCTTTAGATCTTTCTTCTCTAATTTATCTCGTCGTTAATCATACGTATTTTACCGAATAGTTAAAGTTACTGATTTAATTGCTTTCCACTTTTCTTAGTGATACCAAGTTGATTACTACCAACTGAAACTGTTGACAGTGATATCGTAATTTTTTGCGATGGAACATAATACATAAGTTTGTTACATAACAAAGCATTGAACACATTTTCACGCTATATAGATAAAATTTCGAGGTATTACAAAGCGTTGCGAACAGTCATTCACATGCGTGTCACAGACATGGTTCTGACTCTTCATGTACTGTCCAGGAGTAAATGGTGCTAGTGCACGACGTCTGAAAAACACAAGGGTTTTCCGAAGCAGAAGCTCTTGTTAATGCATTGAAATTGGAGCAGCTTATATCCAGGGTAAAGTATAACACTGAACATTTCATAGTTGTCCTACACCGAAGTTCTACTTATATGTTAAAAACTTTATGATTTGTCCAGTATATGATTAGATCCCAATGCAAATTAATTTATTGGTATCTATCACTTAGAAAACCTTGAAAAGGTCATCTCACTGCGTTAATGTTGCTGCATTTGCTTCCAGCTGTCTAGTGTACAGGAATGCAGGTAACGAATATATTTTTTATTCCATCGACAATGCATGAGTTCACCAAACAATTTTTATGTTTCTTATAAACCAAAAATGCCACGTGTGTGCGAGACTCGCTCTTTATATAATACGTCACATAAGTAAAGCTTTATTGTTTCATATGGAATCAGACGATGAATGAAGAAGCTCGCTGACGGGTAAGGGTATCAACACGTAAAGGTTAATGAACTCTCGATGGTATGGCTCATCGCATATCACCTTTAAGCACCCTTTTTATACTGAATATACGTTTAGTATAGGGGAAAGTTTGCAGCCATGGATCAGCTTGCTCGTATTGTCCCATTGCCCTTTGTGAGGAACATTCGAATAGCTGGCGAATCGGAGCGAGTCCTTTGTCACAGGGGTGTAATGTCGTTGCTTTGACTCACAGAGGAGCGTTTGGGGCGCTTCTCCCTTTCAGTCCCTGTTCGCACTGAACTTTGCAGTGGATTTTATGTCTGGCATTCAGTCCCCGATCAGACGTTGCGTCTCTTTATAAGCGTTAAACGTGCCTCTCTGAACATATAGCACTGTTAAAATATTTTTCCATCAACTAATCAAATATTGACTTGTAGACTCTACACTTTTTCATTATGTAAGAGGTTCGCGTGTTACAAGTTTTTCAAATAGTATTCCACAGTTAAATTTGTATAATATTGCAATGAAAAGTAATGTCTAAATTAGAAGCGATACTTCAAAGGAAGAAGAAACACTAAATCCCAACAACCTCTGGGCTACTTTGCATCTGCCCAGCTTATAACTAACACGTGACTTCCATTCGTTGGTGACCATTCCATGGTGTCAGAAATATCAGATGGGTCTATGGAGAGGTGAAGGAGGAGTATAGACCATGGGATAGTAAACGGTTATAGTGGTAGACTAGACTAGTGTGTACTTCCAAGAGTCAGAAAACTTCCGATTTCAGATAAGGAGAAAAGTAAGCCAGTGATCAAGACGTCGAAAATAAACTCTTTTGTAGAGCCTTGTTTCGGAAGTGAGCCGAAGTAAAGGAGCAGACGTGAGTTGATTTTGAGTACCACATTCGGGATTTTTATGCACATTTCATGGTGATACATGGCTTGACAGTAGATGCTATATTGGGACTCGATTTCTCAAAATAGTGTGAGATGGTTCAACAATTACAGGAGAACTTAGTTACTCAGAAAGTAGTAGATAAAATTATGGTTGTGCTTTTAAATAACAGTGTGGAAAAGGATGGAGAACAAGGAGTCGTGGCCCTGAAAATAGTAGAAACTGACATTCACAATATCGAGGCAAATCTTAGCTTTGTGGAAGTCGTAAGTCGACTGAAAAGTATCACATTTCAGACTTGAAAGGATTTACGTTGTTAGAAGCATTGAGTAAACTCACAGAGCCGCCCTATCTAGTCACCATTCAGCTTAAAAAATGTAGTTGTCCTATTTACATGACGTGATCCCAAGAAATAGGGAGTTTTAGTTAAGGAAGGAGTTATCACATGGACCAAGCGCAATTTGGACAAAATGTATCAGGTACATGGCGCAAGAGATAGAGACAAGAAAAACAAGAATGCGCGCATTGCTCGTAATTGCCCTGATGAGGAGATGCATATGAATTTGAAGTATAATTTCCTCCCTGCATGCATGTAATGTCAGGTGGGGACCATACTAAGATGTGTACATGCGCCTAGTTACACATGTGCTAAGTTGGAAAGCTTTTAGGTGAGTGTGTAAGTAAGCCTGAAAACGGCTGGAAATTGTTGTATGAAGGGCTCAAGCACTAAAAAGGAATAATAGTTAAGATAGGGGGAACAGAATGTCATCACCTACTCTCATTCCTATATTTTTGCACTGTATTTCCCAATTTTTCAGTTCTGCGTAAAAAAATATTTTAAACGGCATCCTTATCATTCTTTAATGGCAATACTCTAATTTTAGCACGGCACGTACTATATAAATACAGCTTCCCAACGGCTTGTACGTAAATTTTAGAAAAGTTCTGGTTGTTCATTGCTTCCCAGATCCTAGAAAGTGGTACACCGCCATAGGCTATCTGCAAATGTATAAAAAACATCTGTCTTCAAACTATGTGTCACTCTCTTATGATTCACCTAATGCTACAGATATTGTCGCTGCAAGACCTTCCTGGCCGAAAGTAACTCTGTTCTTCTACTTCCTCAGTTTCTCTCTCAATTCCAGTTTTAAATATCCTACAATATGGTGTCGATGTAGAACAGAGAACTCTGACGCCTTCATAAGTGCAAAAAATTAAGTGAAAACATTAACCTGTGGATGATCTTTCGACACAATCAGGTTACCTCTTAACATGTTAGCACCCATCACCTATTATGAAATCGAAGTTCTGCCAAAAACAGTGGCCTCTGACATTACCCGTGTACCTCTCCTATGCACGCTGTAGCTCTGTAATTCCTGTGTGATCTCTTTGCAGGGACGATGCGTTTTATTTACTGAATTTTCTTCATTTTTGTTGAACGTAGACTGACCTGTAAGTCTAACGTACTTAGCTCTGAACGTAACATCATTTCTGGTTATACCCCCTAAGAAAGAACAAGTTTTGACTCACGTGAGTGCGTGGAGCACCCCTCCCATTTCATCCTCTCCTTCCTCGCTGCATGCATGTGATGTCAGGTGGCGACCATACTAAGATGTGTACATGCGCTTAGTTACACAAATGCTAAGTTGGCAAGCTCTTAGATGAATGTGACATTAGGAGGCATAACTTGAAGTGAATTCATCATTAGACTTTCTGACAAATGTGCATGAACATTGATCCAGTGTCGAAGCATGTCATAACATACCAAGTAAACATAAATGCGTGGGCACATTCACAGATGAGACTTATTAATGTTCACCCAACCCCACTGAAGGTTTGACAATTTTGTTCAGCATAGATATAGTTTGTAGCTCATATACTGTCAGCTTATGGTGTTAGAATACTATTTAAATTCTGAGTGACTATTTTCTGTGTCAACTGACACTGCCTTGTTTGCTTAGCGTTGTAGGTTCCACTCTACATTACTGTAAGGTAACATTTTCAGCAGATTGTTACTAATACTTTGAATATGGGGCACTGTAATATATTTTGTTTTAATATGACGATGTCCAGTTTGCTATAGCTTCGTTTGATTCTTATCTGCAACTGATTACAAAATGTGTCACTTCGTTACTGTTTTTCTGTAAACATGGTGACATACCTATGAAGTGTCATGTAGTCTACACTGTTAGCATAAGATAGCAGTATTAGTAGAAGATGACAAACGTTTTGTTCTGAAAGATAAGGTTAATACCGTTCATGGAGGCAGTGTTGGATTGGGTGACCTTGAAAGTGGATGGAAGTGGGTACTGAATACACAGCAGCTCTCCATTTCTACCTGCACAGATCTTTACTACCGCTGTTCAGGATGTTGTTTCACCCAAATGTCATGCAGACTGCACTACCCTCGCTGTGCACAGCTTAGCCAATAAGATTTGTATTGCCGTTTGTGTTTAGCACTATTATTAATGAATTTTTTTACGTATATCGATAAATAACAGACAATTTATGGTTCCTCTCAAGTACGGCACTATGATCAAACTACGCTCATTGTCCAGTGCAACGTAACATTTAAGTTCGATCATCTCCACTGCAATGTGTATTTTGGTAAGTAATAGATTAATTTTGGAAGTGGAAACATTTAATTCAGAGCATATCGTGACCATCATCAGTGCAGTTAAAAAAGTTAACTATGCTCAGTGACGAGTGTAGTTTAAAGTGTAAGTTACATCATTAGGCTTAACATGAGAACTGGTTGCGCTGTTCCTTACTGTTATAGAACAATTAATTAGCAACTGTGGTTCCATGGGTAACTTTGTGCTCATAATCTTTACATATTGTCATAACTAACGCAGAGAATTTTATTTTGGCAAGAATTGAATTTTCGTTCATTATCAGATCCTTGACTATTGTTAGGTATTGTAACAGGCCAACTGGTTAGTATTTGAACACAAAATATTTATGTGTTTTGATACAAAAAAATTTAGTTCAAAATGTCGCTTTTTAGAGTGTTCGAACTTCCCTCTTTTGGATGAAGTCTGTCCATCATTATCTATGAGTATGTATGTTTGCATTTCGTATTTGGTGCCTTAGGAAGATACATTTGTGTCTTACAAAAATACACAGTTTCAGTTCTACAGTGCATTAAACATCTCTCAAAACGTCATGTTTTTAGTGCAGTCTCTTGTGCCAGAATATATAACGACAGTGGATAAACGTTGTGGCGGTACGTCACATAAACGGACATTTGGAGAAAGGGAAAAGAAGTTTTTGTAATGCGACGTGTGAAACAGAAAACGTCTGCGCGGCGTATAACAAATAGTAAAGAATGTAAATTATTATTATCAAATATCAATGTAATTAACAACGTACGGCTTTTTGTATAATCTCTGTGCAACATGGGCCATGATGCTCAGAGACAATGCTTGGATTGAACTCTCCATTTTTGTTTCGTCTAGAGGTAGGCCGCCATTGTAGCGCTGGATGATAATTCATGTAAGTTTTTTCTATATTTTTGCAAAATATAACAGAAATTCTTATTAGAAAGTGTGTATTGTTGACTTAGTTGTCACCTCTCATGGTCGCAACCATTAATTATCACCAACAAGTTCTATCAGAAGTTCGAGTTGCGAGGAGCTCTTCTTCCCTGGCAGCATTTGGTCGGCCATTAACGCTGACGATCTTTCATAAATAATAATTCATGTTATAATATTAAATGTAAATGCGAGAGACTTCTCAGTTTTGATCTTTCACAAATTTCAAAGTTAAAAAGAGTAGTGATAGATTTCATTTACAAAAATGTACAGCACTGTATGATTTCAGTATGTTTCATTTTGGCCACTTAACGGCAGATCAGATTCTTTCCAGTTTTGCCTCGAAAATAATAAACAAGAAATATTAAAAGTCATTCCATTGAACAAGCTCCGCAATATCTCAGATAATCTTTGTGAAATTTGGTACATAAATAACCAGTAGCCCCCGAGACCAATATTAATAATTACAGTTTGCGTAAGAACACGCATATTTCCTCTTCTTAATAGCAGCGCTCACGCTAACTATCTATTAGAAAGCGGTGAGTTGCGCGTTGTGTTTAAAAAATACTATATCGTACGTACATCGGGGTAGCCGATATCCGTACGAGTGTTATCGCGGTATAAGTTAATTAAATGTCTCATGCTAGCCCACAATATTTAAAGACACCCCAGCCACAAAAAATTATAAAGTATAATTAAAAAACTTAAAATATTTAATTATACAGTTATAAGTGGCCACATATATAGTTATACCGTGATAATTGGCGACTAAGAACGCGGGACTCGTATTATTATGGACCAACATTGTATACAGAAAATTCTACAAAAATTTTAGTAAACATTTATGTGTATGTAATAATGTGTTGGATGCAAGAACTAATACCATATATGTAGCATTGTTCCATGTACCCAATAAAAAAACATTCACCTGTACGAAACTGAGGCAGTGACGATTTGTGGACCTGAAGCTGAATCAATACATACAATTGTCTCAACTGAGATATACTCAGCAGCAGCAATACTAATTACTAAAGCTAAGGGTGTAAGTACATGTGCTTCTGGGCTGGAACCAAGAAGAGGAAGGCATCCGTGGGCCATGCACTGTGCTGACTTTCTGGGCAAAAATTTGTCATAAATGCGTAGATAAAGTGAATCACGTTCTTTTGCCACAGTGAGAGTTTGGTCAGATTCATTTACTATAACTTAGTACTTGTGTGTCATTTAGTGCTAGAATTTGCTAGACACTGAAAAGTATTTGACATAGAGGTCACACAAACAGCTGTGTGCATTTCAGATAAACTCAAGTGCAATTAACTAGAGGTCCACTTGTGTGTGTGTGTGTGTACTGTTACCAAAGCAATGTTTCCGTAGAGATAGATTTTTTGTAGTGCACACGAAGTATTGTGATAGGATTACGTCATAAAGTGAGTGTTAGAGGATAGGTAGTAGCTTCATTACTAGTAATTAGTAAGATTTCATTAGATTATTTCAGTATTGGTTCAAATGGCTCTGAGCACTATGGGACTTAACATCTATGGTCAGCAGTCCCCTAGAACAACTTAAACCTAACTAACCTAAGGACATCACACACATCCATGCCCGAGGCAGGATTCGAACCTGCGACCGTAGCAGTCGCGCGGCTCCGGACTGAGCGCCTAGAACCGCTAGACCACCGCGACCGGCATTTCAGTATTTTTGTATGTGTTTTGTATATGTGACATTTTGGAGGACAGCGATTTCTGCGAATATTTGTGTCCAGCTAGTGAGAGTAAATTTATGCAAACATGGTTAAAACACGAAAGGGAAAACTAGTAGAGAGCGAGAATATGTCTAGGTATGATACAGATGATAACATACAGGAATTTCCTGTAAAGAATCCACCCGAAATGTCAGGCTCTGAAATTCCTAGACAGGAAGGTGAGCAGCATGTGACAGATAACGTATCAGGCAATGGTGAGGATCAGGCTCAGATGAGCAGAGAATTTCACTTAGTTGCTGGGACAAGGAAGGATGATGCTACGGCATCAACAGTTAATGTTGTGCAAGCACCTGCACCAACAGCTGATTTCTAAGAGTGAATCAACGTGAGGAAAATGAACGCGAACGCAGGAAACACGAGTGAGATGCTCAGATCCTGCAAAAATGAATGAAATGTTTGAACAACGTGACATGGTGTCATATGTGTTACAGATCGAAGTGATAAAACAAGTCGCAAAATTGGTTGAACAAAACAAGGACATTCGCAAAAAGGTAACACAATTAGACGAGCGCGTAGATCGATTAGACAAGGCGCATAGCGTCTTACAATACCAAGTGAATAATGTTGTTTAATTGGTAGATAAAAGATCAAGCAATTTAGAAGTAAAGTTTGATAACACTCTCACGGACCAAGTGAATAACTTGTTTAATTGGTATATAAAAGTAAAGTTTGATAACACTCTCATGGAAGCTGTGCGTAGATTGGAGCTATGGGCGTAGTGATCGACATCCTCTTTAACACTCTCACGGACCAAGTGAATAACTTGTTTAATTGGTAGATAAAAGTAAAGTTTGATAACACTCTCATGGAAGCTGTGCGTAGATTTGAGCTATGGGCGTAGTGATCGACATGCTCTTTATCTGGGTAGTAAATATAGATAGAAAATGGGCCATGTAATATATGCGAGATCAAAAAATGGGACTGCGAGAGAAGGCAACCGCTCTTGCAGATGAATTATACAGGTATTGTCGCTGCAAACGAGGCCGGAATGCTACCAACCATAGCACAAGTAAAACATGAAGAATCGTTAGTCAAAAACCGGCAATTTCAAATATTTAACGATTAAAAGAAAAGTGTACATCCCGTGAGTTTCGTAAAGAGCTTTCGAAACGTATTACCTGTGTCATAGACTGAACATCAAAAAATTCAGTTCGTTATCTCATTTATTACGGGTGACACGGCACTGTGGGTGATGGAAATCGCGGATGTGTCAGACGTTCTCGGTATTTGAAAGCAAGTGCTTAGCCAGGTACTGGTCTATATACGTACAGGAGCGTCTACGTAAAGGTGTACAACACTGAACCCTTTAACCCTCGCTGTGGTAATATAAGGTCGCAGGTTCGAATACTGCCTGGGGCGTGGATTTGTGTGATGTCCATAGGTTAGTTAGGTTTAAGTAGTTCTAAGTTCTATGGGACTGATGACCTCAGAAGTTAAGTCCCATAGTGCTCAGAGCCATTTGAACCATTTGAACAAGACGAGATATTGGGATGAACCCACGCCCGCGAGAGGTTTTACAAATACTAAACGGCAAATTACCAATAGCTATTAGGCAAAAATTAGTGCACATACCTGATACCGACCTGGAACTGTTCATGGCAACAATAGATTCTTTGCACTTAATACTTGAGGATGACCGGCAGAATGAGCAAAGGAACTCAAAGAACGGTCAAGGTAGTAATCAAGCAAGAAATCAGGGTAATGAGAGCCCTCGTAAAAATTGTTGTGGCAAAAACAACGAATATTCGCATGGAGGGAACCTCCATAAGAACTGAGTGAATAATGGGCCGACTGCGAATAACAACTGGAGTAGCAATGTTTATAATGCGAACCAGTATGCCAATTAAATGGGGGGAGACAATTAGAACCGAAAGAGATGGAGCGAAGAGGGGGGAAATTCCCTCGTCCATGGTACATCGCAAACTGTGACTGATGGGGTGAGACTCACAGACGTGGCAGTCCAAGTATCGGCAGGGTGCGACAGTCCGTCAAACACTGGCCGACCTCTGTAACTCATCCCAGACGGTTGGCAAAGTTAAAGAGGGGGTCAGGCAGAATGTGGGTGTGCATTTACCCTGTTATAACGACAGACACGATATGAAGGAAGAATTAGTAGTTGATCCGCGATCGGCAAAACAACAGGAGGTAGTACATGTACAGGCTGCATTCAGAGCAAAAGTAAATGGCGTAGAAGTGACAGTAATAGTTGATACAAGGGCGAGTGCCTCTTTCATAAATGAGCAGTTATTTAAATTTATAGATCGTTAAAGAAGTTACACAGTTCGCCAGTAGAAAATTGTATGGTCGTAGTTGCTCTACGGGTCAGACTGTTGAGGAATCAGGTGCAGGCTGAGATTTCCACAGAAAAAGAAGCCGTATTATGCTCATTCCTTGTGGTTAAGTATCTTACTGTACCTTGCATACTGGGACTTAATGCGCTGTGGGAATTGAAGGATAGAATTGACATCTCCCGGGCCAACTGCACTTTATCCTGTCGCAACCGTCGATTTGACCTGGCACTCATTAGGACTCCGGACGCGGATATAAACGTCTGCCGAAATGTCCGTGTAACTGTAAATGATCCAGATACTATTAATATCAATGACTGTATCATTAATCAAAACAGTAATGTACAGAAACCCGTTTGGGAGTGGGAAGCTGTCACTATCAAACAACATCTTGTAGAAAACGTAGCCGAATCAACATGAATGACTGTGGAGTGCTTGAAAACTACTAACATTTCTTTCAGCTCTTGCGATATGTGTATTTGTCTTGTTTTGCTGATGAAGTGATACCCAGGTGAATATTTACATGTTGTGCGAGGCGAGCTGCCGGAAGATGTTTCTGACTGCACAGCTTATGCGTCTGTCACAACAAGCTGACTTTAGTCAAGTATTAAATCAATTGGTAAAAGTGTTCTCAGAGAAACGAGGAATCATTAGGGGATATGAATTTGACATGCAGGTTAAGCCCAATCAAACATTCTGTCGTGCTACCTACTCTATACCGTGGTGTAAAAGGCCAACCGCAGGAAAAGATACAGAACTAGTTAAGATTTATTTAATGTATTTTGAATTTTGTGTATATGCTTATTACATATGTGGTAGTTTTTAAGTATGTGTATGAGTGAAATGCTTGTGAATGAGGGTCATGCATTTAAATATGTGCAATCAAATAAAGTATTGGAAAATGAATCCGCATAATAGCACTTTGCACGAACGTGGAAATGAGGGAGAGGCATTGTGCATGGTTGTCGGAAACGCATACTAGCCGCAGATCATTGACTGATTGATAGAAATAGGATGATATATACTCTGAACAGTATAATACATGAAGGTATGACGGATAATTAACATCTGCACAGATTCCAGCTTGGAAGCGCTTGCAGTTGCACCAGCACAAGCAAGGCAATAGCAAATGCAGCAACAATAAAAGCAATGAATGAGTGTTGAATGAACATAAATAGCACAGGTAAAAAACCTACTGAACGAGTTGGTCGACACTTTAAATAAGAGGTGCCAACTGGATCAATCACTTCGTACATAGTGATAAGACGTATCTAGAAATAACTCTAATTTGTATAACGTATGAAATAAGATTACGTAAAGTGAGAGCCGTATTTCTTATGTAGCTCAAGTAATAGGTGTTAACATATGTTCTAATTTACAAGTAAGACTTTCCGGATACTTAGCGCAGCACGGATAAACTGAATAACTGAGTGGAATGTGATGGAAAAAGTGAACAGTGAACTGTATGATAGCACACTGAGTGCTGACTGTATTTGGTAGTGAAAAAACTGTTGTTTATGTACAATGAAATAAGATAAATAAAATTAACAGCATGCATGGTGGAGCCTTCCGCAAGAAACAATTTAACATGCGAATGATACTCATACTGTGGATGAATGTGTCTCTGGACAAGAGAAATTTCCTATGAACGGAATATCCTCAGTGGGCTGTGAATGGACGCTACAGGTAGCGAACAGCGAACTGCGGATTCCGTGGCCGACAAACGCACGCTAGAAGTAATGCAGGCCAAACATAGTGAAGTGAAAATTGTCACAGCAAGGTTCTTGCATGAACACTCACCACAGTGACAGTGTGTAGTGCTGAGTAGTGATCAATCAGAAAAGAAAACAATGATTAACTGCGAGTAGTGAAACGTGTGAGTTCAAGCCAGAACCTTATTTAAAGAAGTGGACCTCGTACGTTCGTACATTATATCAGTGCATGCAAAAACAGTAAGCACGAATGACTGTGGAGTGCTTGAAAACTAATAACATTTTTTCAGCACTTGCGATATGTGTATTTGTCTTGTTTTGCTGATAAACTGATACACGGTTACATGTTACGCTAGGCAAGCGGCCGGCGGATGTTCCTGACTGCACGGCTGATACGCCGCGCATGTCGACTGGTCGTCAGCTGTCTGCGCGGACGTCACAGCCCAGGTCAACGAACTGTCGCTCTGTCGCTAACTGTGGCAGGCTGCCGTACACGCTTCTGTCGTTGCCAACAACGATTCGCCGACAGTTCAACAATACACCTGCGTCAGGGAGTCTTACTTCGATGCAGTTTCGAAATGTTTTTATGGTTTACGACGAATTAATAAATACCTACTACAATGTAAATTTGTAACAGACATGTGCAAAGGACACAGAAACTGAAAAACTGATTGCATATTTCAAATCAAACGTACTGTGTATGTAATAACGGTGACTATATATTTCTTATTATGATGTATATGTGTACGTGAAAAAAAAGTGTGCCAAGACAATTACAAAGAGTACAGGCACAAACGAATATTGTTCACCAAGATGAACTTTGATACTATATGACAAACGTACTGTGTACGTAGTTTCAATTAACATCAATTTCTTGTTGTAGTGTATTTGTTGATTAATTCAATAGACATATTATCAGCATAAATGATATAAAGAGAGACTGACTGTCAATAATCCAAAGACTCTGGGAGAGGTTTTTGACCCGTTTTTCCTTACGCCTGTAACCCAAATGGGGAAACGTAAGCTAATTCGTACCGGATCTTTAAGATTACACATTGTTAATATTCCTCGTGGGAACAAATAAATGTAATAACACGAAAGAATGAGATCGAAACATATTTAAAACACACGAACGATATAGTACGAATATAACTATACATGTGACTGTGACTTGAACACATATGTACCTACCTTAATCGTGCAAACATGAACACTTAAATAATTATGTAAGACGGTAGTGAGACTGTACATAAAGTAGTAAACAACATTAAGTACACCCTCACTATGCGGCCCAATTGACAGTACGTCATATAAATGGAAATTTGGGGAAAGGGAAATGTAGTTTTTGTAATGCGACGTGTGAACCACAAATTATCTAAAGACTAAGTACGTCTGTGCGATGTATAACAAATAGTAACGAATGTAAATTATTATTATCAAATATCGATGTAATTAACAACAAACCGCTTTTTGTATAATCTCTGTGTGGAAGTTGGCATTAAGCATGTAGTATTCAATCCCGACGCAATTTCTCTGTCAAATCGTGAATGTGGTAACATGGGCCATGAAGGTCAGACACAATGCTTGGATTGAACTCTCTCTTCTGTTTTTCTTTCATCTAGAGGTAGGCCGCCATTGTAGAGCTGAATGATAATTAATGTATTTTTTCTGTATTTTCGCCTAATATAACAGAAATTTTTATTAGAAAGTGTGTATTTTTCAAAATGGTTCAAATGGCTCTGAGCACTATGCGACTCAACTGCTTAGGTCATCAGTCTGTGTATTATTGATTAGTTTTCACCTCTCATGGCTGCAACCATTAATTATCATTAACCAAGTTTTTTTCAGAATTTCGAGTTGCGAGGAGCTCTTCCCCCTGGCAGAATATGGTCGGCCATTACGCTTACGATCATTCATAAATAATAATTCAAGTTATAATATTAACTGTAAATGTGAGAGATTTCTCAGTTTTGATCTTTCACTAATTTCAAAGTTAAAGAGAGTGGTGATAGATTTCATTTACAAAAATTTACAGTACTGAATGACTTCAGTATGTTTCATTTTGGCCACTTAACGGCAGATAGATTATCTCCAGTTTTTCCTTGTAAATAATGAACAAGAAATGTTGAGAAATCATTCCATTCAATAAGCTCCGCAATGTCTCAGTTAATCTTTGTGAAATCTGGTACATAAATAACCAGCAGCCCCTGAGCCCCGTAATAACAATTACACTTTGCGTAATAATACGTATATTTTCTGTCCTAAATAGCAGTGCTCACGCAAATTATTTACTAGAAGGCGGTGAGTCGCGTGTTGTGTTTAAAAAATATTATGTTGTACGTACATCGAAGCAGCCGATATCTGTACGAGTGTTATCACAGTATAAGTTATCTAAAAGTCTCATGCTAGCCCACAATATTTAAAGACACCCCAGCCACAAAATATCACAAAATATAATTTAAAAAATAAAAATATATAATTATCTTGTGATAAATACCCCATATATAGTTATACTGCGATAACGTTCTACTCCATATATGGTCTTGGTCAAAAGTAGTAAAAGTAAAGCTATGTTAGTGAATTAAATAAAAATATTTATATTTTCTTGAGTCATTACCTTCTCACCCAACTCCCTCTCCCACTTGTATTTGTTCGGTTTTCTATTTACACTAAAAATAACGTAGTGTAGTATCACCTAGGCTAAGACGAATTGTTAGCTGGTTCTGCCACATTTCATTTTAACAGAGCACATTAATTTTGTACTGTTACACAAGATGTTGGTATCGGATTGTGGCACTTAATATGAGACTCCAGAATCGTGTTGCCGGCATCAAATGTAACTTACAGATTAAATTGATTCGTCCTGTAGCTGGCAGCTACAGTTTACTTATTTATTTGGGTCAACAATAACTGCTCACATGCTTAGCACATATGTTATCTAGAGTTATAGGCTAGTTCGAGTTCCCTTTCCTATATAGCCTGATTTAAGCCGAAGATGAAGTTGTAGCTGCTGCTTAGCATATTTTAGTCGATTGTTTTGTTTATTATTATATCAGAATAATAAAGATATAGAAATATCATTGTGGCGGTTAATTTTAGAGTCCGCAGCAATGTTTTAGACAATAAGGTTAATTATGGATTAATTGAACTCTTTCAGTATCTGACACGTTGTTTGCTAACATGTGTGCTGTACATTTTTCGATCTGAATGCATTAATTTAAATGGGCACATATTGAACTTGAGGAAACATTGAGCTTTACACCAAGTGTGGTACAATGATTGAACTATTCTTATTTACAACAGCTGCATAAACTCTAAGTTGCATCTGAATAAACGCCATGTGCATTTTCATAAGTAATACTGATATTTGACATGCAGAAATACTTAAAGTTATCGTCCACTGTCCATGGCACCTAGTGTGGTACCATGACCTACGTTCATTGATCATAAACATAGATCATAAATATTCTGTTCTGCGAAGTATGTTTTGCGAAGTATTTTTTGGACTGAGAGGTATTATAAACTACGTCTTTTAGATGTTTTTGATGAACCGTATTTTTTTTAAGACGTGAAAGATAAGCCAGATCATTAGTATACTTCTCTTGTCCATACAGCTTCATAAGGCATTTTCTGTTTCTTGGATACCCTCCAAACACGTATCCTACACGACCCTAGGAGCAGCCTTTTGTTAACTCCACTTTTATTTAACCCAGGGCCATCGATTTCTAAGTTTTCATATGCTTCACGCCCTTAAAAATTTCTTGGGAGTTAATTGGCCTTGTACAAGAAAGTTCGTCCTCGTACATCAAATTTAGCAGCCCTTGTATGAATTCATTTCTATTTTCCGTGAGCCAGATTTGGTAAGCTTCCCCTGGTCTTCCACGTATATTATAGTAATCTCACCACGATCTTTCTTTTCCACACACATCGTCTTCAGTATCTTCCACGCTTGGCCTGCTCTCGCACCACCAAGGTTATCTTATATACCCCTCTGACATTCTGGGAAGCCACATTTATGTTGTCATTGCTCTTCGTGATTATTTCTGTTTGGCTCAATCCAGTTTACGATCAGCATCGAGCGGAATGGTCAATAATTTAGTACAGGCCCCCTTTCTCGTCACAATCAATTTCTTTTCTTCTTCATACCACTATGAATTCCGCTTCTCTTTTCTGAAACTTGTTTTCTCACCCAGAGCTTCAAAGGGCGCCTCACGTGTCACTACTTTGAATGGTTGATACACAGTCTCTACAGTATGATTGTTGATGTGTGATGCCTTGGTTGCCAATTTGAGTTGACAGAGGAAGCATACTGAATCCTGCTAGAAACAACAGATTATACCAAGACTTCACACCTGCCAACTCTTTACGTCCTACACCGTTCCTTCTAAAGAGAAAGTAGATTCTTGAAACGAGAGTGTAATGGTCTGATCGACATTCGGAGACCCATAGAACTCTCATGCCCCAGTGATTTCCGAAAACTGATAAATCGGAGAGTAAAGTTGGTCCACATCAAGGACGTCCCAAAACTGCTTCTGTGGATGAAAAAAGGAGGAGAGTAAAAATTACTTATCAGGAGATTGACGCGAGGTGCATTAAACATTTGGGGTTGAAACATGTTGGTCACAGAATCTTTATTGAATATGGACTCTAATTTTTTTTTCATTTCTTGCTGCACATAAAGATGCAGACCAGTTTCTCAGTAATGCATAGCACATGTCATAACAGATAGAAACCATCCGTTTCGTACAGAATAATAATTGTGTATATACCATAACATACCCGTTCGAAAATAACCTGTAGGTAAATGCTAGTAGTGCTGTACAAATATATGTGAGGTGGAATTTGTCTGCTGGAAAGCTTGTGGCAAGTGTTTTAAAGGATTCAGAATGAATTCTTAGTTATTCAAGATTCAAAGAATATTAAAAGATGTTTCTTAACGATTCTACAAGAATGAAGGTAGCAATTTGAGGTGGATATTAACTTACGCCTGGAAACTTCCAGTTTTATTTAGCACCATTTCAGTGTTGCTGATTCATGTGTTTGCTGACACGAGTCTCCAAGATCATCTTGCTCGTTCGTAAGATTGTTCATTTCTAAACTAAGATGACTTGCAGAAAAATCTTGTATTTCAACAGCACAGAACACAACCTACCGAAAACTGAATGAAAGAGTGTTTCATATTGATGACATGTATCAGCGATGAAATGATCGCAACGGACGTACTAATCTTGCTTCGCATCACTGGCATCCAGTATCGTCTGGTAATGGGAATATCCCTGTTTCGTTTATGTTTTTGAAATAATACGTCTCTGTATATTCATTTCCAACAATCTTGGCTGATTTGCGACGCTGTGATGCAAAAGCAGCTGTTGGAACTTTTGTTAGGGGTAATCAGAAAACTTCCATTCGAAACGTGATTTCGGACAGTTGTTTTGTAAATAAGGACTTTGCTGCCTTTTTCGTATGTTAAGATTGATACTAAGATTCTAATTTAATTTTTGTAGAGAATGTAGTCTTTTGAAATAGAATGAATCTATTTGAAGTCCATTGCCACTTTCTGGTTTTCTGCACATTCTATATATTTGATCACGAACCGGCTATCAACTCCAAGGCCATTGTCAGGAGACAAAGAATGCTGGCATGAGAAGCCGAAGGCCTGTTCTTAGTCAAATCAATGGATGCTGGAAAACATCTGGAAAGAGAATGTACTATTCACATTCGGTAACGACCCGATAGAGAATTAAGGAGAAATGCATTTCTTCAGGACGATGCTCTTATCTGTGAAAGTGATTATGCAACTATGCGACATTTACTTTAAATGAAGAGTTGTTAGACTACGAAATCCTATTCGTCAGATGTAATGTCCTCTGGATACCACCAGTTCTCGTATCTAGTGAAATCAGTTATCTGCATACGTATTGTGGCCAGTGGAATGGTAATTGAAGCTGTAAGCGATTTTGTAAACCTTTTAAAACAACGCTGATTTTGTCAAATAATTGCCAAAATTTGAATAAAGACATTCATTCACTACTAGGCGCAGACAATCCATTAATTTCCTTAAGAAAAGAGTTATTGTTATTAGTGTTAGAGCTTAGTTATATACAACAAATTTGGAGGTTTTGCAATCATTACGAATAGAAAATAGTCCGAAGAGTAGATTACAAGAGAACTGGCTTTGAACATTTCCCACATCTCTAAAATATTTAATGATTAAACTGTGATCTGACGACATCAGTCAGACCATAAGTAAGTTGTATGATATTGGTACCATATTTTTAACACGTTCGAAGGATAGCCGCGAACACAACATCTGTTATCCAATTGCAACATTTCGCTCTGTAACTGTGTCGACTGTGTTTGGTAATGTCGACAGCGTTGTAAAGTTGATTATTAGTTGTCAACTTTTGTCCTCTGAGTCTTTCATGGTTGGATCGTTCATAAATATCTTCTCGGTTTACAAGTCTCGTCACTTCCAATGAAATACCATAGATTCCGAAACCCCACTCTGCCATCGTCATCAGGTGTAAAAATCATTGAGTGCTGGACTGGCATGGTGCTCCATTTACATATGCTCCATTTACATGTGTTATTTAATTGAAGGTGGATGGGGGAGATAGGAAAGAAAATATAGAGAACTAGATATACCGACTGCATCGGGACTTAATGCGAAATTAGAGGCGACGAGTGAAAATGTGTCCAGACCGGGACCCGCGCCCGGGATCTCCTGCTTACCATGCAGTAGCGTTAACCAATACGCCATCCGGACGAAGCATGTGTCGTAAAAGCACTGACTATCTCGGCACGCTCCAGGGATGATCGCAGTCACTCCTAGTGCCACCCAGCCGCAGTCTCCGTCCATGTCCAGCATGCTCGCTAATGTTAGATTCCCACTGGAGATGGAGCGAAATGTGCATCCACTCGGAATATCGTGGATTCATTGCCCGTAGACGTGAATAAATCATGTGAGTGCCATAGCAGCGTCTGGGACCTTCGAGAGATGACCAACGTGACGCATGGGCGGAAGGCATGTTGGCCAGCTGATTGCAGATCTTACCTCTACAAGGAACTAGGCAGTTGTGTTTGTCCGTCTGTGAAAACTGCAGAACCGAGATAAAGTCACTTGTCACCTAAGGACCTTCACAGGGTTGCCATCTTTTGGAAGAATCTGTAAGGTCTAGGAATAGGCAAACCAAAATCTTCAATGAAACTCTAGTTCCTAATTAGGATCTGAAACAGTGTTTTGCCATGCAGATATCTTTACAAACGCAAACCATCTATTCCCTTGAAGAATCAGTGGTAGGTACAAACGAAATAATTTTCTGGTGCCGGTAAACCCTAACATAGTCATGAAGTCAACTTCAAGAATTCGCACAGTGGCTGTAGGGCATGATAGTATTACTTTGCAGATGATCAGTTACCTCATTTGTCGACTAGTAGTCTAAATAACAGACATTTGTAACGATACTTTGCTCCAAATAACGGACTTTTTTAACGATTCTCTGACCTCCAGTACATTCCAAAGATCCAAAAGTTGGACTCATGAACCCATTACCCAAGAAGGAATCTGTAAAGCAACCATCCGACTACAGGACAATTTGTATTCTACCAGCATTAATTAAGAATTTAGAATTCATAGCTCACTAACGGCTTACTGATTACTTAACGTTAAAGAAACTTTTACATCAGTATGTCTGGTTTCCTGTGAAAACACAGCATGACACTGCTCTTACAACAGTGACTGAGGAATTGAAACCAGCTGTGGACATAGAGGAGGCTACTCTTGCGTGAATTTTAGAGTTCAACGAAGTTTTCAGCACTGTTGATTTTGACGTTTTACTAGTTTAACTCACCTATCAAAACTTTTCTTGAAGTGCTGTAGAGTGGTATGTGTATGGTCATGACGTGTGTCCGACCACAACGTAGACACTTTTACTTGCATGTTGAAATTCTGTTAATGCAGCCCACACCACGAACCACTACGAAGGTGTTGTGTTATACAGATTTGCACTGATACTGTTTATGTTTGGCTTTGTTTGTGGCTAGATATTGTTTGTGGCTAGTTGTAGCTACTGGAATATAATAGCGATGACATTAACAGCGCTCATGACTGTCAAAAGATCTACAAGGTTCGCACGATTAACTACCACCAACAAAGATCTCAGCTTCATTGGAAAATGCTATGAACTGTAGTAAACCAGATACTTGACCTAACCACTCACAGCCACAAATTAAATCTTCCAGTATGTTAGTAGTACAGTATGTAGTAGTACACGACAACGCACCTCGCTAGCCAACGGCATAACAGAGATGATCAGCCCGTTCGTGAAGTACTAGGTGTTGGCCTCAATAATACCGTATATATATCTATGCAACCCACCCACATTTCGTAAAGCCAGCAATGTGTCTGTCTGCTCTTTTAAGGAATATTTATTTTACATGCACTTTCAGAGGTATAATTTACTGCCTTGTTTACTTGATGATATTAATCACAGATAATTTCTTTACGTAGCAACCACGCTACAACAATATCGATGAATGACTCAAATACCCACGCGTTAATTCTTTTTAAATTCACATCCTCTCAGCCATAAATAAATTCTCTTCCTTTCAAGAATTAATCATCTTCCCCCTTAAATAAGATCCTGGAGATAGTTTCTCTTCTTTTTAACTTAAGAAATACGAAATACGGACTCTCTTTGGAATTTAACAAATCTGTAGTCGTATTCCTATTTCTCTGGAAATTAAGAGTATCCTTCCTTTTTATGTTGCAGTTGTTCCTTTATCTAATCTTCGACTTCATTTTCTCACTTTACGATATTTGCTATTAATTTGTTTGCTATGAAACTGAACATTACTTTAATAATATCCTTGATTCTTAAATATGGGACAAATGAGACTCTGGACACTATTTTAATTTTTTTTAAAGAAACTATTCTGTCTTTATTTCTTGTCTTCCTTCATGTACAGGTACAAGTCAGCTTTGATTTTACGAGTACTGGCAAATCAAGAAACACATCTCAGCGAAAAAAATCAAACAAAAAATTCTGAGCTTCAGAAATGTTCTCGGAATGTTTTTACATAACTGGTTTATATAACCTAAGATACATGTTTTGATGATGATTTATAACAGTTATAACACTTGATAATGGTCTATGGCCGAAATCTAGATGATTGTGAATAAAACCTGTTTACAATCAAATGGCGACTACACACAAAAATTTGCAGGTACTCATGTATCCGAGCTCGCTAGATAGATAAGTCCCGAAGGCCACAAGAAAAAAAAAAAAAAAGGAACTGGTCGTACATACGAAAACCACACTGGTGGTAAGTAGTCGATAAATATCAACGCACATAAGCTAAATACACTAAAATGTACGAATCTGCATATAGATTACAATGAAAACTCTATAGCACTTCCGCATTATCTATAGCTGCCCCTGCGCATCAGCACATCTCTAAAAGAGAGCGCTTTTCGTAACTTATCTCAAGCTCTTAGAGAATATTTACGAGGATCTGATAGGAAATCAAAACTCCCACATTGCGAGAAATTATACCCTTAACGACTGCGAAGACGGGCAACCGGATTATAAACTACACAAGTTTTAGAGCCAGCGTAAATCCTGACGCCGAGTACGCCGTGTGCGCTCGCTTTAATAGCGCACTTGTCAGCGGTTTATGCGGCACTAAAGCTGCGAGCCCGCCCTGGGGCAACCGGGGCGCCTGAATGTATGCAACCTGCAGCACAGTGCTGTGCTGCGGCTGCAGCTCGTGCACAGTTTGATGACGAGTTACGCCGCCGAGTGACTACGCTCATGAGGCAAAGTATCCTGTCTTAACTGTGACCAAAATTACTAGGTTTCAAGTCAATGGCAAGCACAGTTTTTCTCATATAAGCGTTTTCATTAGAAAACAAAAATATTATACCATATATCGATATCGTCGCTCAGTTTCCCAACACATTTTGGCTTTGTTGGTCGAGTCTTCATTCCACAGAAATCAAAACCCATTTTTTTGTATCGCTCCTATGACACTGACGTCTTCGAGGCTCCTTCGTTTGCTACGATATGATGTCGGAGACATATAGTCTGTTCAGCCATTGTGCAATATTCGTCGCTGAACAACATATGTTGCTTAATAACAGCAAAAACGACAACGATACTGCATACCGAACGTGTCTGGAGATTAACATCTTATGGTCTGGTTTCACAATCATGTAGAATTTTTAGAATGACATCATGTTTGCCGTTGATAGAAGAAAATTATTTATTTCACTTCACTGTTGCAGTTTCGGCCTTTGAGACATTATCGAGTGGTGCTGCATGTGTTTTTGCTTCAGCGCAAGTCGACTTCAAAAGTCTTTCGACATGTATATGTGTAATAGTCAATGAAAAACCTTTCACTGTAGAAATAAAGGAACACAAATAGAATCCGAAGTACATCGTGGAACGACGTAAATTACACAAACTTTTACCAGTGAATACATCCTTAACATGAATCGCCACAAATCAACTTTTTAGCACACTGGTTACATGTGAACTGAAGCAGTTGGTCTGAAAATACGCCATCGAAAACATGTGTTTTACAATTGCATGTGCACGTGTGCTAATGAAAAACCTTTTGCAGCAACGCTTGATAATGACCCTAAGGCCCAAATTGCGATAGGGAAGTGAAATAAATAATTTTATAGATTCAACGACTAACATGTTGTCTTTCACAAAAATAAGTAACAAATAACAAAAAATTTGAAGGTATATACCGTCTCCAGAGGATGTAGGAGTCAGTGTGTCACATACCCCTTATATTTCAACGAGCTTGAATGACCATTACGCAACACTGATATTGATGCATTGACTGACTCACATACATCAACTTGCACTGTCAGCGTTCGCAGAAGCAGCGCTATCACTACACTTTCCCTATATCATTCAGAAAGGTACTCAAGGTTCTATACTCTCTTCCCACGAAAATCTCACGTGACTGAATCTGTCGTGGAAAAGCGTGCTACCAGTGACATGTATCGCGTTACGCAGTGAGGGAATGCTCCCTACGCCTTCTGCTTGACATGCAGAAGAACGTGACACAGTCTTCGAAATTAACTATTTTCCAGTACCACGTCACTGAAACTAATACTGAATATAAGTATAGAAAGCAATGCGATTTGTTCGTAAGTGCAGCAATGTAAGGCTTATGAAGTGCAAAGCTACAACAACTATTAATTTACGAGATAATTCAGTTCTGTTAATAACTTTTAGTTGCACTAAGAAACAAAAGCTACATACCTGTAGCTTTAGCAGCAAGTGTATTTCGATAAGGAATCATCCAACGAACAATGACGCAAAATGTTTTCACTGTTTTCTAAGTAATTTAATGAAGTTTGTATTTGTAACTAAAAAGTAGATCATCACAAATTGCCACCCATTGTCGGTTGTGTGATCTTTTTGAAATTTCAGCGACGTGTTTCTTAAATTATAGCGACGTTTAAGCACTTTTAAGATTTAAATTATTATAGCCCAGAGTACAGAGTTTAACTCTGTTTAACTGTTATTGAATTCATCTGTATAGGAGCAGGGGAATATAATTGCCTTCATTGTATTAAGAAGACTTCTTCCACTAAGGAAATTCCGTTTTACTTTGAATTCACAATTCTGAGGGCTATTTAGATTTTAGTGTGATGTCGGTGAGTTTGTCTTCGAGCAGAGGGCTAGCTGTGAACAGGTGGTGAGTTCCACGCCCACGACCAATGTCCAAATCATTTTGGAGCAGTCCACGTGTGTACGGCAAGTGATGAGTGTGAACAGTCTATGTGGCGAAATCTGCGCAGTCAGGCGATGCTAGTCTGCCCGAAGCTGTCGTTGTAGAACCCGTAGTCTTTTCTCTCGGATGTCTGTGTTTTAATAAACGACTGTTTGTGGAAAGGATAATAAGAGTATTTCATACAGCTTAAGGAAGATGTTTATTTGAAGCCATATTTTTATAACAACACTGAAACTTACTAAGAGAGCAACGATTTAGCAAAAGAGGTTGTGAGCTATCTGCATAAAATTCCGCATGGGAAGCGATTTTACTTTCGAACTAATCGGTGTATAATTATTTCAATTTAGAGAGTCGAACACTTGAACATTCCCAGCCTTGCATATCAGAAATCTGAAAGGTGCTGCTTGTTTTTGTGTTGTAGACGGGCTTGCATTTGATGTTAACTCTGGAGATTCAACATATTTCAATTCCATCAGATTCAAATTTCTGCTTCCCCAAAACCATATCGCACTATTCATTACCAGGCTGCAGGCAGTGTGTCTCAGCAAATGGAGCAGTAATGTTAACCAGTAAATCGAAAATACAGGTTTTTCGTTCAGACTTCTCTCAGGTTACTTATTCAAGTGTTGTCCAAGCACTTGTTGCCAGGGTGGCAAATTAAAAAAATCCGCTAGTTGAGAGTGAATGCTTAGTACTGTTGATTATGTAAAGGTATTCAAGTTTTTATTTGCCATTTCCTTAACAGAAGCCTAAAAATTTTACTGCCACCGCTCCATGCACTGGCGCAAACAGCTGTTATTTATTCACCGAAGCAAAGTTAGATTTATGGAAGCTAGGCTTCTGCGGCCGTTGTAACTGTCAACAAAATTCTTCTGCGATATTGACCGCACTGTCGATATATAAAACTGTCCGACGTTTAGGCCACTATTTGTAAGTGGTGTAGGACACAAGACATAAAGGGAGGGAAACGAAAGAGGCTATAGCGACTGACAGACGGAAGGAGAGAGACGACAATTCTACTTATAGGAGAAAATATGAGTACTTGCTATATTGTATGAGAGAGGGAGCCGGCCTTAGTGGCCGTGCGGTTCTAGGCACTACCGTCTGCAACCGCGTGACCGCTACGGTCGCAGGTTCGAATCCTGCCTCGGGCATGGATGTGTGTGATGTCCTTGGTTTAGTTAGGTTTAAGAAGTTCTAAGTCCTAGGGGACTGATGACCACAGCAGTTAAGTCCCATAGCGCTCAGAGCCATTTTTTGAGAGAGGGAAGTGGCTACAATTATTATCTTTTTGGGGGGGGACAGATTATGATGTTGGCAACCAGAAGTACTTCAGCTCTTTCTTAAATCGAACAAGGAACGAATTCTGCACATAGTGTTGAGTATGTTACTGCATAGAAGCACAGTAACAGCTTTGATAGGAGATATGTGAGATTTGTCGTAGGCTTTAGGTGAGACAACAGTTGCTTGATGTCCGCTGTCAGATGTTAGACAACATGTATACTAAGAAGCCGATAAAGTAGATATAGTTTATGGTAGTCGTCAGGTTGCAACCACACTAGCTTGGACCAATGACCCACTCACATGAACATAGAGACGGCTATTGCATACGTAATGTTGATAGCATTTAGCGTTCAGTCTACCACACCGGAAGTTTTACTTGGATGTGCTCGATTACACGTCAATGGTAAAGTTCCAGCAGAACGGTGAACGCACAAGTTAACTTTTCACATCCGCAAAGATATGGGTTCTGAACCTTCTGCAGGACTTACAGGACACAGTATTTCCTACTCAAATTATGTCATCAACCAGTGTTACACTTCAGATCTGCAAAGTTTCTTATCGTTTACAGTAAACAGTCGACATGTACAAACGTATTCAGTTGGAGGGTAGTCTATTAGGGAATCCAGAGAAGTATGTTAGTTAGGGGACATAGCTATTGACGAGAACCGTCTTGCTGGACCGATTTTTCGGAAGTTGTTGGTGAGAGTGTGGAGAGAGCAATCATAGACGCAGTGTTTGGAGAGAGCCTCTAGTCCACAGTTGCATAAATTGCTAATTTGAAGCGGCCAAGTATGTTGCGCATATACCCCACTCTCACGTGTAATGTTCTCGTATATTATACAGTTATTTAATAGACAGCCTGTATAATGATGAAATGGACATCAAGAAGTGGTGTGGTCTGGTAGTTAGCTAGCTGTAGAAAAGAAGCAGCCACTTGTATGGAATCTTACCTGCTTGGTGGAGCTAAATGTTTAAAACGCTGCAGTCGGCGGACTTACGTAGCATCACGAACTGTGGCCTGAAACTGCTTGCAAAAACGGTTCCAGCATTTAAGTACTTCTATAACAATAGCTGCCTAGAGTGAAGCCGATCATATGACACTGCCAGGTGACGTTAAGTGTTTTAGTCTTGTGAAACCAAACCCTCTCTATAATGAGATAATAACCTTAATAAATACTTATACAGAAAATGCTTATGTTGTTGCGTAATTCATGCCATAAGATGTTAAGAAGTATCATTCCTATGTTCTACACTCTAAAGCTCTTTCGTATTTCTCAGTCATATACGATAATACTGGTATAACTTAAATAATACATTCGGTATCCAACACATGGAGCTAATTAAACGGTTAGAAAATCTAGTGTCTGTCCGTGCTGTATGGCATGCTACGAGTGACACGCTTCGACTTCCACAGGTAAAAGATCAAACGATTTACCATTAAGAGGATGAACTATGGATAAAGTAATTACAGCTTCTTCCATTGTTACATTTGATGAAGTGAAACGCTTCGGTATTCAACTTCTATATGCTAATACAACTTTCAGTTACCTTATATTTACTACAATACCTATATCAGAAGGTCAAAGTCAAACAGCGTATTACCTATCGGAATGCTGCCGATACAGTTACACATTTAATAAGCCACCACAATACGCATTGTACCATCAGTAAAGCGCAAGTTAATTATGAATTAATCTACCTTACGTCTTTATACGTAACTTTTTTAGTACTGTGGGATGCGTATTTTGAAATTTTGTGAGACAACAAAAGATATCTGCTGGAGTTACTAATATGTCCTATTTACGGTAATCTTACCAGACCGAACCATGTTATCTTTACATTGAAGATTACAATACAAGTTTTTCAATCTTACCATTATTTCTCGATATAAAATTTTCAAGTGTAGTTGCGTAAATAGATTATTTTATCGTTAAATGCATGTTGCAGAACTAGTTTCAGAGGTTCATCAAAATGCGATTGCTATAGTTTTAGTTAGATAGCTTAAGGTCAACTAAAGTCTGTTCGTCATAATGACGGATAATGAGGCAGAAATGAAATGGTAGCACAGCAAAATACAGCTAAACATTCCCTTGCAGTCCTGGTATAGCCGTTTAATAAATTTATAACTGCCTCATATTGCATTAGATTTAGTCATGACTTATTCCCTAGGATCACTCCTCAGCCATTTTCATCGCATAAACGTTCGAGATAATCTTTATTGTGTATGTGATGGAATAACAGTCAGAAATATCAGTCACTGTTTTTTGCAACGTAAACTTTATGCAAACCAGCAAACTGGTTTCATACAACACTTAATAAGTTCTCATAACCCATGAACAACTAACATAGCAACTGCCCTCCATGAAATTAATATATTAATTTGAAAAGAAGTAGTAACATTTTAAGGTAAATGTAGCCTTACTGTGTTCAGCTGCAGATAACTGGGAGACGGCTGTAAGGACTTTAGGACAAGACGAAATTAACATTCGCATGAAGAGTTACTGCCAAGTAACGTAGTTGAATGAACTTTGGAACCTATGTAGAAAAAGCTCCTACTGTATAACGCAGAAGGTAATTGAAAGAAATAATCAATGAGACGAACAGAAACGACAGTTTTATTTGAAATTTCTTAATTTATTTGTGTTTAAACTGCTGAGTTAAACTGAACGTATTGTCACTTTGCTTGTCTTTATTATTTCATATCTGACCTATAGAATTATTCCTGACAAATACAACTCAAACGCAATCTCACTGCTCAAATAATTAACACAAAAGAATGGCCCTGAATTAGAAGATATCCTAACAATAACCTATACATTGCATAACACACTTACCTCTTAATTACACGAACTACAGTGATACAGCAAGCACCAAAACAGTTAGCTAAACAAATGATTCTAAGTACTGTAGGCTCCAACTACTAATAGGTATGTGGTTAGCAAAGAAAAGATTTTGGCGCAGAGCCAACAATGTATTTAGCAAATTTTACGTTAATAATGTGTCATCCAGTTCACAAAATTATATAATCGTCCGTGACATCAAGTTCCAAAAAGATTATATAATCATCAAAACTCTTACGTTTCCATGACGGACACACGTCCAGACCGTCCGCTCGCGCTAACACTTCAGATCTCTGACCTACATCACTGCTAACTATTAACTTCAAACCTCGATCACTGCTGACTATATACACCCAACTGCCAGTCCGACCAGTCACATAGACTCTTACAGAGGGCGCACAGCGCTGTCAGCGTTATTAATGCAGTCTATCGCGCTGCCAACTTATAAACAAGCTAATTTCGTAAAAAATTCACCTTCCCAGTTATTTCAGCTTAAGTGAAAATAAATTAAGCATTTTCACCTGTCCACCCTTAGCCGAGACTACCCCACTGGAATATGCTGATTTTGCTTGTAGTTTGAATAATTAGTGCACGATTAGAAATTAGTTACTGTTTACTGCTAGCGCGTAATTGCACATAGAAAATTTCCTTTGTAGTTGTAGTTTCTTATTGTTGTACTATAATACAATGAACAAAGCAGTTGTCGCATTCACTTGGCTTTTCACTAAGTATCTCGTAGTCGTGTTTGCAAATAATTAGATATTTATTATTTTCAGTGCTACTTTAATGTGTCTTGTTATTTTTTTGCTTTTCAAATTGTGATTTTTCTGTCTATCGTATGAAGTAGTGTGACAAGCATGGCGTGTGAAAAGCGTAACATTAGGCTTCAAAGCATATTGAGAAATGACAGTGAAGAAGAGCGTAGTGTGTTAGCATCACCTAGTAATGAGTTAAAAAGTGTTCGACACAATAATTTGTTAATGTGCATAAGGACATGGACCAGTCAATACATAACGCCGTAGATAGTGAAACAATCAGTGAACAGAAAAGTATTGTCGATCGATCGGTCGGTAACAGTTCGCCTAAGGAATGCGAAATACGAGAACCAAATCTTCCATATGCCGTAGATTAAGGTTTTGCGTCATCACCCTTTTCTCAACTAAGTCAAGACTCTCTCTCGTCTTTTCAAAATCCGAGTATTGCCGGTGCAAATGTTCTGCCGAAATGCACAAAGGAAGATGTTTCATACACTAATACACTGTTATTGCGATTAATGCAACAAACAGAACAAAGTCTTCAAACGTTAAACACAATAGAACAAAATCAGATACAAGCACAGCAACAAATGGAACGAAAACAGGTTTAACTGCTGATATACTTAAAATCGAATCGAAATGTCAAAAAATTTGTGAGCATTTTCAGCCTATTTTTTTGCGACATGAAAACACATTACAGAATAGTGAAGCATCCATAAAAGAACTGCAGATTATAGTCCACGAAAATCACGACACCTTGCACACCAAAATTAACTCAGTTGCCTCTACCGATACGGTTACGCACCCTGCAAAAAATTAGGAAACCTCAAAGGACACAGTAGATACAATTTCGACCGAAATGGACACTCTAAAATTTGGTTCAGAAATCAGCACATTATCGGAAGAAGTAGCCGAACTTTCGGATCAGTTAACAAATTTATCTACGAATGAAGATGATTATTTGAATCATACAAGACCAGTAGCCTTTACTGACGCAGAGGAGTACGAAGAAATTAGAAAATTCAAACAAAGTCAGAGACAAATCAATGCGCAACACAAAAGAGAAATGTGGCAAGTACAAGATCAATTGGCATAGGTGATACAAGAGTTACATATTTGAGAGGATGCTAGCACTCCGACACGTTAAGAGGAATGTAAAAATAAGGAAGAGTCTGAGCCGTGGTAAAACTTGCTGTTTTGAAGAGCGCGCCGCATCGCGTAGTGTGAAGCAGTCGCCCTCCGTTTCTGGCGGTGGCGCCGCTGTGGCAATCGCAGCTTTGGTGTCTCCCTCTGGTGGGAAAGGGGAAAGGTTGCCTGTTCACGTGCATGTAAGGGGCGCTAAGAGCCCGCCAGTTGGTCAGTCTCGAGTCAGTCTGGGTCTGTCTCTCGTCCGCATTTGTTAGGCAGTTAGTGTCTGCCTGTCGGTCGGACTGCTAGTATGTCCGTCGTTCGGATGAACATTTAAAGCCGGCAAAATTAATTTCCACACCGCCAGTAAGAGAACTCAGCGAGTTTCCGCCCAGTCTGGGCTTAGTTCCTGCATCTGAATCTGCGCGTTAGGTCGAGAGTCTGCTCGAGTTTGCTCAGGCAATGGCCACTGGCGGTTGGATCGATCGGTTGGTTGGTCGCGCACTGAGACACGAGATGACTAGTCCGTCTTGAGTGTCGGCGCATGTGAGGTCACCACGTGAGTCCAGTGGGCCGCGACGTATAGCGAGGGGTGGTGGCTACGTGGTCGACACGAGAGCAACTGGAGTCAACCCACGATATCAGTCTGGCCGGTGCGAGCTGCGACGCCGTGGTGTAACTGGTTCTCCGAGCGCTTCTGGGCCCCTCAAAGTACCATCATGTGGAGCTTGGCTCGGTCCTTTCCTTGTGCAGGGATGTCGCTTTGCCAGTGGGCGTGTTCCCTCTGCATGGTTGGGTCCGAGCCAGTATTTCCGCCTTCGTGTGTCTAAAAGTGTGCGGGAGACGCACCACCAGTGCAGTCGCGACGGAGCAGCAGTCGCGGACGGAGCAGCGGGCAGTCGGTCGGTTGGTGCGGACCATGAAAGACGGGAGATCGGCGCGCCTTCCTGCGTCCGTTGAAGTGGCTGGCAGCAACGGTTCGGGAGAGCGATTTAAGAGGGGGGGGGGGGGGGGTGCTGCGCCAGGTTTTCTCGAGAAATCGCCGTTTATTAGAAGTTAAGTGATAGGTTATATGTTGTGTGATTACTCTTGTTAAATTCTACTTGTTTTCTTGGTCAGTCTCTCGTCCCCAGCTTGCTCGTCTGTCTCTCGTCCGCATTTGTTTGGCAGTTAGTGCCTCTCTGCCATTTGGAGCTGCCTCTGTCATGTTTGTCGGATTTGGTGTGTGAACGAATTTATTGCTTGGAGTGTAACCACCTAATTCCTGAAACATGTTTTGATCTTCCCTGTCATCTTGAGAGGCGGTACCTGTGTACTGTGGAGCATGTTGGCTTGTTTGGCCAACCTTGTATAAATTTCATAAGATTGGATTTCATGGGATTTCATTTAAATGGTCATTTTGGTATATAAAGTTACCACCCTTCCACTATAAGACTTTCCTTAGAAGTTAAAATCAAGTTGCACCTTCGGTGGCAAAGTTAATTTTTTAATTTTAGTGTTCGTACCATTTCCATCCATCCTACAGGGTGCATAGTTTGTGCTTGTGTGAATTGTTAAATCTTTTAGTTTAAAGTAATCTGGTGTGTTGCCGATTTGTACCAGTGTAGGCTTTCAGAGGTTGTTGTGAGCGGTCTTAACTAAGGCCGTGTCAAAAGGGAGCGGCAAGGTTCTCAGTGTGGAAGCTCACACAGTCAGAAATTTGTTTCTTTCTTCCTCTGCATAAATTGTAACTTAATACTTAGAGGGTGCTTCCTGATTTTAATCTGTTTCTTTTAAAAAAAATGCTTTAGGCACCATTAAAGTGAATAAATTACCATTTGTTAAAAAACAATTTCTGTATGATTTCATCAGTTACTTCCTGGCAACTACTTCCACGCTCACATAGTGTGATTAAATGTGTTAATGTTCTTGATGAATCGCTAGTAAATAAAATAAAATTTTAACAATATTCTTTGAAGGTAAATAACGGTTCAGAGGCACAAACTAATAACACAAAGTATTTTGGAGATTTTGAAAGGAGTTGGCAAGGTGCAGCGAATCTTGAAATAGAACCGCTGACACGATGTAACAATGACCGATTTGCAACTCGCCGTCATGATGATTTTGACTATACGCTCTTCATCACTACCCGTAAATTTCAAACATTCAAGAATTCTGGTAATGACATTCATCCACGAGGTTAGCTTGATCAGTTTTTTTCCTTTTTTCCCTCCTAATTGGTCATTAGATCACAGATTAGAATTTATGCCTGGAATCTAGAAAATGAACCAGCTGTAAGAATGAGATCGGTTATTCGCGACTGTCACAGTGAAGGACATTTCTATTATGCCTTCCTTTCTGCATATTGGTCTCAGGCTACTCAACATCGAGTAAAACACAGAATTGTAATGATGAAACATTTCGAACATACTGAATTTTCGAGCCCTGTAAAGTATTTTGAAGGTATATTGCACAAAAATCAGTATTTGTCTAACCCATAGAGCCCTTGGAACTCATCCACATTTGCTTAAATAAGTTGCCTGAGAATTAAGGCATGTTACTTTGGCTGGAAGTTGTGAGGATAATATCGAGGCTTTTCAGGGACTTTTACAAGAATAGGAAATTGACACAGACAGTCGCAGAGTGCGAAAAAAGGAAAACACTAACAATTACAGATCACATCCATCACACTTCCGTGACGACAGAAATAATAACCGAACACGCAAGGCTTTTACGATAGCGGAAATCGTGACCAAAAGGGACACCACCCACATGACAAGCGTTGGCACAATAACAACAGTTACAGGGAAAGATCACCTCTCTTTGGTAACGAATATGACAGAGATAACAGTAGAAACAGACAATATAGGAACAGGAACTATTATTATCAAGGGAGACAAATTAACTTCAGACGTAACGGTCCACCTCGCAATTACGATTCCGGGAGAAATTCTCCATCACATAACAGACAAGAAAGAAATTACAGAAATTACCCACAAGACGAAATACGCTATAATCATGACGACAGACCTGAATTTAATGAGAACTGGCGTGATTCAAACAGGGTATGGCCCTCTCGACGAGTTGAAATTGTAGAAGTTAGATCTCCAAATCCCAGAAACGACGTGTGACAAGAAAGAGATAACAGACAATGACTTGCACCGCAGGCAGTCACAAAACGTGCTTATGAAACTGACAACGTAGCTGCCGTGGCTATCAATTACGTGAAAATGGAAGACATTACGGACATATTACTCCAGGAACATGACATTAAACAGAACAATATTGTATCTCCTGTAATTCACAGCACAGCAAATGACATAACATCTACGGCAGTACTTGACTCTGGTATTACTATTTCAGTAATTAGTGAAGCAGCTTTCAGTAAATATAACAAATCTAACAATTCCCCCACACTTCCTTTATCTAAAATTACATTACAAAGTGTCATTTTTGGAAAAAGTGTAGATTTACGCCAACAAACTAACCTATAATTCTTTTATTAAAGTCACAGATTTACTATGAACTTTCTTATTGTTCCATTACTGGGTGTAGATTTTTTTGAATGACTATAAGGCAATTTTAAACTTTCACAACGTTGAAATAAGTTTAGAGCCACAAGGTAAGTCAACAGCTTTGAAGTTTCAATATTGGCTTTCAAAACCATGACGAGGAAATTAATTGGCTTTACCTTTTGTTAGATCATAGTTTGAAACTTTCGACGGAACTTGACACTAATAACCACTTTGCAAGTGCTGACAGCCATGGTATTGATGACGTGTTAGATACTAATGTTTAAATTTTAAAAAGTTCAGACAATTGAGAACTGTAATAACACTCATAGGCAGGACCTTTTTGACATTTTACAAGCACATTCCACAGTTTTTACACACAAAACACGAACAATTAAAGGATTTCAATACTAATTCCGTTTTAGTGAGCATACTAAAGTTTGCGTCAGACCACACGTAACTCCGGCACATTACAGGGACCGTGTTAGAATGGAAATACAATCTATGCTTGACGAGGGTATTATTGAACCTCCCGTAAGGAGGACAAAATGCTACAATACCTAATGCTGTAGCAAATGAAAACAACAGGCATGGTGTAGAAAACTAAATCCCATCGATGAGGAAACTGGCGCTCAAAAGGCGGTAACAGTAACACAGCCAGTAAGAAATAGACTAACAACTGTCAGCCAACATACACGGACAGCACACAGGAATGGTGAAATAGGAGCAGTAAGTGCCAGTGATGTGTTAAACCACTCTCATAACGTAGTGGACAGTATTTTGGATACGCTAGGAAATGGATCAAAGAAGAACAGGAATACACTGAATCTTAAGCCTTCCAACTATGTACACACTGACAGAAAAAAAAAATGACAACGCTAAGAATGAGTTGCGCGACATAAACGGAATTTTTACACACCTGAGAAATGACGTCTATAGAGATTTCGTTCCAGCAGCTTAAGAGCAGCACTAGTAGCACCTCTACGAGATTTGCTTTAAATACACAGTGTAGCGGTTGTAAGCGTTACTTGTCTTTGAGACTGGACGTCGCCAGATGATGTTAAAGTTTTTAACGCGACAGAAACGCGATTATTAGCAATTCACTGCGTATGAACGAGATCGTGTAACGGGTGAACGACAATGTGGATGTTCCTTCTGCCATACTGCACAAAGATTTGGCAAGAGTGTAGTTACAGTGCGGGACTACTGGCAACTGTGTTCACGAGAATGTACGGTAGCAAGAACACCGGACTCCGGACGGCCACGTGGCATTAACGATAGTTAAGACTATCGTGTCTGGTGGACAGCTCTGGCGCATAGAACTGCATCTGCATCAGCAGCTTGAGCAGCAGATGGCAAAAGTGACAGAACGAACTGTTAAAAAGCTGTAACTTTAAGGAGAGCTCCGAGAAAGACGCCCTCTAGATTGCGTTCCTCTGACTCAAAACCACCACCGTTAGCAGTTTAATTAGTGTCAAGCGAGAGCTTTCTGGATGGCAGGGTGGAGGTCTTTGGTATTTTCTGACGAAAGCTGGTTCAGCTTCGGTGCCAGAAATGGTCGTGTGTTGATTGGCAGGAAGCCAGTCAAGGGACTTGAACCAACCAGTCTGTCTGCTAGATACAACGGACCTACACCTCTAATTATAGGCTGTGGTGCTACTTAATATGACAGGAGGAGCAGTCTTATTGCTATTTCACGCACGCTGACTCCAAATTTGTACGTTAGTTTAGTGATTCGATATTTTGTACTGCCATTCATGAACTGCATTCCCGAGAGTATTTTCAACCGGATAATACGCACCCAAATACCGCTGCTGTAACAGAGTGTAAACATTATGTTTTGATCACCAGATTTCTCCAGTCGGGCATCTGTTAGACATAACTTGACGACAACTCCATCTCATCCACAACCAACATAACCAACATAAACCGTCTCTGTATTGACCAGTTAACTGCAACAGACATGCACCCCGCCCCAGAAACTGCCATCTGGTATTTGTACGACACAATTCATGCTCTGGCGGTTCTGTCGGTTATTACTGTATCAGCATTTCATATTTGGTATGTCTTATATCGCCCTTATATGTTCTGTTTATTTATCTTAAATATATTACCTACGTCGGCTGGAATGGCCGAGCGGTTCTATGCGCTACAGTCTGGAACCGCGCGACGTCTACGGTCGCAGGTTCGAATCCTGCCTCGTGCATGGATGTGTGTGATGCCCTTAGGTTAGTTAGGTTTAAGTAGTTCTAAGTTCTAGGGGACTGATGACCTCAGAAGTTGAGTCCCAAAGTGCTCAGAGCCATTTGAACCATTTATATTACCTACACACGTGTATTCCAGAAATTTCATTTACATTACTTACTTTTTGAAATATATATAAGATTAAAAATGCACCGCGCGGGGTAGCCACGCGGTCTTATGCGCTGTGTCACGGTACGCAAGGCTCCCCTAGTCTGACGTTCGAGTCCTCCCTTGGGCATAGCTGTGTGTAAGTTATTTTAAGTTAGATTAAGTAGTAAGCCTAGGGAGTGATGACCTCAGTAGTTTGGTCCCATAGGAACTTACCACAAATCTCCTATTTTTTAAAAATGTGATAAGCCCAGCTGCATAACAAAGAATATTTTTTAATTACTTTCATACTGCGTTTGCCACACAAATGGCAGTCGGTCTTTGACCTCACCAATCAGCCTCATCCAGCGTCCTCGGTCCATGTATTCTTCTTCAGACAACCCCACCGCACACATATCCACTCTGACCTCATCAATCCATCGGAGTCACGGCCTTCCCCGTGGTCTTTTGCCTCTAATATCTTCCTCCACTACCTGCCTCATGATCTGGCCTTCTCAACGCATTACGTGTACTTCATTCTTCTTTCTTTGATCACTGCCACGATGTCCCTCTAATTCACAGTTCTTTCTTACCCTCCATTCGTCTCCAACCTCCACTGGCCCAAAAATCTGTCTGAGGATGGCACTCTCAAATGTCAGGAGTTTTCTTTCCACCTTTTGGGGAGATGGTCCAGGTCTCTGCTCCATATAAAACTGAAGGTCCATTATTATCTAGTAGATCTTTGTCATGGAGGATCTCGATGAAAGCCGGGACTTTAATAGTTTTTCCAGAGCAAACCTTGACCTGATTCCTGCTTGTATTCGTGTGGTAATTTCCTGGTCTGTCTCATCCTTTCATTGAGTATAGCCCCAAAATATTTAAAGTATTTTACCCTTTCAAAGACTTAGTCCTTCATCTTCAGGAGTCGGTCATTATTTTTTCTGTTAGCTAGAAGGTATTTTGTGTTATCCATATTCAACTTGAGGCTAGCTCTGATTGTCTCTTCCATTAATGTTCTTGACATCTGAATCAGGTCTTGCTCTTCCTCTGCTATTAATACTACATCATTCGCGTAGGCCAGGGTGTTTCATCCTTCTTCCCAGCTGTATTCTTGTCTCTAGGCTTGCTACCACTCTCAGGGCTGTCTCCAGTACCAGGTTAAACAGAAGAGGAGAGAGGTAGTCTCCTTGTCGCACTCCAGTCCTCACCTTGAACTTCTTTGATATGTTCATTTACTTTCACCATGCATGTTATCTCCTGGGTGTAAACCAGTGTCATTTTTATGAGTTTTTTGGGAGCTTGATCCCCTTTCCAGTTCTTGCCATATTGCTTGTCTATTCACACCATCATATGATTTTGGAAGTCCACAAGAAGGAAGTGTATATTTTAGGGGAATTCCCAGCTCTTTGCTAGCACTGGCCGTATTGAATGTAAATGGTCTACAATTGACTTTCCCTTTCTGAAACCTGCTTGTTGGAATCAAAGTACTTTCTCGTAATGTGGTGTTAGTCGCTTCAGTAACACCATGGGGGAGGATATTTTTTAAGTTATCTTAAAATGATTTAGCCAAACTGGCATCGTAATGAAATAAAAATTAAATCCAGTTGGCGTTATCGAACAGTAGCAGTGCAATAACACGTTAATAAGCCGAAATATTATGACCACTGCCAATAACCCCTTACAACCGTGACACTGAATGCCGCCTGGTGACAAAGTCACATTATTATCACGCAGAACCTTTGTACGATTATCTCGAAAACGGCGAAGCAGGTCGTATAATCACAAGCTACTGCCGTGAGCATCTACGGAAAGAGGTGGAAGGACATTGAAATTACCGCCAGGCGCTAAATGTTTGGACATCCACGATCCTTCACAGAACTTGGGGTACGGGAGCTTGTTATCTCTGTAAATTAGGATGGGTGATGATATGTGGCATCTCCTCCGAAAGAGCACAACGCTGGTGCACGCACAATTGTTTCGTAGTACACCGTTCGTCGTACATTGCTCAACATGGAGCTCCGCAGCCAACCACCCCTATGTGTTCACATGTTAACCCAACGACATCGTTAATTAAGATTACAGTGGGCACGGGACCGTCGGGATTCGACCGTCGATCAATGGAAACCTGTCGGCTCTTCCGGTTAATAATATGTCTGTTACGCTAGGTCGGTGGTCGTCTCAAGAAACGCCGTCATGGAGGTGAACGGCGTCTCGAAACGTGCAGCACGCCACGGAAGCAAGCTGGTGGGAGCAATATTATCCCATGGGAGACATTCTCCTGCGCTTGCATGTTGCATGGGGGCTGTGATAGTATTCTATGACTCGCTGACAGCTCTGAACCACATGCATCCCGTCATGCTTAATATCATCTTCCAGCCGTATAACTGTCCGTGACTCGGAACCAGAAGCGTGCTACAGTGGTTTGAAGAGCATTAGAGTGAACTCACGTTGATGTTTCGGTGACAAGTTCGTCTGATGTAAATAATATGGGACCCATCTGGGTCGCTATCGAGCGCCATCACCGTACGCGATTGTACGCAGATCAGCAGCCGGCTATTTAAGAGAATTATAGGATCTGTGCAGAGATATCTAATGCCACATACTTCCACAAACCCGCCAACCAACGTTTGGGTTCCTGATACGGAGAACCAGTGATCTATTTCGTTTCAAGGACGGACAAACGACATGCTAAGCAGGGTGGCCGCAATGTTTTGGCTCATCAGTGTATAGTGCAGGGGAGGCCACAGCGCTGGAACGAATAATATGAATGACATTCATGTTCCCAACTAACTAGGACGTAGATGTGACACGAAAAAACATGACCGTGACGTAACACCTACATTTGACAAACATGTAAGTACCTTTATGCAAGAAAATTACACTTCACAAAAATAAACTATTCTGGAACTAAAATAAGTTTTACTTTGTCAGAGTAATAAATGAAATACAGTAAAGCTTGGTAAATGAGATAATATCTCTCTTTTTCATTTATTGAAATAGGTGAGTGATGATTTGTGATGCCGAAAGACTACACACTGATCAGTTTTGTCTTACCTGTGAATCCCTAGTATGCACAATGAATTAGAGATTCTGGAAATGTACATATCTCACGGGAGCATTTTATGGAATATAGTTGATTTAAATACAGCTTAGTTCCTTGTAGTATATGGATAAGAAATGGAACTGAAACTGCTGTATAACAATCTTCGACATGCTTTTCTGCGACCCTGTAAGCACGTTTCTACAAGATGTATGACGAGCCCCGACTGCCTTCGTTGAATGGCAAGAAACAACATTCCTCCAAACCGACATCGTCCAGGTGTGTCTCGAATTTCACACACTCGCGTAGTTTACGTGTGGACATGCCTACTGAAGCAGAGGAACAGATATTGCTACACAGCAGAGTAATTTTATTGTACACGTAAAATGTACATGTAAAAGTTCTACCATGCGAGCTCTGAACAGAGGAGGCTAGCTATGGATCTGTGTGCCAATCGGAATGTCAACATTGCGTACTGCTACTGTGATGGTTCAGTACCGAGATGCAGGCAACCTGATGCATGTCGCAGCCGTCGTTCGCCGTTGCCTACTTGGACATCATGGATGAGAAGACTCCACCGCAGGTCATCGTTGATGACCCTTACCAGATTCAGCACATTTGCGCAGCCACCTGTCTGACTCTTGGACGTTCACTGTTGACTTGGATGGTCTGTGGTCGATGATCAAGTCCCAATCTTCACGGTAAGCGACATTGTGCATTATAGTGGGTTGTCCTGACCTGAGGAGGCGACAGGCTCTTAGCGATAGGGCTAAGGTGGAGCCGCACTGTATCACAGTATATCACAGAAATTCATAGCATGCGATGCCTTCTCGGCCTCCCGCTGCCGGCAGAACAGCTTCAATGTATAACTCCCTGGCCTTTACGTCAACATCCCATCTTTCTGGTAAGACATTAGCACTTCTTCGTGGCACACACTTATGCTTGGATACGGACTGTCGTTCTGAAGACACTTAATAGCTTCTTAAACTCAGCACAAGGCGTGATTGTTATTAAGATACCACTGTGTCACTGACGACTCCAGGCATAAACTGGACCACCAAGCCTCTTGCTCACAAAGTGAATCCAGCTAGCTGGTTCGCAACAAAGCTGTCTGAATTTGCTGCGACCTCAAGACCCCAGTGCCACTGGAGCTACACTTAAAAGCATCGACAGTCAGTACCAGCACAATGTCATGTGGTGAGTCAGCTATATATTTTTATGGCCTGTTCAGAGTATATGTGTACATATTTGTGCCACTCAAGCTACAAAGATATCAACAGCACCCTTATCGTGTCATTTGTTAAAACACAAGAGCCTACAGGTTTGTAATTTTCTGGGATAAATGTTGGGAAAACGTATTTAACGTCAGCTCATTTTAAGTTTTGTAACCGGTCGGAGGATCATTTGCTATGAACCATGACTGTACCAATCACGTTTAATACTTGTAGTAGATTTGAGCCTTTGGTATAGCGTTCATCCGAGTCCTGTGGGGCAAAAAATGCTGAAGAACGTCTGTCTGGCGTTTTGCGTAACTTACCATTGCCGTTTACAATCAGTAAAACTAGGGAAAATGCACACCCAACACATAAGCAACTATTCTGTTTGTGACCATGTCGCTACTGGTGAAACAAGTGCCACCTCTTGATTGTCACAGAGACAAAAGGCTCTGTAAACAAAAGCAGCAAATCAGTACCGAGATCTGAAGATGGTCATTGGTGACAGAAACCGGTAACCTGAGGGCCTAACAAATTTTTGAACATAAACGGAAATAGAGAAATTTATTGAAAATCTAAGAATAATGGTGCAGAATTAGGAGAAAAGAGCAAAATGTACGTAACTTAACGCTCATAAGGCAAAGAGTGAATGCTCTGTGCATAGCGTACAATTATGTATACAGTGTGGTCAGAAACAGTCTGAAAAGCTTTTGAGGCTGTTGCAGCGTAGGCTGTGATGAAAAATCACTGTTAAGAAAAAAATAGGATACGTAGCACCACTTGTAAGTTATTTAGAATTGAAGTTAGCGAGTCAGACCATTGAGTACACAAATCCAAGTGTCTCACCGATACAGTTAGTGTTAGCTGATTTCATCGCGTATAGCTAACTAACGAGGCTGCTCAGCCTTTTGCTCTGGTTTGATCTCTACTACCATCCCATGACGAATTTCTGTATCACTCGGTTTTAGGAAACCTAACGAAGAACGCATTTGGCGGCCATGAATTTGTGCAATCTACTGCCTGATTGGCTAACTTAAATGCTAATTAATTAGTAAAAGTTGTGAAGCGACACTTTTTTAATCAGTAATTATTCATCAGCGCTAATTATCTTTCAGCAATGCCAAAAGCTTTTTAGACTGTTTCTGAAAGCCCTTTATAATTGTATAGCTCTGATCAGAAGATATTTTAAGATAGAATGCAGGAGGAGTGTTACACAGCAGAAAAATTTTTTGTACACTTTTACACTTCTTTTTAAATTTCTGCCAGACGAGTTCAGAATATATAAGGCTAGCTCTGGGCTGATGTGTCAGTCGGAATGTCAACAACACATACCACACTTCCGACGGACGTCAGGGCAAGAAGCGAGCATTGCTTCACACCCTGCGTGTGAGGATGCAGAAACGTAACTGCCGAAGTGCTACTTAACAAGACAGTGCGAAGTAACACCTAGTAACTTCAGCATAGTAACACCACTTCAAAGTCAAATGTATAGAGGAAGACCCGAGCTCAACGACACGAATAATTATTGATTTACTATGGTAACGGGATCGATAAATGAGGGCACGTTTGCCCACACACCCAAACACACTGGGCCTGTGCAGAGATACGATCCTTTAAATAATAAAGCTTTTGAAGATCGAAGACCCAATCAGTCATGCTGCCATTCTGTCCGTGACACTAAAAACAGAATGGCAGTGTACTGAGTTTCAAGGTAACCAAGACATGCTGATGGGTGATGGTCTGCCAACTACCTGAGACTGACTTCAATACCAAGACGCAGGCAACCTGGTGCATACCATAGTCGTGGTAGGCTGTTGCTACCTACTGAGACATCACAGACATTTCTCCAGCCAGCTCTTTTCCAATACAGGTCATAGTAGATGAATCAATTATTCAAAAACAGTCTTAATCGCATTTATTATTATTATACCGCCAACTGGTTTCAACCCGACTTAGGGGTCATCTTCTGGGCGTTTACGCCATTGGTCGACTGCTGGTGGTGTCACTCCCGTCTACATAATTGATTAATCATACTAATCGCTGCTTCACAACCATGTTGTCCAAAAATCATCGTAGATGAGCTGTAAACCGTAATCTGCATGCAAACCAGGAGTAGTGCGGTCATGCACCCACCTTGGTTGGCTTGTGTATCCATGTGGATACCCAGCTTCTGGCCTTCATGAAAACCGACGTCCTGCACCACATGCGGTAGCCCTCGGAATGGGCAAATAACACCCCAGACATTTTCTAAGAAAAACAATAACATGGGAAGTTTTGACCCCGAGGTTGTTCTACAACATTCACCGTTTAATTTCACACCAAATGCATAATTACGTATTATAACCATTCAGAAGACAGCCAATTTAGTTAAACAAGTAATCAATTAAAGAGAGGTACTTTCAGCTATAAGTTAACACACAATCTCGAAACGATGCAATATGACTAATTACTAGCATCAAAGTCAAGATTCATAGGTAGGTTAATTCATAGGCTGGTTAATTATTAGAATGAAACTGTACATAAAAATTTCCTTCTCTTTAAAGCAAGTCAAATTCATTTACTGCAGAAAACCAGCCCCTGAGGCACAAACATACAAATAAAAGTTGTACACTTCATGAAACTTAACTGGATCAAATTTTCAAGGATAATTAATATTTGACCAACCTTATTAATTCTCAGAAACATGAGTTAGACAAACATATTTCCTAGAAGGGCTCGGTGCATAAAACTATAAATCAACAGAGTATGAGACACGATACAAAAATGTAAAACAGTGCAGTAAATAACTTCATGGAACATGATAAATTAAATTCAAATGGATCAAATAGCTCTGGGCGCTATGGGAAAGTGCTGTGGTCACCGGTTCCCTAGAACTTAGAAATACTTAAACCTAACTAACCTAAGGTCATCACACACATCCATGCCCGAGGCAGGATTCGAACCTACGACCGTAGTGGTCACGCGGCTCCAGACCGTAACGCCTAGAACCGCACGGCTTCTCCGGCCGGCATGATAAATTAAGTTTTAGTTATTACACGAATTATTGAATGCTCTGGGCCAGTTTCAAACCACAGTGAAGAAAAACTTAACTTTGCCCATTAGTTTCGAGGACTAATTGCAACAGCACAATATACAGAGGGAGCCCCTGGGATTGTCACATACAACAAGGAATGTCGCCTGATGTATAGGTATCCCTTGCGAATGGTGGTTGTGCGGACTGGCCAGAGCGATCCTCTCAGCAACCTAGTGTGGACGGTTGACGCAAGCAAGTAAGTACATACAACTGGGGTGGGATACGGACCTAGGATACAAAAACTTATTACTCGAGCTACCAGAGGAAAAATTCATTTTAGTTGCACACTGGGGTTGGTCTACTCTGAGGTATAGTATAAAAAATTAATTTTCATGAACCTTGCACAAGGCCATTAGCTTGGGACTGACAGAAGTTTAAGCAATCGCCCTAAATATCTGGGTTGGTATCTTCAAACCTGCATAACGTGAATGAGCTCACAAACAGAACAATATGAAATTAACCTGCTCACTAGACAGTACAAGATATTTACAGAAGGAAACTTAAATATATATTATGCAATAAAATGTTAAGTAGGTTACAAATTTACATTAGCGATACCTGCAAAGATGCCCAGCATGCCACACTATTTCCAGTCTTAAAACAAGGAAAATGAAGCTTAAATATCTTAAAATTAACTACTATCCCAGCGGTGAACACACGAGCAAATAACAAATCAGATACAGCCAGAAGAACAAAGGTACAGTAGCGTAACCTTAGATTAAACTTAGCAGTCTACGTGGGCAACACTAGGACACGCCAAGATTTCCATCAGTTTCATGATAAATACATGAATCTAAAACATGCAGGTGTAAACCTGTCACAGTGCGCATGGCCGCACACAAAGTAGGCGAGCCCGCATTCACGCTTGCAGTTCACATGCAGCAGGAAGCAATTGCAATGATTCGATCCAGATTTCAGAACAAAAATACCCTTGCTTTCAGAATGTCGGCTTCTTTCTCCGAAAATACGGTTTTAATGGACAAATGAAAGGCTGCCGAAATCTGATCTGCCCGTCGCTTACGCGCAACGAAAATACGGCACAACCGCAAGGATAGACACCTAGCACAATGCTGCCATGCCCTACATCTGCAAAGCTACCACCGGCCAAACAGTGCACACTTTCTTGTAGACAATCTCGCCAAGCTCAGTGCAATCGCCTCAGTGACGCTACGCCAACTCACCTTCGCTTTCCCCGCCTTCCATCCCGGAGCGTTACCTAGCAACAGCCGGCCGCTGTGGCCGAGCGGTTCTAGGTGCTTCAGTCCCGAACCGTGCTGCTGCTACAGTGCCAGGTTCGAATCCTGCCTCGGTCTTGGATGTGTGTGTGTTGTCCTTAGGTTAGTTAGGTTAAAGTAGTTCTAAGTCTAGGGGACTGATGACCTCAGCTCCCATAGTGCTTAGAGCCATTTGAACCATTTGATTTTGGATACCTAGCAACACCACGCGGCACCGAACCAAAGATACGCAAGCAGTGATGGATGAGACACGCCGCCATGGCCCAGTCCTCAGCCGAGCGCACGATGGGCTGTCAAAGGGTACTGAAGTGTAAGTCGCACTGTGGCGCCAAAGGTCGGGGCAGGCGGCGCCTTCTCGGCCGGCAGCTGCTACCAGCACAGCACTCAGCTCTGGCGCACTGGCATCCAGGGAAACACTGGTCCTTGGCACCTGCGTACGCCCGTCACCGACCTCCGCCCTGGGGACAGTATTTGACTGTCAAAACTCAACATAAGGAAGAAATGTTTTTGGAGATACCACTGTGTCACTGACGCCTCCGGGCATAAATTAGACTACTCACCATCGCTCCGTGCCCAGCCCCCAGCAAACAATGGCACTTTAGCTCCCCGTGACGCGACCGTCTGATGCGATATGGCGTCGCCATGCCGAGAGCAGGAGAGTTAATCTTCGATCTCGGATCGGCGTGAGAAAGAAAGTGAGAAAGTAGAAAGAATAAATTAGTATTACATTGTCCGGAACAGAACAGAGAGAAAGAGGAATAATTTATATGGCTGATGAAAAAATTGGAGCAACGTAATCCACAAGTTTAGCGCAAGAAGCTACTGTACATTTCAAAAGGTATGCTTTGGTTGAACTAATTAAGAACCAAGAAGACTCGTGAGTTACGCAGTATAAACAATAACCATAGTGCTACTACAATCAGAAATCGTAGATCACATCATAAGTACGAGGACGTTCAGAAAAGCAAGGCCTCCAAATATTTGGTGTGAAAGATCATAATACTATCCAAATAAAACAAACATTAATATTCTACATATTTATTTCTGCCAATGAGAGACCAGTTTGTTGGAAAAGTCACTCTAGAATGTTTGACTTTGTTGATGGAGCCACAACTTCACCTGTACTTGTAAATCAGTGTCAGAGCGAAGATCTCGAGGGTGTTACTTAATCTTTTAAAACAGATGAAAATCTGACGGGGCTCAGTCGGGACTGAAAGGACGATGATCGATGACAGTAGGCCGAAGGCGACAGTTTGTTGCGGGTGTCGCAGTTTCATGCGTGATCTTGGCACAGTCATGTTCAAATTGAAGGTGCTCCATGTATGGAAGAACTATAATTCGGAACTCGTTTTCAGAATGCTGTTTCTCGCACAATGCAATAGCTGCGTTACACAACGTCATGTTACACTCTACAATTCTGAGACCTCTCGCGGCAGAGGGCATCTAGTGTGTAGACGTGAAGTATAAAGATTTAGAATCCCCAGAATGAGATATTCACACTGCAGCGGAGTGTGCGCTGATATGAAACTTCCTGGCAGATTAAAACTGTGTGCCCAACCGAGACTCGAACTCGGGACCTTTGCCTTTCGCCGGCAAGTGCTCTACCATCTGAGCTACCGAAGCACGACTCACGGACGGTACTCACAGCTTTACTTCTGCCAGTATCTCGCCTCCTACCTTCCGAACTTTACAGAAGTTCTCCTGCGAACCTTGCTGAACCAGCACACCTAAAAGAAAGGATATAGCGGAGACATGGCTTAGCCACAGCCTGGGGGATGTTTCCAGAATGAGATATTCACTCTGCCAGAAAGTTTCATATCAGCGCACACTCCGCTGCGGAGTGAATATCTCATTCTGGAAACATCCCCCAGGCTGTGGCTTAGCCATGTCTCCGCTATATCCTTTCTTTCAGGAGTGCTGGTTCTGCAAGGTTCGCAGGAGAACTTCTGTAAAGTTTGGAAGGTAGGAGGCGAGATACTGGCAGAAGTAAAGCTGTGAGTACCGGGCGTCAGTCGTGCTTCGGTAGCTCAGATTGTAGAGCACTTGCCCGCGAAAGGCAAAGGTCCCGAGGTCGATTCTCGGTCGGGCACACAGTTTTAATCTGCCAGGAAGTTTCAAAGATGTAAAATGTTAATAATGTTTCTCTTTCAAAAGCTGTATGAAATTATGAGACATTACTTTTCAGGACTCCCTCGTTAATAACAGTAATAGAGACACAACAAGGACGATGTGACAAGGAAAAAAAAAAAAGGAAATCACAGGTAATGCTAATACAACGTATTTTTCAAAGAATAGCTGATATCTCACTTATATAGTAACAAGGCAAAATAAGCAGTTTTGTGTATACGCTTTGGTTAGTGCTGTTGTTATTTCATGCATACTATGATGACACTGAGCGATCATAATACAAAATTAGAACGAACTTTTGATTTGCGTGAGTTTTAATAGTCAAATAATTTTTTCTATTTTTGTCGGTGCTACTGTTGTACTTTCTAGTATCGTCGTCTGCTTGTTTGTGACTTTTATATGTTGCTCAACATAGTTGGAGACTTTGATCACTGAAAGAAAATATTACCCGGACTTTTCAAAAACCGTGTTCAAAGAATGTGATGAAAATGTTTTTATTTTATGTTTTACAATAACATTATTTTTGCTAACTGCATTGTTGGTGAGTATTCTGCCATCATTGCACTGATGGTAAAGGCAGAAATAGATAATGGGAAGTTCAAAACGCATCCGATCTTCTCTTTATGGGATCATTCTTTTCGCTGAATTTTGTTTCTGCGGGCTAAAAATCTCTATCGTATTTTGGTATTTCACGAACTTCGTAATCAATGGCTTACACTCGGTAGCACCTGATACTCTTTGTCCCATCCAAACACTCCTGCCAGAATCCAGCACCATCTTACTAATAACTCTTGCATAACAGGTGTGAGTAGATTGTCTGTGTCGTCTGCCTTTCATCTCTTTCGCCCATAAGCGTATGCTTCTTCTTTGAACTGTTATCGTTCGTTTGTCGTAATAATTTTCCTTACAAGTCCCGCATCCATTTTGCGTACCCTGACAGATTACTATTTTAAGAATGTTTGCGACAGTTTCACGGACGTTTGTTAGGACTGCTACTATTTCGGGGTCTGCTATAGCTAGCAAATGTATTCCGCGTAGCTGGGTACTGACGTCAGCGCGATCCAGTTCCGCTATAACTGGAACCGAGGGGTTGGCTTCCGCCGCTTTTTCGCCCACGCACAAGAAGCGGGGCGTCTTCCCAGTTACCGTTTTTCCCAGGTTAGCTGTTGTTGGAACTAGGAAAGTATTCGGCAAACAAGAAGTACACCACTGTTAACACAAGTTCCTATTGCACAAAACATTGGCACTCGAAGACATATCTTCGGTTTCTACGAAAATGTGTGAATCTAACTTAATACTTGCTACCTCATAGTTGACATTTAGCATAACATCTATAAGCATACGTTAACAATTGAAAATAAGCGTCTCTCGTTTGCGGACTAATTAAAAGCTTGGAGCTTTAATTTTGCTTAAAAACACGAAATGTGGTGTTAGTTTTGCTACAGATGTTCGCTTAGAAACATTCTTTTTAGAACTGTAACGTAAATGTGACGCTCACTAACTTAATTATTTGCGCAATGTCGACAAGTGCTATGTTACAATTTAGTCCATCCATGAAATGATCTGATGTTCAACACTGGATTCCAGTTTCTCACGGTAACAGCCACGGTTTAGGTCAAAGGTTCCTGTTACAATGAGACACCCTCATTTACCCAATAGCCTTATCAGGCAGGGATAGCAAGTGGATGTATATTGATGGCTCCGTTTGCCCTTGGGGCGGGTAACTGCCCCTACAGTCGGAAGAACCAGTAATCACAACGGCAAGGTGATGCTGAAGACTATACAAACGTCAGCATTAAAGAGTCATAATGGGTATGCACAGTAGTCGTGACCTGCTATAGGTAGTCATGATGATTCCCCACTGAAAAACTTTTCCCGAATATTACAGCGTTAATATTTCGCGGAAGAGACTGTCAAAAGGCCAGACGCAATTTGAAAACATTGAAAAGTTAAAAAAATAATTTCCGGGTGCACCGAAACCTAAAATCAGTGACTTCACAGTGCACTAAATAAATCTCCTACCATTGCTTTATCTGACTCCTCAATACAGTGATCCTGATTTGGTATCTTTTGCATAGTACAAACACCTCACATACACTTCTTTGGCAGTCCAATAATGTAACTGCATGATCAATACTCCCAGTTTGAACAGGCTCCGAATCAAAAGACAACTCACATCTGGTGAGAAACGTAACTCTTAATTGTTCTGTTTTTCGCTCTTGCAATGCACAGGTTGAACTGGGCACTCTCTGTTGTCAGTGAGGGTTTAATATTGCCAATAACTTCTATTATTTCATTGGGTGCAGTTCCAAACGGTAAGCAGTAAATGCGACCATGCTTATGAATTTTGCAGAATTAGGAAGATACAAATTATTATTCCAATAAAAGTTAAATACTTTTTAAACGGATTTCCTGTATTTTTGACCAATCCGAGACGTGAAAACAATTATTAACGTTCATTTATAAAACATTTTCAACGAGCAGTTGTGACAATGGCTTCAACTCTTCAGTTAATTAAATGCAATGGTCAAGCCGTAATAATGCTGTTAACGTAAGTCAGAAATTCTGGTTGTAATGTAGTCACAATTTGAATGAAATGGTGTACAGATGTTCCATCAGCATTCAGCTTACCTTCTGGTCAGAAAAGCATGCGTGGGCGGAAGGAGAATGTTGTTCACCGTAGTGACGAAGTAATTTGGCGCTGAACGTAGAAACCATACTAGAAACTAGCTATCTTTGCTGATGGTTCAATGAACCCTATGTTGACTGGTTTAGTACTGATGACGAAGTACAACTCCGTAAATTCATGAGAAAACGAAAATGATAGCAAGGAATTTTTTATGATTACAAATACATTCGGATATAAGAAGACACATAATTATTACTAAAATACAGTCAAACCAAGATGGCACGCATAGCATTAGTGGACAAAAAAAGTGATACAAAATGCTGGAATACGTTAAACATACAAGTCAGTCCCTCTCAACTCCTACGAGTTGTCTGGCCTGCTTTCTCTGGTGTTTCGGCAAGTACATGCAGTTTCGTTTATGCAATCGGTAGCAAGACTTCCAGCATCGATGGAAAGCACTGGTTTGTTTCGTGTTACAAACAAGATGATTATGAAATCGGAGTTTTACTGTACCACCCGATAGACCAATTCCAAACTACGATAGTGTAACATTCTTTTCATTGTTCGGTATTAACAGGGAGATTTAACGAGCCCTTTATTTGCGCTGTCAGCTCCCGCCGTTCAACAACGCTGCACATTCGTTGCCAGGGTACTGGTTATTCTTCGTGTATTAATGGTTCAAATGGCTCTGAGCACTATGGGACTCAACTGCTGAGGTCATTAGTCCCCTAGAACTTAGAACTAGTTAAACCTAACTAACCTAAGGACATCACAAACATCCATGCCCGAGGCAGGATTCGAACCTGCGACCGTAGCGGTCTTGCGGTTCCAGACTGCAGCGCCTTTAACCGCACGGCCACTTCGGCCGGCTATTAATGTTTTTGTTAATATATACTGATATTACGTATTTCGAACTGGATTCATTTGAGACACTTTTTCTTATGAACATGTAAATACAAGTTTTCTGTATCATTTAGTTTTCAACGGGAAACAAACCGACGTTTTCCGTCGACGCTGAGCGTCACAGATCGATCGAGTGTTGATTGAACGTCGTAGGCTAGGCATGTGATGAGTTTAAATGCTTTTATACTCTGTTGGGTTAATAGAAAACCAAGCGTCCACTTTGGATCGAAGGCAACCCTTCCCACAAAGCCACATAAGTAACATTTTAAAAAAATCGGTCTCTTAAGCCCAGGATGATTCCATGAAACATTTCCTTTTCCAGTCTGAATATCAAGCAGGAAAATAGGTACACTTTAACGGCACGATAAGTGAGAGTGACCAATAGACCCTGTATGAAAATGTTCTCAAGTTCTACACAGTCGTAACGCTTCTTACCATACCATAGCGCCACAAACCATTAAAACCATATGGTCAGTTGTGAATGAAGTGTCTGGTCAGCAGCACAAGGTTGACGATATAAAATCGGTTTGCAGTAAAAATATTTCTGTTACTGATCAATCAGATGAATGTACAGTATTAAACAATCTTATTATGAGCATTGCTGGTGAATTAAAGAAAAATGTAGTTTCTGCAGGAAATCATATTACTCTCTTGGCAAATACCTTTAAGGAGGTTGATGTCTGAAATACTCCTCTGTGATACAGACAAGAGGGAAATTGAGTCAATAATTAAATCACTGAAGATTAAGGCCTCTCATGGATATGATGGAGCCCCTAGCAGAATATTAAAGTCCTGTGCTGCACATGTTATCCATGTATTTAGCTATATTTGTAACTTTTCCTTTGGGAATGGTCAATTTCCTGAGCTATTAAAGTACCCCGTAGTAAATCCGCTTTATAAAAAGAGAGAAATTGATAGTATAGATAATTTACACCTATTTCTATGCGATCAGTGTTTGCTAAAGTTATTGAAAAGGCTGTGTATGTTAGGATAACTGATCATTTTATATCACACGATTTGCTATCAAACGCAAAGTTCGGCTTCAGAAGTCGTTTAATAACTGAAAATGCTATAGTCTCTTTTCTCTGTGAGGTACTGGATGGGTTAAACTAAAGGTTTCGAACGCTTGGCATATTTTTTGATGTAACTAGGGCATTTGATTATGTTGATTATAATATACTGCTCCAGAAGTTAGACCATTACGGAATATGGGGAGTAGCTTACAGTTGGTTCACCTCTTTCTTTAGCAAGAGGCAGCAAAAGGTCTTTATTTGCAATGATGAAAACGGCTGTCATGTGGGGTCAGAATGGGGTACTGTCAAGTCGAGGCGGGGGGGGGGGGGTTGCCCCAGGGATCAGTGTTGGGGCCACTCCTGTTTTATATTTATATAAATGATATGCCCTGTAGTATTATGGGTAACTCTAAAATATTTCTGTTTGCTGATGACACTAGCTTGGTAGTAAAGGATGTTGTGTGCAACATTGGCTCTGTTTCACATAGTGCAGTACATGACCTAAGTTCATGGCCTGTAGAAACTAAACCAACGCTAAATCACAGTAAGATTCAGTTATATACAGTTTGTAACACACAATACAACTAAACCTGGCGTTTTAATTTCACAGAACGGACATATGATCAGTGAAACTGAACAGTTCAAATTTCTAGGTGTTCAGATACGTAGTAAGCTGTTGTGTGAAAGATCACGTTCAGGATCTTGTTCAAAGACTTAATACTGCCATTTTTACTATTCGAACGATATCTGAAGTTACTGATCGTTCCACACCAGAAATTAGTCTTCTTTGCTAATTTTCATTCGCTTATGTCGTATGGTATTATATTCTCGGGTAACTCTTCCCATTCTAAAAGATTATTTTTGGCAATAAGTGGTGTAAGTTCACGAACCTCTTGTCGACCCCTGTTCACGAGCCTGGGTATTTTGACACTGGCCTTTCAATATATATATTCCTTACTGTCTTTTCCTGTTAAGAAGAATAAGCAGCTTTCACTCGGTTAATAGTCGGCAGAAATGAAACCTGCATTTGGATCGGACTTCCTTAACTCTTGTACAGAAAGGTGTGCAATATCCTGCTGCATCCATTTTCAGTAAGCTACCACTCGAATTCAAAAATGTTAGCAATTTTGCTTTCAAATCGAAACTGAAGAGTTTCCTCATGGGTCACTCCTTCTAATCTGTCGAGGAGTTCCTGAAAAAATTTATCTGATTCTTATTGTATTGTTGATTGCGTTTACTTAAACTAATGGACTAACTTTTTTCGGGTTCATAAACATTTATTTTTATCTGTTATTACTTTTATGTTGTAATTTCATGTTCTGACACTTCCATGACCTTGGAGATTTGCTCCTTAATTTGGTCCCACGGAACTTGACGTGTAAATAAATAACAATAAATAAAATACATAATCAGCGACCGACTCCAGCAAGCAGACAAGACGTGAATAGATTTCGACGCGCTTTGTCGCTTTCAAAACATACCGTCCACCGCAAGTCATATGGTGCACTCGAACCTGACAGACCCATGGAAACGTAAAATCAGAGAGTGACTTGCGGTTGCCTTATTGTGACGTGTGAAATACATCCATGCATGCAGAAATCGAAAGTTCAGAACAGAATGTATCTCTGAAACGTTATCGCGAGTTAACAAAATTGTTCAAATATGATGGAAATCTTATGGGACTTAACTGCTAAGGTTATCCGGCCGTAAGCTTACACACTACGTAACCTAAATTATCCTAATGACCAACACACACACGCATGCCCGAGGGAGGACTCGAACCTCCGCCAGGACCAGTCACACAGTCCATGACTGCAGCGCCTTAGACCGCACGGCTAATCCCGCGCGGCGTCGAGTTAATAACGAGCGAAATAATTCAGTAGTGACAGTTACAAATGTGACAGAAAACTTTCACAGAATATGTGGAATGTCATCTATTCTAGACGAGGCCACAAGGCACATGAAAAACTAAAGTACGATAACACTGTTGTAATAGGATACAAAATTTAGTTATGCTTGATTGAATCTGCCTGGTGTGTAGTTATCATTGCTCACTTAGCAACTTAATAATGATATTCATGTAATATGTCATGTGTTCTTTGAGAACGACGAAGTTTGTTGACTCTTGATATGACTGTATTTGTCAATGCTCGTAGTTCGAACATAGTGTGAAATATCACAGGGTTTGATTACAGTTTCGAAATTTGATGTTCTTTATACACGCCAGCAGCTTTCCAACAGTGGTAGTACCGGGTCCCCTTTAGATCACCGAAGATAATCAATGTCGAGCTTGGTTAGAACTCGGAATGGTTGGCGCCAGGGCCCGGCGAGCGCTGTTGGCAAGCCGGGTGAACTCAGCCCCTGTGACGTCTATTGAGAAGATACTTGTCTGAGACGTAGTGGCACCGGTCACGAACGCTAACGACGGAAGGTACATCGATGTGCTGACCATATGCCCCTCCAATGCGCATCCACTGATGCCTTTCAGCTGAGGATGACATGGCGGTCGTCAGTACGGATGGCCTTCCGTGGCCTGATCAGCACAGTTTATTTAATTTTCTTTAGACAAAAAGTAATATTCTTGTAACATAATGCGTTTCAGACGGAGTTAAGTGGTTAGCAAATACCGCGCTTTTGGAAGCTTAGCTCCAGTCGATGGAATAGTATGTATCTATAGTAAATTTTGCGAGGTCTTAACTGATGTTGCACAATACATCTACTTCAAATTCCTTGTTTTGGCTACATGCTACTGTAAAAGGAAACATGAAGCTTAGATGCAAAGCGTACCCATAGAGCAGATGTTTCGCTATTCAGGACAATACGTAACATGCGGCATATAGTATTTCTTTTAGCGTTCACTGTCCATAAAACCACAAATATCATGCATTCATCACAGGCATCCCACTGCCAGTCGAACTCTACACAACAATGCGAAAAATATTGACACAGTATGAAGTCAAAAGGTCAAATGTATTCAGAAACACTGTGTACAAGATGATCCCCGAAGCGACGAAGATGACGCTGAGACAAGTAATTTAATATAAGACACATGCGGTTACAAAAGCCGGGTAATGCCCCAAAAATTGATGAGATATGTGTAACATGTGACGTCACCAGATGACAGAACTCGCCGCACGTACAATGGCTGGAATTGAGGGTTAATGAATGATTGTGCGTTGCAACACTTGCATTCGAACGAACAGGGCATATTTCGATCACATTTTGTCAATGTCATCTGTTGCAATTGTAGAGGTTACAAAATTATTGTGCTCCCTGTAACCATCTAAAAGCTATTCTTATTAAGTGTTCATTTCTTTTTTTCTCCTTTTTGTTTACAGACACTAGTTTGTCAAATGAACATAGATCATTTGCTGGTAACTACGCATTTCGGAAGCTTATATTCATTTAATTGACACACAATACAGTAGATTTTTGTTGTACCTGTCAATCAGACGCAAGACTCAAACCATAAGCCACAAAGTCGAGCGCACGTGGCCCAGAGCCACAGCGACGTGAATACTTGACTTCCGGTGCGACGATGCGTGATAGACCAATACGCTCAACCGCTGCACTTGCGACGAGGTACGTCATTTGTTGACGTCACATGTTCAACACTTGGCATCCGCTTTTGGGGTCTATCTCGACATTTGCGGCCCCATGTGTCTCATTGTAAATTACTTGTCTTAGCATCATCTACGTCGGTTCGGATGTTTTTAAACGATCCTAAGGATCACCCTGCGTAGTGCTCGAAGAACTCTCTGTAGCAGCCTGCACTCCGTAAATCGTGCAGTCCCTACCCGTACTCTTAATATAAATCGACCCAAAAGATTAATAGTCATTGTATCATAGGAGCAAACTACTTGCTCAGGAGCGCGATAGGTGCTTGCACAGTATACTAGGTTTGTTATCAAATGGTTCAAATGGCTCTGAGCACTATGGAACTCAACTGCTGAGGTCATTAGTCCCCTAGAACTTAGAACTAGTTAAACTTAACTAACCTAAGGACATCATAAACATCCATGCCCGAGGCAGGATTCGAACCTGCGACCGTAGTTGTCTTGCGGTTCCAGACTGCAGCGCCTTTAACTGCACGGCCACTTCGGCCGGCTAGGTTTGTTATCGATCACGAGGTTACAGAGGTCAAGGATCACACTTTATTAATAATTATAGTACAAAGTGAAGTCTCCAGTGACAGTTACATTTTCAGCTGGCACACCAAGCCCTTTCATCCATACATGTATTTTTTCATCATTACTAACTTTTCTACAGGAGCGTCTATACAATGTAGATGGCATATTACTATAAACATAACTAGGTCTGTTTTGAGTCTACGGATCAATTCCACAATGCCAAGTCTTGTAGGCGATGACATCTCGATCGGCGAAAGATTCAAGTCCAGGAAGGGAAGCGTTTTCACAACGAACGAAGTTTATTCTCGAGGCAAATAATATGTTTGTAGACAGACATGCGGTGGCGGCGTTGACGACACACACGACGACGAGGCATAGTGCTTCAATGCTGTTGCAGATAGAGCTCACAGCCGAGTGATTCGGCTGGCGTGCACTGCCCGCTTATATAGGGAGCAAGTGACCTTGATTACGTAAGCGGCTGATAACGGACTTAGACTGTGCACGCACCAGCCTGAGAGTGTTATTCCGGACGCGCGCTATAAGTCTCTCTAGTAGCGCTCTCCGCTGGTGCGTCCGGGCCTTATCACGTGGCGCCGAGACAAGTTGCTTCACCAACTCGCCAGCCGCTCAGCGGGCAGTGCGGCACTATGTTTTGGAATTTTTTCACACTGTTGCATCCTTGAGCCGCCAGTGCGCGATGTACGACTAACGGTTACAGAGGCTATTGGAACAAAGTAGCTGCTCAGGAGCGCGATAGGTGTTTGCACAGTATACTAGGTCTGTTATCGATCACCGGCGACGTAAGTCGTGACAGTGACATTGGCTGTGTGGTTCAGTCGGTTGTAAGGGATCAGCACTGTAAGATGTGTCGTTCTGAAACAGTGACATAATGGAGGTAGGTAGCTCTCGCGTTTGGACGTAAACCTGACCAAACTGTGAACGATGTTGCCCCAAATTCTTGATGTATCAGCGTGAACTGTCCCACTTATCTACAAGGAACAGTGTACCATTTGAAGCTATATAAGGCGGAGTAACAACAGTGGTCGCCAAAAGAACATAACCGACGTGAACCAGATACGAGCGTCTCACCCTGTCACGGGCAAACGGTTTCAAACCCGGCAGGAATTGCTGCTGTTAGTGTATGCACTGCCACCTCAGCAAGTCACCGAGTGAACTCTGTGAAGGGAACCGCTTGCAATTGCCCTTCGTAGTTGATACACTGCAAAGGGATGAAGTATAAAAGTGGCATGTAGCGCTACAAGTCTTCAGTGGGCTCAACGAGCGTTGTCTTTACTTCTAAGTTCTGCGATGAGTGCGTCGTGAACACTACCGTCGTTCAAGATGACAGCGTCCATAAGGATGCACGCTTACGATCCTAGTTTGGCGAATACTCGAGCACCTCGACTGGTCTGCCAAATCACCCGACCTTTATCACGTAGAAATACGGCAGATGACATGTATCAAACACCGTCCCTGCTATAGCTCCACAGGATATAATCACCAATCATTGGCTTGAGCCGTATTTGGCATAGATAAAGAACCTTTCCTTCTCTCCACCTAGTCCATTTAACGTCATTATCAAAGCCAGATGCAGTAGTATGCGCTATTAGAGCTTCGTCCCCAGAGCGTCACTAATTTCTGCTAGTGTTAAGATGCAGTACCGTAAGAGATAATACGTTCGTCTGCCTCGACAGCAAGTGGGTAACCAATTTAAGTGACACCCACTTAAGGGGGACCAGTGACCTATGGCACACTAGTGAGCTTGATATATTTGAAGCACGTAACAGCCTATCATCACGAAGACGTTTTCCGTTATATCAGTGTGACGTGCCCCACTTCGGTGATTTTGTCAGCAGAAATAGCAAATAAGCGTAAAATCTCATTTGATAAAATTTGTTTTATGCTTAAATACTTTATGCGAATTTTTTCCCAGGGACAATACTCCCTTTGCCATTTGGATGTGTGTTCGTGACTCAGGGAAATTATGATGACTGGGCGCGAACCATTTGAATGCACCGTAAGCATCCTTACAATATGGTCAAAAAAAAAAAAAAAAAAAAAACGTTTTCCACCTAGAGAGAAGAGCTTCCGAGGCAATCATGCGGCTCCGAGTCACTCAAAGGACGTACGTGGCGACCTATGCTGTCTCTAAAAATTGGTATTTTGGAAGTCATAGTCCCACAAACACAACAATAAATTGAAACATTAGAACAACTCTATTATGACAACGAGACGTAAGTCGAGGTATATGGTAACTTACCAAATAGTTACATATTTCGTTGTGTCCTGCCTCTGCATTCGCATTCTGCAGGCTTCAAACTAACCAAGAGCCTGATTCCGTCAAAGATCGGACGAGAGCAGAATAGCACAGAAACTTTTAAATTTCGTAGTATAAAATTCATCTAATCAATCGATCGGGCTGTCGTTCACAGCATCTTCATTCGTATCGAGTCATGGACCAAATGTGCAGACGAGAATGGAAACGTAATGTCATATTTAATGACCTGCTTTAGGGTTACAAATTCAGCGCTTTCTTCCTAACTCGTAAGAATATCTGTTTCATGCCATATGCAACTGAATATTAATTAGTATCTTAAGAAATCTCCGTTACCTCATTGTTTGGCTCGTATCAGTGTACTGCAGCGAAACCTAGCATTAGAACTATTCCATTTGGATTTTTAAGATGCGTTGTATGTTTTGAAAATACTTTCAAGCCAAAGACAGAGATTTAGGAACCAGGTTTTAAATTGTAAGACATTTCCAGGGGCAGATGTCGACTCTGACCACAATCTATTGGTTATGAACTGTAGATTAAAACTGAAGAAACTGAAAAGGTGGGAATTTAAGGAGATAGGACTTGAATAAACTGACTAAACCAGAGGTTGTACAGAGTTTCAGGGAGAGAATAAGGGAACAATTGACAGGAATGGGGGAAAGAAATACGGTAGAAGAATAATGGATAGCTCTGAGGGATGAAGTAGTGAAGGCAGCAGAGGATCAAGCAAGTAAAAAGACGAAGGCTAGTAGAAATCCTTGGGTAACAGAAGAAATATTGAATTTAATTGATGAAAGGAGAAAATATAAAAACGCAGTAAATGAAGCAGGCAAAAAGGAATATAAACTTCCTAAAAATGAGATCGACAGGAAGTGCAAAATGGCTAAGCAGAGATGGCTAGAGGACAAATGTAAGGATGTAGAGGCTTATCTCACTAGGGGTAAGATAGATACTGCCTACAGGAAAATTAAAGAGACCTTTGGAGAAAAGGGAGCCGCTTGTAAGAATATCAAGAGGTCAGATGGAAACCCAGTTCTAAGCAAAGAAAGGATAGCAGAAAGGTGGAAGGAGTATATAGAGGGTCTATACAAGGGCGATGTACTTGAGAATATTATGGAAATGGAAGAGGATGTAGATGAAGATGAAATGGGAGATACGATACTGCGTGAAGAGTTTGACAGAGCACTGAAAGACCTGAGTCGAAACAAGGCCTCGGGAGTAGACAACATTCCATTGGAACTACAGACGGCCTTGGGAGAGCCAGTCCTGACAAAACTCTACCATCTGGTGAGCAAGATGTATGAGACAGGCGAAATGCCCTCAGACTTCAAGATGAATATAATAATTCCAATACCAAAGAAAGCATGTGTTGACAGATGTGAAAATTACCGAACTATCAGTTTAATAAGCCACAACTGCAAAATACTAACGCGAATTCTTTACAGACGAATGGAAAAGCTGGTAGAAGCCGACCTCGGCAAAGATCAGTTTGGATTCCGTAGAAATGTTGGAACACGTGAGGCAATATTGACCCTACGACTTATCTTAGAAAATAGATTAAGGAAATGCAAACCTACATTCCTAGCAGTTGTAGACTTAGAGAAAGCTTTTGACAGTGTTGACTGGAATACTCTGTTTCAAATTCTAAAGGTGGCAGGGTAAAATACAGGGAGCGAAAGGCTATTTACAATTTGTACAGAAACCAGATGGCAGTTATAAGAGTCGAGGGGCATGACAGGGAAGCAGTGGTTGGGAAGGGAGTGAGACAGGGTTGTAGCCTCTCCCCGATGTTATTCAATGTTTATACTGAGCAAGCAGTGAAGGAAACAAAAGAAAAATTCGGAGTAGGTATTAATGTCCATGGACAAGAAATAAAAACGTTGAGGTTCGCCGATGACATTGTAATTCTGTAAGAGACAGCAAAGGACTTGGAAGAGCAGTTGAACGGAATGGACGTGTCTTGAAAGGAGGATATAAGATGAACATCAACAAAAGCAAAACGAGGATAATGGAATATAGTCGAATTAAGTCGGGTGATGCTGAGGGAATTAGATTAGGAAATGAGACAAAGTGGTAAAGGAGTTTTGCTGTCTGGGGAGCAAAATATCTGATGATGGTCGAAGTAGAGAGGATATAAAATGCAGACTGGCAATGGCAAGTAAAGCGTTTCTGGAGAAGAGAAATTTGTTAACATCGAGTATGGATTTAAGTGTCAGGAAGTCGTTTCTGAAAGTATTTGAATGGAGTGTAGCCATGTATGGAAGTGAAACATGGACGATAAATAGTTTAGACAAGAAGGGAATAGAAGCTTTCGAAATGTGGTGCTACAGGAGAATGCTGAAGATTGGATGGGTAGATCACAAAACTAATGAGAATGTATTGAATAGAATTGGGGGGAAGAGGAGTTTGTGGCCCAACTTAACAAGAAGAAGGGACCGGTTGGTATGACATGTTCTGTGGCATCAAGGGATCACAAATTTAGCATTGGAGGGCAGCGTGGAGGGTAAATATCGTAGAGGGAGACCAAGTGATGATTACACTAAGCAGATTCAGAAGGATGTTGGTTGCAGTAAGTACTGGGAGATGAAGAAGCTTGCACAGGACAGAGTAGCATGGAGAGCTGCATCAAACCAGTCTCAGGACTGAAGACAACAACAACAAGAACAACAACGACGTTCGTCGATTAATTTCCACACTGTGGGTCACAAAATACACTCCTGGAAATTGAAATAAGAACACCGTGAATTCATTGTCCCAGGAAGGGGAAACTTTATTGACACATTCCTGGGGTCAGATACATCACATGATCACACTGACAGAACCACAGGCACATAGACACAGGCAACAGAGCATGCACAATTTCGGCACTAGTACAGTGTATATCCACCTTTCGCAGCAATGCAGGCTGCTATTCTCCCATGGAGACGATCGTAGAGATGCTGGATGTAGTCCTGTGGAACGGCTTGCCATGCCATTTCCACCTGGCGCCTCAGTTGGACCAGCGTTCGTGCTGGACGTGCAGACCGCGTGAGACGACGCTTCATCCAGTCCCAAACATGCTCAATGGGGGACAGATCCGGAGATCTTGCTGGCCAGGGTAGTTGACTTACACCTTCTAGAGCACGTTGGGTGGCATGGGATACATGCGGACGTGCATTGTCCTGTTGGAACAGCAAGTTCCCTTGCCGGTCTAGGAATGGTAGAACGATGGGTTCGATGACGGTTTGGATGTACCGTGCACTATTCAGTGTCCCCTCGATGATCACCAGTGGTGTACGGCCAGTGTAGGAGATCGCTCCCCACACCACGATGCCGGGTGTTGGCCCTGTGTGCCTCGGTCGTATGCAGTCCTGATTGTGGCGCTCACCTGCACGGCGCCAAACACGCATACGACCATCATTGGCACCAAGGCAGAAGCGACTCTCATCGCTGAAGACGACACGTCTCCATTCGTCCCTCCATTCACGCCTGTCGCGACACCACTGGAGGCGGGCTGCACGATGTTGGGGCGTGAGCGGAAGACGGCCTAACGGTGTGCGGGACCGTAGCCCAGCTTCATGGAGACGGTTGCGAATGGTCCTCGCCAATACCCCAGGAGCAACAGTGTCCCTAATTTGCTGGGAAGTGGCGGTGCGGTCCCCTACGGCACTGCGTAGTATCCTACGGTCTTGGCGTGCATCCGTGCGTCGCTGCGGTCCGGTCCCAGGTCGACGGGCACGTGCACCTTCCGCCGACCACTGGCGACAACATCGATGTACTGTGGAGACCTCACGCCCCACGTGTTGAGCAATTCGGCGGTACGTCCACCCGGCCTCCCGCATGCCCACTATACGCCCTCGCTCAAAGTCCGTCAACTGCACATACGGTTTACGTCCACGCTGTCGCGGTATGCTACCAGTGTTAAAGACTGCGATGGAGCTCCGTATGCCACGGCAAACTGGCTGACACTGACGGCGGCGGTGCACAAATGCTGCGCAGCTAGCGCCATTCGACGACCAACACCGCGGTTCCTGGTGTGTCCGCTGTGCCGTGCGTGTGATCATTGCTTGTACAGCCCTCTCGCAGTGTCCGGAGCAAGTATGGTGGGTCTGACACACCGGTGTCAATGTGTTCTTTTTTCCATTTCCAGGAGTGTATAAGACGGCCCATATTTCAAATCAAAACTTTAATTTGATTTGAAGATCCCTACTAACCAGAACTGTTGGTTTCGTCATGCGGCCATATGAGGTATTGTTAGGTCCAATACAAATATCTGTGAAGATGTCGTGGCCTTTCCTTGCAGAAGTACATCTGTAGCTACACATGAACACATGTAACGCTTATGAGACACACGCGTAGGACAGTTATCAGTGCACATCGCCTTTTTCCAGTTGTATTGAAGAACCAACGTATAATAATCACTAACTGTATTATATACCAAAACCACTCGAGACTATACTGTTAGAAGAGGAAAGGTAGTGTTAGAGTTTATTGTGTTCTACACTACTGAAGATGCCTAACGTAATCATTCACCAGTTTGCGACCAATAAGTAAAGTAAATTTCATTGTCAAAATCTGAATTAGTGACGTTTAATTTCACATGATAAGCAGCAACCAATTGAAATGTTGCTTATGGCAATGGAATATTTCAGTCCATTCCTTAAACAAGAGGTTTTGAAGAAGACGTTAACAGCATTCTGCTGTTTGTTTGAAAAATGCCGAAACTTTTATATCTTCAGATGTAGAGGCGGACAAGCAACGATTTCAAGAAAAACTACAATGCACATTTTATTTTCATTTGACCTACTTTCTACAAAGCAGCTAAACAACATCGTTGGCCTCGTAGTGTGCTGATATGAACTCTACAGATATACCACACTGCAGTCGCCTTTCCCATAACACCGCAATAAACAGTATTTGTTACAGGTTGATATCCGCGTTTTCAGTCGTAAAGTCGACACTAAAGTTGCCAGTCTCACTGCTGTGGCTTCTGCATGCTGCTCTAACGACCTGTGATTCTGCAGTTCTTCAATTTTATGTCGGCATATGAGAGACAGTAGCTTGCCACAGCAAAACAGCAGTAAAAAGTGGTTTCCAGGAGTAATTGAGTTTTTATCTTAAAATGGCGCACTTGCATCTGCACTTTGTGAAGTGGGATTACGTCTTCGATTTCAAGGAATTTCGCACATGGGGTTATAGATTCTTCTGCTTATCCTTCTCGACATAATTCTTATCATCATTTGATTTTGGATAAATAGGTTTAATGACAGTACTAAAGTGTAACCCCATCAATAGAGAAGGGCCCAATGACAGTGCTACAGAAAAACGCCAAAAGAATGTGTAATGATAAAATACAGATTTGTGTAAAACACGTTTTATGCTAGTATATTAATAAAGTTATACAGAGTATGGACGTGGTAACATTAAATAGGTACATATTTCAAAGCACAGTCAGTAACGCTCAAAGTCTATGTTTTGTACAAGTAAACATATTTACCTCGGAACATCTGATGAACCGCGTTCATAGTCGTAACCTTTATCTTCCTGGACATACAAGCGTTATTCGTATTGAGACGTCTGATTTTTGTGTAAGTGATGTTAACTTATTTCATTAAATAATGGACGTGTAGGTGTTATCCTTCTTCGCTTTGCTTCATTTATTCATTGAACATTATATGTATATTGCATATGTGTAAACGTAATACTGAGAAGTTCCCTGCAGCTGCACTTTGGCGTCAGCGTCGCTGAATAATCTATAGAGTGTATATGGAGAAGCTCTCTTACCAACAAAAAATCCCAAGTAAATAGGGAGCATTATGACCGATACAGGGATAAGTGACCACAAGGTCGTTATAGCGAGACTGAATACTATAACACACAAACCAACCAGAAACGGCAAAATACATCTATTTATAATATCAGATACAATTATCTTAGCATCTGTCTGAGAGACAGCCTCGGTTGTTTCCAAATCAACGATGACAGTGTACAACAGACGTGGCATGGATTCAGTGAAATAGTTCCGAAAGCAGTGGAGAAATTTGTACCAAATCAGTTAGTAGGAGACGGAAATAACCGCCCCCCCCCCTTTTCCACCCCGCCGAAAGGTACACAAAACAGGTCACCGTTGCAGAATCACTGTAAAATGAGCGCCAAAAGGTCTCCTAGATTGACAAAGTTTTACAGAAGCTCTAAATATTTGGCGAACTTCAATGCCAGATGCTTTTAACAGTTCCCACAACGAAACCACTATCTGGAAAATTGCCACAAACTTCAAAGACATTCTGGTCCTATGTGAAGTATACCAGCGGCAAGACAGTCTGTAACTTCACTTCACGAAAGCGATGGTAATGTTACCGATGACAGTACCACTAAACCTGTTTCCGATAACAGTGCCACTAAACTGGAGTTCTTAAATGCAGTTTTCTGAAACTCCTTCAACGCAGAAGACGAAATAAATACTCTAGAAAACGAGTCAAGAACTGCTGCCAGCATGAGTAACTTAGAAATAAATATCCACGATGTAGCAATGCAGCTTAAATCACGTGATATAGGCAATATCTCCTGTCCATGTTCCTATACAAGCTATATTCCATTAAGTGTCCACTGATATAATTACTCCGTACTTAACATATACAAGGTGCGTTCCATAAGTAATGCGGCCAAATTCTTAAAAAAATCATTTATTGAAAATATTCCTACAAATAACCAAAAATTTTCGAAATAGCACCCTCCTGCGTCGATACACTTCTGGAGGCAGTGTTTCCATGCCTGGAAGGCATCCTGGAATGCCTTTTCCGGACTGTCCTCGAGAGCTGTTGTAACATGCACCTGGATGCTTTCAATCGTGTCCCAATGTTTTCCTGTTATGACTCCTTTTAACCGAGGAAACAAAATAAAAGTCATCGGGAGCCAGGTCAGGGTTGTAGAGAGGCTGGGGAGCCAATGGGGCCTTTGTCCTGGCCAGGAAGTCGTTGACAATGAAGCTGTGACTCGACGCTTTGTCGTGCTGAACTTTCCACGTGTCCTAGATATCACTTCAGCAGCACGAGACCCTCCTTTTCTGTCTTTTAAGAATTTCCAAGTAGAAAGTTGAGTACACTGTAGTCCCGGTAGGTACGAATTCGTGGTGGACGATGCCTGTGACGTCTTAGAACACAATGAGCATCGTTTTGATCCTGGAATTGCTCATGCGTGCCTTCTTGGGCCGGGGCGACGATGGGGTGTGCCTTTCTGAACTCAGCCTTTTTGTCTCAGGGTCGTACTCAAAAATCCACAACTCATCAGCAGTGATAACTGATTTAAAAAAATAAGGATCATTATCACACATTTCCATCATCTCTCGGCACCGAAGAACTCGCAACTTTTGGGACGAGTTGGGAACACACCTTTCTCATGTTCAAATCTTCGGTCGCAGTGCTGAAAACGGTTGTTTTTGACATGTTTAGAGTTTCTGCTATCAACTGAAGGGTCAGCGGTCTGTCAGAGTTCAAACAATCGCGCACACGCGTCACATTTTCGTCGACTCGTGCGGCTGATGGCCGTCCACTGCGAGGTTCGTCGGTGATCTTCTCTCGGCCCTCCATGAACGACTTGTCCTATCGAAAAACTTGTGATTTGGACAAGCAGTAATTGCCAAAGGCATGCTGAAGTAATGGAAACGTTTCGGTGGCGTACGGTTGCGTACGGATGGTCTACAGAATGATCCATTGTGTCATGTTACACAAACTCGAAACGGGGTTGACGGAAACGCACGTCTTGACTCTCCGGCAGCTCGCAGCCGAATGAGACCAAGAGCGTTTTGAAGCAAACACCCCCCTCCCCCCCCCCCCCCCCCACTTAACCCAGCCGGTTACAACACGCTGTGGTGTACCGTTGCGCCAGAAAAATTTGGTCGCATTGCTTATGGAACGAACTCTGTACAACTGAAAGACTGGAAAGTTGCACAGTTCTTAGCATTACTCATAAAAGAAAGTAGGAATAAGTCGATAAATTACACATTCATGAAACTGAAGTCGACTTCCAGAAGGATTTTGGACATACTACTGTGTTGGAAGATAATGAATTACCTTGAGAAAATCGATCTGTGGAAGTATTGTTCGTTTGAGACACAACTAGCTCTTTATTGCCACTACGTGATGAGTGTTATCAACAGGTTATCGCAAACTCATTTTATAATTATAGATTTCCTAAATGCTTTTGATACTGTTCCTCACAAGCTCCTTATTATAAAAACTTCTTATCTAGGGTGTATCGTCTCAGCTGTGGGAATGCATTCGTGATTTCCTGCAAAAAACGTCACAGTTGGCGGTAACTGATCGAAAGTCATCGCGTAAAGCAGATGCGATATCTAGCGTTCCACAAGAAAGCGTAACAGGCTTTCTGCTGTTTCTCAAGTATATAATTGATTTAGGAGATACTTTGTGCACCCATCTCAGACTGTTTGCATATCACACTGTGATTTATCGTGTAGTGAAGCCATCAGGGGATTAAAATCAATTGCAAATTGCTATAGGCAAGATACCTGTATGGTGTGAAAAGTGGTATTGATCCTAAATTATGAGAAGTGCGAGGTGATACAGCATGTGCTGAATAAACCTTCATTAAGTGACGTTTGTGTTCATCATTCAACCAATTACACCTTCCTCTATGTGACATTATTCTCGTGGAGGCACTGGGTATTGGAACTTGTGATACCGCACGTTATCGACGATAGAGTTGCTCCCATCAGGCCATTACAGAGCCGCCGTTTACGTGGCAAGAAACCCGAGTTTGATCAATATTCAACAGATCGCAATCTATCGCAGACAGAAGAAGAAGAGGACGTCACGATGACAGCAACTGTGTGCCACCACATGAGACATCCTTCCGGGTTCTCTGGTGATGATGGGCAAGATCCAAACAAGTGGCTGAAGGTATATGAGCGTATAGCCAGATTTAACAAATGGGATGACACCGTGTGTTTGGCTAACCTATTTTCCTACTTGGAGGGCACTGCCAAGCAGTAGTATGAGAACAACGGGGAGAAGTTCACAAGCTGGGAACTATTCGAGACGGAACTGCACAAGTATTTTGGCTACATAAAATTGCAGAAGTGCTACGCTGAAGGTAAATTAAAGTGCAGGGCACAGCGTCCAAGAGAAACGACACCATCCTACATTCAAGACGTCTTGGAGCCGTGTAAAATAGTGGATCCTCGAATGAAGGAGTTAGATTGCACATCTCATGAAGGGTGTTGCTGCGGACATGTATCAAGCCCTACTCCTGAAGGAGGTTTTGACAGCAGGCGAACGTCATTAAATGGTACCAGTATATTGCGACAATGCATCAAAGAAAGAATTACACGGAAGAAGTTCGAACGGCTTCCAAACATCGTATCGATGTCTGTGATGGAGGAAGCAACTGATTTCACAAGTGTTCATCACATAGTGAGAGAGGAAGTTCAGAAGGCACTTGGATTGCATGGCGAGCAAAAAACTGAGACACTTCAGGACGTCATAAGGGAGGAAGTGGAACAGACACTGAACCCAATCTCTCATCCTTCATTTCCCTTTAAAATGGTAAAAAATTCGAGACCCAGGTAGAGTTACGTTCCTACAATGCCGCATGAGGAACCTGTTTGGGCAAGGTAGATCACACAAATGTGAAGGCTATCGATTCAACAAAATACCTAGGAATTACATTTACAAACAACTTAAAATGTAACGATCATACAGGTAATGTTCTCAGAAAGGTAAAACAGGGACTGCGTTTTGTTGTCAGAACACTTACAGGATACCACAGGTCTTAAAGAGACTGCCTACATTACGTTTGTCCGTCCTCTACTGAAGTGCTGTTGTTGCAGTATGGGACCTTTACCAGATAGAATTGACCAAAGGACATCGAAAACGATCAAGGAAAGGCAGCTAATTTTGTACTACCGTAAAACAGTGGAGAGAGTGTCACGGATATGATTCGCGAGCTAAGGTGGCAGTCATTAATACAAAGACGATTTCATTGTTGCGAGGTCTTTTCCAGCATTCCACTCCGAACACGGAGATATTTTGTGGACGCCCGCTTACATTGGGAAAACTTTCTATAATAAAATAAGACGAACTCGCATGGGGAAATTTGGAAAGAAATAAACACCGTCCAAACAGGTCTCGAAGGTCCAAAGGTACCGACCGGCCGTCGAGTCATCCTCAGACCTTCGCCGCCACAAGATGCGGATACGATGTGACATATGGTCAGCGCATCGCTCTCCAGGCCGTTGTGAGTTTTCCTGACCACTGCCGCTACTTCTCAGTCAGGCAGGTCCTCAACTGGCCTCACCAGGGCTGAGGGCAGCCCTCTTGCCTACAGCACTCGGCAGACCTCGACTGTGACGCACCCAACTGTTAGCCAAGCGCGCCAACAGTTAACTCTGGTAATCTGAAGGGAACCCTTATAACCACTGCGGCAAGGCCGTTGCCATTGAGAGATTTAAGTGTTCGTTTTTCCCGCGCGTTGTTCGCAGTTGAAACAGTAGAAATGGTCCAAGTGGCTCTAGGCACTGTGGGTCTTAACATCTGAGGTCATCAGTCCCCTACACCAAGAACTACTTAAACCTGACTAACCTAAGGACATCACACACATCACACACATCCGAGACAGGATTGAAACCTGCGACCGTAGCAGCAGCGCGGTTCTGGACGACAGCGTCTAGAACCGCTCGGCCACAGCGGCCGGCGGAACCGTAGAGAAATAGAGTGAATGTAGTTCGATTGACTCTCTGCCAGCCATTTAAGTGTGAATTGCAGATTAGTTTTGTATATGTAGATTTAGACGACGAACTACGAAGATTCCCGACGTAGTACTTGCTCTAGTGGGTTAAGTGCCTGTAAGCAGCTCTCGATCAGCTGCATGTGAAATGGAAGTTACGGTGAGTACCGTGTGGCGAGTATTACAGGTAATGCGGGTACACCACTACCATCCACGCAAAGTCAACGCTTTGACTCAGGCTGACTTTGCACCTCATGTCGTGTTCAGTCCTTGATTCTTGCAGCACGTTACAGTGATCCTCACTTGCCTGCGTATGTATTTTTCATGAATGAAGCCTAATTGGAAGAAGATGGAACGCTAAACAGTCGCTATAGTCATTTATGGGCCGATGAGAATCCCCACGTTACAGTTCAGAACAGCCATTATCTCAATCAACATGTCGGCAGAAATAGTCTGTCAGTAGGTGCTACGCCCAGTTCATGTACCTCCCACTCCAAAACACCAGTGAACATACAGTTTATTAGAGTGATACCACCCAAAAATCAGGATCGACGAAAAGTAAATAGACAATTTCCTGTTTCGTGGCAAGAACGTTCACTTGAATTCACCACACTTCATTTCTTCTTGTGGAACCGTCTGAAAAGTCTTTTGTATAAAACGGCATTTGAGATTAAAGAGAACATGCTGGCAAGAACCTTCGCAGTCTGAAACACTGTTCAGATGCCATTGAGGATGTTAGAAATGGTACAACAGAACTTTGTGGAATGTTGTCCTGCGTACACTGACACGGGGGAATTCTTTCCGAAAAACCACTGCTAATGTAGCAGCTTGTGAAACTTGTGCAGCTAGACAGAATTCATTACTACTGTACCGTGGTCTAGGGGTAGCGTCTTTGATTCATAATAAAAAACGTCTTCGGTCCCGGGTTCGATCTCCGCCACTGCCTAAATTTCGATAAATGATCAGCATTGGCGGCCGAAGACTTCCGGCATAAGAAGTCAGCCTCATTCTGCCAACGGCCTCGTCAAAGAGGGCGGAGGAGCGGATAGAGGTTCAGGGCACTCTCTTGTCCTTGGGGTGGGAAATTGCCCCTAAAGGCGGAAGAATCAGCAATGATCAACGACATGAGTATGCAGAAGGCAATGGAAACCACTGCATTAAAGACACGTAATGTGTATCCACAGGACATGTGGGCTGTATTTGAAGAAGTGTCATGATGATCTCTCCATTGGCAAAAGATTCCGGAATAGTCCCCCATTCGGATCACCGGGAGGGGACTGCCAAGGGGCAGGTTACCATGAGGAAAAGATTGAATATTCAACGAAAGGATAACGTTCTACGAGTCGGGGCGTGGAATGTCTGAAGCTTGAACGTGGTAGGGAAAGTAGAAAATCTGAAAAGGGAAATGCAAGGGCTCAATCTAGATATAGTAGGGGTCAATGAAATGAAGTGGAGGGAAGACAAGGATTTCTGGTCAGATGAGTATCGGGTAATATCAACAGCAGCAGAAAATGGTTTAACAGGTGTAGGATTCGTTATGACTAGGAAGGTAGGGCAGAGGGTGTGTTACTGTGAACAGTTCAGTGACCGGGTTGTTCTAAACAGAATCGACAGCGGACCAACATCGACAACGATAGTTTAGGTATACATGCCGACGTCGCAAGCTGAAGATGAACAGATAGAGAAAGTGTATGAGGATATTGAAAGGGTAATGCAGTATGTAAAGGGGGACGGAAATCTAATAGTCATGGGCGACTGGAATGCAGTTGTAGGGGAAGGAGTAGAAGAAAAGTTACAGGAGAATATGGGCTTGGGACAAGGAATGAAAGAGGAGAAAAGCTAATTGAGTTCTGTAACAAGTTTCAGTTAGTAATAGCGAATACCCTGTTCAAGAATCACAAGAGGAGGAGGTATACTTGGAAAAGGCCGGGAGATACGGGAAGATTTCAATTGGATTACATCATGGTCAGACAGAGAATCCGAAATCAGATATTGGATTGTAAGGCGTACCCAGGAGCAGATATAGACTCAGATCACAATATAGTAGTGATGAAGAGTAGGCTGAAGTTCAAGACATTAGTCAGGAAGAATCAATACGCAAAGAAGTGGGATACGGAAGTACTACGGAATGACGAGATACGTTTGAAGTTCTCTAACGCTATAGATACAGCAATAAGGAATAGTGCAATAGGCAGTACAGTTGAAGAGGAATGGACATCTCTAAAAAGGGGCATCACAGAATTTGGGAAGGAAAACATAGGTACAAAGAAGATAGCTGCGAAGAAACCATGGGTAACAGAAGAAATACTTCAGTTGATTGATGAAAGGAGGAAGTACAAACATGTTCCGGGAAAATCAGGAGTACAGAAATACAAATCGCTGAGGAATGCAATAAATAGGAAGTGCAGGGAAGCTAAGACGAAATGACTGCAGGTAAAATGTGAAGCCATCGAAAAAGATATGATAGTCGGAAGGACAGACTCAGCATACAGGAAAGTCAAAACAACCTTTGGTGACATTAAAAGCAACGGTGGTAACATTTAGAGTGCAACGGTAATTCCACTGTTAAATGCAGAGGAGAGAGCAGATAGGTGGAAAGAATACATTGAAAGCCTCTATGAGGGTGAAGATCTGTCTGATGTTATAGAAGAAGAAACAGGAGTCGATTTAGAAGAGATAGGGGAACCAGTATTAGAATCGGAATTTGAAAGAGCTTTGGAGGACTTACGGTCAAATAACGCTGAAGGGATAGATAACATTCCATCAGAATTTCTAAAATCATTGGGGAAGTGGCAACAAAATGACTATTCACGTTGGTGTGTAGAATATGTGAGTCTGGCGATATACCATCTGACTATCGGAAAAGCATCATCCACACAATTCCGAAGACAGCAAACGCTGACAAGTGCGAGAATTATCGCATAATCAGCTTAACAGCTCATGCATCGAATCGGCTTACAAGAATAATATACAGCAGAATGGAAAAGAAAATTGGGAATGCGCTAGGTGACGAACAGTTTGGCTTTAGGAAAAGTAAAGGGACGAGATAGGCAATTCTGACGTTACGGCTAATAATGGAAGCAAGGCTAAACAAAAATCAAGACACTTTCATATTATTTGTCGACCTGGAAAAAGCTTTCGACAATATAAAATGGTGCAAGCTGTTCGAGATTCTGAAAAAAGTAGGGGTAAGCTATAGGGAGAGACGTGTCATATACAATATGTACAACAACCAAGACGGAATAATAGGAGTGGACGATCAAGAACGAAGTGCTCGTATTAAGAAGGGTGTAAGACAAGGCTGTAGCCTTTCGCCCCTACTCTTCAATCTGTACATCGAGGAAGCAATGATGGAAATAAAAGAAAGGTTCAAGAGTGGAATTAAAATACAAGGTGAACGGATATCAATGATACGATTCGCTGATGACATTGCTATCCTGAGTGAAAGTGAAGAAGAATTAAATGATGTGCTAAACGGAATGAACAGTCTAATGAGTACACAGTATGATTTGAGAGTAAATCGGAGAAAGACGAAGGTAATGAGAAGTAGTAGAAATGAGAACAGCGAGAAACTTAACATCAGGATTGATGGTCACGAAGTCAATGAAGTTTAGGAATTCTGCTACCTAGGCAGTAAAATAACCAATGACGGACGGAGCAAGGAGGACATCAAAAGCAGACTCGCTATGGCGAAAAGGCATTTCTGGCCAAGAGAAGTCTACTAATATCAAGTACCGGCCTTAATTTGAGGAAGAAATTTCTGAGGATGTACGTCTGGAGTACAGCATTGTATGGTAGTGAAACATGGACTGTGGGAAAACCGGAACAGAAGAGAATCGAAGCATTTGAGATGTGGTGCTATAGACGAATGTGTAAAATTAGGTGGACTGATAAGGTAAGGACTGAGGAGGTTCTACGCAGAATCGGAGAGGAAAGGAATATGTGGAAAACACTGATAAGGAGAAGGGACAGGATGATGGGACATATGCTAAGACATGAGGGAATGACTTCCATGGTACTAGAGGGAGCTGTAGAGGGCAAAACCTGTAGAGGAAGACAGAGATTAGAATACGTCAGGCAAATAATTGAGGACGTAGGTTGCAAGCTCTATTCTGAGATGAAGAGGTTAGCGCAGAAAAGGAATACGTGGCGGGCCGCATCCAACCAGTCAGTAGACTGATGAAAAAAAAAAAAAAACGAAAACGACAGAATTATGAATTTCACTCTCTCTGACACCACGTTACGTGCGCCATTGCTAATCCACATAAACAGGGGATATTTGCTGAGGGTAATGGGGAGTACCCATACGGACTTCAATACGTCATGATCAGGGTTCGGCATTTGGAGCCCTTAGTTTTGGGCCTGCGTGAGGCTAAGGCGGAACATAAGTAGTTTTTCGTATATACCTTTCGACTCAATAGTTTGTGGACTAGGGTCAGTTACCACAAACACAAATATTTACCTTTGTCCAGAATCCCCGAAAGTTTGTAATACAGTCTACGGTCTCAATCAGCACAACAAGGAAACGTAAATTCCTGGGTTAGAAGGATTTATGAATATGTTGGAGTACTGCCTTTTCTCAAAATAGTATAATCGACACTGACGAATTGCAAGCTGTCTGCATTAATTTCCAACATGCATTACACTTTCAACGAATTCGGTTTACTGTAGTCTAGGTACGTCCGTAGCTATGAACTGCAGAACGACGAGCAATACAATGATTTTAACGAAGACCGCACATAAACTGACAAACGTATGCAAATATATACAACATCTTGAAGAGTTCGTGAATACTGCTTAAAACTTTAGTGTTACACCTCGACAACTCTCCTCGGACTGGAACAATCAGGGTGAGGCTGATGCATTCGTTACAGGATTGGGAAACAGAAGGTGTTTTATCAGATCATAACCTGGCTTGCCAGTGGAATCTAAGGTAGGAATGAGCTCCGAGCAAAATGTTGCGCGCTGCATGGTTGAGCTGTACAGGACAGACCAGTAGCTCGGTTGTAAGCGAGAGACCACACGACAGGTTTAGAGATATTAATAAACTGTGACGCTGCGAGCAGTGTAGAGGGAAACAGTGCTTTAAAAGTATTATTTGTATGAAATTTTAAGTTATCAATATACTTAATGCACAAGTATTGTAATTGCTACATTGATGAACTGTGTTACCTGTGACATTTTAGGCGTACGTTTATTAGTTCAGTGCCTATCAGCTTCATAGCTTTTCCTGCTATGTGTTTTGGTAATAAGAGGAGAAGCTACAGGCATCCCAGTTTACTTCCAACATTCATTTAGTAGCATTTGAGCTCCATCCAATGTACATTAATTCATACAGTCTCCTCAGTAACTGTGTATCCGTGACCTAAGTGCTACTTCTGCACCGTGACAAGGACATATTTTGAAGACACCTGATGCATAGCTGTTCTCGGAATATGTGTATTTTGTACTCATGTAGCAGAGGACATGTAAGCTGCCAGCATACACTGCATTCCCAGTACGATTATCACCTGACATCTGTGGTGACACAGAAAGGGGAGTATGCAGAGAGCGGAAACAGATGTTATATTCATTTTCAATGTTCCTATCATCATTCTGTACGAATTTTATTACAAAGAGCGGCATTCCTGGTGTGGATAAAAATCCACCACGAAGAGAAGTGTGTTTTTTTGTCAAGTTTGAAATTACTAGTGAGGCCAGTATTCACAAAACTTACCTTGGTGTGATTGAGCTGTATCTGAAATGTGACTGAAGTGTATTTGAACTGTGTACGGTGGCAGCGTAAACTATGTATCATTACATAATCTTGAGTACACAGCGTGAAAAGAAGCTAAGGTCTCAGTTAAGTAAGCTATTTTAAAGTGTGCTATAGTCATGCGACTAACAATATTTTCCAGGATTCTTTGCATAAAACGTTCTCGGTTTTCTTGGAACGTCAAACCTGAATAAAATTCCAAGCTTCAGTGATTGTCTCCGTCATGATCAACAGAGGCTAAAGCTGACTGAGATTCCGAACTTGCGTTTCAGGTGAAAAGAGAACTTCTTCTCCAGTGTTACACTCACACCAGATTAATGTTCGTGTGCATGGTCCATGGATACCACGAGTGTTTAAGCATATTTTATAGCATAAAGGTACCATGAAGTGCTGAGGGTTACAAGGCAATCTGGGACCAGTGTGCGGGAGACGTTTTCGTACCAAACTGCATGTGCAAGCAGTCCTTACAGCACTAGAAGGTACGGCACCAACAGCACCCACTCAACTGCAGCGAGACCTTGGTGGCGGCAGGACACAGATGGTGGCGTACTAGAGGGGGTGTTGTGTTCGTGTGGTGTAGATCAACGTGTGTAGCTGCTAGTAGGAGGAGCTGTGTAAACTGAGAGTAGTGAAATTAGAAAATGCCATGTAAATTTAGTAAATTGTTTTGAACCGTAACATAGCAAGTGAAGAGCAAAGAATCTATCAGCTAGTTAGTTGCATGTTTCATAGATCCTTTGAACAATATTTTTTTTTCAAAATGATGTGCAACAAGTCAGTTTACAGAGTATGTATACAACAATTGTGTGAAAGTTTAAGGACACACTATTTTTCAATTCTCTCAGGCAACTGTCTTTTTCTCGTCCATGGAGTAGAAGGAGCTTTTTTACTCCATTTCAGGCATTTTATGCATTTGGGAAAATGGTCAAATATTTTTGTATCTGCACGTTAACTCCTTTCGGAGCACCTGACAGCTACAATAATGGGGAGTAAACGTAATTTTCTAGTCTAGTATTGTAGGTGTGGACATCAATGTTCTTCCTAAATTGTCATGGATTATGCATGATAAATTCTGATTGGTGATATGTTCTACAACAGTCCAGTTAACATGGCCGACTCTTTGAAGACGACTGCCACTCAACACCACAGTTCTTTCTGCTCGCCTTCGTGCTACCAATACTTTGTTTCTAAGAGGTGAATTACGCCAGCAAAGTATTGCATAAAACATTATTGAGTCGAAATATGCAAAATATTTCCCGAGGATGATTCGATTGTTTCCAAGATTATCAGTTATTCTGGGTGATTCATGATGTCCCTACTAATGACGTTTTACGTAATTTGTAACGTAGTATTTGGCCTTCAGGCACCACACGCGAGATTTTCATAATCTCTCGCCAGCTACGAACAAACTTTTAGTCCTACAGAATAAATAAGATTTATCGTTTTGTGGAAAATTTAATGCAGCTAAATTTTATACTGCGATATGTTCTCCCTGGAGGCCATGATTTTCGAGTATTTAAAGGAAAATGTCCAAAAGTGTCATTTAAACACACCTTCACTTCCACACTGATTCCTCCCCAGTCAGGGTTTCTAGTACGTTATTTGTGGCACTCCCACCTATAACAGCGCGAAAATTTCCAACTACGGAGACTGTTTCCGATATCGAAACTACGAGGGCGGTTCAGAAAGTAACCTCCGATTGGTCACAGTGCGGGTTGTGGGGGGAGTAGCGACGCCATCTGTGCGTTCACGCACTCAACAGGTCAGTCGGCATCAAGCCGTGGTCGAGTGAACGTCGTACCTGCGCTAGTTTAGTTTTTGTGGCAGTTTGAAATGTGTGCTGCAATAGAAAACCCCGCCAAATGTGAAGTGCGTGCTGTCATAAGGTCTTTTACAGCCAAAGGATATTCTGTAGCAGCTATTCATCGTGAGCTTTGTGCCGTGTACGGACCAAGAGTTATGAGTGAAGGAGTTGTCTGTGAATGGGTACGTTTATTTAAAAGTGGACGAGAAAACGTTCATGATGAAGAGAGGAGTGGTAGACCATCATTGGTGACTGACGAGCTCGTTCAGACGGTTGATGCAAAAGTTCGTGAAAATCGACGTTTCTCAATGTCGGAGTTGTCTACTGGTTTTCCACAGATTTCTAAGACTCTCTTGTACGAGATAGTGACAGCAAGATTGGGTTACCGTAAGTTCTGTGCACGATGGGTGCCCAAAATTCTTACCGACCACCACAAAACTCAAAGAATGGCCTCTGCATTAGACTTTCTATCACGTTGTGAGGACGAAGGAGAACCATTGTTAAACAGAATCGTGACTGGTGACGAAACCTGGATTAAGTACGTGAACCCTGAGACAAAAGAACAATCAAAGATGTGGGCACATTCAAATTCGCCTACCAAACCAAGAAAAGCCTCGCAAGATTTTTCTGCCAGAAAACTGATGGCAACGGTGTTTTGGGATGCCAAAGGGGTGTTGTTGGTTGAATTCATGGAACGTGGTACGACCATTAATCAAGACGTGTACTGTGAAACAATAAAAAAGTTACGACGGGCTATACAGAACAAACGCCGTGGTATGCTGACTTCCGGTATCGTTTTTTTGCACGATAACGCCCGTCCTCACTCTGCTCGCAGAACAACGGCCCTTCTTGAGTCCTTCAAGTGGGACGTTATCAACCATCCACCTTACAGCCCAGACCTGGCGCCAAGTGATTATCACCTCTTCATGCATTTGAAGAAATGGCTCGGGTCACAGCGGTTTGATGACGACGAAGAGCTCAAAGATGCGGTCACAGGCTGGCTCCAGGCACAAGCGGGTGATTTTTATGCAGAAGGAATTTCAAAGCTTGTGAAGAGATACGATAAGTGCCTCAATCGCTATGGAGACTATGTAGAAACATAGTGCAAAGATGTAGTTGTAAGATGTACATATTAAAATATTTTTATTTAACTTGGTGTATTTTTTTAAATCAACCGGAGGTTACTTTCTGAACGGCCCTCGTATTTTGATCTCTATTGATTGCGCTATTACGCCACCAGCAAAGTCGGCTATTTCGTTAACGTTATTCATTTGAACTTGTCCGTGAACATAATGAAAGAAGAACCTCTTTTGTAAAAGTTCACGTAGAACTAATTAAGTTGACAATTCGTTCCAAACTTAACCATTACAAGCACAGTAATTTTGTAGACAGTACACTTAATGAATACAACTATGTAACTGCTTACTTTATGCTCGTAAAATTCATCAGATTCTTCGGTAAAAGTAACACAAACCTCAATTCTACAATTTGTAAAAGGTCAGCTGAGTCGGAGGCGTAATAATGCCAATCAATGAAGACCATAAAAGTCGAAGGTGGGAAATAATTCGTGAAGTCGCAAATTTTTTTACGGTGTTACTAGGGAGTGCCATGAGCAACATACTACAAATTAAGACAGTCGGGGACCGATTGTGGGAGTGGGGGTGGGTCTGAAGGACACTTTTGTGCTTTTTTATTGAATAGCTCTAAAAGTATAGCTTCTACTAAAAATGTATCCCAGGGGAAAATTTAATTACATTAAATTTCCTACAAAAAAGTCCTGTTAATTTTTTCTCTACGACTAATGGTTTCCACATTGCAAGTAAGCAATTATGAAAATCTTGCACGTGGTTTCTAAAGGTCAGGGACAACATTTCTGGTTGAAAAAACGACATTAATAGGGGCCACTCAATCACGCTTTGTGAATAGCAAAAGCAGTTGGACTTTGTTATTTGAGGTACACAATATGATGCGTCCTTCAGTTCACTTTCATCGGTATGTACACCACAAAATGTGAGGCATTCCATGTTGTTTTCTGACGGCTGATCATATGCTACAACTATTGTTGGGATAAGTCTTTTTCTAGTAGAGAACTGAATGAATTGTATTCTCTAGCATTTAGGGAGAGTCCATTTTCAGAGAACAACTTAATCATTCTCTGGAAAATATCATTAAGAATTTCTTCTGTTGCCTTCCCTCTCATGGTATCTGTTATAAGAAGATCATCTCTTATAAAACATACACATTCTGCTTGTTGAGTGTTAAGTGGAAGTTCATTCACATATATAGGGAATAGCAGTGTGATCAAAATTGATCACAGTGCGGCCCCATTTGTTACATTTTCCCAGCCACTAAAACTTTCTATCCTTCTAATGTTGTTCCAATTTTAAATCACAATCCTTTTCATTCTGTATTTTCCGGACCTGTTTTGTGTAAAGTCATTAAATTCATAAAACTTCAATAGTTGTAAGAGTGCAATATTATCTACACAATCGAACTTCTTGGGAAGATAACCAGAAATATCAACTGCTTGTATAATATTATTTTTCTCGTCCAGTTTTGGCTGCAAAAATTCGTTTTTTTTTTTTTGGTGGAAAATCGTGGAATATTCTTGCTCCTATTGTTTCATTAAGTGTCAATATGTGGCGGTGCTACACTTAGCCTTCAAAATGGCATCTGTATTGGAGGTGCGTTCCAAGCACACAGCTGCCACTGAGTTTCCTTTGGTGGAAAGTCAGAGCGTCGCAGATATTCACAGGCGCTTGCAGAATATCTACGGAGACCTGGCAATGAACAAAAGCACTTAGAGACCTTGAGCGAGGCGTCTGTCATGATCGCAACAAGGTCGCAGCTACCTGTCTGATCTCCCAGTTGCTGGCCGGCCGGTCACAGCTGTATTCCCCTCAGGAAATTGAAGAATCAGCTTCAGCGTATTCGTCATCACAACAGTGTAACCGAACTTTGATTTTCTACTGCAACGCCAGGCCTCATACACGTCTGTGCCCACGAGAGGAGCTCACAAAACTTCATTGAAGCGTTCTTCCTCAACCACCCTGCAACCAGAATTACGCACCTTCCAACTGCAATCTGTTTGGCCCAATGAAGGATGCACTTCCCAGGTAGCAGTACGTGGAAGATTGGGAGGGTATCGATGCAGCAAGACTTTGGTTCCGGCGTCGGCCTGTAGAGTGGTACCAATTGGACATAAGAGCCCCTCTCAAGTGAGGCGGCATAATGCCGTCGTATTGAACGCAGGTTATGTTGAAAAATGTTGTTTTGTTGCCAGAAGAGTGGGGACTAATATGGTGTGTGGGTTGAAATTCAAATGGTTCTGAGCACTATGGAATTTAACATTTGAGGTCTTCAGTCCCCTAGAACTTAGAACTACTTAAACCTAACTAACCTAAGGACATCACACACGTCCATGCCCGAGGCAGGATTAGAACCTGCGACCGTTGCAGTCGCGCGGTTCCGGACTGAAGTGCCTAGAACCGCTCGGCCACCACGGTCGACATAGCTTGTGGGAATCGTGAATAAAACCAAACCTGTTTTCAGAAAGAAAAGTGATACCATACTTCCTGAACGCCCCTTGTAGCCACCAATTGTCGATGCGTTCACAAGGTGGAGACCTCTTTGAAAAATCTGCGTGAATAGAGTACTTGGCGTTGGCTGCATACCCACACAGGGGATAAAATTTACCTTTGTTGCTGAAGAAGTAACTAAAATTTTATTGAAATATGGCAACGTATTACGAGTATTGGTTGCTTACGATGACTATATGTTACTGAGAGTTTAACATGATAAACGGCACTACAGGACCTGATAAGAGCACTGAAGTACGTAACTAAAGCAATGAAAAGGCTCTGTCGTAAACAATCTGTGCTGGATGTTCCATGCTCGGTGGATGTGTTGAGATGCAGCGAAGCTTAGACAAAAGCACTGGCAGTGTCACACGTCTGTAGTGTGCGCCTCGTTGCGGAAGGGCTGTCTCTCAACTGCGTGCAATGCGCTGTAGCAACTGCATGTTTACGGTCCGTCTGCTTGTTTACTCGATGCTGCTCGACGGCAAGTGGACGTTGTGCTGTTTTGTTGTTCATCGTCTATTCCCCAGCAAGGTGTGAAGGGCCGAGAAGGGAGTTATATATCTCCTCGTATCTCTTGCCACATCGAGAGAACTGGGAGTAGGACAGAGAGGTTTTTGTATGTGCCACAGCTAGATTAGTGGTGTGAGGTTGCAGATGTTAATGTTATGAACGCAGTTAATTACATCAAGGATAATTGGGAAGAAAATAGAAAATGGTTCTGCTGAAACCGGTTAATACACCCCTGACGGTTTTCATTTGTGTGAATGGGTTTCATCTGTGACAACAAAAAGAAAATAAGGCTGGTGCATTAGTTTCGTAGCGTTTCGTTTTAAGCGTTGGAAGGTGTATGCTTCGCCGGCGATGGGCGAGGCATGACAGAATCTCTGACCAGAGAGTAGTTTATCGTTAGTTGTTGCTTGAAGTGAGTCTGCGCTAGTCTGCGCGAGTCGACAGTAGAAGTCGGTCTGCGGTAGTAGTCAGTCGGATACGGTAGTAGGGAGTCGGCATGCGTCGGCTGTGTGCTCTGGTCCCGACTCTGGTCAGGACTCTGGAGGATGAGTGTTGTTGTAGAAGGTAAAGAAGCAGCATTGCGCATATTTAATAATGTATGTTAATTGTAATTTAATTTGTTCAGAAAAAATGCCCCAATAATAATTTTTTTTATAAAGTAACTCTTTTAAAGAAAAGTAATCATTTCAATTTAAACAATTTTTCCACTCTTTTGAAGAAAAAGCATTCATTTCTATTTAAAGAATTTTTCCTATGCATTTCTTCCAAGAATAAAAAAAAAATATACGCCAGCATTGCACGAAGCTGTGGCGATAAATAAGATCAGAAATAGTTGCAGTTTTTATTGAGGTAAGAATTTTTGCTTTTGTTATTTAGAATACAGGGCCGAAGGTCAGCGCTGCTGTCCTTATAAAATTTACCAGATATTATTATTTCTGTTGAGAGGTTACATTTGGTTCATGGTTCATTATTTAAATAATATTATTGTGTGGTTTTTGGTCAATTATCATTTATCAATTTTGTGGGGAGTTCACGCATGGTTCCATTTCACATCTTTTATTAAACATTATGTTGTTGGGAGGTTACATTTGGCTCCATTTCAAATTTTCAAATATTAAAATATTGCGGGGAGGTTATACTTGGCGACATCCGGACCAGGATTGTATTTCTTTGTGAATCTTCTGAGAAGTAGTCAACTATCTGCTCTTATTTACTTAAATGTAATTAGGATTTGGCGCAACGCATTTACTAATTTGTCACTCTTTCTTCCACAGATCATCGGCAATTTGTTGCTCTTTGTTGTAATTATGTTTGTTGCATTTTGCATTGTCTTTGTTTCATTTGTGAATAATTTTGATTAGTGAAAAATGCTGCGAAAAACTGTTAACAGTACATCGCGATGTGTAATGAGTGAAATAGCCGATTCTAATAATTTGACCGCTAGTATTGGCGACACTCAGTGTAATGATGACAATCCTCCATTTACAGACAATCAGTACGTACCGACCGCCAGTAACGATTTTTATCCTAATGATGAACAAATAAATACAATTGCGTCCTCTGTTAATTAGACGACAATTGATGACGCGAGACGTTCTGTTACAATGAACACTGCCCAGCTTGAGACACCCGGTTTGCAAAATTTAAGTAATCAACAGACAAATTTTTCTAATGAAAATGAACAGTGTAATCAGAGTACGACAAATTTATTTAATTCCGGTGTAGTGACCAACAGTGCACATCCGATTTCCAAACCTTTTCAAAAATTACAGAATGACCAAATGGTTACAGAAATTGTGACAAATGCATATACACCATCACACAGCACAGAGAATGCAGCAGCTATTTTTGGCTTGGATCAAATTATGGCAGTATTGCTACAGTTTAAGAAGGAACAAAACGAGAATGTCAAACAACAATTTTGTGAACAGAACAAACAATTTAATGAAAAACAAGACAACCTTAATGAAAATTTCTACCAACTTAGTGAACAGAACAAACAATTTAATGAAAAACAGGACAACCTTAATGAAAAATTAGACAACAATTGCAGACAGCTTAGTGAACAGATTACAGCCGTTGCCACGCAATGTCATGATACTAAAGAACAATTACGTGAGGAAATTGAGGCTTGTGCTAGAAAAAATTGTGAAGAAATTAGATCTGTTGCTCAAGAATTAAGAGATACGCAAACAGCTACAACAGAATCACTTAGAGACGAAATTAGTGCAGTCGGTAAACAGTGCTCTGAAAAAGCAACACAGTTACGCGACGAGTTTAAATTAATGACAGCAGAACTTTCACGCACACTGGATGCAAAAGTAGATGCGAAATTCGACCAAGAGAACAGCCAAATTGATGAACGTTTTAATCATCACCTGCAAAACAGTGAAACGCGTTTCCGTAAATTTATATAGGAACAAAATAAAGTAAAACGACAAGTCATGGAAACAATTACTGCACAGAGACAGGAAGATAAACGTAAATTGTTTGCGAAAGCAAAAACATACGTAGACCACAATATTGCTACTGTATCAGACGAAATTAACACTATCAAACAGTTCAACACCGAATTGTGTGATGAAATTTCCGATCTTAAATCAAAAACAGATACACACACAGTACACTTTCAAACAGTGACCGACAGACTTGAACAATTAGAACTAACACAGGATTCCAATGTCATCAAAGCTGACGTTAAAAAATTGAGCGAAACCACACGTAAAATACAAAAACAGATTAAAGCTTCTGACACTAAAACCGATGATGAGGTAAAAATACTGACTGAAAAATGTGATGAATTGGCCAATCGTATTGACGTTATTGAAAGTAATAATGACAGCTAATCAGACGATACTTCACCGATTGCGTTTAATCAAACACCTGAATTCCAAAATCTACAGCAAGCAATCAGTGAGATAGATTCATCTAATAATACATTACGTAGAAAATCGTCAACTTTACAGCAAGAGGTAACAGAGATGAAAAATGTTTCAGCGTTTAATACATCACAGCAGACGCCACTTTGCGAACATTTGTCAGACTCGCACAGCCAGTATAATTTAGGTAATTTACAGAGACTTCGTGACTTAAAATCCGAAAAGACACAAACAAACAGATTCATATGCAATCGTGAACATATTCACACATTCAGAGACGATAACGATGATTACGAGCAATTTTTATCCGTAAGAAAATCTAAGGAATTTAAAAATGACAGAGCACAGGTACATGCTTTGAACCGTATACGACAATTTGTTTTTGTATTTTCAATAGCATTGCCTGTTATACAGAAACTACAATTAGCATGGATACAGCAATTTGTTTTTGAATTTTCATCGGCATTGCGTGAAACGCAAAAGCTAAAGTTTATCTGCAGCGCGTAATAGGCCTCAGGATATTCATTACGCTTTAACGAGTATGTGCCGTAGCGTGCACAGGACCCCGAGCCGTGGTAGTGCTGTTTCATCTTTAGTTTTCTGCACTGCTGCCTTCTCTTCTACTATCCTTTATATCTATCAAAGCAGCTCTTTAACTTTTGCTCTACCTACGATTAAGAAATGACTCAAGAAAACCCGATATGACGAATTTTACCGAAAGTTACAGTTTTCATTAGACGCTCCAGAAATGACAACCACGAGAACTTTAATAACACACAAAAATTTAATCATCAGTATGTGTAAAATTATCAGCAACAGGTAGCACATTTTGGTAGCAATAGACGTTTTTCCCAACAAGAGCAACAAAACCAACCGGTTGGCATAAATAACCAACAATGTAGTGCACAAGGTCAACCAAGCTTTAATGTTTCGCCGCGTACGCGTAAAGCGTCGGCCTCAACAAATAGTAATGCACAACAACAAGGAAACCTGTACGTACAGAAAACACACTATTTCAATTCCTATCGCAGTGCACCGTATAGAAATGACTATCACGACAGACGTAAAAATAATGAGCACAATTTTCAGCCTACATTTCATAACAGTCTATCTTATCAGCAGCAAGAACATCCGCCACAACAAATAATCATGAATGAACCACACAGTAGGTATCATCCAGAACGTAATACGTCAGGAAGAAATAATAGAAAAGTACAAATAGTTGAAAAGCCACAGCATCCTCCTGAAAATAATAACACGCCAGATAGAACTTGATTAAATACAGTACAGGTTGCATATTCCAGTAACGCAAGCAATACTTCTGATACGCAGAATCTTGTTCACGAGAATGTTATTTGAAACATGCTTTGTTGAATGTTCCACTTTTATCGCACCCAGATCTTACCAGAAATTTTTCCATTGCCACCGACAGTTCTAACACCGCTTTAGGCGTACACATTTTTCAGGAAATTGAAGAAGATGGTTCTACAGGAAATAAAAACATCGCTTTTGCAAGTCGCATTCTGTCACCTGCTGAACGAAATTATTCTGTTACAGAACTTGAAACACTATGTGTTGTATAGGCTTTTACCAGATCTAGGCATTATCTTTATGGAAGACACACTACAGTTTACACAGATCATAGAGCGATACAATTTTTACTTTCGGCTAAATTTACACACGACAGATTAAGCAGATGGAAACTTTATTTACAAGAATTTGATTTTACAATTGTACACATTCCCGGCACACAAAATATTGTAGCAGATGCACTATCCCGTTCTCTTAGCAACAATCAGCAAGACATCGCAACCAACTTCTGCAAAGTAAATTCCAGCGTCATGTACATTCAACAAGTTTCATTTGAAAATTTTATTTCGTCGTCATTACAAGACATAGCACAAGAGCAGAATAAAGACAAAGTATAGAAAGAGATTAAACACCTTTGGCAAGATAGGAATAATGTTACCATTACAAACCATTACACTGTACGCAATGACATTGTGTTTCGCCGCTCTCACCCTGACAGCAACAATTGGTTATTATGCATTCCTGACGAACTTGTTAACAAATTAATCTGGTATACTCATTTAAGTTATGCACATTACGGAGCTAGAAAATGTTTTCTTATACTGAGACAGAGCTGTTATTTTGCCAATATGGAGAAACGTATACAACGAGTTTTAGCGTCATGTAAAATCTGCCAGAAAGCTAAATCAGACACGACTTCACATATTCCTCCATTACATCCCATTGTACCTGTTAAATTAAGACACATGGCCTCTGTAGACATTTTTGGTCCGATTCCCAGAACTAATAGAGGTTTTTGCTACATCTTTGTCGCTGTTCAACTCACTTCAAAATTTGTTACCTTCACTGCGCTACGCAAAGCTACTGCTAAAACTGTTTCGAAAGCATTCGTAAAACATTTTCTATTTCATGTAGGGCATGTGTTGAAAGTAATTTCCGACAATGGATCACAGTTTCGATCTGCTATATGGACACGTATGTTACGAGCTAGAAACATTTCTCCGATATATATATCCAGGTACCATGCTTCTTCGAACCCTTGTGAACGATTAATGAAAGAAATTGGTAAACTGTGTAGAATTTACTGCCATAAAAAAACATATTGATTGGGACACACACATACTCTCATTCCAAGATGTAATTAATTCCATACCGAATGAATCTACTATGCTATCTCCGTCTGTTGTACTGAAAAATGTTGAACCACCTAACAAAATTAAAGAATTAGTAACTTTTACTACATCTCGTCGACTACGACACCATGAAATAATTGACATTGCGCTGAACAACATCAAACGTGCCGCAGAGCGCCGGAGAAGACAGTAAAAACAGGTTTGTATACGCCGTGACTTTCACATTGGACAGAAGATATTGCCCGCATCTCGTGGTCGTGCGGTATCGTTCTCGCTTCCCACGCCCGGGTTCCCGGTTTCGATTCATGGCGGGGCAGGGATTTTCTCTGCCTCGTGATGGCTGGGTGTTGTGTGATGTCCTTAGGTTAGTTAGGTTTAAGTAGTTCTAAGTTCTAGTGGACTGATGACCATAGATGTTAAGTCCCATAATGCTCAGAGCCATTTGAACCATTTTGAACAGAAGATATTAGTACGTACACACTATTTATCCAACAAAGGAAAGAGTAAATGCAGTAAATTTGAAGTTCTATACGCAGGTGCATATCGGATTCGCAGCATTCCTCACCCTAATGTAGTACACGTCGAAACATTGAGAACCAGAAAAACTAACGGGAACCACCACGTGTCGAACGTCAAACCTTTTATTGAACGAAAATACTTTATGATTTATCACACTGTAATGCGATTTCCTAATTTTTTATGACCGCTTATGCAATTATATTCTCATGAACAATTACTGATGATTATCGTATTTTTTTTCTTGGCAAGTGCCCGGCAAGGTAAGGTTAGCAGGTCGCTTTTTTTGTCGTTACACATCAGACCGTGCATATTTTTCCAGATGAACATACACATTTTTATGACCACTTATGCAATTATATTTATGTGACTACTTACTGATGATTATCGCATTTTTTCTTGGCAAGTGCCCGGCAAGGTAAGGTTTGCAGGTCGCTTTTCTTGTCGTTACACACCAGACCGTGCATATTTTTCCAGATGAGCTTACACATTTTATGACCAATTATGCAATTATATTTATGTGACTACTTACTGATGATTATTGCATTTTTTTCTTGGCAAGTGCCCGGCAAGGTATGGTTAGCAGGTCGCATTTTTTGTCGTTACAACATTAGACAGTGCACATTTTCCAGATAAAATTACGTATCTTACGAATAATTATGCAATTCTATCTAGTGATATATTAATTTTATCAAATTTTCTCTCCATTAAAGTCTTCAATTCTCGCCTCTATTAACTACACAACATACAAGCTGTACACAAACAAGATCACATTTCTTGTCGTTATACACCCTATGCCGTGCATATTTTCCATATTTTTCTGTATGTATGATTGTTTTCCTGTTTTGTTTGTATGTACTATGAAATATTTAAGATATAACAAACACCAGTTGACTTTAACATTTTGCCTTATGATAGCTAAACATCGTGACTACTTTACTTTTTTTGCTGCTGCATTGTGATACACTGTGTACATTTTTGCTTCTCAACACTGTCGATGTTCCTGACATATTACGTTTTCTGACATGCTATGCTGTATGCTCAATTATGGTACTATAAACCAGTTTTTATCTAATGGGTATATGAATTAAATGAAAGACATTAATCTTTGTTCATCATTTCCAGAAAGAAATAACGTGTAAACGAAATAAATTAAACAGAAATGGGAATTTCACCTTCGGAATGAACTAAAGAGGACGCAAAACTTCGTGATGAAGAGTAAATGGATCAGAATTAACAAGCATTAACAAGAATATACTGTACACATCGTAGAATAGCAGTCTTAACAAATTTTTTCTTTCAGGATACATGGCGCTTGATGCAGGCTGTCAGACAGAACTACACATCTTAGTTTTAGTGATGAAATATGATAGAAATAAGGAATAGTTGTATAATGAATAATGAAGTAACTCTTTTGCAGATGATAATGAATGGTGATGAATAATTATGAAGAATATGCTACTATGAATAATGAAGTTTTTCTTTACCGGTGATGATAATAATGGTGTTATGGTGATATGGATAATGAAGTTGTTCTTTGCAGATGAAAATAATGATGAAGTTTATATATTTGGTGTTAGTTAAGAGATGCTATGCAGTTATTTAAGTATTTGTTGCAGTTCATTTTGACAGTATGTGTTATATCGCATGGTATAATGACTGAAGGTTTTGGAAAGGACAGCTACGGAACATATATATTTTTATACACACTTCACTACCTGTTATTCGAAGTTCACTACTTTTCAGCATAATATGCGTTTCTTCTTTCAGCTCAATAATCCATTTTGTATTTTTTTCCAGGAGAAGCTTTTCATATTACTTACTAAACCTGTTACTTATTAAACCTGTTCTAGTACTTGCATTTTTTTTACCCAGTTGTGTCTATCATTTATAAATGTGATCACATATACTGACTTTGTTTCATAACCTTGCTACAGCTGACTCATCACGAATGACGTTATACATCTTCATTTGCAGCAATAACTCAAAAGCAAACAAAGTAATTACCAGTCCCAAATAATGCTACTAGTTTAAGAGAGTTCTAAATAATACTGATCAGCTCTGAATAGTATGTCACTTCAATAATGACTTCTGAATAATACAGAAAAAAAATTGTTTTGTAACTGGCCAATGAATGCCACTGTTTATAGTAATAAGATGACATATGATGCCAATGGTTACTATAATTAGACTAATTATGTATAAATGCTATGCCAATAATTAACTCATTTTGAGTAATGTCTTCTGAAGAATACAAAAAAATGCATTGTAACTGGCTAATGAATGCCACTGATTATTGTAATAAGATGACCAATGAGTGCCAATGATTACTATAATTAAGTGAATTATGCTAATACTATGCCATTCACTAGCTCCTGTCTTCAATGATGACTTCTGATGTTTTGTAACTGACCAATGAGTGCCAATGATTACTATAATTCAGTGAATTATGCTAATACTATGCCACTCATTAGCTCCTGTCTTCAATGATGACTTCTGATGTTTTGTAACTGACAAATGAGTGCCAATGATTACTATAACTAAGTGAATTATGCTAATACTATGCCATTCATTAGCTCCTGTCTTCAATGATGATTTCCGATGTTTTGTAACTGATCAATGAGTGCCAATGATTACTATAACTAAGTGAATTATGCTAATACTATGCCATTCATTAGCTCCTGTTTTCAATGATGACTTCTGATGGTTTGTAACTGGCCAATGAGTGCCAATGTTCTCTGTAAACAAACGATTTATGAACATTATTCTGTAATACTACATACATGGTACAGAAATGTTCAGTAGCTGGGCGATGAGTGACACCAATTACTCAAATCAGTTGTTAGACTAATGTAATTCTCAATGAAGACTACTATGTGACTTAATGTCCTTCACCTTCTGACCTAATTACCAGAAATTACTGCAATATCCATTTGTCCTGTCTATCCTCATCATCATGGAGCACTATATTTGGTTTTTGCACTAATTCTACGTCGGTCTACTTTACAAGAACATGGTGTTCACACGACATGCTGTCCACCACCTTGAACGATGGAGATGTAATTATGGTCCTACTGTTTGGTGTACCTAGTGTACTACCAAAATGACAGCATGGAATATTATTACGACATTTCAGTGTCTTGGCTACACTGATTAATAATTCAAGGAAAAGAGCTTCAGATTCTCTCACATGGTGTTGTGCTTCTGTAGAAAGATATGGACTTTCAGTGCAGCTGCGTGCAACCTAAAGTGCTACAACCATGACGCAATCCTTCCCATTTCTTTCCTAATACTTATAAAATGATAAAGTCATATACTGTGCGTGTGCACTTCCTTTCATTTGTCAACAAGATCAGTTGTCCTAAAAATACTAAAGACTTCTATAGTGAATGTGCACTTCATTTCACTCCTTAATATGTTTATTTGTTGTAAAAAAAATATTAGAGAGTTTTACAGTGCGTGTGCACTTTATGCAATTTGTACTCATTACGTATAATTTTTTTTTGTGATTCCCTGATATGTTCTGAACTACAGTGCATGTGCACTTTTGTCATTTCTCAATATGATCTGTACTCGTTGCCTATACATTTGTGTTTTCCTGATATGTTCACTACTGCAGTATGTGTGCACTTTTGCCATTTGTTAATATGTTTTGTACTCACTGTGTATACATTTTGTCTTTGCTTGATATCTTCTGTACTCAGTGCGTGTGCACTACATTTTATTTCATGTTCTGCACTTATATATATGTACATATTCTGTGACTGTTAAGGTTAATTAATTATGAAAAATTTGTTGCTAATGGGAAGTCCAATTGACTCACCATCACTGCCAAATTTTTGCCCCCCCCCCCCCCCCCCAGTGGAGGGTTATGTAAGGTGTATGCTTCGCCGGCGATGGGCGAGGCATGACAGAATCTCTGACCAGAGAGTAGATTATCGTTAGTTGTTGCTTGAAGTGAGTCTACGCTAGGCTGCGGGAGTCGACAGTAGAAGTCAGTCTGCGGTAGTAGTCAGTCGGATACGGTAGTAGGGAGTCGGCATGCGTCGGCTATGTGCTCTGGTCGCGGATCTGGTCAGGACTCTGGAGGATGAGTGTTGTTGTAGAAGGTAAAGAAGCAGCATTGCGCATATTTAATAATGTATGTTAATTGTAATTTAATTTGTTCAGAAAAAAATGCCTCAATAATAATTTTTTTATAAAGTAACTCTTTTAAAGAAAAGTAATCATTTCAATTTAAACAATTTTTCCACTCTTTTGAAGAAAAAGCATTCATTTCTATTTAAAGAATTTTTCCTATGCATTTCTTCCAAGAATAAAAAAAAAATATACGCCAGCATTGCACGAAGCTGTGTAGATAAATAAGAGAAGAAATAGTTGCAGTATTTATTGAGGTAAGAATTTTTGCTTTTGTTATTCAGAATACAGGGCCGAAGGTCAGCGCTGCTGCCCTTATAAAATTTACCAGATATTATTATTTCTGTTGAGAGGTTACATTTGGTTCATGGTTCATTATTTAATTAATATTATTGTGTGGGTTCATGGTCAATTACCATTCCTTTTAATTCTGTGGGGAGTTTACGTTTGGTTGCATTTTCCATTATCATTTTTCAATATATTGCGGGGAGGTTACACTTGGCTCCATTTCAAATTTTCAAATATTAAAGTAATGCAGAGAGGTTACAGCGTTGGTATTCCGATTACTATCTGTTAATTTATCAATTGTAGATTTTATATGTAGTTAATTGTTGATAATTGAATTTAAGAGTTTAAATGTGGTAATGCTGTTATTTGGAGGTAGTGGGTGGAGCTACGGACGCTACAAAATGGAGTGCAGAGTGGAGCAATCGGAACAATTCCGACATGTTCTACTGTTTGAGTTCAAAAGAGGGGTGCAGCAGCGGAGGCAGTCAGAAACATTTGTATCGTGTATGGGGATAATGCCGTTGGGCAGAGCTTGGCAATAAAGTGGTTTTCTCGTATTAAGCAGTACCGTTTTGACACATTCAAGAGTACCTTCGGGGTTCGATGAAGAACATTTAAACTCATAAGTCCACAGTGACCCATGTCAGTACGTCAGTGTACTCGGGAACTAGCAAATGTGATGAACTGTGATTGGTCCACCATTGTGCGACATTTACATGCAATGGGTAAAGTGCAAAAATATGCCAAAATATGGGCGTGCTCTAAGCCAAATATCACAAAAACCAGCAGGTGGCCAAATGTGCACCTCTGCCCACTCCTCATCAAATGGCTCATCAACAACACCTACCATCCCTATACCGTAGCGTTACTGGTGAGGAGACACGACATTTTTACGCTAACATATGAAAAAGGAAGGAAAGGTTGAGTTAAAAAAACCAGCACGTCCCCATACAAAGACATGTGCGGATCGACAAAAGATAGTGCTAAGCATCTAATGGAACAAAAACAGTGTGGTGTCCTACCTACCCTAGATGTAATCACCATTGCTAAAACTAATTGTCAACACCGAGGCGTCTTGCATACTTAGTCCAAGAACTACAACAGGTAATACAGCATGAGGTCATGCTACTCCATGATAACGCCCACTCACACTTTGCTACACTGACTAATCTATAAAGGAGTTGGGTAGTAAAGTCTTTCCGCACCTACCTTTTTCATCTAATACTGTGTCCTCAGGTTTTCACCTTTTCAGCACTCAATCGACCAACATTTAAGGAATGACTTTCCAGATGAAAATGCGCTCCGAACATGTCTCGACGAGTTTTTCGTCTCAGAATCAAGTAATTTCCACAGTCGCGTAATCGAAATGTTACCCGAGCGTCGGCAGACTGTTGTAAAAAGTAAAGTGTTTAGTAAACTTATGGAAAAAATGCTACAAACTTGCCTGAGTTGCCCATACAGTACTACAGTAATTGTACAATAGTACACTAATGTTACTAGTAACATTCATCAGGTGTACTTAGTTTGATCAGATATCCTTCAATTGGATTCACTTCAGGGACGAACGTACTTCAAATGTCTCTATACACAGTTATGGTGATTACATTCATTGACAAATTGGTTTTACTGTTTCTTACAAATGTGTAGAACTTACAATTGTAGCTACTTTTCTGTTCGCCAAGTTTTAATTTGTAAAGTACACTTCTACAGTTACTACCTTCGCTCAGAAAGTGTTTCTTGCGTTCTTAGAGGTACACTTAACTTATACTGGCATTTAGTGGCACTAGCGTAGTATACTGTAAGCTGCTCACTTAACGAATTCACATACGTGTCTGTCAAACTTTGCAATGGGTTTCCTGCACTTTCATATTGTTGCAAGTCAAAATTGGACGAAAAAGCAGGGTTTTTGTGTCCATTGTATTAAATCTACTCCAAATGAAAACTCTTCAGAAGTGAAATTAGGTACAATTATTCACCATGCAGTCCACAGTAATAGCTTCTTCAGCTTACAAACAAGCAAACGTCAAGTTTTCCACTAGATAATAAGGACTAAGGATTCAGTACGATATGTAAAATGAATACTTCTTGATAGTAACTTTCATTAAAAATTTTCATAATTTAAAATGAAAGGTCGATATCGAGAAAAACACATATAATTGGCATTCTTGGACACCCTTCAACTCAACTGAAGAAATTTCTTACCTTTAATGTACGACTGCGACTACGAGTGCGACTACAAATACTTTCCAAATATAAGCTGGGATCAAAGAAACATAGCACATATGGTAGTTTCTGAAATACCGCACATTTCGTTCCATTACAAAAAGCGAGAAATGAGGAGAAAGTGAAATATACCTCAGCGATGTTAACAATACTATCACACAATACCGTCAACAAATTTCGTAGAAGCTACACATTAGCACCCTGCTTCCTTCTATAACTTTTATCGTGCGCACTGCTACTGTTTTCTCCGTTGGTGCGATCCTTTCCTTGTCTTCTTGTTGAACACTGCACAATTGCTCACTTTCAAGTCAACATACGTGGTGGCTTATCGGAACTGCAATGTTTCAGTAATGGTAAAACATACAACGAGAGAAACTGAAGTTGATGTTTGTGTCCCTGACGTCTCAAAATGTTTATACTGTCAACCGTACTTAGGGTGTGGTTGAAAATTACTCACCCACAATCAGTCGTCAGTCTAACATAACTGTTCAACATAAGGAATACACATATTACGTCATTAGCAGAACCAAAACTTAAGCGAAGGCACTTTATTGCTGCGTGAAGTTCTTAATCACTTCATGAACAAGGGTAATCTATGAACATGTTTCTTTTTCATAAGCCTACAAGCTGTATGTTGTTATAAGGCAACTGCGTTGCGGTAACCACACTTCTAGTACCACTGAAAGAACCAGGTTTACCAAAAGTGATACGATGCGTATCTTGACGTCAGAGTGCCAACAACACGAAGATTCCTACAGTGTTTATTTCAATATTTACTCAAAACATAAATACCAACAGGAAGTCTACAAAATAGAAATGAGCTGTAATTATGTACAAAAATTTTCAGGAAAATTTAATGTTTCATTTAAGTTTTGTAGATTATCGTATGACTTACTAAATATTAACGTTGGTACAGATGGAAGATCTCCAGTTACAACAAATAAATGTTACACAACGGCAACAAATGTATATAAATTCATAATCAATATATGTTGGCGTAATTTAGTGTCGTTTGCTACTTAAATACACCGAATATAGTTCAGGTCTATAGTTCAATCCCACCGATGAAGAACAAAAGTGCTACACATATTCTGGCAAAGGGAAATAACAGCTGTGTCCGTAAAAAGAAATTGATCCTACTCCTATAACACTGTATGTAGAAACAGTTACCGAAGACAGAACGAATGGACGATAATAACTGGGTATAGACAAGGCATGTTGTATCTACATATCACTTTACGGCTGTTTTCCACTAGCAAGTGTTCTTTCTTTATTGACCATGCACTAGAGTGGAATGTGGATGTTTTCTCTTCCGAACGTAATACATATTGCTTCCTTTGACACAGACCACGCTGACTCTAATGACTAATTCAGTGAAGTTAATTAAAATAAAGTAATATCTTTTTCATTTGTGGATACCAAAAATTATTAAATGGATTGGAGAGACAATGACACTTAGCAATTTACCTTACGGCTGTTAATACAAAAATAAATTGGCTTAGTTCCAGCTTGTATCATGTAGTTTTCCTACGTTTACTTTGGTATAAAATAACAAAATACAATTCTTTGTAAAACTTGTATCGTTCGTCACTGACTAAAAACTCATATCTGTGACCACTTGTAGTTACAGATGAATATCATGACCAGGTTTTTTTTACGAGCTCTCAGCGGGGTGACTGATCTTTCTCTTGCCAGTATGTTACCTTGTCTTCTCACCCTGTGATCGAAGACTAGCCTTTTATTCGAACTCACTTCTCGTATGCATATCAGGTAACAGGCCACATTTGTAGTACAGTTGTCTTCATGAATGTGTATTCTTCGTTACTTCACGTTTGGGATGACGTGATACGTTTCTACACAACGAATGGGATCAAACCGTCATCGATAGACATAAAACAAAAAAAGATGTGAAATCTTTATTTAACATTACATATGCGATACATTAACTTTTATAACTTAATAAAATTTTTCTCTTGCCAGTATGTTACCTTGTCTTCTCACCCTGTGATCGAAGACTAGCCTTTTATTCGAACTCACTTCTCGTATGCATATCAGGTAACCAGGCCACATTTGTAGTACAGTTGTCTTCATGAATGTGTATTCTTCGTTACTTCACGTTTGGGATGACGTGATACGTTTCTACACAACGAATGGGATCAAACCGTCATCGATAGACATAAAACAAAAAAGATGTGAAATCTTTATTTAACATTACATATGCGATACATTAACTTTTATAACTTAATAAAATTCTGATGCTAGTCAGCAGCTTACTGGCTACATATAATAACAGTAAATGAATTTACCTAATATGGATTAATTAGATTCAGTCTCTCATCTTAGTTCTCAAGATGACCATCTACACTACTGAAATCGATCTTATAAAAATGCAGATACTATTGCGTCAGTAAACAAAAAAATCCAGAAATAGTACCATTCACACAATTAGAAAGTCATACTTCATCAAATGAAATGATATCTTGACCTTATCAGTTTTGAGATTTGTTTACAATGAATATAATCGTGACGTTGTGGTACTGTACACTGTCAAGTACAAACTTATTTTCATATAATTCTTGTCAAATATTCTAGAGGAAGATTGTTACTTTCTTTCCAGGAAGCCGTGCGTGATTGATTTTTACTATGAGTTCAGTCATGGTAAAAGACGTTTGCTGAAATACGTTGTATCGCTAATACTGTTCTGTGCTCAGTAACATCTTGTTGCTGATAGATAGGTTATAGACCCTGGCACCGATAGACGATACACAAATGAATGATCAGTTTCTATATCTTCACAGATTTGCTCAGAATTTCGAGCATCATGATGTGGAGGAAAATATGATGTATGCTACACATAATAAATAACTATAATGAAATATAATTCTTTGTAGAAAAATTCTGCTCTGCATTAAAACAAATTCAGTTTACAATGTACACAAAAATAATGTTGTTTTAAACATGTATATGGATAACCCTATTAATGTCGAATAAGGTATATTGCTACAGCGTGAGCAGGTTTATAAAAAATTAACAAAATTAAAAGACTATTCCTTCACTCTATGAAAATTATACAACAGCTAATTACATACTATGAGCAGCTAGACAGCCAGTGTGAGAAGAAAGGTTACTCTAGTCATCAACATAAATTACAGATTTCTTGTGCTCTTTACGTTCAATTTGCCCTTGTATCTTTTATAATTGCATCTACTTACCTCCATTTAGTCATTTGCTCGATCTTCTCTTATCTGTGTCAATTCTGAAACGATTTACGATGGTTCATTTATATCCCATTTGTCTAAACACGTTTGCCACCCATAATCACATCTTTTTGATTACAATAGAACATATTTCGTCTAGAACAGTGCGATAATTCTTGATTTTTTCCTTTCCTCCACCGATAATTTAAATGAAATATTTCTCTGTTGTTTTCTGACCTAGTTGCAGATTCAGAATGGTTGTTCATTAAAAATTCATGCATAGCGAAAGTCAAAAGTGTTCTTTTCAGAAATACATCAACGGTTTTCCAGTTACTCCATAGATTTCTTTTACGGTCCATTCAGTCATTAATTTGAAATAAATAAACAAAAAATGCATCACCTGTTTCTAAGAATTCTAAATTTGTTATTTTGTCCGGTAAGCCACATAAACATTATTTACCTCTTGTTAAAATTGGCTCAGAGGCCAAATTTAAATGTTGTTCTATTGAGCTCTTGATCCAGACGTTGAAATTCACGTATTCTTGAGGGAAATAGTAATGTGTAACACGAAAACTGTTGGTCGTTTAAACATGTGCAGACACCACATGTCATTACAGGTTATTCAAATTTCGTGATTTGAAATCTTCATCTATTGTTGCTGAGAGTGAGACACATGACGTGAAATCTACATAGCTTATTAATTCCTGTCAAATCCCAATTTACAAATATAGGCTAACCTGACTGTATCCGTCGTATTATGAAACATATGTGTACATATTCTTCAGTATGTAAACATTGATTAGATTAATGCCTTCATTCTCTAGGTCTGTTCGTACCGAATTAATTAAAATTGGGTCAGTTATTCTTACAAAATCTTCAAATTGAGACACAGTAAGAATCTATGCTCGCTGAACCAGGTTACAGTTACTTCACGACTGGAACACGCACTTCCTAATCCTCTCTTTTCAATTACTTGATTAAGACAGAGTGTTAAATTTAATATTTTGGTGACATTTTGACCAGAAAGCTCTCAGACTGTAAGTTTGTAAGCTTTTCTCCATTATTGTGAGGTAGAACCCATGTATGACTTTTCTGATTTTAGGGAACTGTCTTTCGCTATTGAATTTTTGTTAGCATTTTTTATGTAGAAAGCTTTGCTGTTCACAACAATCAAAACAAAGTTCGCTTACAGATAAATCGTTTCATTGCGTATCTCATAAATCATAATCTGCGTCTATATTAATATTAGTAAAGGTGTGTGCACTCCACCAGAGTTCTACGTTACAGTTTATTTTTTATACCACTATTAGCCATTACTTATTTCTCACTTGCTTGCCAGAACATTGGATAGTAAATGCCTATGTGCCCCACGACTTGTTCTTAGACCTGTTACCACTTCCTAATGAAGCTTACGCTAGGTATAAGATAAGAGCGAAATAAATTTTGCATATTTTATGTCAATAACCGCTATTTAATCTTACTGAAGAGATTTTTGAGAGAAGATGGCCACCCTCCGCCGACTTCTGAAGCTTCTCAATAGGGAATGTTACTTTTTGTTTCGTACTGCACTTGTCTATTTGTTTGAGTTCCACAGGTTTCTCTTTAAGAGACCCACTATCGTGTGATAACAACTCCGTAAACAGGGGCAGTGGCGTAGAGCAGACTGCACTTTAGTCCATGTTTTAAGAACCTATCACGTACAGGATGTGGTGGAATGCTCCTTTCCCTCAGTTTCACCATATTACTAGATGTAGCTTCCTTATCACACTAGACTGCCATAAAATCCCCACAAAATTTGTTTTATTTGCCGTACTTCTGGTTCCATGCTCGTTACATTCGATAATGATGAACGGTGAGGGGTAATTGTCTCAAGGATGTCAGTAGTTCTTCAGATTCAGTAATTACATGACGAGGAAATACTATAGTTTTTCGGAAACATCTATCAGATTTTATCAACGACAGATAACTCCCTTTCAGTAAAACTTTTGGAGAGTCCTATTTCTCTTGACAGCCGACCAATCTGCTGATATTGTTGGAGACAGGGCAATTTTCATCTGGAAATACAATAAAACATTTGTGCGAAGTACACTGACCGGAAAAAAAATCGGAACACCAAAATATACACAACTGGCCATTAAAATTGCATCACCATGAAGAAATGCAGATGATAATCGGGTATTCATTGGACAAATATACTATACTAGAACTGACATGTGATTACATTTTCACGCAATTTTGGTGCATAGATCCTGAGATATCAGTACCCAAAACAACCATTTACGGCCGTAATAACAGCCTTGATACGCCTGGGCATTGAGTCAAACAGAGCTTGGATGGCGTGTACAGGTACAGCTGTCCATGCAGCTTCAACACGATACCACACTTCATCAAGAGTAACGACTGCCGTATTGTGACGAGCCCTTTGCTCGGCCACCATTGACCAGATGTTTTCAATTGGTGAGAGATCTGGAGAATGTGCTGGCCAGGGCAGCAGTCAAAGATTTTCTATATCCTGAAAGGCCCGCACATGACCAGCAAACACGTGGTCGTGCATTATCCTGCTGAAATGTAGGGTTTCGCAGGGATTGAATGAAGGTTAGAGCCACGGGTCGTAACACATTTAAAATGTAACGTCCATTGTTCAAAGTGCCGTCAATGCAAACAAGAGGTGACCGAGACGTGGAACCAAAGGCACCCCATACCATCACGCCGGGTGATACGCCAGTATGGAGATGACGAATACACGCTTTCTATGTGCGTTTACCGCGATGCGACCATCATGATGCTGTAAATAGAACATGGATTCATCAGAAAAAATGACGTTTTGCCATTCGTGCACCCAAGTTCGTCGTTGAGAACACCTTCGCAGGCGCTCCTGTCTGTGATGCAGCGTCGAGGGTAACCGCAGCCATGGTTTCCGAGCTGATAGTTCATGCTGCTGCAAACGTCGTCGAACTGTTCGTGCAGATGGTTGTTGTCTTGGAAATGTCCCCATATGTTGACTCAGGGATCGAGACGTGGCTGCACGATCCGTTACAGCCATGCGGATAAGATGCCTGTCATCTCGACAGCTTGTGGTACGAGGCCGTTGGGATCCAGCACGACGTTCCGTATTACCCTCCTAAACCTCCGATTCCATATTGAGCTAACAGTCATTGGATCTCAACCAAAGCGAGCAGCAATGTCGTGATGCGATAAATCGCAGTCGCGATATGCTACAATCCGACCTTTATCAAAGTCGGAAACATGATGGTACGCATTTCTCCTTCTTACACGAGGCATCACAACGTTTCATCGGGCAACGCTGGTCAGCTGCTGTGTATGTATGAGAAATCGGTTGGAATCTTTCCTAATTTCAACACGTTATAGGTGTCGGCACTGGCGCAACATTGTGTGAATACTCTGAAAAGCTAATCATTTGCATATCACAGCATCTTCTTCCTGTCGGTTCAATTTCGCGTCTGTAGCACGTCATCTTCGTGGTGTAGCAGTTTTAATGGCCAGTAGTGTAGTTCCATAAAATATCTGTAATAATGAGTACGAAGCTGCAGTCATGGACTGTGCGGCTGGTCCCGGCAGAGGTTCGGGTCCTCCCTCGGGCATGAGTGTCTGAGTTTGTCCTTAGGATAATTTAGTTTAAGAAGTGTGTAAGCTTAGGAACTGATGACCTTAGCAGTTAAGTCCCCTAGGATTTCACACAGATTTGATTTTTTTGTCTTCTGTTGATATCCGACATGTGCTCGACTGGAGACAGATCTGGTGATTGAGCAGACCAACGGAATGGGAAGGATTGGAGAAGTCGTATGATGGGAAACCGACTCTGGAATACTTATCATGAATGCGAGCACAACAGTCGAATCACCAGACAGAGGTGGAAATTTGCAGTCAGGTTGCGTGGGATAACCGCGAGTGTGTGCTCCTGCTGTCGTACGAAATCGCATCGCAGCTGTAAGTCCAGCCCGTCAAGCACGCCGGCAGGCTGGTTGCAGCCGCTGACCTGGCCTCCTGGTAACCAACACACAGCCATCACTGGCACCGAGGCAGAACCAGCTTCCATCAGAAAACAAAACTGTTATCCACCCTGACCTTCAATGACCCCTCGCTTGACAACACTGAAGTTGCAATGACGATGGTCAGGGGTCAGTGCAATTCACGCTAGAGTGTGCTATTCTTGAAGTAACCGATTTTTAACAGTTCGTTGTGCCACTGTGAAACCAACTGAGGCTCAAAATGCTGGTGCAGCACCATGTGCTAGAGCCATACTCCGAACGTGATGGTCTTCCCTTTCGGTAGTGCCACGTTGCCGTCCGGAACCCTGTCTTCTTGTTGCGATCACACATTCCTGTGACCACCGCTGCCAGCAGTCATTCACTATGGCTTCATTCCTAGCAAGTATTGCTGCAATATCTCAGAAGGAACATCCAAATTCTCGTAGCCCTATTATATGACGTCGTTCAAACTCAGTGAGGTGCTGATAATGGAGTCTTTGTCGCCATACATGGGTGCTTGACTAACATCAGCTTATCACGTGGAGTCTCAAAGGTAACTGACGCTTATGACCGTTACTGCGTTTATGTAATGTAAACCTGATCTGCTTTCTCATATTGGCGCTACAAGAATCATTCTTGCTTGACTGGCCGGAAATCTAAAACGTCATCACCCTTCAGATGTAGTAACACGTCTACCAACTTTAGTTCATCTGACTTAACTCCTCCTTGGTCTGGCGGCTTATCTCCGTCAGTGTACTACTACTTGGTGCCCCATTTCACTTACCTGGAGCACTTCTAATGTTGATGTCGTTCGTGTTAAAGATTCTCACTGAAGTTCTATTAGTCGAAGAATCATTGCGCCGATGTCGAAGGACATTCTGTGTGATGCTATATGTGTTATCACTCACTCACATGAAGTTAACAGGTTGTGGACCTTTCGAGATTTTTGAAGAGGAAATCTTCCTGGACTTTTTTGTCTACTGTTTGAAACATAATGCGCCGGTGTGGAACGCATCAAAGAGTCATAAGAGAGAGCCGGGCCGCTGTGCGGACTCCCGCCCATTGTTGCTGTCAAACTTGCTCACACAAATTACAGGGTACTGCGCGAGTTCTGCGCTGTGGCGACAGTGAAGCTCGACGTTGCGTAAGCGCAGTTGGCCGCCGCCTGTTACTGACAGCTCCACACAGGATCCCCGCCCCCTCCCAGCCCCTCAGCCACCAGAATTACCCCGTCATCCCAGCCTGCGCCTCCCTGACTGTTCCAGCGCACCAAACAATCGCGCTATTTCCTCTTTAGGAAGCACCAACCGGGACTTCTCTTCATGTTGCTATACTCTAAAACGGTACTTCTTTACCCGTCTTCGCAACAACCAATCTTACTGGAGGTATTTTTTACGGATGTGTCTTCGGAAGTCTTTGGGTAGCTGGATTTTTTGTGATATCTTATAGCTCTGCATTGGCATCTGTGTTCACGTCGCAAGCACTATTGCATTGTCCAAAACTGGCTTAAGAAAAAAAAAACAGATTTTTCCTGCAAATAAAGTGTTATGGTATTCCAGAACGACATTATCACTCTGCAGCGGAGTGTGCGCTGATATGAAACTTCCTGGCAGATTAAAACTGTGTGCCGGACTGAGACTCGAACTCGGGACCTTTGCCTTTCAGGGGCAAGTGCTCTACCAAACTTTTTTTTTTTAAATATCTCATTTTGTTCGTTGTATCTGCTCGGGGCGGACGTCGAAAGACACCGGTTTCAGTTCGTTGTTGATCCATTAACTCAGTTTCTTTATTACGCAGGACAGCTAGCCCTTTGACCAAACACGCTCAGTTACCGTGCCGGCGACCAACTGAGCTACCGAAACACGACTCATGTGGAGACTTGGCTTAGGCACAGCCTGGGGGATATTTCCAGAATGACATTTTCACTCTGCAGTGGAGTGTGCGTGGTGTGTGAGTGGTAGAACACTTGCCCGCGAAAGGCAAAGGTCCAGAGTTAAAATCTCGATCTGGCACGAAGTTTTAATCTGCCAGGAAGTTGTAATGGCATTCATTACGGAAACACATTTCGCAAAATATCTGATGTTTTCAGTAGGCGCTACCTTACCACTTTAGGAAGTTCATTGGAAGTATGTTGCCACTTCCACAGCAATGTTTAGTTTAGTCTTATATTGCATACTTTAGGTTGCACATTACGATTACAGTGTATGTTGAGTCAATTGATGAAGTGATTCTCGTGATTTCAGTTCTTGTGGTACCCCTATGTGCAAGAGTGGTTCAGCGAGAAAGTTAATGCTTACTCTTGTCAATAGGAAGACAACAGTTAACCCTTGTTGGAGATGATTAACCGTTATTGAAACTTATTTTGATGGGATTGAGTAACTATCCTTTTCAGTTCTAGATGTACTTTAAACCAATTTTGCCATTTTAAAAACAGGTAAATTTTGACCTCACGAATTGTCGGCCAGAATCGCAATCTCTAATCGGCCGTTTCACAAATTGCTTTATATCTACAGTTATGAAATGGTTGTGTGACTACACAAATTATAGATTCCTCTTTTCATATAAAGGCTGATTACTGGGTGGCTGTGTGGTGTCTTTGAAAATGGGACACTCTACCGAATATCTTGTCACAAATCGTAACGTGCAGATCACAAATTGTCCATGGTTTGTATCCTGAGACTTAAGGTATATTATGGCACATTGTGTATACTTGTAAGTCACATCAGTCTGAATGTTGTGTAGGTAACTAGCCATAATCCCCGTACGGCGTGAATTAATGCCACGTTTGTCCTTCCAATTCCAAATCTTGATATTTTACAGTAGCATCAATAAAACAGCATTAACGTGTTGAAATATGCTGAAATTTTACAATTATTTTAGTTCATAAAATTGAAAACAATTCAGGTTGCAGTTACTAATAGTCTACGTTAATACTCATAGTCTGACTAAAATTTCTTGTCGGTTCACATTTCATTAGTTGAAGCTTGTTTCCTCCAATCAGATCGCTCAGCGTCATAACCTAACGGTTTGCCTTTGCTAAACTTCCACAACCACTGCCTAGTTGACCTTCAAATCCTTGTCCAGAAACATTTCTTTATGTGTTTGTACTTTTGGATCCCAATTCATGGGCATGCGCCATCTATTTCGCTTTCTTCACACTTAATAACACACGCAGTCAATGATGGCAACGAAATACTCAACTTTCATACACTGCACTAGTCAAATACTGACGGATTCTTTCGTACAAGATGTGATTCGGCGTCACGCATACAGCATCACAGCATACACAGCCCACGTAAATTATAAGGGGTGAAACAAAGGTTCCCGTCCGAATACCGTACATATCAGGATTTGTTTGCTAATCAGGCAAAACCGCCGCTAGCATTGAGGCAATCGTCCCGCCGACGCACAAAGTTGAAGGTACCTTGTCGGTAAAACACCGTGCTGTGCTGCCTGTAACAGCCAGCTGCACATCCACGTCGGATAGGAACCGTCAACCCTTGAAGGCTATTGTTAAGGAACAAAAGGTGCGATAATCGAGTGTGGAGAGATAGGAACTGTAGGACGGGTTGCTCGAATGTTTCCCACTAGCCCGTAACGGATGAGGCCGGCTTCGGGTGGTGTTCTGTGTCGAATCGCAATCACCATGCAGCTTCACGTACCATCCACAACGATGGTTTGCGACAGGCATGGCGCTCTACACAGGTTCTTGATTCCCCGATGGACGTCTACAGGGGTTTGTCCTTCGATACCCAAGAAAAGAATAGCAATCCATTGGTCCTGTTTTGGACGCATTTAGTAACAACGTCTCCACTGTTCACGTTTCTGCAATTCCCGCACCCATGTCGCAAAGACAAGGATGCCGCACTAGTCCCTTGCTACATGTCAGCGCGTTTATACTTGCATCGGAGTCACGCTACGTTGCATATACGCTGCAGCAACGTCCTCAAACGGAAACTGTTTCATGACCTAGGGCAGTAAATCATAGTTGTGACTCGTTATAGAAAGTCATAGATTTCAGAGTGTAGTGCAGGACAATAGTAACGCCTAGTGGTTAATATGCGGTCGTGACGTGTCGAAGATTGTGTGTTCCAATATCGTAACATGCTTGGAAATTATTTATTTCTAAGTCTTATAAAAATGATTGTGACTATAATCTCTATTCAGTAAATTGGTTCAACTGTAACTTCTTTTGTTCCTATTACCTTCCCGTGTTGCTTTCATCATCGTATGACTCTTTTTATTTGCTCTTATTTTTTGCTTCTTATCAATCTTTTTGGTTTGTACCTGTGTGTGAGGCCTATAATCTGTCAGCAGGACAGCTCATCAGTTGGTAACGCGGCAGCTCGTGCAGCCAGTTTCAGGATAGCCTCAGTTAACCACTGAAAGCAATAATTTACAACTTACCCTTAGCATTCAAATTGATATTTTTCCTTCTTGAGTATACTAGTTGCGGTTACTTTTAATCACCGAGAACAAACCGAGCGTGATTAATAGTTCAGCAGCAGTCTGTTTTCCCGGTGGCACTGCTACACACAGGGTTCTGGTTATCTTAGAAAATGTGTTCATTTCACGGCTACAAACGCGTCGTCTGCCGTCGTTCGGTTATGGGTCACTTAATCTCAACTATGGACAGACCCACTTCCATCTCTGTCACGCCTCACGGCGACCACTTCCAGCATTGCTTCGTATTACACTTTATGTAACAGCACTTGCGAAATGACCTGCCATGTTTTTGTGGGGTCCATAACTGAACGGAAGTCGGCAGCGGATATGGCAACACTGTAGCGCCAAGTGCTGCACGTCAACCAACAACCAATTGTAATCTAACTATAGTTTGAGAATTTTGAGATTGTAAATCACCAAACGCACAATATTATCAACAGAAATTATTTTAATTATGAAGTTTAATGCCTACTCTTCGTTTAATCTTAATTTTCATAGGATACATGTAATATTAATGTCTGGTTTGTAGGCATGTACACACTCTAACTATTGCTTGTTTGCTTCTTACCGTTACTTCATTTGTAGTTCATTGAACTTCCTTAAATTACCACATCTTTACTCAGAATACATATAATAATTGTGTTATTGTCTAGTCAGCGAACTGTTCAAATTCTTTATCCCAACAGACACTCCCTATTTTAAAAGAGTCAGTCTTACAAAATTTTTTCAGTTCTTTGTGGATGTATAGCTGCGAGTGAGTAAGAGTGCTGAGACCTGCATATCATATTTTACATTTGAAACATTATTTTCAAACTTTTACCTACATTCGAATCAGATTTGTACATTAATAGCGTTGTTTATATCGCGGTTGACCACTTTATACATATATACAACCAACCAACTAACTGTAGCTCTATAAGAATGAGAACCAGCATATTTTCTTTCATAAGTCAGCCATCAGAGTTTGTCTTTTAGCACAGTATACACTTTATGCGTGAACATTTATTGTTTGCAACAGCAGGCTTCCCGGCGTATTTCATCTATGGAATCTTCTCGGGTTTTCTGCTGCGACGTTCTTGTCGCTGAGGTGCTATCCACTTCATGCTTCCTATGATCTGTACGCTGCGAGATGGCGCATTGCTCCGTCTCGCATCCGTGCCGTCCGCCTGTGGCCTCTTATGCAGTTCGTGGCAGACGGATGTTGGTTGTGGGTAGAGCTTTGCCCCTGGCGGCTTAAGTGGAGCTGCATCTCAGCTGGACCCGTCTGGTGGCTGTCTTGCTGTGGAAGGCATCGCAGCCCATGTAGTGTGGCCCTCCACAGTTGCAGCAAGTCAGCGGACCTTCTTCCTCCTTGCTGCACTGCCTGGTCTTGTGATGTCTGGCGCACAAAGTGCGGAATGCAGGCATATGAGAGTAGTGCGCCACATGGTCCACTTCGATAACTTTTCGAGTTATGATGGTGTCAATCAGCACAACGAGGTACAGAGCCATGTTCCTATATGTCCTAGGTGAATTCATCAGGCCGGCAGAGCAGACTTGGAAACCCTGAGCTGCGTGCTATCGCATCAGGAACTCTGGCTCCATCTTGATTGGAAGGTGGGCCCCCCAGATGCTTCTACACCTCGGCATTGTAGGTGAAACAATGCCAATTTTCGTCTCCCACAAGCTTCAAGAGCTTGCAGTAATCACCAGTACTGTCTGGATGGACATTTTACAGGTCGGAGCCTCCGTTGTGAACGTCCTCTGGTTGGTCGATGGAGAGTACCTCCTCTTGCAAGGTCCTGTAGCCTCCTGACCTCCAGATGGTGAACACTAGTGGGGGAGCCAGTTTATTTACGTGTGGCAACATCATCCTGTCCTCAGCTGCTTCCAACATGTCACCATACTGGTTTGCAGTCTCCACACCAACCGCTCTCGCTTGCTGGAGCTCAACAGCTCTAGCACTGCACTTACAGTTGGGACCGATGAAGCCATCTTCATTGAGTTTATGCAGGGATGCACCACCTCTCAGCCTTCTTCTTCTCCTGCTTAAGCCTGCAGAACTGGGTGGGGGAGTATTCTTCTACTGCTGCGGCACTGCACTTCCATGAGATCTGGGACATCTCCATGTCCTCACCCCAACCAGGCGGGTTCATCATGCCGTTCTTTTGTGTGTCTGCTCCTGCCGCATCTGTTGCGGTTGCAGCTTATGCGTCTGACGCACCCACATTGGGAACGGTTGCGTCAGGTGTCACTGCTGCTGTCGCAGTGGGTGCGTTGCAGCCGATGTCGGTGCTGCTGTTGCATCAGGCGCGATTGCCGCCGGTGCGGTTGGCTCATTGCCAATCAGTCCGCAGGTGTCAATTTACGCCCTGGGCGGCGCTCGTAATGAGCGTGCAGGTGTCATGGCTTGCTGTGTAACTGTCCTTCACCATGATGAATCCTCATCTCCTGTGAAGCGGAACCTCCTGTGCTGAGATGATGCTTGGCAACCTCGCACATTTGCCGTTGGCACACGTGAGCGCCTCAGCCGCTTGACTGCTCACAGTGCAGACAACTTAGCAGATTTCGGAGGCTGGAAGCAGGGTGACGGCACTGGCAGGAAAGTTTCTGTTAAGCGCCAAATCGCCACAGTCTTCATTTCGGAAAAGCAACTTCCGTCTGCTGGCACCGCGGTCATGAGTTTGTCTCTTCCCTTGAACGTAACACTTTGTTTTCCAGGAAATCACAACACTTCCCTTCTCTTGTGAAAGGGGACGACACGCCCTTGTCGATCTAGCCGTTCAGAATCCCTAACCTCTCTGTACTGTCTATACAGAAAGGTGGTAGCCAGGTCGAGATTCATTCTTACTGCAAGAGAGAAAAGGCAGTAGGCGCCTAGACGCCGGGAAGTTTTGGCGAAAGCAGTCACAAGCATCCACTGGAGTGTCTGGTCCTGAAGCTCCAGTAGTGCGTCCAGGTGTTACCCCTTTCACGGCGCAGTCACAAGCATCCACTGGAGTGTCTGGTCCTGATGCTCCAGTAGTGCATCCAGGTGTTACCCCTTTCACGGCGCAGTCTCAAGCATCCACTGGAGTGTCTGGTCCTGAAGCTCCAGTAGTGCGTCCAGGTGTTACCCCTTTCACGGCGCAGTCACAAGCATCCACTGGAGTGTCTGGTCCTGATGCTCCAGTAGTGCGTCCAGGTGTTACCCCTTTCATGGCGCAGTCACAAGCATCCACTGGAGTGTCTGGTCCTGAAGCTCCAGTAGTGCGTCCAGGTGTTACCCCTTTCACGGCGCAGTCACAAGCATCCACTGGAGTGTCTGGTCCTGAAGCTCCAGTAGTGCGTCCAGGTGTTACCCCTTTCACGGCGCAGTCACAAGCATCCACTGGAGTGTCTGGTCCTGAAGCTCCAGTAGTGCGTCCAGGTGTTACCCCTTTCACGGCGCAGTCACAAGCATCCACTGGAGTGTCTGGTCCTGAAGCTCCAGTAGTGCATCCAGGTGTTACCCCTTTCACGGCGCAGCGCTATGTGAATCACTTCTTGTTTGCGACTGTTGCAGAGCCGTTACCCTCTGGGAGCTACCGCGATCTGATCTGCAGCGCTTCAGAGCTGCCTATGCCCTCACTGTCAGACACTGTCTTCCGTAGTCCTTTGTAGCCGTAAGAACATTGTTAGATTCCACCCACAATCCAGTGACGCTACTGCGGAATCGCATGGTACGCTAGGTGTCGCCAGTGTTGTTGAAGGGAGGGGGGGGGGGAGGGGACAAGCGTTGGAGCTTCAGTGCGGGTGACCAGTCTCGGTGTCCGTTCGTTCCAGCACAGGCCGCGGAACCCTTGAGACCGGAGCACACCTACCGAATTTTTCTAATTGCTGCATTCCATGCTGAACTGAGATGATAACCTCTGTCTTGATGGATTAATGTGTCTTGTAGATGAATCTCTACTGCCTCCTTCACCACTGAATGTAAAATTCCGTAAGTTGTTTCCTCAAATTCGAAGGTGTGTCCTTGGCTGATGCCGCATAACGCAAATGTACTAACATTTCCCCTAAGAACAGGAACTATGATTAAATACTCTGTAAGACAGAAAACGTTGCATTACAAATTATATGAATGGGATGGAAATCGGTAGGTGTGATTTACATGTACAGACCAACGAATTGATTGGGAGATTTCTTCAAGGAAAAGAGCTTCAGAAACTGAGCAACTGAAAAACACGTTGGTACACCTCTGGCTCTTCTACAAGCAGTTATCCGTTTTGGCATTATTGGTAGAGTTTTTGGATACCCTCATTAAGGATATGGTGCAAAATTCTGTCCAAGTGATGCATTAGATAATCAAAATTCCGGATTGATTGTGCCCTTAACGATCCAATTGTTCTCAATGGAGGGTGAGATACATACTTTTGCTGTTCCGAGATATGGTTTGGCAAGCGTGAAGACAAGCAGTAGTAGACCAGAATGAGAGTTTCACTCTGCAGCGGAGTATGCGCTGATATGAAACTTCCTGGCAGATTAAAACTGTGTGCCCAGCCGAGACTCGAACTCGGGACCTTTGCCTTTCGCGGGCAAGTGCTCTACCATCTGAGCTACCGAAGCACGACTCACGCCCGGTCTCACAGCTTCACTTCTGCCAGTATCTCGTCTCCTACCTTCCAAACTTTACAGAAGGTTCGCAGGAGAGCTTCTGTAAAGTTTGGAAGGTAGGAACGAGATACTGGCAGAAGTGAAGCTGTGAGACCGGGCGTGAGTCGTGCTTCGGTAGCTCAGATGGTAGAGCACTTACCCGCGAAAGGCAAAGGTCCCGAGTTCGAGTCTCGGTCGGGCACACAGTTTTAATCTGCCAGGAAGTCTCACAAGCAGTAGTAATTCTCGCCATGTGCGAGGAAAGGGGGGGGGGGTGTAGGGTGTTGCTAAAATGCAGGCCCAGGATGGCTTGCCAAGAGGGGCGACAAAACGGGGCGTACAACACCTTCAGTGTACCGCTGTGCTGTAAGATTGCCTTAGATGACAACCAATGGAATCGTGCTATGAAATGAAATGGCTTCTCAGGCCATCACTCTTAGTTCCCAAGCCATATGATGGGCCACAGTCATGTTGGTGCCCTACTGTTGTCTGGGGCGTCTCCAAACACTTTGCTGGTTTTCTGGACCCAGTTGGAGCCATGACTCATCACTGTAGACAACTCTACTCCAGTCAATGGTATTCCAGGCCCAAATAGTGTCTGGAGACACTCGGGACTGCAAAGGGATGCGAACCTTTCAGTCGTCACATTACAGCCTGCAGCTAAGAGTGATGCTTTTTGGTACCATTTATTTCATAGCAGGGTCCTTTTCGTGGTCATCTGCAGCACCCATATAGCGTACTGGTACGTCGACGATATTCGTGGCAAGCCTTCCTAGGTGTCAACAAGATAGTGCGCACCCAAACACGGTAAGAATTTCTACTGTTTGTCTTCATGCCCGTCAAACCCTATCTCGGCCAGAGAGGACGCCGTATTTCTCGTCAACTGTGTACGTTTGGAGATTTAGGGGCTGGGCACCCCTGTCAAGTTGTAATTTTAACGATCTAATGCCCTAATTGGATAAAATGTGGATCATTATTCTTCCGGAGTACTTCAAGCAACTCTGTCAATTATTGCCAAACCGAAAACTGCTTGCATTAAGATCAGAGGTGAACCAATGGGTTACTGACTTCCCAAATTTGTGAAACTGTTTCTCACGAATAAATAATTCAACTTTTCTGATATTGTGATCGTTTGTTTGTCTGTACATCCATATCATTTCTTGGCATTACGAACATATTTCGTGAAAAAATGTACCCGGGCGGAAGTGAGATGAACATAGTCAGCCAAAGGCTTTACAGATTGTTATGCATTGTGAATGATTAGCAGAGGCAGCCGGGCCCAGTAGAGAAACACCAGTGTTGCAGAGAACTACTGAAAAGATGGAATACCTTCGTCACTTCTCAAAACAGAAGTATTTAGAGTACGTGCCTCAAGCCTTCAACCAACATAATCTGGCGTTTATAAGTTCAAATGTTCAAATGTGTGGGAAATCGTATGGGACTTAACAGCTAAGGTCATCAGTCTCTAAACTTACACACTACTTAACCTACATTATCCTAAGGAAAAACACACACACCCATGCCCGAGGGAGGATTCGAACCTCTGCTGGGACCAACCGCACAGTCCATGACTGCAGCGCCCGAGACCCCTCGGTTAGTTCCGCGCGGTGGCGTTTATAAGTTTTCCGCCTTTCATGTACTAACTATTCTCATCTCAATAGTATAGCCTACTCCGTTTGCTTCTGACACTTGAAGCAACATCCTGCAATGCAGTACGGGATCCGCTGTTTGACCACGAGTCACAAGAGAGCCGCCGCCAGAGTAGGGAGCCGGTCATTTACAGGAGGGAGGTAGGGAGGTCATGACCATCGTCAGCTGCACCCTCCCGCTGTCACCATGGTCGCAGCTGGACACGTCGCTGACAGTGGCATTTGAATATTCCCATGCTCAGCTCTGTTCTTTGCGTTGTCAGCCGTGCTGGACATCTACTTTTTCGCATAAGGGGCAACTAGACGCCTCCACCAAACTGTTCCTGATGTACTGTGGGCAAATCCACTGTCGTCCTATCGTCGCATTTCCCTTTCCCTGAGCGACAATCCATGGAGCATTTAACACTGAAGTCGCCTTCTTAGAGCAATGTCTGAACCTGATGCCTATGGTAAAATGAGTCTAAATTATATTGATTTTGTAGTGTCGGCAGACTTGTCAACACTACGCACACTATTTGAAAGAGGCGGCCAAGATGCACGCGCTAACTCACGAAGGATGGAGTGAGGTCTGAAACAGGATACGTAATGAATGCTATAAAGAAAAGTACGTAGCTTCTGGACTACTTAACTTTAATCCATCCTTTGTATACATCGTTCTTGATGAGACATCTGGAGATTGTGGCGATACAAGTGAGACTCTTTAGATACAAGCTATCTAAGGCTAATGGCGCCTTGCTAGATCGTAGACATGGACTTAGCTGAAGGCTATTCTAACTGTCTCTCGGCAAATGAGAGAAAAGCTTCGTCAGTGTAGTCGCTAGCAAAGTCGTCGTACAACTGGGGCGAGTGCTAGTTCGTCTCTCGAGACCTGCCGTGTGGTGGCGCTCGGTCTGCGATCACTGAGTGGCGACACGCGGGTCCGACGTATACTAATGGACCGCGGCCGATTTAAAGCTACCACCTAGCAAGTGTGGTGTCTGGCGGTGACACCACAGATCTTATTTTGGTCATGGAGAAAAGGTTTGACCATCATCTATTTTGTAAAGTGGATTTCAGTGCGAGAGAACCGGTGGATTTGTCTAGTTGTAATGGAACTCAAGATTGGTTAGTGCCTTCTACATGTGGACAGTTTAACCCTGAGTGGCACTCAGCGTCACATAAGGAATCAGTCCCTGTGAAACGAAATTTATCTTATCGTCTGGGGCATTCGGTTAGGCAACGCTGGCAGTTGATATGGCTCATGATTAGATGTTAGAATTAAGTCAGTGAATCTTGTTGTCTTGTCTTGGAAATGTTAGTTCTAAAAATCTTGGTTATTAAGGACAATGCTTCGACAGAACGAAGGACGCAGGGTGCTTCAGAGCTGGAAGCAGTACGCAAATAGTTAGAAAAGGTAGCACAATTAGAAGCGGATAATACAGAACTGCATGGGTTGATGGAATCACGATCTCAACAACTGGGTTTAGATTTGTCAGTCACTAGATTATTTACCCTTTTTTTGGTAAGGTAAACGAGAATGTGCAGGCCGTTGTGGGAGACTTTGGATATCTGGCTGATCCGGAAGGTTGGTGTGATAAGTAATACACTCCTGGAAATTGAAATAAGAACACCGTCAATTCATTGTCCCAGGAAGGGGAATCTTTATTGACACATTCCTGGGGTCAGATACATCACATGATCACACTGACAGAACCACAAGCACATAGACACAGGCAACAGAGCATGCACAATGTCGGCACTAGTACAGTGTATATCCACCTTTCGCAGCAATGCAGGCTGCTATTCTCCCATGGAGACGTTCGTAGAGATGCTGGATGTAGTCCTGTGGAACGGCTTGCCATGCCATTTCCACCTGGCGCCTCAGTTGGACCAGCGTTAGTGCTGGACGTGCAGACCGCGTGAGACGACGCTTCATCCAGTCCCGAACATGCTCAATGGGGGACAGATCCGGAGATCTTGCTGGCCAGGGTAGTTGACTTACACCTTCTAGAGCACGTTGGGTGGCACGGGATACATGCGGACGTGCATTGTCCTGTTGGAACAGCAAGTTCCCTTGCCGGTCTAGGAATTGTAGAACGATGGGTTCGATGACGGTTTGGATGTACCGTGCACTATTCAGTGTCCCCTCGACGATCACCAGTGGTGTACAGCCAGTGTAGGAGATCGCTCCCCACACCATGATGCCGGGTGTTGGCCCTGTGTGCCTCGGTCGTATGCAGTCCTGATTGTGGCACTCACCTGCACGGCGCCAAACACGCATACGACCATCATTGGCACCAAGGCAGAAGCGACTCTCATCGCTGAAGACGACACGTCTCCATTCGTCCCTCCATTCACGCCTGTCGCGACACCACTGGAGGCGGGCTGCACGATGTTGGGGCGTGAGCGGAAGACGGCCTAACGGTGTGCGGGACCGTAGCCCAGCTTCATGGAGACGGTTGCGAATGGTCCTCGCCGATACCCCAGGAGCAACAGTGTCCCTAATTTGCTGGGAATTGGCGGTGCGGTCCCCTACGGCACTGCGTAGGATCCTACGGTCTTGGCGTGCATCCGTGCGTCGCTGCGGTCCGGTCCCAGGTCGACGGGCACGTGCACCTTCCGCCGACCACTGGCGACAACATCGATGTACTGTGGAGACCTCACGCCCCACGTGTTGAGAAATTCGGCGGTACGTCCACCCGGCCTCCCGCATGCCCACTATACGCCCTCGCTCAAAGTCCGTCAACTGCACATACGGTTCACGTCCACGCTGTCGCGGCATGCTACCAGTGTTAAAGACTGCGATGGAGCTCCGTATGCCACGGCAAACTGGCTGACACTGACGGCGGCGGTGCACAAATGCTGCGCAGCTAGCGCCATTCGACGGCCAACACCGCGGTTCCTGGTGTGTCCGCTGTGCCGTGCGTGTGATCATTGCTTGTACAGCCCTCTCGCAGTGTCCGGAGCAAGTATGGTGGGTCTGACACACCGGTGTCAATGTGTTCTTTTTTCCATTTCCAGGAGTGTACTTGAGTGTCGAAAAATTGAGACTAATAGGGGAGGCTAAAACTATAGTACGGTATAAAGAGGCTGTTAAGGAAGTCACAAAATCCGAATAATGTAAAGTATGAAATGTTTCAGATGTGGGCGAATGGGGCATGTAGGGAGGCAGTGTCGTCAGTCACCGGGTAATGTGAATTAAGTAATTGGAAGTAATAGTCTTAGAAGCAGAGGACCGGCGAAGAATTAGGTGTTAAACGCTAAATGGAGCCCCATGTCAAACTGCGTTCATTCTCAGTAAGATTGGATGCTACGAAATTGTATGCAGAAGTCTAATGCGCGGTAAGAGAAGCAGGACGGAAAACCGGTTCCAGGATGTTACTGGACACAAGCGTCTGTTGCCAGCAATGAACTGGTGAAACATAAGCAATGGGACCCACCGCGAAAAAGTGGTGTGCAGTGGGGGATAAAAATACCACACCTTTAGGATCATTGAACGAAGACTTTTGACTGGAAACGATTCAGTTTAAACAACGTGTAGAAATTGAGCAACATGTAAGTGCCGGCTACGACATGATTCGGGGATTAGCTTTCTTGTATCAGCATTGTGCCAAAATCAATCTTGAGCCACATAGGGTGGAGCCTGATGGAAAAACTTTCCAGTTAGGTTAAGCTATTGCCAGTCTAGCAATGTTGTGACGGTGGCCTGTTGAGAAATACGAACTGATTAAACCTCAAAAGGTCACACTAAAACTTAATTAGCACTGTTGTGTACCTAAGGGTACTTGGAAATCACTTTGGTTCTGTGCTGAGTCTAGCTTGCCGGTAGGAATTATGTGTGTGATGGAATTGTTGGAAGAGAATGAAGTATTAGATCAGGCTATTCCTCAAGTTAAAATTGTTACACACATACAAGAAGTAAAGAGTGAAAAGAAGGTGCTAGTTTTTATAAATAATTTTAGTGCAGAAGACATAGGATTAGCAAAGGGGTTGTTAATCGCTAATATTGGTCTCTTGGAGGAAGAAAATGGGACACGAGGTTGCGTCAGCCACGGAATATCGCCGGACGCCATTGAAATTGCGTTACGAGCAAAAGTGAAACACCTACAGGGCAGCAATAGGGAACAGAATGAAAAGTTAATTTTGCAATTTAAGGATTTATTTTTCCAAAAGGAAATCGATGTAGAGACTTCTGTATCGTGCATTCAGGGCCATGGGCTCGAGAGATTGGTGCACGTTTCACAATCTCTCCTAAAGGTCATTCAAATCTTCCTACTCCATCCTTCTCTGCTTGTTATGACCTCCAGTGTTTCCGGATTCGACAAGCCTTTGTGTTCATATTTCATCGCTATTCGCATTAGCTTGTTGCAACTGGAGCAATACTTTGGAACAGGATTTATTGATTTTGAGTTACTTTTCATTAAAGCACAGTAATAACAGCATCTCACCACTACTACCAGTAGAGTATGTACGATCCTAGCTGCCGTTGCTCCTCAGTGAAGCCATTTTGAAAGCATTTGAAAGCGCTTCTTGGTTTTCAATCGCTTTGTTGTTTGAGTTACTTCCAGGTGCACAACCTGTCGGTAGATACGATCGAATGCCTTTAGCTGTTGGCATCAGAACTCCCCCATTACTTCTTTGATTCGACGAATACCTGCAAGTGCCCCATCTAAATGCACTGTCACCTCACAGTCGCCTTTACGTTACTCTCAGGTCGTTCTGCTAATTTCTGTAGGTCTCCCTAACTGTCAGTAAACTTCTACATTCGTAAACAGATATCCGCTACCTTTTCGCAGACCGATTCTACAGTACTGCAACCTTCTGCAACCTGATTCCCAGGTCACTGTTCTTTTTTGTTCATTTTTCATCTGTAATTCTTTTTCATGCTCTTCTAACTTGTTCTTCACTTGATGATGTTCTTGTCTGTTTTCATAGAACCTTTTATCAATGCCATCCATTTGTTCGTGAAACTTACCTTCAGTAGAAGATTTTGCCCCTGCGGCGAACAGGCCCCAGTGATGGACATGTTTTGTTTACCAGTTTACGCAGTAGATGTAAGAGGCAGAGTAGTCTGTAACTGCAGAGGAACACGTGTGCATGTTGTCACTCACGCCACTTATCCATTGCCAGTGGAGAGAAATCCGCTGTTAAGTGAACATCCATCGTTATTATTGCTACGTAGATAATATTCATAGGGATTTTGGACTCTCTTCTGGTATGATTAACGAATCTCTCATAATGTTGAGTAAAGTATGCATGGACTACGAATACGGTAACAGTCCTTTCTTAACAAAACTTCCACATATTTGAACACCACTAAGTCTTTTTAAACTTCCCATATTATCTCCAGACCTGGACATTATATTCGAGCGCAATGCCAGACAGAATACGAAATCTACGAACAAATATACTGGAGCTGTCTTATATTTTTCAGGGCCTGTTGTCAGAATTTCATCTTCAAAGAAATCAAAACGCGACGAGAAGATAATGAAAACTACTTTCTACGGCGTATTAGCCGGAAAATTCGTTATCAGGCAAGCAGCAGGGAACTTTTCTGTCCCTAAGAGTTCATTAGAAGAACGTGTTACTGCTCCTAAAATGTACAACAGTGGTACCATCTTGTGGCCGATTTAAAACACTTTCATTGATCAATTGGAAGATGCGATAATCATCTTAAATTTTTTGTCCTTAAACAACAAATAATTTTTTAACTTCCTTTATGGTTTAACAGAATATGTGAGCTCTCCACTCAGTTCAACAAAGACAAAAAATTGCAGGAAAAATTATTTTTTCGAGCTTTCACGAAACAACATTCCGATTTTCCTTACGTTGAGCCCAATCTACTTGCCCTCAAAGACTACATGGTTTAAACAGGGTGGGTGCCCATTATGCTAAATTGGAGGAACTAATGGCCACGTTCTCTTTCCCACCGAGCAGAATATATCATTGTGTAAGAGGCGTTAATGCTGTTCACACGAATACTAGAAAAGTGTTAACTATTAATCGCGAAAAGCATGTGAGTGAACTTAACTCGGGTGAACGTGGACCATACGTCATAATAATGATTTGTATCAGTGCAGCAAGGGAAAATTGCCGAGGATTTCTATGGACCCACAACTCAAGAATCACACACCAGACGGTAGTGTCTTCGAAGCACTTGAAAGTGGCAGGATATCACTTTTTGGGTTTTTGAACTGGATGCATCGTTTGTGGAAAAGATAAAACTACCATAAGCGAGTCTAGTTCTACTCATTCTCGATGGATGCAGTACTCACAAAGATCTTCAAGTTGTGCTATTTGCCTCCACACACTGTAAGACGTCGTGGTCTCCTGACCTTCATTGCTTACATATTCTGCCTTCACATCAAGACGCTTCATTCGAACCCAAACTCGATAAGATAAAGTCAATGTTGTATGAATTCATGTAAACGATATGCAAATAACTAGTAAATCGCAAATGCGCACCGAGATTGAAATACTCGAGGCTGGTGTACACACACACATTCCAGACATGACGGTCACAGGAGTTTTTTGTTTGGGAGAGGCAACCGCATGCAAGGAGGCCGGTCCCTTCAGAGAACGAGCCAACCTATCTACATCGGACGGCTGCCGCCCATGGACAGCGTTTGCCCGAGTGAAAGGAAGAATGACCCAGTGTTCGGCTTAAAAGCAAATTCCGCTACACCGTGTAGGAGCGCCCAGCCTATGCATTCTTTACAAACATACACTCCTGGAAATTGAAATAAGAACACCGTGAATTCATTGTCCCAGGAAGGGGAAACTTTATTGACACATTCCTGGGGTCAGATACATCACATGATCACACTGACAGAACCACAGGCACACAGACACAGGCAACAGAGCATGCACAATGTCGGCACTAGTACAGTGTATATCCACCTTTCGCAGCAATGCAGGCTGCTATTCTCCCATGGAGACGATCGTAGAGATGCTGGATGTAGTCCTGTGGAACGGCTTGCCATGCCATTTCCACCTGGCGCCTCAGTTGGACCAGCGTTAGTGCTGGACGTGCAGACCGCGTGAGACGACGCTTCATCCAGTCCCAAACATGCTCAATGGGGGACAGATCCGGAGATCTTGCTGGCCAGGGTAGTTGACTTACACCTTCTAAAGCACGTTGGGTGGCACGGGATACATGCGGACGTGCATTGTCCTGTTGGAACAGCAAGTTCCCTTGCCGGTCTAGGAATTGTAGAACGATGGGTTCGATGACGGTTTGGATGTACCGTGCACTATTCAGTGTCCCCTCGACGATCACCAGTGGTGTACGGCCAGTGTAGGAGATCGCTCCCCACACCATGATGCCGGGTGTTGGCCCTGTGTGCCTCGGTCGTATGCAGTCCTGATTGTGGCGCTCACCTGCACGACGCCAAACACGCATACGACCATCATTGGCACCAAGGCAGAAGTGACTCTCATCGCTGAAGACGACACGTCTCCATTCGTCCCTCCATTCACGCCTGTCGCGACACCACTGGAGGCGGGCTGCACGATGTTGGGGCGTGAGCGGAAGACGGCCTAACGGTGTGCGGGACCGTAGCCCAGCTTCATGGAGACGGTTGCGAATGGTCCTCGCCGATACCCCAGGAGCAACAGTGTACCTAATTTGCTGGGAAGTGGCGGTGCGGTCCCCTACGGCACTGCGTAGGATCCTACGGTCTTGGCGTGCATCCATGCGTCGCTGCGGTCCGGTCCCAGGTCGACGGGCACGTGCACCTTCCGCCGACCACTGGCGACAACATCGATGTACTGTGGAGACCTCACGCCCCACGTGTTGAGCAATTCGGCGGTACGTCCACCCGGCCTCCCGCATGCCCACTATACGCCCTCGCTCAAAGTCCGTCAACTGCACATACGGTTCACGTCCACGCTGTCGCGGCATGCTACCAGTGTTAAAGACTGCGATGGAGCTCCGTATGCCACGGCAAACTGGCTGACACTGACGGCGGCGGTGCACAAATGCTGCGCAGCTAGCGCCATTCGTCGGCCAACACCGCGGTTCCTGGTGTGTCCACTGTGCCGTGCGTGTGATCATTGCTTGTACAGCCCTCTCGCAGTGTCCGGAGCAAGTATGGTGGGTCTGACACACCGGTGTCAATGTGTTCTTTTTTCCATTTCCAGGAGTGTAGCATGCAGTTTCAGAGGTTTTCATAGGAAAACAGCAAACGACAAACGCCGATGCTACAGATATCCGGATTGGTCGCCTTAAACGAAACGTCATTCCCCCGTTTTAGAAGAGCAATGCAGATTGGCAGACGATATTCCTGACCCCTTGAGCTGAAGGAGTAATGGATGGGATCGAAAGATATACCCCTCACGTCTGGCGTGGAGAGGGGCCGTTCCGTTGTCGCTTTTGGAGCGAAAACACGTAACGAGAGCGTGTGCGCTCGTACGTGTACTCAAAGAGCGAGGAACAAGTCTCTCCTCAGTACTTCACTGGGAGAGCAACTCTGTCAAGAGCGAATTGGAGTGGGACTATATACTGAGTCGTTGCGATTAAGCATTGTTCACTGTGTTGGTCGCCACACTTATTTTGCAGTGTGAATGGACAGAGTTATAGTTAAAAGCCTGCGAGCGAATACTTCAGTGGCATCGCAGTGGACTGGTTATCTGACTGGTGTACCAGGCCAATAGTTAGACTAGGGGAGAATAGGAGTCCTTGACTTCATCAAGGCATATGGAGAGTTTGGTTGGCGAAGATCAATCCAGATAGAACGAGAGTTATCTTATTTGTCAGCAGTAAGAGGCGCAGACAGCAGTCATTGCAGCTTACAATATTGTGCGCTACAGCTCTTGTGAGCCCAATATTTCCTCCACAACAGTACACTTCACTGCATTTCACATGTGACAGCCTCAACAGTACCTAGCAACATTCTAACGGATGATTATTCAAGTTGAGTAGGCGCAGCTCTCAGCCGTTCTGCCAAGTCAATAACAATCTTAAACTTTGCATAGAAATTTCATTAGCGAGTCCTATCCTCAAGAGGTAATTTGACATTCCGAAAAGCACCCGGAAATAACTTGTTCAGTTCATAAGTAAAAGTGTCCTTGTGATTTCTCCGAATTTGTACAAAATAAATAATAATTTTCGTTAGTTTCATGTTTTTCTTACACTAACTAGCACTACTTCAGTACCCAAGTATCTCACTAGTTACGTAAGAAATTTTGTTAATTTTTGTTTCATTTCCTTACAGTGGACGACTCCAGAAGATATTTATTGCTGAAAGTTCTTCAGGCATTTGTCTTTAGAACGTTAGGAGCGTCTGTCTGACTTCTGTAGTAGTGTGGGGGTGGAAATTGCATCTTGCAGGAGCCACAGAGTAAAGGGTACATCTCAGATTAATCCGTTTCGCAGAATGACTGAATAGCACCCACACACTCACAACACACTATGTATAATCTCTAGCCACTTGACCATACATAGGTCTGGCTGAGTAAATACGGCAGGTTGGGGCTGAAGATCACTGATAAGGATATTTAAGCGTTGGTTACATTTGCTTTTTCCAAAAAATTGCAGAATGGAAATGGCAACAGTAGGATTCCAATGCACTGCCATCTATCCACTAAACAAAAATATTTTCACACAGTTGGATTTCCTCCCATCATCGAACTCTAGAACTGTACCAGAAAGTGACACATCGGCTGGTTACTAATCTGATCAGCTACCCACAGCAATGCAACTGGGCAACAGCCCAATAGGCCTGACCCTTCCAAAGCATGGCGATACAGCTGTACCTCCTACTTCCCAAGGCTTCATAAATGCAATTGAAAAAAATGTCTCCTGTGACTAATGATTTAAAGAGGGAAATCGTTAAAAGGAGAGGAAGAGTAGAAATAAGTGAGACATTGACATCCACACCATTCAGACGACAACAAAACTAAGAGAAAATGCAATTCAAGAGACAGAAACGAGTTACTGATTCTAACGGAGCAAGTAAACAGAATAATTCACAGACGCTAAAAAAAGGAAAGATTGTCTCTTTTAAGGAGGAAAAGAAGAGAGAATAGTTTGGAGACGGATTACCTTATTTGCGGAGAGACTTTTGAGGAAGACTGGGTGCAATTTTGCTTCTGCAGCGGATGGCCTTATATTGCGCGTATAGACAGTGACCCTATTACCTGCTTTGTGTGTGAACATTGCAAAAAATGAATAAGGAATTGTTATTTCGAGACCCTATAAGAACACTGGCTTTACTATTTAATTATTTGTTTCGAGTTTTGTGTTATTTTGTTGCTAATACAATATGTCCGGCGTTGGGAACATTTTAAGCATATCGTCTTAAATGCATATTCAAATTGTAGCTACGTATATGTCATATTTTTTCACTTACTATAAAAGTGCTGTATGGTTTGTATGTGTGGTACTAGGGGAACATATCCTACTACGTTCCTGTTTCTTAAAGTCCCGCCAAATTACAGTGAGCTCAATTACCATGATCTCATCACTTTCCGTACATGTAGGTTCGACTCTTTCGTCAACTGTTTGAACTTGGGCTTGCATCCCAAGGCTAATGGTAAGTATCCCAGACCTCAGACACACGTTTGTACGTTCCAACACCGGTTGAGGATGAAATTGGTTTCTCTGCGGTACTTGATACCTCGGTTTCTGCAAATCCTCTTTCCTTTGAAGACTCAGCGTTCTCCTGCCTTGCCATGGCGAGTCCGCCATCTAGTATGCTTTTCTGAAACACTTGAATAAAGTATTTTCCTACTACACTTTTTCCTTTTACAAGTAATGTTGCTTATACCTCCTACTCAACAATATTCATGTGATGGACGAATGGTTAGTACTTAGGAGTGGGTGTCCGAAGGAGCGTTTTTCCACAAGAGCGGGAAGATTGATCCTGGTTTCCTCCAAACACCTGGCCACCTGTACAAGAACACTTCTTACTTCTTAAATGAACGAAACTTCTCGAAACAATATGTAGCTATGTTACTAAACACGGAAGCGAAACCTAATAATGCCTCAAAAAGGTTTTCACATACGTAACATATTTCAGTAGGTCACTCACACATACATATGAAAATTTCCCCATAAAGTTGCAGTATGGTTACTATAATAATTTAAATACAACGATGTTGCTTAATGACGATCATCTAGTCACACAAACGTGTTACATTTCTGATAACGAATAATATTTTTGTTATATATCCTACCATGCACCTGCCTTTCATAAAACATTTGCAGTCACGAATATCTCAAGCAAGGCTTGTCAGATTGAATAGGTGTATGTTAACAACTGGTTGCTCATTCAGATTATAGGAGGGACTCACACAATACAATACAATTATATAGGTACAATTTTACTAAAATACACATCCCTGTCGCGTTATCCACATGCCACACTGAGCTCGTGTGAGGTCTCTTCGTCTTTAAAACATCTGCACATGTGCTGTTAAATGGGCCCAGAAACATCAACAACATTAATTCTGTCCACATCGAATAACTTTCATTAGTAAAAGAACTCAAGTATAAATAGAAATGCGTGGAATGACCTGATATAGTTTACGGTTCTGCTTCGAATAAAATTCTTAATATGTGCGAGGAGCAGTGGATGTTTTGAAGACTCTAGTTAGACATGATAAAACGACAGCAAGGAAACCGTTTAGCATAATTGAAAATTTTGATATTGAGGTAAAAAGGGCAGTCACAGAAGTTGAACTGCAAAGCATAAGCACAAAGAAGGTCACTGCGAAGAAATTATGGATAACAGAAGAAATACTGCAGCCGATCTATAACTGAAGGAAGTACAAAAATGTTCAGGGTGATTAGGGAACACGGAAATACAAGTCACTTAGGAATGAAACAAATAGAAAGTGCAGAAAAGCTAAGGAGAAATGGGTGCATGGAAAAAGCCAAGATATCGAAAAAGAAATTATTGTCAGAAGGACCGAGTCAGCAAATAGAAGACCGAAAACAACCTTCGGTGAAAGTGAAAGCAGGGGCCGTAAGATTAAGAACACAATTTTAACTGAAAAGTTAAATGCGGAGGAGAGAGTGGATACATCTACATCTAAGTGATTACTCTGTTATTCACAATAAAGTGCCAGGCAGAGAGTTATATGAACCACCTTCAAGCTGTCTTTCTACCGTTCCTCTCTTATTTTATCGTGATGATCATTTCTCCCTATGTAGATGGGTGGCAACAGAATGTTTTCACAATAGTAGGAGAAAACTGGTTATTGATATTTCATGAGAAGATCCCGTTGCAGTCAAACACGCCTGTGTTTTAATGATTGCCACTCCAATTCACGTATCACATCTGTGACACTATCTCCCCTATTTCGCGATAATTCAAAACGAGCTGCCCTTCTTTGTACTTTATCAATGTAATCAGTCAGTTCCACCTGATGCGGATCCCACACCGCAAAGCAGTACTCCAGAATTTGGCGGACAAGCGTGATGTAAGCAGTCTCTTTAGTAGACCTGTTGCATTTTCTAAGTGTACTGCCAATGAAAAGCAGTTTTTGGTTTGCTCTACCCACAATATTATCTGTGTGATCTTTCCAATTTAGGTTGTTTGTAATTGTAATCGTTAAGTATTTAACTGAATTTACAGCATTAAGATTTTTATGACATATCGCGTAATCGAAATTTAGCTGATTTCTGTCAGTGCTCATTTGAATATCTTCACACTTTTCTTTATTCAGGGTCAATTGCCACTTTTCACACCATACAGATATTTTATCTAAATCATTTTGCAAGTCGTTTTGATCATCTGATGACTTTACAAGACTGTAAATGACAGCATCCTCTGCAAACAATCTATGGTGGCTACTCAGATTGTCTCCTATATCGTTAATATAGATCAGGAACAACAGAGGGCCTATAACACTTCCTTTGGGAACGCCGGATATTACTTCTGTTTTACTCGATGACTTTCCGTAAATAACTACGAACTGCGATCTTTCTGACAGGAAATCATGAATCCAGTCACACAACTGAGGCGACACTCCATAGACACGCAGTTTGGTTAGAAGACACTTGTGAGGAACGGTGACGAAAACCTTCTGGAAATCTAAATATATGGAATCAATTTGACATCTCCTGTCGATAGCACTTATTGCTTCATGAGTATAAAGAACTAGTTGTGTTTCACAAGAACGATATTTTCTGAATCCGTGCTGACTATGTGTCAATATATCGTTTTCTTCTAGGTACTTCATAATGTTTGAATATAGTATATATTCCAAAACCCTACTGCAAATCGACGTTAGTGATATAGGCCTGTAATTCAGCGGATTACTCCTGCTTCCATTTTTGGATATTGGTGTGACTTGAGCAATTTTCCGGTCTTTAGGTACGGATCTTTCTGTGCGCGAGTGGTTGTATATAATTGCTAAATATGGAGCATATTTTATCAGCATACTCTGAGAGGAACCTGACTGGTTTACAATCTGGACCGGAGCCCTTGCCTTTGTCAAGTGATTTAAGGTGCTTTGTTACATCAAGGAAATCTGTTTTTATGTTTCTCATCTTGGCAGTTGTTCTTGATTGGAATTCAGAAATATTTACCTCGTCTTCTTTGGTCAAGGGGTTTCGAAGAACTGTGTTTAATAACTCTGCTTTAGTGGCACTGTCGTCAGTAACTTCACCGTTGTTATCAGTCTCTTTGCTAGACCTGTTTGGATGCCACTGGTGTGCTTTATGTGTGACCAGAATATCTTTGGGTTTTCTGCCAGATTTGGAGACAGAATTTCGTTGTGGAAATTATTAAAAGCATCTCGCATTGAGGTACGCGCTATATTTCGAACTTCTGTAGAACTTTGCCGATCTTGGTTATTTTCCGTTCTTTTAAATTTTGCATGCTCTTTTCGTTGCTCCTGCAACAATGATCTGACCCGTTTTGTGTACCATGGGGGATCAGTACCATCACTTATTAATTAATGTGGTAAATATTGTAAGTAGACTGTTTAGGTTCTTATTTTGGTAACGCCACCGTCACGTAGCGCTCTGTATGAAAATCACTGGCTGTGCTGTGTGCAGTCTGTGGCTGGGTGGCATTGTTGTAATTTGCTATTGTAGTGTTGGGCAGTTGGCTGTTAACAGCGCGAAGCGTTGCACAGTCGGAGGTGAGCCGCCAGCAGTGGTGGATGTGGGGAGAGAGATGGCGGAGTTTTGAGAGTGGATGATCTGGACGTGTGTCCATCAGAGACAGTGAATTTATAAGACTAGATGTCATGGACTGATATATATTATGACTTTTGAACACTGTTGAGGTAAATACATTGTTTGTTATTTGTTAAAATCTTTCATTTGCTAACTATGCCTTTGAGTAGTTAATGCCTTCAGTAGTTAGAATCTTATATTTAGCTGGCAGTATTGACGCTCGCTGTATTGCAGTAGTTTGAGTAACGAGCATTTTTGTGAGGTAAGTGATTTGTGAAAGGTTTAGGTTATTGCTAGTCAGGGCCATTCCTTTGTAGGGGTTATTGAAAGTCAGATTGCTTTGCGCTAAAAAAATATTGTGTGTCAGTTTAGTGTTCATCAGAATAGGTAAGGAGCGAAATGTCTGAGTACGTTCAGTTTTGCTCAGCTGTTTGAAAATCAAATAATGTAAGAGATTTATCAGCACAGTAATTCAATAATTTTTCTAAGGGGACGTTTCAGTATCTCTCAGTTGCTGTCGATACTCTCGCTGAAAACATTTCACAACGTTTCTACACTTACATGATCAGATTGGAAGGAATGAAGACTGTCTCCTAAAAAGACATTAAGAGCATTGTTATCAGCTTTTTTAAATAGATATACTTTGCGTTTCTTTTTGATGATTGTAGGTGTTACGGTAGGTCAGCCTAGCAGTAACTGTCTTGTGGTCGCTAATCCCTGTATTCGTCACAATACAATTTGTCCAGGATTGTTTGTTGATAACAGGTCAAGTATGCTTTCGCAACCATTTACGCTTCTTGTGGGCTCATGAACTAATTGTTCAAAATAACTTTCTGAGAAAGCATTCAGCACAATTTCGGATGACGTTTTATGCCTGCTGCCTGCTTTAAAGCAGGGGTACTTATCTGAAATGAGACTCGAGTTTTCTTTGAACTTTTCAGCAACTATATCATCCGAATTGCGTGGGGGGGGGGACTCTTTCTTGGTGTTGCGATTTTGGTTCTATTAGTGTATATAAAGGGGAAATGTTGTTAGCAAAAATCTCGAAATCATCTTTCAGATGTAGAAACACGCCTACCTACCATCGTTTATGTTGCACAACTCCATCTTGGTGTTGTGGTTTTTTTTCTGTTAGTGTATATAAGGGGGGTCGGACGGGGTGGCCGAGCGGTTCTAGTGGCTACGGTCTGGAACCCCGCGACCGCTAAGGTCGCAGGTTCGAATCCAGCCTCGGGCATGGATGTGTGTGATGTCCTTAGGTTAGTTAGGTTTAAGTATTTCTAAGTTCTAGGGGACTGATGACCTTAGAAGTTAACTCCCATAGTGCTCCATGTTTTGTACGTAAAAGGGAAACGCTGTTAGCAAAAATGTCTCAAAATTCTTTAACTATTAACTTCAAATTTTTATATTTTACTCTAAATAAACATTCAGAGGTGGGGGGGGGGTGGTAAAACGACACAATGAATAGTCTTTTCCTAATGTCAGGTATAGCCTCTATCCACATTATTTCACACGAACTATCTACTTCAATTTTGCAATAAGGCTAACTACCTCTGACAGTAATAAATAATCCACCACCAACTGTATTTAATCTATCCTTTCTGAACACTGTTAGATCATTTGAAAAATTTCGGCTGACCTTATTTGCGGCTTTAGCCAGTTTTCTGTACCTACAACTATTTGAGCTTCAGTGCTTTTTATTAGGGGTTGAAGATCTGGTTCTTTCCCAATGGAGCTACGACAATTTACAACTACAATACCAATCGTTTCTACAGCTACCTTACTGTGTTTTACCTGGCCACTTTTAGACAGACGCCCCTTCTCTGGTTCCCTAAGACCGTCTAACATAAAAAAGTCGCCCAGTCCCTTCCACACAGCTCCCGCTACCGGTGTGGCAGCCTCTTGTATGAAGTGGACTCCTTAAGTATTGAGCCCGGAACCCACCACCCGATGGCACAAGTCAAGGAATCTGCAGCCTAAAACGACACAGATCCACCTGAGTCTCTGATTCAGACGCTCCACTCGGCTCTGCACCTAAGGACCACAGTCGGTTCCATCGACAATGCTGCACATTGTAAGCTCATCCTTAATCTCGGAAGCTAGACTGGCAGTCTTTACGATTTCCTCTAGCCTCCCGAAACCAGACAGAATCTGCTCTGATCCCAAGCGATACATGTCATTGGTACGAACGTGAACCACCACCTGCAGTTGGCTGTACCCTGTACTCTTCATGGCATCCTGACGCACCTTTTCCTAATCCGGAATCTCCCCCCCCCCCCAAAAATGCAGAAGGAGTGCACACTGGCTTCCTTCTCCTCCTTGGCAGCCATGTTTCTAAGGGGCCCCATAATGCGCCTAATGTTGGAGCTCCCAACTACCAGTAAACCCACCCTATGTAAATGCCCAGACCTTGAGGGCCGAGAAGCTTGCTCTGGAACAGGTTGGACGATTGCATCCGGCTCAGAGACATCGTCAGCCACAGATAAAGCCCGAAACCTGTTCGTCAAACGAACCAGGGAGGCCCTACAATTGGCCCGTCGGAAAGTTTTTCGCTGCCTGCTAGTTTTTCGCTGCCTTCGGAATGATCTCCCACTCGACCACGGTTGAGGGGTCAACCACAGTGCAGCAGTACCCGCGGCGATCACAGCAGTGGACCGATCGGAGAACACGTGAGACGTGCTCGATGTCCCTCGTATCCCCGCGTTCGATCCCCCACAGTGACGCCCATTGGCAGCAGCCTCAAGCTGTGTGACGGAAGCCAATGCAACCTGGAGCTGTGAGTGAAACGTCGCCAACTCAGTTCGGATCTGCATACAACGATCACACTGCCTATCCATTACTGCAGTCGCTCCTGTTTTAAGCTCGTAAAAAAAAATGCGAGAAACGATCGGTGTACTGACCATATTAGCAGCGGGAAATCGATGTGCTCTTTCACTGATGGCCTAACTGACACTGAGCTGTTCTAACCAAACAAACAAAAGCCTGTACGATACAACGGTCGATAGCAATGGCACTACTGTACACTACACTATTATTGACATAAGAGGTTGGGCCTAGTAAGCACTCAAACACGCAATAAATTACAAAAATAAACTAGTAACTACACAGATATCTGAAACTATGTCGCTCCTGTTTGAAGCTCGTAAAAATATGTAACAAGCGAACAGTGTACTCGCCCTATTAGTAGCAGCAACTAACTGTGCGCCCTCGCTGACGGTCTAACCGACAGTGAGCTGTTCTCATGGAAGGGGTACATTGAAAGCCTCAATGAGGAAGTGGACTGTCCTGATGACGCGATAGAAGAAGAAGCAGGAGTCGACAGGGAAAAGAAAAGGGATCCAGTATCAGAATTTAGAACTTTGGAAGATTTATAGTCAAATAAGGCAAAAGGATAGACGACATTGCAGCTCAATATCTAAAATCATTGGGGAAACTGGCCAAAAAACGATTATTCACGTTGGTGTGTAGAATGTATAAGACTGGCCATATACCATGAGACATTAGGAAAGATCTCATCCACAGTTCTAAAGCTTCCAATAGATGACAAGTGCGAGAATTATCACTCAATCTGCTTAACAGCTCATGCGTCCATCTTGCTGACAAGAATAACATACAGAAGATTGGAAAAGGAAACTGATGTCTGTCAGATGACGATCAGTGTTGCTTTACGAAACGGAAAAACACCAGAGAGGCAGTTCTGACTTTGCAGTTAATAATGCAAGCAAGACTGAAGAAATATCATGACACGTTCATAAGATTTGTCGACCAGGAAACAGCGTTCTGCAATGTAAAATGGTGAAAAGTGTTCAGCAGCTTGAGAAAATTAGTGATAAGCCATGTGGAAAGCCTGGTAATATACAAAACGTACAGGAAACAAGTGGAATCAATAACACAGGAAGACCAAGAACGAACTGAACGTATTAGAAGCAGTATAACACGTATTATGTCGCCCCTGCACTTCGATCTATTCGACCAAGAAGGAATACCGGAGATAAAAGGAGGGTAAAAGAGTGGAAATAAAGGGTATCAATGTTAATATTCACTGATGACATTGCTGTTCTCAGTGAAAGTGACGAAGAATTACTGAATCTGTTGAAGGAATGAACAGCCTAACAAGTGCAGATTGTGGATTGAGAGTAAATGTAAGAAACACAACATTAATGAGATTTAGCAGAAATGGGAACAGCGAGAAACTTAACATCGTAATTGGTGACTACCAAGTGGATGAAAATAGGTAGTCCGCCACCTCGATAGCAAAATAACAATGTGGACACAAAAACCAGACTAGCAGTGTCGAAAAGGGCATTCCTGGCTAAGATAAGTCTACTAGTATCAAACATAGGTCTTCTTTTGAGGGAGAAATTTCTGAGAATTGACGTTTGGAGCACAGCTTTATTATGGTAGGGAGACATGGTGTGTGGGGAAATGGGAACACAAGAGAATTGAATGATTTGGGATTTTGTGTCACAGAATAATCTTGCGAGTTACTTGGACTAATAAAGTAAGGCATGAGGAGGTTCTGCGCAGAATCGGACAGGAACGGATATGTGGAAAATATTACCAAGGAGAAGGGACAGGAAGATAGGACATCTGTTAAAACGTCCGGAAATGACTTCCATGGCACTAGAAAGAGGGGAAAACTGTAGAGGAAGACAGATAATGGAATACATGCAGCAAATAACTGAGGAAGTAGGTTGCAAGAGCTATTTTTTGATGAAAAGGGTGGCACATGAGAGGGATTCGTGGCGGGTGGCGTCAAACCAGTCGGAAGACTAACGATTAAAAAAAAAAGCAAAGAAGAGGAAAATGTAACCAAAAAATAAGATATTGTGGTAACGTAACTATAAGACTCTGTTTAGAAAACAGTCTACAATGTAAAAAAAATGAAAAGCCTTCATATGCTTATAGCAGTATTAGGAAAAATACTTACTCTTCGAATCTGTATAATTTAAATCGTGTGTCCAGTGTTGCAAGTACGTGAGGGAAGAAAAGAGCCCAATGAGATTTACAGATTAATGTGATGCTTGGTAATACCATGTGGCAGATATTAATAAACGGTACAGAAAGCAATGTATCTTTGTGCTCATTAAGTAATGCGTTTTCATCATAAAGTATGAGAAATGGATCCTTAATTCTGTTTCATACTCTATTTCCTATTCCGTCGGAAGCCACGTCTAATGCTCTGGATACGACAGAGACTGCAGATAGTGGTTGAGTGCACAGCTGATTGAATTCTATGATAATTCGGCTACATCCACTCACAACCAGTCGTTTATAAATGTCTCCTTCGGTGCAGGGAGGCGCCAGTCACTAGCCATGTAAACATTTCTTACAATTAGACTAATTCACAACTAAAACTAAATTTTAGTATCAGGTTTCTGGTCTGAGGCTGTGGTCATTTGTAAATATATTTGTATGATCACCATGGCAATAATTTTTTATTCAAACAGAGAGTGGATCGCATAGTAAAGCACCGATAAAATACGTAAAACAGAGGTTTTTTTTTCCGTTCGTGGCAAGGAGGGTCGCACTGGACTAACATGACTACTTTAAACATTTTATAACCGAATATCGTTAGTACTTTCGTTACATACACCAAGATAACAGAGACCATAACTTGAACGTAACAGTTTTATTGTTCAAAGGAAACTGATCCGTCTACATTTTGCAGAGACTCGCCCGTCGTGTCACGACAGTGTTAGTGAGATGGTGACATATCTGCAAGTCCAAAACTTTCACTGTGAAGGACTTTTCATAGAGCTACGCAGCTCGTTTTAGGTGAAAAGTTTTCATTTAACATTCAAATTTTATCAGCGTTGAGGTATTCGTAAGTATATTACGCTGCACAAATGAGACTGTATTTTTCATCTGTTGATACAGAGACTACGAGCGTGCTTTTGTGGCCGTGTTATCTTCGCCTTCTCTCGACTTGCACAAACTTACGAACTAACGAGCCTGTGACACACATGCACCAGTTCTCATAAACTCTAGAGGCAAGTGTAACATCCGGCAAGTTAGAACTCGACCTTCAGACTCAATGCGTAAGTTAAAACTCAAAGATCTTATCTATCTTCATAAAGAAGAGATGTTGATGTGAAAGTGGATAAATTTTTTTGAAACACCCCATACTTTCTGGCAGAGAAAGTGAAGTAACCAGAAGTGAGGAGGCAGCGAAGTGAAACTTCGCGGACTGAGAGGATATGTGATATTTAATCAGTGATTACAATGTCGAGTCAAACTTACAAGGAATTTGACAGAATGAAACCTCGTGTTTCTGTGTCGTTGGACCGATCTGACCTGGATACATGCACTGATTCGCTTTGGAAGGGTTTCATTAAGCCACTGCATTTTCTCCTGAGGTGAACTGGTTTGCAGCTATCGTACCTGGTCTTTGATGTCCTGACGCTATAACAGAGTTGATATGCACCAGAGTAGATGTGGGGTTCATTTTGGCGGTGGCAGTACTTCATCATTCCACCAGTTCACAGAGATACGCTTTGTTTGTAGACGAGCATTGTCCTGCTGGAAAATGACAGCGCGAGTCCGTCCCATGAGAGATAACATATGAGGATGCAAGATATCCATGACTCAGGATATCTGTGACGTACCATTATGTCGTCTGAGTTTCCTCTATGCCTACCTGCCTTGACCTGAAACAATATGCGATGACTCCCCACACCATGACTCCAGGAATAATACTGCTGTGCATCTCGAAAGCATTGGAAGAATGTGATCTCTCTCCAGTTTCCTGCACACTTGTTGGCTATGGTTATCCGGGGTAGCTCACAACTGCCGTTCATTTCTGAACACTGCGTCATCCTCTCTAGATGTAACTGTTTTTGTTGTAGTGTTAACGACAGCCTACACATGGGACGGTACGTCACTGATCCGGAAGCTGCTAGTCTCCGGCCGATGGTGCGGATATTAGTATGTTGCATGGCGTCTGCTTCATATTGGTCGATACGTCGCTACTATAGACATGCATCAGAAAGGTCTGTGGTCATACTTGCTTTAAAGGAACCTTGGTGGCAGGTATGCCTGTCATCACGTTTCTATGTATGGGAACGTCGAGCACTGTCTCATCTGAGAGCCCCATAAATCTGCATATCGCCAAATGAGATCCCACAATGATGTCCATTTCACACTCTGGAAAGTGTTAAGTTCACTGTCACACACGAGAATTTGGCTCATGTGTGTGCATCACAGACGTCACTCAACATGTGACACTTTTCACGCCCCTTACACACACGTTACAACATGTTTTACATCTCCCCGGTTCCCTGAACTCCTGAAAATAGACGTTGACTATTGATATTATATCACAGAAACAGTCCATTTGACTGTAGAGAGGTATCACTAAACCCACCCAAAGATGTACACAACCATGCATAGCAGCGCCTATTAGACGGAGGGGATCCAACAGTCGATCAGCTCCAGTCATTCCACCAGAAAGGAGGTACACGGATCGTGTTGTCTGTACTTCAACTATGCCCAGATGGTCAATACCGCGGTTCGATCACATCCGCAATCTCAGTTTGTGCCACGAAGGGAACAAGGAACGTGCCCTACCGTCTTGGAGTGAACCAAAGCGATGTTGTTCGGACATGGAGTAGATACAGAGAGATAGGAACTGTCCATGACATGCCTCGCTCATGCCGCCCAAGGGCTACTACTACAGTGGATGACTGCTACCTACGGACTATGGCTCGGAGGAACCCTGACAATAACGCCCCCATATTGACTAATGCTTTTCCTTCAGCCATAGGACGTCGTGTTACGACTCAAACAGTGCGCAATAGGTTGCATGATGCACAATTTCACCCTCGACATCCATGGCGAGATCCATCTTGGCAACGACGACACCATGCCGCGCATTACAGATGGGCCCAACATCATGCTTCATGGAGCGCTCAGGATTGTCATCACGTTCTCTTCACCGATGAGTGTCGCATATGCCTTCAACCAGACAATTGTCGGAGACGTGTTTGAAGGCAACCTGGTCAGCCTGAACGCCTTAGACACACTGTGCAGCGAGTGCAGAAAAGTGGAGGTTCCCTGCTGTTTTGGGGTGGCACTATGCGGAGCTGACGTAAGCCGATGGTGGTGCAGGTGGTCATGGAAGGTGCCGTAACAGCTGCACGATACGTGAATGCCATCCTGCGACATATAGTCCAACCATATCGGGAGCATGTTTGTCATCATAGACGACATTTCGCGCCCCCATCGCGCACATCCTGTGATTGACTTCCTTCAGGATAACGAAATCGCTCGACTAGAATGGCGAGTATGTTCTCCAGGCCTGAAACCTATCGAACGTGCCTTAGATCTACGCCGAATCGCCATTGAGGACAATCTGGACAATCTGGACCAACAGTACCAACAGTACAATCTGGACAATCTGGACCAACAGTACCTTGATGAATTTGTGAATAGTATGCCACGGCGAATACAGGCACGCATCAATGCAAGAAGACGTGCTACAGGGTATTAGATGTATCGGTGTGTACAACAATCTGGACCAACACCTCTGAAGGTCTCACTGCGTGGTGGTACAATATGCAATGTGTGGTTCTCATGAAAAATAAATAGGGCGGATATTATGTTGATCTCTATTCCAATTATTTGTACAAGTTCCGCAACTCTCGGTACCGAGGAGATGCAGAACTTATTTTGATGTGTGTACATCCTACCATAACTTGTAACTTCACACATGAACTGCAATGTTATTCATTTACATATAGGATTTTGTTGCTTAAGTGTTAATGTACGCCTCATGTTTGTTATCAGACAATGTATTTGTGTCATAAGTAGTCAGGTTCTTATTAATCAAATAATGGGCACAGGTTCTCCCACATTTGGCATTTCAACAGCCAAGCGAAAGGCACCGTATGAGGACCGGCACGTCTCTTGCACACAACCAGAGAACAAATATCTATGAACTTCGTTTGAAACATATCAGCGAAGGTGAGTTACTTACACGAACAAACTTATCTCATGACGAGCATGGTCGAGAGAAGTCCAGCAAATTAATTTTAAAACACACGTATGTAGATAAAGAATACTCAAGGAAATTAAATGAAGGAAATAATCAGAAATCGTTGCATCCACGCGTACTAATAAATGAAACACTGCATCCCGTAACGAATGTGCTCTCTGCTTTTTGAGAGGTACTACCTTCTGGCACCAAGCAGAGATTTTGTTATTGTTAGCTGAACCGTAACCACATCACCTGTAAGTGCCAAAATTTCCTCTACTCTTAATTACTGTGTAATCTATCGTAGAGTATTCAAATGCTTCCAGTGGATAGTAAATTTGCTAAACTGCTTGATTCACACACTTAAAATCGGGTGTGTGTTTTGAGGTATTATTAATCAGTTGTAAAAAAAAATACATTGTACTGAAAATGAAATTTATTTCACAGATATTGCATTAATGTTATCAGTAGTGATAAGCGGGAATGAACTTTATGGAAATGTGACCTCCGGACAAGTTTCTTTTGTCGGAAGAGAGTTAGCGTCGGGGAGAAAATGCATAAACACATCAGTCACCAACGTAACGAAAAGATTGTTAATGCCCATAGAGATTCACAGTTAACCGTGAACGTATTCTTACGATCCATTATGTTATCCGCAAATCATATGACAACCTTTTAAAAACAGCTGTACCAAAGTAGACGCCCCAGTTTAACATCTTAGTGATATTTGTACCTATTTTAAGTGACAACTGTGTAGTGGGAATAGTGTTAATATGAGCAGTGATCCCGGGATGGTGATACAAACTTTCAGGACTGATAGACAAGGGTAAATATACTAATTTACGGTAAAAGACGTTGGTCGGGGAACTACCGAGTCGAAAGTTATGAGCGTAAATCCTTCTGAATTACAGTGGATCTCTTCTATTGAAAACTCACTGCTTTCCGTATTTTAGGAGGAGGTAGAATGGACGAAAACAAGAAAAAATCTGTGCAGTAAACATGTGATCTAAAGAGCGTAGCTAATAGCAATGGACGCTGGTTCATCTCTGCTGTTGCGGAACGCATCTCTTCTGCTGAATATGTGACCATACATCGTAAGGTATGTCGTAAGATACATAAGCGTATACCGCCTCAGTTACTGAATCTGCTACATGGAAACTTGAATAAATCGCACTCAGAATTATTGCAGAAATATTTTAATAATTAATTAAACTTGTTTCAAATAATCTGCAGATAAATATTAATGGGCGATAGTTTAAATTATCAACACAGTTTTATACATTTCAACTAATATACAGTTTATTGCCTTCAGCAGAATACAGTATTATATAAAAATACATAGTTTTAGTTACCAGTGATGGCTAAGAACAGAGACAAAATGGAGGTCTAAAATGGTTCTTCGTAATATCTATTATTTCTTCACATCACCGAACACAAAATGGAAATAAGACAGACTTTCAAATTTCCCATGTTCATACAGCTTCTGGATTTTAATGTGAACTTTGGCAGAGAGGAAAGCGTCGCATAATACGGAACCTCAATATGATACATTACAACGCCCCTAATGGTGACGGAACTTTTGCTTTCGCTTCTCGTGAGGTTGGATTTTTTTTTCTTTTTTTTTGCCCTCAACATCTTTATTAATCCCCACTAAGTCAAGTTTCACGGAAACTCGGGTAAAACCGTGAAAACTGCCATTCACCCAGAGACTTTTCTGAATTACATCAAATAGTGAAGAATACATCGCTTGCTCCAAATACCGTCGATTAATTATACGTGGAAATCTTTTTTTAGCAAATCAACTTTGAAGTTTCTTGCAAAAATTCTTTAACATATTTATTCACAAACTTTAAAATAGGTTATCATCATAGTGGCTGTAGTGCAAGTGTAGATTACTATAAGTTTTATTTCATTTCTAATTCTGCATTCGGTGGACAAATAGTTTTTCCCACACAGATATTCGTAGTTCTTTTCGTACATTTTTGCTGTAGTTCTTCACTTTATCGCTTGTGTTCTCGACGAATATTTTTACGAATGTGGTTCACTGAAACTTCTCTTGCTTAATGTGATGGCTCCAGATCTGCTCGTATGAATAATGTCAAGAACATTCGGATGGAGCAGTCTCTCGTCGCTCCTGGTGTAGATTTAGGAGGATAACTCGTCTTACGCCCATTCGTAATGTAATGGAATCAAAGCCCCTTAGTAAAATTACTTTCTGGCGAATGAAATCAGGTCATGATTCATGAGGGTATTTTTGATCCGTCGTTGCAACTACAAAAATGTGTGTAATTGCAACGACGAATCAAAAACATCCTCATTAATTATGAGGGAAACACGGAAACAATGGCCACACAAATGAAGAATTAAAGCTAAAACTTAAGTGTTAAATGGGAGGTAGAGGTACGCTCCGTCGTCAGATATACTGGTCCGAATCTAGAACTACTGAAATCGTGTATGTTTCAGGGTAGCAGTTCCTGATAAATTTTTGTTTTAGAACAGTAAGTACAGTTTCTCTTATGGGTACAAGAGCTCCTCTTATTTGACTTGGCGACCTGCAACACTGTTTCCAATTTCAATAATAAAGTCTTTCTGTAACATCTAAAGCAATTGCTTAGTCTCGTTGTAGTTATTTACTAGCAGCTTGATAAGTGTGTTATAAAGATTTATGCACAATGGTGCGTAAAGTCTCGCACTAAAAATGGCGAAAGACATACCAGGTGGCCGCTTGGGCAATTGTTGGTCGGTGCCAGTTCGGTTACACGCGTGCTTGTTTGGGGAGAGCATAATGTTCCTTTTATGACACATGTGAATTTGTGTTACTGCTGGAAGAGCTTACAATCGCACACACAGACACACACACACACACACACACACACACTCACACACACATACACACAACAGAAGCTGACTTCCTTCAGGGCGAAGTTATTGCTTGAAGATATGCGTCAGTCAAAGTCTTCATTTGTACACACAGCTGCATTTCATCATTCCTTACTGACTAGAGTGTCGGCTTACAAGCAACTATTACAGCGAGCTAACAAGTTCAGTTTCATTTACTTTTTTCTGCACTTATGAATGTGACAGCCTTATACTGCATCCCCACAATAAGAAATCCAACATTGCTATCTAAATCTCCAACGATTGCGAACTATTCGAAGACAAGTTAAAATTAATCTAGCAACACATACTAATCATAAACCTGTTATCCAAGGCATTACCAAGGAATTTTCCATAACGTGCATTAATAAGGGGGGAAGAGAACCTTACACTCCCTAATAATGATAAAAATAAAATTCGGTAATTGTTGTTGAATTATATTGACAACATTATTTTTAAAGAGGTGCTGAAGTTTGACTTGGGTCAAGGACCTGAAGATATGTTTCAGCACACTCATGGCAATATCAATGCGATTTTAATAACGTGTACTGACTTAAAGACCACCAAAAAAAATTAAAAATGGAAATTTTGTTCATTGTTCACTTTTATTCTAGACATACTGATGTGTAAGCTGAATATGTTGAAACGTCCCCTTAGAAATATTGTGAATTACTGTGCTGATAAACCTCTTACATTATTTGATTTTCAAACAGATGAGCAGAACTAAACGCACTCAGACATTTCGCTCTTAACCTATTCTGCTCAACACTAAACTGACACACAATATTTTTTTAGCGCAACGCAATCTGTCTTTAAATAATCCCTACAAAAGAATGGCCCTGACTAACATTCCCCACAGCCACCACTGCTGGCGGCTTACCTTCAACTGCCCAACACTACGCGCTGTTAACAGCCAACAGCCCAACACTACAAGAGCGAATATTACAACAATGCCACCCAGCCACAGACTGCACACAGCACAGCCAGTCATTTTCACACAGAACACTACGTGGCGTTACCAATATAAAAACCTAAACAGCCTACTTACAATGTGATTAATAAGGGAAGTGAGATCTACTACCGAGACCTAAATTTCTGTGTCAAATTCAACTGAAAAATTTAACATATGTATCGAATCTGTCACAAGTATACCTTTTTTCATGATTTTAAAACATAAAGTAACTGACTAGATTACAAGAATTTTAAAAGGTGGGCATGAAGTAACCTCTCGCTCCCCCCCCCTCCCCACCCTCCCCACTCCCGACCGATTAATACTGAAAAGGTTATTCAAACAGAAAAAAACCCTGTCAGCATATCTGCTGCTCTATGTTTCTTGTACAACCTTTCTGGTATTATCAACTTTTGTGCACATATGTAGACAGTACAGAGTTATTTATGTTTCATTTATTATATGTTTCCATACTGTTTTGACTTGCAACAAGCTCACTGGGAATGCAGGTGGCAGCAGAAGTGACTGAAACACTAAACAGCTGATCATCTCTGCACAAAATTCTAGACCCATCCTAAAGTGTCCTCTTCGAGTCAGAATTGCTTAATATCCAGTAGATTGTTAACCTACTCTTCACTCCTTGGATTTGTAGGTACTGCTGATGTTTTGGCTTAGTTTTACTGCGTTATTTTACTGTACAACTCATATTAAAACAGTTACTTTCCCTTCAATTTTCAGAAAAAAAGACTATGAAATACACAAAAAGGAACTTCACCACGCTTTGTCCATAATTCTACATTCCTTGAAACGAAAGAAAAATTCGCCTTTATAGTTAACCTACAATACGACTTGATTCAGCGACTGGAACTATCCTCATCCCGATAGCAACGTATTACTCTGTGACTTCAGTTACCTTCCTTGTGAAAAATGTCAATGTTCGTTAGTTACCGGAAAATTGTTGCGACACAGTCCATTACAACTAATCCACCCCCTCCATGCACACACACATGTGAAACACAACCTGGAAGCAATTTGTAATCTCCTTCGTGATAGACGGATTTTAGGCCCTTGCAATAGAGGGTAATGTACAAAAGAAGATCTCAGGTTAAATGGCTTTAAGATGGTATTGCTATCATTGTTCGACATTGGGTCCCTCCCCTAACACTTTTGCATAACTCACCATAAGACTTGTTAAGTCTGCACATTATTTACCGTTTAACAATGTAATTCTCTTATGTTATTTCCTACTTTATATTAGTAACAATAGTGACCTAAGTTTTCCGCCTATTTAAGCCGTTAGTCTACCTGCTTCTAAGCTCAATCTTTAAACCTTGGCAGTATTTACCATGTTCAAAGCGTGGTTTTTCTAATTCTGGTACCAGTTGAATTCCGTCAATTAACGATTTGCGTCATCCCATGCAGAGGTCAATATTAGCCTCTCACTCTCACAGGAACTCTATGCCTAAAACGCAAATTGCCACCAGAGAATTAATTGTTAGGGTAGTTACTACATTTCCTATTTTAAGGAATTTGTTGCTTGCCATATCACAATGTATGATTTGGTGCTTGTCGCTCCCAGCTGTCTGCACTTGTTGACAAGCAAAGTGGGAACATCCATACATTCACCTATCCGGCAGTACATTTCTGTAGAGATTACCTGTAGAGATTACCTGTGTCTAATATAACCGTTGTGCGAATGTTTCGTACACATGCCTTGCAACACAATTGTGTTTCAAACATCACAGTTATTTCGCGCTAGAGCATGGCTCGTTCTGAATGTCATACCCATTATCTTGTATAAGTACGTTGACTGGTTGTTCACAGCTCCTACCTCATTCCTCATCTGCCATTTTGGGACCTAATGTGGTCATAATTCTCCCGGGTAGAAGTTGGTGGTAGTCTTACTTCGTCTAATACATCTAGGTCGATAATGAAATATGCCAGTTATAATTATTTTGTTCTCCCTGGGAATGATTGTCACTGTTTAACGCTGTTGTGGTTCATATAGCCTGGAATTTTGCAATCGTCTTGATTTTTTTCGTGTAAGTCAACGGAAATGATATTTGTTATTCTATTGGTTATTATTATTGTTATTATTATCATTTTGATTGTTGTTCATGTTATGGTTTCTGGTATGAGCTGTGCAGTGTTTTTCTCTGAATGCTGTCGTTATTATTGTTGTTAAAGTTTACATTCTGCGATGTGGTTTTTGCGTGTTTGTGGATAAAATGAAGGCATCTCCAACAGACGTGAACTCCTCATTGTTTCGTACTGGTACATTTATTAACCTCTCCTGATCTGTACGGCGAACTCTGCTTTTAATATTCTCATCACATCTCGGTGGAACAAAGTATTGTCCCAGTAGCTTATATTGCTTAAGGATGTCCCAAAATATACTCAGAGGCTGTCTTACATGCTTGGAATGGTTTCGTATTGAAAATTTCTTCAAGCAGTCTTTCCTGCCCTCTGGCGGACCAGAATGTGGGTACAAAGGATTTTTTTTTAATATGTTGTACATACTACAACATTATGTTGCCTCTGTGGCTCATAATGCAGAGCACCCACCCACCTTTCATATGTTCTCTGAGGTGCTATCTTTCGAACATCCGACCAGGATTTAGGCGTTGGTCCAAGCAACCCTTACAAAAGGCAATGGGCTGAACTTCTTTTTGTGTAGCAAAAATACTTGATATACTTGAAACTGCCTATGTCGGATTAGTTTTTTTCTCCAGCGTCATGAATGTAAAGAATGATAAAGCCACCAAACCACACAGTGAATTGTGTGATAATTGAGTTAACATCTCAGACTGCACTCGGTGCATCTGTTTCACCTTAGGTTCGGAAATGATAATTTCCTTGGAACTTTGTGTAACTGATTTGTCGTCATGTATTCCCTCCCTTACTTTCACTAATTTCTTCTTAACTCGTTCTAGATGTTCACTAACAGGATTTAGCTGTAATTGTTCACAAACACCACTCAGCTACATTTATAAGTCCAGAACGAGATTTTCCGTTGCTTAATGTAGCTAAATCTCCTCCTGACCGGCGAACCAATTGTGTTCCACTGTCATCTGACTAAAAATTCTGCCAATAACATCTCTGAATTTCGTATCAGCTAACTGAAAAATTTGTCTTTTTTGGATGTCCAAGAAGAGAGCTCTTCTTGTAAAAGCTGTATACAGGGTGTTATAAAAAGGTAGTGCCAAACTTTCAGGAAACATTCCTCACACACAAATAAAGAAAAGATGTTATGTCGACATGTGTCCGGAAACGCTTAATTTCCATGTTAGAGCTCATTTTAGTTTCGTCGGTATGTACTGTACTTCCTCGATTCACCGCCAGTTGGCCCAACTGAAGGAAGGTAATGTTGACTTCGGTGCTTGTGTTGACAGGGGAACTCATTGCTCTACAGTACAAGCATCAAGCACATAAGTACGTAGCATCAACAGGTTAGTGTTCATCACGAACGTGGTTTTGCAGTCAGTGCAATGTTTACAAATGCGGAGTTGGCAGATGCCCATTTGATGTATGAATTAGGACGGGGCAATAGCCGTGGCGCGGTACGTTTGATTCGAGACAGATTTCCAGAACGAAGGTGTCCCGGCAGGAAGACGTTCGAAGCAATTGATCGGCGTCTTAGGGAGCACGGAACATTCCAGCCTATGACTCGCGACTGGGGGAGACCTAGAGCGACGAGGACACCTGCAATGGACGAGGCAATTCTTCGTGCAGTTATCGATAACCCTAATTTCAGCGTCAGAGGAGTTGCTGCTGTACAAGGTAACGTTGACCACCTCACTGTATGGAGAGTGCTACGGGAGAACCAGTTGTTTCCGTACCATGTACAGCGTGTGCAGGCACTATCGGCAGCTGATTTACGTCCACGGGTACACTTCTGCGAATGGTTCATCGAACAATGGTCAATCCTCATTTCAGTGCAAGTTTTCTCTATACGGATGAGGCTTCATTCCAACGTGATCAAGTTGCAAATTTTCACAGTCAATATGTGTGGGCTGACGAGAATTCGCACGCAACTGTGCAATCACGTCATCAACACAGATTTTCTGTGAACGTTTGGGCAGGCATTGTTGGTGATGTCTTGATTGGGCCACATGTTCTTCCACCTACGCTCAATGGAGCAAGTTATCATGATTTCATACGGGATACTCTACCTGTGCTGATAGAACATGTGCCTTTAGAAGTACGACACAACATGTGGTCCATGCACGATGGAGCTCCTGCACATTTCAGTCGAAGTATTCGTACGCTTCTCAACAACAGATTCAGTGACCGATGAATTGGTAGAGGCGGACCAATTTCATGGCCTCCACGGTCTCCTGACCTCAACCCTGTTGACTTTCATTTATGGGGGAATTTGAAAGCTCTTGTCTACGCAACCCCGGTACCAAATGTAGAGACTCTTCGTGCTCGTATTGTGGACGGCTGTGATACAATACGCCATTCTCCAGGGCTGCATCATCGCATCAGGGATTCCATGCGACGGAGGGTGGATGCAAGTATCCTCGCTAACGGAGGACATTTTCAACATTTCCTGTAACAAAGTGTTTGAAGTCACGCTGGTACGTTCTGTTTCTGTGTGTTTCCATTCCATGATTAATGTGATTTGAAGAGAAGTAATAAAATGAGCTCTAATATGAAAAGTAAGCGTTTCCGGACACATGTCCACATAAAATATTTTCTTTCTTTGTGTGTGAGGAATGTTTCCTGAAAGTTTGGCCGTACCTTTTTGTAACACCCTGTATGTGACGAACACATCACGTACCGATCTCTCCTGTTTGGCAGCGATATTATATGCCGTAATGGACAACTCCTGAACAATTTGATACAGATCGGTCTGCTTTCGTTTAACCTCAACGACTTCACCCGTTGGCATATGCAGAGCCTGTTTCAACATTACATTCCGTCGTCTCTTATCGAAATTTCCGTCTACACTGCAGACTTAAGTTGCCATTTTTTCGAAATATTATTCTGCCTTGCGGACATCACTATTTTGCCTCCGAAATATCACCTATATGACTCAGCAATGAATATCAAAAGCTCAGATGGAAACCCAGTTCTAAGAAGGGAAAGCAGAAAGGTGGAAGGAGTATATAGAGGGTCTATACAAGGGCGATGTACTTGACGACAATATTATGGAACTGGAAGAGGATGTAGATGAAGATGAAATGGGAGATATAATACTGTGTGAAGAGTTTGACAGAGCACTGAAAGACCTGAGTCGAAACAAGGCCCCGGGAGTACACAACATTCCATTGGAACTACTGACAGCCTTGGGAGAGCCAGTCCTGACGAAACTCTACCATTTGGTGAGCAAGATGTATGAAACAAGCGAAATACCCTCAGACTTCAAGAAGCATATAATAATTCCAATCCCAAAGAAAGCAGGTGTTGACAAATGTGAAAATTACCGAACTATCAGTTTAATAAGTCATGGCTGCAAAATACTAACGCGGATTCTTTAGAGACGAAGGGAAAAATTGGTAGAAGACGACCTCGGGGAAGATCAGTTAGGATTCCGTAGAAATGCTGGAACACGTGAGGCAATACTGACCTTACGACTTATCTTAGAAGCTAGATTAAGAAAAGGCTAACCTACGTTTCTAGCATTCGTAGACTTGGAGAAAGCTTTTGACAATGTTGACTGGAATACGCTCTTTCAAATTCTGAAGGTGGCAGGCGTAAAATACGGGGAGCGAAAGGCTATTTACAATTTGTGCAGAAACCAGATGGCAGTTATAAGAGTCTAGGGACATGAAAGGGAAGCAGTGGTTGGGAAGGGAGTGAGACGGGGTTGTAGTCTCTCCCCGATGTTATTTAATCTGTATATTGAGCAAGCAGTGATGGAAACAAAGGAAAAATTCGGAGTAGGTATTAAAATCCATGGAGAAGAAATAAAAACTTTGAGGTTCGCCGATGACATTGTAATTCTGTCAAAGACAGCAAAGGACTTGGAAGACCAGTTGAATGGAATGGATAGTGTCTTGAAAGAAGGATTTAAGATGCACATCAACAAAAGCAAAACGAGGATAATGGAATGTAGTCGAAATAAGTTGGGTGATGCTGAGGGAATTAGATTAGGAAATGAGACACTTAAAGTAGTAAAGGAATTTTGCTATTTGGGGAGCTAAATAACTGATGTTGGTCGAAGTTGAGAGGATATAAAATGTAGATTGGCAATGGCAATGAAAGCGTTTCCGAAGAAGAGAAATTTGTTAACATCGAGTATATATTTAGGTGCCAGGAAGTCATTTCTGAAAGTATTTGTATGGAGTGTAGCCATGTGTGGAAGTGAAACATGGACGGTAAATAGTTTGGACAAGAAGAGAATAGAAGCTTTTGAAATGTGGTGCTACAGAAGAATGCTGAAGATTAGATGGGTAGATCACGTAACTAATGAGGAAGTATTGAATAGGACTGGGGAGAAGAGACGTTTCTGGCACAACTTGACTAGAAGAAGGGATCGGTTGGTAGGACATGTGTTGAGGCATCAAGGGATTACCAATTTAGTATTGGAGGGCAGTGTGGAGGGTAAAATCGTAGAGGGAGACCAAGAGATGAATACACTAAGCAAATTCATAAGGATGTAGGTGGTAGTAGGTACTGGGAGATGAAGAAGCTTGCACAGGATAGAGTAGCATGGAGAGCTGCATCAGGACTGAAGACCACAGCAGCAGCATGAGTCAGCAAAACAGACGTCGTTGAAGACATCAGTTTTTATTTATTATAAAGCACTTCTAATGGATGTGGCCGTTGATCCCTGTGAGCAGCGGTTCCTTCCGCTACTTGGCACAATTCGAGTACCTTCTCTCCGGCAGTACCTAACATAAGCGTCATAAACTTGTAAATATCTCCCCTATTAGATTAACTAATTACAGCACTTAATACCTTGTTCATTAACCTGCAACAATGACGGTTGCCTCCTGATAAGTCTTCTAAGAAAGAGAATCTAACGGTGTCTAACTTTATTTCTGCACAAACACCAGATTTCACTAATACTCAGAAGTACTGCATAGAACTACTATGAAAACATTATAAAACGGCTATGGTGAATTCTTAGTTATTCTAATTGAGTACTTGATCCACGTAAGTCAGTATGAATATAGATAAATTCTAACTTCCTTTTTCTGGTCTATTGTCAGACGTCCTTCTCCTCTTGGTGTGCCATTATTTTTCACCTTCACTGGTTTGTTTTCTACACTCAGCTTTAGTTGGAAACTGTGCAAGAATACTGCATACACCTTACTCACAAATTCAGTAATTTACTTATTATTAGTCCTTTCACGGTTCGACATTTGTAATATATGATGCATTCGACAAGCAGAATAAATACTACTGTATTAGCTTATTCTGTCTGGTGGCATTCAGGCTTTGAAAAAATTCATATTTATTGTGAGGATGGACTGAATTTAATGTCTCAAAATTATACCTAACCAGTACGTTCGAATTCGACAGTAAGATAAGTGAGTATATACCGTATCAGTTACTGAACCTGTTCAATGGAAACTTAAATGCATCACACGCTGTAGTCTTCTATTCTTGCTGTAATCTCTTTCCGAATAATTAAAATTATTTCTTCCCGATGAATATTAATGGCTAAAGGCTTAATGTAAATTATGAACACAGTCATATATATATATATATATATATATATATATATATATATATATATAAGTATCTCACTTATTTCCTAAAGCAGGAAACTCTAGCAGTACTTTCTCACAGTTTTTACTCAAAGCGAAGAATAGATACAGAATGGGGTCTAAAATAATTATTCACATTTTTTTATTTTTTCTTTATATCAACGAGGACAACAGAAAAGCTATAGAGACTTTCAGAAATCCTGCGCTCATGGCGCCTCAGAATTCTTATGTCAGTACCAGCAAAGATAAAAAACCAAACAAAATATGTAACCTTAATATGGTACATTCTGCGTCAATTGCGAATGTAATATTCAATGTTTAAATGAAGATCTTGTAACTTCAGAGAGTACTGAGGGAAGTAAGGAAGCATAAATGAGAAGAAACAAGCAATTTTGACAGGTAAATATCGCTTAAACGCAACTTCTTAAGCGCGAAACTGCTTGTCGTTGGAGAGACGGACTTCTTGACATTTCATTTGCCTTCCCAGCGTGTTCCTTTGTCGATATGTTCTAAATTAAGCACTACATTCGAAGGAAGCCATTTCTGTAATTAAATGTCACAGCAGAGCAGCTTCGTATGTGCGAAGTTTCTAAGCCCAGAAGAAAATAATATTTTGACAACTCATTTACACAGGTTGCAGCAGTTATTCATTACTTCATTTTTCCTTCAACTCACTAATCATATATTGTTTAACGGTCCTGATTTATTCCAAGCGAGTAAATGATTTTTTACAAAGCTACATCCCTTACTGATCCGTTTGAAACCCCATTTGTCCATTTCGCTATGAAAATTCGGGCAGTCAGAACAGTGTAATTTTCCCTCAGATCAATAGCTTTGTATCCCTTCATTGTCATGATGACCTTCAAGCAATTAAATATTTTTTTTTTTTTTTGGAAAAGTAGACCCTACGCTGGTGGATGTGATATCCCATTTGTCCATTTACTATTCTTTTGCCAACGAAATTTCGGACATTTATTTTTCTCAAATCAATAATTTAGTTTTTCTTAACACTCATGTATTCTTTAATAAACACTCTTCTGAAAAACTACACATCATCCTGCTCAGTTTGATACCCCAATTGTCAATATCCCAATCTTATAATGGCTATAAATTTTCTGGCAAGTATTCCTTGTGTAATTCATAGGGAGTAACTTTTTCGTTATAATTAATCATCTGACCAATAAACGAGATGCCTTCAAAAACTATTGTGATTACTGATTTAAAAGTTATTACCAGTTGTAAAAGCTTATGCTCCCTAATCGCGCCTTTTTGTTCGGCTCTTAGTCCAGCCGCATTGGACGTTAATGGCGCACTGCGCAAGCTTCCTCACCGCAACTTTTCTGTGTGGGCTTCACACAGCGGAGGGCGCCTCGTGCTGCCTTTTGGTGGGAAATTGCCCGCACGATATTGGCTGCTGTTTGCTTCCAACAGCACCGGTAGCACAGGCGAATCGATCCCTCCAAAAAGGCATGCACGTTCCATCTGAAAGGCAATTTTCTCCCGCTGAGCTGCAATGCTGTAACGGTCTTCACTTTGATATAGTCCTGCACAATACGTAGAACTATAGAAGATAAAAAAGACATCTTCGAGTTTCACGAGCAGTCCACACAGGACCCTTGGCAGGGACGTTATCAGTGCATGATGAAGACTGCACTGTCATTGTACATTATATTGCAACAAGAGGTGTTTTTATCGGAATTCGACAATATATCGGCTTGATTCATCGGAGTTGTGCAGTGGCAGGTTCCGATGGGAACTTGTAATGTTATTTTAAGCTGGAAGTTCTCAAAAAAAAAATCATTTAAAATGGGATCATCACACAGTTTTAACCTACCAAGGCCGGTCGCTGTGGCCTAGCGGCTCTAGGTGCTTCAGTCCGGAACCACGATGCTGCTACGGTCGCAGGTTCGAATCCTGCCTCGGGCATGGATGTGTGTGTTGCCCTTAGGTTAGTTAGGTTTAAATAGTTCTACGTCTAGGGGACTGATGACCTGACATGTTAAGTCCCATAGTGCTGAGAGCCAATTGAACCATTTTTCAATCTGCCAGGGAGATTCATGACCTTTACACCTTGACAGTAATTGCAACGTTTGGCTTTTTGGTTTCAACAGATCTGCAATTATGTTCTTCCCATCTTCCTTTCCTTGTTTAATCATCAGTCTTCTGACTGGTTCTATACGGCTCGCCGCGAATTTCTCTCCTGTGCCACTCTCTTCATCTCAGAGTAGCACGTGCAAGCTACGTCTCAAATTATTTGCTGGAGGTATTTGAATCTCTGTCTTCCTCTATGGTTTTTGCCCTTTGCAGCTCCCTCTAGTACCATGGAAGTCATTTCCTGATTTCTTAACAGATGTCCTGTCATCCTGTTCCTTCCTCTTGTCAGTGATTTCCACATATTTCTTTCTTCTCCGATTCTCCGCAGAACCCCCTCATTCCTTACCTTAGCCGTCCACCTAATTTTCAATATTCGTCTTTAGGACCACATCCCAAATGCTTCGATCCTCTTCTTGTTTTCCCACAGTCCATGTTTAACAACTACACGACGCTGTGCTACAAACGTACGTACTCACAAATTTCTTCCTCATATTACAGCGTATTTTTGATATTCTCCTTCACTTTCACTCAGGATAGCAATGTCACCAGCGAATTGGACCATTGATATTCTTTCACTCTGAATATGAATTCCACTCCTGAACTATGTTATCGATATTAAGAATAATTATTGACCACTTGTGATGCTTGTTTTCATCCCCACTTTTCATTAATCCATGTACCCTGTACCTGTCCTATATGATATTAAAGTTTCTTGTGATGGAACGCTGTTCGCTTACGATTGGTCAGTGTTGCCGTAAACTGGTTTATATAACTGAGTCATCGCGATTTATAATGAAATTTATATATAACTATTCGGTACTTTAAGCTAGTTTGGGTATCGCGTTGTAGGCATTTATCATTGGGTCTTGAACTACTTATGTACTTGCTATGAGTAATTATCTGCTCGATCAGTTGATGTTCTAGACCGCCAGTTATCTGTTAATGAGCACCACCAAATGGGAATTAATAAAATTAAGACACCTGCTCAGTACTTTTACTCATTCCGATAATTTTATTTTGACCCGCCAACGTGCATCCATTCATGCCATTGTATTTACTGATGTGGTGAACCTTGGCCTGAAATGTCTTACTCATTATTCATTAGTGATACCACTGTTACGTTGTCTGTTTTGTCACTGTATAGAGTTCAACTGATTCTAATGACGAAGTACTGTTCAAGTGCACTTTATGTTGTGTTCGCAGTATCTTTCCATTCCCCAACATGCTCCCTACCAATTTACTATACAACGTAGACCAAAAAGCAACGTTTTACTACGTTTACTAGCGATGGTTAAGAACTATAACATTAGTAAAAAGAACTGAGAGTCAGTTTATGACAAAGCTTAAGAAGATAGTACAAATAAAATGAAGTAACATAGCCTTAAGTAGTTATAGTTTCTGTCATGTATGTAGAATCATAAGTGGAAATTATAGCACATGTCACTTTGTGAGATGGAGTTCCATTCCTGTTGCTCTGGGACGGTTAATTCTGGTTCTGAATGACGCTGGATTGGTTGTCCGATGAAGTCCCATATGAGCACGACTCGATACACATCTGGGGATCTAGCGGGCCAAGTCAACTTGTCGACAGTCTTTAGAACATTTTGGGTTACTACACCGGTATGTGTGCGAACGTTATTACTTTAGAAAACAAAATTTATAGCGCTGTTCATGGATGACAGCAGGACAGGTGTCATCACCAAAGTGGCGTACAATTTTGTAGTCAGAATGCGTAGAATAACCATGAGACAGCGTACGACCACTGTACAAGCAGACTAATTGGTGGCAGGCCATCAATTGGCCTCCTGCTAACCAACACACGGCTCATTGGGAATGCGACAGAATCAGCTTTCATCATAAAATACGACAGACGTCCACATCGCTCTCCACCCTCTCGCTTGATACCATGTAAGTTACAAGTGACAATGGCTTGGGTCAGTGAAATGCATAATACAGGGCGTCTGGCTCGGAGTTCTCCTTGAAGTAATCGATCAGTAATAGTTGATTGTGTCGCTGCGGTGACAACGGCTTCTCAGATTCCTGCTGCAGAGCCACACACTGAACACAATGGTCTTCCACCTAGTTAGTGCCACGTGGCCGACCAGAGTCCTGTCTTCATGCGGCCGTACATCGTGACCACCGATGCCAGCAATCACGCACAGTATCCGGAGTTTCTGCGAGGTCTATCTGCAGGAACATTCAGCTTCTCGAAGCACCAGTAAACGGCGTCGTAAAAATTCATTGATATGTTGAAAATGGCGTCTTTGTTGCCTTGAAGGCATTCCTGACTAACATCGATTCACAAAGTCCAATCTCAAAGATGACAAGAGAAGGGATCTTTACAGCGTCTATTTAAATTAAACCTAATTTTTATCTTCACACAGGTTCCACTAGCGCCACTCTTACGAGAGTAGTGCGAAATTTGAACAGACATCATCCTTCAGATGTACACTGCTGGCCATTAAAATTGCTACACCACGAAGATGACGTGCTACAGACGCGAAATGTAACCGACAGGAAGAAGATGCTGTGATATGCAAATGAATAGCTTTTCAGAGCATTCACACAAGATTTGCGTCGGTAGCGACACCTACAACGTGCTGACATGACGAAAGTTTCCAACCGATTTGTCATACACAAACAGTAGTTGACCGGCGTTGCTTGGTGAAACATTGTTGTTATGCCTCGTGTAAGAAGGAGAAATGCGTACCATCACGTTTGCGACTTTCACAAAGGTCGGATTGTAGCCTATCACGGTTGCGGTTTATCGTACTCGCGACATTACTGCTTGCGTTGGGAGAGATCCAATGACTGTTAGCAGAATACGGAATCGGTGGGTTCGGGCAGGTAATACAGAACGATGTACTGGATCCCAACGGCCTCATATCACTAGCAATCGAGATGACAGGCATCTTATCCGCATGGCTGTAACGGATCGTGCAGCCACGTCTCGATCCCTGAGTCAACAGATGGGGGCGTTTGCAAGACAACAACCATCTGCACCAACAGTTCGACGACGTTTGCTGCAGCATGGACTATCAGTTCGGAGACCATGGCTGCGGTTACCCTTGTCGCTGCATCACAGACAGGAGCGCCTGCGATGGTATACTCAACGACGAACCTGGGTGCATGAATGGCAAAACGTAATTTTTTCGGATGAATCCAGGTTCTGCTTACAGCATCATGATGGTCGCATCCGTGTTTGGCGACATCGTGGTGAACGCTCATTGGAAGCGTGTATTCGTCATCGCCATAGTGGCGTATCACCCGGCGTGATGGTATGGGGTGCCAATGGTTACACGTCTCGCTCACCTCTTGTTCGCATTGACGGCACTTTGAACAGTGGAAGTTACATTTCAGATGTGTTACGACCCGTGGCTCTACCCTTCATTCGTTCCCAGCGAGACCGTAAATTTCAGCAGGATAATGCACCACCGTATATTACAGGTCCTGTCCGGGCCTTTCTGGATACAGGAAATGTTCGACTGCTGCCCTGGCCAGCGGATTCTCCAGATCTCTCACCAATTGAAAACGTCTGGTCAATGGTGGCCGAGCAACTGGCTCGTCACAATAAGCCAGTCACTTCTCCTGATGAACTGTGGTAACGTGTTGAATCTGCATGGGCAGCTGTACCTGTACACGCCATCTAAGCTCTGTTTGACTCAATTCCCAGGCGTATCAAGGCCGTTATTACGGCCAGAGGTGGTTGTTCTGGGTAGTGATTTCTTGGGGTGTATGCAGTCAAATTGCGTGAAAATAAAATCACATGTCATTTCTAGTATAATATATTTGTCCAATTAATACCCGTTTATCATTTACGTTTCTTTTTGGTGTAGCAATTTTGATGGCCAGTAGTGTTGAAACACGCCCACGAACGTTTATTTTTGCCGCAAAACTCCTTCTTTGTGTTGCGATTTTTTGCCATTAATATACGCAGTCTCAGTAACTTGAACAGTAATGTTGATTCGATGTTTCATACAACTTCATATTGGCTGATGTCGAACCTTTGAGGGCGCGCGGGGTAGCCGAGCGGACCGAGGAGCATGGTCACGGTCTGTTCGGCTCCCCCCGACGGATTTTCGAGTCGTCCCTCGGGCGCGGGTGTATGTGTTGTCCTTAGGATAAGTTAGTTTAAGTTAGATTAACTAGTGTGTAAGCTTAGGGACTGATGACCTCAGCAGTTTGCTCCCATAAGACCTTAGCACAAATTTCCAAATTTCCGCACTTTTAAGTAAATAACAGCTATTTTTCAGAATCTATTCATACTCACTGCTGCTGCGGCTGTAAGTAAATTAAATATAAGAAGCTGGTTAAATAAAGTCATTTCGACTATGAGAACCAATTTTTATTATTGTACACAAATGCAGACGGCCGGTCTTGTCAGACAGGGCTGTCTGAAATTTTCCCCTCAGAAACAGCAAGGTAAGCATTTGTAGCTAAACTAATCTCATGCGACGAGAATTATGTCTAAAAAAGCTGTGTTGGCTGGAAGTGACACATAGTGCTCAGAACCAATAACAAAGAGTTTCGTTAACTACATTCCTATCCCTTATCAGGATCTCAATCTTCAACTAATCCTGCACCGATGGATTTCTTATTACCAATAGACAGTAGATACTGTACCACGTGTGTTGTTCATTTAGGATAGGTTTGTTTTATTATCGTAGACAATAAGTAGTTTTTATATAGATTGCAACTGTAGACAGACATCATCTCCACAGCCTTCATTTTCAACGATGATGATATTGTCATCTAAAGCTTTTAGTGCTGGCACCGACTTTTCTTCCATTTTTTTCCAATTTTAATATTTGTATATAGTTGGTGTTAATCGTCTACATCGTTTTCGTCGAAATTTTTACCATCTTTCCAAATACTTTATAACCACTTACATTGTTAAGGTGGTTTTCTAGCTTCAGTAATGCCACAAACGTGTTATTACTTCGTTTGACCTGCAAGTAAGTCCTTACAAAACAATGCGTAATAACACCATAAAGTGAAAATATAAAGTGCAAATTTACCCATAATTCAAAGGAACGACAAAGGAAATCAGTACTACAGATAAACGTTTGACACATTTCGCAGTGTCTCAGAGAGTTATGGATGAAATAATTTAAGATAATATTCTTGACTTTCCGAATGTCGGGAGATACCTTAAATTCAATTGTAAAAACTGTTCATTTCTATCAGTTGTCCTTCTGCTCCTTTTGCTCACCAAACGGTCACGAGAATATGGAACAACTTCTTTCTTATGCTGTTTGGCATTGGCTAATATTTTTTACTGTCATACTTTGCTGTGTTTACGCTTCTTTCCATGATGAATTTTATAAATTAATTTTCTGCTACCAGTCGCGATTCCTTTCATTTATATTTCACGCGACACGATTAGGGAAATGATTCCCTTTTTCAAGTGCATTTTTCTCTGTGTATTATACTCTTCTTTCATACAGTTTTTCAAAGTTCTGAATTGTTTTGTTTCCTTCACCGACATGTATAAAGATGTGCAATTTTTGCTTGATTATCGTGTTTTATGCGTAGTTATCAGCGAAATTTGGAAAATTTTATCTAACAGTTTTCAGCTGTCTATTCCTGCAGAGTCTCACATGTATAACATAACGCACGATTTTCTGCCCAGAATAACAAACTTAAATAACGCATAGTTACAAAGACGTTTATAGCTGTAGTCAACAGAGATAATGCTACAGGTTTTCCGCATAGTATGATATACTTTTGTACAGAAGTTATTTATCTTAATAAACTGAACAATATTTTGCGTGTATCTATTTATGCTGGTGCTTATTTCTATAAGGTATTCTTTTTATTTTAGTATTTTGTCGAAGCGTCTGAATAAATTCACTGATTCACTTTTGGGTTGCTCAAATGCCTGTCCTGTATTTTCTATGTATGTGGCGGTTGCTGATGTTGTGTGTTTCCTGTATGTATAGGCTTTAATGTGCTCAGTACACCTGCTGTTGATATATTGGCCTATTTGTCCTAGGTAGAACATGGAGCATTCCCAGCATTCACTTTGTTATTCCAGAGTCGGAGTATGGATCATGATTACACTTAATGTTATGTACAAGTATTAGTTTTAGATTATCGGATGCAGAAGACCCAATTTTTATTTTCTGCTTTCTGAAGATATTTTCAATTTCTCTGATACATTGCCAATATTTGAAATGCTATATATACACGTGTTTTATCTGATACATTGCCAATCTTAGAGATGCTATATATATATACCTGATTCTTCTATGGCGCAGTTTGGGTCTGGGTCTTTTTTCATTTTGGCTAGGACACTGTCAACCATAGAAGCAGTGTAACCATGGGCAATTGCAATTTATTTCACTATGTTTACTTCCTGTTGCAGGTTTTCTTGGTTCATAAGTACTGTAATGGCCACATGTAGCACAGATCTACACTCCTGGAAATTGAAATAAGAACACCGTGAATTCATTGTCCCAGGAAGGGGAAACTTTATTGACACATTCCTGGGGTCAGATACATCACATGATCACACTGACAGAACCACAGGCACATAGACAATGGCAACAGAGCACGCACAATGTCGGCACTAGTACAGTGTATATCCACCTTTCGCAGCAATGCAGGCTGCTATTCTCCCATGGAGACGATCGTACAGATGCTGGATGTAGTCCTGTGGAACGGCTTGCCATGCCATTTCCACCTGGCGCCTCAGTTGGTCCAGCGTTCGTGCTGGACGTGCAGACCGCGTGAGACGACGCTTCATCCAGTCCCAAACATGTTCAATGGAGGACAGATCCGGAGATCTTGCTGGCCAGGGTAGTTGACTTACACCTTCTAGAGCACGTTGGGTGGCACGGGATACATGCGGACGTGCATTGTCCTGTTGGAACAGCAAGTTTGCTTGCCGGTCTAGGAATGGTAGAACGATGGGTTCGATGACGGTTTGGATGTACCGTGCACTATTCAGTGTCCCCTCGACGATGACCAGTGGTGTACGGCCAGTGTAGGAGATCGCTCCCCACACCATGATGCCGGGTGTTGGCCCTGTGTGCCTCGGTCGTATGCAGTCCTGATTGTGGCGCTCACCTGCACGGCGCCAAACACGCATGCGACCATCATTGGCACCAAGGCAGAAGCGACTCTCATCGCTGAAGACGACACGTCTCCATTCGTCCCTCCATTCACGCCTGTCGCGACACCACTGGAGGCGGGCTGCACGATGTTGGGGCGTGAGCGGAAGACGGCCTAACGGTGTGCGGGACCGTAGCCCAGCTTCATGGAGACGGTTGCGAATGGTCCTCGCCGATACCCCAGGAGCAACAGTGTCCCTAATTTGCTGGGAAGTGGTGGTGCGGTCCCCTACGGCACTGCGTAGGATCCTACGGTCTTGGCGTGCATCCGTGCGTCGCTGCGGTCCGGTCCCAGGTCGACGGGCACGTGCACCTTCCGCCGACCACTGGCGACAACATCGATGTACTGTGGAGACCTCACGCCCCACGTGTTGAGCAATTCGGCGGTACGTCCACCCGGCCTCCCGCATGCCCACTATACGCCCTCGCTCAAAGTCCGTCAACTGCACATACGGTTCACGTCCACGCTGTCGCGGCATGCTACCAGTGTTAAAGACTGCGATGGAGCTCCGTATGCCACGGCAAACTGGCTGACACTGACGGCGGCGGTGCACAAATGCTGCGCAGCTAGCGCCATTCGACGGCCAAAACCGCGGTTCCTGGTGCGTCCGCTGTGCCGTGCGTGTGATCATTGCTTGTACAGCCCTCTCGCAGTGTCCGGAGCAAGTATGGTGGGTCTGACACACCGATGTCAATGCGTTCTTTTTTCCATTTCCAGGAGTGTATAAACTGACTGTCGCGGACTATTGAGTAACATGAAATTGCAGGCACTGTGGCGTCCTTCATTATATTTTCAATATAAATGTTACATGTGTATGTGTGTTGTGTCTTGTAATGTCTAACGACAGGGTAATTGAGGTATCTGACGAAATCCGATCGGCCACACTCGAAGTACGCTATGGGCGCTGCCACTTACTCCATCGCGTTTCCTACAGCCGCCTCCGCGGTACAAGGGCACTGCCACGAACTACTACGCCGCTACCAATGAGATGCAAGTATCCCGTCTCCGGAGCTACAGCAACGGGTTGTACATTCGTGCACTGAGCCCAGTTATTGTTGAATAATATTTACAGACTTTCGTAGTGGCTAGGGCTCAACATCTTCTGAAAAGACATTGTATTGGAGAGTGACAGATTTATAAATCTTTCGTATTTGTGAACGCTCCAACATTGAAAGCTACTCTTGGCAGTTGATACTGCAAATACAGCAACAAAGTTATGTATTGCTTTTACTATTCAATATTACAAGTAGAATAAATGAATATCTGAATTCTCTGTTCATGAACGGTATCAGTTCCTCGCTCCTGTGCCCACTAATGAACCACACAGACTGGCGACGAGCACAAGGAAAGTTGAACAAGGAGCTATGGACACCAGGGAGTGAAAATTGTTTTCTTTCTGTTGAATTATTTTTTGTGTGTGTGCGTATATTGTCATACATTAGTTTAAATACTGAAGTTGAGATATTTGAGGAATCATGACAAGTGTGAAGCAGCGTCTAATATCCATTCGTAAGTTTCAGAGTCAACAAATAACAGAACTGCACTCTGTAGTTTCTTGCCTCGTACGATCGCAAACTTACAGCCTAGCAACAAAAGGCTCCACAAGCTAAACATGGAATTCAGCTGCCACTTCCACCCTTCCGACAATTCGATGAGAAAAGGAAACATGGAAGAAATACATAACAAATCTTCAACATAATGCAGTGCTTCGGCAGCCGTGAATTTTTCAGACAATAAGAAATTCAGCATTCAGTTGCAAGGTTATTTTTTTACGTTACCTAGGTTTCTATGTCAATAATGGTATCTTCTTCAGAACAAAAATTTAAGCAATTTTGAGGGCCAAATGTTGGCCATGTCACAGAATAAAACTAATGCTGAATAAAGACGCATAATGGTAATATTATGTCTGTCAGTACTAAAAACAAGAAGAAAAACGTAGACGGAACTGGCCCGGCGTAGCTCAGTCTACGTTTTTCGTATTGTTTTTAGGAAACTCCTTGTTGTTCATGTGTGACCCTTATTCCTGCCCAGCGTAGCTACATTTTCTTTTTGTTTTTAGTATTGACGGACATAATCTTATGATTATGCGTCTTTATTCTGTATCAGTTTTATTCTGTGACATGCCAACGTTTCAGCCTCAAAATAATTTAATTTTTCTTTTGAAGAAGACACCATTATTGGCTTTGAAAGCTAGGTAAATTAAAATAAAATTTCTTTTACCTTAGGGAGCCCCCAATACAGGGCTGCGAGGTCTTAATTCCTGGATTAGACAAACTTTTTTGGAAGTCACACACACATACTGCTTCTCTGTATAAATTTATCTGAAAGCAATGTCGTAATGATGAGTCCTGTAAAGAATGTATTGCGGAATTGCTGAGAATTCAGCACCGCATAAACGGTACCTGACACACTGCGTACAGTGTTTGCCAAGCCGGCGCAATGCTAATTATAATGCTCCACATCAGCGTAAAGCGAAGTCATATGTGAAATACAATGTCACCCATGACTGCAAGCATTGCTTCTTCAGATAAGCTGAATACAATTTTTGTCATCGCACGGGACGTACAAAACTTGTCTGCCTGCAAAAGACTAGAAAACGCTCCTCAGTTTCACGCGGGGACATTGTAAAAAGGAACGGATGCAAATCAGTGTCATTTAATTTCAGTTTCTGTGATTCCTCCTGCTAAAAAACCAGACAAGCGAAGATGCAGAAAACACACATATACACGTCGAATGCGAATACCGCACATTTCAAACAGGCTCTCCCTTTCTCGATATACATGAAAGCGGTGTTGCGGAAACAGAGAACAGTTTTCACAACACGTAAAGGACAATTGCATTCAAACAACACATCGAAAACTGTGGATTACATTGCAAATTTGTGACCCTTCAGTGTCTTTTCAACGAGATACCAGCGGTTTTGCTTCGTTCCTTAACCTAGATACATATGAAAAAATTCGCCAACCATCTTTGCCCATCATCAAGTCTGCATCTCACCGCATATAACGTTGCACTTACCGGAACACGACCAAGGAAGTCCCTTTCACTTCAGTGCGTTCACGCACGAGCCAAAATTATTTCGGTATGGATGCGTTTGATTCCTTTGGATTAAACATATAGGACACTGTGGATGCCGTTGACACAAAAGTTTGCTGTGCCGCAATGCAGCAACTATGTGGCAAACATTAACATCTACTATTGGACGGTACTCTAGGATATACAAAAGATTTTCAGGCTCACATTATGCTCAAAGACAATGCGCAATAGAAATTCTGCCGCACACGCCCTGTGCCGCATGCATTTTGCTACGACTTGGCTGCCAGAATGTAGAGACTGGAATCCGGTGATGTCTGAAAACCTATTTTAGGAAGTCAGTCGGAATCACCCTTAATAGTCACTCTTAACCCAAATGGGAAGAATCATTTTTGAGTGGATTTCAAACGCAAGGTAAATCACAATCATTGATTACTACCCACTCCCACGTGTAGAAGCGGGAGTACATTTCTTCTCAAAAATTTATCTTGCAGAAGTATCTCAACAATTTCCATCTGACGAGGAGACAAAGAACATTTTGTCGTGAATGGTCACGTCAGCTTGTCTCAATGTCAATGACTGCTTTTCGAAAGTGCTTCCACACCTGAGCTGCTTCAAAAGTTTCTCGAACTAGTATCCTCCGACGTTCCTTCTTGTTTTAATTATCTTCACGACATAATCGTCTCCAGGCACCTTAAAAAATTCTATCATAATCAACTTGTGTATGTTGTCTCTCAAGCTCTCACTGAGGTACGCATCAAATGCAATTTGCAAAAATGTTCTTTTCTTAACACGAGTACGTAAAATATATTATCGACGCCATAGGTGCTCGCCTTACGACTAAACAGTAGCAAGCAATTCAGCAAACGCCATCTCATAAGAATTTACATAAACTGCAAGATGTTCTTGGGAAATTGACTTCTAAAGTTCATTCCTAACGCGGCGCACATTGATGGGCCTCTAAACCGCCCCAGATGTAAAAATGTTCAATTCCACTGAAAAAAAAAAAACTGTGACCAAGCTTCTCAAATCCTATAAAATGCTGTGCTTCGTCAGCCTTGCCTTATGCATTATGATTCGCTCAAACAACTTGTGTTTACAGTCGACGTCTCATCTCATAGTAGCAAAGTGGTTTTATCCTACAAAACTGGCAAAACAGAATGCCCCATAGCATTTGCTTCCTAAATTACGAACAGCGCTCAGATTAAATATAGTCAGCCAGAGAAGGACTCCCTGGCTATAATATTAGCTGTCACCAAATTTCATCATTACCTGTACAGCAGAAAATTTTTTATGGTCATGGAACATAAGCTTTTGATGGCAATGTTTCATCCATCGAAGCCAGATCACGACTGCACGGTGCTGGAGCTTCAACGTTGTTCGCTATTATTGTCAAATTAACAGTATGAAATTGTGAATTGCCCGACGGCGCTGAAAGCAAACGCCGACACACTGTTTCGTTTACCTGTCGGCTCAGAAGCAGCATTCCACGTATTGGAGTCATCTTGTTTACACATTGTTTCTTCTGGATCGTAAGCGCTGTTCTTTTTTTTTTTTCCTACAGACTCATCGCGGTTTGCACAAGCCAAGGAGCTTGACCAATAACTGCAACTGGTAAAAAGTTACATTCACAGAAGTTGGCAGCTCTCAGAAATATTATCCCGATCCCTTAGTATGACGGCGCTTTGTGCACCCCAACAGTTCACCTGTTCTTAATGACGTTGTTCTACTTCACACGCCTAAGGAACAAAAAATGGTTCAAATGGCTCTGAGCAATATAGGACTTAATTTCTGAGGTCATCAGTCCCCTAGAACTTTGAACTACTTAAACCTAACTAACCGAAGGACGTCACACACATCCATACCCGAGGCAGGATTCGAACCTGCGACCGTAGCGGTCGCGCGGTTCCCGACTGTAGCGCCTAGAACCACTCGGCCACTCCGGCCGGCCCCTAAGGAACGGACAAGAGTGTTATTCCCCTACTCGTTGCAACAGCTGGTGTTCAGTTTCCTACATAGCGGTTAGTGGGGAGCAGTTCGAACTAAGCAGCTGGCATGAGCATTGAGCGTGGCTTTGTTTAGATAAACAAACGGAATTCGCGGCAGCACGACGACGTGCTACCATGGACAATCAAGCGGCTCTGCGAGAGGAATTTTTATCCTGGGCACATTCTGATAACCAGTGGCAACGCTTTCATGCAGACTTTGCTGGTCCCTTTTGTAAAACGCGTCGGTTGATTATCCTCGTTGTCTACAGAAAATACTCTATTGGTTCCCCAGAGGATTCGACGAATGCCGCCAGCTTCTAACAATGCCCTCCCATCTGCATTTTCTCTTGAGGGCTTGCCAAAAACAATTTTTTCTGACAATGGACCTCCTTTGTCTTCTAAGGAATTCGCACAATTTTACAAACACAATAGAATACGCCATGTAAGGACTGCACCATTCTCACCACAGTCTAAGGGTTACGACGAACGTTTCGTTCGATCGTTCAAGACGACATGTCAAAACTTCGAACATCATATTCACATGACTATGTGTTACTGATGTTTCTGAATTAATATCGTACTCCGCTTGCTCCTGCCATGTCGCCGGCGGGAAGTTTGGTGGGGGGGGGGGAGAGGGGGAAGTGGGGAGAGACACCATCGGACCGCGCTTCATTTCCTTCGTTCTCACTGCTCTGCCCCAGCTTCAGACATAACCATGAAGTTTCAAAGAAACGTCGAATGTTGAGTGTACAACAAATTACATTGGTGGTAATATGTAGTTGTTCTCAGATGGGTTGGCGGAGCGCAGTATACTATTCGCGGCAGCGCAGGTACACATCAGCGCCACCAGAATCAGCTACGGCTCCGTGAATTCAGTGATACTGCCGTAGATGAAACTGTTTCAGATTTCTTCACTGCACGACGTCCTGCCACCGTGACGCTGCCGTATCCGTCCGCCGCAACGCGGCCTCTTACGCAGCTTGCTGAGCGGGTGCCTCCACCTGCGGCCATGGCAACGATGGAAGTCTCTGCCTCCTTATCTGCTTCGCCGCACCCCGCCTCTCCCGTCGACATCGACGCCGTTGTCGTCGGCCAGACACCGTCATCCTCTGCAGCACCTTCCTTGCTCCTATCTGTGCTGTCGAATGCGTCCTGTGCCTAGTTTTCCATGGCAGTGTCCCTGGCGCTTGTTACACACAGCGACCCTCATCATTATCGACGCCACGGGCCTCAAGCCGTACGTTCCAAGTGGGGCGGGGAGGGGTGCGGTATCGGCCACCATTCGGTCGGCCGCACTTCAAATACGCCCGCCGCCTGTTAAGTCGTCACGTTTCTTACAGCTGCCACTGCAGCACGAGGGCGCTGCCACGAACGATTACGCCGCTACCAATGCGATGCACCCATCGCGTCTCCGGAGATCTAGCAGCGAGTGTATTTCAATTCGAGCGTTCATGCGATGATCTCATTTTGTGTGTTTGCCAGTACAATGACGTTTTCAGACTTTCATAGTGGCCATGGCTTGACATATTCTGAATAGTATCGGAGAGTGACAGATCTATAAACCTTTTCATCTGTAGTATTTTAAACATGGCTGCACAACAGCAACGGTTCCACGTAATAAAATTATAAACAGCCGACCAGTTGCAATGGATAAAGAATTCTTTACCTAGGGTTCGACAATTATAAATTTGTCTTCTTCTGAATGTGGCAATTTTACAGTAGTAAGGACTAACGTACCATCGTCGTCTTTACAAATGTCGGCATAGATCCGTTTGTCAAAAATTAAATATAGCCCCAGAATTAGGGTTTGTCACGTAAATATAAATTAGTACATGGATCTTGAAGAGCTTGTTTCAGCATTCAAAGGTACTGTTAGCAACTGACACTGCAAATACAGCATATTCGAGCATTCATGCGATGATCTCATTTTGTGTGTTTGCCAGTTGAACGCCGTTTTCAGACTCATAGTAGCCAGGGCTTGACATATTCTGAATAGTATCGGAGAGTGACAGATTTATAAACCTTTTCATCTGTATATGTTTCAGCATTCAAAGCTACTGTTAGCAACTGACACTGCAAATACAGTAACATAATTGTGTATTATTTTTGCTGTTTAGATTTAGATGTAGAATACATTACTATCTGAATTATCTCTTCATGAATGGCATCAGTTCCTCGCTCCTGTACCCACGAAAGAACCACAGAGTGTGCAAAGGAAATCATAACAGTAAGCAATACATTTGTCTTGTTCATGCTCCACTATAAATGTAATTTTTTCATGTAGACTGTTGAGGCAGTTTAGAATGTCTGTTATAACTGCAACATATCCTTTTAGTAACCGCAGTCTGTCATCTACATATCTCCTATAAAATTTAATATTTTTATGCAGTGTTTTCGGCTGTAAATAGTTTTTGTTTCAAAATATGTACGTTTATGTCAGCTATGATACGAGATATACAAGGTCCCGTATCTAGGCCACCTGGCTGCTTCTGAATGTTGCCACTCAAATTGAAATACTAACTATAGGTTAACTGGTGGACTTCCCGACTTCTACAATCTCTGTGTATGAAAGCTAGTTATGTTTCATTACGTTCTTCTGGATTACTGTTACAGCTTCTTGTATAAATACATTTGATTAAAAGTGGGTAATCTCGTAGTCTTTAGTTCTTCAGGTAGTATCATGCTGATTTTGATACAATATGTTGCTTCACACGTATAGTTTTTCACTAGTATTTTATTCAGTTTCTGTGATAGTTCATGTGCTGGGCTATGTATAGAGTTTACCGCAGTCATATTGGATTATCGTCTTTGTGTATCTTTAGCTCTGTTCTTAAACATGGAGAACATGGGTTCATGCATGTGAGATATCTCTTTACATTTTCTGTCAATTGGAGATGTGTTCTTTAATTGTTCGTTAATTCTACTTTGAAATTAGGTTGCTGGGTCATATTTTATGTACTGAATATTATTATCATAACAGAATACGTGTGTTTTTCTGCAAACTCCTTTCCTTTCATCAGAACTAGTATATTGCTTAATCTGATCTTGCAATTACGGAATGATTATTCTTCAGTTGATTATTAATGTATTTTAAGGTTTTTGTTACAAGTATTATGTATTTAGATTTACACTTACCTTTCCTCATTCTTTGCCAAGAAGCTAGATTACTTTTGACCCGTTGCTTCAACGTACATATACAAGATTCTGTAAGAGTAATTGGAAAGAACTTAATAAAAAATAACAATCTTACATGCGAAGAGATTGTAGAATTCATGGAACTCTTCCAGACATTCATAACTTACAATGTTTTACATTTAATAGAAACATCTGTAAGCAACCCGAAGGCATAGCATTGACACCATGAATATCTGGGACCATGGCTGTTTCCACACTCAAATCATTTAGATTAGAAATTATTTTACAGCCAAGGACCCCACCTCACAAAAATCAAATTTTATACGAGGTACGTAGATGACACACTGTTGCTAGTGCAAGGGGATGTCAAAGATAGAACAAACTTCCTAATCTGCTTCAGTAGTCTACAGAATTAGATTTACAGTAAAATATTGAATGTCTGTTTAGAACTTCTATAGAAACCGATGGGAGTTATAAGAGTCAAATGGAAGGAAAGGAAAGCAGTGGTAGAGAAGGGAGTGAGACAGAAATGTAACTTGTCTCTAATGTTAATTAGTCTTAGCACTGAGCAAGCAGAAAGAAAACCAACGAAATATTGGGAGTAAGCATTAAATTTCCGGGAGAAGAGGTTTTCAGTAACACTGTAATTCTCTTAGAGACAGCAAAGGAGCTGTAAGAGCAGTTCTACAGAATGGTCAGTGACTTGAGAAGAGGATATAGGATCAACATCAGCAAAATAAAAACAAGAGTAATCGAATGCAATCAAATTAAATCGCCTGATTCTAAAGGAATTGGTGTAGAAAAGGAGACACTTAAAGTGGCAGATATGTTTTGATGTTCGTGCAACACAACAGTTGATGATGATCGAAGTACAGAGGATATAAAACGCAGATTGTCAATGGCGAGAAAAGCATTTCTCAAGACAAGAAACTGGCTAACATTGAATATAGATTTAAGGGTAAGGAATTCGTTGCTGAAGGTACTCATCTTCGGTTTTGCACTGAACGGAAGTGAAACCCGGATGATAAGAGTTCCGGCAAGAAGATATAGCCTTTTTCAATGTGGTGCTTAAGAAGAATGCTGACGATTAGACTGGTAGCTCTAGTACGTGATGAGAAGGCACTGAATAGATTTGGAGAAATCAGGAATTTCTGGCACATCTCGATTAAAACAGGTGATCAGTTGATAACACACGTTCAGAGACATCAAGGGATAACCTACATAGTACTGGAGGATGTGTGGGGAGTTAAACATTGTAGAGGGAGACAGAGAGATGAATACACTAGGCAGATTAAACGAGGATGTAGGATGTAGTAGGTATTCGGAGATGAAGAGGCTTGCCCAGAATAGTGCAGCATGCAGTGCTTTATCAAACAACAACAACAACGACAACAACAGGGCAGTTCTATATGGGGCAACTGAAATACCTCTGACCTAAGAGAACATGCAGTAAGGTATAGACATATTGAAACAGATTGCCGTTTCCAATGATTATACTACTTCTATGATTGTCACAGTACTAGACAAAACGAAGAGAGCTCTAGAAATAAATCACTACACAGAAGAAACAGACCTAAATGTATGTATAGCATCACATATATTGGTAATGTATCACAGAAATTGCAAATATTTTCAAAAATCAAAATGTAATAATTTAGTTCTTTACATCATTACAGGTAAACGTAGTGAAACTATCCAGCAAGTGTCAGAAGATGGACTGGTAGGGTATAACTCGTTTCCATCCTTCTGAAAGGACTGAACCGTTTAAAGACTTACGAACAGTTGGTGGAAGTCGACGAGCCCCGAGGAACTGATTTATTTGACGGAAAGCTCACAGGCATTCCTGTTACAATCAAACGGCCTTAGGACTATTTTCGCGCCAGCTACATGGTTTAACATGTGATCAGTGTATAAGGACATTGGTTTATTGTAGTTTGTGTTAATGATTTTAACTTTTCGCGTAATTAACATCATTAACGACGTAGGAAGCAACGTTCTCGTTCAATGCTGGTTTATTGTTAGCGTGCAAAGATTCATTTCAGACGACGTCATATGTACATGGCAAGATTGTAATGTCTGACATGTGTTGAAGCAATATCTATCGCAGTACCTGTTGATAACTGCTTTAATAACGAAACTGCAATTGTAAAAGAACATTCTCTACAGTCAACGGTGAATGTATTGTAATTAAAAAACTTATCCTTGGCTGTGAATCTCAATCATGAGAAGTTCTTCAAATGCGCTTGTTGTCGGATTCCAGCCATGTCCACAGTTCAGGAATAATGAGATGCATTTGGAAGAATTCTTAGCGGTTTTCTCAAGAAAATCATCAGGCGAATAGGTCACTAGGGGGTTGTGGGAAGCACGTCAACGGGAGAGAGTGGAGAACAACTCGGCAGTTTCCAAGTTGTACGGCAGTCGCCGTCCTGGAACTTTTCTGCTTGCAAGACGCGAAATTTTAGACCCTGCAAGAAGACTGGTAAATGGAGTTACCAAGTGCTGATCGTTCATTTCTTGGAACTGCAAACTGAAACCATCGGATATAAAGAGGCCACGACGTAAATACAGTGACCTGAATGCATGTCTACACTACACACAAATATTCTTTTGTAGCAACACATTTAAAAATCTTGTCTTCATTTGTGAACTGTTTATCGTACTCGTTTCGCTTCCACACATCACTGCATTACAGACAGATACCTACAAAAAAGCATTACTAACACTTAAATTAATAATCGACGTTCACGATTTCATCTTTTTAATGAATATTTTTCTTGTTACTGTCAATCTACATTTTATATCCTTCCTACTAAGGCCCTCGTCACTCATTTTGCTACTCGTTTCCCACTTCTCGTGTCACATTTATAATCAATATCCTGGAGTATCGCCCGATGTTAATGTTCGTCTCGTAACATCTTCTCAGTACACTATCCATTTCGTTGAACTGCACTTCCACGTCCTTTACCCTCCGTGACAGAACTGGGTTGTCAACCGTGAACTTCAGAGTTTTAAATTCCTCTCTCTGAACTTCATTTCCGTTTTCCCCAGGCTTCCATCACTGTTTGTTCGACGTACAGAAGGAATAAAATTATCTTGTTAAATATATGGGGTTTCAGCTAAAGTTTCCCAATAACATATGTTTATAAATGCTAATAAAGGCAACGAAATTTATTTATTGTTTTATTTATTTATTGATTTATTTAACCTGGCAAGATTAGGGCCATCAGGCCCTCTCTTACATCTAACCAGGCATTCTACTTATTTTACATTCATATGTTTTAGTAGGCATGTTAAACTACATCTAGTACAAAAAGTGAAATAAACAATTTGAAAGGTACACCTGGAAAAATACATACATATAGAGTTTATATTCTTAGATCACAAGTACTGTTATAATTAGACATTATTGAACAGACAGATTTGAGATAGGAGTGCTGGCAGCAGGGAGTATGAGGGAGACTCATGGTGAAGGGAGGAGAAGAATAGAGAGACATGATGAAACATAATTAAGGAAATATAAAGGAAAAGAATATTGCGTGGCTAATAGAGATGGATGAAGAGGAAGGCATCTCAGGAGCAACATAGGAGACGCTAGCTTTGCTATTTGACAGATGAGGGGATTGTCCTTGTACATTAATTTTGTGGAGAACTTTATAAGGATGATAGTAGGAAATGCTTCAACTTCTTCTTAAAAGCAGCAGGAGATTGAATTTTGCGCAAGGTAAGGGGCAGTTTGTTCCAGAGGCGGACAGCGGCAACTGAGAAGGAGTTTGCAAAAGTTTTTGTTTTGTGGGTGGGTACAGTTAGGATACCAAATAAGAGTGACCTCGTGTTTCGATTATGATGACATGACAGGTTTTTAATCTCTGAAGCAAGGTACTGGGGTGTTTGCGCCTCGAGGAGTCGGTGGAGTAGACATAGAGTGTGGTAGTCGCGCAATTTGTCCGGCCGCAGCCACCCTAGCTGGGAGTATGAAGCACTAACATGATCGTATCGGCGAATGTTGCAGGTGTAAACGCACACAGGCATTCATGGTTAGCTCTAGCCGTCTTTTGTTTTCACTGCTCATGCCTTGTTGAATCACATCACAATAGTGGAGGTTCGGTAGAACGAGTGCTTGCACGAGCTGGCGTTTCAAGTCCTGTGGAAATATGTTCCGAAACTTTTTGAGAGCATAGAGACAAGCAGACGTCTTTCGGCACACTGCGACTGTATTCTCCGCCCAGTTGAGATGCTCATCCAAAGTTACACCCAAGTTCTTCACTCTTTTCTGATATGGTATTGGAGTACCGTCGAGCAGAATAGGAGGTAGCTGTTCGCGGAAATCTGAACTTATTAATTTCTGATGGGCTATTAAGATTACTTGCGTCTTTTTTGCATTTAGTTTAAGCCCCAGGTTTTTCGCCCATGTCACTACTGAAGACAGATCATCATTCATCTGAGCGATTGCAGTGTTTACATCTTCAGGTCTGACGCTTAGGTAGAGCTGGAGGTCGTCGGCATAGAAATGATATTTACAGGAGGACAGAACCGATGAAATATCGTTGACATATAAAGAAAACAAACGTGGTCCTAAGACTGATCCTTGTGGCACTCCCGAGGAAACATGTTTCCAGGAAGATTTTTCATTTACGCAGACAACACATTGCTGTCTGTCTTTTAAGTAGCTTTCAAACCATCTCATTGCACTTTCAGAGATATTAAGCTGTTGCATTTTTCTGAGCATTATGTCAAAGTTAACAGTGTCAAAAGCTTTGCTGAAGTCCAGTAGCGTCAATATTGTTGCCTTTCGATTGTCGATGGCATATTTCAGGTCATCAGTTACTTTAATTAGAGCAGTGTTTGTGCTGTGATGTTTACGGAAACCGGATTGAAATTTGTCATATAGGCTGAATTCATGCAAGTGTTCAGTGATTTGGTCATGAACAATATATTCAAGTGCTTTGGAAACAGCAGGCAGTATGCTAATTGGTCGGTAATCACTAGGCAGTTGCGGGTTTTCGATCTTAGGGATGGGTCGAATTAGGCTTCTTTTCCATGCAGTGGGATATATTCCGTTCACGAGGGAAAAATTAAATATGTCAGTTAAGACAGGCACTAAGATATCGGCAACATTCTTAATCATGGTTATACCGATACTGTCGTTGCCTATTGCATCAGAAGAGATTCTCATTATTGCTTTTCTTGCCGTATTTGTTGCTACATGTTTTAGATGGAAGGTATCGTTGTTAGTTATCCTGTTTAGGGATTCTTGTGGACGGTAATTATCAGCTGTGCTGGTATTCAGAGGTGCAGAGAAGAATTCATTAAATTCGTTAGCTGACACATGAAAAGTGGTTTCCGATTTTGCCTTTCCGACCCCCAAGCTACGGAGATTCTTCCATAGAGTCGTGGGCGTCAGATCGCTCCATACAAGGGAGCGAGCGTGCCTGATTATAGCATTGCGAATGCATTGTTTCACTCTGTTCCGTAGCTCTCTATATTCTTCGAAACGCTCGGGTTTCGGATCTGCCTTGAAACGCCTGTGGGCAGCATCCCTATTAGTCATCATTTGACGTAATTCAGCTGTCAGCCATGGAGCAGGAGATTTTCTTACACGGATTGTGCGCACAGGTGCATGTTTGTCATAGAGGGCAGTGAGTTTATCACCAAGTTCATTAATTTTGCCGTCGATTGTGGGTTTTCTGATTATTTGATGCCATGAGATTTCTGAGCAATCGGCTGTTAGAGCGTCAAGGTCAATACGTTTCATGTTCCTACAAGTTATGTAACGCGATTTGATCCTTGGGGGCTGCACAGAGTAGGCCAGGAATATTACATCATGTGCTGAGAGGCCAGGGGCCGATGTTTGACCAACATCTCTTACTTTGTCAGTCTGTTTCGTTGCGATTACGTCTATAAGAGTATGACTGTGCGCCGTATGGTGTGTAGGTTGTAATGGAAGAATGTTCATGCTATTGCAACTAAACAGTCTTCTTAGGTTTATTGCGGAGGGAGTGTCTCTTAGCAGGTCTATGTTCAAGTCACCCATTACGATGACATGTTCGTATTGACACTGAAGTGAATGTAATTCCGACTGGAAGGAACTCATTGAGCTTATTTTTGGCGGCTTGTACACGACGCCAGTCAAGAATTTCCGACTTTGTATATTTATTTCAATGAACATGAATTCAGCCTCTTTTTCTTCAGCAGGATTTGACGTACATAAGACTTTCGCTTTGAGATCTGTTCGTATATACGCGCCGACGCCGCCACCTCGCTTTTTTGATCTGTCTGCCCTAAGAAATGTGTACCCTGGGAGATGAATAGATGCAGAGGATATGTGTGGTTTCAACCACGTTTCGGATAAGAGGATTACGTGGTAGTTTAGTTGGTTGAAGAGGAGGCTAAGTTCTTCGTAATGTGCAGGTAAAGACTGGATGTTGTAGTGAGCTGCTAAAAGCTCTGACGCGTTCCGCTGGGCAGCCTGAACTAGGGTGGCAGACTGGTTTGTCCCTTTGTTAGGCACTACCTGCCGCGAGGGGCACTGGCCGCTGCTTCCGCCAAGTGACATAACACAGGGGTGTCCGAGATTTTGCGCGCCCTGTGTGTGACACCGCGAGTGCCGAAAGAAAGGCGACTGCTAGAGATTTACTGAGCTTGCGGGAGTATAGAAAATGGATTAGTGGTATTCGGTGCAAGGAGAATATGACCAAAATAGTGACGGCTGTGTGTCACTGTGTATCCTCTGTCGTACGAGGAGAAATGTAATTAGCGTATTTGAAACAGCTTAGGGTGGAAATAAGGGAAAAGAGAGTGATTTAAGAGGCCGATGCTGCCAGCAGAGAGAAGTAAGGTTAATAATTAATAGATTATCGTAGGAAGCTAGAATTAAATTGAAATTTACTAAAGTGATGCTGGTAGTGATTATCGTAGGAAGCTACAATTAGATTGAAATTTGCTAAAGTGATACTGATAGTGATTTTTGTTATGAACAATTTAAACCGAAGGGATGGGTGATTAATGAACTAAAGGAGAAACTAATAATTGCAATAGAACTAATTCAGAACGGAAGAGAATAAACTGAGAAAATGAAAAAAGTATTAGCAGTAACTAAAATTAAGTAATGGTTAGAGCTACAGACACAAAAAAATAGTGAAAAGTTAATACAGTTACAAAAACAATTAGTTGAAGGTACAAATATGGGTATAATTAAAAAATTAAAAAAATTACAGGACTATATCTGAGTATAGGGCTGTTACAATTTGCAAATGGTGTTAAGTTTGCACTTTTGGCTCGAGTAGCTTCACTTAATACTATTCAGTTCTGTCATGTTTTTGACTGTCTTCTTTCCAGCTGCTGTCTTAATGATTACTCTGCCATCCTGAGTCCACACATTCTGAAGACCGAAATGGGATATGGCACTGTTTAAAATCTTTAGCCGTTCGTGTGTCAGATCTTCCCTTATTGTAAGCCCTGTCCTTGCTAACTTCTTCTTCTGGGTAAAGATCTCTGCCCTTTTTCGGTACGAGATAAATTTAATTATTATTGGACGAGGTTTGGTGGCACCTGGTAGTTTTCGTCCCGCCCGATGGCTCCTGTCAATGTCTGCCTTGGTCACTTCTACGCCAAATTTTTCACGCGCAACCTGTATAAGCAGGTTGTCCGTGTCTTCTTCTTTATTTTCTACTACTCCAAACAGTCGTAGACTATTTCGCCTTTGGTACTGTTCTAGTTCGTCAGTTGCGGCAGATAGTTTCACTTCCAACTCTCGTGCCTTTTTCTCGTATGTCGGAATTAGGCAATGACGACAAGCCAAAAGCAGTAATCACAAACGACATACAGGCCACTATCGTCACCTGGCTGATGTCATTCTCTGTTCGTATATGAATACCAATAGATGAGAACGTAGCTGATAATCGTCGACTGGGCTGCTGTTTACTCTGCTGTTTGATTACGAGTGTAAAGTGTTGTAGTGGTAAACAGCAGACAAATAAAGTACTTACCCCGAAAGGCTACTATTAGCAGTTTTCCGTCTTTGTGTGCCATAACAGTCATCGAGTTACAGTATTTAAATGTGTAAAAAAAACCAAATTACTGATTCTTAAGCTCAAAAGGCATTTTCGTTTATTCTGCAACAGATTGATGAAATCAAAGACATTACCATTTTCACGCTCTGAATAAAATTAATTACTTCAAATTAAATTTCGATGCAATTTATAATCCACCGTTTTAGTTACGGTAATTTATTTTTGCTATGAGCGTTCATAAAGTGGAATGCGTAATGGGGCAGCATCCATAAAAAGATAGCAGAAATGTATGTTTACATACCATAAGAGTTAATTAGCCATCACTGCATGAAAGGTTCAGTAAAACGACTCACACGCCATCCAGTGTATATTCGTTCCATAAATTGAAAGGCCTTTTGTAAATGGACACGCCAATAAACTTGTTTGCCATCAATAAAGTGAAACGGAGTTGCGAAACAGTTTTTCATAGCACTGTGACTCCATAGACTGCTTCCAGCTGACAAACGCTTTACTACAGAAAGCGGTAGATTGACTGATGACAATGAGATGTTGGAGAGAGTTGTGGGTGACATGGAATTTATTACCGTTGCTCCCCATTTCTCCTGATTTCATTAAAATTCCTTTGACAGAATGGTATTTTGGATGCAAGATTTGCACTTCTGCACCAGCAACAGGGTACTGAACCTTAAATTTTGAAAACGCTGAAATTTAAAGCATGTTTTGTTCAATGGTATTTGTAACGATCGATATGGATTTGAAATGCACAATCTCTTGAATCTATTGCCACGTGAGATACAGTATATAGATACTGTATACAGTATTGTTAAAATGTGTGAATCCTGTGAAATGCGTAGGATGTGTAGGTATGGAAATTCATGAAATCCAGAAGCAAATTCGGAAGTACTTACTGTAATTGGCTAATAGAATACCTTCTTTCCGATTACATTTCCTTTCCTACTGGTAAAAAAAAATTTCTTCTGTAGCTGTATCAATCGAACACTTTTTTTTAAAAATAACATCATATACGCTATCGATTGTACTACCTATTACAATATCGGCGATCGCAATATCAACCTTAGATCATTTTCTAGTGGTTAATGCTTTAATGAATATACGCTCCAAGGTTACACATATCATTGACAAAAACACGTATCTGTTTCACAGAACAGCAATGAGAAATGTGAGTAAGAATCAACTGAAAATTACTCACCTGTTGAAAACACACGACTAATTAAAATCGATAAAACAAGTAAAAAGGATATTATCCTTTATGGCTCATGGTTGCGATTGTCACATACACCACCTGTGTAAAGGAGACTAAGTGGATTACGGAATTCAGTAATTCCGTTTTACCTTCTTTGTTAAGTCTTTCTGTGGTCAGTGGGTGGTGCTGTAACCTGTTGTGACCGCGACCGGAACGGTCGCGGGGTCACCGAGAAAGCGCGGCGGGACCAAACGTAGCGCGGCCAATGCACAACAAACGAACGGAAAGGACGGACACGAAACAATGACGGACGATGGAGAAGGGCGTTACGACGACAACACGCAAGACGAAACTGAGTGACAGAGACAACCAAACGAATCCAACACATCCACGATTAACGAGATCAAAGTACGATAAACACGCTGTCTTGTCGAGACCATGTGTAGACTCACGCAACGATTAGACTCGCTAGCGGAGCGAGAGGCCGGCTCTTACATACTCTATCGGGGACGTCGCTATTGGCTGCTGGAACCACGTGTTCCACTGTGGCGCCCTCACACTACAGGCTGGCCGGTAAGAGCGCGCCGCCACGACGCGATGAAGCAGAGACCTCTAGGGCTCTTCGACGTCCATGACGTCTGGCGGGGATTCAAATTCCGCGGCGCGCGGCAACAGAGGGGGTGTTCAAGGAAAGAGAGGAATACTGGAAAACGCAAAGTTGCGCCTCAGCTCTTTTCACTCCACGGGACTTCAGTGTGCTAATTAAGTACACCTCTGAAATTCAGACAGTGCGATTCGCAGATTAACAATATCTCAATTAAACTCCATTCTGAGGCGGGGAGAGTCTGTACGTGCGTGTTTATTTCTATTTGAAACATAACTACATTGATTCTGGAGGCAATTTCTTTTTTTTCTTTTTTTTTCATTTGTTCATTCGTAGTTAGACGTTGCGTCTGTACTGCATACAGATTAGGACAATTGTGGCGAGTTGTCTCCACACCAAAACGCGCAGGACATTTGAATGCAGGGACCGCGATAACCCCCTGTGAGCTTGGGATGTCGCAGATATGAGAGACAACAGTTGGGCCCCAAGCTAACTGTGCAATGAGCCAGGCTGCGCCCGTGAGTCGACAGAATACAATACATATGTCACTCGCTTACCGGAGAGACGACAACAGTCAGGTGCCTCAGCCAAAAGTTTTATTGCTCTGGACGTCCGCAAAACGTTTTCCTGGTAGATGGAGGATTCTTAAACAGGACAAATGGCTTTTTGAGGCATTAGTATAACAAACTCCCTAGTGGAAATTTAGATCTCAGAAGCTTTCTTAAATGTACGTACAGTTCCTGAAAATGATAGTCACATGCTTCAGCAGCCAGTTTGGCACGTCACCCACCATTTTCGTCTCTTTCTGTGCTACCACTCCAGGAAATAGTGCACCAGAGGCTGAAAAAATATGACATTATGACTAAGTGAAAGATCATGACTTAAATACTTTAGACTTTAATTTTTGGATGTGAAGTCTCACTACACTTGATCCGATTGGCCGCATTGTCCAGCTTTTGGTGGAAGTACAAAGGCGTCGCTTAATCTTTTTTTGCGTATTGGATGCTAAATGTAAATTTCTGGTGAACAATTGCTAGGTAAAGCACGAAAAACACACGGAGAATAGACGTTGTTTACGCACTTTCGACACTTCAGATTCTGCCTTCAGTTGAGACACGTTGGTACAGATTCCAGCAATGTAATTTCGATTATAGACATCTCTCAGGACTTTCCGGCAGGAAACTTCACCTAGAAGAGTATTGGTTCGGACCACGTTCGAGGACAGTACTGCAGCTGCTCCCAAACAGGCACACTTAGAGAGATATCAGCACCACCACAAGGCAAAACAATTACACTTCAGTCATGGCGGGATTAACGTAATGCATCAGCAGTGTAGGTTACAGTGAATTTACTAACCTTCCACGATTTCACAATTAGATTTGACATGGGTAGTGAGACTGGTTGATTTAGACAAAAACTTCACTTTTATTTCGAGCGTAATATGTAATCACTTCTGTCGTGTCGCGGATTTTTGTCAGTCAGTTTTAATACATTGGGAAGTTGAATTTACAGTTACATACTTCTCCACCCTAAATTATGCCAGCAACAGTTCTTTCTAAATTTGTTTCTTTACCTTATTATTAATGTTTGTCATATAAGAGGTAAGCTTCTATAGAATTATCTGACGGCGTTTGAAGATCAATTAACTTTAATAAACTCAGAATTTTGTATTATCTTTGAGTTTACCAGCATCTGTAGTCATCCCTTTGCTTAATTAATGAAAATATGTGATTACTCCTACCGATTGAGCCGCTGCTGGACCAAAAATGCGACTTTACTATTTAGGTTGCTCATTGTGTAAATACCAGTATATCAATGGGCAGAGATCTAGTTAGGCAAAGAGCTCATATTATGAAACATATTGTTAGTCGTCCCTCTGCATAACTAATGAAAATTTTTGACCACCCCCCACCATGTGAGCCATTTCTGGGCTAAAAGTGAACGTTCATTACTTTAATTGCTCACAGGTTAATTAGCAGTATCTTATTTGGCAGAGATCTAGGTAGGCCAGTGGCTAGCATCATTAAACGCTCTTTAACAGAGTGGGGCTTAGCATAATTTGGCGACACTGCTAATGATTTTGGATACCTCTCTGATATTTTGTGAACCAGTTAGGTTGTAAGCATTCCACCAACAACACAGGATTTAATCATAGTGAGATAAAACTCTTCATTCATTGAAGAGTTTTTGAGGAACCTTAGAACCACGATATTATAAATTTACATTTAGTTACTAGCGCCAGAATTTAGCAAATTTGTTTTCCTTGCCTCTTTTCTCTTATTTTATGGATTTGTTTCACATCCTGTTCAAAATAGGCCTCGATAACAGCATAGTACATTTTGGATGGTTTAATATAATCTTATGTATGTTAGGCACTTTTAGGGTTTGCAGTTTCATTGCAGTACGTTTCCTCACATGTCATATATGAGTAGTTTGTGGTTGTAAAGGGAACGAGAAATCAGACGAAGTCAGCTATGATGGATCAGTCTAAAGGTAATCAACCAACAAACTTGAAGTAATAGTATAGAGAAAAGGTAGATACTGGGGAGAAGCAGATAACTTTTCCCGCCAAACAGGAAGCTCATAATGCATCTGAAAATGAAACAGGGGTAGAAGAAACTATGGAATTAGCGACCACTGTGGGTTATGATAGCTCCAAAGTGGTCATGGTCAATTCAGGACACATTGACCCAATAGTAAAAAGCAGAAACCTCGAGGTGATGGGCCTGATATTCCACCGCAGATTTATACTCGATTGAGTTCGCAGGCATCAACTCTAGGTAAATGAGACGAGCAGAAAGGTACAGATTTTACTATATTAGCATTTATGAGGTGTTCAATAAGATCACTCAAAGATTAGAAAAGATTAGGAAGTAAACGAAGGAAGAGGATAGATAGGAAGTAAGAACAGAGGGGAAAGGAGAGAAGCAATACAAGCTGGAAAAGTGGCAGAAGAGACAACAGCAATAATAGAAAACTTATGGAAAGGTGTTAGAGAAATAGCAAATGTAGCTAGCAATGAAATGGAGGAAAAAAAGTAGCGAAAGCGGCGCAAGTGGCTAAAATAATGGTTACATATACAAAAAAGGTGCAGTACAACACGAATGTTTGGTTAGAACAACTTAGAGTCACAGAATGAGACCCTAAGGAGGTTAGCGATAAGAAGGAAAAGCAGGAGGAACGGACAGGCATGGCAAAAGATTGGGACATAAAACATTGAAGAACATATTCTCAATAAACTAGATGAAATCCGTGGGACAGTCAGAGATGTGTGATTAAGATATGATGGAGGGGGGATTGTGCAAGAAGTGTATGGGGTCAGATAACTCAACCACAATTTCAGCTGAAGAATCAGAAGACGTTCAATCTCTACTCCAGTTCAAAAAGCACAAGAGCAAAGAAACCAAAATGTTGACAGATTCAAGAAAAAAGATCTTTGGATTCTGCACGAGCTTCGTTGCTGTAAACATACTACATGGACTGTGTTCCTGGCCATGTTTGGGGGCATTATGAATGATTATCCACATAGTACCACGAAGCTGACCCCCATCACTGTGCTGAAAAACTGACAGACACAGGACCGCATAGGCGAACTTATCGATTACCCACATAGGTCAATACAAATGAATAAGAAGGTAATGAAACAACTGTTAAATAACATCAAAATGCCTGTGAGAGGATGGAAGGAGTATGCAGACAAGAAAGTGACAATGGAACAGTCTCATGAAGGGCAGAAGGTACTGTTGATATCACGTCATTTCTCCAACAAACAAACGGCAATACGCCAATGTTTTTCTCAGTTGAAAAATAATCTCTGAGGATCTGCAGATTTGCACATGTGAGTGCTGTACACTTACAGATGCTCAAATCAGGAAAGTCACTTGATTTGCACTGTGTAAGCAGTATCAAAACATTTATTGAATATTGAGCTGTATAGAATATGTCGGACAAAAAAAAGAGATAAAAGTTAAATGCAAGCAGTAGCTATTTATTTTCTTGTGTATTAGGACATAAATGTTAGTAATGGGGGTATATTAATTTTATGGGATTCATTAGTTGTGGGATATCAGTATATTTCAGTTTGCTATGACGGAATTCATGAGGGTAATAAATACATTTACAGGCGCTTTTCTATTCGTGATAGGTGTTGCCATTGTTGTTCTCCTAAAGATGATTTATTGTGCCATATATTTAATTATGTAGGAAGTAATGTACAGTAATGCCTCCTCAAGCAGCAAGTGTCGATAGTTAAGAAAAGTAACAGGGACTGTGGAAGTTGTATTGAATTCACTGCAATACAAGGTTGTTAAAAGGAATTATAAAGAGTATATGTGCACTGTAGACTTCCTGCAATGGAAGTGTGAGTCAGGAATACTTGAAAGAGTACTGGAGTGTTAAGGATATTTGATATACCTCTTATCAGGACTGAATGTGATGTGGAAAAGCTTCTGACGCTACAGTTATTCTGAGCATTTACACGCTCAACAATTCGCTGGTTTATCTTAAAGGGCAGGATAGGGTGAGTAGTATGGTGTAGAGTATTTTCTCTTTAGGTCATGTGAGTGTTTGGATGAAGGTGTTTCAGGAATGTATTTTGCCCACTCTCAGAATATCATTATCACATGTTGTGAAATGATTTACGTATTTAGGGTGTTCAGCATAGCATACCTGCATCTGTAATAGATAATAGTTGGGGACATACCTATTATGTGTATTTTTGTTGAAGGAGCTCAGAAGATGCATACAGCTGAAAGGCTGACGCACACCAGTTGACAGTAAAAAATCAAATGTACCAACTCCAGTTGACGTACCAGGAAACTTGCCTTAATAAATATTGTATATTGTTTACATACAGTAGTGTTACATTGTCAGAAAAATGGGGAAGAAGATGCTGAAAGGAGTAGGATTGATTCAAAGATAACGTGGACACAAATAAGACAACACCTCAAGGAGGAAACTGTAAGCAAGGAATCAAAATTATTTATAACAAAGTATGAAATCTGATCACGTAAGTTCATTGGTAAGATAATGTATTAATCTGATTATAATTAAGGAAAAATTTTAATTTGTTGTCTTCGACCCTTTGCTTGGCAACTGGAGAATGCCATCCCATGAAAGGGCGTGTAGACACCAGCGGGTTAGGATAATTGGTTGTGCATTGCAAGGGAAAGGAAGTGACTTCCTGGATTCATTGTGGAGAGTTTGAGGGTCGAATTTACATAGGTGAGTGCTCTATCGGGCTGAACATAGCTCGAAGCCGGCGGCCTAGCTTGTGGTGTCTTTTTGTTGCTATCACTAACAGTCTTTGTGTGGAAAACATTTCGAAATGTCAGAAGTTTTAAAGCCAGTTATTTCAGTTGTTAAATATATCAGATCGCATGCACTCAGTCATCGCCAGTTCCGCGAGTTTCTTTTGAAGGTATTGAAGAAAGCGACTTGCCATATTATACTACAGTGCGCTGGCTTAGCTGCGGTAAAGTTCTGACCCGTTTTTTTGAGCTCAGAACAGTAACTGAAGTTTTTTTGAATGAAAGGAATCGCCCTCTGGCTGAGTTACGGAACGGTGAGTGGTTATGGAAGCTAGCATTTTATACAGGCTTAACTAAACATATGAATGACCCTAATTTAAAAGGCGAAAACCAGCTTCTACCTGATTTTTACACGCATGTTAAGTCCTTTCGACAAAAAAAAAATGGTTCAAATGGCTCTGAGCACTATGGGACTCAACTGCTGAGGTCATTAGTCCCCTAGAACTTAGAACTAGTTAAACCTAACTAACCTAAGGACATCACAAACATCCATGCCCGAGGCAGGATTCGAACCTGCGACCGTAGCGGTCTTGCGGTTCCAGACTGCAGCGCCTTTAACCGCACGGCCACTTCGGCCGGCCTTTCGACAAAAGCTTGCTTTGTTTCAGTCTCAGTTGCACAAAGTATGCTTCACGCATTTTAATACATGCCAAACATTCAGTCAGCAAACTGAGATTTTGTTTCCTGTAACTTTCGCAACTGAAGCTTTGGGCGCTCTAAAAATGAATTTTGAATCACATTTTTCAGATATCGATGCAAATTCAAACGATATCAAGATATTTCAAAATCCCTTTGGCGTCGATATAGAAGCGTTACGCGCACAACTTCAGTTTGAAATTATTGATTTGCAAAGTAGCGGCTTTTTTAAAGAAAAACATTCAAAGTCAACATTACTGTAATTTTATAAGTGTCTTCCATCCACACAGTTTCTAAATTTACATAAATTATCCGACGCTTTTCTTCCGCTTTTGGCACTACTAATTAGTGTGAAAAAAATTTCTCCAAAATGAAACATGCAAAAAGTATTTACAGATCAAAATTAAGTGATGAGCATCTGAAGTCGCTGATGATTATCTCTACCAGTAAATTTGATCCATAACTGGAGGTAATTATGAAAGGAAAGTTACAGCTACATAAAAGTCACTAATTATCACTAATATGTTAAATTTCTTTACGTGAATACTCTAATACTGTGTGTTTTCAAGATATAAATTGTTGTTGTTACGGTCTTAGTCCTGAGACTGGTTTGATGCAGCTCTCCATGCTACCCTATCCTGTGCAAGCTTCATCACCTCCCAGTACTTACTGCAACCTGCATCGTTCTGAATGTGCTTAGTGAATTCATCTCTTGGTCTCCCTCTACGATTTTTACCTTTCACGCTGCCCTCGCTATATAAATTAATTACAGTTATTTTTATACATGAGTTACAACTAAAATATCCAATATCATTATGTACACCAGGTATTGTATTTTCTTTAAATTGCCTTTAAATAAAAATATTTAATACGATTTACTTGCTATGTGTATTTTACAACGTAATCAAAAGAAACTGAAACCTCGCTTAAGAAGCATCTTCCATAATGGTTGATTACTAAGGCTAGTCGCCTAAGTGGCGTCCAATTGAAAGACTTGCACCAGACTCGTGAGTAAAATAAAATGCAAAGAATTTTTTTACATAAAATGTTTTCGCCGAACTAGTCTGTTAACCGTTCTTGTTTTTTTTTTTTTCACTATCGCACGGAGCATGGTCTGTCTGTTTATTGTGGATAGCCACAAGTTTAACCATGACCTTCCGCTTTGTCAAGATAGAGCTCCAACAATGTCGCGGTATATTGGTCGCGATAGGCCTCGAAACTCAATTGTTGGCAGTATTTGCACCACCTCAAATATTTGGCGGGCCGGATACCGGGGATGTCCGGCCAGCTAACGCGGGCCGGTTTGCCGGCCCTCGAGGGCCGGTTTCGGCCCGCGGGCCGTAGTTTGGAGCCCCCTGCTCTAAGGGAAAAAAATGAGTTTTTGATCGTAAACAAATCAGCAACTTGCTATATGTAGACCGGAGCACGTCCGAGTACATCTGGTGGAACAGTGACGGTGTGCTAAGAACTGCTTCCCCAACCATCGCTGCTGACAATTATTGTCGACAACTGAGACGTCTCGCAAACAAGAACGACGACCAAGAAGACTCTGTGAAGTGATGCTACTCCACGATAACGCTGGCCCACATTTTACTGCACTGACAAGAAACCCTGTGCAAGATTTGTTTGTTCACCATTCAGAGTTTCACTTTTTCCTCACGCTACCGAACATCTGCCAAGAAACTTGCTTTCCGAATGAAAATGCGCTTCGAGCATGGCTCAACGAGTTCTTTGCCTCAAAGCCGTGTGATTTCTACAGCCCCTAAAAGCTACTCCAGCGTTGGCACGCTGGTGTAAACAGTGAAGAAGAATATATTATTGATAAGTATAACCTATCTTCTACCTGTTGTGTTTATTAAACTTACGGAAAACGCTATGAACTTCTCCACCGACCCTCATGTTTCTGCCACGCTGTATTCAGCCGATTTTCTGTATAGTATTTGTGGTTTATGGCGAATGTGGATTATAATTTGGATTCTGATTCAGAATCACCACGGTACTGGTAGTATGCTTTGGCTAGCTTTGTATGCATGCTTACACTTACTATTCAAAGTTTTCATTATGCTATTTACTGGACGTAGACCTATTCAATGCCTTGCGGCCTTGCTCTTTTTACTGATGTTTTGTATTTTATTAGAATAGTACTTAATTCTGATGATGTGTGTGGTATAGAATAAATTAGCCATACCTTATTTATTGAAGTCAACACCCAGCATGGAAAGAGACCGCACTGTATGCCTTAAATGGCCTTTCGGCCATCATCAGATCATTTTTGGTAATGTAAATTTCTTGTACATCTGTGGAAAGTTATCTATTTTTATAAGATAGCTGGCCAGCTAACTCTATAAAGCCGCATTACTGGTTATTAACTGTTTGACCAACTATCCAGCTATGTAATAATTATATTGATATTTGTTTCCTTACTGTTTATTCCCACCGGGCTTAGCTATTTATTTCTGTATATTCGCTCGGATACTGTCACTTCCCTGTAACCACATGTTACATTCGTGTTGTATATTTTGATTCTATGTGATAGAATCCAGGGGCCCTTTACATTTACAATTAATTTCTCTTATGACTCATGTGATCTAGTCAGTTTGCCCTGTAGTTCTCACGTAAGCCGTAAGGTTCACTGTGTTTATAAGCCAGATTGCCCACCTGGGATAGGTGCCGCATTTCAACGTACGCTTTAAGGTCGCTCAAAACAGCTTCTAATGGGTGGGTTGTACAATTAACCGAATTTCGTGTAAAAATCAAAGACCTTCGCCCATTGCAAAACCTCTTGCGGGACCACCGGCCTTTGGTTCTGTCATCCTGTATCAACCTTGACGTTATTAATTCTTTGTAGAGAGTAAAATTAGGGAATACTGGTCACTCTTGCTCTAAGCTGGTTTAAGGGTGAGGCACCGAGTTCCTAAATGAAATTTTGATGTAACATTTAAATACAGGAGAGGTTTTCGCCGTGGTTGTCTTTGGTTCTTCAGCTGTCTGCGATAAACCTAAGTGTAATAAATACTTCATCAATTGAAGTTCCTCTCCTGTAACTATAAGGAGCTTCGCCGTATGGCAATAAATAACTGTAATAGCAACTGCTTACTAGTTTAAATTATTTGAATAAGAAAAGAAAGACGATTTCATTTTTAGTCTAGTAACAGTTGGGGATTTTGGTCTTAAGGATTGTATGTACTGATGGGCGACCCTTGGGTTTAACTGCATTATTTACTAATCATCAGTGCTCCAACTATTAAATTGTGTATTTTCCTATCTGTAAAGTGTTAAATTGTTTTTTGGCAATTAACTGTACTACAAGTATATACAGTTCTTAATGGACAACTTACCACGCCTTGATAACCTGCCTACAGCCTCAACGTTAGCACATCATGTTTAAGTGGCAGGTTTCTGAAACTGTACCGTGATAGACTAGAATAACTTTGCTGATTTGTGTGCTTTGGTTTTTGTGTTTGATAATACCATCAAGAGGTGAATGATTATGGATAAAAGATGTTTACTGAGGTTATCCTAGCTTGTTGTAGGATAATGTTCGCACCTACTCTCATGTGTTCAGAATCGAGTTTTAGCTCAATAATTCACGTCGTCGGTTGAAAGACTTCATCTTAATAAATATAGACCCTAAGGAGAAAGCTGCAATTCAAAGACGGTGTGATACGGTCAGCCACTACAAATATAATGTGACCTGGGTGTGTAGGATGACGAAATAGAGCGGAAGTTAGTGGAGCTGGGATAATGCTTGCAGAGCACACTGTGTCTTAGTCCCATCATTACACCTATCACTTTGAGCGAGTTGACGCCTCTTCAGGTAGCGGCAGCCTCCTTGCTGGTCTGCAAGCAAACATTGATTTGTTGCAGTGTAGCGTCTCTCCCACTCTAAAGTGTAGCAGGGCGGGAGGTCAAGGAATCATATACACATATAAAAAAAAAGTTTTGCATCACCCTGGTTCCCAGAACTCCTGAAGATAGACGTTGACTATCGATATGGTATAACAGGCACAGTCCCTTTGACTGTTCAGAGATGTCACTAAACCCGCCCAAAGATGTAAACAACAATGCACGATCAGCATCTATTAGACGGAGGAGGTCTGACAGATGATCAGTTCCAGTCATTTCACCAGGAAGGAGGTACATAGCTCGTGTAGTGAAACCATGTCCAGACGGTCAATACCGCTTTAGATCGCCACCGCATTGCTACTTTGTGCCAGGAATGGCTCACATCAAGCGAAGTGCCCTAGCGTCTCGAAGTGAACCAAAGCGATGTAGTTCGGACATGTAGGAGACAAAGAGAAACAGGAACAGTCAATGACATGCCTCGCTCAGGCCGTGGGCTACTACTGCAGTGGATGACCGCTGACTACGGATTATGGTTCGGAGGACGTCGTGCTCAAACTGCGTGCGATGGGCTGCATGCTGCGCAACCACTCCCGACTTCCATGGCGAGGTCCATCTTTGCAACCACGACACCATGCAGAGCGGTACAGATGGGGCCAACAACAAACCGAATGGACCGTTCAGGACTGGCATCATGTTTTCTTCACCGATGAGTGTCGCATATGCCTTCAACAAGACAATCGTCGGAAACGTGTTGAGGTAATCAAGTCAAGCTGAACGCCTTAGACACACTGTCCAGTGAGTGCAGCAAGGTGGAAGTTCGCTGCTGTTTTGGGGTGGCATTATTTGGGGCCGACGTACGCTGCTCGTGGTCATGGAAGGCGCCCGCCGTAACGTCTGTACGATACATGAATGCCATCCTCCAACCGGTAGTGCAACTAAATCGGCAGCATATTGGTGAGGCATTCGTCTATACGGACGCCAATTCGCGCCCCCAAAGTACACATCTTGTGAATGACTCCCTTCAGGATAACGACATTGCTCGGCTAGAGTGGCCAGCATGTTCTCCAGGCATGAACCCTATCGAACAGGCCTGGGATAGATTAAAAAGGGCTGCTTAAGGACGAAGTGACCCACCAAAAACTCTGAGGGATCTACGCCGAATCGACGTTGAGGATTTGGACAATCTAGGCCAACAGTGTCTTGATGAACTTGTGGCTATAATGGCACGACGAATACAAGCGTGCATCAATGCAAGAGGACGTTCTACTGGGTTTTTGTAGTACCGAAGTGTACAGCAATCTCGACCACCACCTCTGAAGGTCTCATAGTATAATGTGGTACAATATGTATGGTTTTCATGAGCAAAGGGCGGAATGATGTTTTTGTTGTTCTCTATTCCTATTTTCTACACAGGATCCGGAACTATAGGAACGGAGGTGGTCCAAAACCTTTTTTGATTTGTGTACTCACCTGTTCCTCCACATCATGATTACTCACAACCTGTAATTGGCTGATATACGCAGTTACAGTTCTACCACGGATTGTTTGTCGAGCCAGGAATGTAACTGGAGAGAGAAACTTGGTCACTTCGTAGGGCCCAAAAAGCGTTGCATCATCTTAGACGTAATTTTGTCGACGCTTTTACTCTATTCCCAAAAATTTTTGAACTTAACTACTCTACCATCGCACTGGGTGTTTTGTGTCTACCCTTGTAACATCTAGCAGCCTCACTCCTGTGCGCTCTGAGGATATTTTTTCTTAACGGTTTCAGAACTACTATCAACAGGCAAAATATCATTGATACCCCAGACATTACATAATCGTGAATTGCAAGGTAGGTATAACTGAGATTAGGAAACATTGATCTATATGATTCATGATGTACAGAATTCAGAGCAAAGGTCAGCCACCTTGTTCACTGGTCCCACAGAGTGTGTGCACTTGAAGAAATATAAAAGTGCTACCTTCAGGTTGCGATTAACACGTTCAGCAAACGACGGCTACGGGTGGTACAGCGTTGTAACTACATGACAGACGGTATTGCCGAAACTAATGTTCTTGAAACTCTTTGACACAAATGCTTGAGCATAGTCACTTATTAACATTCAGGGCGCGCCAAAGATTGAGAAAACGATTAATAATATTATGGATTGACTCTGGGTTACACTATTTACTGGGAAACAATCATACTAATAGGGAAATAGCATCTTCCACCACCAGTAAATACCTATATCCCTGTTTAGTAAGTGGAAGGGGCACCAAGTAACCGATAAAAAATTTTTCCATTGGGTGTTTTGCTCTGTCTGGCGTTCGTTGTCCTCTCTTGGAATTAGTATTAGGCTTAGCACTAGTACACTCCTGACATTTACTTACCAACCACCCGACATCCTTATTGGAGGTTGGCCTCGTTCAGCTCTCTTTAATTTTCATAGTAGTTTTAAAAGTACCCAGACGTCTCCATAAAGATACTCATGAAAATACTTAAATATAGCGGGAACTAAATAATGCCGTAAGAAAATTTTAGTTTTCCCGTCGTACCTGGTTTTCTAACACAAAATTGCATTGATGAGCTCCATGGCTCGAATCACCTCTCTCGTCTCCGGCTGGCTGGTAACAACGCCCAACTGAGGGTCTTCGGCTTCCTTAGCACCCAGATTATCAAACAGGCTGGGCATTTCGCCAAGGACAGCCCAAACACCAAACTGAGTGACAAAATCCATTGGCAATTGCTCAGATTCTTCCACAGCCTGTAACATGGGGCTTAGGGCACCGGCAGCCTGGTTATCACTTCTCAGATGTTCTAACCGCTCAACTCGCTAGTCTCCCTATTTTTCTAGAACGCACCGACACCCAGGATACTGCTTGGTTGACAGTTTCTAACAAAAACCTTTCAAGGACAAAACAACGCCGCCAACCCCTTTGATTCAGAGATTGAATTTTTTTCTGCCTGAGATAACGTCCGAGAGGCGTAAGTGAAGGTTTGCTTTCAGTATTGTTCTCTGGAAGTAGAACTGCTGCATAGCGGGCGTTAGATGCCTCAGTCTGCAATATGAATTAGTTGTCAAAATTCGGACTCCCTGAAACACGTGCATTGGCTAAGGCTTCTTTAACGCGTGAAATGAAGCATGTTGCGACGCTCCCTAACTAAATGGTTCACATTTCCATCGGAACTGATTAAGGAGGGCGGCTAATTGAGCAGAATTTGGAATGAATTTCCAAACCAAATTTGCCATGCCTACGAACTTTTCACTATCCTTTTTGCTCTGCGAACAGGGAATTTCTGTACTGCTGGGCTTCGTTGCTAATCAATAAGCACTCCCTCAGTAGTACCAGCAAGAAAGAGATGGTAAGATCCTGCGACGAAATTAGGTTGCACATTTTTCTCAAAATAATTTATTATACAGGAATTCGAACATCGATATCAAAACCTGAAAACATTGCTTTAACTTTCACATGATACGTAGTTCATATTATGCTGTACTGAAACCACGAATCTTACACATTAACTAACAGTCGCAGTACACAGACACGTAGGATAGTCAACTTTGCAGTCCTTAGAATCCTATTCAATTAAGTCACGGGCCCATGAAAGATATTAAAGACGGGTTGTCCACTATAATATGTGATTCGCAAAATACTGGATTGATCTTTTCCCGCTAAACCATCACTTCTAACAGGTACGTGAAAATACATTATATCCTGTTTTTAATATTCTATTGTAGCAACTAACGAAAATGCCAACGGCTATTCACTGAGGTCGAGACAAGCCCACAGACTGCCAATGCATCTATGAAAGTATTACAAAGTGATTTTCAGCAAAGGTTAATTAGCTCGCATCCTCGTTTCCCACATCTAAAAGGAACTTTTTGAAATATAAGAGGTAAGGTACCCATAAACTACCCCTGTACGCTCGAAGAATCAGAAAGTATAGATTATGGTTTCAAGCATTTCACCAACCTGAATTGTAGAGGTGTTTGCGAGTGTGTCCACAACGACAATTCCAGGACAGTCTATACATCAAGGGAAGCTTAATTTACGGAATGTTGGATTCAAGATTGGAGTGACTAAAATTGTTATTTTGGTAATGCTTTGGATGTCACACGGGAAAGCAAAGCTTCAATAGGATTTGAGTAGTAGCGCGCAATGTCTCCGCCAAATAGGTTGCACTGCAGTGGACTGTTGGTAGAACCTTTGCTTGTGAGTGTAGTGCAGTCTTGGACAGAGGGGGAAGGACGCGAGTCGTAGCTCGTGGTCGAGTGAGACGTGTTTAGACCATGCTTTTGTGTCAGTAATAGTTTTCTTACATCAATTTTGATTTATAGAGACATATTTTGTAAATTCATTCAGAACACTTCAAAATATATTGAAATAACGCTTTTGCACTGATATCCAAATATAATAACTAATTCGCTCAAGGATTTTAGTGATAACAATTTGTGATTTACTTGATTTTCTTCAAAGATGGATAGCATCTGTTTGTAAGAAAGTAAAGAGAATTTGTTCAGGTTCTCCTCCATTAATATAAAGTGATTTTTTAATATTTCAGTTGTTAAAATATATTCTCGTAGTGATATAAGATTTGTTAATAGAGTTAATTTGTTGTTTTCCCATCAATCGGCATTCGTCTATTTATTTCAAGTTCCACATAAAAAACTTTGGTTTCCCAAGTTTCTCAGTAACATAACCTTAATTTCCAACAGTCACTGCAGTGATGTGATTTATTAGCACGGAAGTTCTGTGGATGTCTGATTGTTGCGTTTTAGTAGTCTGGATCTCTATTTTTAACTAGGGTAGCAGCAACTGCTGCAGTAGTTTCGAGATAGCAGCAGCACACCTATTCACTGTGCAAATAGGTTGGACATTTATAATTTACATGTGATACAATCAACATTACAAGAGTGACATGCTTTTCAGACATGGAGTTTTTCGTAGTTTTTTATATTTAATAATTTTTTCAGAATCAGGTTGCTTGTATTATTGCTGACAGGACAGATTCCTTAATTTTAACAGAACAGAATGTACTCCCGCCACAAGCATTGCAATACACTCTCTGATGGTGTATTTCTGATTAACTTTTGCATTGCTGATCACTTTTCAAAAATTGCTAGATTACTCGCAAACTTAAATATGAGCTTAATTGCTTTTCTGATCACCAGCTCAACTTCACATTGTCACAAAGACTAAATACCAGTTAATATAACTATACATTACCATACTACAAAAACTAATTAGCCACTTCCAACGTGTTATGCGACATGTAAACAGAAATGAATTACACTCCTGGAAATTGAAATAAGAACACCGTGAATTCATTGTCCCAGGAAGGGGAAACTTTATTGACACATTCCTGGGGTCAGATACATCACATGATCACACTGACAGAACCACAGGCACATAGACACAGGCAACAGAGCATGCACAATGTCGGCACTAGTACAGTGTATATCCACCTTTCGCAGCAATGCAGGCTGCTATTCTCCCATGGAGACGATCGTACAGATGCTGGATGTAGTCCTGTGGAACGGCTTGCCATGCCATTTCCACCTGGCGCCTCAGTTGGACCAGCGTTCGTGCTGGACGTGCAGACCGCGTGAGACGACGCTTCATCCAGTCCCAAACATGCTCAATGGGGGACAGATCCGGAGATCTTGCTGGCCAGGGTAGTTGACTTACACCTTCTAGAGCACGTTGGGTGGCACGGGAGACATGCGGACGTGCATTGTCCTGTTGGAACAGCAAGTTCCCTTGCCGGTCTAGGAATGGTAGAACGATGGGTTCGATGACGGTTTGGATGTACCGTGCACTATTCAGTGTCCCCTCGACGATCACCAGTGGTGTACGGCCAGTGTAGGAGATCGCTCCCCACACCATGATGCCGGGTGTTGGCCCTGTGTGTCTCGGTCGTATGCAGTCCTGATTGTGGCGCTCACCTGCACGGCGCCAAACACGCATACGACCATCATTGGCACCAAGGCAGAAGCAACTCTCATCGCTGAAGACGACACGTCTCCATTCGTCCCTCCATTCACGCCTGTCGCGACACCACTGGAGGCAGGCTGCACGATGTTGGGGCGTGAGCGGAAGACGGCCTAACGGTGTGCGGGACCGTAGCCCAGCTTCATGGAGACGGTTGCGAATGGTCCTCGCCGATAGCCCAGGAGCAACAGTGTCCCTAATTTGCTGGGAAGTGGCGGTGCGGTCCCCTGCGGCACTGCGTAGGATCCTACGGTCTTGGCGTGCATCCGTGCGTCGCTGCGGTCCGGTCCCAGGTCGACGGGCACGTGCACCTTCCGCCGACCACTGGCGACAACATCGATGTACTGTGGAGACCTCACGCCCCACGTGTTGAGCAATTCGGCGGTACGTCCACCCGGCCTCCCGCATGCCCACTATACGCCCTCGCTCAAAGTCCGTCAACTGCACATACGGTTCACGTCCACGCTGTCGCGGCATGCTACCAGTGTTAAAGACTGCGATGGAGCTCCGTATGCCACGGCAAACTGGCTGACACTGACGGCGGCGGTGCACAAATGCTGCGCAGCTAGCGCCATTCGACGGCGAACACCGCGGTTCCTGGTGTGTCCGCTATGCCGTGCGTGTGATCATTGCTTGTACAGCCCTCTCGCAGTGTCCGGAGCAAGTATGGTGGGTCTGACACACCGGTGTCAATGTGTTCTTTTTTCCATTTCCAGGAGTGTATTTGGAAAGTGTATTGTATATGTAGAGTTCTGGGTGTTCTGGGTATCATTAATGACTAATGACTGGGGCAGGTCATTTACCTACTGAGCTGGGCATATCATTCAAAATTAGCCTAAACTGTATTTACTCTTTGCGATCACACAAACAAAGGAGAACAATATATTACTGAGGTTAATAAAACACAGACACCAAAGGAAATACAAGCCATGATCCGTGGGATAAATTAACTGAGTGTTAGGTCAGCCTGAATAACGCACGGTCGACAGTCATTTCAGCAGATTGACATCCAGAGACACATAAAACTTATAATCGACGTTGAGTGTGTAGTGACGGCGCAAGTCGTAGCAGGAAACAGGCTATCGGTTCCACATGCAAATATCTAAAGTCGCTTAGTCATTGATGAGCTCTCTGCTCCAAGACGAACTCTCAAGTCACTTAATCTAACGAACAGAAATCAGCTACACATTCTCCTTTAGCAATAGCCGACGCAGCAATCAGTTCTCTCCAGAATCGACGGTATGTTGTAGGAAACCATTTCACTTCTTACTTAACATGGAGTGGAATATCAGAAACTCTAGTCACTCAAACACTTAATCGAACACATAAACAATTTATAAAATGGAACAAAATAACTGACATATAGATGGGGTGAAAGAAATAAATTTTTTAGGTTACATTATTCTAGATAAGGTAGCAGACATAGACCGACAAGCACAGCTAAAGTATTCGAAATTCGTGCAACAAAACTTAAACATAAACAGGGAACCAATCCATACATCGTTACTGGACACTATACAGAATATTTTGACGTCTTCTGTTAATACACGCGTTATTCCTTGCGTACAACTGAACATCTCCATTGTTAGCCACTCGATAATTCCCAACGATGCCTCAGTGGCCACGGAGGGGGCAAAGAGTGGTCGAATTGTTTACAAGCCTTCGATATAATGCCGTTCTATTATTCCCAAGAAACAGTAATTTCCGCACCGAAAGGAAGCGCCTATTGTCAAAAGAGTCACCTGCTTGCGATCTCATTCTGGTGTTGGTTGTTGGATATTCTCCTTCCTCACCCTCACCTGAGGCGGGAAAACATTTCTGTCCACCGCTTATTCCCGAACCAATGCACCCCATATCACGTACTAGTTATCTGCTACGGGCTTAGATGGTGGGGTCATGTTGCACGCATGAGAGAAGCAAGGTTAATCAAGAGACTCATGGGTTCGGTAGTAGAGGGTAGGAGGAGTCGGGGTAGACCAAGCAGAAGGTACCTGGATTCGGTTAAGAAAGAACTTGAAGTAATAGGTTTAACATCAGAAGGGGCACCAATGTTAGCACTGAATAGGGGATCATGGATGAATTTTATAAGGGGGCTACGCTCCAGACGCTGAAAGGCATAATCAGCCTTAAATGATGATGATGAGTTATCTGTAAACTGCGTACACGATTGTGCACCATTGGTGTCTTCTTGCCAGCTTAACCCCAGTGCACCCTTCGCCTTGAAATCTCCGTAATCGTTAGCCAAAGTCATTTTCGTCTGGCGCTGTCGTTTATTTATCCTTTCTTGTCTCTAAGTGCGAATAGCGGCTGTACTTCCCCGTTTACACTACTGGTACTGGTCAAGTACTTTCTGACCCTTCACGCGCTTTTCTCACTTGCTGCTCTGTCATCTCACGGTTGCTGACCGGAAGTTGTTCCGTTGCATCACATAACCGATTTCGAATCTCTTCCTGCCGAATACTGAACTGGCAATGAGCTTACGTCCAAGTCGTTGCCTCATATACAGACGAAAAAAACAGGAACAGCAAAAAATAATTAATGGACACTAATGAAATTGCACTGTTTTTCTAAGGAACGTATTTAAGCGACACAAGAACAAATAAGGGTGAGATAAACCATTGCAAATGTGAAATGCTTGTAGATAAATAGCCGGTGTAACTGTTAGAATGTTTAATGCAAATTGGCTAACGTGATACATTGTGTAGTACAGGTGCCGGGTGTCAGTTTGTGGGATTGAGTTTCATGCCTGTTGCACTTGGTCGATCAATACAGGGACGATTAATGTTGGTTGTGAATTACGCTGCGGTTGTCGGTTGTCGCCTGATGATGTCCCATATGTGCTCGATTGGACACAGATCGGGTAACAGAGCCGGCCAAGGCAAAATGTGTTACTCTGTAGAGCACATTGTGTTACAACAGCGGTATGTCAGTCAGTAGTAGCCGACCGAGACAGACACAGTAACAGGGAAGTCACCGCTTTTGTGACAGTTAGGAGTTCCTAACCAGGAGCAAGTTTTATTATATCATCTATGTGCTTTAATAGTTTAGTTTCTTGAGTTTCTGCGTGTACATTTATTATCTAATAACCACAGTTTACGCGTTCTTGTTTGCCTCGGAAAGTAAACCGGTCTTGTGAAATATTACAAGTCTCTAATCAGGGGCGAGTTATTTAGTTTCACCTGAGTGCTTCGGTAGTTGTATTTTTGAATATGTGCGTATTATTAGACACAGTTACTGCGCTTTCGTCAGGGTCTACAATAGAGCTGCGCAGCACGTGCCGATAGTCCATTTACGTGCATAGTTTAGTTTTCCACGGCCTAATATGGACAGGGACTACGAATGTTGTGTGCGAATGCGAGCCAAGTTGGTGACACTTCGCACTCAGCTTCATGCTGTAATGGCTTCGGTTACACAGCTTGAGGCTGCAGTGGATGGGCACCACTGTTGTGGGCCGGCCGTAGGGATCCAATGGACGTCCAGCACGTCCGAGTCCTTCGATCGGTCCTCACCGGTCGCCGACCCAGTTACTCCTCGCGCTGAGGCTGATCCCTCACCTGTGGGTGAGTGAGAGGTCGTCACAGGGCGTTGCCGGCGGCGAAAGACTTCGCAGGCGGCCGCACATAACGCCGCTCAGGTTTGTCTCACAAACTGGTTCCAGGTGGTGTCTGTGGCTGTCGCTGACCCAGATGCTGTCGCCCGTCCTGTTTCAGAGGAAACCACTCAATCTGCAAGATATGGGCAATCACAGACGGTGGGATTATTGGTAGCTGGGCGCTCCAACATTAGTAGCGGTGCTGGGCCACTTAGTGACTTGGCTGACAAGAAGGGAAAGAATGCCAATGTGCACTCCGTCTGCATACCTGGGGGAGTCATTCCAGAAGTGGAAAGGGTCCTCCCGGATGCCATGAAGAGCACATCGTGAAGCCAACTGCAGGTGCTTGCTCACGTTGGTACCCATGATGTGTGTCACTTTGGATCAGAAGAGATTCTCTCTGGTTTCGAGAGGCTAACAGAAGTGCTAAAGGCGGCCAGTCTTGCTTGCAAGATGGAAGCAGAGCTGACCATTTGCAGCATAGTCGACAGGACCGATTGCAGATCTCTGGTACAGAGCCGAGAGGTGGGTCTGAATTAGAGGCTCAGACGGTTCTGCGACAGTGTAGGCTGCAGATTTCTCGACCTGCGCCAAAGGGTGGTTGGGTTTCGAGTTCCGCTGAATAGGTCAGGTGGATTCACAGGAGGCGGCTACACGGGTAGCAGGGGCTGTGTGGCGTGGACTGGGCGTTTTTTAGGTGAGAGGGTTTCGGAAAACACAAGAATTGCTTCGGTCACAAAGGGTGCAGGCCGAGCACAGGAAGAATGTAGATGCAGGAACCATTGGTATAACATTTATAAATTGTCGTAACTGTGTTGGGAAAATGCCAGAGCTCCAAGCGCTAATACAAAACACTGATGCTCATATCGTTGTAGGCATTCAAAGGTGGCTAAAGCTGGATATAAGCTCAGCCAAAATTTTTGCGAAGAACCTAACGATGTTCTGAAAGGATTGACTAAACACAGTTGGCGGAGTCGTGTTTGTTGCTGTTAGAAGTAGTTCAACTTGTCACGAAATGGGAGTAGATACTTCCTGTGAGTTGGTATGGGCATTGGCAACCGACATAAAATAGTAATAGGATCCTTTTACCTATCTCCCAATTCAGATGATACAGTTGCTGAAAGGTTCAAAGAAAAGTTGAGTTTGATTTCTAACACGTACCCGACTCATAACATAATAGTTGGTTATGGCTTTAGTTTCCCTAGATATTTTGGCTAAAATACATATTTAATTCCGGAGGTACGCATAAAATATCATCCGAAATTGTGATAAATCCATTCTCTGAAAATTATTTCGAGCAGTGAGGTCATGAGCCAACCAGAATAGTAAACGCTTGTGAAAACACACTCGATCTCTTAGCAACAAATAATCCTGAATCAATAACGAGCATCTAATGCGATTCAGGAATTATTGAACACAGGGTTGTAGCAAGAATGAATACTGTAACCCCCAAATCCTTCAAAAATAAGCGAAAAATATACCTATTCAAAAAAGAAGATAAAAATACTCATTCCAAATTAATAATATAAGTGCAGACCAGATGTGGCTTTCATTCAAAGAAACAGCATAGGGGGCAATTGAGAGATTTATAGCAAATAAATTAACGAACGACGGAGCTGCTACTCCTTGGTACACAAAACTGGTTAGAACAATGTTGCAGAAACAACGACACAAACAGGCCAAATTTAAACAGACGGAAAATCCTCAGGATTGGCTATCTTTTACAGAAGCTCGAAATTTAGAATAGACTTCAATGCGAGACGCTTATAACAGTTTCCACAACGAAACTTCGTCTTGAAAGCTGGCAGATAATCCAAAGAGACTCTGGTCGTATGTGAAGTATGTTAGCGGCAAGAAACAATTAATGCCCTCTCCGCGCGATAGCAATGGGGATACTATCGAAGACTGTACTGTCAAAGCAGAGTTACTAAACATCGCCTTCCGAAATGCCTTAAGAAAAGAAGACTAAGTAAATATTCCAGAATTCGAATCGAGAAGAGCTGCCTACATGAGTAACGTAGAAGTAAATATCCCAGGAGTAATGAAGCAACGTAAATCACTTAATAAAAGGAAGTCTTCTCGTCCAGATTGTATACCAATTATTTTCCTTTCGGAGTATGCTGATGCATTAGCTTCATACCTAACAATCATATACAACCGTTCGCTCGACAGAAGATCCGTACCCAAAAGCTGGAAATTTGCACAGGTCACACTAATATCCAAGAAAGGTAGTAGGAGTAATCCACTAAATGGCAGGCCCATATCGTTAACATCGATATGCAGCAGTATTTTGGAATATATATTGTGTTCTAACATTATGAATTACCTCGAAGAAAACTGCGTATTGAAACACAGTCAACATGGATTTAGAAAACAACGTTCCTGTGAAACACAACAAGCTCTTTATTCACATGAAGAGTTGAGTGCTATTGACAATGGATATCAGATCGATTACGTATTTCTGGATTTCGGGAAGGCTTTAGACATTGTACCACACAAGCGGCTTATAGTGAAATTGCGTGATTGTGGAATGTCGTTTCAGTTATGTGAATGGATTTGTGATGTTCTGTCACAGTTCACCGTTCGTAGAAATTGACAGAAAGTCATCGAGTGAAACAGAAGTGATTACGGCGTTTCCCAAGGTAGTATTTTTGACCCTTTGGGAGACAATACGAGCAGCCGTCTTAGCATGTTTGCAGATGACGCTGTCGTTTATCCACTAATAATGTCATCAGAAGATCAAAACAAATTCAAAACGATTTTGAAACGATACCTGAATGGTGCGGAAATTGGCATTTGAGCCTAAATAACGAAAAGTATGAGGCCATTCACATGAGTGCTAGAAGGAATTCGTTAACCTTCGGTTACACGATAAATCAGTCTAATCTAAAAGCCGTAAATTCAACTCAATACTTAGCTATTACAATTACTAACAACTAAAATGGGAAGCAACACATAGAAAATATTGCGGGAAAGGCTAACCAAAGACTGCGTTTTGTTGGCTGGACGCTTGGAAAATGTAACAGATCTACTAAGGAGACCGTCTTGTCCGTCCTCTTTTAGAATACTGCTGCGAGATGTGGGATACTTACCAGATAGGACTGACAGAGTGCATCGAAAAAGTTCAAAGAAGGACAGCACGTTTTGTATTTTCCTGAAATATGGGAGAGAGTGTCACTGAAATGTTACAGAATTTGGGCTGGACATCATTAAAAGAAAGGCGTTTTCCGTTGCGACAGAATCTTCTCACAAAATTCCAATCATCAACATTCTCCTTCGGATATGAAAATATTTTGTTGTCACCGACCTACATAGGGGGGGAACGATCACCACGATAAAATAAGGGAAATTTGAAATCGTACCGAAATATATAGGTGTTCGTTCTTTCCGGGCGCTATACGAGATTGGAATAATAGAGAATCGTGAAGGTGGTTCGATGAATCCTCTGCCAGGCACTTAAATGTGAATTGCAGAGTATCCATGCAGATGTAGATGTAGATGTGTCGGCGGGCGTTTTTCCGTTGGAAAACAGCTCCAATTTTGCTGTTCGTGAACGGCAGCAGAACAGGTCGCATCATCAGACCGATGTACAATTTTGCAGTCAGGGTGCGTGGAAGAACCATGAGAATGCTCCTGCTGTCGTACGAAATCACAACACGGATCATAGGTCCGGATGTAGGACCAGTGTGTGGTACACTCAGACAGGTTGATTGCAGGCCCTTCTAACCAACACACGATCATCGCTGACACCGAGTCACATTCAACTTTTATCGGAAAAAAACGGACCCCCACTTTACCTCCAGTGAGGTATACATGCTACAGGGCGTCTGGCTCGGAACTATCCTTGAAGTAACCGATTCGTAACAGTTCGTTATGTCACTGTGGTGTCAACTAGTGCTCAGTTTGCTGATACAAATGTTTTACGATGCGCCAGAGTCCTACGACCTTGTCGGTAGTGTCAAGTGGCCATCAGAAGCCCAATCTTCTTGCGACCGTACATTTCTGTGAACGCCGCCGCCATAAATCATGTACAGTATTACACGACCTCCTTCAAACTCAGTGAGGTTCTGACAATGGCGTCTTGCTAATGGCGTGTATGCCGCATTTGAGGTATTCATGACTAATACCAACTCGCAACGTCCAATCTCAGCTATAACTAACCCTCACGTCTTTCCAGCTTGTATCTAAAGAAAACTTGTTTTGCATCGTCATAATGCCGCCCATGGCACCACTATTACGCGAATGGAGCCAATTCTAAATAGACATAATCTCAGAGATATAGAAACTCGCCTATCAGCTTTCATTTATGATGCATAAGCCTTCTTGGTGTTGCGATTTTTTTTTCACATCAGTTTATGGTCTACTGGGAATACATCTGAGGGTCTTGGTGGCAACAGGATTGTCACAACGTCACGCAAGCCGTTCGTAGAAACACTTGGATGTTGTCTGTGCATTGTCCCATTGCAAAACGGCAGCACAATACTTTAGCATGAGGATGTCTGTGACATGCCACTGTGCTGCCAGTCCTCCTTCAGTCACTACCGGATGACTCCTCACACCATCTCGCCAGGATTGTCTTTCCAAAACCTTAGGAATAACGGCTTCTCTTCACAGATCACCGCCATATTCGTTGACGATTTTCATCTAGGACAGTGCATAACTGTGATCCATCGCCGAACGCAGTGCGACATCATTCAGCAGCAGTCCATGCTTTCCGGTCACATCAGCATTCCAAGCAGAAACGTTCATCTGGTAATGTTAGTAGCAGTCTACGTATGGGATAGTAATACCCCAGTCTAGCAGCTGCTAGTCTTGGACCAGTGGTGCGGTCACACCGAGTGTTGCAATGAGTCCATTACTTGCCACTCAACGACAGGTGCACGTACAAAGGCATTGCTGTTGTGACGTGTTACGTGCACAACACGGCGATCCTGCCCTGTAGTTGGCGTGGTCGATGGGAACCTTAATGACGAGTATGCCTGTACTCATGTTCCCATGTAGCCCAATATCGTCCACTATTATATTCAAATGCAATTCCAACTTTATCACTTCGATTTCCGACAACGGTAGGTATGTGTGTGATGCTACACTGAAATCCGTCCATGTCTTTTGAGAACTCCACTTGTTGTGGCAGACCGTTTTGATAATGTTTCACTGAAATACCAATATTTCCATAACATCAATGCCATCACTAGTGTGCATTGTGGGAGGTCAGGATAGGTGGCCAGCTTCAACCTCACGATTGGATTCACAATACACTGTTTAGCATGACAGTGTTGCCCTCGAAGATCATGGCGATTGTTTCAGGATGTCTCCTGCTGGGGCGGGTAGTATGCAATGTGTTACTAACGTCAGAGGTGTTTTGTCCTTATGCAAACAATGGAATGTAATGCAGCCAGTGTTGAATGTGTAAAGGAAATAAAAACACATTCACCTCAGCTCTTCCGTTGTTCGCAATACCTGCGTTCACTTGTCTGTCATAAAATAAAGTGAACATAACTCCACATGTGATACATTTTGCGCAAGCTCTGTCTCGACTGTTTCACTTAAACAGTTCGTAAAATATCCATATAGTATATAATAATTGTCATAGCCTTACAAAATCACTTATTCTATACATGATACCGTCTCTATTACGTATTATACTGAAACCATAAAAATTGAACACTAATAATGTGATATCGATACATTTTCAGACATTCCAAATACACTTCATTGCTTTATTATCGACAGTGACTTCACTACTGTAAATTTCGTCCTCACTACAATGAAATGATTTTATTTTCACTATACCTTGCACTGTTTAGTAATTTCCAGAAAACGTGTATTTGACATCAACAGCATCAGGATGCAAAATTTTGGTAGTGCTGTAAGGTTGAGTATTGTGCTAGTGGAATTTGGTTTTCTCTTTTATCTTTTACGTTTGGATGTTTGTTTTCATTAATACATAGTATACTGCTTGAAATCCAAGCGGTTCATCAGCCAATAACATCTCTCTCCTTTTTCCTCCGCGCGTTTCTTCGTAGCTAACCTTGCGGCCGTAATTATGTCATTTAGAGATTGTACTGCACTTGGTAGATACCATGCACGCTGGTAAAAAATCTCCGTAGTAAACTGCACCAGATAGTTGATAATTCTATAAAATATTCTAGAATTTTTCACCTTGCTTTATAGCGCCGAAATAGGTATGTTAATTCATACTCTCTCACTTTACAGGTTCTGGCGCTGACTGATACTTCTACATACGTAAACGATAGATGCCCTGGTCATCTGCACAATTTTTGCATTCTAGATTTAAACTGAAGTTCATTAACACTGATTATATTCTGGTTTAACTGTTACCTGGAAACAAACTTTTTATTTTCATTGTTGGAATTATCGAAGGCACTGTTTTCGACAGGTTAAATTTTCCAACTGTATTTATTTGGCAAGATTTTCGGATGCACGGTTCTAAATGAAAACTTTCCTCTTTTTCGACTTTAAATGTTTTGGATGATCCGGCCCGCCCAGATGCTGAAACAGTGCACAAAAATTTTGATCTTTCGATGTTTATATAAAGGGTGTTTAAAAAATGACCGGTATATTTGAAACGGCAATACAAACTAAACGAGCAGCGATAGAAATACACCGTTTGTTGCAATATGCTTGGGACAACAGTACATTTTCAGGCGGACAAACTTTCGAAATTACAGTAGTTACAATTTTCAACAACAGATGGCGCTGCAAGTGATGTGAAAGATATAGAAGACAACGCAGTCTGTAGGTGCGCCATTCTGTACGTCGTCTTTCTGCTGTAAGCGTGTGCTGTTCACAACGTGCAAGTGTGCTATGGACAACATGGTTTATTCCTTAGAACAGAGGATTTTTCTGGTGTTGGAATTCCACCGCCTAGAACACAGTGTTGTTGCAACAAGACGAAGTTTTCAACAGAGGTTTAATGTAACCAAAGGACCGAAAAGCGATACAATAAAGGATCTGTTTGAGAAATTTCAACGGACTGGGAACGTGACGGGTGAACGTGCTGGAAAGGTAGGGCGACCGCGTTCGGCAACCACAGAGGGCAACGCGCAGCTAGTGCAGCAGGTGATCCAACAGCGGCCTCGGGTTTCCGTTCGCCGTGTTGCCGTTGCGGTCCAAATGACGCCAACGTTCACGTATCGTCTCATGCGCCAGAGTTTACACCTCTATCCATACAAAATTCAAACGCGGCAACCCCTCAGCGCCGCTACCATTGCTGCACGAGAGACATTCGCTAACGATATAGTGCACAGGATTGATGACGGCGATATGCATGTGGGCAGCATTTGGTTTACTGACGAAGCTTATTTTTACCTGGACGGCTTCGTCAATAAACAGAACTGGCGCATATGGGGAACCGAAAAGCCCCATGTTACAGTCCCATCGTCCCTGCATCCTCAAAAAGTACTGGTCTGGGCCGCCATTTCTTCCAAAGGAATCATTGGCCCATTTTTCAGATCCGAAACGATTACTGCATTTCGCTATCTGGACATTCTTCGTGAATTTGTGGCGGTACAAACTGCCTTAGACGACACTGCGAACACGTCGTGGTTTATGCAAGATGGTGCCTGGCCCTATCGCACGGCCGACGTCTTTAATTTCCTGAATGAATATTTCGATGATCGTGTGATTGCTTTGGGCTATCCGAAACATACAGGAGGCGGCGTGGATTGGCCTCCCTATTCGCCAGACATGAACCCCTGTGACTTCTTTCTGTGGGGACACGTGAAAGACCAGGTGTACCGCCAGAATCCAGAAACAATTGAACAGCTGAAGCAGTACATCTCATCTGCAAGTGAAGCCATTCCGCCTGACACGTTGTCAAAGGTTTCGGATAATTTCATTCAGAGACTACGCCATATTATTGCTACGCATGGTGGATATGTGGAAAATATCGTACTATAGAGTTTCCCAGACCGCAGCGCCATCTGTTGTTGACAATTGTAACTACTGTAATATCGAAAGTTTGTCTACCTGAAAATGTACTGCTGTCCCAAGCATATTGCAACAAACGGTGTATTTCTATCGCTGCTCGTTTAGTTTGTATTGCCGTTTCAAATATACCGGTCATTTTTGAAACACCCTGTATCTTCTTCATTATAATTGGGATTGTATCCGTATACTGCCCTGTCTTCATAATTTGTAGCAGCTGTCTTACATTTCTTGTCGTACTTTAAGTGATGTCATGCTGATGTCTCAGCCAACATGACTGAGCAATGTTTTCTCTTTGAGTTTGGACTGGTATTCTTGTAGGGGTTTCGAGCACTCTTTTTTTTCACACATCTTACTTCGAACGAATACTCCTCAACTAGTAGCGTAGCGCCTCTGCTGCTATGCTATTGTGTATTGATTTACATTACATTGGGAGATACAATGTATGATGACACAAGATAACTATTGGGTGTCCTGCAAAAGAATAAAATCTGACGTTTCAAAACGTCATATGGCTGTAAGTCCTTATTAGGCTAACTACTTTCGGCTCGGTTTTAAAATGCACTCTTGTTGCGCTAAGTCCTTTCATACACTTCACACTGATACAAGAGGATTCCCCTATACAGGTGCTGCTCACCACTGCCCTCCCTGCCCGCTCCACCACCTCCCCCGCCTTCCTCCAAATACAATTAACCGTCAGATCGGCAATTAACAATCCTTCGCTCAGCTCCGCACCTCTTATTATGCCTTACACGAACCACCAAATTCAAAACTTTTCATTCCCTTTTAGATGGAGCAGTACTGTTGTCACAGCAGTGTTCTTATGACTCTGAAAGGCATCTTGCTCTTCTTAAGCCGAAATCCACAGATTATTCTCCTCATTTGGTTCATTGATGCTGTGCCTAAAACACATTAACAATCTATGAACTATCTTTGGGAAACATGTAACGATAAAACATTTCGCTTATTCATTATGTGTTGTAGAAGATATATCTCTATATATTCACTCCTGATGACACTGTTAGTAGCTCATTCACTATCTCAAGATTCTGCACTCATATAGGAGAATCGATATAAGTGTTCTGAATAATAATTGTGATTTTTTCCGTGTTAGTATCTCCAGATACGTATTTGAGGCACGTTAAAATACAAAAACCCTGTTCTGAAAGTAAATATGTTGGAAGCTTGTGACAATTTTCATATCATTCCAGCTACAAGTACCTGGTGTGAATTCAAGTTCATTACCTAACGCACAGTGCTGAATACTGAATTAATTGGTGTAACTGATCTGCCTTATCGCGTTGCGCCAAAACCTTTCTGCATATACCACTTCCATCAATAACAACTTTGGCAATTACGTCATTTATTCGTCACAAATTTCTATCAAACTAAAGTAACTAAATATTAATCTTCAAATTATAGTCATTTGATGCACTGATTTATTTCCACTTTAGTCTCACGGCCTATAGATTTAGCTACGGAACACCGGCTAGTTTGAAACAAGATTTCAGTTCGTTCTTCAACTTTAATGTAGCATCTCTTTTGCCTCAATCTGCTCGAGATTACATTGAAAAACTTGATTGATTTCTTAGTTCTGCTCCTTTGTTAATTATTCCATACGATTACTGATTTTATGCTGAATTTATTCGTAGGTGCCCTTCTTGAGTATATCATTATAATTGGTCATCATCATTAATTCCGTCTTTTCTACGTTTTCAGCGAAGTTCTTTTTTATTTATTTTTTTATTTTTTTTATGAACAGTTACTTCAGTTCTCCAAAGCAGAGATCATTTCTCTCAACAAATCCTTTTAGTCTAAAATTTCCTTCTCACTGCCAATCCTGAAACACACAAAATCTAAAATCAAACTGAACTCTCCTTTGCATCAAGAGATTAGCATGTAGCATACTAGTTCGATGTTCTCAACTTTCACCAATATTCATGCTCATGTGTTAAAAATGTTATCTGATCATGTGCTCCATGTACCGTGGTTATAATACGAATCCCGATTTTTGGAAATGTTAGATTTGCTTCAATTGCAGACAGTCGTTTCATAAGCTTACAAACTGTAACATTGCTTTGGCTAACACTGTCTGCCACAGATATTTTACCTCTGTATATTTCAGCTCCTATTAAGGACATAAATGTATCCCTGAAAACAGCGTTGTTTACATGTGTCAGATTTTCCTTGGTTTCTCTCCTAAATTCACAGCAAAACGTAAATTACTGCTCATCTTCTTCGTTTTCAGTTGTTTCTGGGCAGAAAACTCTGATAAGTTCTCCGACGCTATTGTCCATGCAACGCATTCTTCCATTACGTTCCAGAGAACTAATTCTCTAACATCGTCTATAAATACGTTGTTCGTTATTTTAGATAAATACATGGCATATTTCCATCCCTACAATTTCTGTTGTTAACATGTCATTCAGTTCTTTCGTAGTGACTCCTTGCCAGTGCTGGCTCCTCATTATAACTACATAACGTTTATCTCGTCACTACTTCGTTGTGGCTCTAGAGTTTACAATTCTCAACCAGATATCAATATGCAAGGCTCGAGATTTTCGTCCCTTGCAACAAATTTTCGGCATATTCTCCATGACTCCATCTATCCATCACGTTCTCAGTTAACTCGTTCACTTTAACCTCTGGATTTCCATCTATTTCTAGTTACTTCAGTATCACTCAACCGTGCCACGTACCCCTGTCATCTCTATCTGGCGATTTCAGTATTCTTCTGACAGTTTTTATAACGCAAAATAGGCTCTGTTCACTGCTATTATGCTCGGTTTTATTTCACAAGTGTTGTCACCTGAGTGGTTGATTGTCGTTCCCAGATAGCTAAACTGATAACTCTCTCAGTAACGTAATTTCACTATGTTACTAAGGGTGACATATTCTTGCCCAGCAGAGGTATATTTTATTTCAAGGTCATTAATATGAAGTCCCACATTCCCACTGGCCTGCTTAAGTATGATAAATGTCTCCTCCACGCCTCCAGAATTCTTGCTGTTAAATCTTTGTCTTTGGAATGAGTTTCCGGCCCATCCTTTATACCCTCAACGTGTTGCGAATTTACACAAAGCAGATGATACGGTGCGAACATCATGTAGTTCGGCGCTCTGTCTTTCGTTTTCATTAGTTTTTAAACGATTACTTATTAGTGACCACCGTAAACAAACCTCACAAAGTGCTTTGCATATCGCGTTTTGCAACATCGCTTGTAACTTGGCAGTTTATTGTTAACAGTTAACGAAAAATAATACGGTGTTTCAGTCTTTACTGATTGTATTCAGTCTTCACTGTCCCAGCAGCATTGGTTACATGCCCTTTGAGGCATCGGAACAGTTGCTACGCAACTACGTTTCACGTTCTGTAGCGTATAGGCTGTGCCACCTATTTTGTAAATAATTCGAGTTTTTTTTTTAAATATTTCCACTGGAGCTTTAACGAACGCTGTAACTCCTTTTTCCATGAGGTTTCAAATTCCATCGATGAATAATATTCAAATGTTGTCGACATAACAAATTATGGCCTTTGCATTACATTATTTGCCAGAAACGTCGATTGGATACGTAGATTTATTTTGGAAGTATTCGGGAATTCAAGTTTAGCACTGGTTTAGGCCATTGTCATTTAGACAGAGATTTCTTTTCATCAATCACTTTGATTTATGTTTATAGGATTAAAGGCTGTCGTAATTATTAATCGATATCTTTTGTATATATGTTAGACACTACAAGATAAATCACTTTACGCTCCCTCATTCATTCATGAGGTTCCGAAATGTAGATACCATATTTATTCACAGGTCGTTACAAGCCAGACACAGGAAGTCAGTGACGTTCTGGTTTATTACAAATTTATCCTTTTCATCTAATTACAAGCAAATGAAACTTTTAAACTACTGATTGTGGATATTTCGTAGAATATTGTGGTAATTGCAAGTATATCAAAGTTGTTAAACCTCGGTATTATGGATATTTTGTAGATAACTGTGACGTAATTTCGATGATGTGAATATGTAGTTCTTCAGTTAACTTAAAGAACTTAGACTCCAGGTGGGATCTGACGTTCACGTTTTATGCTGCAAAAGAGTTGCTGGAGTACAGCGGAACAAAGTGATATAGTGAAAATGTGCTCCATCCTGTTTTACTGTGCTTTCAGCTGTAAGGAGTGTTACCTGTGACAGTATGAGCAGTGACGTCACTTTCATGAGGAAACAGGTGAAATGGATTGCCAAAAAGTGGAGATCGAAATGGAAAGAAGCCTCCTCATTGCATAGTTTTCTACGAAAACCTGGAAATTACGGTAGACTCTAAGTCAGTAAGTTCAACAACCAGACAGTTATCCATTGAGGCGAATTATGTCAGAACATTGGCAGCGAGCATAATATCGGTGACCACAGGAGTCAATAGGAAAAACAACTACATAAAAGAATTGTAGAATGTAACTGAAAGCCATCTCACACATTCTGTAAAGCTATGGAACTGAATTCTACTGAGAACATTCTAAATTAGTATTTCATTCTGTAAAAAAGGAAAAGTAATCACGTCGCTTTACAAAGAAGATGTGCAGATGATCGTCTGAGCCTGCTTTATCATAATTTGGTCGATACACATTAATCGTTAAAAATTAAGAATAGAACGAGGTCGGAGCATCTGCCTTCGACATTCGGTCACGTTTTTACTGGCAGGATACTGTGCTGAGACAGGCTTCTAGGTAAATAACGACTACATCCAAATTATATCTTGTACACTACCGTTCCGTGACACAACTACCAGAAAACTGACGTAATCTGGCTTGTGTAGCTTTTACTTAATCACAGGGGGGATATCTAAATCAACGCATTGTTGAGAACCCAAGTTTTGACAGCTCTTCGAGGCCACGATGTAGTGCCTGCGTCTTTATACCTTAAGCCGAAGAGCAATGTTAATGTTTGAACTGACCATTACAGATACTATGCCGGCTGGATGCTCATCGGGCACCAGAGTAACTTCACCACAGGCACAGACTACTTTACCAGAATGGAGTACCTGATTAAGAAAAATCTCGCTCATCACAACAAGCTCTCGCAGTCGCTGCTACCTCGAACTCCTGATATCATCTATACGAAGGAGTACTGTTCCACGGATGAACTTCCATGCAAAGTCGGACCGTTATTTAAGGGGCTCCGGAACGCCCTTTACTTGCAATGTTAAAATAACGCTTATAAATTACATCTTTCCTCACAAAGTATTTGAGGTAGGAAGTTGAACTTTTTACAGATTATTTATTGGAATATGGGCTACAACTTAACACAGGGATTTTACAAAATTTTAGTTCAGTTATTAAAGATGATTTTTTTTCAATTGTAATGAAAATTCACAACATTTTTTTGCAATTTTTTATTTATATATTCAAAAATATACAGTTTTGTGGAAAAAGGCTGTGTTAAATTATGCAGAAGGTACTGTGTAACATTTGCTGAAAGTTTGAAACAAATATGTTAGGAAGATCCTTAGAATACATGTAATTAGTATGAGAAAATAAAAGTTTTGGGAATCGAGCGACAAAGATTGGATTAACTTTTTAGTGCATTCCAGCTTCCTCTTGCTCCTCCTCCTGTTTACTCTTGCTTGTATTTCTAGACTCTTTACAGCCCTGTCTGCAGCCCGAAGGCGTTCCTTGTCTAAAGCAAGCATCGCTCGTACCATGTTAGAACCTATCTTCATTCCCATATTTCTAAATACCTTGCACCTTACAATGTTGCCATCATTGAAAATCGAAACAGCATCATACACACCAAAGTGAAGTGTTTCTATTCCAACAAATACAGTCTTGGGGATTCTCGACCATATAACACTATTTACACTTTCATTGGGGTTTTGAGTTTTTCCGTGAATACACTTTTTCAACAGTTCAGGTGCTGCTAAGTCTCTGAAAACAAGGTTAGCCACAACACATACTTTATCTCACATCACTAAAATGTACCTGATGAACACGGACGTTAATAATAACACCATTTGACAGCAGTTTAACAGCGCCACAGTGGGTTACGCCCACGTAGAACACATTTCAAAAAAAAAAAATTAAAAATAGTTGTAGTCTTCGGAATTGAATAAATTATATATCTATTAAAAGGTAATTGTCTGCAGATTCAGAAAACGCAAAAAAGTAAAAATTGAACTTTTCATGATTTTGAGACTTTCCGGAGCCCCTTAACGAAAAATACATCAGTATGAGGACGTTTCTTGAAATGCTTTACCTTGTTTCTGTGTCATGCAAACAGCTGCAGCAAGTATTGTGGCATGTACTGTCACCAGCATTTGCCTTATCACAACTGCGAGAACATCACTAGCACCAAAGTCCCTCAAGCCTTGGGAAACCCCACGTTTTCTGTTGGCACAGATCAAGCTGCTATTATCCCTACACCAGCTCGGCGAATATAGCTCTTGCTTTGTGCTTCAGTTCTCACCTGTTATAATTCTGACATGGCGTTTGCATACGATTCTGTTTCGCATTAAAAAAAAAAAAACTTGAATGCTCTGTGATGGAGTCGAAAATGAGCCACCTTGAAATGTTGTTGGAGATCCTACCGAAACATTTCCCCAGCTAATGGCCACGGCCAAGGCTGTGAACGTTTTTATGATTCGGTAGGACTGCAAACAACATTCAAACATAAGGCACTTATGATTCCGTCACAAGGCGATTTTATACGAAATATGCAGAAAATGATTTACAGTCAAGTTTAATAACAAAATTGTGTATATCTATTTGTGCTTACACTGTCTAGTCCCCTTAATTTGACCACCACCTTCGTTCGGCGTATACGGCAACGGCCCTCTGTCGCACAGAGCATAAAAGGTGATTCACCTGCGAAGGCTACCACACGCCACTCGTCGGTAATTCCAGCGCCGGTGAACGGCAGTCAGCATGGGTGCCTGAATCAGGCGCCTGCTGCGCAGGCTCATTCGCAGCTAGGTCGCTCAACGTTCACCCCCATCACCTATGGCCTGTGGTGCACAACAGTTATCTCGGCGCCTGTTTTGGATAGTGCCATCCTGCCACGATCGACATATTTTACCCACGGCGTCACGGGAAAAGGCTAGCCGTTTCAGAAATGCTTCAAACTGTGACTCAAAAGCCAGTACTCGTGCCCTCTAGGACATGAGATAAAACACTCCGTTTCTGCATTATAAGGACTGCTCTGTCTCTTCGCGTCCCTCTAACACGGTTTATATTACCCCCAGTGTTAGTGCTGCCGCCTGATATCTGTCAGTGTCTACTGCATGTTGACGTCGAACCAAGGTGGCAGTCAAATTAATGTGACTGGACCGTATGCTTACCTAAGTAAGGAATGTGGTATATTTGAACTTAATGACAGCTTTCGGAAATCTGTAAAAGCAGGAGCAGCTGTCGTAAATTTTATTCGGTTAATACTTGTGAAACACAATACCTATCAGTGAAAGTAGCGGAGGTATTGAGAGAAGATCTCATAGTATTGAAACACATTTTATTGAAAGGAATCCTCTTGCAAGATTTTTCTGTGTACTTCTTCTTGACTTTTGTGGAGTACATGCAACTGAGAGTTGTCTTGAACGAGATAATTTTTTGGGAGTGATCTAAATGCTTTACAACGAGTTAAGTTGCAGTCTGCATCGAAACAGTGTCTTGGAAGTTCTTTATAATTCATCTCTGATACCTTTGGAGTGTTCGGGTTGACACTCTAAGAACAATTGTAGCTCCTTTGGATAAGATTGCATGGCTGTTGAAACTCTTAGTAAGTTAAATTTGTTAGCTGAAACACGTGCTATAGTACGGAGTGTTTAGGACAACGTGAGATCTTACGAGTTACTGATCATCGCATCATTTTGGGTAACGTTCTTGCGCCATTGTTCCCTGATATTGAAATTGTTGCCAGTGCAATTAATGGTGATCCTCGATCCTCACTTCCAGGAGGTGCTTACTAAGAGGAGAAAACCATCTCGTGACGAGTCCAGGAGTGAAGTGACACAGACGAAATCGGAAGATTTATTCAAGACAAAAGTTTTGATGCCATTATCAACCAGTTGGTGTCTAACTTGTCCACCCAGTACGAAACAGTGAAGATTTTACATGAAACATTTGGATATTTATGTAAATACTAAGAGAAGACTGATGTCCTTCACGTCGCTGAGGCATACAGGTTAGAATATTTTTAACATGGTGCAGCAAAGTCTGCAACTATAAAATGTAATTATATTAAATTTAAGCCTCCAGTTGCATAAGCGAAGAATCTTTAGCTAGGTTTCGGCTATAATAATTTAGCCTTCTTCAGAAATGTCACAATAGAAAATTCAATTAAGACATGCCAATTTTATATTGTGACATTTCTGAAGAGGGATATATTATTATAGCCGACAGCTAGGTAGTTTCATTGCTGGTGCAGCTGGAGACTGAAATTTGATATAATTGTATGCAAGTTATTTATGAACAAAACTATAAACTTGTCACAACAGAGTCAGAAGGTGAAATTAAATATTTGAACAATTCGTACTTCATACTTTCAATTGATTACTTTGGAACCATTAGGCCAGCACGAACTTAAAGTTTCAAGCTTATTTCCGAATATATGTGTAGCCATGAGAATATTATTACACCCTTTCAGTGACCAGCTGAAGCAGAAAGCTCAATAGAACTCTGTCTCGCGTTAAAAATTGTCACATATCAACTGTGCGTAAACGGCTTCTCACACATTTGTAGATCGTGGCTACTGAATATAAATTAGGAAGGCAACTGGATTCTGATGCAACGTTTCAAACATCTCCTGAACGAAACGCCTTCAAAGTGCCACTGACAGTTTTATGGGCCAATAGGTTATAATATGATACCCGCTGCACGAATCATTGTAGTTACGATATAAGTACCCTAATGTTTGACTGTTGAAATGTTTGGGAATGCCAGGGAACGAGAGTGGACACAACACTCCATATCATAGCATTACTGGCACCAGACATTTCGTCAGGGTTCAAATAGTATAGTACTTAACCTTTTGTTTTAAAGTGCAGTGAAAGTAAATTAAACCAATTTCAAAAATAATATTAAATAGAGCGTAGAAACGTTTGCAGTAATCCTTATTGAGTAGCATCTGAAGCTTTTATGTTCGTCAGTCGTATCAGTTTTCTCTCTTGCCTTATAGGTCTCGAGAGTCCTATAATCTAGTTCCACAGCTGTTGTGGTCTTGGGTTCCTGATAACTGACTTCGTCACTACTGTTCAAACCAACATTTAATACCATTCTTTCAGTCTCCTGCTGCTTTGGAAACTTCATATCGCTGTTATCCTTTCTCAATATATTTAACCCTTTTCATTCATCATTTTGATGCGTTACGTCTTTCAGGGCCACAGTGAAAATTTGGAGATATGATTTAATACTATTTCTAGTTTTCTGGATTCCACATAATTATGATTATAATAGAACTTTGTACAAGATGTTTCGTAAAAACTATTTATACTTCTATGAAATAATAAAATTGTGCGGATTGAAATTTTTTTTGGAAAAAGCAGTGTCTAATAATGTGTCGTTTTGTATATGTACTGAGATGAAGGAAACAGTGTCTCGCATCAAAACTGCTGGAAGGATTCCATTTCTGAATAAATGTGAAATTCAGAGCACGATGTTAGCAATCATACGTCACATAACGATGCTACATATTCTTTTCTTTCTACGTAGTTAGTATTATCATTGAATACAATAAATACAATAAAAATTGCAAAGGTACTTGTAAATGTTACTATCATTTGTAGCTACCCCTATGCATTCTAACTATTATTTAAAGAGTTAATGAAAGTCATAAACGTGAAAGAAAAAAATGTGCTCGGAGAAAATTACGCACTGCAGGCTGAATGTTCAAGATCCTGTGTCAGTTCCGTATTTAGAATGCCGTCTTTCCGCACATTCGTAGGGAAACAATGTTATGTATTTTAATATAAAAAATTTGGCAAACAAATTTCACAGATATTATTTTGTGACATAATAATTAGGTAGGTTCAGTACTTCACTGCTTACATGACAAGAGTAACAGTGTAATTAACCTCTTTGAAACATCATTATTCTTCATCTCTTAAAAAGCGTTCCCAGGATTTAAATACCTCATACACTCTGTTTTCCTGGAGAAAATAGCAATAAACTCTGACGTTATCTGTATGCACCTAAAATATTAAATATCGTACGACTTTCATATCACTCTATCTTAATAGCCCACCAACAAGGAAATGTAATGGAGACAGTTAGTTGGTAACTTCACTGGTCACGAAATGTCTATCTCAGTCTATAGCCCACTCAACGTCGATACAACTTCCCGCGTTATAATTACTTGGTCTAGTCAAAAGCCATTGACGTTAACCACAAAAACGTCAGACACACAACTAGATATAATCACGTAGTTGTCCTACTGAACTCCTATTAAGCGTCAAACATTTCTCACACGTCATCGAATTATCAACGATAACAAATTTATACCTGCTTTTATGCAGGCTGGGATGCCTATCGTAACGACTAACACAAGACAAACACTTCAGTTAACTTGCGTCGAATGATACTACACAATTAAAGCTACTCATGAAACTAATGTGGTAGTGAAGCATAAAAGACAATAAAGCAATTAAAGTTACTGATGGTGCAGTAAAATATTTGTATAAATATCTGTGTGTGTGTGTGCTTACGCATTTTTGATTAAAAATTTAGATGGTTCAAATACTTTTGTACATAAGGAAAACTTACGCAGTTCTGGTGAAGCTTATATAATTTTTGATATGCAAATACTGTAGTAATGTGAACATCGTTCTATATTGTGACAGAAAATTCAGGCTGTATAGATAAGTTTGAATATGGCTCAAAAGTCAGATCGTCCATATACCTTCGAACGTGGCAGCTATATATAGGTTGGCTGTTTTGTTTTAATATCCGGTAATACACTGTGCGGTGATTGGCTGTTTTATTTAATGGCCAATAAAGTACTGCACTGTGAGTAGCTGATCGACTGGATTTTTATAAATTTCCCAATAGTACCATCTAGCGTTCTTTTCATTTTTCACCAGCGACATCTGACTTTATAAATTTTGTACTAGCACCATCTCTTAACGTGACGCCATTGTCTGTACATCCAGGCAACCATAAAATGTTGTCAAAAATGCCCCGCCCGTGGGTCCTCAAGCCTGTACCTTTAGACCTGAACTAACGGCTGAAGCGTGCGCTGGAGTCGGCATAGAATCCCTACATAAATAGTCACACTGATCCAATCTTAGATTAAACTGTTACCAGACTTCATTTTATTTGTGAGAAAATGTAACCTGTCTGCAGAGAATATGACTTAAAACACTCGTACAAGCCTTCTTAGAATATTGCTCAAGATTATAAAATCAGTACTACATACGAACAATACGGAATATTTAACGTGTTTAATAAAAAGCACCTCATGTGGTCTCAAGTTTGATTTATCCAGAGGAGAGAGTCGTAGAAATGGACAAAAGTCCGAACTGGTGGACCCTGGCAGTCAGACGTCAGCTGCCATACATTGAAAGTTTTATGGAACAATATTAAGTAACTTAGGAATATACTATTGTCTTATGTCACTCCCCCACGGACTGCGAAACAAAAATTAAACACAGTGCGTACAGTGACCCTTACGGAGCCAGTATTCCTACACTGTCGAAGATAAAACACAGCACCCTCAATGACTGTGTTAAGTAGCACGGGGGTATATGTTAATACCGAGGTGATATAAGTGGGTCATTTGTCACACTCACTAGTGATCAGATGTCGCTCAAGAGGCATATCTGGGCACCCTCTGACTAGTACGTTGAGTTCAGAGGGGAACAGTGTTTTCAACATTCGTACTAGGATACAATCAAGCGCCACCGACGAGTGCTTACGTTTGCTGAACGGCTTCAACCATTTACATCGGGCAGTTGGAGGATGGCTGCAGGTGTCGACTAAATTTTGTACATGTTAGGCAACATGTATATATGTGGTGTGTCGCTGCTTTCAACAGTGATCTGTGGAACACTCACACACCTTTACGCCAGGTTATAGAAGTCCGTGTAGAATAGATGCCATTCAAGATTAATTGTGCGAGCACCGGTGGCCGACCGAACGTCATCCAGGGACGCAATACGTGCATATGTTGCATGTGATGTGTCGTGAGGTGGTATTTGGAAACACCTGATTGTAGCCTTATGAAGATCACATAACCACTGGCCAGGCTACTCGTAGGCCACTACACTGCCAAAGACGACTATTCTAGTGTCATGGATCAGATGACTGGAGAGTTGAATCCCATTCTGTTGTCTTTGGTGTTGAGAGTAGGTTCTGCCTGTACGCAAGTGGTGGGCGTCTGTGGAGTAGACTTGATGAACTGCCTGTTCCAGAATCCATTCTACTACGACACTCAGTTCAAACGCCAGGCTACATGTTGTAGGAGAGCCACCAGCTGTAACTGGTGTTTCTGCAACCAGTGCCAGACTCAAGACAGAGGCTACTGCCATTTTTTCTATTGGAGAGTGATGTGCTTTTTCGGCAGGGATATACACGTCCGTATACGGTTGCTGCGAGGCGACTTGCTCTTGGTGGTGAAGAGCACTGGCATGGCGAGCGAGAAAATCAGAACTCTCGCCAAGTGAACACGTATACGACATAGTAAGCGGCATCTTATTTGTTCGCCAGGGCCTGCAAGAAACATTACGGAAGTGAACAAAAGGCGTAATACGCTTGTGACAATCTGTCGCAGAATACCTTTCAGCACCTTAATTATTGCTTGCATGCGAGAAGACAAGCTTGCTTCTCAGCCATTGGGGGATACACTGTTTAGGCATCCATTACTGTGGCCTTTCTGTTACTCGACTGCTGAATACAAGGTGTTTCAAAAGTGGTGACCAATAATTCACGCTTGGAAAGCACAAGCCAAAAGTACCTAAAAAGATTCAGTAAACATGCGCCCAAAGGTCAACCGTTGTCCAGATACAATTTCTGTTGATCGTTTATTGGTGTCTGGGAACACATGGCCTTTCTAGAAGGTAAAGTAGGTGTTCGAAATTTTGTCCATCAGTCTGAAAGTAACATTGAACTCTTCTCTGAAATGAGTTGCTAATCCTTTCAGACACTCTGTGGAATTCCCTAAATGCTGGATAGCTGCTTCAATCCTCAAGCGTAATTCTTGAAGAGGGTTGACATCGGTTGTGCAGATCAGGCTTCTGACACAGAAATCAATAGGATTTAAATCCGGAGACCTTGTAGGCCACGGTAAAGCACCCTTCTACCTATCCAATGTTGAAAATACGTCCGAATCAGAAGCCGGCGAACTCATAAACGAAAATGTGCTGGAGCACTTTCATGCTTGAATCACATATTGAAGCGTCGGTACAGTGGGACATCATCGTGTACATCTAGAAGTACAGTCAGCAGAAACCGCATGTACAGCTGACCAGTTAGTCTCTGTGGTTGGAAGTGTGGTCCAGTTATGCGGTCACACAGCTGTCCTGCCCAGACGTTCACCGAATAGCGCCTCTGATGTTCTAATATGTTTGTTGCATTAGGACTGACGAGGGCCAAAATGTGACAGCTACGGTAGTTAAAACCACCGTGACGGGTAAATCAAGCCTCATTCGTGAACAAAACACAGGGTACACTGTTGTTGCACACATTGGCAGAATTTCTCTGAAGGAGGGATATTTGCATTGTTGAGGGCTTGCACCCGCTGGGAATAATATGTAGTTGCCACAAAATCCGCCACACACCGCTATGACTCCGGTCATGCTCTCGGGTAGCAAACCTCCTTGTTAAAGCACGTTCGTGTACGCTGCGTGACACTCTTTTCTCAACATACGGTGTTATGGATGTGGATCGACCTTCTGCTTGTTAAAACAGTCGGACGTTCGTGTACGATGCGTAACACTCTTTTCTCAACATACGGTGTTATGGATGTGGATCGACCTTCTGCTTGTTAAAACAGTCGGACGTTCGTGTACGATGCGTAACACTCTTTTCTCAACATACGGTGTTATGGATGTGGATCGACCTTCTGCTTGTTAAAACAGTCGGACGTTCGTGTACGATGCGTAACGCCCTTTCCTCAACGTAGGGTGTTATGGATCTGGTTCGATCTTCTCGTACATGATGTGCGAAACTCCCGGTTTCTCTAAGGCGCTGATGTAACCGGCTAAATGTACGCCTGTTGGGTTGCCTACGGAGAGGAAAAGCTTCTTCACACAATTGTGCAGCCTCCAGGGCACTAGCATTCGCTATGCTATACTTGAAGTGCATATCAGCGTGCTCCTCATTGGTGTCACCCTTGGGCACGGTGGCTTCATATTTGTAACTGATTTCGAGAGCGGTTCGGCACAGTGCATGGAGGGGGAATGGCAAGTAGTCGATAATGCGTAAACAAACAGAGAGTCGATCCCAAATACTGAGATACCAACATAAATTTCGCAGTATGCAGAGGTGTTTACAGTTGTTTCCCAACACGAATGAACACGATATCTCGGCCACGGTTGATTTGCGGACCCATGTTTACTGGTAATTTTTAGCTACTGTTGACCTGTGCTTTCCAAGTGTGAGTGTCTAACCATCACTTCCGAAACACCCTGTATAATGACGTTGTTTATGATGGTGTTCCATATTTTACTATAAGCTTATGTTTCACATGTGAATGGTACAGGTAGAATCCCCAGCACGTCGTACATTGAGAAGTACCCTCTGCAGTGCGCTTCAAATTATTTGAAAACTGTGTTTTTAGACGTCGATATAGACATTAACGGTTAACGCAGCTTGTTTTTCACGAACGCACACCATGTAACAGATAGCTAGAGAGCAGAAAGTTTTTTCTACCAATTGCAACGTTGTAGATGCCTTGTGTCAACGACATGGAAATAACACAAGACGTTGGCTTAGCAACAGAAATGTAAACGTATGAGCCGTAACACGTGTGAACTACAATGGTGAACGTTGTGTTGTAGAACTGGACACACTGAGATTGCATAACATTCCTTCTGCTCTAGTAGCCACCTAAATGAGAAGTCTGTTAAATAACGACGACAGACACGCGTGGAAAATGAAGATTTCTGGGTCTTGAATGAAACTGTTACCCTACAGACGAGTGTGGGTGGTAATGAAACGTCACGGAAAATTACAGTTATTTCTCAGGAAGAGACTGTATAACGGGTATTTGTCTAGTTCCGTACTATCACCGTCTTCTCCTTTCATGCATCTCTTAAATCCAGTGGTTCAGAAGGTCAAACCTGCTTACATATTTGGAGTACGCCAAGTTAGCGTGTGATTATGAAGGCTAGAGATGGGATTTCCTACAGGTTTACGATGTTGAGGCTAGCAGTCAGCATCTCGAGAATGTTACAAAACTTCATGAGAGACGGGGAATAATACTGAGCCTCCAGAAGTGTATATGTGAATGACAGTGTACTGTTACTTTTACAGATGTTCTCTTGAAGAATGGAAACCGAGTAACTGCAAGACGACTGCAGTTTCGTCACAAATGTGCAGCATCTGCGTTATCCCAAAAATAAAGTTGAAAGAAAGAAGTAATGACAAAGAAAGTGTTTGTGTGGTCCTCAGAGGGAAAATGTATTTCTTCAATTACTTTTCTTTCGAATCAATCTAGGATTTATTTTTCGCTCTGACTAAATTTCAAATTTTTTTTTCACAGGTATTAAAAAAAATTACACCAGACCTTTTTTCCCTGTAGTTTTAATGACTTCATTACATAAAAGCAATCTTTCCCGAATCACGTTACTTAATCATTTCGATTTTTATAACTTCTTCCTGTTCCATTTAATTATCCTTTGGTAATGTAAGGAAAATGATCAATTTAATGGCACGGCAAATGTATTTCAGAATATACCAAACATTCTGCAGAATGAATTACCATGTAGGTAGCTAGTCACAGAAGAGAGAAACAAAGTGTAAAGCAGAGCCAAGATATGCCAACATTCTGCAGAATGAATTATCATGTAGGTAGCTAGTCACAGAAGAGAGAAAGAAAGTGTAATGTAGAGTCAAGATATGATAATTGCAAAGTAGAATAAACTGTAGCAATATCCTACTGAAGACATATTTCCAATTCACGAAACGTCTTCCTTTATATTTTCAGAAGACATAAGCACCTACTGAGATATCCTTAAATTAGGTGAAACTCTTTAGCGTGAGTGCGTTTTGTTAGTAGAAGTTTAATGTAAAGTATATTTTATTCTAGTACTAGCTCAAAACTTGAAAATCTAGCATATCTGAGCAACATTAAACTGGCAGCTGTCTTTACAGCGACCTACCTTTCTGCAAACGAGCAGTAGGAGAACGCCAGGAAACAACAGGAGAACATTTGTAATTTAAATTTCTTGAAATTGATTCAGTACTCGTCTCTATGACTTTCAGTAAAATACTTAGTGGAGTATGTAATTGAGTGGCTATGTAATTTTTTACACAAGTAATTAACTATAAAAAGAGTGATAGGTACTCCAGACCAACAGTGAACCACTGCTTGTCATTACTGGTGCGTTTATGATGGACTTATGATCTGCATAACGAACATACTGTGAGCTGTACACTTGTACGTGGAGCCCGATTTTGTAATATATTTCATGAAGAAATGACTTAAATTATTGCTGGCTGTGAGAATTTAGCTGTTGGCCTATGGACGCAGCATAATACAGTTTTGTAAGGTAATGGATTTTTGTATATTGTGTTTCGAGTATGCAGCAACGCAATGTGGATCTTGCTAATTTTACAGTACTGACCCTCCAATGTAGAATTCAAATAAGTATCAGCTTCGACGTATAGGTTGATTAGGTATACGCAGCATAATACAGTTTTTTAAGGTAATGGATTTTTGTATATTTTGTTTTAAGTATGCAGCAACGAAATGTGGATCTTGTTAATTTGCAGTACTGTAGAATCCAAATAAGTATCAGGTTTAACGTATAGGTTGATTAGGTATACCCGATTTGTAAGATTTTATGTGTTTTATAATCCTGATACAGGCAAGAAACTTTCCGGCAGATTAAAACTGTATGCCATACGAAGACTCGAAACCGGGACCTTTGCCTTTCGCGGGCAAATGCTCTACCAGCTGAGCCACCCAAGCACGACTCACGACCCGTCCTCACAGCTATAGTTGTGCCAGTACCTCTTCTCCTACCTTCCATACTTCACCCAAGCTCTTCCGCGAACCTTGCGAAACTAGCACTTCTGGAAGAAATGATATGGCGCAGACATGGCTTAGGCACACCCTGTGGTTCGTAGAAGAGCTTCTGCGATATTTGGATGGTAGGAGACGAAGTACTGGCGTAATTAAAGCTGTGAGAACGGGTCGAGCGTCGTACTTGAGTAACTCAGTTGGTAGAGTACTTGCTCAATAAAGGCATAGGTCCCGAGTTCCATTCCCAGGCCGGCGAAAAGTTTTAATCTGTCGAGAAGTTTCATATCAGCGCACACTCCGCTGCAGGGTGAAAACCTCATTCTGATACAGACAAGATAAAGTTTGGAAACTATTTTGTTAAACGGTGTTAGACTTTTGTCATGTAACAATCCAAGTGTCTTTAATTACGTCAGGAAGTGAGAATTGTAGAACAATTGAGGAGTTCAGTGATTTTGAAATTAATCTAAAATGCTTCATATTAGGTTTTGTGAAGGTAAAACTTTATTTTGAATACTAGTTTCAAAGTGAACCATTCGGTCTTAGCATATAGCCTTATCAGTACCTCACCTCTTGCTAGTCGTGTTAGTTTAAATTCAATCAGTATTTTTTAAAAGAAATGAATTTCAATGAGAGACAGAAAAATATTAATGTGCCAGAATCAGAAAAGTATTAAAGTTTCTATCAGTTTCAATGCGAGCAGCATTGCACAGCGCTGAACCAATATCCAAAATTATTACAGAACATTTTCAAGGTTATTCATTTATCAACTAATCTGCTTATATTATTTGTATGAAACTATTTTACGGCTGGCATTGCACTTCGCTGAGCCAAGACTGAATATTTTGTATGCCTACAGAATACCAAGATTACATCCATTACGACACAAGAACTAAAATAATGTATTTCGTTGCTTATTTCCAAAGGGAATTTATCAGTTTACTGCACACGGCCACAGAATTCAGTGCTAACAAGACTGAGTAGATTTCAGAGGGACTGATTTCATTAAAGGCATCAAATATTGGTTTTCGAGATTAAGCTGTTTAATTTTTCTTTGGATTACAGTAAAACTAATTGAGTACACCATTTGCTCAACAACACATCACACAGTGGATTTGGATTGCAGTAAGTTATATTTTGTAATGAACTTTACACAAATATATTTTTAAAGAACGTTACATCAGGAACAGAGTTGTATCAAAAATCGTTAGTGTGCCTCTAGCAGCAGTGAGTCACATATAACCAAAAGCGAAAAGTACAAGATTATTCTTATATAGTCTGTAGATGACCGGAAATGAAAAAATATTGCTAGCATATCAAAATTATCTTTATAGGTGACAGAGTTTGATCGTCTCAAATGGCCATCTTCATATCCCCTTCTTGCACATGAAGGATAACGTGTGGTCATCCTGTGCGGCACCGAATTTGGACACGGCCGCCTTTGGCGATCAAAACAGAATATCTCTATAGATAATTGTGAGCTTGGTGAAAAATATCGTAGCTAAAGTAAGCGAACAAGGTGTGCGACTAAGCAGTTACATAAGAGAGAACAGACAACCTGGTAACCCTTAGAGCCACATATGCTGCCAAAATTCGTGTCATCACCAACCCGATTCGCAGTGGATCTTTTACTTTAGCACTGTGATGATCATTGTGAAGCAGCCAGGAAACGTGCCCGGTGCCTGCTAACAAGTGAGACAGCGGAAACCGTTAGAGTGCTTTCAGCGCGTTTTGAAAAGTAAAGCCTACACATGAGCGACAGTGTAGCAGTGGGTGGTAGATTAATAGCCATCACCGACATCACATTTAAAATAGTTTTCTAGGCGAGAAAGTTCATTGTCGTCCAGTAGAATGTCAAAAAACCTAATTGCGTTACGTGGACCTACTGTTGCAATGTTACAACACTGAGCGAGAGGTTAATATTTTGTGTATTTTTTTCGTTTTGTCGCACTGTAATATACCGATATACAGGGTGGTCCCGAATTCATGGTACAAACTTTAATGGTAGGTACAGGACATTGTAACAAGGATTTATTGTATAGGAATGTATAGTCGCAGGTGACGCGGTGAGGCGTAAACAGGGGAAAGAGAAATGGAGTGATCGGTTGGTGTCACTGCCGGTAGAGGGCAGTAGATGAACATGATGTATCGCAGTAGGGACAAGCGCCATTCACAATTGTGCTGCCGTAGACGATGGGTGACTTTACGTATGCAGAAAAAGCAGACATGCATTACATGTACGGCCGTGCAAATGGTAACGCCAGAGCTGCGTTACGAATGTATCGCGCGGAGTATCCTAATCGACGAATGCCGGATCATAGAATTTTTCAACGGTTACATCGTCAACTTTGTGAAACAGGTACGTTCGACGTCAACAGACATGACGCTGGTCGATTAAGAGCTGTACGCACTCCACGACTGGAAGAACGCATCTTGAACATAGTGGCTGATAGACCCGAGTCAAGCACAAGAACTGTTGCGCGTGACGTACATGTGAGTCATCAGACTGTATGCAGAGTGTTAAATGAAAATCGCTTACACCCCTTCCATTTTCAAAAAGTACAAGCATTGAATCCGGCAGATTATCCTCTTCGCGTGAACTTCTGCCAGTGGTTGTTGCAGCAATGTGCGTTGCAGCCGGATTTCGTAGGTCATGTGCTATTTACAGATGAAGCGACATTTTCACGCGAGGGTGTCTTTAATGCGCACAATTCCCATGTGTGGGCAACAGATAATCCACATGCAACGCGTCCACATGCGTATCAACAACGTTTCGGTATTAATGTGTGGGCTGGTATTGTGAACGACTTTTTGATTGGGCCATACTTACTACCCACGCGACTCTGTGGCGAAAGCTATCTTATTTTTCTGCAAGAAGTGTTACCAGAACTGCTGCAAGATGTTCCGCTCGCCATTCGTAACCGCATGTGGTTTCAGCACGATGGAGCGCCAGCACACTTCAGCACTGCTGTACGGAATTACCTGAATGCCACGTTTGGTGCTAGATGGATTGGGCGTGGTGGACCAGTCCCTTGGCCACCCCGATCTCCTGATTTCTCTTGCCTCGATTACTTTTTATGGGGACATCTTAAGAGCCTTGTTTATGAGACTCCAGTTGACTCAGATGAGGATCTCGTTGCTCGCATATCTGTAGCTGCTGCAGGTGTGCGTGAAATACCAGGCATCTTTGAACGTGTACGCCAATCGCTGCACCGACGCTGTCAAGCATGTATCGCTCATGGTGGACGCAATTTTGAACACTTACTGTAAACATGACACTTGTCAACAACGATTTCAATAAAATCTTTCGTTTTCCTTTCGGCCGTTATTTCCCCTGTTTACGCCTCACCGCGTCACCTGGGACTATACATTCCTATACAATATATCCTTGTTACAATGTCCTGCACCTACCATTAAAGTTTGTACCATGAATTCGGGACCACCCTGTATTTATTGAGGAATACGAAACATCCCGACATCAAGCTGCTTGACGATCAGGCCAAAATATATTTAAACAATTTATATTCAGGTAATAAATGTTCTTTAAATCGCTCACTCAGTACCATTACTTAAAAATGTTCCTCATGACAAGAGGATACTGTCATCTGCGCCCCTTTTCGGATACCAGGATGTAATCGAAATTCATTTCATTATTTGAAGGTGACACATAAATGCCTCCTCAAAAAGACGTTTTACCCGTAGCACCAAGCTTCATCTTCTATTTATATTCTAGAATTTTTGTAAATCTTAGACCTCATATGTCACAATTCGTCATTAAATTTTGGAAATTTTATCCCGTGTGGTAATTTTCTAAGTATACAAAAGTACTGGAGACTATGTTTCAACATCTGATTATTGTCTGCCAATCTGGAAAGTGGAACATAATCGCATTTTACAAATAATGTGACGAAGTATTTACATTGGTCACTGAGTTCTAGTTGCTTAATTAAATGCTTTCGATACCTTCCGGAATTTCTTCTTTACATCTGTTACTCTAGACGAGCGGTTCACACATACAGCACCTTTTAATGTCATAATTACCTAATCAATAACAATAATTTTAATATGGCAAATAGTAATAAAAAGATTTATGTGTATGGAGAGATAATGTGAATAAATAGTGCTGATAAAGAACTCTTAAAATTAATACAAACAGCACATCTAATGGTGTTGCAGCCACTGGTGGTGATAGTGATGATAATGATAATAATAATGACAGTGGAAGATAAAAAAATTGATTTATAGTTATTGCGAGTTCTGCAGAACGGAATATGAAGTAGGCTGTAACAAATAATTGGGCTAGGAAATGAGGAAGATCTGGTAGGAAAGAAGGATGTAATGGGATAACGAATAGTTACAGGCACGAAAGTAGACATCAAGCATATACACTCCTGGAAATTGAAATAAGAACGCCGTGAATTCATTGTCCCAGGAAGGGGAAACTTTATTGACACATTCCTGGGGTCAGATACATCACATGATCACACTGACAGAACCACAGGCACATAGACACAGGCTACAGAGCATGCACAATGTCGGCACTAGTACAGTGTATATCCACCTTTCGCAGCAATGCAGGCTGCTATTCTCCCATGATCGTAGAGATGCTGGATGTAGTCCTGTGGAACGGCTTGCCATGCCATTTCCACCTGGCGCCTCAGTTGGACCAGCGTTCGTGCTGGACGTGCAGACCGCGTGAGACGACGCTTCATCCAGTCCCAAACATGCTCAATGGGGGACAGATCCGGAGATCTTGCTGGCCAGGGTAGTTGACTTACACCTTCTAGAGCACGTTGGGTGGCACGGGATACATGCGGACGTGCATTGTCCTGTTGGAACAGCAAGTTCCCTTGCCGGTCTAGGAATGGTAGAACGATGGGTTCGATGACGGTTTGGATGTACCGTGCACTCTTCAGTGTCCCCTCGACGATCACCAGTGGTGTACGGCCAGTGTAGGAGATCGCTCCCCACACCATGATGCCGGGTGTTTGCCTTGTGTGCCTCGGTCGTATGCAGTCCTGATTGTGGCGCTCACCTGCACGGCGCCAAACACGCATACGACCATCATTGGCACCAAGGCAGAAGCGACTCTCATCGCTGAAGACGACACGTCTCCATTCGTCCCTCCATTCACGCCTGTCGCGACACCACTGGAGGCAGGCTGCACGATGTTGGGGCGTGAGCGGAAGACGGCCTAACGGTGTGCGGGACCGTAGCCCAGCTTCATGGAGACGGTTGCGAATGGTCCTCGCCGATACCCCAGGAGCAACAGTGTCCCTAATTTGCTGGGAAGTGGCGGTGCGGTCCCCTACGGCACTGCGTAGGATCCTACGGTGTTGGCGTGCATCCGTGCGTCGCTGCGGTCCGGTCCCAGGTCGACGGGCACGTGCACCTTCCGCCGACCACTGGCGACAACATCGATGTACTGTGGAGACCTCACGCCCCACGTGTTGAGCAATTCGGCGGTACGTCCACCCGGCCTCCCGCATGCCCACTATACGCCCTCGCTCAAAGTCCGTCAACTGCACATACGGTTCACGTCCACGCTGTCGCGGCATGCTACCAGTGTTAAAGACTGCGATGGAGCTCCGTATGCCACGGCAAACTGGCTGCCACTGACGGCGGCGGTGCACAAATGCTGCGCAGCTAGCGCCATTCGACGGCCAACACCGCGGTTCCTGGTGTGCGTGTGATCAGTGCTTGTACAGCCCTCTCGCAGTGTCCGGAGCAAGTATGGTGGGTCTGACACACCGGTGTCAATGTGTTCTTTTTTCCATTTCCAGGAGTGTAGTTTTTATTACTGTCAAGAAGTAATGTAAGGTAGCTAATTACACAACTACATAGGGACTGACTTAAGGATATGACATTGGAACCAAATCAAAAGGTGGCAGGCTATAACTCGTTATCGAACTAGTGTAGTAAATATTTTAATAAGGAATAGTATGTTATTCCGTACGTAGCTTGGAGGTTAGTTCAAATGACTTAGCACTATGGGACTTAACATCTGAGGTCATGAGTCCCCTATACTTAGAACTACTGAAATCGGTAGATTATCTGCCACAGGTAATGAGTATATTGGGCAGGGGCACAACAAAAATAGTGTGTTGACAGTAAGTTGGAAATGTGGGTCTCACGGGGAGCTCGCAAGAAATAAGTCCCTGCAGTCGCACTATTCTCTGTGTCCTCGATGGCTCAGCCGGATAGAGTGTCTGCCACGTTAGCAGGAGATCGCGGGTTCGAGTCCCGGTCGGGGCACACATTTTCAACTGTCCTCGTTGATATTTATCAACGCCTGTAAGCATCTAATGGTCTACTGTAGTTTCATTTTACCATCTGTCTAATAGCCAGTATATCTACCCTCCGCAAGCATCGTCACAAGGAAGCAATGAAGCCTTGGTAGCTCCTTGAAGGTAGTTGGTACCACATCTGCACTGACAAGTCGTCTAATTCCCGTAAATTTCGGGGCGAGGGTTGATGAGATCTGACGCCACGTTCAATCGCATCCCAAATTAGTTGGATCGGGTTCAGATCTGACGAGTTGGTGGGCGTGCACATGAATTGGAACTAGCCTCTGTGTTCTTCGAAACACTCCATCACACTCGTGCCCTTGGAGCATTATTTTGCTGAAAAATTTCACTGCCACGGGAAATATGATCGTCATGAAGGGGTGTATGTGGTCTACAACCAGTATACGATACTCCTTCACCGTCAGGGTGCCTTGTACGATCTCCACTGGACGCATGAATGCCCTAGTGAATGTTGGCCAGAGCATAATGGAGTCGCTGTCATCAGTAAAGGTGTCAAGTAGCTGTTCCCCAGGAAGAGACGGATTCACACCCTTCCACCGGCACGAAGAAGGAGATGTCGTGGTTCTTTAGATCATGTAAAGCTCTATCACTGCGCAAGCGTTCAGAGCCGATGGTCACGTGCCACTTCAGTCGTAGTTGCCGATGCCTTGGTGTTAATTGGCTCACACATGAGTCGTTGGCTGCTGTAGCCCATCGTTGGGAATGTTCGGTGCACCGTGCGTTCAGACATACTTGTACTCTTACTAGCATTAAAGTCTGGGGCTAGTTCCTCCAGAGTTCGCCGCCTGCCTGTTTCGCCAGCCTGCCCAGTCTACCACGTCCGACAACTGTAAGGAGGTGTGGTCGCTCAACACCACGTCCCTTGACATGGCTCCTCTTTAGTTTCGCCACGTGTTGAAGACGCTCACCACAGCACGCCACGAACATCGTACAAGTCGTGTAATTTCCTAAATGCTCATATGGAACCTCCGGGCCATCACTATCCACCCTTGGTCAAACTCAAATGGATCGCGCGCCTTACCCATTCTACACACGGACAGAACTTTCACTGATACCACATGTACCGTGCGTGTGTATGACTAGCAGTCATTCCTCGCCATATGAGGCTGCTGTGATCTGGATTAATTTCTATTGATAGCAGGTTGGTGGAAATAATTTTCTGCTGATCATTGTACACGTTTTTATTTTCAGAATCTTGTTTCTGAAACAACTTCTCATTACACAACTTTTTCATTTATACATGAACAAATTCTACTTCATTATCTGCTTAAATGGAACTGAAAATCTAATTGAGTGTACCGAGTTGTGTATCACAAATGAAAAAAAAATGTGCCTTTGGGCAGTTTCATTATAAAATGTAGCAATTATAATTTCGTATGGCTCGATGTTCAGGTACGAATATTTCAATTGAACGGCACTTCTCCGAGTTATGTGTTTGTAAAGCAGCCCGTTTATCCAACCAGGGAAGGGGACCTACAGTTTAACATGGAATCCGAACCATGCGTCGGTTCTGGCGACTTCTCACGTCTGTGAGAATTGAAGACTAGATTACATGGCGACTGAACATTTCTTGTGACCGGGATTCGATCCCGCCAACTTTCCTTATCCAGTCACCTACTTTGTTGCTAGATCACCACGTGCTAAGGGGTGCTATCTGTTGCCATCTCCTATTTCGTTACAACAGAGACTTGTAGTTCGTTGATGTCGACATGTTGCAATTACATGTCGGCTGACAACCATTGATAAATCTTCAAGTAAGTTTTACACTGTGTAAAACTCAGTGAAAACTCGCACATAGATGGCTGAATGGTTGTTAATAGCAATATTGTGACAAGGCGTCGACATCACTCAGCTGCATTCCCAAAACCTCATCGATACTTCATTACGCAGAGGAAACTACAATAATCGAAGGAGTTTATCAAGCAGACTGTTTCTTCTTGCCTATCCATTAGAGACAACGTGTCCCTGAAATCCTCCAAAATTAAAGAAAATCAGAGCCAATTCCTGCGTAGAGTCACCATGCACAATGTACACTGCACACCAATTTGTGTTTTGGATTATATACATAGGTACTCCACAGCGCCGACTAATACCGGAGTGGGTAACCTTGTAAAGGCTACATTGCACGGAGAGAATGCGTTGCAAAATTTGTTTTGAAACTGTGCTGCCAGCCACCACACATTGCGTCGGCAAAACTACTTCCGTTTTTGGAGCGTTACGACTTTCGCAATACGGAAGTGTCAGATGCTCAGGTTTTTAAGTTAGGTTGCATTTGATAAACGTGGTGTAAGGTGGGGATCTAAGCATAACGTAGGTATTTGTTGAGGTGGTTCCTTCCGAATAGGCTGTTTAAATTTCCTGTTCGTATGTGTAGTAAAACCCCAAACAAAAGGATCAATTTCAAAGCCAGTAATAAAGGAGACGATAGAATTCTTTCCAATTTCAACTGAAATTGTTGTAATACTGATTATTTTCAGGTTGAATAAAATTTAGTTCGCTGGTTTCATTCATTTAAATAAAAATTACGTTCAGGTCAGAATGGTCATTGTTGGTTGACTGCACTTTCGCTGACGAATAACTATGTATGTAGCTAATACTCATACAAAGGAAACTATTCTGTAAGAAGTTAATCGGACTTCGGATTGAGATGTAGGTTCTAATCTCAAGAGATAAAATAACTGACGGTAAGGCGCTTGTTGCGTTCGATCGTAGTGTCACCGAGCATGTCACGTCTACCTTAATTCAAACGGACAGGAATTACACACACTATATAATTAAAAACAGAGAGCTAAAAGTCTATAAGCTTTCGAAGTAGAAAGCGTTCTTGAAATATGCTGGTGCAATTATCAACGGTATAACGCTACTCTGGAGACACTTACATCCGTTTCTTGTTGCTGCGACGAAAGGAAGAAGGAAACAACCTAATCTAAATCTTGTCATAGATAACGAGATAAAAATGATTGCAAGCTAGTAAAACTAAAGTTCGTACAACGCCAGAAGTTTACTGATGCTAATTTTCAAACAGACTTTGTCTTTTGGTTATACAATTATAAGAAGTTGTTTTACAGTCCACTCAATGCAGTTATAATTTTGTACATACTGTAGCTGATAAAGCATCATAATGGTTACACAGCAGTCTGAATAGAGGAAAATCACTTCACATTAGTATTAGTACCATCTTGAAAAGCACTACTCCATCAGCCAAAAGAGTTCATGTTGGTGATATCATGAAACGATGTGTTATAGAGCGCCTTGTATACTGTAGGCAGTATTCATTGACGTAACCTGCCTTTCAGCTTTTGACTACACGTTATTAGCCTCAGTTTTTACAAGGAACATTGTAAAGGCACCAGTAAATATCTATCACCTGCTTGCTGTAATTAACTACATAATACTCGTGATAGGAGAATTATTCAACTGATCAACATTGTTGCCGTTGAAACATTATCTTGTGAAACAAATGTTATTATTATTATTACAGTCTGTCCTTGAAATGGTAACCACCTCATTAACTTAGAGATCAGAGCGCATCTACGATAGAGGGCTAGAGATCACAGGGTCTGGTTAAAGCGGGGTTCCTTTATTCGTGGATCATATTTAACATGTTTGGCCCCCAAATCAGCCGATGTCCACGGGAAACCTGAGCTATAAACTGAGACATGACTTTCAGTCTTTAATATCGCTCGTAATTACAAACAGTAATCATCAGGGCGTGAGTGAACACAATCTTTGCAATTTACGTCAGACCAATCTTTGGAAATTAGTGTAGGTATATGGGTTTTAGACAAAGTTCATTAGCTTTAAGCAAGATTAGTAAAAGTACCAATATTCCGGTGATTATAGCACTCAACGAAATTCAGATTTTGTCCTTGAGCAGCGAACATAAAATTATACTCATCATGTTTGGTCTGATAACAAATTTCGAAATTCTTTGGACTTTGTTAGATTGTAATATAATATACATAAATCAGAGACATTTATTAGAATGGCAGAAGAATGACATGTTAGCATATATCTTAAAGCATTTGGTTTGAAAAATGTGGACAATTTGAACGGTACCTGTCTATTTACGAGGATCTTCTGTGTGGAAATAAGGTGGATTATATCCCAAATATGATGGAAGCTTCAGTCGTTGACGCCTCGAGCCACTGTGGAGAGATAGAGGTTAGGACAGGCAGGAACATGAGGTGGTAGGTTGTAACAGATCTCAGCATAGGTAATTTTCATTTCAGTGGTCAGTCATATAGCTCCTCAAATCCAGATAACATGAAACACTTGTACGTTAGTTTCAACAACATGTGACATCAGAATGACATTAGGTTGTTCTGCAACAAAGGTGTTATTAACACATACTTACAATACATCTAAGAAAATAAAATATTATTGGCTATTTCAATACACTAAAATCTGTGATTGTGTTTACGACTTGTGCGACGTTGTCGATTGAAACATTGAAATCGTTTACCGATTCATTTATTGTCTATAATTCACGACGTTTTATAAATGTCATTGTCCACTACATGCAGTGAATAAGCGTCATTAAATGCTATGTTTAAAAATTTTCACTGCATAGTTTGAATCAATGATGGTTATGCGCTGAGCATTCTACCTAAACAGTACCATACACAGTAGACAGTAGTCTCAGATACAGTGATCCCAAGAACTGCGACTTTGTACCGTCCGCTAATCGTGGCATTCTGTGTGCTTGCTCGTGTAAAAGAATTCATTTTTCTCGTCTGAAATTGAAGTCTGTGGCTGGATCATGTGTGGGAACACATTTTAGCTAATACTTGAATAAAATTATTGATAAATCACAATTTATTCATTTATGTACTAGACTTGTTACTTATATCAACAATTATTGTTATTTTACGGACGAGGGATGTATGTAACGGTACAAAGCTTAAACACAGACACTCCTACACGGAGTTCGTAGTACCGTTGCACTTCCATTTTGCGTGAACAGACGTTTTAAATATTGTCCCCACATATCTCGTATTTCTTAAAATATAGATTAGATTAGATTAGACTCGTTCCACATCATTACGAAATATTGTATTTATGATTCATGGAACTAGTATTAATCTAATCTAATCTAATCTAATCTAATCTAATCTATACAGATCATGAGCAAAAAGTATTCAAATTGTATTAATTTACATGTTTAGCATTTAACAACTTCAGTCCATACTGATCACATACTTTATGAAGACGTTACATTTTGGCCTAGTCAAAAGTCCTTGGACACCTTCATAAGTTGGAAGATTAAAGGGCAAATTTAATTGTGATGACGGGAACATAGGTTTGACGTGTGTGCGCCAGCCATCTTGAAATCCGCCATTTAGGATTCAAGTCATTTTTGTAAATGGGAAGAGGGGTGTATGACATATCAAATAACACTCGCTTGAGCTCTGGAATTGAGTGGTGCAATTTGTTTTTGTCTATCTTGTACAGTTTAGATGTTATTAATGTTCAAAGTTACCTTAATACCGACTCTCTTTGTTCGATCCAAAATGGGTCTGACACGTGAACAGAAGATCGAAATCATCCTTATATCAGGGGAACGCCGCTACTGAACATTAGCAGCTGACTACAACAGACGGCACCTACACAGAGAACCCGTATCGCACAGCACGGCGGCTCACGTGATCACCAAATTCCGGGAGAGGGGCTCTGTTCATGATAGGGCACGTAGTGGGCGACCAAGAACTGCCACCAATGAGGAAATTGCAACAGCGGTTATTGTGTCGTTTGTGAAAAGTCCTAAACGAAGTACCCGTCGTGTGGCCTTAGCATGTGGAATAAGCCAAACCACTGTTGTCTGGATATTGCACACCAATAACTGGCATACACCAATAACTACCATTCTTATAAGCTGCAGATGCAACATCGACTTAACGAGGATGACCCTGATTGCCGGTTGGAGTTCTGCCTGTGGGGTACTGAACAACACGAACTGTATCCTTCGTTTGCCAATGGAGTACTGTTCAGCGACGAGGCGTATTTCACTTTGAACGGAGAGGTTAATCGACGTAATTGTAGATACTGGAGGGCCGCAAATCCGAACTGGGTTGCCTCAATTGGAGAACATAGTACCGCGAAGGTGATGGTGTTGTGTGGCATATGGGACACCCGCATCAGTGGGCCATTTTTCATTTACAACACCCTAACTGCACCTCAGAATCTGATGCTGCTGCAGCATCTTGTGCTCCCTTCCACTCCGAATGCTGACAGCATTTTCCCATCCTATTTTCAGCACGATGGATCCCCTCCACACTATGGCACTGGTGTCCGTGAATGGTTGGAGGAACGACTGCCAGGGAAGTGGATTGTTCGACGTAGTCCCGTGGAGTGACCGCCCAGATCCCCTGACTTAACGCCCCATGATTTTTATCCATGGGGCATCTTAAGCAGATAGTGTATCCTGAGAGCATCCGTGATTTGAGACACCTGGAGGAACGCATACAACATGCCTGTGACCTAGCTGCCGGAGACACTCTCCTCCTTGTGTAGTCAGAGTGGTTGCAGTGACTATAGTTGTGCATTGCAAGGGATGGGCAACACGTAGAACATGTGTTGGAGCAGTCAGTATAAAGGTAATTTCCCAAATTTGAATATTAATAATCTCTAAGCTGTACAAGATAGACAAAAACAAATTACTCCACTGAATTCCAGAGCTCAAGCTAGTGTTATTTGATATGTCATACACCCCACTTCCCATTTAAAAAAAAAGACTGGAATCCAAAATGGTGGATTTCAAGATGGCGGCCATGAATGACATTCACTCCAAAAGTTGCGTCCCAAGTCAAACCATGAAGGTGTCCAAGGACTTTCTACTCACCCTATATATATATATATATATATATATATATATATATATATATATATATATATGTATATATAGTTGCGTCCCAAGTCAAACCATGAAGGTGTCCAAGGACTTTCTACTCACTATATATATATATATATATATATATATATATATATATATATATATTGGGTATGTGAACTTCCACAGACAGGAACTTGAGAACTGTTGTTACGTTCCATTCATGTATATATACATGTATATATACATGTATATATACATGTATATATATATATATTGGGTGAGTAGAAAGTCCTTGGACACCTATATATATATATATATATATATATATATATATATATATATATATAGGGTGAGTAGAAAGTCCTTGGACACCTTCATGGTTTGACTTGGGACGCAACTTTTGGAGTTATATATATATATATATATATATATATATATATATATATATATATATATTGGGTATGTGAACTTCCACAGACAGGAACTTGAGAACTGTTGTTACGTTCCATACATGTATAAAAACATGAACAATATTGTTGCTATCCAAATTACCTTGCTACATTTTTCTTTACTATTAGTGGTGTCAGTGTCTGTGATTACAACGGAAATACTATAGTTAGTGTGTGCCAAAAGTTATCCATGAATAGCAGATATTAACTAAGCACACGATAAATAGTCAGTATCTTGCCTTCACTTGACTGACAGCGAGTGTCAACTACTACATTAGTAAAGACTACATTTGACTCCAAAAAGCATATGAAAATGAATATAATGAAACTCACCTTCCTTTGACTTAGAATTTATTTTTGCTTTTCTAATTGTACACGTAAATCTCTTGTTCATCTGTTCATTCCATAGAATATATTGTCGTAATATTATTAATGTTCAGAGCATACTAAGCTAATGACAATTATTGACATCGATTCATTTGTGGAGTTGGATTTTAACAGCACAAACCTGTTTTTATTTTACTTTAAGGCATCTTTATATTATATGTTCTTTCACTACTATGTACAAGTATACAAATACAGCAGTCGAGACAAATTTTAGTTACTCAGTTACAATGTTTCACTGCTTAACCATATTTGTAGCAGTCAATTATCTGACAGAATTAAATAATTATAAAATAAATATCATCATACACAATATGTACATGAATACCAGTAATATTAACAACTATTGTTTCCTCACACCCACTGTACCTTTACATAAATGATCTAAATATGTTTTTCCTTTCATTACCTGTAAGGCATTTATCCCTTACATATGTAAAGAAGGTGATATGCATTTTGATAAACCTGTATGTTTCTAAAAATTAGGGTTACTATATGTATTTCTTTCTTGTTGGGGTATAGTTCTTTAGTTTTGTTTCATTCAGGGAAGGCTAATATGTATGTTCATCAGATATTGTAACTGTCTGCTATCTTTAATGGAGCTTATTATGTCAGTTGCCATCTGAAATGTTTCTGCTTTAAAGGCGTAGGCATCAGGTGGGTTCTCAAAATTCTCTACATGAATTCTTGGGCATGCTTTAACCTCTTATTATAGCATGAATAGCATAACATGCAAACATTCTCTTTTAATGTTATCGGGTTGATCTTATTTCCTCCTCCCACTTCCCAAGAACACTCCTTCCTTGGGATTCAGGGAATGGACTGATCCACTCATTTATTTGATTGCCGAAGCATTAATTCACCTTGTGTGTATTGGGTAGAGGTGTGTACAAATTATTGACTATTTGTTCAAAAGACTCAAGTTACTCAACGCAGTGTGTTTGCTGATTGGCAGCATAACTATGAAGGAATCGGTTAAATTATCTAAAAATTTCTGGATGATATTTTAAAATTAACATCTGCTTAATTTGTTTTCGTGGAAGAAATACTTTACACCTTGCAGTAGAGAAATTAAAGTCATTGTCTGATTGTAATGCATCAGGGACGCCAATCGTTGATATATCATCATTCATTATGCTTCTAGTTATAGATCTTCGTGCAACAGTTGTCATTGGACACAGCATGATATATTTATAGAAGATGTAGTTAAGTCCAACCAAGTATCTCTACATGAATTCTTGGGCATGCTTTAACCTCTTATTATAGCATGAATCGCATAACATGCAAACTATCTCTTTTAATGTTATCAGGTTGATCTTATTTCCTCCTCCCACTTCCCAAGAACACACCTTCCTTGGGATTCAGGGAATGGACTGATCCACTCATTTATTTGATTGCCGAAGCATTAATTCACCTTATGTGTATTGGGTAGAGGTGTGTACAAATTATTGACTATTTGTTCAAAAGACTCAAGTTACTCAACGCAGTGTGTTTGCTGATTGGCAGCATAACTATGAAGGAATCGGTTAAATTATCTAAAAATTTCTGGATGATATTTTAAAATTAACATCTGCTTAATTTGTTTTTGTGGAAGAAATACTTTACACCTTGCAGTAGAGAAATTAAAGTCATTGTCTGATTGTAATGCATCAGGGACGCCAATCGTTGATATATCATCATTCATTATGCTTCTAGTTATAGATCTTCGTGCAACAGTTGTCATTGGACACAGCATGATATATTTATAGAAGATGTAGTTAAGTCCAACCAAGTATCTCTACATGAATTCTTGGGCATGCTTTAACCTCTTATTATAGCATGAATAGCATAACATGCAAACTATCTCTTTTAATGTTATCAGGTTGATCTTATTTCCTCCTCCCACTTCCCAAGAACACGCCTTCCTTGGGATTCAGGGAATGGACTGATCCACTCATTTATTTGATTGCCGAAGCATTAATTCACCTTATGTGTATTGGGTAGAGGTGTGTACAAATTATTGACTATTTGTTCAAAAGACTCAAGTTACTCAACGCAGTGTGTTTGCTGATTGGCAGCATAACTATGAAGGAATCGGTTAAATTATCTAAAAATTTCTGGATGATATTTTAAAATTAACATCTGCTTAATTTGTTTTCGTGGAAGAAATACTTTACACCTTGCAGTAGAGAAATTAAAGTCATTGTCTGATTGTAATGCATCAGGGACGCCAATCGTTGATATATCATCATTCATTATGCTTCTAGTTATAGATCTTCGTGCAACAGTTGTCATTGGACACAGCATGATATATTTATAGAAGATGTAGTTAAGTCCAACCAAGTATCTCTACATGAATTCTTGGGCATGCTTTAACCTCTTATTATAGCATGAATAGCATAACATGCAAACTATCTCTTTTAATGTTATCAGGTTGATCTTATTTCCTCCTCCCACTTCCCAAGAACACGCCTTCCTTGGGATTCAGGGAATGGACTGATCCACTCATTTATTTGATTGCCGAAGCATTAATTCACCTTATGTGTATTGGGTAGAGGTGTGTACAAATTATTGACTATTTGTTCAAAAGACTCAAGTTACTCAACGCAGTGTGTTTGCTGATTGGCAGCATAACTATGAAGGAATCGGTTAAATTATCTAAAAATTTCTGGATGATATTTTAAAATTAACATCTCCTTAATTTGTTTTTGTGGAAGAAATACTTCACACCTTGCAGTAGAGAAATTAAAGTCATTGTCTGATTGTAATGCATCAGGGACGCCAATCGTTGATATATTATCATTCATTATGCTTCTACTTATAGGTCTTCGTGCAACAGTTGTCATTGGACACAGCATGATATATTTATAGAAGATGTAGTTAGGTCCAACCAAGTATTTCACTCCATCCCAGGCTTGAAGCAGGGGCCACACATGTGGTTTGATTACTAATACTTAATGTACCTCTGTTCAGCACCAATTGTTCAACGGTTTAATCTCGTCACACATCATGCGCGTTATTAAACGATATTTCACTCTTCTACGCATGTTTAGAAAGCAGTAATGAAGGTTGATTTTCTGTGTACATTTTGCACATTTCCCCCATACATAATGAGTACATCAGATTTGAGTAGCTCAAAACGGTGTGGGAACACACACCAACGCTACAAACACTACTGCATATTATATCTGCCGAAGAAACCATTATAAGGGAGTCTGTAGTGTTGTGTCAGTTTACCACTTTAACCTTTTACTTCCTATAGTCAGTATCCTGGAGAGTTTCCATACACCTACATAAGTCTGTGTAACCCATGCATATAATAAAAATGGACCTGTGTGTGTTTGTTTTAAGTATTTTCCTTAAACATTGGATCGCTTTCAACAAAACCTGGAGCACGTATCTCTCATTGCCAGGCAACAACCACTCTCGAGATAAGAACCATCTACCTATCGTGGTTCAGGAGATATGACGCGATAAACAGTGAGATGCGTGAAAGACTTTTGCTTTGTGCTTAATGTTTAACTTTATTAGTTGTGTGCTGATAACTCTGTCCACAATACATCTCACAGTTATCATCGATATATGCAGCCAAATGCACCTACAAAATTTTATGATGGTACCACACATACACTGGCGTCCTAAATCAAACCAACAAAACCTCTATCTAATTCATGATTTAATCGTACAGAAAATCAACAGATGTTCATATGATTGAATTCTGACCGCAAAAAAAATGGCGTTCGAGTCAGCGGACAACCGCGCCAACAGTGATGTCAGGGCACCTATCAAATGGGGTAGTGTTTCCCAGGTAGCTCCACATGCACAATCGCTATGACCACAGTTACAGAAGATGCAACATGGTACAGACAAGATGCGTACCAGACTCTCTGCTGTAGAGTTCCATACAAAAAATTGAAACAGGATAGTCGCAAACCGATGTGACTTGATGGCTTAATGTAAACCGTGCTGTGGTTTCTTGGATGTGGCGACAGGTTATAGAACCCGAAAGTGCATCCCAAAGACCAGGGCAAGGCCGACTAAGGGTGGCATCAGAAAGAGCGGACCTTATTTGGCTGTAAGGGAACGATAGTAAAGCCTTAATAATACATGGCAACTGGCATCTGACCTCGCAGTATACACTGGATGTGCTGTATCGAAGCAAATGGTGAACCGAAGGCTTTGGCAGAATGACCTTTATTGTCAGAGAACTGTTGTTGATAATTCTTCCTACCGACTCAGCAGGACCAGCCAAACCTCTGAGGATGTCCAACGTAGTATTGGACAAAACGTTAGGAATAGAAGAATTCCATAGACCACGGCCATATAACCCGGAAGAATTATCGACAACAGTACCATACGTTTGTGAAAGCCTTCATTGTATGATTGTCAGAGAACTGCTATATGTAGACCTATGTCGCGTATTCACAGAAGGGAACGTCAAGAGTGTAGTCCTCAACATTCCACCTGGACGGTCGAATAGTGGGCCAACGTTTTTACACAAATGAGCCCCCATTTAGTATGACTTCCCGTCTGGAGGTAACGTTGAGTACGGATTAGGGAGCCAAACGTTATGAAAAGAGAATGATATCGAGGAGGATCCGTAACAGCGTGGGCAGTGATGACGTAGATCACTCGATCATCTCTTTATGAAACAGTATGGGTGTATTGGAAAGGTTTAACTGCTGTCAGGTCTCATGAGGAGATCTTGGGTTGGTGCGAGGTGTTGTCGGCCCAGGCTTCATATTGATGGACGATAATATTCGACCTCATAGTGCATTGGGTGGCTGATGTTTTCTTGGAAATGGAAGATATTACATTTCACTCACTCTCCCGATTTGTATCCTATAGAGCATGTCTGTGAAGCGCTAGGGAGACAAATTTCGTCACTTAAGTGTCCACCTACTACTCTCCAACGCTTGCAAGCAACCTTACAGGAAGCATGCGCGCTAGTGCCTCAACATGGGATTGATGATATCATTCACAGTATATCCCGTCATCGTCAGGCCTGCACTGCTGCCAGAGATGGTCACACCCCATACTGAGCATATTAATCAGTTGTCAGGAAGTGGGTGATAATTCATTAAGTTGGAAAAAAGTAACAAGGTTTTGTCTACAATTTTTCAAGTTCCATTTGTTTACGTTCTGTATTCTTTATATTGTTAGTACTTTACTATCGGCTGTTTATACCGTTTTGTGACAAAGTAAACGCAACACTGAAAAATTTCTGTTTGTTGCTTTAATTTTGGACACCAGTTTAGTTTAGGAGCTATGAATTCATAAACACTGAGAAGCATTCTAAACTGCCGAAATGCGCATGGCATTTGAATTTATTAGTTTTTGCTACTAATTCTGTTCCCAACATAGTTTGCGAACAGTCTGTATATACGACACTAAACGCAGGTAAAAAATTATATTGTTACATGGCACATAGGCCTCGAGATATTACATCAAGCACTGAGATGCGAGATCAAATGTCAGATTCTGTATGAAGTTTTGGTGGATTTCTGCTTTACTACTAAGACACGCGTAGTGTGGAGTGAACTTAAGGAAATCCTTGACAATGGGCAGCACTTTTGACAGCTTTCGTTTGCGAAACGCAAATGGCTCTAGGCAAAACCAACAGCCACATGTAGACATTTACAAAATCGTGTTTTAGACACATGAAGCAGCTGTACTTATACTTATGTACATTATGTGTATTTCTTTGTACAACTCTTTCAGAATTTCAGATGTACTTTCGTGAAAACAAGGAAATGAAATAGTTTCGTTATTACACTACAAAAATAGTTCAGTTTTTTGTTCCATTTCTAATAGAGAATTGCCAGAGTTAAAACGAAAGCAATGCACGTTTTTTTCCAGGAAGTCTTTTCTATAAGTTTTGCTCTTCATAAGCGAGATTCGATAGCCTGAAGTTTATTCATTTACATGTGAAAACTCTGGAAACTCTTCAGGAGATAGGGATGAAGCACTTGCCACTAGATACTCTCTCCTCCAACATGGTTAAATTCTTACAAAATTAAAGACCAGAGCACTTGGCAGGCATGTAAGAGATCCCAGCTTAGAGAAAAACTCAGAGCCTTATTATCATAAAATACTTTGACGTGATTGCCAAAAATTTAATAACGGAACTTTTTAAAAGCTCAAACAGCTGCTAACGTCTCTAACTCCGTAGCAGAATGTGCTGCTTCACACTCAGAGAACGACCAGCAAATCCTACGATACAAATCTTAAGTTCTCCTTCACATTCATTGATTTGGAATAAACAAACTCCCAAGCCACCAATGGAAGCATTTGTTGCAAGGCTGAATTGCTTAGGAATGTCAGAATGGGTCAATAGATAAGAATTCACTAAGACTTGCTTAAAGAAATCAAAAGTTATTTGGGAAATTCTTAACCAAATTCACTCTGTATTTCGTCTCAATAACTTTAGGAGCGCATCACCATTCAACAATGGAATACATAGAAAACCCGTCAAAAACACGGCTGTACCAAAGAAAGTTTTAAGCTGTTTTTTCATTCTAGGTGCAACAAAAATGATTTATCACGCTAATTCTCCTACCATCTACTACTATTTACGTAGGAGACATAATATTCTTTTCATATCAGATTTCGTTTTTTGGACGATTGTAATAACTGCTGCGTCCTACAATATCTGTAATATTCCTTCTAAAAATATGAGTCATTACTCACAGGTGGCTGTGGTGACGAGTATATCACCAATATACACTGAGGCAACAAACAAACTGGTATAGGTATGGATGTAAGCATGTATGCAAACAGGCAGAATTTGGCGCTGTAGCCGGTAACCCCTATATAAGACGACAAGTAGCTGGCGCAATTGTTAGGTTACTGCTGCTACAACGGCAGGTTATCAGGATTTAAGTGAGTTTTAAAGTCGGCTCACGACCAATGGAACATAGAATCCCCGAGGTATCGATGAACTGGTAATTTTTCTACATGACCATTTTACGTGTGTACCGTGAATATCAGGAATGTCCTAACACATCAATTCTCCGACATTGCTGCGACCCGAAATAGATATTGCAATTACGGGACCAAAGACGACTGAAGAGAATCTTTAAACGTGACAGAAGTGAAACCCTTCCGCTAGTTATTGCCAATCTCAACGCTGGGCCATTAACAAGAGTCAGGGTGCGAATCATTGAACAAAAGGTCATCAACGTGGGCTCTCAGAGTCGAAGGCCCACTTGTGCTCCCTTGATTACTGCCTGGGCCTATAGACACCGACAATGGACTGTTGATGACTTTAAACATGTTGCCTAGTCGGACGAGTCCGTTTCAAATTGTAACGAGTGGATGTACGCCTACGGGTATGGGGATAATCTCATGAATCCATGGGCCCTGCATGTAAGGAGGGGACTGTTCAAGCTGGTGAAGGCTCTATAATGGTGAGTGATACGGGACCACTGACACGTCTAGATACCAGTCTGACAGATGACACGTAGGAAAACATTCTGTCTGATTACCTGCATCCATTGATGAACATTGTGCATTCCGACGTACTTGGGCAACTCCAGCAAGACAATGCGACACCCCACACGTCCAGAAGTGCTACAGAGTGAGTCCCGGAAAACTCTACTGATTTCAAACACTTCAGCGGCCACCAAACGCCCCAGACATGAACATTATTGAGCATATCCGGAATGTCTTGCAACGTGCAGTCCAAAAGAGATCCCTACCCACTCATACTCCTTCGGATTTATGGACAGCCCTGCAGGATTCATGATGTCAGTTCCCTCCAGCACTACTTCAGATATTCCACACAGGGTTGCGGCACTTCTGTGTGGTCACGGGGGCCTTACACGATATTAATCAGGTTTACCAGTTTCTTTGGCTCTTCAGTTTATCTTATCTAACTGTTTAGTTCCCCCTCTATATTTAGTACAGTAATGAAGACTCCAGAACTGACATTTAATGGAAATGGAAGAACTTGTAATTGATAGCTTCTGTCTGCAATATAAGGGCAGTACATTTGTGGGACTTCTATGTCAATAAAGCATGACAATAGGAGGCTCTGCGATCAATGCTTGTAAAAAATTTTTCATGATAAAACTTTTGAAATAGGTTATCCAATTTGTCAGGCATAGTAGGGACGGGAACAATCATTTAATCGCTCAAGCGTCAAGCGTAAGGCCAACATTGCCACCAAGTGTATCTTTGGCCATGTTCCGATTACAGTATGGTGATAACAACCGCTCAGTGGTCTTCCAAGCCAAGACAATATTATGCATACCACTTTCGTAACAATATCTCGCTTGGACCGCTGGATGGAAAAACTGATATGGAAATAGGTTTTTTAAGGAATGACCTCCATCTGTTATCCATAGACTTGGATGTTACCTGGTCTTCATGTAAATAACTCTACACTTTTTAATAGAAAATTAACTAGTTCAGTTCGTTGCTGGAGTCTGACATTACGTCACAAATATGATCCTCACTACAATTCATGACTATGTAATAAGATTGCTGACTGCTGATACGAACCACGTTTGTTTCAACAAATTCATCGTTTACACTTTTTTCAGGTGTGTTTGTCTTGTCAGTTTCGCCGGAGTGATTCTGTGAAGTTAGGGAGGTAGGAGATTAGATACTACTCTGAGGACCTGTCGTGGGTCATGCTTGGATAGCTCAGCAGGTAGAGCACTTGCCCCAAAATGTAAAGTTCCGAGTCGAGTCTCGATCCGGCACACAGCTTCAATCAGTGAGGAACATTCTCAACCTTCACACTTTGACAGTATTTGCCATATCTGGCTTTTATTTTAAATAAATTTACAATTATGTTCTTCCCATCTATACATAAGTCATATATACCATTAAAGAATGTAATTTGTTCCCTCTCTCATAATTGTTCAGTACCAAGAACACAATTTACAATTTAACCATTCACATTGGGAAAAGCGTATCTGATGGCTCCATTTCTGAGCTACTGGCACTATAATGGAATTAGTGAGATTACGGTGGTGGCACTTGGCACCATCGCAATCTCACAAATTCTGTTCAAAAGGTGAGGAGGTGTTACACATGAAGTAGCTCCAGTGTATAGTGATATCACTGTTCACACATCCTCCACTATAGCCTTAACTGCAGCCTCAACTAGAATTTTCATGTAGCTCATTAAACATGTTAATAATAGTACATAACATGTGTCTACTATCTGTTTCCCTACTTTTTTCAATAGGTTAACGAAACTGGCAAAATCCTCCAAATCCATCACCGACGCTGTAGAGCAAAATGAGGTCGCTTTTAGACTGCTGGATTTAGCACAATGGGTCACAAAATCTGCCACCTAAGCCATTCTATCTTTGGATTCTGACTGTGACTATTCGCTTCGACAGTGCAGTTTCGCATCTGATTATTACTCTAGCGAATATTATTTATATCTGGCTTAACATGGTTTCTTAAATTAGGTTTCCACCTATTCTGATGATTATCATTATACGCCACTGATTTCCACTTTTACCTATGTATCAAGGATGGTACATATTACTGTGCTTCTTTATATTATTTAGGTTCGTTAGAGTCATTCCAAATGGCTACTCATGAGATACTTTAGTTGTGGCCTTACACAGTTGATATGGCAATAACTTATCCTGCTTAGACTGCTTAGCCAGTGGCAAGCACTGCCTGGTGTAACTGACATTATTAATCTTACTATCTTCATATATCATATCAGTTGAAATCAATATGGACACAAAATTCTCTAAGTTCATTTCAGGGACACCCTGCAAAATAAGCAGCTGTCAGTTACTTTCGAACATATAACCTTTTATTTGATCAAATATTACTATGGGAATACATGAGTACTCCTTTACTGCACTTTGTTGTCAGGTTGGTGTTTCTATATATATATGTGCGTAAAGGATATAAGTGAACATTTGCAGATACGTAGAAACGAGGTGAACGAAAGTTTATTTACAATAGCATTCAATGACATAGATATTAACAGATGAAATTAGATGTCAGAGGAGCTATAGTGAAAATACAGTCTGATATACCACGCTCAAAATTCTATGGAAGAAAACCTGTGCCCTCTACAATCTTCATATTAAAATCTTAAATTGAAAATCGGCTTAAGGTCCAACACAGCTTTAGTTTTGAAACTTAATTAGTGGCTGAATACGCCGTACAATCTAATGCCTTAAGGGCAAGACCACTTTAATTTATAAACGACTGAAAGCCAATAATTTAAAGCTCAACCAAAATCCTAATTTTAAATGGCAAAGTCTTATCTTAAAACAGTTCCTTGATCAGGTTGAAGGCCCAAAGATTCTGACACTTTAAGAGCAAAAGAACTTAAATTCAAAATCAGCTGAAGGCCCAAAGAATTTGGCACTTTAAGAGAAAAACCGCTTAAATTGAAAATCGGCTTAAGGTCCATCACTTAAGACTCAATAATATTAATTTTAAAAATGCCAAACGATTTAGGTAAAACAGTTCTTAAATTAGGCTGAAGGCCCAAACCATCTGACGCCTTAAAGGCAAAAAAACCTTAATCTAAAATCAGTTAGAAGCCATACAAGTACAAAAACAACCACAAACAAGAAAAACCAGTACACCCAAGGGCAGTCAGAAGTTCCGTGGGTCAGCCTGGAATTCAAACACTAACGCTCGCTTAGGTGAGACAGGCAGTCAGCCCAACTATTGTCGATCCAACGACAACCCAACTTTCAGACAGTCAGCGGACCCACCGAGAAGCTAAGCTCCGCTTCACCCAACCAGCACAAAACAGGGAGTTCAATGGAAGAAGGTAGAAGGTATTGGCGCCCACAGCCAATTATACATTGAGCTTTCAAACTACACACTGTGCTGGACAATGACAACACAATGAGGAAAATGCGCTGCCTGAATTTACGTCAACGGGCAGGGCAGGTAACTCGAACGTTAATGGCCGCAAGGCTGAAGATTCCGCTGGTGCACTTCAGTTCAAATAACCAAGTACAGCTAAACTCCACCGGAGGGTGGCTAAAATTTGCCAACATTAAACACACGTTTTTGCTCGCGGGAATATCCCAACAGCTGACGACGAACTCCGAACGACACCATGTGACTTGCTGGTAGACTAAGTCAGAACCCATCTTTCATGGCAAGGGCCTGTGAGCCACGAACCTCGTAGTAATGTGAACAGCAACACATACTCCTACACCGCATAGAGGCCACCAGCGGGCCCAGCCAAACCACGCGCCACGAAGATTTCCTCACTGTTCCACGCCAACCGACCAACTGCCCGCACACAGCCAAGTTGGAAACTAAGAGCCAGGCCAAAGGTAGTCCAAGGTGTGGATATTAATACACACCGCTGCTGCCACCCACGGAAAGGGACGATAACGTTATAATCGCGATATCCATGGGAGACTAAACACAAAATAGCAACCAAGGTTTAATCCAACACAGCACGATCTAGCCGTGGCTCACTAATATTTCTTTCATATTTAGTGGTAGTTTATATTTATGAAATCGCAACACAACTGAGTTTTGTTCAAATAACCTTCTAATTATTAAATAAGCCTCCTTGTCTACTTTTGAATGATTCTGGATTAAAAACATTTTTACTGAGCCGTTCTTGCACACGGATAGTCTAGTAATTGTAAAAGAAGGCCTTTTCACATTGTTCATTTATCTGACAATACTCAGTAGTTTCTGTTGCTAGAACTACTTTATTTTCACAATTTTTTTTAAGTTACGTTTCTTGTTTGTTCGTCTGTTCATCACAGATTTTGAACCTGATACAGAATTAACTTCCTGATGAGCTAGAGGCTTATAACTTTCAACGTAGCTCAAATGTGTATGACAATGCAATATTAAATTACATTCTTGCCAGGTGTGGTGGAGGCTACTTTATGTGTCACTGATAATTTTCCCTCTTCCTGTTCCAGTCGCGAATATTACACAATATGGATTGCTGGTAAACTACTATGTGACCTTGATTCTCTCTATTTTTTATCGCCTTGAGCTTTCGTTAGTTATATTTAGAAGGAAGCAATATATCGGTTTATTCATATGACCCAGAAACTGAAATAAACTTGAAATTTTTAGAAATCGATTGAAGACTTTCGTACCCACACGATTAAAAGCAGAATATAGCTATTTAAATGAAAAACTTTGTACAGTAATATGTTTTGATGCAGACTATATAATGTAAAAGAATATCTCCTGGAGCCATGCATATAAAATCCCATACATACACTTCTGAAAATTGATTCGTATGACGATGTTCACTATTCTTGATTAAATGTCACTGTGGCATAGAATGGGGTGAACTATGCTGCCACTTGAGTCTTTGGTCATTTGTCAACTAGTATTATAAGCCTGACAGATAGCCAACAAAAAGTTAAAACCAAATTTAAAAAAATTTCTGAAAGATAACTCCTTCTGCTCAAGAGATGAATTCTTAGATATGAAGTAGTAACTGTAAAAAAATTAAAATGAAAATTAGGTAACTATTTTATGTAAATAAGACTTATGTTGAAGTGACATGTTCCACATCATTATGAATTGTTGCATTCATGAGCTATGCAACAGGGATTAATGTATGTATGTTATGTCACAACTAAATTTGTAAGTGCATTTAGCTCAACAAATGTACACTTAAATTATAATGATGGTTCGCTACTTGGATAAACGCAGTATGTCGTCGGGAACTCAGGATATTGTGAGTTTTTTTTGCTACGGTTCCCTTCAAATAATCTGATTAAACATCCTGTTCATGTGTGTCATAAGGTCTCAAACGAAGCGACCCACTTCAAAGACAGTGAACAAGGGTATGATAATATTGTTTATATTTTCAGTTGAAACACTTGTAAATCATGATTATTATCAATTTCAATGAAGGCAAGATCATTGACTTCATCAATTTAAATGAAAACTAAATTCAAGTTTCAGTGGTTGTTGTTGGTTAACAGCCCACTTGGTGATGAGTAACCAAGCAATTCGCTGCAAAAAATTATGTTTGTTGTATAATTACAACTGGTAATTTAAATGATCATTTTACAAAATGAAACAAATTTTGAAATACAATATTTTGGACCAATTATAATTGGCAAATCGTTACAGTGGAAGCACATACATCGGTATCGTGCCACTGAGAGAAAGAGAAGGATGAAACAATTTAATATCGCTCATTTAGTAGATAACATGTTTACATGTTCGTAAAACAAAGGTTAGTAGAATGTAGACTTTTACAGATTTTTATTTTCAAAAAGAATTTGCCTTCTTATAATGCAGTTATAAGACGTATTTCTTTTCTGTCTACTATGCGGTTACCACAAGCATATAATGTAGAACTTTTGGCCTCTGGGTTTAATTGATTTATCATGTAAGTGAGATATAACAGATCTGTTCTAGTACTAGTGTGGATAAACTGATACTTTTCAATATTTATGTTCAATTGCCAATTTTCGCACCACGAATGTATCTTGTTTAAATCGTTTTGTAATTTGTTTTCATCTTCTGATGACTTTACTAGATGATAAACGAAAGCATCATCTGCAAACAACCTAAGATGGCTGCTTATATTGCCTCATAAACCGGTTATAAAGATAAGAAGCAGCACAGCGCCTGTAAGACTCTCTTGGGGGACGCCAGAAACCACTTCACTCGATGACTTTCCATCCGTTCTTAAAACTGTCGCGTGCCTGACAGGAAATCATAACGTTACATAGGTATTCGAGGAAAGTTAATGTTAATAACAGCAAGAACTAAATGCTTCACATCACACAGTCTTCGCATTGTTGTTACCGAAGGACTGACGAGGCTGAAGTTACTGACAAAAACTCATTTTGAATTAACTTCCTGTGTTTGGAAAATGCTTTACGCTCCTTTAGGTCAACAAGTAACCATCGTGAAGATAGTGGAAAAATTGTCAATTCTGAGAGAAGAAAAGTTGCTGGAATGTTGAAGCTGTCCAAAGAATACAGTTAATTACAACCATTACAAGAAATAAACTCTCTAAATCGTGCAGTCCTCCAATATATCGAAGGATTGACGACATAGAATTTGCTGAAGAAAACTAATTCTGTAAAGAATAATTAATACTTATCGTATTAACAAATATTCCTTTCGTGTTTGGGGAAATGCAGTATATACTTTTAGTTCAGTATGAAAGTATTCTTAAGAGACGTAAAATCGCCAGCATTGCTAAAAGAACAGTTGCACAAAGTTGAAGTTCAGAGATAATAGTGGAAATAGTTAATAAGTACACAGCGAAAAGCTTAGGTATTCGAAAGCAGGAGAAAAGAAACTACGGAAATTGGAGGTATGACCAAGATCTGTATAATCTTCGCCAGTTATAGTCTCTGGAACGCGATAACGATAATGTAGAAACGCAAAAATCAGCACGTGTGAAAGAAAAACTATGCAATGTCAACTGTAGATTCAATTCCAGAGATAATTCTTTATTCATTACTGTGCAGTTTATCCTCATTTTTAGTGGAATTTGTTAAGGAGGGTCGTAAATTCTTCTGGCGTCATTCATTAGTCGGTGAAGTAACTTCTACAATCTCCCAATATAATTTTCTCAACTATCTGGTGTGCACCCAAGCCGACGTCCTCTCTTCCTCCAGCTGTAAATTGAAGGGTTTTTGTTCATTTCTTTTATTGGTTGTGAGAAGAAAATAAACACTTTTTAATTTGATATCCAACTTTCCATTCAAATACTACTGTGCTGTTCTGGCACTCAAAAAATATCTAAGCTGAAGGTTACAACAATGTCGGTGTATAGACAGCAGTTTAGGAAATTAGTTTCGCAAAACTGATTTCGAGAAACGGATTTGGAAACCATTTCTTTCCGCCTTAAGGTACTCCGTGGGTGTAGGGTGCATATCAATGTCGGAATGTAGTATACGTTTTCTAGGAAGTCTCGATGTTTTTGCAAAGTGGTAAACTTTCATTTATAATTTTTTATGAACGCTGCCCGTGTCATAAAGATTTGTGCTGTAAGAAAGTAAAATATACCGATGCTATAAGCATACGTTGACACTGCCCTACCGAGCGAGGTGGACTCGCATTCGGGAGGACGACGGTTCAATACCGTGTCCGGCCATCCTCATTTAGGTTTTCCGTGATTTCCTTGAATCACTCCAGGCAAATGCCGGGATGGTTCCTCTTAAAGGGCTGTCTGGTCTCCTTCCCCAAAACAACCCAACCCAACCCTGAGACTGCCCTACCTCAGTCTGTAACACAGCTGACTTAAAAGCAAAGGATTGGTTGATTGCTTCATTTGAGAGAGGGGACGAAACAGGGAAGTCATAGGTCCCATCGAATTAGGGAAGGATTGAGATGGAGGTCGGCTGTGCCCTTTCATATAATTTCTTTACTTTATAACATTCTCAATAATTACTGTTGTTGTTTCAGGTTCTTGTTTAGCTTATCTTATTTCTAAGTTTGACTTTCCTCACAATTTGTTGTCTTTGCATATTTTATCTTTTGCTATACTTGCGGGTTCTATATGATGTATACCAGTTCATTCAACTAAATTTCACTTGTCTGAAGCGTTGTAGGAAAATCACGGAAAGGCTAAAATAGTATGGCCCGACGCAGGTTTCAACCGACGCCCTTCTGAACGCAAGTCCGCTGTGCAAAGTAGTGCGCCATCTCGCTCGGTAAAAGCGACAGAAATGAGATGGAACTGGGCTTCAAATGTACTCGGACGAACCCATAGACCCTAGGGCTAACGTACGCGATACGGTACCGCCTACAAAAATAAAAATCCTGACCCCGTCACATTGAATGTATAGCCTATCATTAACTAACGTGACTTTCATTACAGCAAGTAGAAATAGTAATTTAATAGAGTGTGTTGTAAAATACCACGTAATATAGACAAAGAGATCATTCGATTACTATCTGCATTGTATTAAATCTAAATTATTAATACCGATAAATGTTATCAAAAATTTAACATATTATAATGATTGACAGTCAGTATCAATAAGCATAGATTTATAGTTCTATCTGTTCTTTGATTGATTTATACTTACAAAACCTTACTGCACTGACCTTGACCACTAGTGAAACTGGACTATATGGAGTATTTTCTGTGATGGAAGGTGTTGATCGTTACGCTGGAATCCATAGATCACTTTGGATACTGTGGAGGCTGAGTTCACTAACTCTGTGTTGGGTCATAGAATTCCACAGATAGTTCTTTATAAGTATGAGCTTCAAAAATAAGCGTTCAGCCGAAGAAAAAGCATTAGAAATAATTTAAAACAGGTAAAATTTTACCCATTAATCTGGAACGCTACAGCTATGACTGAATTCTCTGTTACTAATGGTTTTGGTAATCAGCAACTGCGATTAATGAGGCTATTTTTTCTTTCAGACGTTATCTGGTCTGGGAATTCACTGAGTAAATCCTCCTTTTATTCATTTTGAAGGATTATTACTACATTGTGAATCTCTTAGTCGAAAGCGGAATTTATAAATTTTGGAAAAATAATTTCGAAGGAATGGTTAACATCACGCACATCGTCAAATTTTCTCTTTTACTTGGCTTCTAAGACGTCCAGACAGCCATTAAAATGTCCCATTTATTTGCCAGAGAAATAGCCATTGACTTTGCCTCGTACAAAGTGTCGATAGCAAGGTAAATTGTCAGCTGCATACTAACAAGTGAACACGCTATATCAAACTGTACTTTTTCCGCTTGCATACTTGGAGGTACTAAATTGCAAAACTTTGTTTGCAGCGCTATCTCTAATTGGTTTTCCAAAACAACAGCTTCTTCTACTTCTTCCCTATACTTAGATGTCAGCAAAATAATATCTTTACGGAACCTTCAGTAACTGACAGATAAGCATAACGAAGGACTTTTATGGACTGGTGTCTCGAAGAGGAACGTGTGGGGCCAAGCTTCTTTAACGTACAAGAGCAAAATAAAAGTTCCCATCTTTTAATTCTACAGTTGTCAAAAAGATACAACGTTTCTACTGAATCGTAAAAGGACCTGACTTCTTGACTTCCACATGTAGCATCGTTAAGTTCTAGACTTAAAGTGTACACTGCACAATATACATATTTTACAGTCTTTCGTCTTTTTTTAAATCTCGTTCTGATAGCTTTGTGTATTGCTGGAATATTGGCACAACTGTCATAACCCTGACCACAGCACTTAATCAAAAAGTCCCTTTTCATCTATTGCACTTGGTTTTTCCTATTCTGTCCCTAACGTACTTTAATCTTTTATTTCACGAAAACTTGGAAAAGGTTTAATATATCTAAACGTCACAAGCCTTTCCACAATAAAATTTTTTAATATCTGAGTTAACTGAACTCTGTTTGTAACGTCCCATACTGTATGTTTAATAACAGATAATAATGATTCAACGTTAATTTTTTTTTATAATTTCTTTTTCAACCGCACGGGGCGAGACCTTTTTGAAATACGGGGCTAAGGTTCTCTTACATATAGTCCTCTTTTGGTTTATTTATTTGATCGCCTAATATCGGAATGTACTTTGCGGGAAGTTTAGTGGTTGTTAAAAGTTTCCACTGTTTGATTTTCCTACTTTCTCCCCACGTTACCGGAAAGCTATATTACTGGATTCCAGTGTTATCGTCATATTCACAACAAGCTCAACAACCTATTTTGACACGTTCTCACTTTTTCTTGGTTACGAATACATACCGGCGGCAACTGTCTTTTCCTTACACCACGAATGAATACAAGGTGTGCCTGCAGATATGCATGTGCGTGGATGTTCAAAAGGAAGGAAGAGATTTCAAACATTTATTGTTTCCAAACTACAAAACATAGAAACATAACGTCAACGTTCCTAGAAAGAGAAATGTTCAAAATTTTATGCAGTCAATGTGAGCACCATATGTTAGAGGACAAATATCAAAACGGTGGCTCATTTTCTGCCACACACGAAGCAGTTGGTTTCTCGTTATCGAGTACACACCTTCAACAATGTAATATCGCAGAGTTTCAAGATTGCCAGGCATAGGGGTGATAAAAACGTAGTCTTTGATGCAACCCTGCAGATAAAAGTCACAAGGTGTGAAGTCTGGAGACCTGGGAGGCTCCTCCTCCTCCAATCTAGCATCTTGGAATAGTGTCACTCATTTAACGTCTGACATGCTTAAAGAAATTCTCTTACTTCGTTCCTCACACACCCAGAAACATGTGCAATGTTAGCTTGTCTTTATCGAAGTCTGACCCAAAGAACAGCAGGATTCGATCAGCACCTATTTTACCGATAGAAAAATCTTCAAGTTTTGAAATAAGTTCAAGTACCTTTGAGTCAAATGTGCTATTTTGCGAACTCACGGCCACGTCAATTATTCCAAAAAAATATTTGTCTGTACATTCCTCTGTAGTTCGATAAGCATGAGAATCCCTACCTTAGTTGTAGCGTTTTGGTATCTTTCTTTTCCTTGACGAAACCGGTTCAGCAACGCTAAGCTCCTCCGCTTTTCCTAATGGTTGCATTCCACAACTCAATAAATATATCTCTTTGTTAAGCTAAACTTGCAGATAAAGTTTCCATCAATGGTTTGATTTCAGGTTATAACAATCATTTCTTCTGGAAAGAAGCGTGAAGTTGCTCAATCCTGCCAATAACTGAAATTAACGTTTTGAGAGAAATAAGAAATCTGATTTGACGCAGATTTGAAAAATATCCACTAGACATCCCACGGATCTTGCAATTACTTCCAGGGAACGTCACAATTATTTTCCAACATTTTTAGTCATTATACCGTGACACACCATCTCGTAGGAAAGAATGGTTGCAAAGTCAGTCTGTGAACGTTTTCCACAACACCATCTTCGTTTTCTTCTTGTAGCGACTGAAACACTGCTAGTCTCTTTGGCGAATGTCTTACAGGTGATATTAATTCACGAAGTATCACCAGAAAGTCTGGCACATAGCTAATGCCTTGCATCGCGTCTTGTACTACCAAAATCAAATTATGCGTCGAGCAATGAACAAATTTAGCTCTCGGCTCCAACTGAGTAATCCTACTTCGTAATCTTGGCAAATGTCCACAGACATAGCATTGACCATGACAGTATTTTTTTTTGAGCGATAAACGTGTCATCAATGTCCTAGAACTTGCAGAAGTTACGTCAAAGAAGCCCATAAAAACTCTCCAACTTCAAGATTTTTACCGAGATATCTGAAGCATGTGGATAGTTGCTCCTTGCTTACTTCCAAGTAAGTTCACAAAAAATTTCATTTTCATCCTGCTCAAAATAAAAAAAAAAATAGAGACGACTGTGTAAAACTTTTGGAACGCCCTTTGTACATGCATCCAACTGTCGTGCAAGCAATCGCGAACACTTTACAGTGTTAACGGGTTCCCCACAAGAACACCTGCCGGCAACGACACGAGTTACGGTGCTGAAAATGTCGAGAAGTAGCTTCACTTCCATAAAAGAAAACGACATTTTATTTCCGAACTGAGTACACTCTGTGCCGATGCAACTTCATCTTAGGCCAAAATCTGGGACAAAACACTCAGATTGTGGCATAAAATTCTAATGTACTGTTACGCTACACCACTTTTCACAATGTGTTTCTTCACAACACTTTAATTCTCATCTATTAATGTTCTCGACTGTAGACAGCCGCAGGAGAATTGCTTAAATAATGACTATGTACTTTACTGCTTGTTTACATACGGATAGCAGTAACCGTTTTCCGTCTACTAAATGGTGTTTACACTTACAGAATGTTACAACAACCACTTCATTCAAATTTGCCTTCTTGTAGGTTTCTCGCGTACGGATATACACTGAACAGCCAAAGAAACTGGCACACCTGCCTAATATCTTTAGGGCCCCCGGGAGCACGCAGAAGTGCCGCAACAGGACACTGCATAGACTCGAATAATGTCGGAAGCAGTGCTGGAGGGACGTGACACCATGAATCCTGCAGGGCTATCCATAAATTAGCAAGAGGACTAGCGGATGGAGATCTCTTCTGAACAGCAGATTGCAAGGCATCCCAGATATGCTCGATAATGTTCATGTCTGCGGAGTCTGGAGGCCAGGGGAAGTGTTTCAACCCAGAAGAGTGTTCCTGGAGGCACTCTGTAGCAATTTTGGACGCGTGGGGTGTCTCATTACCCTGATGAAATTGCCCAAGTCCGTCGGAATGCACAATGGACAAAAATGAAAGCAGGTGATCAGACACGATGCTTATGTACGTGTCACATGTCAAAGTCGTACTTCGACGTACCAGTGGTCTGATATCACTCCAACTGAACACGCCCCACACCATTACAGAGCCTCCACCAGCTTCAACAGTTACCTGCTGACATGCAGGGTCCATGGATTCATGAGGTTGTCTCCATACCCGTACACGTCCATCTGCTCGATGCAATTTGAACCGAGACTCGCCCGACCACGTAACATGTTTCCAGTCGACAATAGTCCAATGTCGGTGTTGAAGGGCCCAGGCGAGGAGTACAGCTTTGTGTCGTGCAGACATCAAAGGTACACGAGTGGACCCTCGGCTCCAAATGCCCATATCGTTGATGTTTCATTGAATGGTTCGTGCGCCGACACTTGTGCATAGCGCAGCATTGAAATCTGCAACAATTTGCGGAAGGGTTGCACTTCTGTCACGTTTAACAATTCTCTTCAGTCGTCGTTGGCCCCGTTCTTGCAGGATCTTTTGCCGGCCGCATGAATATCGGAGATTTGATGTTTCATCGGATTCCTGATGTTCTGGTACACTCGTGAAATGGTCGTACGGGAAAATCCCCACTTCCTCACTACCTCGGAGATGCTGTGTTCCATCGCTCGTGCACCGACTATAACACCACTCTTAAAGTCACTCACATCTTGATAACCTGCCATTGCAGCAGCAGTAACCAATCTAAAATGTGCGCCAAACACTTTTTGTCTTATAAGTTATGGGCGTTGGCGAGCGCTGCGCCGTATTCTCCCTGTTTACATATCTCTGTATGTGAATACGCATGCCTATACCAGTTTCTTTGGCGCCTCAGTGTATTACTGTAAAACCAGTATGGCGAGTGTAGCGTAACATTGCAGAGGAAACTTAAGTAAAAATGTGTCGCGTCTTTCAGCCCGTGAAATTCCCCAGGGAGATCGATAATGGCACTCACGGCACTCGCAGGGAACGATGGCAAAGAAGCACGGAGTCCCTCTCCGCACTGTAAAAATTTCCTGCTTTGTAAGTGCTGGAACTCAGTGCTCAACTTCCGTCGTGGCCGATCCACAAGACTCTCTCTCACGGGATGTGAAAATGCACGTGGGCGAGGAGCTGGTGGCGTCACAGCGTGGAATCCCACGTTCCACTGCACAGCGGAGCGTGGTATAAAGGATATGTCATGTCAGGCTTTTGTCTCGTGGACAGGAACGTGGCCAACGAGATGCGACATCTTTGTCTGTCACAAGCAGAACAGAGAAGCTCCCGTGTTGTTACGCGTTAAACTTCGTGTTTGGTGCGCTTCCTATCGTACGTAGTATGAATAAAATCTGTTTCAGTGCATCAGGAGATAAAGTATCTCTCGAAAACGCGTCGTTTTTTGCTACGATTTTTTATAATAAAATGGCATGAAATTACACTTCGGTAGGTAACTGCTCTCTGTAGTTGATTACTTAAGTGATAACTTGTGTGCCAAGAATGCGTAACGTTTCAGTACTATGGCACAATGACGTTGTATCAAAAGCGCGTCTTTCAGATGCAATTTGCTTACTAAATGACAATATTATTTGTGCATACGGTATTCGAGATTGTATGCAATACACTGGGATCTGATGTCGTGGCGCAGCTGTGGAAAAGTAGATAGTGTTGTAAACTTAAGGCTGTGAAGAAAAATTATCAGATTCGCGTTCAACTGCTTCAAAATATTTTTTTCTCACATTCTTTTTCTTAAAAGATTTTGGGTCTTTGTTATCATTTCGTAGAATTTTTATCCCGAAATAGCTGTTATTTATTATAAATGATATATTTGTTGCAATTCGTGTTGCAGAGGGCAACAACTGATATGTTTCTCCAGCAGCCAGACTACGTCTGAAAGTTACCACATGTTACACAATGGAAGCTTCTATAAAATACATAAACGTATCTCTCGGTTTATGGAATGGCTTATACGTGTATCTTGCCAGTAAATACTTTATTCAATGATGGTGAACAGGTTAAAAAAATCTCTTCCTCCATTCAAATGAAAATACGAAACGAATCATTATCTGTCAATAGTTAATGCCACATCGAGAGTAGGAATATTACGTATGCTCAGTCTGGTATCAGACGCTACACCCTAACTGTGTACAAATTAAAAACGAAAATCGGATGAAAATATTCAATTGAGTGAACTAATAATTTCTGATAATATTTAGCACAGATCATTGTACAACACTATGTAACATTATGTAATGTTTCTCTACCAGCAATTCGTTGTTCAAGCCATCAGTGGATCAAGAGTTTTCTTCACGGGTTTATCCGACCCTCTTCGACAAACGCTACAGGATCAACGCAGTCATTTTACGCTCGTCCATTTTCGTAAAGAACTTCTTTGGTTTACCAGCCAAATAAAGCCGACAACGGCCACTGGGGAGCGCTGAGAGCGCAAATCGTGTTGACCGGTTCGACCCGTGTGCCGACGGCGCCGTCTCTCTTGAGGTCGGATATCTCGTCCACGTCAATATTAGGTGCCTCGTCTCGTGTGAGGTCGGCTTTATAAGCAACGTGGACGACGCCGCACTGTAAGAAGACCAAACTATGCGAGATACCCTCTGAACCGGGCTAGATGATAAGTGGCCATTCTTGCATTTCCGAAACCAACTAGTCATGTGTTAGCTTACCTTTCTGTATGTCTTTTCACTCGCAAAAGTGCTTGCTTGTTTTCAGCACAAAGAGATCTCAAGGTAACTAAATGAATTAATTCTACTTCGAATTTAAATATGTTCATATATGTAATATGATCATCTAATATGATCCTCACGAGACAGTGAAACCGTGTTGTGCCTTTACAAACTGTACATGATACTCATTTTTTGGATGTTGCTAAATGATACATTTTGCATACATTTGAGACTTGTTCAAATGCTGTATATAATAGTTTATATTAAACACGCACAGGACCAGAATTCACATAAACATTAAGAATTGTAACTGGTAAAGGCTGACTAATTCCCTATACTTCAATGGAAACGTTATATTTTTTTTGAAGGGGGGGGGGGGGGGGGCGAGCTGAGAACTAGTCTGAGAAATTGAATGAGTCGTTTGCAGTTCAATTGTGCAGTCTTATTTCATATATTATGTACACTGTAAACTCATGTACATTGTGTGTCTTAAGGACAGTAATTGTAAGAATGAAGCGAAAAGGAAATATTAGTTATTGGATATAAAGACCGCCTGTCATGGTTTTCCTCATGTGTATCGATTCAGGAATTTAGGCGCTGTTGAATTCTTTCCTCTGAGATTGTGTACCAATACCGTATGGAATCAAAAATCTACTGTATAGATTACCGTAAGTGACGCTTCACAGCTCTCTTACTGTCCCGCCGACCACGAGGTGATGATTGGCAGTAAATAAGCTCAGAAAGAATGAGGATGGCGAATGAAAGTGGCAGACAGTTCTTTCAAAGGAACCATCACGGCCTTTGCCTGGTATGCTTTAAAGGACTGTTAAACAGAAATTGTATTTTATGGATTTAAATGATTATCCATTACATTCACAATTACTTCATTTTGTTCCGTATAAATGACATGTCGTCTGAGGGAACAATGAAAGGTAACAGTCTGCGATGATCAGCGCCATGAGGCTATGGAGAAGGATTTACGATACACCCCCCAATAGAATAACCATTCCGAAGCGCAGAACTGGCATTGAAGGCACAAAGAGTAAACGTTCCGGTATTTAGCGACACACAATTAGTGAAAATCTGGTGACACATCAGACAGCAGTTAAAAATCGTGTGATTATTTGTAGTAACATCAGTGACGATGTAAACAGGCAGGTTGGAAGGCCGAGCACTCTGCGCGCGTGTTTCTACAAAGTACCTCTATAGCAGTAATGGATTTCTATCGCACACCCTATGAATTAACTGTAGACTCATTAGCCTCCTAGTCATAAAAGGGGCTATTCGTACTTGTCATAGACAGCAAAAAGTCTCTTCACTTTCATTCAGCATTCAATGACGCAGTGACTGTTGGCCCAAACAGCAGTTCCAAGTGATAGGTAACTATTATGCTCAAATAGTGGAAGGCTGGTTAGAAACAAAGTTAATGAGGCAGCAAGGTCGTAGTTACAACACAACGTGAAGGGGGTGTATGTAATGTGCCTCCATATGAGAAGTAGGAGAAGTAGACTGCATATACAGAGCGAAGGATTACTGTCTTCCGCTAGATTCTATTATTGACAAAACGTGATGTATCTTACCACCTGCCAGCAGTGGATAATTGTGGATTTTATGATTCTGCATTCCTTATGCAAAGCTTTTTGTCGAACAGTGAGCAATTATTGAAGTAATTAGTATTGCTAATAATTTATAACGATTTAAATGTGGTCATAGTACAGTTCCAGTTAAAATGAGAACAAACGTAACAGAACAACAGAAACATGGATACCACACTTTACTATGCGAGAATAAAAAATACAGTCTTAGAATACCTCCCTTTCCTTTCAGTAGCTACAATTTTACGCTGTACAACAGTATTGATACGTACTTAAGCGCCAAAGAAACTGGTATACGCATGCCTAATCAAATAGACAGATATGCGAGCAGACACATTACGGCGCTACAGTCTGCAACGCCTACAGAAGGCCACAAGTTTTTGGTGCAGATGTTAGATCGATTACTGCTGCTAAAATTCCATGTCATCAAGATTGAAGTGAGTTTGAATGTGGTGTTCTAATCGGCGCACAAGCTATGGGACACTGCATCACCGAGGCAGCGATGAAGCGGTGATTTACCCGTACGACCACTTCACGAGTGTACCGTGAATATCAGGACTCCGGTAAAACATCAAATCTCCGACATCGATGCGGCCTGAAAACGGTCCTGCTAGAACTGGGCCAACCACGAATGGAGAGAATCTTTCAACGTGACAGATGTGCAGCCCTTCCGCAAATTGCTGCAGATTTCAGTGCTGGGTCATCAACAAGTGTCAGCGTGCGAACTATTCGACGAAACATTATCTAGATGGACCTTCTGAGCCGAAGGCCTACTCTTGTACCCTTGATGATTGCAAGACAAAAAACTTTACGCCTCGCCTGGGCCCGTCAACACTGACATTGGACGGTTGGTGACTGGAAACATGTTGCCTGGTCGCACGAGTCTCGTTTCAAATTGTATCGAGCGAATGGAGGTGTAAGGGTATGGAGGCAACCTCATGTATCCATGGACCCTACTTGTCGGAAGGGGCATGTTCAAGCTGGTGTAGGCTCTATAATGGTGAGGGGCGTGTGCAGTTTGAGTGATATGGGCCCCCTGATAGTCTACATAGGACTATGACAGGTGACACATACGTAATCATCCTGTGTGGTCACCTGCATCCACTCATGTCCACTGTGCAGCCCGACGAACTTGAGAAATTACAGCTGGACAATGAGGCACCCAGCACGTCCAGAATTCCTACAAACTGGCTCCAGGAACAATCTCCTGTATTTAAACATTTCGCTGGCCACCGTACCACCCCGAGATATCAACATCTGGGATTCCTTGCAAACTTGCTGTTCAGAAGGGATGTCCACCCACTCGTACTCTTACCGATTTATGGACAGCCCTTCAGGATTCATGGTGTCAGTTCCCTACATTAGCCGAGTCCATGTCATGGCGTGTTGTGGCACTACTGCGTGCTCGAGAGGACACTACTCGATATTAGGCAGGTGTACTACTTTCGTTGGCTCTTCACTGTAACAGTAAGTAAATACATAAGCTAAATATACACATTACCGATGCCTATATTTATGTAATACATGGTTGGGATACTCGACTGTCCATATTAATTACACACATCAAAAAAGTTTTGCCTCATCCTTGTTCCCAGAACAGATGATAGTCGTTCAGTATGGACACTGTATCACAGGCACAGTCCGTTTTCGTGTCCAGGGATGTCACTAAACCCAAAAAAAGATGTAAACAACCATGCATGAGCAGCGCCTATTAGACGGAGGGGGCCGACAGATGATCAGTTCCAATGATTCCAATAAGAGGGATGTACACGGCTCGTGTTGTTTGTAGTTGAACCGTAACTAGACGATCAATACCGCCGTGCGACCGCGTCCGCATTGTTACTTAGTGCCAGGAAGGGCTCTTTACAAGGGAAGAGTCCTGGCATCACGGAGTGAACAAAAGGGATGTTGTTCGGACATGGAGATACAGAGAGACAGGAGCAGTCGATGATACGCTTCGATCAGGCCGCCCAAGGGCTGCTATTGCAGTGGATGACCGCTACCTACGTATTAAGGAGCGCCACCATGTTGAATAATGCTTTTCGTGAAGCCACAGGACGTGGTGTTACGACTCAAACTGTGTGCAATAGAGTGCATGATGCGCAACTTTACAGCCGACGTCCATGGCGAGGTCCATCTTTGCACCCACGACACTATGCAGCGCGCTACAAATGAGCCCAACAACGTGCCGAATGGACCGCTCAGGATTGACATCATGTTCTCTTCACCGATGAGTGTCGCATATGCCTTCAACGAGACAATCGTCGGAGACGTGTTTGGAGGCAACCTGATTAGGCTGAACACCTTAGACACAATGTCCGGCGAGTGCATCAAGGTCGAGGTTCCCTGATGCTTTGGGGTGGCATTATGTGGGGCTGACGTACGCCGACGGTGGCCATGGAAGGCGCCGTAACGACTGTACGATACGTAAATGACATCCTCCGACCGATAGTGCCACCTTATCACCAGCATATTGGCTAGGCATTCAATTTCATGGACGACAATTCGTGCCCCATCGCGCACATCTTGTGAATGACCTCCATCAGGATAGTGTCATCACTTGACTAGAGTGGCCAGCATGTCCTCCAGACATGAAACCAATCGAACATGATAGAACATGCTTGGAATAGATTGAAAAGGGCTTTTTGTGGACAACATGACCCACCAAGCACGCAGAGGGATCTACGCCCAATCGTTGTTGACGAGTGGGACAATCTGGACCAACAGTACCTTGATAAATTTGTGGATAGTGTGACACATCGAAAACAGGCTTGCATCAGTGCTATTGGATATTAGAGATTCCGGTATGTTCAGCAATCTCGACCACTGCAGCTGAAGGTCTCGCAGTATGGTGATACAACATGTAATGCGTAGTTTTCACAAGCAAAGAAAAGGGCGGAAATGATGTTTATGTGGATCTCTTTTCCAATTTTCTGTATAGGTTTCGGAACTCTCTGAATCGAAGTGATGCTAAACTTTTTTTATGTGTGAATATAATCCCATGTCGTCCCCATGAGGCCTCATTCCGGAAAATAATGGTAAAGATTATCGTATTAAATTTGCGCTACTCGGGTATCTCAGTTCCAGTGCTCTAGAAACGTTAACATGAACATTTAACCTCGTGGTAATACTGCGAATAGTCCCTTTCTAAGAAATCTATTACATAAGTTTAGCGGCTCCCTGTGAAACTGTTAGTAACATGGAATAGATTGTAGTCAGTATTTGTTGTTGTTGACGTCTTCGAGGGATCTGATACGATACCATAGCTAATGGCAATATCTCTATTCAAGGTGAACTATTATTGTTCCCAGTTAACTTATGGCGACGCTTAGTTGTGGACGTGAATTAAAATTAGGTGAGCTTCTATAAATCTTCAGTTATTTACTTACATATGCATCCTCAATGACGAAGTCATCAAGGAGAGCTCACGGGATCATTTTCTAAGGAAGTACATAGACATACGTTTTTTAAGGGAAATCTACGTGTTGGAGAAATTTGCTAAACCAGTGTACAAGAGTGGGATTACATACTTTATCTTTGTAGTTACGATTCACGTGTCTTACCTATTGGTGTACGATACCGAGCATGTAATATTTAATTCCCCCCTTGCATGGTGCAGAAATAACTTCTACCAAAAATTTTAATTGCCTCCTGTAAGACTTGCGTTGGTTGACAGCTGGGGCCTGGGGATATTTAGTAGCAAACTGAAGTTCGTACAAACGTCTGATGAAACCTAGTCGTCGGCAGCTTTAAAGTAGAGAAGATTGTTGATATTTTATGAATACCTGGTCTTAGCCATTTTGATAGAAACTTCAGAGGCATTATCTTTTTTTCATTGTAAGAAGTTAATTCCATTATGCGCTGCTGTAGGCAACACGTTTCACGGAGAGGAGGGAGCTCAGAGCAGAACGTCTAGGTTCGGAGAATTTCTATCAAACTTTGCACGCGGATCACTAATTAGCGTCTTAATCCTAGTGTTCCATCAGCGCTACAAACAGCCCGAAGCGAGAGAGGATAAAGAGGGTCGAGCTCACAAAATCCTCGGTATCTAAATGTATAGATTCACGTTGAATAGACGGTTAACTGTGTAACTAGACAATGTAGTGTTATTTGATTTTTATTCCGCAGCTGAATGCGAATGTAATATATATTCGCACATCAGGTAAATTTATACAACATGTGAGCAACATATGAGTTGAAAAACTAACTATAAAGCTTAAAATTTAGTTCTTACTTCAATTCTGTGGGATTATAAGTATTAAGTTCCAATAATTTATTACTTTATTTCGACTTACATGGCACTACTTTCGTTATAATCTTGAGGAAGCGTCTTTGTAGAGAGAAATTATTCGTTTTCGTTATTGTAAGAGATATATACCACTAGTAGTAGGAAAAGCGGAACTAACCGCAGACAGAGACGCAGAATAAGAGGACGTAAGAGTACACTACCTACCATTTGAAAAGAAGGAAGAGAGGGAAACAAATCTTTACAAGCTACTTCAAATCTCGTCCGTAGTCTCGGAACATAGCTCCTCCGCGGGTGACCATGCGTTATACCATACACGTTGTCAGGAGGTAATTACTGGAGTCCACGTATGCCGAAAGAAGGTCGTTTACCCTTTCCAACAAAAATCGCCTTCCTCGTTGAAGAAAGTGGGTATGATTTACGGACGCCAACATCTTGCATAGATTGGTTTTAAATGAGATCATTGGCAATTAGTCGCAAACTGAACTTCGGGAGTCAATATGCGTCATCAGATATTAATTGCGTCACAATTTGCAGTCAGTTGCGTACGATGCTTCAGGATATGTTGGATCAATGCTGAATTAGTAACTGAGGTACACATATGCTAAGCGTAACTTGCTTCTTCACAACCGTTGCTACCACTTCGCCAGTTGTAGTCTTTATTATTTGTTAAAACAACTGTCGGTACTAAAACAAGTCAAATGCTCATTGCAGAACATTGAGCCTCTTTATATGAAATTCGAAAAAAAGTTGACTTAAGATGTTACTCTGCAAAATATTGAATGATTCTAATGATCACTGCTTAGGAAAAGAAACCAGTCAACATGTTTTCTAAATAATGCAGTCCAGATAGAATTTGTGACAGTATTGAAAGCTTTTCAACTGCTAGGTAGTGATCATCGAAACCATTGAACGAGTTAATGAGTAACGCCTCGTATAACACATACATAACACCTAAATGAACATAAGCAATACTTACTAAGAGAGGGTATTAAACTGCCAATGAATGACTATCTACAGAAGTGCTACGCTCCGAGAATAGAAGTACCGTGCAGAGGTGTTTATAATGATCAGCTGCTCGTATCGTTCCAATACACTGTGTAAATCGATTACAGGTTAAGGTCAGAGGTTGGATTCAATGAAGCTTGTTTGCTAGGCCTGTGTCCGTGGCGCGGTTCATGTTTCGAGCAGGTATTCGCCTGGATAACGGCATATGAAGACTCGACCGTCGATATCGTGAAACAAGAAACGTGAGTTATTCAACCAGGAGACACGTTGACTATGAGCCACGCTTATATCTCCTTGATCCCCTGCCCACTGCATCATATTTCACGATGTCGTTGAGTGAATATGGCAATGGAGTGTGTTCTCCAAAAAACTTGTATTTGCACCAGTATTGTAATCTGTCGAGAGATCGCCGCCTGTACGGTGAGCAACAACAGTCCGATCTACTAACACCAACGGCTATTACTCTAAAAATCTGTGTAGCTAGGCCCTATTAAGAAATTACATTGTCAAATTCCTTGTCGTGAAGCACAACACCTCCAACTCTATCTGCCTATGATAACGAAAGAAAAAGCTCTCAGCTTGCTGTCTGTTACGCTACAATAGTAAGAGTTCAGTGAACCGTCACAAACAATTAGTGCATCAACGCACAATGAGTCGAAATAGGACCCCTCTTGTCTAAAATTGTCTTGAAATGTCAAGGCCCTATAATCAGCGTCAGTTTACAACAAAATACTCCCACACATTGTGAAACTACAAATCTAATCAATTTACGTTCCCCATAGAAATTAATAACAGGATACTGATTATTGAATTAATTCTGGTACAAGACAATGCAAAGCTTAACATTCACAGAGTTATTTGAATTTAAGGTGACACTTCAAATGAAGTTTAACAAAAGCACTTCTGAACCAAATCTGAAGAATGAAGTAGCTATAAACTGGTATTTATACTTTGTCATGTACCTGAATTTATGTCAGCCCTTAAATCGTTTTCTTAACAAAATTATATATACTATTTCCTTTCATTACACTCGAAAGTATATAATGCATTTTGAACATCTCAATATTATAAGGTTGTTACTTCCTTTAATTTTAAATAGCTCCTGATGCGTTCCTGAACGCATTCCTTTCGTAAAGCTACTCGATCTGCATTGCCTTGACGACTTAGAACGCAACAAAATGAACTCTGCTACTAAGCTACAGATTTAACACTGTCAGACGGGTTGCCCAGGTTACCGAATAGTAGGTGTTAAGCTCCACAAATTCAATTACGTATTATTGTTGTTTACATTTTATGGTCTCCATTGGACCACTCTAGCCCACTTTATACAAAGAATTTTCCATCTTTCTGTCAGCCCAGTACTTCTTCATTCTCTCGGATCTTGCTATTGTCTGTGTTGACTCTCGTTTGCCGTCTGGTTTGTCTGTCTGTGAGTTTCCTGGTTTTGTCAGTTTTGTTTCTTAGCTCTTCCAATGTAATCTGTAGCTCATCCATATCTTCTTTGGTTTCTATAACCCACTTAATGTTGTACTTACTGTTCCTCAATTTTTCTATTGTTCTCCTGATGATCCTGTTCTCTCGTGTCTAAATAGATGTCCGAAAAATGAAATGCGTTTCTTCCTGACTGTACTGATTACCGGTTCTATTTCCTTGTAGACTGTTTGATTTGTAGATACTCTCCAGTGTCCATCTTTCTGGTACGATTTGTTGATACACGTTCTGATGACTCTTCTCTCTATTTTGAGTAATTTGTCTATTTGTGCAGTGTTAGTTGTTTTGAAGATGGTTTCACTTGCGTATGTTATTTCTGGGTGAGTGACTGTTTTGGAGTGTTTTAATTTTGTTGCTATTGATAGACCGTTTTTGTTGTAGGTGTTCTTGGTGATATATTGTGCTCTAGTCAATTTATTTATTCTGTTATGTTAATGTTGTACGATTCCCTCATGATGTATCCTAAAGCATAGTTGAACAGCAGGGCTGTTTTTATGATAAATGGCTCAGAGAGTTCACCCCTGAACTTTACTTTTTATACAGTCTTGGTTAAGGTGAGTTCTATCAGTTTGATTAGTTTTGTATGGAGCCCGAAATTTCTTTCTTAAGATGTTTTACATTGAAGGTCTATGTATAAAGTCATATGCTTTTCATTGAGGTTATAGGTTATGATTTCTCCCAGATATTTAAATTTATCTACAATTTTGATTTCTAGGTTTCCTATGGCAATTTTGTTTATGAGTGTGGGTCAGTTTATATTATGGCTGTTTTTTTTCTAAGTGTATTCCAAGACCAATTTTCTTTGCTATATTCTGCAGTGACATGTTGTTTGCTTTCCTGAGTACTGTTGGACAAGAGAACAAGATCATCAGCAAATCCTGGACAATTTAAACTTCTTTTGTCGTTTCCAATTTGGATGTTCTTTGAGTTAATGTTGTACGATTCCCTCATTATGTATCCTAAAGCATAGTTGAACAGCAGGGGTGTTTTTATGATAAATGGCTCAGAGAGTTCACCCATGAACTTTACTTTTGATACAGTCTTGGTTAAGGTGAGTTCTATCAGTTTGATTAGTTTTGTATGGAGCCCGAAATTTCTTTCTTAAGATTTTTTACATTGAAGGTCTATGTATAAAGTCATATGCTTTTTTAAAGTCCACAAAGGTTATTACAAGAGGTTTATTTCGTTTCTTGTAATACTCTACGGCTAATTTCAATGGGATGATCTGCCCAGCCTCTCCAAGGTCTGAAGACTCCTTGGTATTGACCTAATTCTTCCTCTAGTTGCTCTTTGATATTCTTGTATAGGATTCTGGAGAAAATATTGTATGTGGAGTCTAAGAGAGAGGTACCTCTGTAATTATTTCAGTTGCTTTTACCTCAATTTTTGTGGAGTGGGTGGATTAGGGGTGTGGTCCAATGCTCGGGAAACTTTTCTGTTATCCATATATTTGTTTGGGCTATGTGTAAGGATGAGCCGGCCGGTGTGGCCGTGCGGTTAAAGGCGCTTCAGTCTGGAACCGCGTGACCGCTACGGTCGCAGGTTCGAATCCTGCCTTGGGCATGGATGTGTGTGATGTCCTTAGGTTGGTTAGGTTTAATTAGTTCTACGTTCTAGGCGACTGATGACCTCAGAAGTTAAGTCGCATAGTGCTCAGAGCCATTTGAACCATTTTTTTTGGTGTAAGGATGTTCGAACTGTATCACTGAAATATTTCCACATTTCTGTTAAAACTTGATCGTCTCCAGATACCTCATAATTTTTCATCTCTCTGGGTCCTGTTTCCACCCTTGGATTGTTGGAGGATATATGAGATCAGATGGAGTCTTGATGGGTTTCCCTCCATTAATTACTCAAAGTGTCTGGGGTTCTTCACAATTCAAAAGTTTACTAAATGCTTTTGCCATGATTTCGGTATTTTCTTTGTCATTATGTGCCATTTTTCCATCTTCCCTTTTCAGCATTAACGTTTGAGGGGCAAATTTTTGTAATTGTCTTCCAAATATTTTCTAAAAGTCCTTGAAATTGGTTTTACGGTAATTTTCTGCTATTGAATCGGTTAGATCTATCTGTGACTCCCTCTAGGTTTGCCTGATAATTTGTGTGAACTTTTTCCTGATATTTCTTAGCTTGGTTACATTTTCTTCAGTTTTCTGTGTTTGATATTTTATCCATGCATGAGATCTTTCTTCATGAATTTTGTCACATTCTGAGTTCCACCAGACATGTCATTTACATGGGTTCAGTGGGGATACACTTTCTGCTGCTTGCCTGAGAATTTGAAGCAGTTCTTCTAAATTATCCGTCAGTTTTATATTTTGTGTGACGTCTCTATATTTCTCATTTCTAATTAATTGGTGGGGATCGAAATTCCTCTTTCGTTTATTGCATTTTCTTTATTTTAGTGCTGTGAACTTAATTTTGATTTTGAAAATGTAATGATCTGAACCTGTATCTACCCCCCTTAATACTTCAACATTGTAGATATCTCTATGGAAGAACTTGTCCATAAATACATAGGCCAGCTGCCATTCTCCTTTCCTCCAATCTGGATGTTTCCACGTATTAGTTTTGTTTGGCCTTCTTTTGATTTATGTGGACTTTGAGTTCAGTTTGTGTTCCCTACAGGGTTCAACAAGTCTTTGACCATTCTTATTTGTTTGTTTGCGTGGAGCCCATTTCCCAATGATATCCTGGGATTGGTTTTCTCTTCCTAGTTGGGCACTGAAGTCCCCTAACATGATCTTGACGTTGTTAATATTTACTTGGTATATTATTTGGCCAAGGAGATCCCAAGACTTTTCAACTACTTTCCTAGTCGTTGTTGGAAAATTCTTTTCATTAGTAGGGGCATTGGCATTAATGATGATATCAGTTTTGTTGGATGCTTTTAAACTCATAGTGGTAGTTCTAGCGGAGATGGTTTGAAAATCGATAATTGAATCTATTATTTTCACATTGAATATAAACCCGTTTGGGGAGATTCTATCATAACCCTTATTCCAGGTTTCCCATTGTAAATTCTATAGCCTTGTGATTCGAATGGTTCTTCTGTAGTATTTATCATTTCCTAGAGACCTGCTACTAAAATTTTCTGTTTATCTAATTCATCCGTCAAACTCTTTTGTTTTCCCGCTTTACGTAGAGAATTAATGTTATGATTTGCAATGTAGTTGATCTGATCTTGTTTGATCCTGTTCTTACGAGCTGACATAAGAATGGGCGATTGCCAATGCTCTGACTCATTGACGCCTTCTCGGTGGCTACCCACCGAATCCGATGTAGCCTTCTGGCGTATTCTTGGACAGGACGGTGGAAATTTTTCCTAAAAGGTAGTTAACCTTGGGTGGAGCAAGCTCTGATTTACTCTGCGATTAACAAATAGTGAGCGACGTTTGTTAATCGCAGAGGCACAACTGTAGATGTTCAGAGTTTTGGGCTGACATTTCCTCCTAACTCACTAAAGTATTGTTTTCCTGCTAATACTCGGGTGGTTATGTATACTACATAGAAGAGGGACTCATTAACTAGTACATCAAAATCCTGGCCCAAGTGAATCTAGAATTTAATCCATTTATATTCAGTCTTCATTGGTCAATCAATTCAGCACATAAAAGAATGAACCTCTTAAGGCCGAGTATTGAGATATACCAGGACTATTTAACTTGAGAAAGTTATGAAAAGGTAGCCAAGGATCAAGGGTAATCGATATCCTAGAAACACAGATGCAGTAGGCATTCATTGATTGTAAGATCTTACCAAAGAATTAACTGAAAATAACATGCTCCTATCCCCATTCGCTTAGTTTTGCATAAGCCTTCCTAAATTTAAATAAGTGTCAGAAACTGGGAACAACCCAACGTCGCTCAGTATTTTCACCATAAGAGTTGTGTCGAAATGTAGACATTGGATGATCCTGGTGGCAGTAGCTGGAAAACGTCTGACAACGCTCCTGTCATCTTAGAAAGTTGTAACTCTGCTTGCTGCTGCCTAAGAGTCTTCCCCTTTCCCAAGAGAAAAGTCTCCTCAAAATCAGGAATCGAAATGTACCACTATAAACCTGAAAAAGAAGAAATAAAACCGCATCTCCTATCCCATATCGACACCGAGTCCCACCAGCAACAAAAAATGTCTTTCACCAGCAAAAAACGTTTCGCACGGCACTGACAAATGGTGTAAATGTAAAGTTGCTCTTATTCTCTCACCAAATCTCTAATCAGCCAGACTGCCGCCTGCGTTACCTTGTTTAGAGAACATTCGGGACAGCAAACCGACGCCATGGATTCTCTTCTTTAGCCCTGCAGCCCGCTGTTTTCCCATGTTAAACTTTCAGTCAGACGGTTCAAAACCTTTGATTTTCAAATGTAGTTTTAAGAGTTCCCAATAAACTTCATTTTGGTACGCTGGTGGAAGAACCAATCATCCCAACAGGGCTCTGTGGGAAATTGATGCATTATGCTTTCAACTGGCTACCAAAATCCACAGAAAACAAAACATTTTGGTACGCTGGTGGAAGAACCAATCATCCCAACAGGGCTCTGTGGGAAATTGATGCATTATGCTTTCAACTGGCTACCAAAATCCACAGAAAACAAATTTGAATACGTTGCCTTTGTTTGCGTTTAGCAGGGAGATAACAATGTGTTTCCATGGTTGTTTTGTCCAACCTACCTTTCAAGAAGTCACAGGGCAGTGCAGAATGCCAACTGCAGTGTGTTTAACGCACTTGTGCCTAGTTGTAAACGTGATCACTTATTAGCAACAGCATGTCCCCATGATTTATCTGCTCACATATTAGTTGTGCTTGATTCTTGTGCGCTGTATTCCTACATCACATAAAAGAGTTTGCATCGGCTCCGGGAAGGGTGCCAAATAGATCAATAGGGGCTGACAACTTACGAGACTTGAGAGGTGGTCCATAACTGTCACCTCTCCACAAGTAAAGGGGGAGTCACAAGTCAGCTTGTGTGCTTTCGGAGTATTACCATGAGAATCTCGTCACATCGTCCCCACTGTGGCCAGCTGCTACCTTACAAGACACCATCTCACAAACAACATCCAACAGCACACATCCACACATTCCCAGTCAGAATATGTATGACTATTAGATGGAAAACTATGACTTAACTTTTATGATCACTGACAAACATCAAATTAAATCGATCAGCCAAAACATAGCTCCAATAATGAATAAGCATATGGCAACTGATATCTGGCTGGCTGTAGATGGACTGAATCTCCATTAATGAAGATCTTAATCGGTAAAGTTACATCAGGAGATTCTGGTAGGATAGCAACAATCAAATTTTCTTGGTCACTTTCATTCATTTATCTCCTTGGGAAGGCAGGTACACCCTACTACAAGGATTGCCAACATATGAGAAAAAATTACTTTGGCCATTTTTAAACATAAGACTATTATCACTCATTGCTATGGGAACTACAAAACTCATTCACACATTGCTAATATGCACATTGAAGTCTTTTATTTCATGCATAATTTCACAATTTAAGAATATGAATAAATAAATTATTTTTGAGAATATAACTACAGCTTCCGAATTCCATTCATTTGATATATCAAAAGGTTTTTATGTGGATGTTAATTTTAATATTCATTTGTGCACTAATGTCTTCACAGTGTTTCTTTATAATCCTCACTCACTCACGGATTTGTTCTATGGATTGTTCCCTGTATATTATGTAACATGGTGAATTCTTCTCAGGTCATCAGCCGAGTGGTGGCGTCGTCTTGTCGCAACGTTTCGATGAGATGAGAAGATTATGGGTACGAAACTCATCGACGCCACCACTCGCTCATCTCTCGAGAAGAATTCATCAGTGGAATACGCCGAGGAAGACAGAAATCGCACGTATTATCTCACATTCAACACGTCAATAATTAATCGTAAAACACAATCATCCTCAACTGATTCAATTTCTTAGCGTTTATTGATGCAAACAGGTATTTGCAAATTACTTTTTTGCCTAAATCATTCCTCCTCGGCGCTATATATATATAGATATATTACTAAAATTAAACAATACATCAACATATGTATAATTGCAAATATTTAATGAAAATAGTTGGTAATAAGAAATGACAGCCAATGAATGATGAGACCACTCATGACAAATAACTATTGGATGTCAACCTTCATCACTGAAATTATAAAAGCATTCAATAATACACAAAAATTCCATAAAACTCATCCATAATTAAAGAAATTTTTCGTTTTACTTGTAAAATTAACAAAAGTATTATCAAATAAAACGGTTTAGGTGGCACAAGGCGGCTCAGATTAACAATCAGATATTCAAGTACATTGTTCACATAAAAAATTACAATGTATAATAAAATAATGAGGTCGTGTTTCTGAAAGAGTGCAGGCTAAACCTGTGTAACACAAGATGGTTCAATAATGCAAATACATACAGAATAATTTTTAAAAGGAATTTAGTGTTTTGTTTTTCATGGACAGAACCACTATGAAGTACATAAAAGTAAAAATAGGTAATTACATAAAAGTGTTATCAGGACAAATTTGTTCTTGGACTAATTAGACTAGTGTCAAGATGGAGACAAGAAAAAACCCCTCTTCTACCAATATATTACGTTACTGTTTTTTTGCACTATTCCTCAACAAGTGCCGGCCGGAATGGCCGCGCGGTTAAAGGCGCTTCAGTCTGGAACCGCACGACCGCTACGGTCGCAGGTTCGAATCCTGCCTCGGGCATGGATGTGTGTGATGTCCTTAGGTTAGTTAGGTTTAAGTAGTTCTAAGTTCTAGGGGACTTATGACCACAGCAGTTGAGTCCCATAGTGCTCAGAGCCATTTTGAACCTCAACAAGCGAGGGAAAGCTCACCGTCTACACAGTCTGTAGTAGGCCTACACGGATCACTGAAATATAGGGATAACGTTATCGACGGTACTGATATCGTGAGATGCTAATTTGCTCGCAGAGAGAGGGAGAGAAAAGAAACAAAAAGAAAAAAATCTGTTCAGAGAGTAGCACTATGATACATAGTTTTGCTGCCTCATTTGTACTATGGAGATTGATTTTCAATACCGTATCTTCATGTGAGACAGCAGCAGGGTTGCTAATAATGAGAAAAAGCGTAGTACCGAAATTTCTGAAACAGTACTGCTGGACATGGCAGAGTGGTCAACAGAGAAAGGGAATGCATTCTGGCGGCCACTGATGTTGCAATGTCTAACTTGCCAACTTGTACCGAGATGCATTAAGTTTCTCTTATCTGTTGTTGCGGGAAGTAAATGCAAGTCAGGTTCCATGGCGTAGTATGTCTCAGCGCATATAATTAACAGCTGCTCGGCTGCATAATGCCAGTGATACCTTCCATTTGTCTTCCCAATACGCGGTGTAGCTGAAGTATTCACTCTCAGAAGTGAGGCGCTTGACTGTCTTCCTCTAAGGACGTCTTCTCAAGCAGACCTATACCACCTCAGTTGGGCTGCTTGGCAAAGGGAAAGAGAGGTAGGCTACATGCCCAGCGTTCCTTTCTCACTCTTTTCTACTTGGCTCACCTCCCCTGGAAAGGTGTCTCGTGATGAGGTGGATCCACCACTTTTCACAACAATAATAATCTCTACAGTACTGGAATACCATCATCACTTTCTTTTCTTAGGTTTAGGTACACATTATTTTGTAACATAAGAAAACTCTTAATACTAACTTCATCTTTATATCAAATTTTTTTCAGTTACACTGCTTTCACAGAAATTTGTAATACTTTTCTTTACTAATTTTATTGTAATGCTTTATTTACTTGGGTCTGCTTAGGAGTTGGTCTGCTATTACTGATGATATTTGCAAGAAATGTCCTTTCATTTGTAAGACATCAATATCTCTATTTTTATAATTTCCAACAAGAGCAATTGTCCTTACATGAAAAATACTATATGCAAAAGGGAACTTAACTCAGTTAGCAAATACTATTAGATCAATTGCTTAATTGCTTAGTAAAATGATTAGTCTGACATGCATCATTCGTTTCCCTAATTCATGCATATAGTCAGTATTTACATGATCTTCACCGCAAGAATCTTATATCTAACATTACTAACACTAGCTATCTCTATTGTTTCAAGACAATACATTATCTTCCTCCATACTGTGGGTGGTCAGTACGTCTTTGCCCTCTCACTTGCGTTATATAATCCTCATTTAATTAAAAATGTGATCTCAATAAAAAGTTTCTCCTAACTCAGCATTCCATTCGCTATGAAAAAAGTATTAAATCGAGCAAAAGTTTTTCTATTTGTTCTCCCACTGTCTCATCCATGCTCTTACTCAAGAAAAAATTTTATGTTGTTAATGTTATGTACGCCTTAGGAATTCTTCAAGTTTATGAATTCGATTGCAACAGCGTTTGCGTATGCAAACCATTGTGTTCCAAGTTGTCAGTTGTAAACTGTGGAGAATTTTTGACAAAGCGTTTTCTGTTTATTCGAGGCTGTGTGAGATTTCACTAAGAACTTTTGAGCAACAAGATACTGACGAACTTCTGCTTTGTTGTAGACATGCCAATATCTTTTACATGACGCTTATTTGATGTTTGCACGGCCATATTTACAAATTCTCCATGCCGTAGACTCGGCCACAGGGGAAAATCCACAAATTCCTTAAAACGATCCCGTAACTAGCTCTGGTGCAGCCAAACGATATGTCCTCGGGGCACAGTGGCCACATCACATTCTGCGGAGCCTCTAACCTATACCGCTTGTTGCCCCAAAAACCAGATGTTTGTTTACGCGTCATTTTACTGAAATGTCGTCTAAGAATAATCGCGCAATATACTCCTTTCTTTTCTTTGGACTGCCAGCCGCGGTGGTCTCGCGGTTCTAGGCGCGCAATCCGGAACCGTGCGACTGCTACGGTCGCAGGTTCGAATCCTGCCTCGGGCATGGATGTGCGTGATGTCCTTAGGTTAGTTAGGTTTAAGTAGTTCTAAGTTCTAGGGGCTGATAACCACAGCAGTTGAGTCCCATAGTGCTCAGAGCCATTTTTTTTTTCTTTGAACTCTCCTCGCTTCATTGAATGGTGAAACCTTCACAGAGAACAGATTTCGTGTCACCAAACATATTCGGAATTGGGGGCAGAACATTTCTCAATGGAGTGTCAAAAAATGGTTCAAATGGCTCTGAGCACTATGGGACTCAACTGCTGAGGTCATTAGTCCCCTAGAACTTAGAACTAGTTAAACCTAAGGACTTCACAAACATCCATGCCCGAGGCAGGATTCGAACCTGCGACCGTAGCGGTCTTGCGGTTCCAGACTGCAGCGCCTTTAACCGCACGGCCACTTCGGCCGGCAATGGAGTGTCAAACACTGCAGTGAATTCATTGCATGGAATTTCGCAAGCTTCACGCAGTAAGTTTGTCACCGACTTTGCAACTGCTTTATATGTCCTGTATTAATTCTGTCTTGCTCTAAGGCTCGGTTTTCAGCTGTATGCGTACTTTCCCTTCTTGCTTTCGTTTGCTCCACAGTCAGATCAGTACAGAAGGCATGCTCCACATTTGTTTTTAATTATCTGTCATTGTATACAACTCCAACTCTGTTTCTATATGCAATATTTGTTCAGCAGATTCAACTAAGGTCGTTCCTTGATCAGCGGTAACAACAGTCAACTCACATACGTTACCAGGTAATGTACAATCTGACATATATTCACTATCAATAGTCAGCTGGACTGTAGCAACGACAAGTCAAGTTCCATTCCAGTCGTCTACATGTGAACATACTCAGCACTACCGTCCTTAGAGACCACTCTACCGTGTGCTATCTCCTTCAGTGTTGTACTCTTCACATTCTCGTTTCTCACTGTACAGGGTGGCAACGATTTCTCCACTGGCAACAAAATGACCGCTGTGACCATTCCCTTCCAGTGGCTTGTTGCTTGGGACCGTTTCTTTGCTCTCTAGTCTTCCTTTATAATGTTTCCTTGCCTCAGCTCCCTCTTTTCGACGTTCCATGTCGAGAATCTGTTGTTTCAGCATCGGAGTCTGCGTCGTATGTGTTCTCATTTCAAATAAACTCGGCTCTGGTTTATTCAATAGTGTTCGAGTTCTCGTTTCGTCTCTTCATGCATCTTTTTTATAGCCTCGAGTAATGAGATTTTATTCTTCTTTCGAACAGGTTTTGCTGGTTATGTGCCGGCCAGCTTTAAATGAACATCAGCAAGGGCGGCAGATCTGGTTTCTTGTGACGTACGGCAGTTACTTCAAACCTAGTTTCTTCGCTGATTATTTTACTCTGTCGTATTCTGTCTTTCCAGCACTTTCATCTACACAAATCCGTAATGTTTACTTTAGTACCTGATAACAACAATATCAATTGCTCCCAGATGCCAACCAATGTCAGTCTTCATGCCATGTCCCATACTATAGTCCGAGAGACTTAACCTGTACATTTTATGTACCTGCCACGTACCCTCTGCTTTTCATAACAGTTTCTCTCTTCAGTTTGTTAATTGCTTCTGTTTTTTCCCAAGTCTGGTCACCAACTCGATAAGTATTTATAACGATTCCATATCCAATAATACTTGAAACTCAGAACTATTCTATAGTAACCGCTTTTCCACATCGCACCATTCAACATGATGCACGTGGGTAACATCCGTTGCAGATTTAACAAAATGATTAATGATTAAAAAAGAATAAGATAACCCGCTGTGAAACTATTGGAATACCTAAACCAGGAAACATAGCGCCCTGTTTGCCTAACAACTCAAACGCAACACACCAGGACTCACATAAAACACATACGTAAATAACACTATATTTGTCACAGTCATGTGCAACCTCTTCTCACAAAATACAAATACACAAAGAAAACCCCTACATCAATTTGAACACGGGTAGCAACACCGACTTACAGCTTCAAAGGCAAAGAGGATCCACAATATACGGTATAGAGCAGAAGGAAACAAAGCATGTATTAATTATTTGCCTTAACCTCATATGTAGATTTATTAAAAACGAAGTAAGAAAGAGAAAACGCTAGCAAATGTCAATACGAAAAATATGACTTTCTAATTGCCTAACAAAATTCCATTAATTGCAACGTGTATATACCCAAATATTATTTATGCTTATCATGCACCAAAAATTTGTTTCAAATTCGGGGAGGGGGGGGGGGCGTAAAAAACAATTTTTTGTGGAAAGCCAACTAGTGTTAAACACAATCATCTCGGTAACCTACCGGATCTGCATGAGCTGGACTACAGAAACAGTCGCTCGAAAATTAGCTCAGCCATTCGGTTAATAACCTACACAACGTATTTGATGTTATGAGAGGGGTGGTTCTAGTAAATAATTCCTCGGCGTTGGCCTTCATTGATTCAATAAAGTATACTGCAAAGAAGAGGGGTTCACTAACTTCAAGTATTACATTAAAATACCGGCACAAGTGAAACCAAATTTCATTCCAATCATATTGTATGTGTAAGGGTCATTCAATGACGCAACATAAAATTTAATTCAGCACATGAGAAAAGAAACATCTAATAAGAACATTTTCTTGAGGTTTACTAGCATTAATTAACTTGGGCCGGTTCTGAAAAAGGTTGGTTGGCTCAAGATTTATCAACATCGTAGAACATTAATTGTATGAATAATAACCCTAGTAGACACACAGCCATTGCAAGATCGTACCTAACAATTTTTGTCTGTTATCGACAAGGATACAGGCAGGATGTGTCTATTAATTCCGGACATAATGGGGTCTTAACAGAAGGACAGGTGGATAGACGGGAGCAAATGAGAAAAAAAAATTTTTTGCGGTATATAATTACAAATTAACCATTTTCGGTTTTTGTCACTTTTTTTGCTTATCTTGTGAAACCTTGCTTCTTGCCAAATATCATGATTCCAGGTCAACGGAAAATACCCTATAGGTCTGATGAGTGAGTTTGCCAGTATCAAAGTGTGTGACATAAATGGCACTATGTGTAATTGCAGTGACTTAGAAGCTTTAGTTTTTACACCGTCTTAGGTACCATATACTTAATATCAGACATAAATTTCAACTTTGTACGTCTACCTGTTCCAGAGAAAAAGGGTTTTAAAAGCCTCACTGACAGAAAGACAGACGAATGTCGTGCAACTACCCCTGCTCTTTCCGAAGAGTCTTCATGAATTTAAGTACGTACCAGAAAACGCCTAATTTCTCTCGTGCCTAACTAGCCCATGGGGTTCAATTTTTTCACCAGAATACCTGTTTCGAAATATATATTGCGTGTGGTGTAGGTAGTTGTAAAAAACGCTCAGGCTGCCTTAGGAAGTCGGTATTCCGATTGCTGCTGCTTTGAAACGTTTCCCTTCCCCAAGGGAAAAGACTCCTCTATATCTGGAGTGAAATGTACTGCTACAAACCTGAGAAAGAAGTGATGTCTAAGAACTATGTCGCCCCTCTCGGCTCTGCATCAAGTTCGTACCAAAAAATATCGTAAACCAGCGGAAACATTTTGCACAGTACGAGCAAATGGCTTAACTGTTAAGTTGCTGTTTTTCTCCCACCAAACAAGTATGTAAAAAGCGCTCTCCAATAAGCCAGCTAACCACCTACGGTGCGTTTACAACATTACAGGCTGCAAACTTACACCACTGATTCCCTTTCAAGTCCACTGTCTTCTCATGTTCCACATTCTAACATAAGGCTCCAAAACTCCGACTCTCAAGAGCTGTTTTAAGAGTGCCCAATAAAATGATTTCTAGCACGATGGTGGAGAAATCCCATATCCCACCAGGAGTCTGCGTCAGGTGTACACAGCGCTTCTTCACGCATCGGCGAAAAAACACGAGGGACAAAACTGAATATTTAGCTCCCTGGTGTTCGTCAGGTATATGGCAAACTGTTCTCAATTTTGCCCCTCCACACCTGTCTTTGACGATGTCACCGAACTGTGCACAATGAAAACTGCAGAGCACTTTGACCTAGTTGTAAAAGCGGCCAGTTAGTCGCTAAGGGCGAGACTCCACGGTTAACCTGATTAACGTTTGAGATTGCATTCCTACAGTTCACAGAAAAAACATGCTTCGGCCACCCTTTGGGCGCTGAACAGGCCAATGAAGATCGGAGTCTTAGCCAGACCGGAGGGCGAGAGGTATTACACCTGTCCTTGTTGATGGGGCTCACATGACAGCTCTTGTCCCTTGAGAATATCGGAACCAAACTCTAACATTAGATACGCTCAGAATACAGATACGAGCTTCCTAATCTGCGTTCCCGGGGTATGCATTTATTCTAGTCTTCTGTTAGTCCACTTTCTCTTTTCCCCTCACTCCGTCAATCTCATTGTCCCACCTCTAATTTTATCTCCACCTCACTTTCTGGCTGACTATCTCCTCCTCACTCTCCCTCTGTCCACCTTCTCCTCCCTCTCTCTCTTTCCACCTCCTCCTCACCCCTCACCACATTCATCTCCTTCTACCTTCTCAACATCCACTTCCACCTCTTCCCTTTCTCTGTCGATTTCATCTCCCCCACCCCATGCTTCTGTCCATTTGCGACTATCTCTTCTTGTCTATTTGCTCCTCTCCCACTCTTATTGCTAAACGCCTCCTTTGTTTTCGCTGTCTGTCCATCTTCTCCTCTTCCCTTCTCTCTCCACATTATCACGCTACCTCCAATGAAAGGCTGGTTGTCCTACCCTTTACAAAATATCTTTCCAGATTGTAACTAACATTTGTAGAAAATTTGGTTTCATTTGTTTTAGGGGTTTAGTATGAGCTTTTATCTGTAGCTTTGCCCACTACGCACATGTCTAATATGTTTCTACTCATATTTCACCTGCATCTGTAGCGAATTTCCATCTGCAGCTCGATGTTTATATCATGGTTTATCTCCTGAACTATGTGTTGTGCAATGATATAGCTTGCCAGGTACATACATTGGTATATGGGTCAACTCTCATCTAAATGTGTTACGACTAGAGTTATCAGGAAAAAAGTAATAAATTAAAATGTCATGCCGGATGCGGCAATTTTCACAGGTATATACATCTGACGTCATACCTCCTGAACTACCTGTCGTACAATTGTGTATTTCTGTAGATACCTTCAGTGGCAGAATTGGTTACTGTCTGCGAAAAGTGTTACGACTAGAGTTACTAACAACGAATTAATATATTCAAACGTCATGCATGCTGCGGCAGTTTTTCATGCATCTCAGTGTTAACACGGAATATCTCCTATATGTCGTACTACGATATAAATTTGATTCTGCATGGAGTGGGATATGAGTAAGACGTCTGCAAAATATCTCGCCAGTGTATGGAATATAGTAAGTGACAAAGGTGTTTCCTTTCATCAGTTTCTTTGGGTCATCAGCGAGAAAAAGGTTTGTAAAGTTTTGAAACTATGTTTAAGATTTACCGTAAATATTTAAGCGCTTCCATTGTTAACTACATGATGGCTCTTAGTACATCATGAGGTACACTGCTTTTTCATACCTAGCCCCACGCCTTTCATAGGTAAGCGATTCTCACTCCTATAGCTATGATTTAACGATAGGAAGTGATATGTATATGCAGATTCGTAGAAAATGGTCCGTTGGTTTAGGAGGACATTTATACGAATACTCAGTTTCATAACCTATACGGTTGAAATAATGTGCAGTGAGAATCTGTTTTTTTCTTTTCGTATGACATGGAGGAAGCTCTCGCATTTGTTTGTCCAGATTGATCCAATAATTTGTTAAAATTCCGATTCCACACACCGCAGCACATTGGTGAGTTTGGTGTAAGAACTGCTGGAACATGCATTCATCTCCTCTCGCATCGTGCTCACAGTAGTAGGTGCTATCTGATGCTGACCTGGGGCTGCTGTTGTGATGACTATTGGGCGATGGGGGGATAAGTTCTATATCAGGAACTATTTCCGATTACAGTGAGGTACTTCACTATGTCAGGTTGGTACATGTGGAAACCGTTTTAAGTTGAGCAATGGATGACTGTGTGGCCACGTATGCTCTCACCCTTACTCTGCCTACAAAAGTGTTTCACAGTTCAACACACGATACAACGGCATTCAGTCCCAACTCGCAAGGCGTTCCATAGATCAGGAAAATTTCACAGTATCTCTTCTGTCCTAAATTCGAAGCAATTAGACGAAAGGGACAGAATTCAGTAGATGTGATGTGTATGTTCAGACAAACAAGTGACTACAGTTACAGCAGGAACTTCACAAATTGAGCAAATTAGTAACTCGTTGGTTCAGCTCCATCCGATATGCAAGCAGTTATGCGACTTGGCAGTAATTGATAGAGTTGTTAGATGTCCTCCTGAAGGATATCGTGCCAATACATGCCCAGTTAGTGAGTTAGTCAAAATACCGATGTGGTTCAAGGACCTGCTCATAATGCTCCAAACATTCTAAATTGGAGAGAGATCTGGCGACTTTGCCGGCTAAGGTAGGGTCTGGCAAGCACGAAAGTCAAGCTGTAGAAGCTCTTGCCATGTTTGAGCGGACATTATCTTGCTGAAAGGTAAGCCCAGGGTGGCTTTCCATGAATGTCAACAAAATAGAACGCACATTACCGCCGCGCACTGCTGACGTGTAAGGGTACCGCCGATGACAACGAACGGGATCCTGCTATTACAGGAAGTGGCATTCAGACCATCACTGCTGGCTGTCGGGCTGAATGTGGGTCGCAGTCAAGTAGGTATCCTACCGCTGTCCACGGCGTCTCCAGACACGCTATCGGAAAGGACTCTTATTGATTTGAGTAGACCTGTTTCCAGTGATGAGCCCCGATGTGTCAGGAGACGCCCTGGGCGGCAGTGGAATATCAGCCTCACTGTCTGCGAAAAGTGTTACGACTAGAGTTACTAACAACGAATTAATATATTCAAACGTCATGCATGCTGCGGCAGTTTTTCATGCATCTCAGTGTTAACACGGAATATCTCCTATATGTCGTACTACGATATAAATTTGATTCTGCATGGAGTGGGATATGAGTAAGACGTCTGCAAAATATCTCGCCAGTGTATGGAATATAGTAAGTGACAAAGGTGTTTCCTTTCATCAGTTTCTTTGGGTCATCAGCGAGAAAAAGGTTTGTAAAGTTTTGAAACTATGTTTAAGATTTACCGTAAATATTTAAGCGCTTCCATTGTTAACTACATGATGGCTCTTAGTACATCATGAGGTACACTGCTTTTTCATACCTAGCCCCACGCCTTTCATAGGTAAGCGATTCTCACTCCTATAGCTATGATTTAACGATAGGAAGTGATATGTATATGCAGATTCGTAGAAAATGGTCCGTTGGTTTAGGAGGACATTTATACGAATACTCAGTTTCATAACCTATACGGTTGAAATAATGTGCAGTGAGAATCTGTTTTTTTCTTTTCGTATGACATGGAGGAAGCTCTCGCATTTGTTTGTCCAGATTGATCCAATAATTTGTTAAAATTCCGATTCCACACACCGCAGCACATTGGTGAGTTTGGTGTAAGAACTGCTGGAACATGCATTCATCTCCTCTCGCATCGTGCTCACAGTAGTAGGTGCTATCTGATGCTGACCTGGGGCTGCTGTTGTGATGACTATTGGGCGATGGGGGGATAAGTTCTATATCAGGAACTATTTCCGATTACAGTGAGGTACTTCACTATGTCAGGTTGGTACATGTGGAAACCGTTTTAAGTTGAGCAATGGATGACTGTGTGGCCACGTATGCTCTCACCCTTACTCTGCCTACAAAAGTGTTTCACAGTTCAACACACGATACAACGGCATTCAGTCCCAACTCGCAAGGCGTTCCATAGATCAGGAAAATTTCACAGTATCTCTTCTGTCCTAAATTCGAAGCAATTAGACGAAAGGGACAGAATTCAGTAGATGTGATGTGTATGTTCAGACAAACAAGTGACTACAGTTACAGCAGGAACTTCACAAATTGAGCAAATTAGTAACTCGTTGGTTCAGCTCCATCCGATATGCAAGCAGTTATGCGACTTGGCAGTAATTGATAGAGTTGTTAGATGTCCTCCTGAAGGATATCGTGCCAATACATGCCCAGTTAGTGAGTTAGTCAAAATACCGATGTGGTTCAAGGACCTGCTCATAATGCTCCAAACATTCTAAATTGGAGAGAGATCTGGCGACTTTGCCGGCTAAGGTAGGGTCTGGCAAGCACGAAAGTCAAGCTGTAGAAGCTCTTGCCATGTTTGAGCGGACATTATCTTGCTGAAAGGTAAGCCCAGGGTGGCTTTCCATGAATGTCAACAAAATAGAACGCACATTACCGCCGCGCACTGCTGACGTGTAAGGGTACCGCCGATGACAACGAACGGGATCCTGCTATTACAGGAAGTGGCATTCAGACCATCACTGCTGGCTGTCGGGCTGAATGTGGGTCGCAGTCAAGTAGGTATCCTACCGCTGTCCACGGCGTCTCCAGACACGCTATCGGAAAGGACTCTTATTGATTTGAGTAGACCTGTTTCCAGTGATGAGCCCCGATGTGTCAGGAGACGCCCTGGGCGGCAGTGGAATATCAGCCTCACTGACGCCCTCTATATTGCCCGACAGCCCAGAGTGATGATCGGGGCGCCATTTCTTTCCATAGCAGTACCTTGGTTGTCGTCCGCGGCACCCAAACAGTATGGCGGTACGCCGACGATATTCTACTCCCCATTTTGTTGCCATTCATGGAATATCATCGTGGGATTAACTTTCAGCAAGGTAATGCCCACCCGCGCAAAACGAGAGATTCTACTCCTTGTCTTGGTACTGGTCAAACACTACCTTGTCCAGCAAGGTCACCAAATCCCTCTACACGTTGTTAGCAGCGTTATGGGCAGGACCCGAGAATCAGCTCGGGATTTAGAGAATCTAAGAGGGTCACTCCAAAAGAAATGCACGCTATTTTTGTAAAAATACAGTTTTCATTCTGTATGTATGAAAGTTTTACAATGTGTACATACATCCTTCCCGCTTGTTTTAAAACTTAGTTCAACCTGTTCCCGTGACTGGCGCCGTCACAGCATGTCTTCAAGGTGACTGCTACACTTGACGTTCGTCGGAAGCAAGGTGCTATCATAGAATTCCTGTGCTGTGAAAACGAGACAGTGGGAAACACCCACAAGAGTTTGGAAAAGGTACTTTGAGATGGTGCTGTCGATCGCAGTACAGTTATTCGGTGGGAAAGCTGGTTACGTGATGAAAGCTGGCACAGAAATATTGAGGATTGTCCTCGTAGTGGCAGACCTCGTACTGCGTACACTCCAGACAATGTGCAGAGAGTTAACAAATTGGTGACTGCTGACAGATGCATATGTGAAAACACTAAAGAAACTTCAAGCTCGACTGAGTCGTGTTCGACCACATCGGCAAAAGCAGGATGTTTTGCTGTTGTACGACAATACACGGCCAATTGTCAGTAAAAAACCATGAAAGCGATCACAAGACTCGGATGGAGAACACTGAAACACCTGCCTTACAGTCCTGACCTCTCTCCATGTGACTATCATCTCTTTGGGAAACTGAAAGACTCTCTTCGTGGAACAAGGTTTGAAGATGATGACTCCCTTGTGCACGCTGCCAAACAGTGGCTCCAACAGATTGGTCCAGAATTTTACCGTGCGGGTATACAGGCGCTGGTTCCAAGATGGCGTAAGGCAGTTGAGAGGGATGGAAATTATTTGGAGAAATGAAAATATTATTCCTAAAGGATGTATCTACACTCTGTAAAACTTTCAAACATGTAGAATAAAAGATGGATTTAAAAAAAAATTGTGTGCATTCCTTTTGGAGTGACCCTCGTAATACGCCAATCGGACAGGATTTCGCACGGTACCCCTTAGGAGGACAGCCACCTGATGTGTAACTCATTGCCAAGCAGAAAAACAGGTTTCATAACGGCTACGGATCGTCTAACGCGTTATTGACTTGCTCAGTACGTGAAGTTGTTTCTCGTGAATAAATCATACGATTTTTCTGATAACATGCTTGTATGTACACGTTCATTAAAGGTACCTACATCCGTCTCATTCGTTAGTTTATCAATTTTTGCTGTCTTAAAGGGTAACATCGGAAACAGTTTGGTAATCCGTCAAGAGATATACAGTTGTTTTTGCATTTTCTTAGTGTCTACGCTTCTTGTTCTAAACTGCTGATTGTAATAACGGCATCTGTATCCCGCCGCACTTCACTTTGGATCTTGAAAGAAACGTCCCCCCTTGACATTCTTCGCTCTTGTTTCTCTTCTTTTCTTCTAAATTCCACGACTTTTGAGTTAATCCTCTCCTGCATTGAATTTCCTTATTAATCTTCTTCTGGAAATATCAATGAGTTGTCGTGACAATAATGAACCATCGCGTTATACGAAGGTCTTAGTTCTTCTCGTCTCTTTACGGTATTGCTGCACTCTCCTATTCCACGGCACTGTTACAAGATCGTTTTGCCGTCTAGAAGATAATTTTATTTTCCATTAATTAACTCCATGTTCTTGCCCATCCTTACACATATCCCCGAGTTCCGCTGCTGATTGTCTCTCCTTCATTTCTGACTTCCACGCTCACTATTCTTCCATAGGCGAATCGTTCCCCATCAGACCAAAGCTTCACAACACAGATTTTTCATACAATAACACTGAAAATATAACGCTACGGTATGAAACATATTAAGAACATTTAAAAGTGCTGTGAAAAACACATATAAATTACGTTCCTCTTAGGCACCGAACAGGCGTACTGTATACATAGAAGAGGCTAAATGTATTCACGTTATAGTACCTCAGGAAGTCCACATTCTGTGATGTGTCATCCTCCAACATTTTCACTATTTTATACAAATGGTCACTTAAATAGCACGCAAACAGTGAACCAGTTGTACTGCTTCTGAGACGTTAATCTCCAGCTACAGGACGATATCAATCTTACCGAAGGTACTATCAGTCAAAAATTGAAGAAGAAGTCTTATATTTACATTCAGTTTGTCCCACATAAAACCGGTGGGCCTCACGACTGAGATTCAAGTAACAGTTGAATAACTAAAAAAGAATAGTAATAGTAACGATAAAAAATAGATAGGTACCTTTTGTAACAGATGCTGGAAGTGGCGGCCGTAGGCATCCAGGAATTGCTGACGTTACTGGCAACACGCTGTAATTTTACAGGTGTGATGTTAATTTCTTTAGAAATTCTCAGTTTAAGACTGTATGCTGACATGGATTGTCACCACACACTTCGCTTTTTAGTGTGCCCTATACATAAAAACCACACGATGATAAAACAACAGTTGATTCCTCAAACTGGGGGGTTATCAAGTACGGGGTTCTGCGGGGTTCGGTCGTAGGTCCTTTACTGTTCTTGATATACATCAATGACTTACCATTCCACATAGATGAAGATGCAAAGTTAGTTCTTCATGCTGATGATACAAGTATAGTAATAACATCCAAAAACCAAGAACTAAGTGATGTAATTGTAAATGAGGTTTTTCACAAAATTATTAAGTGGTTCTCAGCAAACGGACTCTCTTTAAATTTTGATAAAACACAGTATATACAGTTCCGTACAGTAAATGGCACAACTCCAGTAATAAATATAGACTTTGAACAGAAGTCTGTAGCTAAGGTAGAATTTTCAAAGTTTTTAGATGTGTCCATTGATGAGAGGTTAAACTGGAAACAACACATTGATGGTCTGCTGAAATGTCTGAGTTCAGCTACGTATGCTATTAGGATTATTGCAAATTTTGGTGATAGGAATCTCAGTAAATTAGGTTACTATGCCTACTTTCATTCACTGCTTTCGTATGGCATCATATTCTGGGGTAATTCATTGTTGAGTAGAAAAGTATTCATTGCTCAAAAACGTGCAATCAGAATAATTGCTGGAGCCGACCCACGGTCATCCTGCAGACATCTATTTAAAGATCTAGGGATCCTCACAGTAACCTCACAGTATTTATATTCACTTATGAGATTTGTTGTTAATAATCCAACCCAGTTCAAAAGTAATAGCAGTGTGCATAGCCATAATACCAGGAGAAAGGATGATCTTCACTATGCAGGGTTAAATCTGACCTTGGCACAGAAAGGGGTAAATTATGCTGCCACAAAAGTCTTTGGTCACCTACGAAACAGCATAAAAAGCCTCACAGATAGACAACTAACGTTTAAAATGAAATTAAAAGAATTTCTAGATGACAACTCCTTCTACTCATTGGCTGAATTTTTAGATATAAATTAAGGGGAAAAAAACAACTTAAACATTAGTGTCTTGCAATATTTTGTGTAATGTAATATCTTGTACAGACATCTTTTATTAACCTGACACGTTCCACATCATTACGAAGTGTCGTATTCATGATCTATGGAACAAGTATTAATCTAATCTAATCTAATCTAATCTAAGCCTGGGAGACTTGGGGCCAGAGGCGTCTACTGACAAGTCTGTCTTTATGGCAGTCGTGGTGATGTGGCGATTACTTTGGTTAGATGGGTGAGCGATTGCTCCATCTTGTTGGAATGCTGCATACATCTACTCTGCATCCGTAAACTGTGCATAGGAAGAGTCAAAGACCTCTAGGAATCTGGCTCTGTTTAAGGTGTAATTCAAAATCAGAGGCCCTATAATGTCCATGCCGCACAATGCACACCAAACACATCTCCGAGTGGACAGGTTCTTCATGCAGAATATGTGGGTTGTTCTGCGAATCGTATCTGCGATTCTGGGAGGTTACATTAGTTACAAACGAGGTCATTTCTCATCTAACTTGATGTAAAGCGGTCAATGTAAATATTCCTGATCCTCAACTTTCAACTCTTGCGCCACAATTGCACATAGGCGTTTAATGTTAAGTGTCTTAGCACATGATGACACAATGTACGACATGCACCAAGCTGCTGCGATAACGTCATTAAGGACTTTTTGGGACTTCTCGTAATGTCCGTGGAAATTCTGTCTAGAGGTTCAGGGTGATCGATGTCGGTCGCCTACTCCTTTGCACAATCTGAACGGATTCTACAGCCCTCCATTTGTTGTACAAATCTTGAATAGCGCTAGTCGTGGGGAGTTTCCTACAGTGATACCTCGCTTGAAACATTTCCTTACATTCCTTGATGGAGCCTGTCTATGTACAACACTCCACATTATCAATTCACTACTGTAGTGCAAACTGCCCCGTTTCCGTAACAAATCAGCAATACCGAGATTCTCGCAACAATTGGTCGCGAACTCAATATGCAGTCAAATTCCCGAAAAAATGCAATGTAGCCAACTGTCGAGACCGCGCTGCCATTTCATAAGCAATGCGACTAGATATGATTCATAGAAGCGTGTCTCATGTGGGACAACCCTTAATTCCCAAAATCACAACTGTTAATAAATGGTCCTTTTTCCCTTGTGAAGGCCCTACATTTGCCCCTTGAGTTTGAGAGTCGCGGCTTGCCTATTCTCCTACATCGCAAAGACAGTCACGTTAATGCTTCTCTCATATGAGCGCACTGACAGCAGGCACGGTCGGTAGTGTTTGGCCGAGCGGTCTAGGACGCTGCAGCCATGGACCGTGCGGCTGGTCCCTGCTGAGGTTAAGAGTCCTCCCTCTGGCATGGGTGTGTGTGTTTGTCCTTAGGATGATTCAGGTTAAGTAGTGAGTAATCTTAGGGACTGATGACCTTAGCAGTTAAGTCCACAAGATTTCACACACATTTGAACACTTGGTAGTGTTTGCGCCGTTGTTGCCACAGCTCCGAGCCATTGTTGGACACTGCAAATCTAGAGTGAGCCAGTCACTCGCTCTGCTACATATGCAGCACACCTCTCGAAGGTCAACGCCGTTCCTGCATTCGGATAATGTACGTTGCTTCGCCGGGAGTCAACGCGAGATTCACAGGCGTATGATAGAGACCGTCAGCCAAAGAGAGAGAGAGAGAGAGAGAGAGAGAGAGAGAGAGTGAGTGAGAGCATCAACAAACTGGTATGCTATGGTGCTTTCAAACGGATGCCACTACTGGCCAGCGTGCTTCAGCAGAGGATGTTATGTGGAAAAAACAAACTGCTGGAGCGGTCTCCTCTACGAGTATATCAAGAGGAGAGAATGATTTAGCGGCTGCCAGTTGCACCCTGGTGGGGTAGAGCTTCGATACTGTGGACTACGTTACACACAAGCAGTGTGTTGGTCGTACAAGCTAACAAACAATATCACGCGCAGAAGTCCGGGGGCTTAGGAGGCCCACGGGAAAGACGAGCCACGGCGCGTACGCCGCAAGAGTTGGCATCAGTTCGCTCGCTAGCTCAGCTCAGCAAATGAACTACGTTTCAAAATCGGCTAATTCGTAATTGGCATTTACGGAAAAACGATAACTGCGTCATCTTCTGGAATCCACCATTATGGAGTCATACAGATTAAGGGAACTACAGCGAAACATACAACTTTGCTGTGTAATTTAAGAGATATGTTCGACATAAGTGTTATAACGTCTTATTTATAGCATTCTCTCATTTTCTTGACAATCCTCATTTCATACAAGGTGTAGGGCGTCATGCAACCGACAATCATTTAGGCCTGATTTTGGGTTTCTTCTACCTGTTACAACCGTCAACTTTACCACTAGTGCACTACTGCCCATTAAAATTGCTACACAAAGAAGAACTGCAGATGATAAACGGGTAATCATTGGACAAATATATTATACTAGAACTGACATGTGGTTACATTTCACGCAATTTGGGGGCATAGATCCTGAGAAATCAGTATCAAGAACAACCACCTCTGGCCTTAATAACGGCCTGGGCATTTAGTGGAATAGAGCTTGGAGGGCGTGTACAGCTACAGCTTCCCATGCAGCTTCAACACGATACCACAGTTCATCAAGAGTAGTGCCTGGCGTATTGTGACGAGCCAGTTGCTCGGCCACCATTGACCAGACATTTTCTATTGGTGAGAGATCTGGATAATGTGCTGGCCAGGGCTTCAGTCGAACATTTTCTGTATCCAGAAAGGACCCTACAGGACCTGCAACATACGGTTGTGCATTATACTGCTTAAATGTAGGGTTTCGCAGGGATCGAATGAAGGGTAGAGCCACGGGTCGTAACACAACTGAAATGTAACTCCCTCTGTTCCAAGTGGCCTCAATGCGAACAAGAGGTGACCGAGACCTGTAACCAATGGCGTCCCATACCATGAGGCAGGGTGATACGCCAGTATGGCATTGGCGAACACACGCTTCCAATGTGCGTTCACCGCGATGTCGTCAAACACGGAGGCGACCATCATGATGCTGTAAACAGAACCGGGATTCATCCGAAAAAATGCTGTTTTGCCATTCGTGCACACAGGATCGTCGTTGAGTACACCATCGCAGGCGCTCCTGTCTGTCATGCAGCGTCAAGGGTAACCGCTGCCATGGCCTCCGAGCTGATAGTCCATGCTGCTGCAAACGTCGTCGAACTGTTCGTGCAGATGGTTGTTGTCTTGCAAACGTCCCCATCTGTTGACTCAGGGATCGAGACGTGGCTGCACGATCCATTACAGCCATGTGGATAAGATGCCTGTCATCTCGACTGCTAGTGATACGAGGCCGTTGGGATCCAGGACGGCTTTCCGTATTACCCTCCTGAACCCACCGATTCTATATTCTGCTAACAGTATTTCGGTCTCGACCAACCGCGAGCAGCAATGTTGCGATACGATAAACCGCAAGTGCGATAGCCTACTACCCGACCTTTATCAAAGTCGGAAACTTGATTGTACGCATTTCTCCTCCTTACATGAGGCATCACAACAACGTTTCATCAGGCAACGCCGGTAAACTACTGTTTGTGTATGACAAATCGGTTGGAAACTTACCTCATGTCAGCATGTTGTAGGTGACGCCACCGGCGCCAACCTTGTGTGAATGCTCTGAAAAGCTAATCATTTGCATACTACAGCATCTTCCTCCTGTCGGTTAAATTTCGCGTCTGTAGCACGTCATCTTCGTGGTGTAGCAATGTTAATGGCCAGTAGTGTAATCAGTAAGTCTCCATAATAGCGGATTCCAATGAACAGTGCAGTTCTAGTTTTACTTAAATTGCCACTTATCAATTAACAGATTTCGAAACGCATATCGTCCGTTGAACTGAGCGAGCGAGCGATTTCGGGCCTATCATTGTGACGTAGGCGCTGTGGTCTTTCTTTCTCGGGGGCCTCTGTGGTTACATGTGTCACGACGTACAATTGTTGACTGATTGTACGCTTGGCGTGCAGCTTTGCTCTATGTAAACAGGAGCCTATTTATCCGTTAAATTACACGCCTTGCGTGTGATTAGTTCTATTCTCTGTGAACGAGAACCTATTTATCAGTTAAATTACATGGCATGAGCGTTATTAGTCGTGTTTTTGTGGACGCAGACTACTTGCCATTAGAGTGTTTAATTCCATTATGAAAAAGTCATGTGTTTCTATATCACCATGACAGATTTTTGGTCCATTTTATGTAAGAAATCAAGTTATTAGTTTCTATCTGTGAGTGAGCAACTGTATTTGTTACTGTACAGGAATTTATTGAGAAATATATGTAGGCAGTTTGGTAGTACACTGACAATAGCTTGCTGTAGTAACTACTTGGTGATGTGAGTTTATACTTATATGTTATTTAGATGACATTAATGCAGTCACAGAGTTGTTTCAGTACTTTGTGCTCAGTTGCAGACATTATAGCAGACATCTATAGCCAAAGAGCATATTTTGTAAATGTTGCTGTTGCTGCCTGGTTACCATAGCGAAAAAGTTTGTTTTTCATTCTGCTTTCAGTATGTAAGATAACTTAGTTAAGAACTCTACAGGGATAAGAGATGATAGCATGTTTCACCCACATTGTACTATTTTCCTCTTAGCCACAAGTATTTTATATTTCGTAAAAGATTTACTAAACTGAGCTTCATGTTATCATAACTGAAAGACATCAAGCCCTTTTGGCTTGCCCTTCTTTCGTTTCTATTGCATACGTTCGGCTTGTTGAGAGTGACCAGGTTAATGGTATGTAACAGCAGTGACTGTGTCGACAACTTGTTGCTCTGATTGTTTAGGTGATGGACATTTGCTTCATATCTCTGTATTTCTTGGGATCCATTCCTCTGCCACTTTGTGTAGTCGAGGCACGGTAGAGAGAAGTGTTTTGTCCAGCCAAGTCTTGAAGCGAATTGTTGAAAGGAAATGGTCCTATGGCAATGAATGGAGCCGGGTCCGGCTTATTCAAGCACAAGGGCCATTGCAAGGTTGATGATCTGTCGTCCACCACACCAGGCTAAAGGCCAGTAGGCTTCCGTTATTGTCCTGTGGGAGAGAAGGGGCCCCTTACTTTTCAACCTTGGCCGCACGTGTGGACTCTTGTCATGCAAGTCAGTTTTTGGCAGCAGACGTCCAATCTTGCCACTTCTCGATAGTTGCTGGTAGGAATGACCAGGTGAATACCTGTGAGTCTGTGGGCTCTAGTATTGCTCTTCCTAAAACTGCGTTTTCGGCGTACCTGGCATCCATGTAAGCAACCTGTTCCTCTTATTCCGCTTGTGTAATATCATGTATGTGTCTTCATGCACACCAAATGTGAGCACACTCATTGGAGGATACTGTGATTTTTGTTGACGTAACGAGGTGCCGTTAACTCTGGCAGCAAGCCAGTCTATTGGGAGACGATGTTTCGCAGTGTCTTGGTGGATGTTCTTTCACAGTGATCATGTTTATGCGTTTGGCGTAGTGATTTCAACCTGACTACTGCTGAGTGTCTTGCGATTTGGCTGGATCGACGAGCGCAAATATTTTGCCTGTAGCTGCGCAGAACAGACGAAAAATTGCATCCAGGACCGTCGGAGGAGTAAAACATGTTTATCCGTCTCGGTCATTCAGACAGACAAATCGGGCCTCTTATCGGGACTGACGGATAGGGTACTTTGTGTTTTCTGACACGAGATCTGTGCATGCGCTCCAGCCAGATCCTATAGCTTAAGACCGAGCACAACCGATCTTATTACTAGCATGCAGAAATACGCACCACCGACCGTAGGCTACGCTTGTCACGGTACCTGTATTCTGGTAAAAGAGTCAATTAAGGTCACCGTCCTCTTCACAGTGAGTGACACAGTATACCATTGTCAACGCTAGGCCTTGAGTTCAACATTGCCAACCGAGCAATGCGTAAATACCTATCTTTGATTCTCATTCACTACATTTGTGTTTGCATTTGTATGTATGGACATAGTTGACGTTTATGTTTTGTACTGAGCAGGGTAGCACAGTGTTCCGCACACTGGACATGCATTCGAGAGGACGATGGTTCAAACCATCTTCCTGCCATCCTGTTTTAGGTTTTCCTTGATTTTCCTAAAATCGCCACAGGCTACTACCAGGATGATTCCTTCTAAAGGATAAGTCCGCTTTCCTTCTCCATCCAGCCCTAATCCGAGCTTGTGCTTTGTCTCTAATTAGTTCATTGTCGATCGTACGTTAAACTCTCATCTCCGACTCCCGTCTCTACGTTTTCTTTTCTTTGATTCTATTGTTGATATTGAATTTCCCTGTCACTTTAGTAGCATGGAAACCAACATATATATTCAATACTTAGTAACATTTCTTGGTAGTTATTAATTGATTAACTATTAATCTATGACAGGGTGCCTATTCACGAGACATTGCGGGGTCGAACACAGATTGATGTGAGTTGCTAAAACCATTTTGCACACTTGAGAGTAGTGTTTCTGGGTTATGGTATAGATTTTATATGGTTAGCCATCATAATAATGCTCCATAAACACTGGCATTACTATAATATTGCCTATCTCTGATGAAACTGTACTAAAAAGATGCTGTGCTGCTTTATGTTAATTTTTAAATTCCATTAACTACCTTTGTTAATTCTGAACTAGTATTAATTGATTGTGCAAAAGTAATTCCTCATATACACTCCTGGAAATGGAAAAAAGAACACATTGACACCGGTGTGTCAGACCAACCATACTTGCTCCGGACACTGCGAGAGGGCTGTAGAAGCAATGATCACACGCACGGCACAGCGGACACACCAGGAACCGCGGTGTTGGCCGTCGAATGGCACTAGCTGCGCAGCATTTGTGCACCACCGCCGTCAGTGTCAGCCAGTTTGCAGTGGCATACGGAGCTCCATCGCAGTCTTTAACACTGGTAGCATGCCGCGACAGCGTGGACGTGAACCGTATGTGCAGTTGACTTCGAGCGAGGGCGTATAGTGGGCATGCGGGAGGCCGGGTAGACGTACCGCCGAATTGCTCAACACGTGGGGCGTGAGGTCTCCACAGTACATCGATGTTGTCGCCAGTGGTCGGCGGAAGGTGCACGTGCCCGTCGACCTGGGACCGGACCGCAGCGACGCACGGATGCACGCCAAGACCGTAGGATCCTACGCAGTGCCGTAGGGGACTGCACCGCCACTTCCCAGCAAATTAGGGACACTGTTGCTCCTGGGGTATCGGCGAGGACCATTCGCAACCGTCTCCATGAAGCTGGGCTACGGTCCCGCACACCGTTAGGCCGTCTTCCGCTCACGCCCCAACATCGTGCAGCCCGCCTCCAGTGGTGTCGCGACAGGCGTGAATGGAGGGACGAATGGAGACGTGTCGTCTTCAGCGATGAGAGTCGCTTCTGCCTTGGTGCCAATGATGGTCGTATGCGTGTTTGGCGCCGTGCAGGTGAGCGCCACAATCAGGACTGCATACGACCGAGGCACACAGGGCCAACACCCGGCATCATGGTGTGGGGAGCGATCTCCTACACTGGCCGTACACCACTGGTGATCGTCGAGGGGACACTGAATAGTGCACGGTACATCCAAACCGTCATCGAACCCATCGTTCTACCATTCCTAGACCGGCAAGGGAACTTGCTGTTCCAACAGGACAATGCACGTCCGCATGTATCCCGTGCCACCCAACGTGCTCTAGAAGGTGTAAGTCAACTACCCTGGCCAGCAAGATCTCCGGATCTGTCCCCCATTGAGCATGTTTGGGACTGGATGAAGCGTCGTCTCACGCGGTCTGCACGTCCAGCACGAACGCTGGTCCAACTGAGGCGCCAGGTGGAAATGGCATGGCAAGCCGTTCCACAGGACTACATCCAGCATCTCTACGATCGTCTCCATGGGAGAATAGCAGCCTGCATTGCTGCGAAAGGTGGATATACACTGTACTAGTGCCGACATTGTGCATGCTCTGTTGCCTGTGTGTATGTGCCTGTGGTTCTGTCAGTGTGATCATGTGATGTATCTGACCCCAGGAATGTGTCAATAAAGTTTCCCCTTCCTGGGACAATGAATTCACGGTGTTCTTATTTCAATTTCCAGGAGTGTAGTTTCTCTTTTTTCATGTAGGTAATTATGCTCATTGTTCATGTATTTGTGCTGTGGTTTCTTCACTGACATACGGCGTCGCTATCAGCCCATGTCCGCAGCTCGTGGTCTTGCGGCTAGCATTGCTGCCTCGGGATCACGGGGTCACAGGTTCGATTCCCGGCCGGATTGGGGAATTTCTCTGCCCTGGGAGAAGGTGTTTGTGTTGTTCTCATCATTTCATCACCATCATCATCATTGGTGACAGTGGCTGGATTGGTCTGGACAAAAATTGGACTGTCTAAAAATTGGGATTTTGTACGGACGCTACTGACTGCGCAGTTGAGCGCCCCACAAACCGAACGTCATCGGCATCAAACGTCGCGTTGCTCATTATTTTGGATCGGTTCAGAATTCGCAGTTCATGTGTTGCGTTGGAGGAGTACTTATATGCCGGCCGAAGTGGCCGTGCGGTTAAAGGCGCTGCAGTCTGGAACCGCAAGACCGCTACGGTCGCAGGTTCGAATCCTGCCAAGGGCATGGATGTTTGTGATGTCCTTAGGTTAGTTAGGTTTAACTAGTTCTAAGTTCTAGGGGACTAATGACCTCAGCAGTTGAGTCCCATAGTGCTCAGAGCCATTTGAAGTACTTATATGTCCAGTCAGTTTAGATTTTGAGATTATTTTTGCAGTATTATTTTAGGCATTGCCTGACTTTTAGCAGGAGGTAAAGACAGGGGGAAGAATAAGACAGAAGATCATATTACAATGTATTACAGATAGGACAGGCATGAGAACGTAACTGGGAACGAGATGGTGTACTACCCCATGGAACAGTTAGCTGTGAGCACAAATAACAGCGAAAAATTTTCAACCGATCGCGGGTAGTCTGAAGAAACACGCCACAAACCACAAGCCACGCCACAGATAACGAACTCCCGCAAACATTTGCATCCCACTAAGGAGCTGTTATGCACAGTTTATATACACAGATAAGCCAAAATAGTATGACCACTGCCTACCGCGACGTTGGATGCTCTCTGGTGGCGTTGCGGTCAGGTGACGCATTAACCAGTAATATGCAAGCGTAGTAGATACGAACGGAGGGATCACACTACCGACGATATGGGCTGCAGATTGGAGAATCCATTGAGATAAGCGACTTTGATAAAAGAATGATCATTATTACAGAGAGCCAGTGAGCGAATGTCTCGAAATCGGCGAAGCTGGGCGAATGTTCACGTGCTGCTGTAGTGACTATGAACGTAAAGAGGTATAAGGACAGTGTGCTAAATGGTTGGATGTCAACGACTCTTCAGAGAACGTGTGGTTCTGAGGTTTATCTGCTCTGTAAAGTAAGACAGATGTTGGTCAGTGGGATCTTTTGCCGAAAAAGCATAACGTTGGCACATGCACAAGTGTTTCGAAGCACACCGTTCATCGGAGTTCCGCAGCAGACCACACCTACCTGTGCACATGTTGATCCAACGATATGCTCAATTGCGATAGCAGTGGTTATGTAATCATCGGGATTCGACCGTCGATTAATGGAAACGTGCCGGCGTTTCGGGTGAATCAAATTTTTAATACACTAGGTCCATGGTCGTCCCCACAAATGCCGTCATATCGGTGAATGGCGGCTCGAAACGCGCAGTGCACCACGGATGCAGGCTGGTGGGAGCAATATTATGGTCTGGGAGATATTTTCCTGCGCTTACATGAGACCTGTGGTAGTAATCGTAGACATGCTAACAGCTGCGAACAACCTGCATCCCTTCATGCTTGATACCTTCCACGACGGCGATGTCATCTTTCAGCAGTACAATTGTGCGTGTCTCGGAGACAGATCCCTAGCACAATGGTTTGAAGAGCATTACTGGGAACCCAAGGTGATGTCTCAGCGACCAAATTCGCCTGTTGCAAATCTTATGGAACCCATCCGGGTCGATATCAAGAGCCATCACCGCATACGCAAATCAGCAGCCCGTAATTTACGTGAATTACATGTTCTGTGCGTAGACTTATAATACCGCATACCTCCACAAACATACCAACAACTGTCGGATCCCTAATACGCAGAATCAGTGATATATTTCGTTCCAGGTAAACGACCTGCTTGTAGAGGGCAAGATATGGAAAGGCTACAATTTAGCAGTCAGGAAGTGCGTCACTCAAATAAGGAGTATGGCTAACGTTGGAAAGTCTTACTGGCGAGCGTCAGGTGTGAAATGTCTGTGCCACATCATTAAAGAAAGCGATATATCTGCCATCTTCAAGAGGACGGAATCGTAAAATTCGAGGTACAAAGTACCAAGAGACAATATTAGTGGTTCCTTGTGATAACTAATTTCTACAACCGGTACATAAATGCAGACACGCAGAACAGTCCTCGTATGAACAGGCTGACAGGAATGAGAACTGCCTGGATCTGCGACGAATTTCAGTCCTTGAAGCCAGCGGTACTTGAGTGACCTATACTCCCCCACCCCAGCTTTGCGAAGGGTTTCTGCGTGGTTACAGACGGCGCATACACTGGCTCAGGTGTGATGCAGGATGGGAACCGTTCATGGAAGACAGTTACTTTTGGGAATGGGGTACTTACCAAGAGGGAAAAGAATTATTTAGTGACTGATCTAGAGGTTCATTAACAAGGTCGTATCGAATTTGCACCTGAGTTACGGGCATTTTGAACTGAGAAAATGTTTTTTTGAAAGTAAGGGCCCTCTGACAATTCAACAATATGGAGAGGAGAATTTGGCGAGTATCGCCCATAGGCAAGGCCTATCAGAAGGCAAAGTACTGATCAATCAGGACGCAGGCGCCACTATGCACAACAGCGCCGAAGAAATCGAAACCGTTAGCACCAACTGATCTAGTAGGGTCCCTGCCGTTGATGCAGAGATGGTTCTGCTATATCCAAGTGTCTGTTGAGCTGACCATCAAATATGTCATGTTCACACCACGCAAGAAAGCTATGGTGCTGACTGTGTCGTGTGCTATGGGTAATGGTTTCCTATATCAAACACGCCATATTGAGAAAATTATATCAGACAGTGGGCCATATTTCAAGCCAGTGAGAGGAAAGACAGACGCATATGACTGAGAATTAAGATAATCTACATTTCTTCTTATCAGCTAAGCACAAATTCGGCTGCACGCATGATGTGAGAGCTTGGGAAACTTTAAGGGATGTTGTTGCAAGTAGCGCACTTCGTGGAACATTTTCCTGAAAGATGTTCAGGGTGTGTTGAATGAGCTGCCCTACTGGGTTAAAATGCTCTCACCCATTACCATCTTGCACGATCGGCGACAACAGGATCTTATCAGAAAAACTGTAGATATCCCACCGAGAACGAAACAACAGCATAAGGAAATAGTGGAGCAGGCACCCACAAGATCCAGGTGGCAGCAACAAACAGGAAAGAACGGTCTGACAAGGAAACACGGAAGCATGAGTTTCACGTCCGGCAAAAGGTTTTGGTCAGTTCCTTTCGGCTGTCCATCAGTCAGATACAGGAATGCCACAAGTTCTTTTCTATGAATAACGGTCAATTTCATGTATGGGTGGTCGTGTATACATGTGCACGATTATCCATGCATGAGTAAAGAGATTTTAGTGGGGAGTTCATTGTTAATACCATCAGACTGACCGTCCCTTGGGAAATGCTGTCATTTCATTCCTAAGTATGGGATTCTTTCTTGCTTATGTTTGGAAAACTTGGGTGGCCTTGCATCATTAACGGCGTTGAAGAGGACTGTGCTTTGTTAACTGTGTATGTGTAGACCTGAGATGCACTGCACCAGTTTTTAGAGGGTGTCTTGACTGTCTCTGACCATGCCTTAGTTACGTTTCACGGGATTTTCGCTGGAGCATGACGCTAAGGTTTCAGTGTGCCCGCCGACGCCACTGCAGCATTGGGTTCATCTTCGACAGAGTATCAAATTACTCACAGAAGCGCCATTGCCTCTTAAATGTGAGATCGCAAGTGTAGTACAGCATGTATAGTGCAAGCCTTTGTGAGAAGCAAGTCAACAGCAACATCGTGGCAAAGGATCGTATAGGAATGGGTTTTAGATAGACAATGGTTTCTGGCATAGTTTTTCAGTATCAGTTTACAGACACTTCAGGAGTAAATTGTACATATATCTTGTGATCATGGCAATCTGAGCACTTGGAGAAATGCAAGTTTGCAAACTTCATTGATGGACAGACCGAATGTGGAAAGAAGAATCAAAATAAATTAATAAATAATTAAAATAAAAAGAAAACCTTAATCTGGTACGTCGCAAGATATGTTGTGAGACACCACATCAGGACATGACAGCATGGGGTGGCACAACCCAGAGTAGTTGTAGCCATTATGGATCATCGCTATTGTGTATGTGTCGCTTGTTTTTCTCTTTTTTTGAGCTTGCACATGCATAATGTTTGTGTAGATTGTAACCATTGTATGTAACAAAGGATGAGATATGTCAGAAACTGCCGTATTCCTGATGGGTGTTTGTTATTACTACTCTAGAATCGCTGATAGGTCGCGGAACGTAGTCAGAGGTGTTAATGAATTTCTTCATTATCGTAACACATTTCTCTTGTAGACAATAACCAAATGACCTGCTAAATCAATTACAAATGTTCACATTGCAAATGCAACATTTTTTTACTCCATTCAAAAATTTCCTGCAGATATACATAGCGCAATGCATTATGACTACAATGCTGCGGTAAAAGGATCCTTTGACTTACAATACATGAACATCCTCTATTAAAATAACAACAGAAATACTGATATAACTTGAACAGCTAAGAGACGGATGGATATACGTGGCGCTCATGAACGTGTAAATAAACTCAGTTATGCTAGATGGTGGATGGTGAGTGGTGGCTCTGCAGATTGCCTCTACATAATTTTTCGTAAGATTTATTTTACAGTGGAACAGAGATTTATACAAATTTTAAATTGGCATGTAGTTTATGCCATCATATATGAAATAATAAGAAATATTTATGAGAAATGGTAAAAGATAAAAATCAAAGCAACAGAGACTAAATGTACGCATGAAATCATATTTGCAAACAAAGTTGTTTTATTTGAGACTATGTATGCGTCACAAAAAAAACATAAAGTAAGACAGTTGTGCTAGTGAAAAACGTAAAATAGAATTTGAGACATCAGCTCATCAAAAATGCTGAGAAACCACTGTCTATAACTTGTTCACTGATTAAATTCTCTTAGTTATCACGAGCATAAACTTCCAGGTCTTCTAAGTAGCCCAAATCCCTGCCTTAGAGTTCCGAGCGTAGACCGTTGAAACTAAGCTCTTCTGGACCTAACAGGTGACTATTTTCCTTCAAGTGTCATCCCAAAGCGCTGTCATTACTTGCACAATTGTGTATTCTGAATCTAGTATTTAAATCCCTTCCCGTTTGATTTCTGTAAATATTGTCACACGACCCACATCTCATCCTATACATGTCTGAACGACTGAATTTATCTAATTTTTCATCGAAACTATGACGCAGAAAATATACAGGTTTTTATCTTTGTAGTGAACCTGCACTTTAGCCGTCGTTAAAAGCGTTAGGAATTTTGTCACAATAGGGGCCGAAGTATGACATCGAGATTTGGGTGATCTAGCTTCAAAGTAAGGTTAACTGTTTGTCTACTATATTAACATACTTTTACCTAAATCTCGAATTGTTTTTTCGGCAAATCCGTTAGCTTAACCAACCGGCACTACAGTATTAATGTCTTCAATTACTGTAACACTGATCAGTCCTAGGGTTCACCACCCAACAGAACACTGAAGGTAAATCCAAATGTGTCGCGAAGTTAGGACTGGACAGTCTTGCAGTTAACAGAGAAATTAATACGACAGTGCAAGTTTGTTTAATTATCGGGTCTGGAGGAAAAAGAATTCGAGATTTGGTTAAAGAGCGTTGAGAACCTGACAGTTTTACTTAAAGACAACGTCGTCCACATTTCCATGTGTTTTAAACATTCTACAACTACAACCCAAAAGTAGTGATATGGACGTTTCAGAAGACCTTAAAAGTTTTGCTCACCATCTTACTACCACTGGTAATGTAATCAGTCAACAAGTAACAAGTAATAGGCAACAGCTTTCCACCACATTTGACAAACTGCTGGTTTAGTGCCTATTTTACATTTTTCGCTACTACAATTGTAATACTTTCTCTTTTCTTCTTGACGTAGACATAGTGTCAAATACAACGAGCATCATTGTAACTACGATTTTATGCGTAGGTTTAATCTTTTTAGCTTCTATTTTTTTATTCGTTACAATTTGTATTCAATAGTTTTTGTTTTGCCTATATGTTGGCATGGAATACACACCACTTTATAACTTGTATGAATATCTGTCCACACTATAAAATAAATGTAACAAAAAGTAATGTATTGGCGATCTGGAATGCCACCATTCATATGTCTAATGACTACGTTCCATAATCCATCAGCTTTTTCAGAATCATAAGACAAGTCTTTTAAAACGACTGTATGCCTCACTTATACCTTTCAGTCGTACTTGAAACATGTTGGTCTTTTTGTGACTTCCTGAAAAGTGTTCAGTGATTACCCAGCCAGAAATCTACCCTGGCCTGGCCACATCATCGCGAAAAAGCTAGGCAGGGGGTGGGGAGGGGGAGGGAGAAGGGAGAACAAAGCTACTGGATTGTATTGCTAGTTAAGACACAATTTTACATAGATAACTAGGTGAAGGTTGCTACTTCTTAGAACTGTATATCATTTTGTTGCATGTTAGATTTAGCACTTTTCTTTAATCTATTTATTTAAGTATGATAAATCCGGAATTAAGTCCATTATTTCACTGGTTGTAATCATTAGACACTAGTTAGGATAAGCAGATGCATCCATGGTGATACAATAATCATAGATGGGCCTAGTAATGAAGTTGTGCAACGTAAGTAGACGTACAAAATAAGTTTATCTACCTACTGCATTATAACATTAGAGTTTCAGATATATACGAGTATATTAGCATTGTGGTGAGCGAATCATTTGTTAATTATATCTCATATATATTTCTAATGTCTAACTCGTTATTTTTATCTTTTTTGTATTATACAGAAGTTGTAGTATTATATCAATGATGAAACATTTTGTGGAATGACGGACAACATGTGCTGCATCAGAAATGTGCAGGCAGTGGCCAGATGGGCATGGAGGCATACACATGGCAAACCAGTTTCTGGAGGATGAAGACAGGAGGCAACACACCAGGAGACAAGGTGTGAGCAAACATCAGCCCAGCTGACCTTGGCGGTGGCCAGGCCACATTCCAGGGGGCTTATGCTTATGTTGCTGAGGTATTCCCACATGGTTACGCTGACTATCGCCTACTTTGGCACAATAATGGAGAATCTGGGGGTTAGGAACAACCCACTACTGTCAAAGCCTCTTGATAAACATTGGTGAGGCAGACATCCTAATACTTAGGCAGACAATGATCCAAGACACAGCCCAGCACACAAACAAGAAGCACAACCTCATGAAGCTTTTCCCTGGCCAGAGGATACACTTATCTCTACTGCAACACTATCTGAAGAGTCATGATGGAAACATGAACACTGCCATAATATTCCTTGAGTCTTTGCACTTAACCCACCAGCAAGACAGCAAACTAATTAAAGGTCTCTGCTAAGCAGTAGGCAACTAAGAATTGTTGTTTATTTTTCTCCTTGTGCGACTGACGCCTATGGAACAGGTCAGCAAGCCATTTTCAAAGATCCCTAGATGGTAACTACAAACCAGGTGTGGTACTCAGTGCAAGACTCCTTTCTTTTGGTCACACCAGAGCGACATGTGTCTCGCTGTCACTGTTGACGATTGCTTCTGATGCAGAGTCACTGGCGGTTACATGTGACATGAATTTTATCTATGTTAGTATAGGACAAATTCATTATCATGTTACTCCTCATTGAAAATTTACTATTTTTGCCGTTGAGACTGACATACGATATAACTAATGAGTATTGTTTTCTATGTTGTTGATTAATACTTTTGTGTACATTTAAACACATGTCACAGTCACAACATAGAGAATTTATTGTCTGCATTTTGACCATTGTTGCAATATCCACACATTCTATACCATATATTTAGAATGATAACAGTTTATCTGTATGTTCCCTGTTGAAGCATATTACACAATAGTTATCTATCTATTTTTCTTCATGACAACCACACAAGATTTTATCTTGCTGACCCAAATAGATCACACTGCTATTCACGTACAGAAACTCCATTCCCGTCTTACTTACACAGCTGTTAGTTCAGAACGAATGTTGTGTTCATCACGTTCTAAGAGTGAATGTCAGCTGTATGGTTTTTTGTCATTTAAGTCATTATATTTGATCTTTGCTATTCGACTAAGGATACAGAATTGTGAAGTTTACAAACTTAATTTGCTTTGAGACTATTATAATAGGAAAACTTCATTGGAAGCGTGAAAGTGGTTGCATTGTGCTCACGTAAGTGAATTCTGATTGTTTAAATTGTGCCTCCGAGGACTGCAGAGACCAAGAAGTTGAACGCAAATAAACAGCAACTTCCCATGTATTTGTCAGCCTAGTGCCTAGGTATCTTGTCTGTGTGAGACTGTGAGGGTGACTGTTGGTGCCCATGAGAATGTTTCCGTGTTGGATGGAGACTTTAATCTTTAGTTCAGATTGGAGTTTGGCCACGTGGAAACACCTCCATTTTCACTCGACATTTTTATATTATACGTATCTACCTCATAGGCTTCTTCATGTTAATGACACATTACCTCATCTCCAAGTGAGTCATACGCTGTGCAAAATAAATCTATTGCAGGTGGGGATTTATGAAAGATGTCAAGCTCTTTGGATTTGTCTTTCTTCATTTATACTGGGTACATGAGGCTGATTCTGTGAGAGCGGGAAGGTTAGTGATATGTAACAACAGTGACTGGGTATCGAGAGCTTCGACGACTTGTTGCCCTGGCGACTTTAGGTGATGGAACACCGCTCCATGTTTTGTACTTCCTTGGATCCGTTTCGCTGTCACTTGATGCACCTGAAACATGCTATAGGGGGTTGCTTTCGCCAGCTGGAGAAAACACCTGGCTCTTTAGGCGAATGCTTAGAAGGACGCAGCCCCGTGTCAATCGGTGCTACTGATGCAAGAATTAACACCGGTGAAATGTTGACGGCAGACCGACCACCTCCGAGGCTAAAGCCAGGCTGCAGCTATATTGTCCTACGAGATAGAAGGGACTGCATCCCTTTCAGGGTCTGCCCTGCGTGTCGGGCCAGTGCCACGCTAATCAGCTTTTGCCAGTGGGGGTGCTATGCGGCAGACTCTCGACGTTTGCTAGTGGAAAAGGGTAGGTGTCTACCTCTGAGTCCGCCGGTATTATCTGTATTACGCTTCCCACAATTTCGTATTCGGAACAGCAGGATGGGCAGCACAATGGCGCTGACACAGCCAGTCAGTTTTGCTTATTCCGTTTGGGTGTTCTCACGCCTGTGCCTTCATGCGTGTGGAAAATGTGAGCACATTGATTGAGGGGCGTCGATGTGAGCAAACTGACTGCGGAACGCTCTTCGATGTCCCCCTCCACTGGGGGGGGGGGAGAGGGGGAGAGGATATGATGCATTGTGGATTGCTGGTAGTTGTACGGTGATTTTGCTTATGCGTTTGGCTCGCATAGAGGTTACCTCCATACTACTCTTGGGGCTAATGCGATTGGGCTGCATCGACGTGAGCTAAATTTCGAGTGCAGCTGTGCAGAATGCAATGCAGCGATTGTGTTCCGGAGTGCTGGACGCATAATACGTGTGTCTCTGTCTCTGTCACCTTGGGAGACAAGTTAGCTTTCCGATCCGAACAGACAGACGGATATTTTGTGTTTATTAACACAAATCCGTGTATGCAATCCCACCGGATTCTGAAGCTCAAGACTGAGGTAAGCCGCCCTGATCACCAGCTTGCAGAACTATGCAGCCCCGATCGGGGACGACACACACGACAGGCACATTGGGAAATGTCGAACCGTTGCGTCGCTTTCAGCAGCATCCGCACCTGCATAGTGGCACTAGCAGACGTAAATTGCCTGTACCTAAATTAAAAAAAAAATACTTGTATTCTGTCGATAAAATAGAAAGTACTCCGGCGGCATGGGGCATATAAGATTGAATCAATAAAATTTTAACAACATCCCCGTCAAGCTTTCAAGGCTACGTAAAAACAATAAGCAATTTCATTACTCCTCAGTACCAGATTGCATTACATCAAATCATCACAAGTAATTATAAATTAAAAATCAAGTTCAGTTCCGCTAAACAAAACTGACTTCAACATGAAACACATAGAAATCGTTCGCAATATAGGTAACCGAAAATACATAATGCAGTGACTTCTACAACATAGAAGTTAATTCCGATTATTCATGAGATCGAAACATTGCACTCACCAAGCCTGTGCAGCTGGCGCCATTGACTTTGCTTCAATAATTCTAGGTTGCCCCTGCATTCTGTTGCCATACATCGCAGATTACGTTGGAGGGCCATCACCTAATATATCCGAGCGCCGTGCTTCTCAGGCAGATAAACTGAAAGAATAGCACTAATCACGCAACCGGAATAATGTTCAGTTCCAGCAATTTGCTCACAGAGAAATGTTTCACATGGCTGTCAGCACTTGCCCATGAATGACCAACCTCCAGCTGTCGGTCTTAAACGAGAGCTGGGAGCTCGGATGCCCCTGGTGAGATGCGAAATATGCCGTTGCTTAGTTGTGCCGATGCTCAGTTGCAAAGATGTTATATCTCACTTTCGATTACATATCGAAAGAACACTGTACTCAGTCTGTTATTATAACAAACTGTGTCACATTGTCTTTACTGTTGGCAACTATCTGCTTCTACACAGATGTCACTTCAATAAACGTACTGTCGACGAAGGTCGTTAACATTGTGCTTTCTAAAAACTAATTGCTCTATAATACGAAATAATAACAATCGAACAGTGCCTGTGGTAGAGGAATGGCCTCTTTGACTATCAATCGAAACGGCCTGGATGCCAGGTTCGAACCACGCCACTGCTTAAATTGTGAATAAAAATTATCAGCAATGGATGCCGCAGACTCCTAGCATAAGAAGTCACCCTCATTCTGCCAACGGCCTAGTCAAAAAGGGCCAAGGAGCGGACAGAGTCCTATGGTACTCCGTTCCCCTGGGCTGAAAACTGCCCCTAAAGGCAGGAGAATCAGCTATGATCAACGGCATGAGGATGCTGTAGGCAATGAAAACCACTCCTCTTACAGGTACGTAGTGTGTATGAAGTCGGAGATGTGGTCTGTAATTGAAAAAGGGTCATGTTGATCTCTCCTTTCACAAAAGATTCCGGACCAGTTCCCCGTCCCGATCTCCGGGAGGAACTGCCAAGGTGGAGATTACCATGAGAAATATTCTGAATAACTAACGAAAAGGTAACTTTCTTCGAGCCGGGGCTTCAAATGTCAGAATTTTGAACGTGGCTGGGAAGCCAGAAAATCTGAGCAAGGAAGTGTAAACGCTCAGTCTACATGTAGTGGGCGTCAGTAAAGTGAAACAGAAAGATGATAAGGATTTCTGGTGAGACAGATTTAGGGCAGTATCAACAGCAACAGAAAGTGCCATAACGAGAGTACGATTCAACATGATTGGGAAAATATGGCAGAGAGTGAACTATTACCATTAGATTCGACAGCAAACCATCGTCGACCACAATAGTTAAAGTATATGTACCGACATCGTACGCAAAAGCTGAAAAGACAAACTATATGACGACAGTTAACCGCCATTTTAGTATGTAAAGACAGATGAAAGTCTAAGAAACATGAGGGACTGAAACGCGTTTAAAAGTGAAGGGCTAGAAGAAAGGATTATGGGTGAATATGACGTTAGCAGTAGGACTGAGAGAGCAGAGAAGCTCATTGAGATCAACAATAAATTTCAGATGGTAATGACGAATACTCTATTCCAGAACCACACGAGAGGCAGTTATATCTGGAAAAGATTCGAAGACGCGGGAAGATTACACGTGGATTATGTCAAGGTTAGGCAGAGATTCCGAAATCAAATATTGGATTGTATTCTGACGAATGTGTAGGTATATACACAGATCAGAATTTATTAATGCTGAAGAGTAGACTGTAGTTGAAGAGAATAGTACAGAAGAATCAGTGTGGATTTAAGAGGGATGATGAAGTACTGAGGAGTGATGAGTAGCGTTGAGGTTCGCTAAGGATGTGGTTACTGTTAACAGAAGCTTCAGAGTAGGCAGTGGAGTGGACATCTCTAAAAAGGACAATCACAAGTGTTGGACTACCAAACAAACGTACAGGGAAGGTAACTCCGAAAAACCTTGGTTAACGGGACAATTACTTCAGTTATTCGACGAAGGAAGGAAGGGCAAAAGTATTCGCCGGAAGACAAAAAATGTCAATATAAATCCCTTAGGAATAAAATAAACTGTCAGATTAGGCGAAATAAAAAAATGTCGTGTGACTAGGGCCTCCCGTCGGGTACACCCTTCGCCGGGTGCAAGTCTTTCGATTTGACGCCACTTCGGCTACTTGCGCGTCGATAGGGATGAAATGGTGATGATTAGGACAACATCCAGTCCCTGAGTGGAGAAAATCTCCGACCGAGCCGGGAATCGAACACGGGCCCTGAGGATTGACATTCTGTCGCGCTGATCACACAACTACCGGGGACGGACATAAGGAAAAATGAATACAGGAAGGTAGTTAATAAACAGAAAAATAAATGATAGTCGAAAGCACTGATTGAGCATAGAGAAAAGACGAAATAATCTTCGATTAAATTAAAAACAAAATTAGTAACATTAAAGGTGCAGTGGCAATTCCACCGTTAAACGTAGACGAGACATGATCGAATAGGTGGATGGAATAGATCGAAGGCCTCTGTCAGGGGAGGATGCATCCACTGTTATGACAGCAGACGAAATTGGAATCAGTGTGAGGATCCTGCAGTGGAGTAAAACTTTAAAAGGGCTCTAGAAGACTTGGCAGTAAATAAGGCAGGAGGGAAACTCCATGTGTATTTATAAAGCCATTGGGGAATGTGGCAACCGAAAAACTGTTCATGTTGATGTGTAGAGTATATGAGACTGCTGGCGACATACGTTGAGACTATTCCGATGACAGCAAGAGCCAATAAAAGCGAGCACTACCGCACTATCAGTTTAACAGTAATGCATCCAAACTGATGATAAGGACAGTATACAGAAGAATGGGAGAGGAAACAGGATCTGTTACATGACGATCAGTTTGGCTTTAGGAAAGGTGATGGCACCAGAGAGCAGATCTGACGTTGCGATTAATAATGGTAACACGACTGAAAAAAATCAAGATTAGTTCATTGGATATATTGATGTAGAAAGGCGTTGGACAATGTAAAGTGGTCCAAGATGCTCGAAATTCTGAGAAGAGTACGAGTAATCGATAGGGAAAGACGTTTAATATACAATATGTGCAAGAACAAAGAGGCACAAGAAGATTGGAAGATCTAGAAACAAATGCTTGGATTAAAAAGGGCGTAAGACAGGAAAGGAATCATTCGCCCATACTATTCAGTCTGTACATCTAAGAAGCGGTGACGGAAAGGTTCAAGAGTGGGATTAAAATCCAGGGTGAAAGGGTATCAATAATATGATTCGCACATGATATTGCTATTTTGGCATGACAGATTTTCTATTAAACTCTCTCGAAATCAGTTTCAGAACAATTTATGCTTATATCCTTTATCAGTGTAGTCTTTGTCTTACACTGTCCATTAACTGCAAACCATATTCAGTGCCGTAAGCACGAAAAAGCCTTCGTTTCATTTCTATTGTTGCAGTAATGGACTGCAGAATCGATAGTCCACCAGCTGGCAGGCTAAAGAACAGACTTTTCTTAGAAGGAAAGGGTAGGGTCAAAAGAGTTTTAGGCCACAACTGAATTTGTGCATCAGGTAATCAAAAGGGAATTCACATCTCCCAATGTACAGACTCCGGACGGTTCCCGTGGACAGCTGTCAGCCAAAGCGGAGACGCTTCCGTTTGCGCGACACTATCATTTCTTTTCAATTTATTTTCGCGATTTTGTGGGGTGCTTTCTGCCTCTGTACTTCACCAGATATAAGATTATAGCATTTAGGCGTACGCCAATCAGCACAATTCTCTGTGAAACTGAAGAAGAATTACACAGTGTGTTGAATGGAATGAACAATCCAATGAGAACTGGATATTGACTGAAAATAAATTGGTAAACGACAAAAGTAATCACAGGTAACATGAAGCTTAACATCGAAATATGTGATCGCGATGTACTTGAGGTAAGGGTAGTATTCTACCTACACCGCAAAACAACCACCGACGGACGACACAAGGAGGATATGAGAAATAGGCTAGCACGAATAAAGAAGGCACACCTGGTCAACAGAAATTTACTGGTATCAAACATAGACCTTAACTGAAGAAGAAATCTCTGACGACGCACGTTAAGAGCTCAGTATTTATTGGTCGTCAATCATGAATAGAGGAAAAACTGAAACAGATTAGAATTTGAAGCGTTGAAGATGTGGTGCTACATAGGAATGTTGAATATTAGGTGGACTGTAAAGGTAAGGTTATCCGCAAAATCCGCGAAGAAAGGAACATGTGGAAGACACTAACAAGAAGAGGGGACAGGGCGACAGAAAATGTGAGAATCTAGCGGGGAATAACGTCCATAATACTAGAGGGAGCAGTGGAGTGTGAACTCTGTAGGGGAAACAGATTGTAACACATCCAACAAACAGTTAAGGACGGAGGTTGTCAGTGCTAATCTAGGATGAAGAAATTAGTGCCGTAGAGGAATTCATGGTGGACAGCATAAAACCGGCCAGAAGACTGATGACAAAAAAGGAAAAAACTGCCTTTAATTATCACAGACTCGTACACATACTTATAAGGCTAACTGATCATTAAATTCTCATTAGTTTAATCACTATCAAGTTTGCTGTGGTAAGATCATTGATGCTAAAGTTGGGTTGGTTGCTGACTATTAATATATATCTGCAGTTCTACTGTAGCATAATTATTGATGCTGATGTTGAGTTAATTGCTGCCTATTAAGATGTACTTCCACGCATAGATTTCATGCTGCATTCGATTAACTGAAATTAATTTCGTTACTAATCTCATCTGAAACTAGTGTAAAATCTCGAGGCACAATTCCAGGGGATTTAACTAGATGACATTCTACAAAGATGTAGGTTAGCTAACTACGAGAGAAAAAAGCGTCTGAATCATACTGGAACACACAAACGTCTTTACTACCGATAATTGTTCACTATGTTTAAAGTATAGCCTCTCGGAAAGATGACTTACTTTGTTTTATTATTAAAATTATCTCATAAGTTCAATTTACAACCGGTAACAGGATTTGAAAGTCTTATAACGTCGATATAATTGGAAGGCAACAAGTATTGTTGATTTTGACTGGATGACCAACGGTGTAATATCAAGGAGATCCTACCTCGCAATGTAGAGCTTCAGTTATCTCGGGTTGCTGGCGAAAAGATCACTTGACCACAGTTAAACGTGTGTCTCCTTCCCGAAATTAAAAATAACAGAAAATTTTCTTGCACACAAAATACTTCTCCGTAATACTGCTTGAGTATGTGATACGTTTTGTTCAGTCCAGGAATGATTTATGGACAGAATTCAGATGCAGACAACGTCCAAAACGCAGCACGCAAATTTTAACCACGAGCACTCCCACAGTTGATAGATTTAATATAGGAGTGACATAGTCTCAAAAAATAACATCAATACTTTACATTCCCGTAAAAATATTCCTTTAAGACACTTGTCGACACATTATTGTAAGGTTTTCGCTTCCATAATTTAAATGTATTCTATGAGCTCACAAATACTAGTTCTTACTTGTGTGCGGTGACATGAATTCATCTCCGTGACATGGAAGTCTATGTAACAGTCACTTTTCTGTGGAGATCGCTCATTTGTATGCCTCAGCCTACCTACACACCTCTCTTCTTGGTTGAATAAATAAACTGTTAGTTCACTTCCATTATCTCTTCTTTCATTCCGTCCATCCGTACGTCCTGAATATGACGACAAAGAATTCTAGTTCTTTCTGTGTCTCCTTTTCTTCGCCCTTATTTCTGCAACAATTTTTAGCTCAACCTTTTTCCTCCTGATCTTATCATCTTCTCTCTTCTCCCTCGAATAACTTAAGAAGTTAATGTTCAGCCGCAATGTTAAATGATTCCTTACAGCAAGACTCAGTAACATATTCTTCGACAACCTCTTCGTTACGTTGAAATAATCTCCACAAACTTTACTTCCTCACTTACTCAATACTCGTCTAGAACTCTTCCCGTCCATACATTCTCTCACAATACTCCCTCTTTTTCCTTCACTTAAACTGTTAGTCCGTTACCATAGTTCTATGACATACACCATCTTTCCAAATTCAGCTTCATTTGTGTTCTTGTTTGTTTTTATTTACAGAAGTAAAAATTTTCTCCAAATGGGCACAACACTCTGTTCACGTAGGGCAGAAAATTTCCATGAACATTACAGAAAAGTAAAACTACAAAAGAAAAATTTACAGATACGATTACACATACATTTAAATTGAAGTTCCTTTTCTAAAATTTTTGTAGGGAAAATCAGAAAAATGTACATCATATCAGCATTACAGCCATAGAAAGTAGACATCTGACAAGTAGTTATTCGTGGTCAGGATCGTCCTATAGATTGAAAGTCATCTACGTTTTGATACATACCTAAAAAATAACTTCAAAATTCTCCGTATAGGTGATACTGGCCGGTAGTTCGATACAATTATTGCTTCATTCAGTGACTTTAGCACTTTGTGCAACGATGTTGTTAGACCATAGATGTAAACTGCATTATTGATTTCCCTTTACATTTTTTCAAACATCCTTCATTATTTTCAGATTAAGTAAATTTTGTTCATCTGAAATTACTTGCGTGGAGAACTTCACGTGCAGACTCAGATGTCATTTGCATATTTTGCGTATTTTGAGTTATCTGTAGATGCAGAGCACCTGAAGCTGCACACAGAAGCAGAAATAAACTGTATGTGTATGACATAATGAAATTTGCCTAGGCAGAGAAAGGTAACGAGAAAATGAACTCACTCACAAATTTTTTACAGGCTATGGACACTAATACGAATTAATTTCTAAAAAAGGAGGTATGGTACCCTGCTGTAATCTCATTATTTAAAATTCCAGTTTGGCTGCTCATCCTTTATTGTGCCGCAGCCGATTTCAGCCCTACAAGTCAATTTTCAAGTAAACATATGTTTTTTCTGGGTATGGTATTGCGTCATAATGTGCGGAAGCCTACGCAATTATACAATTTTAAAATGATATGCAGTCTTCAGTACTAACTCATCTCTAGGAAATACTTTGAAAGAAGCCGACAAACAAAAATTATTAGAAACAGTAAAACTGTTTATGTCGGCAAACATCACGTTATATTTTGTAATGATTGATTCATGTTATGGGAATAAAAGCTCATAAACAACGAATCTTGAAAAAATTCACTAAACATGAAAACGCACAATAGTTTTGTAACAGCGATTATATGAAAACGCCGAAAAGGAAGATACAAACTGCAGACCAACCGCCGGCTGGAGTGGCCTTGCGGTTCTAGGCGCTACAGTCTGGAACCGAGCGACCGCTACGGTCGCAGGTTCGAATCCGGCCTCGGGCATGGATGTGTGTGATGTCCTTAGGTTAGTTAGGTTTAATTAGGCGACTGATGGCCTCATAATTTAAGTCGCATAGTGCTTAGAGCCATTTGAACCATTTTGCAGACCAACCGTACTACTATATCAGTTGCAAGATACTATGATTCAGATAACATCACACTTTTGACCTCTCTCCGAAATTCTAGTAAACACTGAACGACAATAAGACAAGTTTTGAAGTAATTATGTTTGCATCCGATATTCCGCTAAGTATCGGAAGGAAGCGATTAGTTGGTACTGAAAAACAGATAAGTGAACTAGAGAGTTGACAGGTAATGGACCCTTAGGCTAATGAAGATCACGTTAGAGGAATTCTTCGGTCCAGCGCACATTTTTATTCAGTTTGTATAACGTGAAACAGCCCTAAACCACACTTACGAATACAAATCAAACTTCTGTGTGAGCATTTGGTGAGAGCTGATGTGTAACGTTTGCTGGCTGTGCTAATGCATTTGCCATCTGTCTGCTGTATGGTTACCTGCTTAAGAATTCTCCACACTCACATAATACATTATAATACCTCAGTTTATGTGTAAGGTGTAAGTTATTTGTGAGCATCAGTGCAATTAAGCATGGAAAGGCTTCGTAGTGTGACGTCTGGCAGACGGTTCTCATAAAAAGCCCGTGGTTACGGGGGAAAGTAAGGAAGGATCTGAAGTACATGAACATAAACATCAGATTTATTAATAGCTAGCTGTTGCCCACAGGTGCGCTAGCACATCATTTTCTATGTAATGTTGAATGATGGTCATTAAGCTACTGTATGTGCCATAACATCAGTTACTCTCATGTGTCTGCCTGTTCGGGTAAGCATAGCTCATGATGTGCGACCCTCTCTGCCCCTTACAATTGGTTCCAACGCACAATGCGTCCTCATACGCAGCATCACTGTCGAGCAATGTGTAGATATGGATATGGGCAGGAGCGCGCAACTATACATCGTGCTGTTGAAGTAGTTACACATTACACAATGTGTACATTATGAAACAAATAGTGCGGAAGTGTGGATCAAACACATCGAAGATTGTTGTAGCATTGGATTCATTATTCTGAACCGTACCACGTAACACATACAAACCAATAAAAGCGGTTTCACTAATATGACGTGGTTCAAAAGACGAAGAGTAAAGAGTTTTTTGAAACAGTAACTAATTCTTCACAATTCGCCAAATATTATTCAAATCAATAAGTCTCTTGTAACATCTTCCAAGGTAGCCTGTGTTCTCCTTCAAGATTCAAACTATTTTTCAAACTATCTCTTCACCAAATTTCATTGATATCGGTTCAGCGGATTACTCGTAAAAACGTAAGAACAGAGGTGCTTTCATATCTACAGATAGTATTCGTATGCAAAAAACTTTCAGTTACGATATCTTTTTTTTAATTCTGTGATCCGAGTTTGATGAAATAAAGGCTACATAATGACCATAGCTATTTTCATGGTACCTTTGTAAACCCCATGAAAGAGATTAGCGTGTTCTAACGGACAAACAAACGGAAACCACAGTTTTAGAAAAAAATTTAAATCACGATATCTATTTGTTTTACTATCCTGTTTTGCTGAAGTAATGCCTGTATTGTCCCCAAGCTATGCACAAGTTAACTGAGAAACCCGCACACAAATTCCTTTGCTAGTTTTGGAGATTAGCGTGTACAAATAGACAAACAAGACGGTTTTACTAAAAATTTTAATATGTGATCCGACTTTGATCAACTAAACCGTCTATTCTGCCCAAAGAAATACGCAAATTGCCTGAAAAAGCCCCACGAAAATTAATCTAGTAGTTTTTAGAAGTATGTTTATACAGAAAAACTGACAGACACGATAGGTTTATAGATTCATTAGTAATATAGATTTTCTGTATTAGAAAATGAGCCTGTCTACCGAATAAGCCGATGTACACCGCGTGTCATAAGTCAGCATAAAAATTCGAATGAATGACAAAAATAGATCAATTTACACCAGAAAGAAAGTAATTATACCTGGGAGCTGATAACCTCATTGTTGAGCACTTCTAAACCATAAAAAAACACACACACAAAATAGTTGTACCATAGAATAGAACTGACTGGTTACTGAATGACAGGGGATTAGTACGCAGTATGATCATAGATGGCGTAGAATGCATGGATATTTCGCTCTACGTAAGCACATGACTTAAACCTGTGCACAAAGAACTAAGTTCTCTTGTCAGTCAGCAAGTCAAGGAAAAGTCAAGGATTTACTGCTCGTAATGACACTCGTAAAAATATGCTGGTCCTACGTGTTATAATTGCGAAGTATTGCTTAAGACAAAAGCATGTAGTGAAATCACCACTGTTTATGCACTAAAGTGAAGTGAAACAGCAGCTGAAGACTGCATGGCCGACAACACCTAAACAGGCGCCAGGAACCGGGGTTAACACCTAGAGTTTCCAGGTGACCGGCTTTCTGCGGTCGTGTTCGGCCAAATATATACAAGTCTCGTCTGTCCAGATTTTGCTAGGCGTTTTAGGGATGAAGCAGAGAACGCGCAACTAAGGCTCGTTCCACGTTAATGATGTAAGTGCAAGGGACAAGCAGAAGTAGGAATCAGGAAATATAGTGCAAGGATATACAGATATTCAACGAGTGCTGTTCTTATGTCTGTGTCCTACGTTTTAGTTCCTAGGCTAACACACAATTTCACGACCGCGCTACGCGGAGAGCGAGCGAGGCTAACTACACTGTGCCAATTAACATGTGGCAACCAATATCACCTCCACACACTCGCAGTGTCACTCCTACAGAGTTGTAAAACGCAAATGCTAACGAGAGTTCTTTCGGAAGAATACTGAACAATCAAAAAGACCGAGCGCTTAGCTACAATCATAACTGGCAGCTTATAAGTCTATTCATTAGCTTTCCTTGTGTTGTTAACACATTTGCGGTCGATCTCACAAAAAATTACTGTAGTTGATTATTAATTAAAGATTGAAAATTCCCAACTGGCTCTACTTCTGTTTAAAATTGGCATACCCGCTTTTAAGGCAAAATGTCCAGCTTCTCTAGTTTTGGACTTGACATCTACACTCACTCCACGCTGAGATCAAATCGAACCCTCCCAGTAAGTGTCCGATGTACCGCAGCGAAACAATGAGCGACCCGTGAAACCTGTCACGTGTCCGGCGATCTCCTAGACAAAAGCGCTACGCAAGAGTGTGCATAATCGAGATGTGATTGCGTGTTTGGATGAAACAAAACAGCGTCAGTAACACGAGTCATTGCAGATGCATTTCATGCATCTTCCATATGTAAGTTCATACCCAGACTACATCGTTTCCAATCTGCCATACTCAGCTCTAACGTTACAACTTTGTGTAGCAAACTAGCCAGTCGCAATAAATGGGCTTTACGACGTACCTCACGGACAGTGCTTCTGACTTCGGGGATGCGGAAGCAGTCACAGGGGAGTGCTGAAATTACCTTACCGCTGAGCCTGTGGCCTCTTCGGCGTTTATCGGATTCCTGCCGTGCTTTGGGGACACAGCATAGGAGGACCCTTCCCCAAAGCTTCTGAGGTGGGTAAGCGTATTGCAAAATAGGTGAATGCTCCTCTCATATATATAAAACCCACGTTGGTGAGCGATGAACCTTCTTATGCTATGGATAAAAAATAATCTTTTACACTTTCAGTTTTAAAATTTATTTAGCATCTATTTGAAAAATAAAAGGTCAAAACCTATCTTCCTCTGTGATAAGTATTACACATTCATCACGATAAAATCTCACCGGTTTTGAATATCTACGAAGTGGAACTCATTTGTCCCAGGAACCTACGTAGAACAATGCTTCCATTTGAACCTAGCATTTTTGGAATTAAAATTTTATTTTTAGAACTTTGTCAGGATGACTATTATGGAAAAAGGTATACGAAATGAGTACCTAAACACATTTATTCACTTGACAATGAAAAGCATAAAATGCCGTAACGTTGAAAGATTGTTTTGTTATACCACACACCTATGTTTCTTATATTCTATGAAGTTTTCTCGAGAATATGTGTCTCATTACATCAAAATTATGTTCAAACCAGCAGAAGAACTGAGATGTGTAGTAATGTTTCAAATCAATACGAATGATGTATAAGAAAATACAATTAGTTACTTCAGATATTCTTGGAATGGAGAAGATGGCGATTTGATGTGATTTTCGTGAACCAGACACACTACAAACATACGTCACCCCAAATGACTTCTCACGGCCTCCAATATAACCAACCCGTGGTCATTAGTATTTTTCTCCAAGTTCCAAAAGCATCTGGCTACGTGGTAGCACTAGGCAGATACGAGATATAAACGGCCCGATGGTCAAAACTGCCTGTACCTTTGTGGAGCATATATATCCCAACAAACACGAAGGATTAATTTGTGCCGCATTTACATTCAGATGATTTTAATTATTTTATTAATTAATCTAAGCTTTCTCTGGTACGACTCCTCTCGGAGGTCGTGATGGATCATGTTTTTTACAACTCTTTCATCTACAAGATGTAACTATCATTCGTACACACATATTGAAAGACGATATGTCATATAGGCTGCGGATGGTTCTGTATACTCCTGCGGGAACAATAATTAAAATGGGTTCGTTGCTCAGTTTTATTTATTATAGGTAACATGTTCCAGAAGATTAATCCTGCATCTCCAGGTACTGCACCACAGCGTCGTGTGCATTATGTTTACTACCTGAGCCCCCACACCTGTGAACGGGAACGCGTTTTGCAGGTCTTGGAGTCACTCGCTTCCATCTAGAAAAGTTGTTATTGAGTTTAACGAAGGCGATGTTGCCCTGATGTATTCAACGATGCCCTTCGGCTACACTGTCTAAGGGATCGTTCTAACAAATACCAAGTTATGATCAGCGGGAAGATGCATAAATAAGGCGAAACGCATAGTTGAAAAATAAGAAATTAAAATTGCAACCAAGACTGTTTTTAACCAATACTGGTTTGCTGTATGGCACATATGGATTGGGCGAATCTTATCTTTGATATCCTATACCCTGGATTTTAATCCCACTCTTGAAAGCTTCTTTTACAATATTTCCATCATTGCTTCTACGATGTATAGGTTGAACATTAGCAGCGAAAGACTACATTCCCATTAAACACCCTTCTCAATCCGTTCTTGGTCTTCCGGCCACATTATTCGCTCTTGTTTCTTGTACATATTGTATACAACCCATCTTTTCCTATAGCTTACATCCATGTTACTCAGACTTCCGAAAATCTTGCACCATTTTTCATTATCGAATGCTTTTTCCAGGTCGACAAATGCTATGAACCTGTCTTGATTTTTCTCCAGTCAGGTTTCCATTATCAACCGCTACATCGACCCTCTCTCTCTCTGGCGCCTTTGCATTTCTAACACCAAACTTATTAACATCCAACTGAGTCTCAATTGTCGATCCTGTTCTTCCGTATATTGTTCTTTCAGCAACTAGGACCGAGCGAGGTGACGCAGTGGTTAGCACACTGGGCTTACATTTTGTAGGACGACGATTCAAATACGAATCCGGTCATCCTGATTTGGGTTTCTCGTGATTTCCTTAAAACGCTTCAAGCAAATGCCTGGATGATCCCTTTTGATAGGTCACGGCCGACTTCCATTCCCATCCTTCCCTAATTGGATGGGACCGGTGACCTCACAGTTCGGTCCCCTACCCCAAAACCACCAACCAACCATCTCCTCCCCCTCCACACCGGTGTTACACGGTACAGTTTGGATGCATGAGCTGTTAAGCTGACTGTGGGACAATTCTTTCACTTGTCGGCTCTTACTATATTCGAAATTGTGTCGGTGACGTTATTCCGAAAGTCTGACATTGTAAGGGGTCCACTTGTTTGCGAAAACCGATTTTGTAATATAAGTAATGAAATATAACCTGAAACGATTGTCATATATAGAAGAGATTGTATTTTTGACACCACTGAATCAAAGATGTTGCCTCAGTGGCAGAATCTGTTATAAGTAGGGGATGTAAGACTTAAAGCTAGTGGCTAGCTGTGAGAATGTAGCCGTTGGACTATGGCAACAGCATAATACAGTATTGTAAGGTAATGAAATTTTGTATATTTAGTTTTAAGTATGCAGCAACGCAATGTGGATCTTGGTAATTTTGCAGTACTGACCCTTGACTGTTGGAACCAAGTATTTGACTTTAGACTTAATGTGTAGGTTGATTAGGTATGTCCGATTTTTATATTTTGTGTGTTTCCTAATCCCGATAAAGACATGTCCGAAAGAACAGACACCACATTCATATAAGTATATACACTCCTGGAAATTGAAATAAGAACACCGTCAATTCATTGTCCCAGGAAGGGTAAACTTTATTGACACATTCCTGGGGTCAGATACATCACATGATCACACTGACAGAACCACAGGCACATACACACAGGCAACAGAGCATGCACAATGTCGGCACTAGTACAGTGTATATCCACCTTTCGCAGCAATGCAGGCTGCTATTCTCCCATGGAGACGATCGTAGACATGCTGGATGTAGTCCTGTGGAACGGCTTGCCATGCCATTTCCACCTGGCGCCTCAGTTGGACCAGCGTTCGTGCTGGACGTGTAGACCGCGTGAGACGACGCTTCATCCTGTCCCAAACATGCTCAATGGGGGACAGATCCGGAGATCTTGCTGGCCAGGGTAGTTGACTTACACCTTCTAGAGCACGTTGGGTGGCACGGGATACATGCGGACGTGCATTGTCCTGTTGGAACAGCAAGTTCCCTTGCCGGTCAAGGAATGGTAGAACGATGGGTTCGATGTCGGTTTGGATGTACCGTGCACTATTCTGTGTCCCCTCGACGATCACCAGTGGTGTACGGCCAGTGTAGGAGATCGCTCCCCACACCATGATGCCGGGTGTTGGCCCTGTGTGCCTCGGTCGTATGCAGTCCTGATTGTGGCGCTCACCTGCACTGCGCCAAACACGCATACGACCATCATTGGCACCAAGGCAGAAGCGACTCTCATCGCTGAAGACGACACGTCTCCATTCGTCCCTCCATTCACGCCTGTCGCGACACCACTGCAGGCGGGCTGCACGATGTTGGGGCGTGAGCGGAAGACGGCCTAACGGTGTGCGGGACCGTAGCCCAGCTTCATGGAGACGGTTGCGAATGGTTCTCGCCGATACCCCAGGAGCAACAGTGTCCCTAATTTGCTGGGAAGTGGCGGTGCGGTCCCCTACGGCACTGCGTAGGATCCTACGGTCTTGGCGTGCATCCGTGCGTCGCTGCGGTCCGGTCCCAGGTCGACGGGCACGTGCACCTTCCGCCGACCACTGGCGACAACATCGATGTACTGTGGAGACCTCACGCCCCAGGTGTTGAGCAATTCGGCGGTACGTCCACCCGGCCTCCCGCATGCCCACTATACGCCCTCGCTCAAAGTCCGTCAACTGCACATACGGTTCACTTCCACGCTGTCGCGGCACGCTACCAGTGTTAAAGACTGCGATGGAGCTCCGTATGCCACGGCAAACTGGCTGACACTGACGGCGGCGGTGCACAAATGCTGCGCAGCTAGCGCCATTCGACGGCCAACACCGCGGTTCCTGGTGTGTCCGCTGTGCCGTGCGTGTGATCATTGCTTGTACAGCCCTCTCGCAGTGTCCGGAGCAAGTATGGTGGGTCTGACACACCGGTGTCAATGTGTTCTTTTTTCCATTTCCAGGAGTGTAGTTCTAACAAAACCGGCCATGACCTTCTTCTTTGCGGATGCACACATAATACCCACACTCTTACGGGACTTGGTAAGAATGTCTTCCACGAGTAATGAGTGTGCTGGATTGGGACACTACGAATGTAGTGTGTGGACATGTAAGGTGAGAATGAGGGTCGCAGGGGGGAGTGCGCTAGATAGTCCCTGCAGTTACACTGTGCTCTCGGTGGCTCAGATGGAATTCTCTGTAATAAAAAAACTGATTGAACGAATCAATTATCATCTTGAATGGATGTCTTGTGACGTCCGCCCAGACCAAACGCAACGAACTATATGAAGAAAAAAGAGATGGATAGAGCGTCTGCCATGTACGGAAGAGATCCCGGGCTCGAGTCCCGGTCGGTGCACACATTTTCACCTCTCCCCATTGATTTATATCAACGCCCGATAGCAGCTGAAGGTATTAATATATATTTCTAATTTCGTCATACAAAATATTGTGCGGAAGGCTAACCAAAGTCTGCATTTTTTTTTGGCAGGACACGTAGAAAATGCAACTCAGCTACCGAGGAGACTGCTGCACTACGCTTGTCCGTTCTCTTTTAGAATACTGCTGCGCAGTGTGGGATTCTTACCAGATAGGACTGACAGAGTACATCGAAAATGTTCACAGAAGGGCATCACGTTTTGTACTATCGCTAAATATGGGGGAGAATGTCACAGAAACGATGCAGGATTTGGGCTGGACATCATTAAAAGAAAGGCGTTTTTCGTTGCGACGGGATCTTCTCACGAAATTCCAATCACCAACTTTCTTCTCCGCATGCGAAAATATTTTGTTGACACCAACCTACATACGGAGAAACGATCACTGCGATAAAATAAGGGAAATCAGAGCTCTTACGCAAAGATATACGTGTTCCTTTTTTTTCGCACGCTATACGAGATTGGAATAATAGAGAAATGTGAAGATGGTTCGATGAATACTCTGTCAGACTAGACCTGCCGTGTGGCGGCGCTCGGTCTGCAATTACTGGTAGTGGTGACACGCGGGTCCGACGTATACTAACGGACCGCGGCCGATTTAAAGGCTACCACCTAACAAGTGTGGTGTCTGGCGGTGACACCACATTTTCGACAATCTGACCATCCCTCTTAGACTGTTTGCAGATGATACTATCATTTACCGTGTCGTAAAGTCACTAGACCATCAAAACCAATTGTAAAATCCCTTAGACCAGATATGTGTATGGTTCGAAAAGTGGCAGTTGACTCTAAATGACGAAAACGGTGAGTTATCCACATGAATTCTAAAAGGAATCGATTAAATTTTCCTTACTCGGTAAGTCACTTAAGGCAGTCTGTTCCAGCAAATACCTAGGATTGTCAAATGTGAACAGGCACTTAAATGTGATTTGCAGAGTATCCATGTAGGTGTAGATGTAACTTTAATGGGGCGACATTGCACAGCGCTGAGCCACCATCCAATATTATCACTGAACATTTGCAGAGTTATTCGTTTATCAACTAGTCTACTGCCATTATTTGTATGAAGCTATCTTACAGCCGGCATTGCACTTCGCTGAGCCAAGACTGAATATTTATCTGCCTACTGTGGAGAGAACAGAATATCAAGATTACATCGGTTGTGACTCAAGAGCTAAGAAAAAGGTCTTTCATTGTTTATTTGCAAAGGTAATTTTATCAGTTTACTGCATAGGGCGATAGAACTGGGTGCTCACAAGACTGAGTAAATTTCAGAGGGGTTGATTTCATTATAGGGATTACATACTGGTTTTCCCGATTAAGTTGTTTAATTTTTCTTTGGATTACAGTAAAACTGATTAAGCACACCATTTGGTCAACAACACATTACACAGTAAATTTCGTAAGACAAACATCACGCATTGCATATCGTGTAACAAGCAAAAATATTTCAAATAAGGAACGTTACAATGTATACCGCCAGTCTCTCTACACACCAAAGTGAGTAGTCGTTTCGTTGCCGCCCCCCCCCCCCCCCACCCCATAATGATTTTACAACTTTTAAGAGAATGTTAACGATCACATCGCCTCATTTGAACTTCAGCCTTCCAAAGCTCTTCTAAATTCTGATACTAATACTTGATCATCTATCTGTTCCCTATCGACTCCTGTTTCTCCAACTATCTCGTCATCAGGTAAGTCCTCCCTCTCATTGAGGCGTTCAGTGTAATCCTCTACCAATCCGCTCTTTTCTCTGTATTTACGAGTGCAATTTCACTTGCATTCATAACGTAACAGCCCTTGCATTTAATATCACCGAAGGTTGATTTCACTTTTCTATATGCATAGTCTTTTCGATAGCCATATGTTTTTCAAATTCCTACACTTTCTGTTTATTTCATTTCTACCTCTTATTTCTATATTCCTAAATTTCACTCAAGATTTTTGTACGTACCTCTTCTGTCAATGAACACAAGTATTTCATGCTTTATTCATTGTTTCTTCGTAGTTACCTTCTTTGTACCTACATTTCCTTGCAACTTCTGTGATAGCCATTTTTAGATTTGTCCATCCCTCTTCCAGTGAACTGCCTATTGAGCTGTTCATTATCGCAGTACCTATAGCTCCAGAGAATTTCAAGTGCATTTCCTTTTTTCTTCGTACTTTCGTATTCCATCTCTTTGTGCACTGATTCTTCGTGACTATTCTCTTAAACTTCAACTTAAACTTCACTATACTAGGTTATGATCGTTGTTTATGTCTGATTCCGGGGTTGTGCTACAATTCAATATCTGATCTTGGAGACTCTGCCTGGTATATATTATTAATTATGTCTATAATTAATTGTCAATGATTAACAAGTTTCAGTATAGAAATAATTCATAAGCCAAGATCGCTGCAGATAAACCGGTGCGGAATAAAGCAGTGTGATGCCGACCGTTGTTAGTCGAGCAGCGGTCACGTACCAAGTAATTTTATCTTGTGACTTCGGTTTCACGTAGCTGATGGAAAAGAATGAAAATGAGGCCAGTTCTTTATTATTTTTGTGACAATCATTTTATATCAGCTGGTCTGCCTCATGTATCGTTATATCCAAACGGTTTATAAATGTTAAGCTACATTCTGATCTGATAATGGCACCTTTAGTGTGCTGAAACCGGTCATCCAGTAAACATTATTTAAGCAATCTTGGCTTTTGAATTATTTCTACAACAGAGCCATCGCCCCACTACACACTATGAGTTGACTGTTTTTAATTTCAATCGAAACTGCTTTTCTCAGTTTAACTTATTTGTAAAACTCTGGTTTCAGTAGTGATGTGTAAGAGCAAAAGGCCCATTTGGTGTAAAGACTATTGTTAAGACTATGAATATATAACACATCGTGTCACGAAACCTCCCAAGAATCCTATGTGCAGTGACGAGCGCGTGGGCGGCCGCGCAAGGTCGGAAATAAATGATAAGTAGAGAGTAATTAATTAATATGAAATCATGTGACACATTCGTGATCTTTCCACGAGGTACAAACCGCTGCTCCATCCGTAACCTGCATATCAAATTTATTTCGAAGTGTCAAAGATTCAATCGCGAATTAAAGCATCTAAATGTTTACTAAAATGAAAGAAACATAACAATAATTCTGTAAGCTGAGCTCGACTGTCGTTCTTTTGAGAGGAATGAATTGCTCAAAATGGTGGCGGTCGTTAAAAATATCCAAATTTAAACTGAGCGTCTTCCCCATCTTGCATATACTCCTGTCATTCCAAATCCCAAAGCAATTCCAGGTTAGGAACCTTCTTGGCAGAAAGGAAGCGGCCAGGTCTGTGGCTCAGCAGGCGACAGCTATACGCTTAATCGCCTAAAAGGCTGACAACGGAGCAAATTTTTCAGTCGTAGGCACACTAGTGTGAAGTGCAGACCAGTTAACGAAATCCCTGACCATTGCCGCTCCAGCCCATTCTCGAAAGTCTTCTTGGAAGGCCGACTAGCTGCCGTTTCGTCCGCGATCGCCTGTTTTCCCATCGGTGCGCTTCGCCGTAAGACGGTAGAGCTTAACGGTTCGTGACTTCGTGCACAGCCTAATAATGATACTCGGATTCGATCGCCGTTTCGGTAGCTTGGCGATCGCTAGTAATTCAAGATACTACGGGAGAGCAGCAGCGCCAGCCACGCCGTAGTGTTCACCAACGTCTGCCACCCTCCCCTCCCTCCCATTTGGTTGCTGCAACCTCTTTCTCATGGTTTAGGATTCTCACTCCAAAGTGTTCTCAGGTCTACTTTTGTTGCGGTAGGTGAATGCGATTTCCATATGTCAATCTATTAACGTGTCTGAGTCAATGGAGGCTGCCTTCGTTTAAGAGTACTCCGTTCTGTGCTAATCTCAAAATATATTCCTTTGTGCTACTCTCTAAATCTTTTTGTTGCAATTTCTACCGCCTTCCTCCAGTGTCCTTTCAGACCAGAGGCTCCTTGCAAGTAGCTTCTCTCGACTGTAACAATTACAAAGCTTTCAGAGTGTTATTTGTGGCACATACTAATAGTTACGATGAATACTTTTTCTTTTTCTTTTTTTTTTTTTTTTAACTTGTGGTAAGATCTTATGATAAAGTGAAGATGGTATTCTGGTTTACTAGATATGGCTTTAATTTACAAATATTTAATGTTGTTTCGTTGATAAATTTGTAGAAGGTATTACCTGATATAAAAACACTTGTCAGTAAATTGGAAGTGCCACCCCAGTATGTTCAGGTCTTGGTCCAAAAGGCCCAAGGAAGAGGATTTCTCGTTGTGCTGTTTATATGGTACTAATCCTTTGTAAAACCCTGAACTAACAGTGAAACCCGGTAGTGTGTAGCAGTAATGGACAGATTATTGTGCCAGCAATAACACAATGACTTCTTAATCAAGAAACAGAAATTTCAGTAGTCTGCCGTTTCAAAAAAGTAGCATCACACAGCACAGGCTACAATTGTAAGCAAAAGCTTCCCGTTACGTCAGACAAAAGTCTTTTGAATGAATTCTCAATATAGTATGCAAGAAACTGTAGTTGCTAAGGATTTATCAACTGGAGCTAGCTTGTACGTGAGTGCCCTGTGCCACTTTAAGTTTCACCATTCGTAAGACGCAACTGAACTTATTCTTTGAATGCTAGTTTGTTCTCTTTCATGTTGTTTCTTTCCAGCTGGAAGCGATTCACTAAACTGACACCGCAACAGAAGTCTTGCATCGCCCTTTAATTTCGAAATTCATGCCAGAGGAAAGTAAAATTGGCGCTAAAGTATGCATATAAATCCATTTGAAATGTGTGCAGATCACCATATCCCATGGTGGGTTTCTCACAGCACTAGAGAACAACATCAGTGCATGGTGGAATGTGAATTTTCTCGGATGCGGGTTTCCAGTCCGACGTGACATAAAACCAATGAGATCGTCACTTAGGAATAGGCTCTGGTCCTAAGTTTTTCACTCTTCAGTGCCGGTTCTGCGTGATTCGCGCAGAGAATGTGGCAGTTGCCGACGTCGAAACACAGCCCGTTAAATCGATCACACACACATTTGGTTGGGTTTATGCCCAGGGAACAGCAGCACTCTTCTTACCCCAGATACTAGACTGCTGGAAGGAAACGTTTACGGTGAAAAAGACGATGAGAGCGGGACTTATTATACACAAGCTGAGATTGTTACAAAAATGTTGGCCACAAGCTCCCACTACCGGCTGCAGAATCTCATCCTTGTTCAGTACAGCATAGAAATTGCCTACAACAACAAAGAGAAATATATGGTGGCTCCATAAAATGCTATTCCAGAGCATCACTCAGGCTCCACCTTGCTGCACATGTGGGGCAGACTCGCAGGCGTTCGATATTGCCGAATCATCTCCAAACACGATGTCTGCGGTTATGGGGGTTCAATCACACCCGAGTTTCGTCCGTGAACAACACCGGATTCCAATCCCGGAGTGTCCATACTGCACTATTCCTTCCTCATCTGTAACGGAGATTCGCGTCATGTATTCGCCTCCTAAGAGTTTGGTGCGATATATGATGTACTGTAGACTCTTCAATCACTAAATTCAATTCTGAAGCACTCAGCCAACGTTGCCTTTCAGTAAAAATTCATGGATATCATCCTGTGCACCTATGGAATGTGGATGATAAAACAAATGGTTCAAATGGCTCTGAGCACTATGGGACTCAACTTCTGAGGTCATCAGTCCCCTAGAACTTAGAACTACTTAAACCTAACTAACCTAAGGACATCACACATATCCATTCCCGAGGCAGGATTCGAACCTGCGACCGTAGCGGTCTCGTGGTTCCAGACTGTAGCGCCTAGAACCGCATGGCCACTCTGGCCGGCCGTGGATGATCCGTACGGTATAATTCCACTGCACTACTTGTCAAGTCGAACCAATTCCACATCTGCACCATATCACTTTGACTACTGTTGTGCAAATATTGAGCAACTTGGTTTCTTGACAGCCTTTTGCGTGTAACGCGTTGACGCGGACGCGATCACTGGCGGCGACTGTCATTCGTTGCGTGATGGACGTTCACTCTTTAGTTCCACAGACGTCTCTAATGCGCCCCTACTGGTGCTCTCCTTTCTACTGAAATGCTCCAGTTCATTCGAGTGCGTCCCCTTACTTACAGGTAGCGTCAATGGTAGATTTCTCTGTGTTTACAAATGTTGAAAGTTGCCTTTCGATCAGTGCACGAACGGTCACCAGAGCACGCATCTGCACGACATACCGGGGTTATGCAAAACTTTTGTTGACGTGGATATAACAATCAATACGTCCGCTGGTGATGCAATGCAGCCGTACAGTGGTTAAATTTGTTGATAAGCTCTGAATGCAGACAAACTTGTAGGTAGGGCAACCACAGCTATAAGTAGTCGTTGCGAGTATTAATAATCACTTCTGCTGTAATTAGCCTTCTATTATGGGATCACCTATCCTATTGTTATTCTACAGATGGTTAGTAAGAAAATGCTTTTGCACTTCTTATCCCAGTATTCCTTGTTCTCATTCAACATTCGCTTATCCTCCAAAAGACCACCAATCAATCGGTCGAGACCGTGCATCATCAGTGCATGCTCGAGCCGTCCACAGGCAAGCAGTTCACTTTCTTGCCGTCAGTATAACAGCTCGCGGCCGTGTGTCCTACTCTCGATTCCGTATAGATCGGAGAAGCGGTAATAGCGGTTTTCAGTTTCTGCTTTTCCGCCAGTAGCTATTTACTTGACGATATAGTCCACGCAGAACATCCCTCCATTTTGTGCCAACCACTTCTTGATTCATTTTCTGGCCCAAAATTAGGTCCTAGTAGTTTCCATTTATCTTCACCTTTCGAATGGATCACTATGGTACGATTTGTTTAGGACACGTTCACTATATTGGAATCCAGCTGTTTCATTCTATGAGATAACGCCTTTAAGTGGTGTTTTGTTCCGACGGAAAACGAATGTTGAGAAAAAGGTTCCGAGCTTTTTCGTTCTAATATTTCAGTCGTGTGAGTACTAACATTTTGATACTCCATTGTAAAGGCTTTTAGTATTTTTTTAAAACTTTTAAAATCTTAAAATAATATGCCATACCAATATATATCTCAGGGTTGTTATTCCTTCTGGAGTTATGATTATGCAGATGTTCACCTGAATATGGGGCTCTTAATGCCACGAAACCGGTAGTGATCCAGTAATAAAGTACTAAATACAGCTGAAGCGGTTATTATTACACAAGATCACAATGGTTAAGATATTTTGATACTGCACATCGTGTAAGAAGATAAATTAAAGTTTTCCCGTGAGGACTTCGGCAACAAGGGTAAATCGAGGTAACAATATGAGTATCTACTTGAAATCATCACTTCCTAAATTATCTACAATATTCCTTCTTTCAGTGGCATGGTGCAGATGTGTACGGGCTCTCCAGCCGTGGGAAAGGGGTTCAGATCAGAGTCGGCCAGTCACTCCTTAGATGGGGTCTCTTTCTGGCGGATACCGCACTTGGAAAGAGCTAGCGATAGAATAGCTGGCACCAGACCAATCTCATCTCCCGGCGGTAGCGCGTAATGTGATTGGCTGCCAACGGGCCGGAACGCACGCATGTCGCCAGGTCTCGCGCGTGTTCCACCGACCGCGACATCACCTGTGTGGTACCGGAGGTGACCCAGCCATTAAGACAACCGAACAGCTTTCACGAGAAGCAGTGTTGCATTGTTCGTATGCAAAGTACGTCAACGGCAAGACGCAATCAATGTCTTCAGCGGTAAGGTTACTGATGACAGTGAAACTAAAACAGAGTTACTAAAAACGGTTTTCGGTTATTCCTACACCAAAGACGAAGTAATTATTGCAAAATTCGAATCAAGAGTGGATGCCAACACGAGCAACTCATAAATAGATATCCTCGATGTAGTAAATTAGCTTAAATCGCGTAACAGAGGCAAGTTCTCCGCTCCAAATTGTATGCAAGTTTCGTTCCTTTTCGAGTATGCTTACATAATTGCTCCTTACATAACAATCATACACAATTGCTCACTCGTCGAAAGATTCATACCTAAAGACATCAAAGCTGCAAAAGCCACACCAGTACTCAAGATAGGAAATTGAAGTAATCCCCTGAATTACAGATCAATATCAATAACGTCAATTGTTAGCGTGAATTTGAAACCTCTACTGTGTTCAAACGTTCTGAAATACTTTTTACAACTCGTTGCGGGGATGGTATAACGACCATTAATATACCATGAAGAAACAGTCTTGGCTGTAGCGCCATAATTATTATATATTAACGAATGACGCGTTTCCGTGATTCAGGTATCCTCAGATTGGCTCATATTAGATAGCGTTAGGCATATGGGATACACAGCATACAAAATGTCCTAGTGATTGGTGAAATCTCGTTCTTGCGAAAGACAACAATCTGTTTATTTACACAAGGGTGCTGTCGACACGGGAACTCGAATTGATTCCATATCTGTAGTTGCTCTTGTAAAATATTCTGAAAACTTGCACAGTGTCCTTGTTGAGGCATGCAAAGTAATGCAGTGAATACAAAAAAAGATGAGGCCTACATAGACCTGTTACCCCATAAACATGATGTCCGTATTGTTTGCATGCAGGAGCAAGTACACCTCCAACTTATTTATATGGTGACAGATATCTGTAGGCCTGATTCTGTTTGGTATTTACTGGATTACGTTGCATGCCTCAACAAGGATACCTCGCAATGTTTCCGAATATTGGGTTAGGGCAGTTATTTGGTGGGAAGTTTTGTATGCTCGGTATTCTATGTGGCTACCACCGTCTAATATCACCCAATCTCAAGATGCCTGAATTAGGCGAAACACGTCGTTGGCAAGCAAATAATAATTACAATCCTACAACCAAGATTGTTTGTTTGTTCACATTATGAAATACCTTGCAGAAAACCGTGTATTGACAAATAATCTGTACGTATTCATAAAACATCGTTCGTGTGAAAGACAACTGCCTCTTTACGCACACGAAGTAATGAGTGCGGTCGACGTGGGAACTCACACTGATTCCATATTTCTATATTTCCAGAAAGCCTTTGACATCGATCGTCAATAGTGACGTATCAACAGACTGCGTGCTAATGGAGTATCGCTTCAGACGTCCGTCCGGGTTCGTGATTTCCTCTTAGAAATGTTACAGCTCCTGCTGACAAAAAGTCGTGAACCAAAACAGAAGTGATATCTGGCATTCTCGAATGAAGTGCTATGGTCTCGCTCCTGCTCCTAATAAACATAAAATATTTTTTTTGTTGTGTTGACAGAAGAGCCAACACCGTGTTACGAGAGGAGGCCGAAATGCACGCGTTTAGCTCACGCAGGCTGGCGTGAGGAGGGAAGGACTATACTGACGTGAGGTCTGGAACATGACAAGGAATTAGATTTCGGAAAGCGGACGTAGCTAGTTTGATACTTAACTTTAATCCATTGATGATGAACGTCGCTCGTGACGGTACATAATTCACAATATTATCGGTTCAGAATTATAATAACTGAATATGGCGCCTTGCTAGGTCGTAGCAAATGACGTAGCTGAAGGCTATGCTAAACTGTCGTCTCTGCAAATGACAGCGTATGTAGATAGTGAACCATCGCTAGCTAAGTCGGCAGTACAACTGGGCGAGTGCTAGGGAGTCTCTCTAGACTAGACCTGCCGTGTGGCGGCGCTCGGTCTGCAATTACTGGTAGTGGTGACACGCGGGTCCGACGTATACTAACGGACCGCGGCAGATTTAAAGGCTACCACCTAACAAGTGTGGTGTCTGGCGGTGACACCACATTTTCGACAATCTGAACATCCCTCTTACACTGTTTGCAGATGATACTATCATTTACCGTGTCGTAAAGTCACTACACCATCAAAACCAATTGTAAAATCCCTTAGACCAGATATGTGTATGGTTCGAAAAGTGGCAGTTGACTCTAAATGACGAAAACGGTGAGTTATCCACATGAATTCTAAAAGGAATCGATTAAATTTTCCTTACTCGGTAAGTCACTTAAGGCAGTCTGTTCCAGCAAATACCTAGGATTGTCAAATGTGAACAGCTTAAATTGGATCGATCGCATACGTAATGTCGTGTGGATGGCGAACCAAAGACGGCGTTTTATTAACAAAACACTTAGAAGATGCAGCGGGTGTACTAGAGCGACTGCCACATTTTTTAGACCCCTTTATTGTTCATTACGCATTTTAATCTCTGCCCATCTTCCGATACCAATTTAGTTCAGAATAAGACTAAAACTTCGATAAGAATTTTAGTTAACGTTGAAAGAAACATAAAGCTTACAACTCCATTCATCAAATAACATAATGACCTATTATGTGTTTCCAGTCGAGTGATTCAGCCCGCAAAAACTGGCCATATAATCGAACCTTCCGGTAGCAAATCTAGCAGCACGCCTCTGAAATGTTTCAGTGTCTTCCATCAATCCTGACCTGTAGAATATCCCAGACAATCGAGCTGTACTCCAGAAAGAGTCGTACAAGTATTCTATGCGTGGTCATCTTTGCATATGAGCTGCATCTTCCCAGGGCTCACCCAATAAACTGAAGTCGACCGTTTGACGTCCCTACTATCTAACCTACGAGCTCGATGCATTTCATGTTTCTTTACGACATTACTCGAAGCTATTTAATCTCAGTGACGGTGTCAAGCAGCGTACCGCTAATAGTTCAAATGGTTCAAATGGCTCTGAGCACTATGGGACTCAACTGCTGTGGTCATAACTCCCCTAGAACTTAGAACTACTTAAACCCAACTAACCTAAGGACATCACAAACATCCATGCCCGAGGCAAGATTCGAACCTGCGACCGTAGCAGTCGCACGGTTCCGGACTGCGCGCCTAGAACCGCGAGACCACCGCGGCCGGCGTACCGCTAATAGTGAATTCGAACACTAAGAGATATGTATTACCACTCTTCTCCATCACCTTACATTTTTCTACATTTAGAGTAAGCTGACGTTCGTCACACTAAAGGAAATGGTGTTTAAGTCATCCTGTGTTCAACGAGGACACTTTTCGGTACGCTACAGTGTCATCAGCAAAACAATCATAGGTTACTACTCACATTATCCGACAGGTCGTTTATGCATAAAGAGGGCTGTTCTGCCACGCTCAAAATAGCCTTTATCGCCCTCCAGGAGAGCGTATTATGTTCTATACTCAAGGAGTGTTTGAGCCACTCACTCTCAGAAACTACTCCATATGCTCGGACCTTCGTTAACATTCTGCATTGGGTTGGTTGTTGTGAGAAACAATCTCCGGAATTCTCGGAATGGGATCTGCCAGCTGCCCTTCATCTGTAGTTCGTATGATACTGAGCGAGAAAGTGTGTGGTGAGTTTTGCACGAGAGGTACCTTTCAAATTTAAAATATCGTGCAGTATCCTGCGGCAAACCGATGTTAAGGATATTGGTAGTACTTTTGGAGATCCGTTGGTTTACTCTTTCCATATACAAGAGGCACCTGCGCTTCTGACTCCGCGTTGGACTTTGAACTGTGTCGAAGATTAGCGGCCGGCCGGAGTGGCCGAGCGGTTCTAGGCGCTACAGTCTGGAACCGCGAGACGGCTACGGTCGCAGTTTCGAATCCTGCCTGGGGCAGGGATGTGTGTGATGTCCTCAGGTTAGTTAGGTTTAAGTAGTTCTAAGATCTAGGGGACTGATAACCTCAGAAGTTAAGTCCCATAGTGCTCAGAGCCATTTGAAAAATTTTTTGAAGATTAGCGATAAATGCAAGCTAAGTAAGGGACCGCTGCAATTGAGTATTTTCTGTAAAACCTTATTTGGATTCGATTAATATCCGGCGACTTATTGTATCAACTCTTTCGGATGTGTCTTAGTGCTAGGGATACTTATTTCTATACGCTCCACATATAAGTCCATCCGACGTGCAAACAGTGTTATGACTGTTGGTTTCTCCTTCATGAATGTCATTTTTGAACGCGAATGTTAAAACATCTGTATTCGTTTTACAACTACACCATACTGGTCATCGAGTGACCGAATAGAAGGCTTCGACATGTTTAGTAGTTTTACGTTGGACATCATTTTTCTCGTGTTCTCTGTCAGATTTTTCGCTGAGTTATGATGATGGAAGTTGGACGGTTGGCGCATCGATCTTTTTATGCACTTATGACTATCTCCTAAATTTTGTCCTCGACACTTACTCAGCACATACTTCGCCAGGGTGATATTTATAATCAGTTTAAACTTTGTCTATAAAGCCTCTACGTCCAAGAGAAGCATTCTCAAACGTATAGCACTTGTAGATTTCAGTAAAGTATTTGACAATATTGATTGGAATATATTTTAAATTCTTAAGCATGCAGAGTTAAAACTGAGAGCACGAAATGTTGTATACAGCTTGCACAAATTTAAGAGCGGAAGAAAGCGAAAGTGAAGCAGTACGTCAGAATGCAGGAAGACAGGTTTGTAGCCTTAGTCATGAATAAAGTATTTGACAATATTGATTGGAATATAATCTTTTAAATTCTTAAGCAAGCAGCGTTAAAACTGAGAGCGCAAAATGTTGTGTGCAGCTTGCACAAATTTAAGAGCGGAAGATAGCGAAAGTAAAGCAGTACGTCAGAATTCAGTGAGACAGGTTTGTAGCCTATCCATTGCGCTTTTTAGCCCATTTTTAGAGAAATCAGAAAAGGAAATCAAAGGAACATTGGGAAAAGTAATTAATATCTAATGAAGGGAAGTAACTTTAACATTCTGCCTATGTACTGCAGTTCCTTCAGGAACCTCAAAGGACTCGGAGGTTGGTTGAACTAAACAAGTAGTATGTTGAAACGGACTGTGAAGTGAAAATGAACAGCTATCGAAGGGTAATGGAAAGTAGTCGAATTAAATAAGATGCTGTTAATTATTTCATGCTGGTCCCTGAGTGAAGCTTGGTGATAAATCGCTTAAAATTGTAGGGGACCCAAATGTGGCGCCTCCAACGGTGAAGTAGAAGAATTCCTAAATCAACATCTACATCAACACTTCGCAAACTGGCTGATGTTCGTAGCGCGGGTGCTTCCGGTACGACTACCTTAACCCTAAAAACACTATAGGTAAGCCTCGGTATTAGATCTAACTTCATGAGACATATGTGGGACGTCATAATGTGTTGTCCAACTGCCGGCCGTTGTAGCCGAGCGGTTCTAGGAGCTTCAGTGAAGAACCACGTGGCTGCTACGGTCGCAGGTTCGAATCCTTCCTCGGGCATGTATGTGTATGATGTCCTTAGGTTTAAGTAGTTCTAAGTCTAAGGTACTGATGACCTCAGATGTTTAGTGCTTAGAGCCATTTTTTGTTGTTGTCCAACTCTTCCCGGAAGGTAATGTCTCTAAATTTCAGTAGTAAGCCTCTCCGTGGTGCAGAGCCATTTTTTGTTGTTGTCCAACTCTTCCCGGAAGGTAATGTCCCTAAATTTCAGTAGTAAGCCTCTCCGTGGTGCAGAACGACTCTCTTGACGGGTCTACCACTGGAGAGTATTGAGCATCTGTTGAGTTGGATTTTTTTCTATTTCTTCTACCAGTCCTGACTGCTATTGGTCGCAGGTTGATAAATAGTACTCAAGACTCGATCCTACAAGCACCTTGTAAGCAACATCTGTACAGGATAAATTACATTTTTGTACGATTCTTCCTATAAATCTTACTTTCACATCTGCTTTTTCTACTGTTCTTTTTTTATGTAGTCGTTGCACTTAAGGCTGCTACAGGTAGGTACATTTATATACTATACAGTGACTATGTTTCCAGGAATTTGTCATCAATAGCGTAGTTGTGAAGTAGGGCATTTCTTTTCGTACGTGTGCACAATATGTTACGATTATTTACGTTCATAGTCAGCTGCCACTCTCTGCACCATTCACCCATCCTCTGTAGGACCTTCTGCAAAGCGATACTCTCTTCTGGTAGTGCCACCTTCAAACGCATTGTCGGCGAACAACTTTAAAGAGCTTCCGATGCATTCATTTATATACACTGCCGAAAAAAAATCGCAGATCCGAGAAGGAGTTCTGCGACATAGACGAAAGTGGGTAGGCGTGTTTCTCCATCTGGAAGATGCACCAGTCGCATAAGAGTGGCGCAAGTGAAGCCACAATGAAGATGGAAATCAGGTTTGCTTCAAATACAAGCTTTAATGTTTTCCCTTTGGAACTAGACGCTGTGAGTCGAAGTTAGTCGAGAATTCCTGTAAGGTGACAAAGCATCATTTTCAGAACCTCACTGAGCTTCAACGAGGTCGTGTAATAAGGCTACGAAAAACAGAATGTTCGTTCTGCGATATTGCAGGAAGGCTTGGCGGGAATGTAGCCACTGTACATGATTGCTGACACCGGTCGCCACGGTGTCGTCGAAAGGAAACTGGTCCGGAGGGCCACTTGGCACTACCGAGACACTATCGTGTTCGGCGTAGGTCTCTGTAGCATTGTAGTGCATCTGCAGCAGTAATCTGAGCAACAGTTGATACACAGTCGCACAACTAACTGTTAAAAATCGGTTCCTTTAAGGACAGCTGCGACCCATACGGCATGTATAGCGCTTTCCACTGACTCCAAACCACGGGCATTTGTGATTCCCATGGTGTCAAGCAAGAGCTCATTGGGGGGGCAGGAAGAGACCTGTTGTGTTTTTTATTGAACTGGATGAACACACTGGATGAACACCTGGAATTATTGTCTCGGGTGCGAGTTTGTGAGACAGTAGAAGCACTATCGTGGTTATCCCAGGCACGCTGACTGCCAGATTGTTCGTCAATTTTGTAATGCGACATTTTGTGGTATCATTCATATACAGCATTTCACGGGGTGTTTTTCAACAGGATAACGCTCGTCCAAATACTGCTGTTGTAACCCAACTTGCTGTACAGAGCGTCAACAGGTTATCTCCGCCTGCTCGATCACAAGATGGGCCTCCGGTCGAGATTATGTGGGACATCATCGGACGACAACCTCAGCGTCAGCCACAACCAGCATTAACCATCCCTGTACTGAACGAGCAAGTCCACACCATTCATGGAACCCCATCCCACAAACTATCCACACCGGAATAACACAATACATGTACGTATGCGTGCTTTTATTAACTTTCTGGCAGTTAAAGCAGTTACTGAGTTACAAGCATTACAGATTTACATTGGCTTATCTCGAGCTTACATTAACCTGTCGACTAACAACATTAATCACTTAAATATATTACCTACACAAATCGATTTTCGAAATTTCAGTAATCTGCGTTAATTATTTCGTAGTGTTTTGATCTTTTCCGTCAGTGTATGTTGTAAATAGTACTAGCCCAATCACATTTCACTGGGATAACCTAGAAATCACATTTACGCGGTGAATTTTGTTCCGTTAATAGCGATACCTGGAATTTTGTCTGCAAGGATGTCTTGAATGCAGTCGCAAAGTTGGTCCGATACTCGGTAAACTCGTTTTTTTTAAACAAATGACAGTATGGGACAGTTACAGGTACCTTCCTGGAGACGAGGAACACGACATAAGGCTGAGCGCCGACGTCCGCATCACCATGGATCTCATGGAGGAACAGAGCGAGCTGAGTTTCGAAAGATCTGTGTTTTCGAAATCTATGTTGATTTTTAGAGAGAAGATTTTCATTTTCCAAAACGTCATATTACATGCGCATAAGAAGTGTTCAATAATTCTGCAACAGATTGACGGCCTCGCCGAATTGAAAGTCAGTCGCTCAAGACGAACAGGACAGACTCTTGTTGTGATGTGCGTCCTTTCGCTATGACATCTCACCGACGTGCTACATCGGCTGTGACAAGCCGGGCAATCGTCGCGTCGAATGTCCGACGTGGGTCACCCGTTGGTTGGGTGAATGCCGCCATCTAAGACGAATGAAACAGATAACCCATAGATCAGTGATAAGCGTCATAAGGCACGTGGTAACTTACAGTATATGTAACACATCCTAATCTTTCGTTTTCCAATCTACTGTATCATCTCGTTCAACAGGTAATCACTGTTTAAGCTGCTGGTATAAATACGTGTATTTTGTTGTTGCACCAATGATTAGACCGATATTGCTGTCGTCTTCAACGCCAGCAGTTCACCCTGTATCGTTCAATAGTCTGAAAAATAGAATGAAGGAAATATAAATACATAAAGCTAGTTTCACTGGTTTCCTGATACCCGTAGTCTTATATTTTCTCGTGCAGAGAGGAAGGTGAGCCGTGCGTGGCTCGTGTTAGTGCCATATCTCATTTGACATCCTGTTTTTACTGTACTACCACCTCGTTATGTTAATTTTAATTACTGGTGTCACTGAGTTGCCGCCTTGCCTGCCCGTGAGCGGCAGCAGCGGCGCTTATCGATAAAAGCCCTGGCGTATTAACTTTGTTGACTGCTATTACTTCCCGGTTGTCGTGTTTTCGGAGTTAGTTCGGATCCGCCAGTGAGTTGGAACGTGCCAGCAGTGAGTCAGGACCTGGCAATGTTTGACTTAGGACGCGGCAGAGGTTCAGTCGGGGTGCGGCAGCTATGACGTCCGGACAGCCATGACTCGCCCGACGATTGCCGACACAAATGATTGGCATAGGGACGACTCTGGTTGGTCGTCGGTCGGTCATCTTTCCGAACGACGTGTATTTGGCCGGCGATCGCTTATTGGTTGGCTGTGTATGCCGACTCGCGATTCGTCCATGTTACTGTACAGTCACTGCCGTTAGCATTGTCTAGATCTTCGAGCAACTGTTCGCGAAACTGTGTGTAGTTTATGCGGTTTGACTGACAAGTTATTTAAAGGTTCTCGATGTGCTGGCTTTGAGCAGTTGCTCGGTTGGCGTGGAGCAGCGAGGAATTCTCGGAGGGTGTGGTTTGGCCGGGGCCCGCTGGCGGTCTCTACGAGGTGTCGGAGTGTGTGGCGCTGTTCCCATTGCTACGATGTCCTTGGTTCACCGACCCTTGACACGAAAGATGAGTTTTGATTTAACCTACCAGCAAGTTAAGACAGTTCACATTATGACGTTTGGAGTTCGTTGTCGGCTGTTGGGATATCCCCTGGAGCAACAACGAGGTTCTCAAGTTGGAAAATTCTAGTCACCCTCCGGTGTTTCACTGTATTGGGTTATTTCAATTGAAGTGCACCAGCGTAATCTTGGGGCCGTTAACGTTCCGGTTACCTGCCCTGGCCGTTGACGTAAATTGCAGGCAGTGTAGTTTCCTCATCGTGTTGTTGCTGTCTAGTACGGTGATCAGTTTAACATCTCCATGTATAGTTGGTTGTTTGCGCCAATATTTTCTACGTTGGTCCGTTGAACTCCCTGTCGTGCCCTGGTCGGGTGAAGTGGAAGTTATCTTGTGGGTGGGTCCTCTGACTGTCGGTCGGTTGGCCCGACTGCCTGTCTCACCTAAGCTAGCGTTAGTGTTTGAATTACAGGCCGACCCGCGAACATCTGAGCGCCCTTGTGTGTAGTACCTTAGGTTTTTATAATTTGTTCTTGTCGTTGGTACTTATATGGCTTCTAGCCGGTTTTGTGTTTTAAATTAGAGTTCTTTTACTATTAAGACCTTCAGCCTAGTTTAAAATACTGTTTCACATAAGCCCTTTGCAATTTAAAAAAAATGAATTTTTAAGTCAGCTTCAGCCTTCAGCCGATTTGAATTTCACTTGTTTACTACAGCCTAACTAAAGAACTCTATTAAGATAAGGCCTGCCTTTTAAATTTCTGATTATTCTTGCGTTTTAAGTTATTGGCCTTCAGTCGTTTTTAAATGAAAGTGGCTTTCAGCCGGTAATTAAGTCCCAAAGATTAAAGGTGTTTGTTTAAAATCCTTTTTGGGTTCTTGTAATGTTTGATCAAATAATAAAGTTGTATGTTCGAGTGCAACTGACAGCCCGTATTTTGGTCCCTTTCCACAATTTATTCAATCTGTCCTGTCCTGTGGGCTAAGCAGGGCATTTCAGAAGGCAACAAAAACAATTCTGTTAGAATATCGCCCTATAACATCAGCTTTCCACGTACACCCTCATACAAAACACAGTTGTAAAAAGATAATGAATAAAGCAGACGTGGATTGGTTCCCGAAACTTGTGGAAATGTCAGATATCGTGGAAAGGACATTGGTGGAAGCTGATTTGATGACAGCTTTGAGCAGGAGAGTTTCATGATTGCTGCTCACACTGTAAAGTTATGTGGCTGATACTGAGGAAGTGAGATTTGAAAAAGTTAACTTTGTACCTGATATTTCGAAGGATGTATGGGGAAGGAAAGTAAACTGATTTTGTAGAAGAATGCTCCACACACAAGAAAGTAATGACACTGCCATTGCAGTGCTCCCTGTCATTACGTAATAGTTTAGAGTAATTTAGTGCTACAGATCATTCCATTTGAGCAGCTTATAACAGTACTGCAGATGTTTCGATTAGAGCAGCTTATAAATAGTATTGTTTATATTATCAAATAAATTAACAACTATCAAATGGATAGGAATGATAAAAGAAATACACACAATCACAAATCATTTACATGCAAATACTCTTTTATTGCCGGCCCCGGTGGCCGAGGGGTTCTAGGAGCCTCCGTCCGGAACCCCGCGACTGCTACGGTCGCAGGTTCGAATCCTGCCTCGGGCATGGATGTGTGTGATGTCCTTAGGTTAGTTAGGTTTCAGTAGTTCTAAGTTCTAGGGGCTGATGACCTCAGATGTTAAGTCCCATAGTGCTCAGAGCCATTTTTGAACACTTTTATTCGTTGTGCGTAAATATAACTGAGTATTATTTTCTTAATATAAAAGTGGCTGTCACCTAAAATTCAACAAATATAACAACCTGATTTTGTGAACTTCACTACAGAGCTGTATAAATGTGATTGTAAAATAAGCAGTTAACATTTATGTCATCAAGATGGATAAAAACGAACCACCCACGGGACATAAGAATTAACATTAGGACGTACAAATGAACTTTAAAATTTCGCAATAGGAAAAAGGAAAAGGAACATCTTAGGTATGCGATCTAATTGCAAAGTGAATTAATTGATCATGTTAATGCAGCTGTGACTAAACATAGGTAACACAAATAAAATTACAAGAGAATAAGCACGATAAGTAAAAGGTTATGTGAAATGAAACAAATCTGATGAATCCTTCATAGTAAGTATGTTTTCTGGTTCAGTCAGTCTCCAGACAAAGCTCGGAATCTCCTAACACGTGCTAAGGAAGTGAAAGCATGATCAATAAAAAATTCCTCATTCGCTATTACTCAAATCCACACGCATACAACATCTGCTTCTCTACTGTACGTTGTGATCAACACCGTGAAATCCTTTCATATTATTTCTCATTTAGCTTGTCTTCAGTTGCAACGAAAGGACCACGAAAAACCAATCCCATACCGTAAAACCACATCCTCCGTTCTTCACTGTTGGGATTACACATGACAGCAGGTAACGTTATCTAGGTATTCGCCAAATGCTGACTATCCGCTGGATTGGCGAACAACCCGTTTGCGTCCCATTGCATTTACTACAGAAATGTGTACCTATTGAGTAGCTGGCCTACAACTGCACCCCATTCTTCTTCCCTTTCCACGCAGGAGACTCGTGATTTCCGGGAAGCGTATATAAGTAAAAATTGAAACGTTCTAGACTCCGGATTGGAACTCAGCCACTGCTTAATTTTTGACAAAAAAAGAAAAAATATACGTCATCATTGGTGGCTGAAGACATCCAGCATAAGAAGTCACTAACGCTTTGCCATCGGACTAGTCAAAGTGGGGTGGGATACTGCCCAACAAGCAGAAGAATCAGCAATGATCAATGACCTGGGTTTGCGAAAGGAAAAGGAAATCATGGCGTTAAAGGTACATAATGCGTATCAACATAACACATGGTCTGTGACTGGAAAAGTGTCATGATGATCTCCCTATTAGCGAATATTTCCGATTTCCTTCCCTTTTCGAATCTCTGGGAGACAAGTGCCAAGGAGAAGGTGACCTGTCGAAAGAAGATAGAATAACCAGCGAAAGGCAACGTTCTACGAGTCGGAGGGGGGGGGGGGGGATGCAATGTCAGAAGTTTGACTATGTTAGGGAAGCTGGAAAATTTGATGTGAGAAATGCAACGGCTAGATCTAGATATATAGGGGCTCACTAAAGCGATATGGAAAGAAGAAAAGGATTCCCGGGTCGACGAAAGCAGGGTAATATAAACAGCGGCATAAAATAGCAAGAAAATACTATAACTTGAGTAGGATTCGTTATGAATAAGAAAGTAGGGCAGAGATTGAGCTACCGTGATCAGTTCAACGATAGGTCTCTTCTCATCAGATTCGGTAATAAACGAATACAGCCAAGGACTGTTCCAGTGTACATGGCAAAGTCGCAAGCATAATATGAAAAGTTAGAGAAAGTATATGAGGGTGTGGGTCGGGTAATTCAGTATAAGGGAAATGAAAATTTAATAATAATGCGAAATTGTAACGCAGCTGCACGGGAATGAACAGAAGAAACGGTTAAGAGGCAGGCAGTAAGAATGAGACAGCGTAGTAAGACTAAATGAGGCCTGCAATTGATTTCATATGGTAACAGCGGACACTCTGTTCAGGAATCACGAGAAAAGGCGGTATTTTCCGGAAAGATCCCGATATCACGGAAGATTCCAGCTAGATTACATCATGGTCAGACAGAGATTTGGAAATAAGAAACTAGATGGTAAACCGTACCCAGATATTGATTTTGATTAACAGTACACTCAAATATAGGAAAGTCGCTCGGAAGAATCAGTGTGGGAAAAAGTGGGATACTGAAGCAATGAGGAATGATGAGACACGTTTGAATTTTGCTTAAGAGGTGGATATAGCGATAAGGAATAACAATATCACAGAAGAAACTTATGAAGGGGACCGGACATCTCTAAGAATCGGGATCACGAATTTAGCACAATCAGATACAAGTACAAGGAAGGTAGCTCCAAATAAATCTTGGGTAACAGAAGAAATAATTCTACTGTCCGACGAAAGAAGGAAAGACAAAGATCTTCAGGAAAAGACAGGGATATAGATATTTAAAAAACTGAGGAATTAAACATGAAGTACAGGGCATCCCTTGCGAAATAGCTCTGCTTAGTGAACGTGAAGAAATTGAAAAGGAAATTATCCTTGGAAGAATTGACTCACTTTATATCAAAGTCAAAGTAACCTTCGCTTGAATCAAAAGCAGGGGAGCTAAAATTAAGAGCAATAAGAGTGCAACAGAAATTCCTCTAGGAAGCTCAGAGTAAAGAACAGATACTGGGAAAGTATTCATTGTAGAGCCAAGTGAGGAGGATTAGTTTTCTGATGACTTGATGGAAAAAGAAACCGTAGACGACAAGGGAGTCTTATATGATCCAGTGTCAGAATCAGAAATTAAACTGGAAATATTGAGATCAAATAAAGCAGAGACGATGGATAACACTCCACCGAAATTTGTACATCTACACCTCCATGACTACCGTACAATTTACATTTAAGTATCTGGCAGAGATTTCTTCGCACCACTTTCCCACTATTTCTCTACCGTTCCACTCTTGAACATAGCGTGGGAGAAATTAACGCAGAAATCTTTCCATGCAAGCTCTGATTTCTCTTATTTTGTTGTGATGATCAAGGATTTAGCCAAAGGAGGGGAGCAGTGGGTCCAGAGTCTCGGGACTCGCCTATCATCTAAATAGAATCACACACGACCTAGTATCCGTACGGGGGAACTGCTATATGTGACACTATACTGTTGACATACTATGGTTTTAAACTCACTACTTAACGCAGCCGGCTCATAATGACTGCTTGAATGCACGTCTATTCTTCTCAGTTGTTAGTTCAAGCTGCCATAGTAGATAACGGGCAGCTGCTGCTTATACACCAGACATATAATCAGTTTCAAAATACGAGGGCGGTTCAGAAAGTAACCTCCGATTGGTCACAGTGCGGGTTGTGGGGGGAGTAGCGACGCCATCTGTGCGTTCACGCACTCAACAGGTCAGTCGGCATCAAGCCGTGGTCGAGTGAACGTCGTACCTGCGCTAGTTTAGTTTTTGTGGCAGTTTGAAATGTGTGCTGCAATAGAAAACCCCGCCAAATGTGAAGTGCGTGCTGTCAAAAGGATATTCTGCAGCAGCTATTCATCGTGAGCTTTGTGCCGTGTACGGACCAAGAGTTATGAGTGAAGGAGTTGTCCGTGAATGGGTACGTTTATTTAAAAGTGGACGAGAAAACGTTCATGATGAAGAGAGGAGTGGTAGACCATCATTGGTGACTGACGAACTCGTTCAGACAGTTGATGCAAAAGTTCGTGAAAATCGACGTTTCTCAATGTCGGAGTTGTCTACTGGTTTTCCACAGATTTCTAAGACTCTCTTGTACGAGATAGTGACAGCAAGATTGGGTTACCGTAAGTTCTGTGCACGATGGGTGCCCAAAATTCTTACCGACCACCACAAAACTCAAAGAATGGCCTCTGCATTAGACTTCCTGTCACGTTATGAGGACGAAGGAGAACCATTGTTAAACAGAATCGTGACCGGTGACGAAACCTAGATTAAGTACGTGAACCCTGAGACAAAAGAACAATCAAAGATGTGAGCACATTCAAATTCGCCTACCAAACCAAGAAAAGCCTCGCAGGATTTTTCTGCCAGAAAACTGATGGCAACGGTGTTTTGGGATGCCAAAGGGGTGTTGTTGGTTGAATTCATGGAACGTGGTACGACCATTAATCAAGACGTGTACTGTGAAACAATAAAAAAGTTACGACGGGCTATTCAGAACAAACGCCGTGGTATGCTGACTTCCGGTATCGTTTTTTTGCACGATAACGCCCGTCCTCACTCTGCTCGCAGAACAACGGCCCTTCTTGAGTCCTTCAAGTGGGACGTTATCAACCATCCACCTTACAGCCCAGACCTGGCGCCAAGTGATTATCACCTCTTCATGTATTTGAAGAAATGGCTCGGGTCACAGCGGTTTGATGACGACGAAGAGCTCAAAGATGCGGTCACAGGCTGGCTCCAGGCACAAGCGGGTGATTTTTATGCAGAAGGAATTTCAAAGCTTGTGAAGAGATACGATAAGTGCCTCAATCGCTATGGAGACTATGTAGAAAAATAGTGCAAAGATGTAGTTGTAAGATGTATATATTAAAATATTTTTATTTAACTTGGTGTATTTTTTTAAATCAACCGAAGGTTACTTTCTGAATGGCCCTCGTATTTTGAATGGGTGAAGTATGCTGCAAAAGTAATAGGATGCAAATAATGTGATACTTTTGAACATTTCTTGCGAATAATAAAATCTAACCTATCTTTGGAGATCAAAATACTCCAGATAAAATTAAGGTGCATTGGACCTATCATCAGAGCAGAAGACTCACTAGAATAAGCTGTAATGCTAGAATGGATGAAAGATCACAGACACAGAGGAAAACCAAGGAAATTTTAATAGTACATATCAAAGAAAGTACAGGAATAGCCCAAAAAACTCCCAGGGGATCATGAGAGGACGGCGTTCAACATGTCACCAGGAGTAGGAAATGGCTTAAAGGATCACAACATGAAACATTTTTCAAAAGATCTTTCAATGAAATTTATAGGCAAATTATACATTTTTTCTGCAGATTCCTTCTCAATAAACTTTGAAAATACGCACTGTACATGGTATAAAATATATAAGATGTTTCTTCCCAGTTAATGTCTAAGATATGATGACAAGTAGATCAAATTAGTTGAATTCCTGGGATTACAATTTGAAAACTAATTCTATTGAGAAGATTATACCGCAGAAATGTGGTAGCGCCTGATCAAATCTACATCGGCAATACGGATAATTTCATGCATACATTGTACAAGAAATATAGAAATTGTGGTACTTTGCTAAATAATGTCATACAGGACAAATTTTTCTGTTCCAACATATGAAACTCAAGTTTTCCGGTTCCAAAATTTGGTTACAGTAATAACAAGTTATGCGAAATCAAGAACATCCTAGAGAACAGTGTACAATGAACTAGAGATACTAATTACTACTTCCCTATGTAATTGTTTCTTAATTAGATGCGATATATATAATGTGTCTGTTTGTGAAACCAACAGTTCGCTTCACAGTGGCAAGGATAGAAACATGAATAATCCTCTAAATGGTACAATATTATATTATCAGGTCCAGACAGGCATTCGTTATCCAGAAACAAAGTTTCAGTAACTTACCATTAGCCATAAAAAGCTGAGATACAAACAAATTTCGGTTCTAGGGGAACCGAAAGAACTTATTGGCGAGAAACTTCTTCAGCTTAGCTGCAGAATTTATACATAAACAAAAAGTGTGATTCGAAGTCCTTACGACAAACATCTAGGGATGATAGATTATATCATGCAGAACTACATTCGTTAGATTTAATATGTTTTCTTACACTTTCGGGGACCCTAGACGTTATTTGAGACTGCTAATGCCCCCGGGACCTGGAAAGGTGGAGGAACTTTGCGTCGTTCAAATGCAGTGTGAGTTGCCTGTCATCCAGGCGTACGTTCCGTGAGAAAGTGGACAGGGCGGCCAAAACTTCAGTTCCTGATTCATTTCTAAAATCTCTTTCTACCTTTAGAAATCGCATTCATACAGTTTTCTTGCTGAAAATCACTCTAACGTCTACTATGGCAGGTAGTATGCAGCACATCTGCTTAGTAGATCTTGCTAGTTCTGTGAAATCGCTTCGTCACTGGGCTGGAAAATACTGAAGTACGCCTGGCGGAGGATGTTTTGTTACTAGCGGGCGTTGTTAACCATGACGTGATCTATGGACCAGTGACGTTCGTCGCTAAAGTTTTGAAACATCCTGTGTAAATACGGACTCCACCTACACATTACAAAAAGCGAAATTGCAAATATCAGATGAAGAAACAGAGAAATGCGCCTGACGACTCTTAGAACATGATTGTTACGTACGATTCAGTTAAAATGACAATGAACTCATTGGGGAGGAACTGAGGCAAACCTTTGCCACAAAAGAGATATATTACTTTCTCGAATTCATTGCAGAATGCAGATGTACATGGAAAACTTGCAATTACGTTAATTATTCTACACTACGATAAAACAATGGAAAGAGAATGGAGCAGTACCACTGCCTCTCACGGAACGAAGTTACGACGAAAATTCTATTAAATCCAATAGTCACCGTGAAATGGATTAAAATCACAAAATACTTTCCTACCATAGCGCAGCAAAGTAAATATTATCGGAAACGATAAATCACAAAACTGACACTTTCTGATACCTTTCTCTCAACAGCAGAAAGAAATGGTCTACCGAGCACATCTCCTCAGTTACGAAGTTCCGGTAGAGGTGTGTCGAAAAGACCTCCGCGAGGGAAACAACACCTCTGTTCTTAAGAGCAGTCGGAGTGATCCATTCAGTTTGATGTGACCAATTAAAATCTCTCACTCCCCTGAAACCTTTTTATCTTTGTCCGAGCCTCAATACTTCTCTGTCGTGTCTACCACGACGCTCTCCAGTGAACGGTTCCTCCAGAGTTTCGCTGAGACTGAAATGTCCGATTACACTCTGTCTCTCCAGGCTTCATTTTCTGTTATTCCCTTGCCTGTTGTCTTGTCTGTGTCTAAAAAGAAGTTGACTAGTGAGCGGTTGAGAAAGTGGGGGGAGAGAGTGGTTGTTTTTTTAAACTCCAAACCATCTCCCACGCCCCGCGTCTGTCGTGAACATTTCCCTTCTGCACCTCGATGCTAAATTAATTTTCAGACACCCACACAATCGTCCGACAGTCACTCGTAGAATAAGGATAAACGAAATTAAAATAGGATCCGTAGAACATAACCGAATAACACTCATAGCTACTTCAAACTTCTCCCCAGACGTTTGGAGCAGTGAGGCCTGGGTAAAATTTAGCATTGCGGACCCGATAACGGCGCCGCAAATATCACGCACAAGTGACAGTTTAATTCGTGGTAGATGAATCGAATCGGTGGGCCCGTTTCAAAGGCAATCTTTTCGTTATCTCGTTTAAATGCGTCATTCACATAACTAGTGCATTTTCATATGCCACATCACTGCTTTAATATCATTTTCTGTCATATTTACACTTGTCACTATTCCACTGCATTTTTCATATTAATTTCAATGGGTAGCGTACTATATAATATATATTATCACCCTTCTCAGCATATAAATCTCTTTTCCAGATAGGTACTTCAGTATGTGCCTTCCATGTATTAACACTGACACTGAAGTTCACGTTCTCTTTCTGTGTCTTTGTGTTAGATTCCGCTGAACTGCAGCATATACAGCGCTGGCCTAATATCAAACATTTGACCATATAATTAGTCTGACCTTGTAACATTAACCAGAACAGTCTTCTGTGCTGGTGCTGCGAACGGCTGACATATTCCGGAGATAAAATAGTCCCCCATACGGCTCTCAGGGCATGGAATACTCAGGAAGAAGTCGTTATAGGAGAAACAAAACTGGCGTTCTACGGATCGGAGTGTGGAAGGCTATATCGTTTAATATGGCAGGAAGTTTAGAAAATTTAAAAAGGGGAAAGCATAGGTTAAAGTTAGATATAGTGAGAGTTAGTGAAGTTTGGTGGAAAGAGTGACAAGACTTCTGGTAAGATGAATACAGGGCTATAAATACAAAATGAAATAGGGGTAACGCAAGAGTAGGTTTAATAATAAATAAAAAATAGGACCGCAGATAAGCTACTACGAACAGCGTAGTGAACACGTTACTGTAGGCTAGATACACACGAAGCCCACGCCTCCCACAGTAGTACAAGTTTATGCGCCATCTAGCTTCGCAGTGATGACGAGTTTGAAGAAATGTCTGACGTGATAAAAGAAATTATTGAGATAATTAACAGAGAAAAAAATTTAATAGTCATGGGGGTTGGAATTCAACAGTAGGAAAAGGAAGAGAAGGGAAAGTTGTAGGTGAATATGGACTGGGGGTAAGAAATTAAAGAGGAAGCCCCCTGGCAGAATTTTGCGCATAGCGTAACTTAAAAATCACTAACGGTTGATTTAAAATTCATGAAAGATGATTGTGTACGTGGAAGAGGCCTGGATACACTGAAAGATTTCAGATTATACAGTGGTAAGAAATTTAGTAACCAGGTCTTAAACTGTAAGACATTTCCAGGAGCAGATGTTGATCCTGCCACAATTTATTGGTTATGAACTGTAGACAAAAATTGAAAAAAACTGCAAAAAGGTAGGAATTTAAGGAGATGGGAAATGCATAAACGGAAGAGCCAATAATCGTAGAGAGAGCTTTAGAGAATGATTGACTAATACAGGGTAAAGAAATACAGTACAAGAAGAGTAGGTAGCTCTGAGAGATGAAATACTGAAGGCAGCAGAGGATCAAGTAGGTAAAAAGACGAGGGTTAATAGAAATCCTAGGGGTAACAGAAGAGATATTGAATTTAACTGATGAAAGGAGAAAATATAAAAATGCAGTAAATGAAGCAGGCGAAAAGGAATACAAACGTCTCAAAAATCGGATCCACAAGAAGTGCAAAACGGCTAAGCAAGGATTGCTAGAGGACAGATGTAACGATGCAGATGCACATATCAGTAGGGATAAGATGGAGACTGCCAACAGGAAAATTAAAGAGACCTTTGGAGGAAAGATATCCGCCTGTATGAATATCATGAGCGCAGATGGGAAACCAGTCCTAATCAAATGGTTCAAATGGCTCTGAGTACTATGCGACTCAACTGCTGAGGTCATTATTCCCCTAGAACGTAGAACTAGTTAAACCTAACTAACCTAAGGACATCACAAACATCCATGCCCGAGGCAGGATTCGAACCTGCGACCGTAGCGGTCTTGCGGCTCCAGACTGCAGCGCCTTTAACCGCACGGCCACTTCGGCCGGCTCCTAATCAAAGAAGGGAAAGCAGAAAGGAGTATATAGAGGGTCTATACAAGGGTGATGCACTTGAGGACAATATTGCGGAAATGGTAGAGGACATAGAAGAAGATGAAATGGGAGACATGATACTTAGTGAAGAATTTGACGGAGCACTGAAAGACGTAAGTCAAAAAAAGGCCCCGGGAGAAGACAACATTCCAGTAAAACTACTGATGGTTTTGGGAGAGCCGGCCATGACAAAACACTACCATCTGGTGAGCAAGATGTTTGAGACAGGTGAAATACTCTCAAACTTCAAGAATAATGTAATAATTACGATCACAAAGAAAGCAGGTGTCGACAGGCGTGAAAGTTACCAAACTACCAGTTTAATAAATCAAGGCTGCGCAATACTAACACGAGTTCTTTAAAGACGAAAGGAGAAACTCGTAGAGGCCGACCTCGGCGAAGATAAGTTTGGAATCCGTAGAAATCTTGAAACACGTGAGGCAATAATGACCCTACCACTTATCTTGAAAGATAGATTAAGGAAAGGCAAACCTATAGCTCTAGCACTTGTAAACTTAGAGAAAACTTTTGACAATGTTGACTATAGTGCTGACTTTCAAATTCTGAAGGTGCCGGAGTAAAATAGAGGGAGCGAAAGGCTATTTACAATTTGTACAGATACCAGATGGCAGTTATAAGAGTCAAGGGACACGAAAGGGAAACAGTGATAGAAAAGGGAGTGGGACAGGGTTGTAGCCTATTTCCAAAGATATTCAATCTGTATATTGAGCAAGCAGTAGAGAATCCAAAAGAAAAATTTAGAGTAGGTTAAAATCCATGGGGAAGAAATAAAAATTTTGAGGCTTGCCGATGACGTTCAAATTCTGTCAGAGAGAGCAAAGAACCTGGAAGAGCAGTTGAACGGAATGGACAGTTTCTTGAAAGGAAGGTATTAGATGAATATCAACAAAAGCAAAACAAGGATGATGGAATGTAATCGAATTAAATCAGGTGTTGCTGAGGGAATTGGATCAGGAATCAGACACTTGAAGTAGTAAATGAGTTCTGCTATTTGGGGAGCAAAATAACTGATGATGGTCGAAGTAGAGAGGATGTAAAATGTTGACTGGCTCTGGTAAGGAAACCGTTTCTGAAGAAGAGAAGTTTGTTAATATCAAGTATAGATGTAAGTGCCAGGAAGTCCTTTCTGAATTTATATGTATGGAGTGTAGCCATGTATGGAAGCGAAACATGGACGATAAATAGTTAAGACCAGAAGAGAATAGAAACTTTTTAAATGATGTGCTACAGAAGAATGCTGAAGATTAGAGGGGTAGATCAAGTAACGGGATGTACTGAACAGAATTGGGGAGAAGAGGAATTTGTGGCACAACCAGACTAAAAGAAGAAGTCGGTTGGTATGACTCATTCTGGGGCATTAGAGTATAACCAATTTAGTATTGGAGTGAAGAGTGAAGTGTAAAAATTGTAGAGGGAGACCAAGAGCTGAATACACTAAGCAGACTCAGAAGGATGTAGGAGTCAGTAGTTACTCGGAGATGAAGAAGCTTGCACAGGTCAGAGTAGCATGGAGAGCTGCATCAAACAATTCTCTGGACTGAAGACCAAAACAACGACAGCAATTAGTCTCTCCCTCAGAAACAACTATCACGACAATGGTACTTACACGAAAACACGAACCTAAATATAGGGCGATTCGAAGAACTCTTGTACTGCAAACACTTTAGAAATGGAAATTGCTGTTTATGTGCGGTTTTCATAAAATGGGTTGGTAGGCACAGCCTTTTATTTTTAGACAACCAACAGTTTGTAATAATACACTCCTGGAAATGGAAAAAAGAACACATTGACACCGGTGTGTCAGACCCACCATACTTGCTCCGGACACTGCGAGAGGGCTGTACAAGCAATGATCACACGCACGGCACAGCGGACACACCAGGAACCGCGGTGTTGGCCGTCGAATGGCGCTAGCTGCGCAGCATTTGTGCACCGCCGCCGTCAGTGTCAGCCAGTTTGCCGTGGCATACGGAGCTCCATCGCAGTCTTTAACACCGGTAGCATGCCGCGACAGCGTGGACGTGAACCGTATGTGCAGTTGACGGACTTTGAGCGAGGGCGTATAGTGGGCATGCGGGAGGCCGGGTGGACGTACCGCCGAATTGCTCAACACGTGGGGCGTGAGGTCTCCACAGTACATCGATGTTGTCGCCAGTGGTCGGCGGAAGGTGCACGTGCCCGTCGACCTGGGACCGGACCGCAGCGACGCACGGATGCACGCCAAGACCGTAGGATCCTACGCAGTGCCGTAGGGGACCGCACCGCCACTTCCCAGCAAATTAGGGACACTGTTGCTCCTGGGGTATCGGCGAGGACCATTCGCAACCGTCTCCATGAAGCTGGGCTACGGTCCCGCACACCGTTAGGCCGTCTTCCGCTCACGCCCCAACATCGTGCAGCCCGCCTTCAGTGGTGTCGCGACAGGCGTGAATGGAGGGACGAATGGAGACGTGTCGTCTTCAGCGATGAGAGTCGCTTCTGCCTTGGTGCCAATGATGGTCGTATGCGTGTTTGGCGCCGTGCAGGTGAGCGCCACAATCAGGACTGCATACGACCGAGGCACACAGGGCCAACACTCGGCATCATGGTGTGGGGAGCGATCTCCTACACTGGCCGTACACCACTGGTGATCGTCGAGGGGACACTGAATAGTGCACGGTACATCCAAACCGTCATCGAACCCATCGTTCTACCATTCCTAGACCGGCAAGGGAACTTGCTGTTCCAACAGGACAATGCACGTCCGCATGTATCCCATGCCACCCAACGTGCTCTAGAAGGTGTAAGTCAACTACCCTGGCCAGCAAGATCTCCGGATCTGTCCCCCATTGAGCATGTTTGGGACTGGATGAAGCGTCGTCTCACGCGGTCTGCACGTCCAGCATGAACGCTGGTCCAACTGAGGCGCCAGGTGGAAATGGCATGGCAAGCCGTTCCACAGGACTACATCCAGCATCTCTACGATCGTCTCCATGGGAGAATAGCAGCCTGCATTGCTGCGAAAGGTGGATATACACTGTACTAGTGCCGACATTGTGCATGCTCTGTTGCCTGTGTCTATGTGCCTGTGGTTCTGTCAGTGTGATCATGTGATGTATCTGACCCCAGGAATGTGTCAATAAAGTTTCCCCTTCCTGGGACAATGAATTCACGGTGTTCTTATTTCAATTTCCAGGAGTGTACTTAGATGTACGTTTCGTGCATGCATACGCTTTTTCATGTGGAACAATGCCAGTTGGCATGAACAGAGTCTAAGTAGGGTAAATCAGAATGTCAGTGGTGTTTGCTGCAGGATTCTAGTGCGATATTTTTTTAAGCACACACTCAAGAACAGCAAGAGTGCATGCGTTAATCATGTAGATTCTGACCAGTAACGAGAGAACTATCACAGATTGTGTTAATACTCACTACCGGCAGCGGCAGTACATTCTTATAGTCTGGTATGGAACGACTTCTGGTTATATTACATTAGATTAGAGTAGCACAAGTCTACCATTGCAGCTGAGATATCGGAGCAAGTTGCAGTAATACGTCATTGCATATCATCGGGTATAACAGGTACGTCTCTGCAGGCAGCGTCTTTTAGCTTCCCCCAGAGCAAAAAGTCCACAGGAGTCAATTCCAGCCGGCCGCGGTGGTCTAGCGGTTCTAGGCGCGCAGTCCGGAACCGCGCGACTGCTACGGTCGCAGGTTCGAATACTGCCTCGGGCATGGATGTGTGTGATGTCCATAGGTTAGTTAGGTTTAAGTAGTTCTAAGTTCTAGGGGACTGATGACCACAGATGTTAAGTCCCATAGTGCTCAGAGCCATTTGAACCAGTCAATTCCGTGAGCGGGCCGGCCAAGGTACAGGTCCACTGCGTCCAACTCAACGGTTTGTAAACAATTCGTGAAGACATGCTGTATTATTCCGTGCACTATGAGCCGGACAGCCATCACGTTGGTGCCACAGGCTCCTCCTCGTCTGCAGAGCAACGTCTTCTAGCATCCATAGGTGGTCTGTTAGGAGGCTGCGATGCTTGTGCGCGTTCAGTGTTCGGTTTACAAAACACAGGTCTATGATCTGATTTTTCACTATCCCACATCACATGTCTACACCCCACGCTGATATTCCACCTGAAGAAGTCGACGGAGACTCGCAGCAGACCAGTAGTCCATATCTCGGCGGTTTACCTGTCCATGACTGATAAATGCATCTTCATCACTAAACAATACACGTGATACACCTGGAGTATCCCGTCTTAACGTGAATGTATAGAAGTTAACACGATTCTTATAATCATTTCCATGCAGTTCTTGACGCAGACAGGTTGACAGGAATAGAATCTATATCGATGGAGAATGCTTAGGTCACATGCCTGACTCATAACACTTGTCAATGCGATTACACGGGGGATACGGTGCGGATCAACTCAACAGCAGCAAGAACATCGATTTCCACCTCTTCTGTCATTACCTTTTTCCAACTATAACATTGTCTAGGTTTTGCACTTTCACCTAACGAGTTGGAAAGGTTGATAAATAATTGCCTAGATGGTTGCCGCATACACTGTACAACAACAAACTGCATTCTTCCTCCACTCGCCATACACAGTGGTCATGTCGGATTGTCTTGCATTGAGGTCCACTCACGACCTTCTACTTGGACTGTCACTTACTAACTGACTAGCGTTTCAATGCACTCAAGGAACACATAAGCACACTGTAAGCAAACATATCATACCTATCATGCAGGTTGAATGGCACAAACAAGTGTTGGCGGGAAACTTTTCAAAATACGTTATCTTGTAAACGTCTCGCTCTAAAATCCTGCAACAGACAACACTGACATTCTAATTTATCCTAATGTTATTGTGTTATTATCAACAGGCATTGTTCCATTTTAGAAAAGTGTATTTTTGCATAAAAGTTACACTTGCTATATATTATTACATTCTGTTTATTGGCTAACAATAAGAAGCCTTGATTACCAACCCATTCTGTGAAAATCCTATATCATCAGCACTTTCCATTTCCGCAATATCTGCGGTGCAATTTTTGGGTGATGCACACTGTACACTGAGCGTCTCTCCTAAGAATCACTGTGCACGTTTTTTCTGGTGTTTCAGCACATTTTGACACTTAAAAATTTTTGTAGTGAGTAGACGAATCCAGACTACGCTGCTCATCAGTTCTTTCATGCGATTGCCAGCGTTAACGAGAAACATGAGTTTATTTACAGTTTTTGTCTCAACGAGCAGGCATTGGACAATTCCAAGTTGTACGGAATCATTCAACATTAATTCGCTCACTGCCAGTTTTTTGACTTTATCTGTATTAGGTACAGATCTACTACAGAACAGTGACACGTAAAAATTTTTTATGGACCGTGACTCCAACCCCGTATTCCAATTATCTAGAGCGGACGCCATAACCACTTCGGCTATGCATGCATTCTTCCCTGACCAACCCTAATTTCCATATGTCATCGTCTCTACTTCCTTATATCCTGACTCAGTGTGGACTAGCAGATCTACACATAATACAGCTGATATCCAGGACGTTCTGCGCCGGCTTCTAGTTACACGTAGCAGAGCTACTGAGAGTGACGTCGTGAGTAATGGTTATTCTTCCAGGTTTACTGTCCCTGTTAACGCGCATCGATAACACAGATGTCGTACTAGCATAATCTGGGACCGCGCTGTCGTACGGGAGCGTAAAATTTCCCTCTGAACGTAGTTTCGTGAGCAACATGTGATACGCAACATTTCTTTCATCCGACTGCATCTACAAATGTAATATACGAAACTGTGAATGTTCCACTAAATTTCCGGTGCGCAGCCGCATATATTGAGCTTCTTCTTCTAATATTTCGGGCTGGATATGGTCAATCTTTTCTTTAAGGTAAAATGTAATACAATAAGTGCACACTGAAAACATGTATCCGAAACACTGATATGTGAAAGAAGCACTTCTTGTCAGTAGAAATGGAAAGACCTGCAACTGGATAGGGAGTCAGTTGTCCAAGGACAAAATGTTGGCCGGTGAAGAGAGTACGAAAGTGGTGGTATAATGATGGAGATCTGCTGCTCTGCGTGCTTTTACGTCATCTTTCTAGGACTCGATGTTGAAAGAGGCAACTGAAATTCGCTTGCCGACGAATTTAATTTAGTAATATAGCAGCTTCAGCTTGGATGAGTCTTTGAATCCGGCGCTTACAGTAATAAACTACCAAAGACGTCGAGACAGTGAGGCTCAGAGTGATACATCGACTGCACAGCCACAGAAGTAATTCACGCACATTGTACTTCTTTCTTGCCGATCAACGTCTCTGGCGCCTTCTGTATTTATAGTTGCATGCACAGTGGCACGGACCGCGAATTGGATGGAGCTAGTGCTGGATCTACAGTCAATTGCCTCAATCTGAATATTTTGAAGAAGCTGATTTCATTCTATTGCACATCTGAAGTTTGTTTCAGTAGTCATTGCACAAAATTGTCAGTCCAAACACCTGAGAAATAGCACCTGACGACTTTCAGGAGACACAACATGTATATACTGCCCGACCAAAAAAGTAAAACACCCAGAGGGAGAAGAGGAAACCTAATGAAACTTAACACTTTGGAGGGAATGCGATGTTACACCAATGGTTACAAAACAGACTCAAATTTGCAAATAACTTGGTGGAAATGTGTCACTTATCAGTATGAAGTTCTAGCCCTGTGACATGTATTCATGCGTTGATTCAGTTTGGAAGGATGTCATTGAGGCATTGCTTTTGATATCCTGGTGGCTTTACCATGAAGTTGATACCTGATCCGGCTCCACACATGCTCTGTCGCGGAATACTTGATTTCATATTTGACACCAGAGTGGATCATCATCACAAAGACAGTTCATAAATGCACATGCAACGTTCAACGAGAATTGTACCGTCGAAACATGACACCACGACACCTTCACGTGAGACATAACACAGGAGAACTTGGGTTATAGATCACATAACACTGTGCTGCCAAAGTCCCCGTATCACCATCAGCAATGAGCTGAAGTCATATTCGATGGCTCTCCTCATCCTCAACACACATCTGTTCACAACATTGAAAAAAATGTTACCGCTCCGCAGATTGCCACCATACAAGCCGAAAACAGTCATTTGGGTTGTCCAGAACCGCGCTTCATCGCTGCACAGCACCCAGTTCCGCTCACCAGCAGGCTGTGTTTCCTGATCACGATACCACTGCAGATGCAGCCATTTGTACTGAGTTGTTAACGGCAGTTTACGCATTGGACGGTACTTACCTAGACTGACTGCGGGTAGGCTGCGACCAAGGGTGCGGGATGACAGAACGTTGGAGGGAGCCCATCAGTGGCTGCCATTACCATAATGATCCCACGCCACCTTTAAAATTTAATTACTGATACGCTTTTAATGCTGTCTTCCATTCTCAAAACAGTTTACATCTCTAGTGATATCAAGTAGCAAAATCTCACTATGAAACAGTGCTGCATGAACATCGATAACGTATTAAGTGATAAATTTCTTCCTGTCATCTATCTGTGGGGTTCGTTAGCGAGAAAAAGTTTCGTTATGGTCTGAAACTAAGTGTGATGTTTGTATCAAGTCTATAAGTTCTCTCGTTCACAAGTACTGGATAGTGCGCTTAGTAACTAGACACTATGCGACGTGTACGTAGTGCAACAAGTAATGTGAAAGCATTGAATAATCGCATTGAAAAAAGTATACTCTTTGTATTCGTTACTCTGAAACGTATCACTTAGCACATATCAACCAAGAAAAGCATTTTCACAAATATGATAAATTTCAAAAGTCGACGAGTAAATTGCTTTTTCAAAGAGTAAATGTTTTTACCTAATTTGTGTAATTTTCTTCATATCAATAACTATCCTCTGTTACACACTTTCTAGAGTTCCCACTGTTCTTTCTCAGGATTCAAGATATCTCACTACCAAACTTCGTCGACATCTGTTCAGCTGGTTGGTTAAAATGAATTTAGGCGTCATTCATGGTGCTGCAGTTGACGTCATATATCCTGAACTGTGTGTTGTACATAGATATAATTTTTCATATACATGAAATGGTATATGTGAAAACTGTGTAGAAAATATGTTACGAATACACGTAGTAGTAAAGAAGTAATAAATTAAAACGTCATACCTGAAGAAGAACAGCAAAAAAATGTAGTAAGCGATATATATATTTCTTTTCATTTGATAGTTAAGTAGTAGTTGCGAGCGCGAAAAGGTTTGAAACTATGTGTGCAGTAACGCTTCTTGCAAGTCGTAAAATGCTCTTTTTCTCAAATACTGGGCGAATAAAGTCTGGCTACCCGCCTTCGTGGTATACACTACTTTTAGAGACCAACTCCCACCCCATTTACAGTACGTGGTTTTTACTCCCAGAACGATTATTTCCAGACATTAAGTGATGTGCGTAACAAGTTTGATTGAAATCGGTCAAGTGGTTTCGGAGGAGATGTGGAACATCCATACATACTTACATTTTTATAATACGTCTGAATATTAGTGTTTCTCTTGGTACGATTTTGATGAAATATAGCCAACCCACACCGTGTCCCTAGCTGCACTGAAGGTGCCAGTGAAAACCCCATAGATATCCGTCTAGTAATTTTCAAGATTAGTGACGGAGACACTAGAGAGTTTTAGTAAAACTTTGTATCACTATATCCTCCTTTCCGTGATCCGATTTTGATGACAAAGTCCGTATGCTGCTCCAAACTATCGTCCAGTTACCTGCTAAAGCCCCATCATCAGTGTGGGATCCGTACCAGATCGGGTTGACGGAGGAGATAGAGAAGATCCAAAGAAGAGCGGCGCGTTTCGTCACAGGGTTATTTGGTAACCGTGATAGCGTTACGGAGATGTTTAACAAACTCAAGTGGCAGACTCTGCAAGAGAGGCGCTCTGCATCGCGGTGTAGCTTGCTCGCCAGGTTTCGAGAGGGTGCGTTTCTGGATGAGGTATCGAATATATTGCTTCCCCCTACTTATACCTCCCGAGGAGATCGCGAATGTAAAATTAGAGAGATTAGAGCGCGCACGGAGGCTTTCAGACAGTCGTTCTTCCCGCGAACCATACGCGACTGGAACAGGAAAGGGAGGTAATGACAGTGGCACGTAAAGTGCCCTCCGCCACACACCGTTGGGTGGCTTGCGGAGTATAAATGTAGATGTAGATGTAGAATATTCCTGTTAATCCTGCAGCAGTTTCGGAGATTAGCGAGTTCAAAGACAAACAGACGTACATGATGGTTTTACAAATTTACTATCGCTACAGATATTAATGCTTTCAGTGTCTTGTCGGTATATAAAATTTAACGTTCTAAGTGAATGCAATAGAAAGATACGGCCATGTCGCAAACTCACTCATCAAAACGTATACGGTACTTCAGTGGACCTATAATCATGAAATTTGACTGGAAGCTAGGGTTCACAGTCCAGTCATGGAAAAAATTTCTAAGGCTGTTAATTCCTAAGTATAACGAGACAGTTGGAAAAAAAGTACGTAACCTTTTTACTGTCTCAAAAGTAATTGCCTTATCTATTACTTATATATTCTACTGAGAGACATAGTGTCAATGACTGCATGGAAAACGTTAGCGGTTGCCTACGGAAGCAAGACTCTACCCATACGTGCACCTATTCGACCCAAGCAGATCGACAGCCAGGTAGGCCTTCCTTCGGTGATCAAAATATGGATATCGCATGGAGAAAGATCGCGACTGTATGGAGGATGTGTAACGGCTACCCAACGAAATTTCAAATGGTTCAAATGGCTCTGAGCACTATGGGACTCAACTGCTGTGGTCATAAGTCCCCTAGAACTTAGAACTACTTACACCTAACTAACCTAAGGACAGTACACAACACCCAGCCATCACGAGGCAGAGAAAATCCCTGACCCCGCCGGGAATCGAACCCGGGAACCCGGGCGTGGGAAGCGAGAACGCTGCCGCACGAAACGAAATTTCAGCAGGGTACAATATGAGTAACATATGGGTGAGTGACCGCAGCGAACTGTGCCGCTGGAGGAGGTCTTGTAACTAGAAGATATTCGCGGAATGGTCTTACCGGCCTGTCCCGCCGCCTTAAATCCCATCGAGACGTTTAGGCTGCTTTTGGGAGGCGTACTGCAGCACATTCCCATGCAACAACGACCATATAGCAATTTTTAACGTCGCAAATGAAGAAATGGAGCTCCCTACCAGAAAAATTCCGTCCAAAGTTTGTGACCTGTGGGAGGGAATGTTTCACACGACTTGTAAGAAGGCCGTTTGAGAAGTCGAGCTATCGATTCGTCGTGATTTCGGTGTATTATTGTCTTTGATTAAATGTGTCATTTCTCTTCGCCTCATTGCATATTCTGTTCAGTTGACTTCTGTACTCTTCTTTCTGTGTAAGGTCCAATTTTGTTGAATTACGTTAATTGGCAGTGACACAATATGCAAAGCTAATTTCGTCTTTAAGGTGGTGGTGGTGGTTAGTGTTTAACGTCCCGTCGACAACGAGGTCATTAGAGACGGAGCGCAAGCTCGGTTTAGGGAAGGATTGGGAAGGAAATCGGCCGTGCCCTTTCAAAGGAACCATCCCGGCATTTGCCTGAAACGATTTAGGGAAATCACGGAAAACCTAAATCAGTATGGCCGGAGACGGGATTGAACCGTCGTCCTCCCGAATGCGAGTCCAGTGTGCTAACCACTGCGCCACCTCGCTCGGTCGTCTTTAAGGACTGCACACTTGTATATACTGGGTGATCAAAAAGTAAGTATAAATTTGAAAACTGCATAAATCACGGAATAATGTAGATAAAGAGGTAGAAATTGACACACATGCTTGGAATGACATGGGGCTTTATTAGAACCATCCCATATTGCTAGACGCGTGAAAGATCTCTTGCGCGCGTCGTTTGGTGATGATCGTGTGCTCAGCCGCCACTTTAATCATGCTTGGCCTCCCAGGTCACCAGACCTCAAAAAAATGGTTCAAATGGCTCTGAGCACTATGGGACTCAACATCTTAGGTCATAAGTCCCCTAGAACTTAGAACTACTTAAACCTAACTAATCTAAGGACATCACACACACCCATGCCCGAGGCAGGATTCGAACCTGCGACCGTAGCAGTCGCGCGGTTCCGGACTGCAGCGCCAGAACCGCTAGACCACCGCGGCCGGCCCAGACCTCAGTCCGTGCGATTATTGGCTTTGGGGTTACCTGAAGTCGCAAGTGTATCGTGATCGACCGACATCTCTAGGGATGCTGAAAGACAATATCTGACGCCAATGCCTCACCATAACTCCGGACATGCTTTACAGTGCTGTTCACAACATTAATTCTCGACTACAGCTATTGTTGAGGAATGATGGTTGACATATTGAGCATTTCCTGTAAAGAACATCATCTTTGCTTTGTCTTACTTTGTTATACTAATTATTGCTATTCTGATCAGATGAAGCGCCATCTGTCGGAAATTTTTTGAAATTTTGTATTTTTTTGGTTCTAATAAAACCCCATGTCATTTCAAGCATGTGTGTCAATTTGTACCTGTCTATCTACATTGTTCCGTGATTTATTCAATTTTCAAATTTATACTGACTTTTTGATGACCCGGTATATTCCATCCGAATTTTGTGCTGAGTGTAATAAAATTGCAAATAGTTGTATTATTGGTTTAAAGTTCATGTCTGTCATTTGTGTCTTTCTGGATGCTGTAGTTTTCATAAAAGATAGAAGAGTAATACGTCTGCTGGTGACCGTGTGCTGTTATGTTATACAGCCTACTAGGACGTAAATTCCTCTTTTACTGTGTGATAATTTGCATCCAAGGAACAGGGAAAAACTAATAATTATTCAACTGTCAGTTACTAGAAATAATTTAGGAATTTAGGTTTCATTTTTTTGTTCATGGTAGAGTAGAGTGGTCTAGGAATTCTAAGACCTGCCTCTAAAGTACGACTGCAAAATGATGCTGCCTGACGGATTTACATTTGTTCGCCACAATGTAAAGAATGCCGTAGAAACCCTATGCTGGTAAGAGAGCTAGTCTGAGTCGATATTTGCTTCATAATCCTACTTTCATAAACAGTTTCCATACTGGATTCTAATTCTGTTAATCATACCGCTTAAAGCTTCAAATAATAGTTGCTAGACCATTTCCATTCTGGTAAATTGTAATATACTGTTTCATTTCTTTTCGATGTAGGAGAAACGAGTATATGTCATATAGGACAGCAATAATCATCTGCACAACTGTTTTCCATTCAAGTACTCATTTCCGCTTTCATTACGTGTGGTATAATAACGGAATATTACCTGAGCAGAGGATCCGCAGAGACATAACAGAAGAGAATTCTGGCTGCAGTAAATAGAGTTTTGGCCGAATGAGGATGCTTTGTAGAGGCCTCATTTCCTAGACGAAATTAATCAAAGCATCGGACAGGGTAAAAAATTTGATACGCTCACGGGAAAAGACCAAGAGACGAGTGGAGGATAACAGAATGAGAACTGAGGTATGGATATACTTTCCCGTTATTTTTGTGGTAGGCCGAACGTCAAAGCGTCCGGTTAAAACCTACAAACAAGCGGAGGAGTCTGGCTAAAAGGAGATCAAAGTTCTGCATTATCGCAGAAGCTATTGCGCTTTACGGTTTAAGCGAGGAGAAGGCTGGCAAATTTTTAATTATGGGAAATGGAGAAGACTGTACAGAAAAAGCCTACAGAGGAGCTAGATGAACGCAGTTTATGGCAGTAATTGTTATTTTCTTTGGCAAACGGTCTTTGAATGAACATTTTCACTAGCCTCAGTAAAGCTAATTTCACAAACAACGATCGGTAGTGAGGGACTTGCTATCGATCATAGATCAGTTTCATTTTACACACTGCCCACGGAACAGGACATTTCCTATAAGTATCAATGTAATACGCCAGCATACGAAGTTACACTTTCGTTAACAGGTAAACTGGCCACAAGCAAATATACACTATACAGAAATCGAAGGAAAAGTAAGTACGTATTAATTGCACTGGGAAAAGAATTATTTCTCCTAAAATCAATACGTTTTATAAAGATAAGTATATGTATGTGCGTATGTGAGTGTGTGTGTGTGTGTGTGTGTGTGTGTGTGTGTGTGAGTGAGTGTGTGTGTGTATGTTCCACATTTCCTCCTGAACTACTGGACCGATTTCCACCATACTTGGTACACATATCCCTTATAGTTCGGCAACAATTGCTGTATAGGAAGAACCGCCTACCTCTCATAGTTCCGGAGATATGACGTCAAAAACAATGAGATGGATGGAAAACTTCGCATAACACATGACGCTGAAATGAATTATTATTTTTTTACCAACTGTATTCACAATAAATTTCGCATGCGGTATGCGCAAATGCCGCCAAATGCCCCCAAAAATTATGTTAATACACTCAGTTCAGGAGATATGACGTCATATACACTGCTGCATTGTGCTTGACGCTTATTTTTCTTACTTATTTTCTATTTACTCTATTTGCAATACATTTTGCAAGCGTTATCCACTTATGTCACTGCATCTACCTACAAAATCATATCATTGTATGGCACACAGATGATGGAGACATGACGTCATAAACACTTTGATGCGTGAAAAACTGGCGTATCACGCATTACGTTTAAGTTTATTACTTCTTTGTAAATAACTCCATTTGCAACTTATTGCTCTGGAAGTATTCATACACGTCTCTGAATGAATCCATACAAATATCTCAACAAAATATATGATCTTCAATTTTTTCCGTAGTTCACTAGAAACACAGTTCATTTTATATTTTCGTTTCTAATAGGAAATTTGCAAAATAAATACCCGGAAGATGCAGGGTGCGTCAACTAGTATCTGGTAAAGGGACATAGGTAATGTGGTTTGATGTTAACGCCCATCAGTTAAAGTTATTGTGTGCGTTGGCCAATAATGATTTGGTCTGATTTGATTTAATCGGTGAAACACACCAACAGCGCATTTCGCCCCCGTTGCCCGAATTATAGTGCTGTGTCTGTCCCTGCCATTCTTGTAAAGCCAACCAAAACTATTTACTAGGTCTTCGATAAACACAATCTCTTTATGAATTAATGACCCAAATAGTTCGTGTATTTTTGACTCCAGATGAAATGTGGTGCGGTTCTACCCCGTTCACCACAAAATCTACTCTTAAAGGCTACTTTCTCACTTCACATCGTGTATAAACCATTCTGAATTTGTCATCGTCAGTCGTTAAACTAGCCAATAATTTAAAGTACCTATTGGTCAAAGCCTGCGTTGCGGAACTATTATTTAAACATAATTTCGACGTCATTAGCTTACCTTGTTTTGGCATTTTGGATCAAAAAATTGTTCAAATGGCTCTGAGCAGTATGGGACTTAACTTCTGAGGTCACCAGTTCCCTAGAACTTAGAACTACTTAAACCTAACTAACCTAAGGACGTGAAACACATCCGTGGCCGAGGCATGATTCGAACCTTCGACCGTAGCTGTCGCGCGGTTCCGGACTGGGTTTTTTGGTTCTATGGTCAATGTTTTACGTGCTGTCTTCTAATCCCACTACGTAGCTGAGACTCTTTCTTCGCCTTAGCGATGTTTAAGACAGCTACCGGTCCGGAAAATGGGATCGTCCTAGTCAGCCAATCAGCTGTCTCGTTACCAGTAATAGCTAAGTGACCAGGAGCCCACTGTTTACCGGCTGTTTTCGCGTAGCTTGAGAAGGGTTTCATGGCATTCTGCGACGATCGTCATTCTAGTTGCGGGGATTGATAGAAATTTCAGAGCTGCTTGGCTGTCTGAATGAATGTCGATGCTACAGTCGTCATAGGTACTATGCAGGTTTACCTTCGTGCATAGTTCGATGGCAAATAGCTCCACCAGGAATAGTCACACTGCGCTCCCTAATCCAGGCTGTACCACGTATACCCCAACGACAGCCCCAGCAACTTCGACTGGTTTCGACCCGTCAGTAAACCAGTGTGTATCATGCTTGATTCTTCTGTAGCAGCATTCTTCCATTGTTAAGCTGAAAGTTTTGGTGAAGAACCTCGAAGGTACAGCGTAATATGCCGCCATTTCACAGACCATTCCCTTTTAAACCATTGATAGTTGACCAATTGTTCTCTGTCTGTTTTCCTGGCTGGAGATCGCCAAAATTAATATATGCTAATGTGTGTATGCTATTACTTTTTAACTATATTTGTAAACACTACAGAAATAATAGCGATGTCATTGCTAAATTTCGAAGGTAAAATTTAATCCAGTTTTAATCGCATAAAACCGCTTGTTACAATGGTTACGGGTTTCTGTTTATTGCCAGACTTTCTTCAGAAAGTTATGAACGAGTACATACTGTCAAATAAATTTTAACCACTTCTCTTTCCTTTATCTTTCCTACCTCACGATTGTTTCCTTGCTTCTTTATTTAGTAATTAGGATTATAGAGCGAAATGACAGATCATTAAACAATAATGCAGCTGAATAACAACTTATTAGTAAACAGCGAGTTGGGTGGGGGGGTTCGCATAAGGCATTCCGAAACATCGCGTATAATTTAGTTCCGACGTGATTCCACACGGAATGGCTTCTCTTACTAGTTAACATTTTTCATATTCTGGCGTAGCAAAAGCCTCGGCAATGTTCGTGATCTCTTTTCATTAATGGTAGGATTTTCATTGAAAATCTTTTGTATCTGAAGTCGAAGTTAACTGGTGGGATACAAACTTTTACGATCAACATAAGAACGTCACAACAACAACGGTTTGTCTGTAATGCACGAAGTTTTAAGGAGAAATATGTACTTACTTGGGGACGAACTAAGGCAGTCGCTTACAAAATATGGTAAATATTACTTCCATGTAGCCTCATAGACACATAGACACAAGTATTTCTTTTAATTATTGCTAACTACTGTGAAACAATGGTGAACTGAAGGCGTACGAAACTCTTATTAAATACAAAAACCGCTGTGAAAAGAGATAACAACAAAGAACAAATCCCTATCTTTTGTTTTTTGGGTTATCATTCTTGTGACTGGTTCGATACGCCCCACCATGAATTCCTCACCTGTGACAACCTATTCATCTCATCACAGCAGCAGTTGCAACTTACGTCCACAGTTACTTGCTGGATCTATGCCAATCTCTGTCTTACTCAATAGCTCATACCCTCTGCAGTTGCTCCCCCTAGCACAAAGAAAGTTATTTTATGTCGTAACAGATGGCCTATCATCCTCTCTATTCTTCTTGCCAGTGTTCTCCATGTATTCCTTTCCTCGCTGATTCTAGGAAAAGTGACCTCACTCCTTACCTAAACGGTCTACCTAATTTTCAACATTCTTCTTTAGCATCACATCTAAAAACTTCTAGTCGCTTCTTTCAGCTTCTCCCACCCTCTTGGTTTCCCTAACATACAATGCTATGCTCAGAAATTACCTCCACAAATTATGGTTCAAATGGCTCTGAGCACTACGGGACCTAACATCAGAGATCATCACTCCCCTAGAACATAGAACTACTTAAACCTAACTAACCTAAGGACATCACACACATCCATTTCCGAGGCAGGATTCGACCATAGCGGTCGTGCGGTTCCAGATTGAAGCGCCTAGAACGATTCGGTCCCCAAATTAACGCCTGTACTTGGCACTAATGAACTTCTCTTGGCAAGGAATTCTCTCCTTGCCAGTGCTAGTCTGCTTTTTGTGTCCTTATTACTCCGGCCATCATGGGCTATTTTGCAGCCCAGGCAGCAAGCTTCCCTAACTTTATTAGTTCATGATCCTCAATTATGATATAAAATTTCTCGCTGTTCTTGTTTCTGCTATTTCTCAATACTCTCGTCTTTCTTCGATACACCCTCAGTCCACGTTCTGTACTCAACTCAACAGATTGCTCACTTCATTCAACACATCCTCTAATTCTTTTTCACATTCGCTGAGTACAGCTCTCTCATCAGCTGATCTTATCGGTGATATCGTCTCACCTTGAATTTTAATCCAGCTCTTGAACCTTTCTTGTATTTCTGTCACTGCTTCTTCGGTGTATAGATTGAAAAGTAGAGGCGGAAGACTACATTTCCATCTTACGCCTTTTCAATCCGAGTTCTTCGTTTTTGGTTTCTAGTGTTAGTATTCCATCTCGTATATTGCACATATTGTATATTACACTTCTTTCCCTGTAGCGTCCCCTATTTTCTTCACAATTTCGAACTTCTTCCACCATTTGACATTGTCGAACGCCTTTTGCAGGCCGACGGACCCTAAAAATATATCTTGAATTTTCTTTAGTCTTGGTTTCATTATCAACAGCAACATCACAACTGCCTGGTACTCTACTTTGTTTTCTATTCTTCTGTATATTATTCTTGTGAGCAACTTGGATGCATGAGCTGTAAATCTGAGAGCGTACATTTGGGGCACGGAACTGTATATGATAGAGATACATGGACTATGGGAAAACAGGAACTGAAGAGAATCGAAACAGTTATGATGTGTCGGTACAGGAAAATGCTGAAAATTAGGTGGACCATTCGAATGTCATCTATCACTTCTGTCTTATTTCGTCTTAAATCGTCCAAAGCTTTTTAATATACAGCCTATAATAATGTATCCTCTTTCTCTTCTCTATCGACTCCCGCTAATTCTTCTGTAGCGTCAATTGCCAAGTCCTCCCTCTCGTATAGGCCTTCAGTGTGCTCTTCCCACCTATCGTCTCTCTCCTCTGCGTTTATCAGAGGAATTTGAAATTCTCATTGCACTCTCAATGTTACCGCACTTGTTAATTTCACCATAGGCTGTTTTGACGTTTCTATATGGCAAGTCAGTCCTTTCTACAATCATTTCCTTTTCGATGTCTTCACATTTTTCATGCAGGCACTTCGCCATTGCTTCCCTGCACTTCATAATTATTTAATTCCGCAGTAACCTGTATTTCCGTATTCCTGAATATTTTCACTTCCCTCTTCCCTCGATCTGCTGAAGTATTACTTCTGTAATCTATGTTTTTATGGTAGATAGCTTCCTTGTACATATTTCTTTCCATTCTCTGTGATTACCCTGTTTAGAGATTTCCACTGCTCTTCAGTGAAGTGTCTACTGAGCTATTCATAACTGAACTAAAATAAATGAAAATAAAGACTGTAAAAAAGAAAAGTAACAAATTATAACACTTTTCTGTAAACCAAACGGACATGTGGTGTCGAATACGTTTGCTAACGTATCCAGTTTAGCAAGAAGTGATTCGGAAACACCTCAGCTAGCGGAAAGATTCCTCTGCTTTTTTTTTTTTAGTGTTGGGAGAGAGATTCCTGAGTTTGAAAACGGCTTACTAAAATCTCCCGCTCCATTTCTACATAGCCTGTCACCATCTGCCTTGTTCGCCAAGTTATATGATATCCAGAGATCGGTCCCTGCGTTTAAAAAATTGCTGGGGAGGGATTCGTTGTTTTTTTTCTTTGGTTTTTTTTAAAGTGGTAAGCCACTCAGTCGATTCAGGCTTCGATTCATCTTCCTCATGCCTTGTTACCTTCTCTGTCGTCTCTAAAGCGATGTTGAACTAAGGACGTTTCCTGTGTAGAAATGTGTAGAGAGAGGGAGATCCGTTGAGTTTGCTGTAACCAACCAATCTCGTGATTCAAGCTTCGTTTTTTACATCCTACTTACAGTCTGTTTCCTTTACTGCTATGACTGAAACGCTGTTGACTAGAGAAGGATCACTCTGTTTAAATGTTTAAAAAGTAATGGGGAGGGGTGAGGGGAAGATTCGTAGGGTTTGAAACTTCTAGCCAACTTTGTCGCTCCATGGCTGTTTCGGACAATTCCCTTCTCGGTCTCCGTGCTACGTTAATTTTCGGTTGAAAGGTATGTGCTAAGGTCTGATCAGGGTAGTTCCAGAAAATAGTCGGTAGTTGCCAACCGCAAGGTGGAACGAGTATAATACCTTTGAGTAGGAGGTTCTTTGATGTTTAAGAGAGCTGGGCACGCGCAGTAAAAAACCGAGGGGTTGCCGGAAGGTGCTCAGAGAAAGCACACATGGCGCAGACAGGTTTAAGGCAGGATCTTAATACCATTGCACAAACGGCTTTATTCTCTTAAATTTTATTGCTGAGTCAAATACATGCTGCATTTGTGGCAAAATGGAGGAGTGCAAGAAACAAGCTCACAGACGCAGTCAGATGCCGGTTCACTGAATAATTAATTTAGAGCAATCCTATCAATGATATATTCACTTGCCGACATCCTCCGTGGTGACGTTCTTGGATATATTTTCTGTAACTGTGGACTTTGTTTTCGAGCATCAATTTCGCCACCACTGTTTCAGCTGTGCGCTGCATTGCTAGTTGCGTAATATTGCGTTTGTTTCTACACCACTGTTTCAGCTGTGCGCTGCATCGCTGGTTGCGTAATATTGAGTTTTAATGCTACGCTTGTGGATATTTATTTTTTAGCTCTGCTTCTGATTATACTGATTTTATGTGTCTATTCTGAATATTTTACCTTTTGTGTACGAAATATCGTCTTGGGATTTACGACCATTTTGAGATTCTGTCCGCCATATTGTCTCCCTCAATATGTCCAAAACAAATCGACAGGGTGATAAAGTACAATTACGCAGTTCCTCAAAATCGCGTAAGCAACAACAACCGGAAAGTGCCCTAGTTTTGTCAGCTAACCCTCCTACTTCACAAAGTGATCAGGAATTTGATAACAATGCTGCGGCAAGTAATGACGCCACAGAGCCAAAAAATTCCTCATCGGTTCCTCTTCGGCCTTCGGGTTCTCAGAACGCAGTAAGCCAATTAGAAACAGCTTCTCATGACTCGTTCATGTTAATTCAACCTTCACAAAGCCATGTGGTTGATTCCCACAGCCAATTTCTCTTGCAATCTTCTTCCACATACAGAGTAATTGTTTCATCTGAGAATTCTCAAACAGTTTTTAGCAACCCTCCCCAGCTATATGAGTTGCAACCCCCAAATCCCGAGTTGACATCCTCAGCTCTAGCTGAGGATAAATTAGATTGTTTTGTTCGACTACTGAGCGAACGTGACCCCAAACGTGATGAACAGAACGCAAAACGTTAGGAATACCTCACCGGTGGCATTTAGAAATTAACCCAAACTATCGACACATTTAAAGAAGTAACTGACAATAAATTACAGGATACCATTGAAATGCATAAGCGCGACGTTACTGACCTTAGGGACAGAATCAATGCAATACTTCCACCAGAATCAATTGAAAAGTTGCAACAAACTTCCGCTGCTCATTCTGAGCATATACAGGCCTTAGAATCATGTAGCAAATCCCTGACATCTGACGTCCCTTAACTTAAAAAAAGGGTCAGTGAACAGGGTGAGCAATTCCACTCACAATTAGAAAACATAACGGAAGGAGTAGACGCTTTGGAAACTCATGCAGAAAATGAATTAGATCAGACAACCCCAGTTCCCTTTTCAGGGACAACTCTGGCTAAATATAAGAGTAAACAAATTGCTATTAATGAACAACAAAAACGAGAACTCAACTCAATTCATAGTAAATTTTCCGATATTCGGCAACAATTACAGGACGATAGTGCGCCTCGTAATTTTGTCCCAGAAGAGCAGGAAAATCCGTTTGCATACCAGCAACAACAGCCCCCATTCTTAACTTCACAGGCTCCATTTGCACGAGATTACCCTGTACAAAGCAGTACCTTCCTTTGCCCCATGATGCTCCCTCTTTTCCACGCCAAAACAATGTCGATTACAAACACTTCCTGTCAATCAAGGAATTTAAGACGTTCCGGAATAACCAGAATGATTTACATCCTATTGATTGGATTCAGCAATTTACATTCGCTTTTCCTCCAAGTTGGCCAGTGGCACATCAATTAGAACTTGTCTGCAGTTTCTTGGAAGACGAACCTGCAACGCATATGAGATACATTGCACGGCAATGTTTGTCTTTCCAGTCATTCCAACAACTATTTCTTGATGCTTACTGGAATCCTATTTCACAGCGTGCGGCGAAAGATCAGTTGCTAAATATGCCACCCTTCTATAATTCACAATTTGGCACTTTTACATAATATTTTGACCACATGATACAACAGAATCAACATTTAACTGAACCTTACAGCCTTCCGGTCTCATTCAGCTATGTATTACAATATTACCTGGATCATTGAGAGTTCCGTTGCTGGCAGGAAATTGCACAGAAAACTTGAACACTTTTCGTGATGTTTTACAGCTTCTTGAACTGAATGAAACACACAATCCACGATCTAGTCAATACTCTTTCCCGGAATCACAAAAGAATAGAGACCACCGTCTCCATAATAACGAAAGGCAGTTTCCGAATTTTTTTTTTTTTTTTTTGCTCATCAGTCTACTGACTGGTTTGATGCGGCCCGCCACGAATTCCTTTCCTGTGCTAACCTCTTCATCTCAGAGTACCACTTGCAACCTACGTCCTCAATTATTTGCTTGACGTATTCCAATCTCTGTCTTCCTCTACAGTTTTTGCCCTCTACAGCTCCCTCTAGTACTATGGACGTCATTCCCTCATGTCTTAGCAGATGTCCTATCATCCAGTCCCTACTCCTTATCAGTGTTTTCCACATATTCCTTTCCTCTCCGATTCTGCGTAGAACCTCCTCATTCCTTACCTTATCAGTCCACCTCATTTTCAACATTCGTCTGTAGCACCACATCTCAAATGCTTCGATTCTCTTCTCTTCCGGTTTTCCCACAGTCCATGTTTCACTACCATACAATGCTGTACTCCAGACGTACATCCTCAGAAATTTCTTCCTCAAATTAAGGACGGTGTTAGATATTAGCAGACTTCTCTTGGCCAGAAATGCCTTTTTTGCCATAGCGAGTCTGCTTTTGATGTCCTCCTTGCTCCGTCCGTCATTGGTTATTTTACTGCCTAGGTAGCAGAATTCCTTAACTTCATTGACTTCGTGACCTTCAAGCCTGATGTTAAGTTTCTCGCTGTTCTCATTTCTACTACTTCTCATTACCTTCGTCTTTCTCCGATTTACTCTCAAACCATACTGTGTACTCATTAGACTGTTCATTCCGTTCAGCAGATCATTTAATTTTTCTTCACTTTCACTCAGGATAGCAATGTCATCAGCGAATCGTATCATTGACATCCTCCCACCTTGTATTTTAATTCCACTCCTGAAACTTTCTTTAATTTCCATCATTGCTTCCTCGATGTACAGATTGAAGAGTAGGGGCGAAAGGCTACAGCCTTGTCTTACACCCTTCTTAATACGAGCACTTCGGTCTTGATCGTCCACTCTTATTATTCCCTCTTGGTTGTTGTACATATTGTATATGACCCGTCTCTCCCTATAGCTTACCCCTACTTTTTTCAGAATCTCGAACAGCTTGCACCATTTTATATTGTCGAACGCTTTTTCCAGGTCGACAAATCCTATGAAAGTGTCTTGATTTTTCTTTAGCCTTGCTTCCATTATGAGCCGTAACGTCAGAATTGCCTCTCTCGTGCCTTTACTTTTCCTAAAGCCAAACTGATCGTCACCTAGCGCATTCTCAATTTTCTTTTCCATTCTTCTGTATATTATTCCTGTAAGCAGCTTCGATGCATGAGCTGTTAAGCTGATTGTGCGATAATTCTCGCACTTGTCATCTCTTGCCGTCTTGGGAATTGTGTGGATGATGCTTTTCCGAAAGTCAGATGGTATGTCGCCAGACTCATATATTCTACACACCAACGTGAATATTCGTTTTGTTGCAACTTCGCCCAATGATTCTTGAAATTCTGATGGAATATTATCTATCCCTTCTGCCTTATCTGACCGTAAGTCCTCCAAAGCTCTTTTAAATTCCGATTCTAATACTGGATCCCCTATCTCTTCTAAATCGACTCCTCTCTCCTCTGCATTTAACAGTGGAATTCCCGTTGCACTCTTAATGTTACCACCGTTGCTTTTAATGTCACCAAAGTTTGTTTTGACTTTCCTGTATGCTGAGTCTGTCCTTCCGACGTTCATTTCTTTTTCGATGTCTTCACATTTTTCCTGCAGCCATTTCGTCTTAGCTTCCCTGCACTTCCTATTTATTTCATTCCTCAGCGACTTGTATTTCTGTATTCCTGATTTTTCCGGAACATGTTTGTACTTCCTCCTTTCATCAATCAACTGAAGTATTTCTTCTGTTACCCATGGTTTCTTTGCAGCTACCTTCTTTGTACCTATGTTTTCCTTCCCAACTTCTGTGATGGCCCTTTTTAGAGATGTCCATTCCTCTTCAACTGTGCTGCCTACTGCGCTATTCCTTATTGCTGTATCTATAGCGTTAGAGAACTTCAAACGTATCTCGTCATTCCTTAGTACTTCCGTATCCCACTTGTTTGCGTATTGATTCTTCCTGACTAATGTCTTGAACTTCAGCCTACTCTTCATCACTACTTTATTGTGATCTGAGTCTATATCTGCTCCTGGGTACGCCTTACAGTCCAGTATCTGATTTCGGAATCTCTGTCTGACCGTGATGTAATCTAATTGAAACCTTCACGTATCTCCCGGCCTTTTCCAAGTATACCTCCTCCTCTTGTGATTCTTGAAAAGGGTATTCGCTATTACTAGCTGAAACTTGTTACAGAACTCAATTAGTCTTTCTCCTCTTTCATTTCTTGTCCCAAGCCCATATTCTCCTGTAACCTTTTCTTCTACTCCTTCCCCTACAACAGCATTCCAGTGGCCCATGACTATTAGATTTTCGTCCCCCTTTACATACTGCATTACCCTTTCAATATCCTCATACATCCATCTGTTCATCTTCACCTTGCGACGTCGGCATGTATACCTGAACTATCGTTGTCGGTGTTGGTCTGCTGTCGATTCTGATTAGAACAACCCGGTCACTGAACTGTTCACAGTAACACACCCTCTGCCCTACGTTCCTATTCATAACGAATCCTACACCTGTTATACCATTTTCTGCTGCTGTTGATATTACCCGATACTCATCTGACCAGAAATCCTTGTCTTCCTTCCACTTCACTTCACTGACCCCTACTACTTCTAGATTGAGCCTTTGCATTTCCCTTTTCAGATTTTCTAGTTTCCCTACCACGTTCAAGCTTCTGACATTCCACGCCCCGACTCGTAGAACGTTATCCTTTCGTTGATTATTCAATCTTTTTCTCATGGTAACCTCCCCCTTGGCAGTCCCCTCCCGGAGATCCGAATGCGGGACTATTCCGGAATCTTTTGCCAATGGAGAGATCATCATGACACTTCTACAATTACAGGCCACATGTCCTGTGGATACACGTTACGTGTCCTTAATGCAGTGGTTTCCGTTGCCTTCTGCATCCTCATGCCGTTGATCATTGCTGATTCTTCCGCCTTTAGGGGCAGTTTCCCACCCCAAAGACAAGAGAGTGCCCTGAACCTCTATCCGCTGCTCCGCCCTCTTTGACAAGGCCGTTGGCAGAATGAGGCTGACTTCTTATGCCGGAAGTCTTCGGCCGCCAATGCTGATTATTTATCAAAATTTAGGCAGTGGCGGGGATCGAACCCGGGACCGAAGAAGTGTTTTATTATGAATCAAATACGCTACCCCTAGACCACGGTTTCCGAATAATAGACCTTAATATGGAAATGCAGGATGCTTTCTTCCACAACTCCAGTATCATCAGAATGTTGTGAATGCCTACCCATGCAGGAATCAAAATTGTAATCCCCTTCCATCAATGTCGTTCCGCAATGGTCAATATGGCCATAACCCACAAAATAATCGGATGTACAGTAACAACTAGAGAAACTGGGAGAATCAGCAGAATAATTCCAACACTTCTTTTGTACAAAGAAACCAAATGTGGCACCAGAACCGCCATCAACCATACGGAACCAATGATTACTACCACCGACGACAAACCTTTGATCGCCCACCCACTCATCAGTACAGTCAACAGAATTTTTCAAATCGTAATGATAATTATCCAAGTCATAACCAGAGACAAACCAATGGCAGCCAACAGAATTACGGCAATGACAGACGAGTACCATTTCATCAACCTGATTCCCGGTTCCACCCCAGACATGATTTCAATAATTCATCAGGTAGAACAGTAAAGTTAGTAGAGGTTCGTCCACAAAATCCACGAAACAGTGGAGGTCATCTGCGTCAACACCAACAATAGCAACTAACTGCTCAGCCTACCGCGTACTCGCTGCAGCGCGATAGGTGCCATGATTCTTCTGAAAATTTTACATCACACGTTATCCGTTGTGACGATATACGAGAGGACCTTCTGCTGGGAAAATCGAACTACAACCAACTGTTCATCATCCCCACATTAATATTTCGATAGGCAGACACAAATTCTCTTCTGTCCTTGATTCGGGTCTCCCATTTCTGTTATTAGTGAAGCTGCTTTCCAAAAATGCGCCACTGTTTCTACCAGTCCAACACTTCCGGTTTCTCATTCTAAGGTCAGTGGTGCTATTCCTGGCAAAATTATAGATATTAAACAGCAATGTTATCTGCAGTTTCAAGTCGATACACATTCTTTATATGCTACATTCTTAATGGTTCCGCTTCTCGCTACAGACGTCATTTTGGGAACCGATTTTTCAAACAAATATAAAGCAATTTTAGATTTTGAAGATCATTGGATTCGTCTCTGTGATGATGGAGTTTGCTTCTTTTTGGACTATCACAAACATTTGGTCGCAAGCAGAACAAGACCTTAACAAAATTAATTTCATTCAGTCTCAGCTCCCGTCGGACGTAACACTGACGTCATTTTTGTTCCTTCCCCGAACATTGACAATGACGACACGACACCAGACATTGGTAACATTATTCAGGATAAAATCAAAGTAGTTGATTCAGCTTCAGTTCAAGAAAAGGAAGATTTAGATGCCATTTTAACTGAATTTTCCCATGTTTTGACACGGCTCCAGGCACAATTAAAGATTTTTATATGAATTTCAAGTAAAACTCCATACCCCTTTTGCTGTTCCATCTTATCGGATACCGCTAGTTCACCCTGACAAAGTCAAACAGGAAATCCAATCTACGGTAGCTCACAATATTATTGAAACTGCTACCCGTCCATACAATTCCCCAATACGTGTTGTGCCTAAACGGGATGGTTCAATTCGTCTTGTTTTGGATTCAAGACAGATCAATACGATCATCATACCAGAGACGGATAGGCCACTAAGTTTGGACGAAATCTTACAACAGTTTCACGGCGTACCTATTACACCCCAACAGCCGCAAATACACAGCTTTTCTCTGTTTTGATCAGTGCTACCAATTTTGCAGACTCCCCTTTGCGTTAACAATCCCATCTGCAGCCTTTATCCGTGGACTAAATACTGTGTTGCTACCTCATTTGAAAAACAGGATTACCACTTACGTGGACGATATTCTCATTGCCGTTTCTTCCTGGCAACAGCATAACGAAATATTGTCTCAACTTCTTCACTCGTTCTCTAGATTCGGTGTTACAGTAAATTTAGAAAAGTCTTATTTTGGAAAAGCTCAAATCAAATTTTTAGGTCATCTTATTTCCACATCCGGAATTCAACAGGCCTATGATAAGCTACAAGCAATCCATGACATCTAAGTTCCTCGCACTAAAAAGCAACTTCGTAGTTTTCTTGGAATGATAAACTATTTTCGCAGGTTTATTAGGAGCAAAGCTTTAGATACGCCAACTTTATGTAAATTAACAGGAAAAAATTCACCCTGGATTTGGGATAATACTGCTCAAACGGAATTTGAGACACTAAAACAGTCTCTTATAGGTGCACCTCTGTTATCTCACCCCGATCGTACTACTGATTTTTGCATTTCAACAGGCTCGTCAAACACAGCCCTAGGAGTTCATCTCTTTCAAGAGCTCATTGAAGGTGAAACTAAGGTACAAAACAAGATCGCATTTGCTGGTCGAGTATTATCTTCTTCAGAAAGAAACTGTTCCATCACGGAATTAGGAACTCTGGCTGTTGTATGGGCATTTTCCAAATTTAGACCTTATCTTTTTGGTAGACACACCACAGCATACACAGATCATAGAGCACTAGAATTTTTGATGTCCGCTAAACTATCTCATGGTCGTTTATCGAGATGGACTTTCTTGTTACAAGAATTATCTTTTTCCATTATGTGTGTACCATGACTTCAAAATGTCGTTGCTGACGCTTTGTCACGCACTTTATACACCGGCAATACTGATCCAGCCAACATATTTTGCCATAACCACTTCAGCTTGTTATATATGCGCCAGGTCGCATTTGAAAACTTTGTTTCCGATGCCCTGCACAACATTGCTTCAGAACAGGATAAAGATTCTATCTGTAAAGATGTGAAACAACAATGGCGCGATGTTAATAACACCACTCTGCTACAGTATTACTTAATACATAACAATAGTTTTTTCCGCCGTATCAAGCCTGGTATGACAATTTGGCTGGTTTGTATCCCAGAAGACCTAATTAACAAACACATTTGGTATATTCACCTTAGCTACGCGCATTATGGACAGTGCAAATGTTTTCAGTTGCTCAAACAAACATCTTAATTTTTAAACATGGAAAAACGTATTCGCCAAGTCCTCTCAGGATGCAGACATTGTCAAAAAGCAAAACCACCCACTCTATCCTTTGCTGCTCAAACATTCCCCATCATCCCGTTACATCTTCGTCAGCTACTGGCCGCTGATTTATTTGGCCCAATTCCCACTACAAAGAGAGGTTATGCCTATGTTTTTGTCTGAGTGGAATTAACTTCTAAATTCGTCACTCTCACCCCATTACGTCGAGCTATGGCTTGCATTGTTTCACGTGCTTTTACTAAACATTTTCTGAAAGAAGTGGGTCATGTAGTATCAGTAATCTCTGACAATGGGCCGCAGTTCCGTTCTCGCACTTGGCGACGTACTCTTCAGACTCAAAAAAATTCCCCCATTTATATCTCCAGATACCATGCTTCATCTAATCCGTTAGAAGGTTAATGAAGGAATTGGTGACATCATTTAAGATCTTTTGTCATGCAGAACACAATGAATGGGACAAATTCTTTCACGTGTTTCAGGATGTAATAAATTCATTACCAAATACTTCCACATAGTGGTCTCCACATCTTGTGTTAAAGAATCAACACCCGCCTGACAAGATTATAGAAGTCATATGTTTCCCGAAGTCTCGCTACGTACAGTATCACGAGATTATTCAAATTGCACTACACAATATTAAGCGAGCTGCTGTCCAACGCCTGCGCCAAATGAAGTCACCAAAGAGGAATATTTCTTTTCAAGTAGGAGACAAAGTTCTGTTCCCTCTCACAGTCAAAAAATTTTCTGTTATATAATGGTCCATATCGCATTGTCCACGGCTGAAAGCAAGGGGAAACTTCAGCCGTAATTTTTCCCGAGGACATGCAGCTTTACTGTATGATTAAATGATGATGGCGTCCTCTTGTGTAAAATATTCCGGAGGTAAAATAGTCCCCTATTCGGATCTCCGGGCGGGGACTACTCAAGAGGACGTCAATCTGGCGTTCTACGGATCGGAGCGTGGAATGTCAGATCCCTTAATCGGGCAGGTAGGTTAGAAAATTTAAAAAGGGAAATGGATAGCTTAAAGTTAGATATAGTGGGAATTAGTGAAGTTCGGTGGCAGGAGGAACAAGACTTTTGGTCAGGTGAATACTGGGTTATAAATACGAAATCAAATGGGGGTAATGCAGGAGTAGGTTTAATAATGAATAAAAAATAGGAGTGCGGGTTAACTACTACAAACACCATAGTGAACGCATTGTTGTGGCCATGATAGACACAAAGCCAATGCCTACAACAGTGGTACAAGTTTATATGCCAACTAGCTCTGCAGCTGATGAAGAAATAGATGAAATGTATGACGTGATAAAAGAAATTATTCAGGTAGTGAAGGGAGACGAAAATTTAATAGTCATGGGTGACTGCAATTCGTCGGTAGGAAAAGGGAGAGAAGGAAACATAGTAGGTGAAAATGGATTGGGGGGAAGAAATGAAAGAGGAAACCGCCTTGTAGAATTTTGCGCAGAGTATGACTTAATCATAGCTAACACTTGGTTCAAGAATCATAAAAGAAGGTTGTATACCTGGAAGAATCCTGGAGATACTAAAAGGTATCAGATAGATTATATAATGGTAACACAGAGATTTAGGAACCAGGTTTTAAATTGTAAGACATTTCCAGGGGCAGATGTGGACTGTGACCACAATCTATTGGTTATGAACTGCAGATTGAAACTGAAGAAATTGCAAAAAGGTGTGAATTTAAGGAGATGGGACCTGGATAAACTGAAAGAACCAGAGGTTGTAGAGAGTTTCAGGGAGAGCATGAGGGAACAATTGACAGGAATGGGGGAAAGAAATACAGTAGAAGAAGAATGGGTAGCTCTGAGGGATGCAGTAGTGAAGGCAGCAGACGATGAAGTAGGTAAAAAGACGAGGGCTAATAGAAATGCTTGGGTAACAGAAGAAATATTGAATTTAATTGATGAAAGGAGAAAATATAAAAATGCAGTAAATGAAGCAAGCAAAAAGGAATACAAACGTCTCAAAAATGAGATTGACAGGAAGTTCAAAATGGCTAAGCAGGGATGGCTAGAGGACAAATGTAAGGATGTAGAGGCTTGTCTCACTAGGGGTAAGATAGATACTGCCTACAGGAAAATTAAAGAGACCTTTGGAGAGAAGAGAACCACTTGTATGAATATCAAGAGCTCAGATGGCAACCCAGTTCTAAGCAAAGAAGGGACGGCAGAAAGGTGGAAGGAGTATATAGCGGGTTTATACAAGGGCGATGTACTTGAGGACAATATTATGGAAATGGAAGAGGATGTAGATGAAGACGAAATGGGAGATAAGATAATGTGTGAATAGTTTGACAGAGCACTGAAAGACCTGAGTCGAAAAAAGGCCCCGGGAGTAGACAACATTCCATTAGAGCTACTGATGGCCTTAGGAGAGCCAGTCATGACAAAACTCTACCATCTGGTGAGCAAGATGTATGAGACAGGCGAAATACCCTCAGACTTCCAGAAGAATATAATAATTCCAATCCCAAAGAAAGCAGGTGTTGACAGATGTGAAAATTACCGAACTATCAGTTTAATAAGTCATGGCAGCAAAATACTAACGCGAATTCTTTACAGACGAATGGAAAAACTGGTAGAAGCGGACCTCGGGGAAGATCATTTTGGATTCCGTAGAAATGTTGGAACACGTGTGGCAATACTAACCTTACGACTTATCTAGGAGAAAGATTAAGGAAAGGCAAACCTACGTTTCTAGCATTTGTAGACTTAGAGAATGCTTTTGACAATGTTAACTGGAATTCTCTCTTTCAAATTCTGAAGATGGCAGGGGTAAAATACAGGGAGCGAAAGGCTATTTACAATTTGTACAGAAACCTGGTGGCAGTTATAAGAGTCGAGGGGCATGAAAGGGAAGCAGTGGTTGGGAAAGGAGTGAGACAGGGTTGTAGCCTCTCCCCGATGTTATTCAATCTGTATATTGAGCAAGCAGTAAAGGAAACAAAAGAAAAATTCGGAGTAGGTATTAAAATTCATGGAGAAGAAGTAAAAACTTTGACATTCGCCGACGACATTCTAATTCTGTCAGAGACAGCAAAGGACTTGGAAGAGAAGTTGAACGGAATGGACAGTTTCTTGAAAGGAGGATATAAGATGAACATCAACAAAAGCAAAACGAGGATGATGGAATGTAGTCAAATTAAATCGGGTGATGCTGAGGGTGTTAGATTAGGAAATGAGACACTTAAAGTAGTAAAGGAGTTTTGCTATTTAGGGAGTAAAATAACTGATGATGGTCGAAGTAGAGAGGATATAAAATGTAGACTGGCAATGGCAAGGAAATCGTTTCTGAAGAGGAGAAATTTGTTAACGTCGAGTATAGATTTAAGTATCAGGAAGTCGTTTCTGAAAGTATTTGTATGGAGTGTAGCCATGTATGGAAGTAAAACATGGACGATAACTAGTTTGGACAAGAAGAGAATAGAAGCTTTCGAAATGTGGTGCTACAGAAGAATGCTGAAAATAAGGTGTGTAGATGAAGTAACTAATGAGGAGGTATTGAATAGGATTTGGGAGAAGTTTGTGGCACAACTTGACTAGAAGAAGGGATCGGTTGGTAGGACATGTTCTGAAGCATCAAGGGTTCACAAATTTAGCATTGGATTGCACCGTGGAGGGTAAAAATCGTAGAGGGAGACCAAGAGATGAATATACTAAGCAGATTCAGAAGGATGTAGGTTGCAGTAGGTACTGGGAGATGAAGAAGCTTGCACAGGATGGAGTAGCATGGAGAGCTGCATCAAACCAGTCTCAGGACTGATGACCACAACAACAACATCGCGTAGTCCATATAGCACTAATGCTCTTGATATCCAAAGATTACGTACAAAAAAATCACGTGGTGTACATCATATCACAAACTCCAAACAATTCATTGAATAGGCAGTACCGTTTTCGTTGGTAACATTTACGATTCACTACATCGGTTTATTACAGTAAATCGCAGCAATGTATGTCCAGCTGTTTCATTTATATTATTTCTCCCTGTATCGGGCATGGTTTGCGGACGTGTAGCACCTCTGCGGTAGTTGCCTGGAACGCTCTCAAGGGCCTGGGTGGTACAAATTCCTGTCACAGCTGGCGGTAGGCCACAATGGAAACAACACGCAACACTGGCGGGACAGACCTTTTTCACGTCGTTAGGCCTGGGCTGCGTGCATTTCTTTCCCAGCGTGGAAACGTTCAGAATATATCCCCGTGTGAAAGCTCCAAATAAGTCCACCTGTGTTCTGTTCTGGCATTAGATTAGGACATGAGTTCGAAGACATCATTTTCTGGAGACAGCTTAGTAGTGTGACCTGCTTTCTTTCCAGAACATTATAGGTTTCTTACTTATTGTAATAACTAGGGATTATTTCAGTACATTGGTGAAGAACTACATTATTGTTTTCTGTGAAATTTTTTTCATACTGGCATTTGAAATTGACATTACAATTGAAAATTTCGATCATCAAATTCATGTTGATACTGTCTACATGATATCTTTACTCGTATTTTTTGTTGGAGGATCACCTGTGTTACTTTGCGATGACTACATTGATCTATGTTCACATGACATAATGACACTAACTGTAACAAGATTTTGTAGTAACGAAGGCCACTTTCTATGTTGATGTTAAACTAGTGGTACCCATTTTTCGGAAGTTTATTTAGGGTTTTAGTGCCAAAGGATGTAATACGAGTATTGACAATGTGTATAAGAAGATGAGAATAATGATTTTGATACTTCTAAGATATTCGAAGAAAGGGTGTGTTCATACGAGTTTTTAAGATGATATTTGAAACTTATGAGCAGCATGAGTTATTGTTAGATTTAAGTTCCTTTTTTGAGACTTTGGAATCTTGGATACTAGAAGTGATGATTAGCAAAAACTGTGTGCTGAATTTACGACCATAGCAACATGAAGTGTGAACGATGTTGTTCTACATTTTCCCGAAATGTTGATGGTGCTTTTCTGACAAGTTTCGTAAATAACTTTGATACTATTTAACAATTAATTTTCTCCACAGCTTTTAAGAACAAGTATCAACTATTTAACCATTTACCAAGTAACTTTCATTCCTGACTCTTTCCTTTTTATAATAAGCAAATACTTTTCTCAGGAAACATAATACTTTGTCTCCAATCGTATACTGCTTATTAATTTTCAACAATTTTTTAGATGCCATTAATGAAATAATATGATGACTTGCGATTACTAGAGTCCAATGGCGGTTGTTTTCGGACTCATTGTTGAGGATCCACTCAGGACTTACCTGATGACATGCTACAAGCATTCTTTAATCATTTTTTCTCATATACCTACAGCACCACAAGTATTATACTTCTTATCTTTTATGGTGTCTCTCTGCTACCTTCTTTGTTGCCTTTTTTCTCTTTTCACATGTTTTTCAATTAAAAGTTAAAATTTTCATTATTTATTACTTGTGCTATGCTTTGCTTTATGTGTCTCTACCCTTTTATTTTCTGGTGGTGTTATATATTCCAGGATTAAGATAATGTTATGGTCTATGCTTTCAGTTAAAAGTTTTGTTTTGTGTTGGCATGATATTTTTGCTTTATTATCTGATGTTAACATGTTACTTTTTGTAAAGTTACTTCCAGACTTTCTCTGAGTCCTTATTAATTTTTGTTTATGCTAGACTGATTATGGAACTTTTTAACAATGTTTTTGCCTTTGTAGTTTGTGATGCTAATTATGTTGCCACATACTATATGTATATTGTTCTATTTATGCACACTTTCGATTTGTCACATTATTATTTTCCAAGACATGACAGTACCTCTCCTTTGCTGAGCTCAGCGTTTTGTCCATTTCTAAAGCCTGTTCCTTAAGTGTGATAGTATTTTCATTCTACATTAAAATAACATTATTGTGTTTGGTTTCCATGACAATTATGTATTTGGCGTACTTTAACTACCATTATTTTCAGCTACAGCAATTACTATCCTCTTTATTGTCTCTGTCTATCATTTATTTAAGTAAATTTGTTTACTCTTTTTCACACAAATATTTTTCATTGTTGATATTATTTCAACACTTGATAACAGATTATCCTTGTGGTTTACACAAAAAAACCTATTGGGGCAGAGGGTTGGTTATTATTTAACTGACACACCGTGTGGCATTGGTGCTCCATATCCTTGAGCTCTGTAGAACTCATTCTTCCTTTCTGAGTTCTCAGTCTACTCTTCTTTCTCTTCTAAATAATTTTTCTAAGATATCTGTGTCACTCTCCTCTGATAGGTAAACAACTTTTTTAATAACTGTACTGAAAAGAAATAAGATTTATACTGTGAAGTTAAAATAGTTATTCAGACTTTATCAAAACTCTTATTTAAGAGGGCTGTATAAATTTGTTACGGCATTGCCTGTCAATACTTAATGTAAAGTTACCACTAACATGACTACTGCGATTGTGCAGGTTATTGTAATCATTAACATTATATATATGACTGTGAATCATTTGTAAATAGAGTCTTAATGACGATTTCAATACAGCATTGTTACTGACCACATGAGGTTCTATTCACCCCAAATACATAGAAACATTAATTTTGTAACAAATGTCCACTGAATAGTGTTATTATTATGGGATACTACCTTTAGTAGGAATTTTTCTTGTACATAGATTCAATAAAACTAATTACTGTTATTGCTACAGAGTGTGTGACGTAATTTTTACGATCAAGTTATATAAAAATTTTGTAACAAATGTCCACTGCATACAGTTATTGTATATTATTTTTCATATTAAATTCATGCAGAATGATAATATGAATGTAACTAAGATTACGTTTCTGTCACTATGACAACCGATTTTGTAAATGTTTTTAACTTTGCGTCAGACTAAGCTGTCATCTGACATGAAATATGTTCTGCATCTGTGGGAATCTCATGATTGTGTTTAAAAGTCAGAGTGGACTAGCACCTGACATAATGAGTAGCTTGAGTCTACATAAATATGTGTAGAGCTCAGACTGAACTGTCACCTGACATAATAACTGGTGTGAGTCTATGAGAATATAACAAAAATCAGTTGAGCAACCTTCTCACGTAAAATGTGTCCTATAACAAACTGAATATAATGACTTTAAGGGTATGTCAGTGTGAGCTACCACCTGACATAATGGGTGTTCTATGACTGATAGAATATCATAATTGTAACTGAAAGTCAGTGTGTGTTGTCACCTGACTTGACATATACTTTACAATCGATACCACCATGGCTCAGTGTGTCCCATCACCTGATGCCCATTCTTCTTCAGTCTAATTGTACTACTGATCACTATTAAAGTCAGTGTGTCCTATCACCTGATAAGACATCTATTGTACAATCGACATTATTTGTTGCTCAGTGTGTTTCACCACCTGAGGCCCCATATTTTACTATGGTTTACAAGCAGAATCTGTGTAAACTGTCACCTGACGTGACATGGGTTGTACAATAGACTCTAGTTGTGGCTCAGTGTGTTTCTTCACCTGAGGCCCCACATTTTACTGCAGTTTACAATTAGGCTCAATGTTAACTGTCACATAACATGACATGTCTTCTTCATTTACTATTGTCAATGAAACATGCCATATACTCTAGGTCTACTACAAGATAATGATTGTAACTGAGAATCAATATCTGCTGTCACCTGATGTGATGTACATTTTATATTTAAAGCTACTATTACTTAAAGTATCATATTGCATTATTTTACTGCCATTAAGAGTTCTCTATGAGATATTTATGTATATTTGCTGTTAACTTCTAGTGGATATTTAAGTATTTTATTTATTTTACCTCACGTTCTACGTTTGTGTTTGATAAAGTTTATGGTATTTCAGGTAACTTACCCCACATTACTATGGTTCTATGTAGAGTCTTTACGCCTTTTATACTATTTTGTAACTCTTAATATCATTTGATACACTTCTCTTTAGAAATTTAAGTATATTCTGCATTATACCCCACATTCTACATTTTTGTATTATAACTTTTGATGTTATTTGCGGCAATTCCAAATCTAAATACCTTATCGATTTTACCTCAAATTGTTTTCCTCTGTTATGTAAATTTTTATGGTATTTGATACACTTCTCTTAATAATGTAATGTCTGATGTCTTTGCCCTATATTTATGATTCTGTTTTGTACATTTTAATGTTCTTTGATTCACTGCAATTTGACAATCTAATGAAATTATCCATTTTACTTCACATTATATGTTTCTATTGGATAATTTTATTGCTGTTTAATACTCTTTTACTTGGAATGCTATGTATGTTTGTATTGTATCTTACATTGTATTTTTTTACGAATTTCTTGGGGAAACCTGTGCGGACTGCACAGATCGCCCCACGAATTTCTGGTCCAGTGGACCAGGGGGTTATGAAAGGTATGTGCTAAGATCTGATCAGGGTAGCTCCAGAAAATAGTCGGTAGTTACCAACCGCAAGGTAGAACGAATATAATGTCTCTGAGTAGGAGGTTCTTTGATGTATAAGAGATCTGGGCACTTGTAGTATAAAACCGCGGGGTCGCAGGTAGGTGCTCAGAGAAGGCACACATGGGCAGACAGCTTTAACGCAGGAGTCGCAGGTAGGTGCCCGGAGGAAGCAGTCGTGTGGTGACAGCTGAAAGGTAGGTCGTGCTCGCTGCCCCAGACCAAACCTTAGCATGTAAATGAGAGAAGGCAAATAATGATTTCAAATTAGGTTTGTTAGATAATATTCAGAGGTAGGATTTGTATGTCCAAGGTTTGACACAGTAAGCGTTTGGTAATATTTTTTGTAGGGGTGTTTCGTGCTACGGTAGGTTTAGTGTATGACTTAAAATTTTAACAATATATATATTGAGATCAACTTTGTCGCTCTAACAGCCTGAATCATAATCCAAATCCTATGCTTAAATTTAATATTAAAATGTGTAGTAGAGTAAAGTTACCCTCCAATGAAAGAATCATGTAAACATTAGGGCCAAATGTTAATCTGCCAGTACCATCTTAATGCCATTGCACAAATGGCATCACTCTCATAAATTTTATTGCTGAGTCAAATACATGTTGCACTTCTGGCAAAATGGAGGAGTGCAAGAAACAAGTTCACAGACGCAGACTGATGCAGGCTTGCTGAATAATTTAGAACAATCTTATCAATGATACTTTCACAGTCACCCACAAGATAAGTCAGTAACTATCACTTGAGGTGCATAGGATAAAAGAATTTAAGAATTGCATCTTCAGGAATAAATGTAATGAAACACGTGGCTTGGATAATCTTCTCGACAAAGGTTGTCAAGCAGCATAGCAGATCTGATCACAGTTCGAGGAACATTAAGTGCAAGTGACAGCTTTAGTCATATTATATAAAATGAACTGACTAGCATGTTTTACCAAATTCATTGTATTACAGGGGAATTATGGGCATCTTAAGGATTTTCATTTCTTTTTTCCAGTTTTTAAATGTTGCGCTACCTACACTGTAACCTAAAGATGTAAAGGGGGCGTGTCCAGCATGGTCATCCCAGCAGAGCGTGTGCTGCTTAACCCGCCTGTAACGGCTGGGCTGGCCAATCACTGCATCTTCTCGAAATCCTTAGCAGACACCTTCTGCTCTACTAAATAATACCATACCGTTGCTGTATATATATATATATATATATATAATCATAGGTATTTTTAGAGAGTTGTATACCCAGTGTCTCCCATAAGTCCAACCCCTCGTCCAAGTCGTGGGAGTTGGGCAACGGCACAAAGTAGGGGACTGCCTATAGGGGCGATGTACAGCGGGGACTTCGTGTGCCCCAGGACCGCTACGGTAGCTGGGAAGACCCTATGGGAACCCTGAAACGTGATGGCTAACGGGGCTCTGGTGAAGCTGCGATAGGCCTAGCAAGCCAGTAGTGGATAAATCAACTGCTTTTAAAAAGGGAACATGCCTCGGATCACGGAACGGATTTAAAGGAAACCGACCAAGCAATGGAAAAGGATTACGAGATGGTTTACGACTGGGCACCTTAAACGTAAGGACTCTAACTGGGAAGTTAGAAGAAATTGTAGAAATGATGGAAAGGAGGAAATTGGACATCTTGGGACTTGCTGAGACTAGGTGGAGAGGAGTTGGTGAAAAACCACTAAGTAAAGGATGTAAACTGTACTGGATAGGGAATGAGAGGGGAAGAAATGGAGTGGCAATAGTGGTCAGAGAGGGTCTGCAGGAGGAGGTGGAAGGTATCAATGATCGAATTATAAAAGCCAGAGTACGAGTGAAAGGAAAAAGCATTGAAATCATCCAAGCATATGCCCCACAGGTGGGGTGTACAAAAAAGGAGAAGGAGGAATTTGAAGATGACATGCAAAAGCAGCTAAATGGAGGTAATCAGATTATAATAGGGGACCTCAATGCACATGTCGGCACAGACAGGAAAGGGTTCGAGGAGATAATGGGACCAGAGGGCTGGGGGAACCGAAATAGAGAAGGAAAATTGTTGCTGGAATTCTGCAAGAGGAATGGGCTGGCGATCGCAAATTCCTGGTACAAGAAGAGAAGTAGCCACAAAATAACTTGGTACAGTGGAGACTGGTCCCAAACTTCAGTAGTAGACTATGTACTAGTGGATAGGCAGATGATGAGCAGCCTCACAGATGTTAAGGTCATTCCATCTGAGGCCTTAGACAGTGACCATCGGCTGTTGGTAGCCACCCTGAGAGAGAAAAAAGATAGGAGGGCAACAGATATACAGGAGAAAAGGTTGAAGACATGGACGCTGAAAGAGGATGAACGGAGGACCCATTACCAGACACTGATCAGGAAGAAGCTGCCAAAGGAAGATCAGAGAACAGTGGAAGAAGAATGGGGAGATTTTAAGAGGTCTCTAGTTGAGGCAGCTGAGACTGTGTGCGGAAGAACTAGCACAAAGAGGAGAAGTAAGGAAACCCCATGGTGGAACAATATATATAAAGAGGCAGTACTTCGAAAAACAAAGCCTTCAGAGAATGGTTCCAGACCCGAACAGAGGAAGCTAGGGTAAAATATAAGGAAAGCAAGAAAGCAGCACAGACCATAGTAAGGGCGGAGAAGAAGAAGTGGATGGAAAAATGGACAAGAATGTTAGAAGAGGACAGTGAAGGGAACAAAAAAGTACTTTACACCATGGTAAGAAATAAGAGGAACGAGAGAAGCGAGTGCCTGAGGATCATGGATAATAATGGAAGAGTTGTGGAGGAAATGCATGAGCTCAAAAAGATTTGGAAGGAGTACTTTGAAGATCTGTTGAATGCCACCAAGCGGGTAACTAACAGCGATGGAGAGCCTAAGGCAGCAGACGATTATATTAGTGGGGAAATTGATGATCTAACTTGTAATGAAGTGGAGGAAGCCATAAAGAGGATGAAAGGGGGCAAGGCACCAGGTTGGGACGAAGTAACAGTGGATATGATACGAGAAGCAGGAGTAGTAGGAACCCAGTGGCTATATATAGAGTGCTGAGGGTGGTGTGGAAGAAGAACAGAATTCCTGAGGATTGGAAGAAAGGAATTATAGTCCCGATCTTCAAGAAAGGGGATAAAAGGAGATGTGAGAACTACAGAGGAATCACCCTGCTATGCCACTGTGGAAAAATCTATGAAAAGATCCTGGAGAAGAGAATAAGAAGCAGTATTGAAAGTAGACTGCAAGAGGGGCAGTATGGTTTCAGACCGGGAAGATCAACAACGGACCTCATATTTGCGGTAAGGCAACTGCAGGAAAGGCACTATGAGTACGGGAAGGACTGAATCATGGCCTTTTTAGATATTGAGAAGGCGTATGGTAGTATCTGTAGGGACAAGCTCTGGGATGTGCTGAACGCAAAAGGGATAGATGAAGAGATAACACGAAAAGTCAGAAAAATGTATGAGGGAAGTGAGAGTTGTGTGAAAGTGGGGAGGGAACGTACTGCATGGTTCAAGCTGGAAAATGGGCTGCGACAGGGAAGTGCACTTTCGCCTTTATTGTTTATTATTGTTATGGATGAAATCCTACAGCAAGTATCAGATGCAATTGGAGATCATAAAATGAAAGTAGTGCTTTTTGCCGATGACCTGATGTTATGGGGAAATTGCGAGAAGGAGGTGCAAGAGCAGTTAGATGTATGGGAGGCAACGGCAGCACAATATGGAATGCATTTCTCTGCAAAGAAAAGTGAAATAATTGTCACAACAAGGAAGAAGAATAGGCCAAATGTGGATATAACTTGTGGAGGGGAAAAATTACAAGTGGTACAGAACTTCAAGTACCTGGGAAGCATGATTGAAAGTAAGGGAGGAAACGCAATGGAAATAAATGAAAGGTGCAGAAAAGCAGGGCAGTTCTACAAATGCATTAGGGGGCTTATTTGGAGCAAGGAGGTGCCACAGAAATCCAAGGGAATTGTATACCAAACATACTTTGTCCCCATATTGACATACGGAAGTGAGACATGGGTAATGCACAAAAGCGACAAAAGTAGAATACAGGCTAGTGAAATGAAGTTCCAGAGGAGCAGGTTGAGTGTAACAAGACGAGACAGATTGCGAAATGTGTATGTGAGGGAAAGACTAAAGGAGGAACCAGTACAGGACAGGATAGAAAAATCAAGACTGCAGTGGTATGGACACATGAAGAGAATGGATGAGGGAAGAATTCCAAAGAGGATGTTTGATCTGCAACTGGAGGGGAAGAGGCCCAGAGGAAGACCAAGAGATAGATGGGTGAAGGGAGTGAAGGAATGTGTGACGAGAAGAGGAGAGAACTGGACGAAGGTGGAAGAGGGGGAATGGTGGAAAGACAGAACACGATGGAGAGGCTTGTGTTCGCGACAGACCCAGCCAGTGGCTGGAAACTGTCCAAGATGACGACGATGTATACCCAGTACACGCTCACAGGTCGTGGGCCCCATTTAGTTCTGTAGGTCCCTTTAGTGCACATCAGAGTATTTTTTACCTTGGAACTTTTATTCCTTATATGTGGTATCCACGTTAATTTAGCATCAAATTTCAGATACTTCACTATCCCATCCAGCGGTAGAATTTCGTCGAAGGGCTTAAGATTCCTGTACATGTCCAGGATATTCTTATATAGCTTTATGAGTTCCTTTAGAATTTAGTTTATACATTTGAAAAAGGATCAAGTTTAATTATTATTATTATTAATTATGATGTTCATATTATCACTTGTGAAAATAGCCTTAAAATCTTTTGAGATCCACAATTCCCTGGGTGAACTTTTGGCTGAAAAAATGTAAGAATTCTGTGATACTTAACTAGAGCTCTAAATATTTTCAGATTTGGGGGTGGGGGAAGGGGTTTCGGGGAAAGGGGGGGGGGAAGCTACACATCATGCAAGGCGTGGCACTGTTATTCGCTGGAAACCCTACCACTGTATTTCTAAAAGTTAAATGAAAATTTCCCTAAACAGGGCTTCATCTGAAGTGCAGGTTCTAGCCGCTGATCCAGTTTCTAATGGTGTGCCTGCCCCAAGAACTGCATACACTTATGAACATGTGACAAGCTCTAAAGATTTTCAGATTTGGGGGTGGGGCAAGGGGTTTCGGGGAAGGGGAGGGGGGAAGCTACACATCATGCAAGGCGTGGCACTGTTATTCGCTGGAAACCCTAGCACTGTATTTCAAAAAGTTTAATGAAAATTTCCCTAAACAGGGCTTCATCGGAAGTGTAGGTTCTAGCCACTGATTCAGTTTCTAATGGTGTGCCTGCCACAAGAACTGCATACACTTATGAACATGTGACAAGATAGTCCTGAACAGAAGTTATTGAAATAACAGTATCACCTTCACATTTAACTCTGAGAAAATACAATGATGTTATCTCCTCGCCCAATTAATATTACTATGGCCTGCAATCTGGACAGTTGAAAGTAATTACCACTCCTCTTGCATAAAATTACAGAAGAGATGAATACTTTTCATCTATATCAGATGATGACTAACATCGAAAGAGAGATTTCTTTTCTTTCACCCCAAAATCAAGACCTAAGTGAATTTTCGCAGATCTCGGAACTGCTAGCACGTTGAACACTCCCAGGCGACCAGAATTATCTTTGCCACAGGACATGCGCATACTCGACAAAATATATGAAGATATTCAACAATGTGCTTTCTCTTGAATTGTATTACAAAAGCTGTCCTGGGACTGACCCTTGGGCTCTTCTCCTTACGGTAGTTTGGCAGAATGATCAAAGAGCGTTGTGTCACTTTTCAATGGCACTTGCAGGTGTGCCATGTTTTTGTATGGATAAATCGTCTGCATATTATTGTAAAAAGTAACCTTCACAATTGACTATTATAACTGACAACTTCCGGTTTATCATGCTTTACACTTCAGGCAAGTCACAAAAAGTCACTGCTAAAGGCATGTGTGTCCAATATTACGTAACTGTGTAGTCACTCGTGGTTTTGCTATGGTGGTTAGTCTTAACGAAGGTTTTTGGGGCGAGCAGTGGCTCAGCTAATGAGAATTTGAAGCGGGGAGACAGCATGTCCTGATGGTGTGAACAAGGAAAATGATACCTATTCCGTTATGGTTTTCGTCCTGTTGGATTCTTATGCATGCTGCTGTGATGTCGAAAGGAACGTGGCAACTTTGAAATGTATGAGAAGGAAGGAAATTAATGTGTAATAGGAACCTCTGTTTTTATGTGTGAGATTATAATGAGAAGTGCGAACAGCATTTCTCTGTGGCCGAGCACCGGAAAAAAGTAATGTCTACTGCTAATATCTGTACTGAGCTGATGTGAATAGCAAGGTGGGACTAGCAGTTTCGATTGGTGTGAGCCAGTTCCCGTTTTCTCTATATGGCATACTTAATTTGTAACTTAACATTTTCTAGAATTTTAGTTGCTCTCACGAATATTTTTTGAATGAAGATTTTGTCTCGTCATACTGTCTTAGAAAATTAATTATGTTTTTTCATATCAGCTTCCTGCGTTTGTGGACTTATAAATTGTCCAGCACTGGGATCCAACCTTCTGCCCCATCATCTGTTCGTTGGGAATTCCTTTTGATGTGGTACATACGCCCGACAGCATCTGATTTGCTGCGGTATTTTAGCAGAAATCTTCCAGGTTATGGAACGTAACGTTACTTTACATGTAGGGCAACCACAGCTGACAGTATTCCATGAATTGAATAAACAAAGACTGCCGCGACTGGTAGCATCTTCAGGTGCTTCACTGTATACAAACGAATAAAAGAATTTACAAGAAATTTAGACGTGCCTGTAAAGGGATAAACAAAAGCGATAAGCTTTGTGTCTTCTTACAGTTACAAGATTAAGGGGAAACTAATGTCTTTATTTATTTCTATCATTTTAACACTGACCTACAAAATTTTCCCTGACAAAGACAACTCAATCTTAACCAATTCATTAATTACTCACAATATACAAGCCCGTTGAAATCTTACTGCTATACAGTGACAACATGACTTCCAATAATTAACACAAAAGAATGGCCCTGCACTGCAAGAAATGGTAACAATAATAAAAATCATAAAAATATTAAATTAAAGAAATATAAAACTACTTCCAACTCTGTTAATCGTCGAAACCCATTTCAATCACGAACCCCATTTCTTTATAAGTCACTTATCTCACAGAAAATCTTCATAACACGAACTCCAACAATTACAGCAAGCCACAACTACAGCCAGCTAAATAAAAAGATTCCAACTACTACAGTCTCTGACTACTAGGGGGCATATGGTTAGCCAAAAAAATATTTTGTTGGAGGGCAAGCAACGTATTTAGAAAATTTTACCTTATTCATGTGACACCCAGTTCTAAAAACTATATAGTTATCAATAATTCCCCAACCCAAACATTACCAACTACATCCATTGTCATTCTACATTTCCTTAAGTTTCATTTTACAATGCATGTCCTTTCAGCACAGTGTCTCCACTAAGAAAAACGTGTCCATACACTTCTCTATACCCTCGCCAAGTGCTAGACCGTCCAACCATAAAATTCCTTGCCGAGAGCGCAGAGCGCTGTGATATTAATACAGTCTGTAGCGCTGCCAACAAACAAACAGGCTTCTTACAAAGATTCAATTTAAATAAGATAAAGCCATTCCCAGCATTTGTATACAGGTATTTAAAACTTCTGACTCCCGAATATGCAAGCGTCTGTTGGGGGCTTTACTGGTTTTTTAGATTGGGGATGGCCTTAGCTCGCTATAGATTTTACAAAGACGCCAGCTCATTCAGTCAGAAGTTTTAAACACCTGTATATAAACGTTGGGACTGGCTTTATATAGTTTAAATAGAACCTCAGTCGACTGTAAGTAGACATAGACCAAATCGCTTTTATTTGTCCGTTTGCGTGGTGGGTTTCACGCAAAGGGACCTCAGTTAGCGTCAGTTTCTTAACCTGCCCTTTAACCAGTTTCTTTATAATGTCTTGAAAGAAATGAGGAAAGACTAGTTGGCCTCATCCTTAGTCGTGGTATGATCAGTTCACTGTGGTTATGGAGTGAAAAGAACCTTCACTGCCCTCCAGGCATTAGGAATACTCCTGCTGCTGGAGTGTGTACGTGTACCTCACCCCTCGTGGTAATGTACATGTGCGTCAGTGAAAAAGACCAATAAAAAGGTGTTAGCATGTGGACGTAATATGCTGTTCCAGTCTCTTATGTACCTAAGGTCCATCACCGTTCCCTTTGGATCCCTACGTAATTCGGTGCTCTCCGATACACACGATCGAACAGCGGAGGAGTGGTACTCAAGCTTCAACTTTAGGTTACAATATCTCCGGATGTAATTAACATTTTACAATGCAACAAACGGCGGTGATTACGTATTTGTTTATATGTTCAGATGTGCTAACAAAACTAACGGGGTTCCATTTAAAAATAACGTAGGTTTGTGTTAAAAAACATACTTCCGTGCATTTTGTTGTGGTTTGTATTAACCAATTACACTAGCCCCTCTCCTCACGTTCGGTCTGTGGATACGATTCGTCAGTATTTGATGTGGTTAACCAAATATATACAGCGGTAATGTTAGGTGACTCACCCTGTATATATATATATATGATGGTCGGTCAACGCCAGTATTTTGTATCACAAGTGTTGGAGACTGTGCTCCAGATTTCCAGAAATTACTTTTAAGACTGTATGTGAGAATTGAGAAAAGACTTGTTATTATATTGTGACTTATTATTATATTATGAAATGTCCAACAGCATAATCACATAACAGGAGATAATATCAGTAAAAGAATGAATGTGCACTGTATTATCTCTGAAAGCCTTCTTCTTCTGTTCTTCTTCTCTATGATGTATGAAGCGGATGAGATCGAAGAACAACCGAACATCCTTTCTTTTAAATATTGTTAAAGGTAGTAATAAATTATCAAAAAAAATATATCGTACAATTTGTTGTTGTGGTTTTCAGTCCTGAGACTGGTTTGATGCAGCTCTCCATGCTACTCTATCCTGTGCAAGCCTCTTCATCTCCCAGTACTTATTGCAGCCTACATCCTTCTGAATCTACTTAGTGTATTCATCTCTTGGTCTCCCTCTACGATTTTTACCCTCTACGCTGCCCTCCAATACTAAATTGGTGATCCCTCGATGTCTCAGAACATGTCCTACCAACCGATCCCCTCTTCTAGTCAAGTTGTGCCACAAGCTCCTCTTCTCCCGCATCCTGTTCAATACCTCCTCATTAGTTATATGATCTACCCATCTAATCTTCAGCATTCTTCTGTAGCATCACATTTCGAAAGCTTCTATTCTCATCTTGTCTAAGCTATTTAGCGTCCACGTTTCACTTCCATACATGGCTACACTCCATACGAATACTTTCAGAAAAGACTTCCTGACATTTAAATCTATACTCGATGTTAACAAACTTTTCTTCTTCAGAAACGCTTTCCTTGCAATTGCCAGTCTACATTTTATATCCTCTCTACCTCGACCATCATCAGTTATTTTGCTCCCCAAATAGCAAAACTCCTTTATTACTTTAAGTGTCTCATTTCCTAATCTAATTCCCTCAGCATCACCTGACTTAAATCGACTACATTCCATTATCTTCGTTTAGCTTTTGTTTATGTTCATCTTATACCCTCCCTTCAAGACACTGTCCATTCCGTTCAACTGCTCTTTCAAGTCCTTTGCTGTCTCTGACCGAATTACAATGTCATCGGCGAACATCAAAGTTTTTATTTCTTCGCCATGGATTTTAATACCTACTCCGAAGTCTTCTTTCGTTTCCCTCATTGCTTGCTCAATATACAGACTGGGTAACATCGGGGATAGGCTACAACCCCGTCTCACTCCCTTCCCGACCACTGCTTCCCTTTCATACCCCTCGACTCTTATAACTGCCATCTGTTTTCTGTACAAATTGTAAATAGCCTTTCTCTCTCTCTGTATTTTACCCCTGCCATCTTCAGAATTTGGAAGAGAGTATTCCAATCAGCATTGTCAAAAGCTTTCTCTAAGTCTACAAATGCTAGAATCGTAGGTTTGCCTTTCCTTAATCTTTATTCTAAGATATCGTACAATTTCCTAAATGGAATTCTAGTTTACTGACTTTTATCTGTAACTACATAACCAACTATGAGTGTTTTAAGTTTTTTGTCCACAGCAGTGCAGACTGTGCTTTGTCTGCCGCGATTACGTAAGCGTATGAGGCGGCAGTTTCAAAATGCAGAATTAATCTAACACTAATCCTCTCGGTTGTTACTACAATATTTGAGCTCCGAGGACAATAAATCACAGTAATTTATTATTTTTGTATTCTAACAGTGAAAATTATATTCAGTAGAACAATCTTAGTGTTTACGTAAATGAAATAATTTGATGGCTGGTGCGTAAGATTAATTTTTCTCAGAATATTTTATCAGTGACTTTATATAAAATTATTTACGACACCAGTGATGTTACGAGCAGAGGTTGTGGTGTAATATATTAGTTATTTGGTGCAAACTTTTTAATGTCAAATAAAGAATTATTGAAACTCGTTATAGTCGGGATCAGCAGCACATAAATAAGATACCATCTTAGTAAATATATAGTTAAGGCTCACCGGCCACTTGACCATCTTCTTCTTCTGTGCGAATGCACAAACAGTGCCCGAACTCTTATGGGAATCGGCAACGCGCCCAAGTAATGAGTATAATGGGCGGGGGCACTACGAATGTAGTGCGGGACAGTACGTTGAGAATGTGGGTTTCGCGGGAGGCGTGCCAGAGATAAATCCCTGCAGTCGCGCTATCCTCTGTGTCCTCGGTGGCTCAGATGGGTCTCGGTCCGGCACACACTTTCGCCGGCACTGTAGCTCAGCGTGTTCGGTCAGAGGGTTAGTTGCCCTCTGTAATAAAAAACTGAGTTAATCGATCAACCAACTAACTTAAACGGATGTCTTACGACGTCCGTCCCGAGCAGATACAATGAACAAAAGAGAACAAAATGAGATTCAGAGGGGAAAAAAAAGATGGTAAGCAGGAGATCCCGGGTTCGATTCCCGGGCGGGGCACACCTTTCCATCTGTCCCCGTTGACGTATGTCAACGCCTGTAAGCAGCTAAGGGTGTTCATTTCATTGTAATTTCACATAAAAAAGAATTACCAGAAATTACTTCTTTATTTCAAATAATACTGTTATTCTTGCTGCTACATTTCCATACGTTTTACAATGACACGTACACATCACCACAACAACAATAAACAGAATCCCATTACTCATTTATCAGTGAAGGCTGTTTCCATAGGTAGATGTCACTGTGTGACGTAACTACCCATTATCCGTTAAGCTGATGCCGATGTATGTATCTGTTGACACTCATAGCGCCTCCAATGCTAACAACGTAAACGTGATGTCCCGGCAGGAACGGAAAGTATTCAGGGATATTACAGTAACGCTCATCTGAAGAAAAAAACCTCATATGGATATAGTCCCTGTCAGAGTGGATTCCGAGTTTAGAACACTTATAAAGTAATAAAGTACTTTATTTAGTCCATTGATGATACTGTCCTCATTAGGGAACGTCCGGAGGCACTCAGACAAGCAACAAATGTTCTCCCATGAGTGTAGAGTGTTGACGGTAAGATATTGAAACATTTGTTGTGCACTCTACAACAACTGTAATGTGATTTGGACGATAATGCTTAGAGATAAGGGTGTTAAATTACACGGATACAACATTGTCCCCTCTTATGAGACGCAAAAATAAAACTGGCCCCTATAGTGCCTACCAAATTTCAAAGACATACATTTTCTTTTATTATCTTGGTTAAGAAGAGGATTTAATTAGCCTCTTTTTTAACTTCACATTTGGCTGCACCGTATGTCAGTTGGTATTTTCTGTACAGCAATGAATTGGGATTGTCTGTGGGTGTTTGTTATGAACATATGGATGTCCATGTGCATATCAGTTTGTTTTATGTATCCCAGTTCTAGGAAAGTGGCATGTTACATGATCACTCCTTTGGAAATGTGCTGATAATTGTATACATTTGATGTACAAAAATTACTATTTACATTGCCGAGATCGGATTCCTTTACATTGTATGACATTTTCTCCTGTGTTAAGTAGTTGAGTAGCATTCGGGAGGACGACGATTCAGACCCGTGTCTTGCCATCCTGATTTAATTTTTCCGTGACTTCCTGTATCAGTTAAGACTAACACTGGGGTGGTTCCTTCGAAAATACATGGCCGATTTCTCTCCACTCTTTCCTAATCCAGGTTTGAGCTCCGTCTCTAATGACTTCGTCGTCGACGGGACCTAAAGCGCTTCTCTCGTCCTCGAGCGGTATGAGGTGAGTGCAGAGTAATGTGATGTCTTAGACTGGTGGTTATTCTATCCGATACACGTGAAACAGAAGATGAAGAAGAAACTGAAGAAAATGCACTGAACAATGACTATAGTATACAAGATTCAGCATGTACCTTAGAACTTATAACTAGAATGTATGAAGCTAATGATACTGATTTACCTCCAGAGGTTGAGCGAAGAAAACAATAGCACTTGGAGTGGAAAGTGGTGCATTGTCAACAAACAAACAGAAAATTAGGTGTTATAAATGAGAACCAACGTACACGAACACTACTGAAACAGGCAAGAACAATGAAAATGATGCTCCAGAATGTCTAGCAAATAAGGCAGAGCCCCATGTGCTTGAGGAATTATTTTCTGGAAAACTAGTAAGTACTAATACAGAACAAAACGAAACATATGCTTCCCAAAAGGACAACATTGATTTTCTTGGAACCAAGAAGAGCTACACTCCTTTCTGGCGTACATCTTCTGAGTATTTATCATATGTTTCTCCATGAGATCACGTACTTGGAAAAGGTGTTGATCTACTTGACAAGCAGATATCACTATACAGGACGAGAATAAGATCAAAGAAGTGGTGGTGGTCGTTATTCACACAGGTGATTGAGATTTGCGTGGGAAACACATGGCATGTGTGAGATTGCTAACTCAAATGAGAAGCTTTCACTTTGGGTATCCGAAGGAAAATAGTGGTATTGCACTATTCAAAGAAAAAAGGATCAACCATGAAACACATAGGATCACAACGAAGAAAACTGATTGCTGACGTGTGAGCACAGATGTGCGACGTAATGCAGGAAACAACTTTATTGTGCCGATTAAAATAAAGAAGACATGTGCAGAGTGCAAGGAAAAACAATAGAAGTTGGTGATAACTGTAATGTTTGTTTACATGCATGTATTTTATTTCTTTTCATACTGAACAGACATTCCATAGTATTACAAACAATACTTTTATTATTTTTAACGACGTTTGTTATAATTTTCTGCCCTGACAACGATATTTTATATTTTGCTAGCTAATTTTGCCAATATCCCAAAGATGAGGCGGTCTGTAGCTTTTGTACTGTTTACGGAAATTATTCAGTACAGCTTTTTTCTTTAATTTATCACACTTCTTTTTTGCACTAATGGAAGGGTGGTAGTTTGGTTGGTTGAATTGGGATGAAGGAAGCCAACAGCGGGGTCATCGGTCCCAGCGGATGAAGAAAGGATGAGGAAGGAAATCGGCCGTGCCCTTTGAAAGGAACAATCCCAGCATTTGCCTGAAGCATAGGGAAGTCACAGAAAACCTAAATCAAGTTGGCCGGACGCAGGACGCGGGTCCATCAGTCTTTTGTGGTGGAGTTCTTAACTTTACTCTTAGCAATAGTGATAACTTGCAGCATGGTAACGACTGGGTAACCATAGCCCTCGTTCGAGGACCTAAAGTCGATAAAGTTCCAGCGCTAGAAAGTTTTAACAGCCGGAACGTCATCGCATATCGCACATTTCACATCGCAGATGTCTATAATAGAGATAAGGGTAAATCATATTACCTGTGGACCATGCCTTTCGTTCTCAGGACCAGGAATCAACGTAAAATAAATGAATCTTAACCTGTGTCAGTGTGGGTTAAAGGTCCTCCCGAGTGTGAGTCCAGTGTGCTAACCACTGCGCCACCTCGCTCGGTTTTATCACTAAGGCTTTCGCATTTGTTCAAGTGGCTCTGGGCACTATGGGACTTAACTGGTGAGGTCATGAGTAGCCTAGAACTTAGAACTTCTTAAACGTAACTAACCTAAGGACATCACACACATCCATGCCCGAGGCAGGATACGAATCTGCGACGGTAGCGGTGGCGCGGTTCCAGACTGTAGCGCCTAGAACCGCTCGGCCACCCCGGCCGATGCTTTCGCTTTAATGTAAAAGAAGTTGGAAAATAAAATTATAGAAGTTTGGCTAGAAATACTTGGAATTCTATCTCAACATTCGGAATAGGGCAAATGTCTACACGAACTTGTTTGCTTTGAATGATCGTTCCTGCCCTATACGTGAATACTGATCATTCCTCCTGGGATTCCTTGTACTTGTGACAAGAGCTGAGTGTGCCAGGGTAGCTAACGTCGAATTCACATGCATCGAAATTTTATAAGTAATTGCGGTAATCCGACGGCACTTGTAGCTCTCCAAGCGGTATGCAGAATTACCAGGGGTGCCTCGATGAGACTCAGATGTCAGAAGAGGCAATTTTGACTGCCCCATTCCTTTCTTTCTGTAGTATCATTGTATTCAAAACGGGAAAGCGCATGTTGTCTGACGAGGAAACGTTGCATACTCTCACGGAAAGTGGTAATGAGAGTGAGTTTCCTGTTGCTTCGTCTGAAATTACGCCTCTTGATGTGAATTTTTTGACATCTAAAGGACTGGAAAACCATTTATGTCGTTGTATACCTTCACCTCCGAGAAGTACGACTGACGGCGATAGTGAAGATAAAAATGATGTGGCCCCACTATAGAAAGAGAAGTTTGTGGAAAAATGTTAGTACTGCGGGAAGGAAATGAATTCCAGAGATCTTGATTTTGATACAGCACATTTAAGTGTGACTTACACGTCCGGAAAATCCTAGTGCACTGCAATTCTTTTTCAAATATTCATCACGAAGGAATTAGTCTGAGTGACTGTAGAGAAGACTAATGATTACTACGTGGTTTAGTGTATTAGTCTTTTTGAGAAAAGCTGTTTGAGGGGCTGAGAAGGTAGGGGTGTAGCAGAAATGCGCTGTTTGCAGGCAGTAGCTCTTTTCACGGCAAGACCTATTTCATTGAAATACTCTGAATATTAGTCAATTGTTCCTGCCTCGCAAACTCTAATTTTTGAAGATGTAATGTCTCGTGACGGTTATTTATTGTCACTTCAGATGCTGCATTTTTGCAGTAACTACGGATCTGCTCAAGATGGCATACGATATGAAACTAATTTTGTCTTACCTGAGAGGGAAGTTCCGAACAGCTTTCCCTCCATTACACAAAGTTTTTATTGACTAAAGTGTCCTACTGTTCAAGGAACGCTTGGCTTTCAAACAGTACATTCCATATAAAGGACACCGTTCTCTGTGACTATGAAACGGTATTTACACTTGACTTTAAGTTTATAGTGTTGCAAAATGAGACACAGTGGTCAGTGAAGACTATTTGTGAAGTACTCTGAATAATGAGACAAATTTTTTTGAACATTACATGGCAAGAGAGCCCACGCTATATGTGGACGTTAGGTACACAGCGCCGCGCGGGATTAGCCGAGTGGTCTGTGGCGCTGCAGTTTTGGACTGTGCGGCTGGTCCCGGCGGAGGTTTGAGTCCTCCCTCGGGCATGGGTGTTTGTGTTTGTCCTTAGGATAGGTTAACTAGTGTGTAAGCTTAGGTACTGATGACCTTAGCAGTTAAGTCCTATAAGATTTCACACACATTTGAACATTTTTATTGGTGCCCAGCTCCGTGTGTCTTTCACTGTTTGCATTAAAGAGGAACAAATGCAATGCATGATAAGGGAAGATACGCTATTACTTGAAGACAAACTGCAAAGGACAGAGATGGAATTTAGGTCATTAGCCACTATGAGGCGTTTGAAGTGGTATGGCAGGAAGCGACGTATAGACATTGTATGTTTACGACATGCCATTTAGCTGAGATAATGTGGTTGGAAAATGGACCGCTAAACTAATACAGGAAAATTTAAACCAAAGTATGTGTTGGACTACATTGAGGACATCGGTACAGTGGACAAATGCAACATGCAATTTTTCTGAACTGAATCTGTTTGCAGAACACTGGAATGGTAGAAAAAACACTTAGACATGTGTATGCTACGTTCTTTAAGTGGTTCAGTGTACTACTCTTTTTGAGAAAAGCCGTTCGAGAGCCTGAAACAGAAATGTTTTGTTCACAACGTTCGTAAAGAAACGAATACTTATGTTCCCGAAGTTTATTTCACCCATATTCGTGTGATTTTAGAGACATGTCATCAAGAAAGAAAAGATAACTAGGCCGTTGGTCACACGAGGAAATTTCGTTGCTGCTTTAGAAAGACCCATACCAGGCATCGTTGAGGGGCTCTCAAGGAGGGAAGTGTCCAGGCGTCTCGGAGTGAACCGAAGCGATGTTGCTCAGGCATAGAGGAGATACAGAGAGACAAGAACTGTCGATGACATGCCTCGCTCAGGCCGCCCAACGGCAACTACTGCACTGGATGACCGTTACCTGCGGATTATAGCTCGGAGGAACCCTGAGAGTAACGCCACCATGTTGAATAATGCTTTTCGTGCAGCCACAGAACGTCGTGTTACGATTCAAACTTTGCGCAATAGGCTGCATGATGCGCAACTCCCGACGTCCATAGCAACCACGACACGATGCAGCGCGGCTCAGATTGGCCTAACAACATGCCGAATGGACCGATCATGATTGGCATCACGTTCTATTCACAGATGAGTGTCGCATATGCCTTCAACCAGACAGTGTTTGGAGGTAACCCGGTCAGGCCCTTAGATAACTCTCCAGCGAGTGAAGCAAGGTGGAGGTTCCCGACTGTATTGGGGAGGCATTATTTGGGGACGACGTACGCTGCTGGTGGTCATGGAAGACGCCGTAATGGCTGTACGATGCGTCAATGATATTGCGACCATATCGGCAGCATATTTTCGAGGCACTCGTCTTCATGGACGACAGTTCGCACCCCCTTCGTTTATATCTTGTGAATGACTTCCTTCAGGATAACGACATCTCTCCACTAGAGTTGCCAGCATTTTCACCATTCATGAGCCCTATCGAACATGCCTGGGGTAGATTGGAAAGGGCAGTTTATGGGCGACGTTACTCACCAACCACTCTGACTGATCTACGCCTTTGAGGAGTGGGTCAATCTGGATCAACAATGCCTTGATGAACTTGCGGACAGTATGCCACGACGAATACAGGCATGCATCAGTGCAAGAGGACGTGGTACTGGGTATTAGTGGGTGTACAGCAATCTCGACCACCACCTATGAAAGTCTCGCTATATGGTGGTACAATATGAAATGTGGGATTTTTCATGAGCAATAAAAAGAGGGGAAATGATGTTTGTATTGATCTGTGTTCCAATTTTCTGTACAGGTTCCGGAACTCTTGGACCCGAGGTGAAGCAAAACTTTTTCTGATGTGTGTAATTGTGCCTACTGCTCTTGCTTATGTTGGGGAAAAACTGCATCTCTAAACTAAAGTAAGAAGTGTTCATGACAAACTCTGATGATGTGGAACGGACGATAGCAAGTTCTGTAGGAATCAGAGAAGGAGAGAAATTACTGACTAGCTGCTAAAATTATTCAAATATAACAAGAAATAAAGCGCTACTGTATATATAAAGAAATCACGACCGACCAATTATAAGTTCTACTAGTTACAATTTCAAACATGGAACAGTTCCTCACAGTGGACTCCGCGAAGACAACGCTATGGCACTGCCGTCGAATGTCGTGAACTATACGCCTCAGATGTGCTGACGTCGTAGAGAAATGTAGGTGAGGGGCTCGCAATATGGTTTCAGCAGCGAGTGTTGTAATGTTGCAGCCAGAGCAAACAGAGGTACGTGGGATTTTAGGGAAGTAGAGGGCGACGAAACAAGGTCACTTCAGCAGCTGGAGACGTCTGTAGGTCACGTTTGTGGAATCGACCGCCTTCGGACGTGCCTAGGCGGGAGTATCTCACCAGAGAGAGACTGGAGCTGACGCCATCCTCTCCTTCATACTCTCAACTGGCGAACTACCTGTCGGATTCGAAAACGACTGTGCGGCTAAAGCAAACACATATAGTTAGTATGCAAATAGCAGTAGTTTAAAATGAAACTTTCTGAGTTACTAAGTTTGCTTTTAATAAGATGTAATTATGTTTGAGTACGATGTAATATGACTAAAAATTCACGTATAGCTGTCTTCTTCTTGACCAGAATCAATACAGTCCCACTGCAACTTTTCGGGTAGGCTGGCTGATCTGTGTTTTTTTGTTGTAAGCGACCGACCACCCACATACTCCTTTCGCCTAGTCTTAGCTGTGTTTTAATTGACAATTTAAAAAACATCTGCTTTTTTCACGTTCTTCTCCATGTTCTGAGACTAGTGTGATTTAGTGGCTGGTCAAAGGTGAAACTGGGTGAGAGTGCCGTTTTAACTTAGATTGCCTTTTATTTCTTTCATCATATTTCCTAGACTTCAGCACATTCGTTTTAACTGATCTTCATGGAGGTGCTGACAGCCTGGACGGTGAAATTCCCTAAATCACACACACACACACACACACACACACACACACACACAAACCCTCTGCGGCTAAGCTATTGTCTTTCAGTTTATTTCCCCAGAACCGTTCGACCAGCAGAAGCACACAGCGTGCAATTTGGACGTGAAGACTGGTTTTATTGGCATATTATGAGCGTGAATGTGCTCATTTATCACAGTCAAATGACAGTGACTTCATCTCATGAGGCATTCACCTGGATTTAGGCACCTACGTCTTATTCTACAGGAACTAAAAGAAATTTTTCACTCGTTATCCTGTTCTCTTCCTTTTAGATGGTAGTAAGTAACAACCTGCAGACATCTTTCGATGAATCTTCGTTTGTTACACAGTAGCTGCAGTGAAAGGAGACTAATGATATTAGGGTGTCACGTCCCGCACACGACGAAATCGTTGGTGGCAGTGGCACAAGGGCTGAGTGGAGAAACTGCGGGAAACGGGCGAGTCATTTTGAAAGGAACCATACCGTCATTTTCCATATTAGATTTAGCGAAACTACGTGAAATCAAATTCTATATATCTGCAATGAGATTCATACAACTGTTGTCTAGAACATAAGTCAAATGAGTTACAGTTTTGACAACTAGCAAGATATTTAGTTATCAGGATTTATCAAGAAGAATTTCGTCTTACTTCCGGCGCTCCCTTTTTGTTTTTTCTATTCAGAACTACTTCACTTTCCTCTGGTCTGTAGTCTGTACAGACTTGTTACAGCACCTTGAGCACACCGCTAAGTTTCTTTGTTCTGTATCCCCATTATTGCTAGATAGAGATAAACAGTTCAGGAACTGTACTACTGAGTTTTTAGCAGTTCTATCATCCACAAAATTTTCGTATAAATTATAATGCACATTACCAGGCTCATAACAACGAATCTAAGATACTACTTCACTTGCTCCGCTAATTGTGTAACGTATTTCCTCCATTTCTGAAAGCTGCGCAGTAAGCTTATCTTCTTAAAAGAACACACTGGCCGGTTTGGAACGTTGTCGATGGTGTAGGACAGCCTTGTGACATTCTACCGCTGGCGTACGCCATGGCAGCATAACAGAGCGCCACTTGACTGTGACACAATCAACGCAGTTAAGATGGCCCGACGTGAAGACGTGAAGGAAGGATCTGTCGTTCCCGAACGAGCCACCTTTAACACTGCGAATGAAGTTGCCCGAAGAGTTTGTGAATGTCTCAGGTGTCTGGAAGGCACGATGCATCACTTGCAGGTACGTACACAGCGTAATAACAGTTGTCTATTCAAAGATCGCAGCAGACAGGGACTGGTGACAAAAAGGATAAGGAAGATTGGTTTCAACGTCCCATCGACATCGAGGTCAATAGAGACCGAACACAAGATCGGATGTGTGAAGGATTGGTAACGAAATGGGCAGTGCTCTTTTAAAGGAATGGTTCCGGCATTTGCCTGGTTCTGTTTGGGAAAATCATGGAAAACCTAAGCCTGAATCGCCGAACGCTGGTTTAAACCGTCGTCCTCTGGAATACGAGTCCAGTGTGCTGATCGCTGCGCCATCCAGCACGGTGACTGGTCACGACGCTACCCCCTTGTCAGTAAGAATGAGAACAATGCCATCAATGAATGTAGGCTAATATCAACAGGTTTCCGGTTGAATATTGCGAAGCTAACTGCAAGCGATGGGCGTTAAGAGTCAATTTTCACGTTGGCATGCCGAAATCGAACGTCTTCTATTGGCTACTGCTAAACAACAGAAATTAGAAAGAAGCCGTTAGGAGGTATGTACTCTGCTCCTACGAGTAACGATTCTACTCATAATTTTGCCTCTTTTATTTGGTGCAACGTATCCGGAGAGGCATTTTACCCGCAATGAACGGCGGGTGCATTTCGTCAGAATGGCACACATAATTCGGGACCAATAACCTTAACATCGGTTTCACACAGAATTATTGAACAAATTCCGAGTTCGAATATAAAATTTTTTGTGGCCAAAAAGCTTCTACTTGAATAACGATAACAAAACCAGCGACTTTATTTTAATCTAACGTCGATAATTCTTTTTAACACATGCTACCAGTTTCGACACCACTTGGTGTCACCTTCAGATCCCTAACGTAACCTGACACCCACATTCGTTTTGATGTGCTATGAACAGCATCGTTTGCAGCGGGCCAAAATTAACGGGATTCCGTGCCTTCCGCGGCAATAGAAAGAATTAAATAGATTCAAATACAGCCGCTGGTATTGATCATTAATCAAGCACTACGAGTCTGGCTGCAGTCGCACTTTCCTTGATGCATTACGAGAGAAAGGCTTCTGTCCACAGATGAGAGCTGATTTCGAAGACATTGCTCGTGCGAAACTCCACTCCCCCTGTTCTCACACGATATCTCACAAAACATAGGTGGAGGGAAACAGACAGATTCCATATTCCTAGATTTCCGGAAAGCATTAGACACAGTGCCCCACTGCAGACTGTTGACAAAGGTCCGTGCACAAGGTTTAAGTTCGCAGAGACCTGTATCGCTCGAAGACTTTTTATGCAGCAGAACCCCGTACGTTTAGTTCGGCGGTGAGTGTTCGTCAGAGACAAGGATATCATCAGGAGTGTGTGGGTGACTGATATATAAATTTGTACTACTGTTACAAATTTTTCAATCTATTTAATAGTCACACACACTATCAGCTTATTTTTCAACATTCTATTATTACTTTAAGTAAACAGTTGATGAGGAAAATTATATTGTTGTTGTTGTGGTCTTCAGTCCTGAGACTGGTTTGATGCAGCTCTCCATGCTACTCTATCCTGTGCAAGCTTCTTCATCTCCCAGTACCTACTGCAACCTACATCCTTCTGAATCTGCTTAGTGTATTCATCTCTTGGTCTCCCCCTACGAAACCCTCCAATACTAAATTGGTGATCCCTTGATACCTCAGATCATGTCCTACCAACCGATCCCATCTTCTGGTCAAGTTGTGCCACAAACTTCTCTTCTCCCCAATCCTATTCAGTACCTCCTCATTACTTATGTGATCTACCCATCTAATCTTCAGCATTCTTCTGTAGCACCACATTTCGAAAGCTTCTATTCTCTTCTTGTCCAAACTATTTACCGTCCATGTTTCACTTCCATACATGGCTACACTCCATACAAATACTTTCAGAAATGACTTCCTGACACTTAAATCTATACTCGATGTTAACAAATTTCTCTTCTTCAGAAACGCTTTCCTTGCAATTGCCAGTCTACATTTTATATCCTCTCTACTTCGACCATCATCAGTTATTTTGCTCCTCAAATAGCAAAACTCCTTTACTACTTTAAGTGTCTCATTTCCTAATCTAATACCCTCAACATCACCCGACTTAATTCGACTACATTCCATTATCCTCGTTTTGCTTTTGTTGATGTTCATCTTATATCCTCCCTTCAAGACACCATCCATTCCGTTCAACTGCTCTTCCAAGTCCTTTGCTGTCTCTGACAGAATTACAATGTCATCGGCGAACCTCAAAGTTTTTATTTCTTCTCCATCGATTTTAATACCTACTCCGAATTTTTCTTTTGTTTCCTTTACTGCTTGCTCAATATACAGATTGAATAACATCGGGGAGAGGCTACAACCCTGTCTTACTCCCTTCCAAACCACTGCGTCCCTTTCATGTCCCTCGACTCTTATAACTGCCCTCTGGTTTCTGTACAAATTGTAAGTAGCCTGTCGCTCCCTGTATTTTACCCCTGCCACCTTCAGAATTTGAAAGAGAGTATCTAGTCAACATTGTCAAAAGCTTTCTCTAAGTCTACAAATGCTAGAAACGTAGGTTTGCCTTTCCTTAATCTTTCTTCTAAGATAAGTCGTAAGGTCAGTATTGCCTCACGTGTTCCAGTATTTCTACGGAATCCAAACTGATCTTCCCCGAGGTCGGCTTCTACTAGTTTTTCCATTCGTCTGTAAAGAATTCGTGTTAGTATTTTGCAGCTGTGGCTTATTAAACTGATTGTTCGGTAATTCTCACATCTGTCAACACCTGCTTTCTTTGGGATTGGAATTATTATATTCTTCTTAAGGTCTGAGGGTATTTCGCCTGTCTCATACATCTTGCTCACCAGATGGTAGAGTTTTGTCAGGAGTGGCTCTCCCAAGGCCGTCAGTAGTTCCAATGGAATGTTGTCTACTCCGGGGGCCTTGTTTCGACTCAGGTCTTGCAGTGCTCTGTCAAACTCTTCACGCAGTATCGTATCTCCCATTTCATCTTCATCTACATCCTCATCCATTTCCATAATATTGTCCTCAAGTACATCGCCCTTGTATAGACCCTCTATATACTCCTTCCACCTTTCTGCCTTCCCTTCTTTGCTTAGAGCTGGGTTGCCATCTGAGCTCTCGATATTCATACAAGTGGTTCTCTTCTCTCCAAAGGTCTCTCTAATTTTCCTGTAGGCAGTATCTATCTTACCCCTAGTGAGACAAGCCTCTACATCCTTAAATTTGTCCTCTAGCCATCCCTGCTTAGCCATTTTGCACTTCCTGTCGATCTCATTTTTCAGACGTTTGTATTCCTTTTTGCCTGCTTCATTTACTGCATTTTTATAATTTCCCCTTTCATCAATTAAATTCAATATTTCTACTGTTACCCAAGGATTTCTACTAGCCCTCGTCTTATTACATACTTGATCCTCTGCTGCCTTCACTACTTCATCCCTCAAAGTTACCCATTCTTCTTCTACCGTATTTCTTTCCCCCATTCCTGTCAATTGTTCCCTTATGCTCTCCCTGAAACTCTGTACAACCTTTGGTTCTTTCAGTTTATTCAGGTCCCATCCCCTTAAATTCCCACCTTTTTGCAGTTTCTTCAGTTTTAATCTACAGGTCATAACCAATTGATTGTGGTCAGAGTCGACATCTGCCCCTGGAAATGTCTTACAATTTAAAACCTGGTTCCTAAATCTCTGTCTTACCATTATATAATCTATCTGATACCTTTTAGTATCTCCAGGGTTCTTCCATGTATACAACCTTCTATCATGATTCTTAAACCAAGTGTTAGCTATGATTAAGTTGTGCTCTGTGCAAAATTCTACCAGGCGGCTTCCTCTTTCATTTCTTAGCCTCAATCCATATTCACCTACTACGTTTCCTTCTCTCCCTTTTCCTACACTCGAATTACAGTCACCCATGACTATTAAATTTTCGTCTCCCTTCACTATCTGAATAATTTCTTTTATTTCATCATACATTTCTTCAATTTCTTCGTCATCTGCAGAGCTAGTTGGCATATAAACTTGTACTACTGTAGTAGGTGTGGGCTTTGTGTCTATCTTGGCCACAATAATGCGTTCACTAAGCTGTTTGTAGAAGGTTACCCGCGTTCCTATTTTCCTATTCATTATTAAACCTACTCCTGCATTACCCCTATTTGACTTTGTGTTTATAACCCTGTGGTCACCTGACCAGAAGTCTTGTTCCTCCTGCCACCGAACTTCACTAATTCCCACTATATCTAACTTTAACCTATTCATTTCCCTTTTCAAATTTTCTAACCTACCTGCCCGATTAAGGGATCTGACATTCCACGCTCCCATCTGTAGAACGCCAGTTTTCTTTCTCCTGATAACGACATCCTCTTGAGTAGTTCCCGCCCGGAGACCCGAATGGGGGACTATTTTACCTCCGGAATATTTTACCCAAGAGGACGCCATCATCATTTAATCATACAGTAAAGCTGCATGCCCTCGGGAAAAATTACGGCCGTAGTTTGCCCTTGCTTTCAGCCGTTCGCAGTACCAGCACAGCAAGGCCGTTTTGGTTATTGTTACAAGGCCAGATCAGTCAATCATCCAGACTGTTGCCCTTGCAACTACTGAAAAGGCTGCTGCCCCTCTTCAGGAACCACACGTTTGTCTGGCCTCTCAACAAATACTCCTCCGTTGAGGTTGTACCTACGGTACGGCTATCTCTATCGCTGAGGCACGCAAGCCTCCCCACCAACGGCAAGGTCCATGGTTCATGGGGGGAAAATTAGATTAAAGTAAAGAAAGTCTAAACTTTTATACTTATTTTTAAAATTCATCAATGTTCAAATTCATCAATGTTCGAGGCGAAATCAAAGCTGTCAGACAACAAGCTTGATTGGTTGCGCAACGAGGATCCAGAGTTCAGCTCTGTGCCAGACAACGTAAACATTGACGACTCTGATGAAGAGGAATTTATCACACGAAGTAACCACGTTTCAGATTCTGATCAAGGGCACGATTCAGATGATTACTGTGAAGAGCCACTTTCCACTGGTGGTATTTTTATGGGGAGGGACAAAACGTGTAAATGGAATAAAATATGTCCTAATGTGACTTCCAAAACAAAAAGAAAGAATGTTGTGAAAATATTCCCTTGGCCTACACGTGTTGCCAGACCAGTCACAAATGAAACAGAGGCTTTATCGACAATACTTAGCATGGAAATGATTGATGAAATTGTAAAATATACGAGCGTATAAATACAGTCCAAGAAAGAATGTAAACAATAATCCATAGAAAAGGACGCTGAGGAAACTACAGGGTATAACATAGAGTGATTGTTAGGATTGCTGTATCTCACCGGGACGAAGAAAGCAAAACCACACAAATTTTGTTGGATTGTGTAGAGCTGATGGTACTGGTATGGGGATTACGAGAGCAGTGATGAGCTACAGAAGATTTCTGTTCCTTTTACTATGTATCAGTTTTGACGACAAGAGTACAAGGGAAAAAGAAGAGTAACAAATTTGCTACAGTAAGGCAAATAATGGATATGTTTGTGGTGAACGGCAAGAAAGCTTAGAGTGTATGTCAATTCGTGAGAGTAGACGAAAAGTTACAAGCTTTCCGGAGTCGCTGTTCTTTTGTTCAGTATATCCTGAACAAACCAGCAAAGTGCGGAATAAGAAATTTAGTTTTAGCCGATGCTAAAACGTTCTTCAAGAGTAATATTGAAGTATGTTGTGGAAAGCTATCTAAAGGGCCATACGGTGTTTCTATTCTCTCTGTGACATTTTAGGAAGCTAGTTACTCACAGTGAAGGCTCGGGGAGAAATGGTACAATGGATAATTGGTACACTAGGTACTCCTTAAACAGCTCCCTTTTGAAACAGCGACTAACACGCTCAAACATGTTGAGAAGAAACAAACACGAGATTCCACAAGAATTTTTACCTGGGAATTGTAGGGCTATCTACTTCTCTTTGTTTGGGTTTCAGAATGATATGACGCTACTTTCATATGTGCCGAAACCGAACAAGGCAGTTATATTGCTTTCAACTATGCACTATTTTGGAACCACTGGTCGCATTCTACGCTCTAATAGATATAGCAGGAATCAATTGCCAAATAATTTTACATGCAAATGAGGCAAATCCAAAAAAGAAGAGAAGAATTTTCTTGAAAGATGTATTGCTGAAGCCTTAGCTAGTGGAAAGAGCTAATAATCCTAGCCGGCCGCGGTGGTCTCGCGGTTCTAGGCGCGCAGTCCGGAACCGCGCGACTGCTACGGTCGCAGGTTCGAATCCTGCCTCGGGCATGGATGTGTGTGATGTCCTTAGGTTAGTTAGGTTTAAGTAGTTCTAAGTTCTAGGGGACTGATGACCTAAGATGTTAAGTCCCATAGTGCTCAGAGCCATTTTTTTAATAATCCTACCCTTCAGGCTGACGTTGCAACTTTCCTGGTAAAAAACGAAGATCAATGTGTTGAAAGAACTGAGGAGCCTACCACCACGAAAAGAGGTCGGCGTGTGACGAGTAATAAACACGTCTACCACCGCAAGGTATAAATCATGCCATAGCTTAGTTTGCAAAGGGCATGTAAGAACAGTGCTTACATGTGGGAAGTGTATGGCATTTACCGAAAATGCGACGGACAATTAACTGCGTAGAACTTTGTGATAATTCATACTTATTCAATATATAAAGCCTTTGTGCTTTTATAATGATATGAAAGAAGGTTTTTGTTCAGTACGTGCTCAAAAAAGTGTTGGGATATACTCATATGTCAGCTGCGGCAATAGATTGATTTCTTATGTGTTCATTCAAATAGTAAATTTTAGCGATGTAATATAAGTTTATTATATTGTTGTTAAATAAACTAAAGTGAAACTGTGATTTAGCTCATACATGTTTCCCTTGGTAGCATAATGACAGATATTAATTACATGTGTACAAAGTGCGCCGCTCGCCCGCTCATGTTACGAAAATCGGGGCGCCTGCTCGTGGGTTAATAGAAAGTGACCAGAGAAAGAGCTTCTTTTGCCAACTTGAGAAGGGACGGACAGAACCACACCACGAAGACAAACTTCTTTTCCTTAGGAACTGTATCTACCTACTCAAACGTTGGTCCTACTGTTCTGGATGGGACGGAACTTCTCTGCTACCAGCGAGCATGCAAAAACAAATACTCACACTCATTCATCCTTTTACACCAGAAGGGAAGGAGATGACAATATATTACATAAACTATGTAAATAGGAGGATGTGGGTTTCATATGAAACAATTTATGATAAGAATTACATATAAAAATGTGTTCGAATGTGGTGTATGACAAGTTGATCGTGTTTATACCTTAATACAGCACATTCCACAGTTCACTCTCCAGCAAGATAAATTTAGAAATACAACGGAAACTTTAGAGCTGCAAATGTATGACGTAAACAACAATAAGTCTAGCAAAATAGCGTGAAAGGAATCTAACAGGGACCTTTCACCACACCAACGCTCAGGGAAAAAAGCTGTGCTGGGAATGTTGTGGCCATGCTAGGACATTACCAAGCAGGCGTTTCACTCACAATTCGATCCAATTATAAAAGGCAAAAGGTCACCATTTATATGATAAAAGTCAATAATTTCTTATCAAATACTTTTAGAATCTACTAATTTAAAGAAAAATCTGTGACATCTATTTAAAGGAGCTGCTCAATGTAAGAGCAATTTGATCAGAGGCAAATTTATGATTGATTATTCACATAAAAATTAATGAAAGTAGCAAAGGTGCGACAGCAATTAATAAAAATAAAAAAAACATGGGTATTCTATAATGGAAGATTAAAATGCACAATTATCGGACAAATAGAGAAAAAAACATTGTTTTGCAAAGTAGTTACCTAATAACAATGGTACAACATAAATCTAATAATTTGCCGATTTAATAACCTTGTGGTACTGATTGAATGACATTACTATAGATCAGTCAGTCAGCGAAACAAGTGGTCACCGTGTCGTTAAACGCAATCAAAAAATAATTAAGTGATTGTTACCCTTATGGGGATCACCACTATAAATATGCCTCATGCAAAGGCCAATGAAACACAGCCCAATAAGAATTGCGTTTAATTATCAAATTGATAAAATCAGCAATGCCACAGCAATGAATATACGAAGTTCATCTTGTAGTTCTACTAAGCTAATATATTACAGAAAAACATCATCAATAAATAAAAAAAAAACCCTAAAATACAAGGATCAATAGCAATTAATATTAAAACATCATACAACCGTAAAGAATGGTAATTGAGCAGCTTTAAGAAGATATTTTTAAGTAATTTAAATGAATAAGATTTGAGCTTCACATTACAGTTTTTCTTTCGAGTGTTCCTTGAAAGAATTTTAAAGGAGAACAATAGACAAATTTCCCTGCAATAGTATCAATTTTGACAATTTAATAAGATATTCAGTCTTGCTGAAAGAAACACACGTACAGACGTTGCACTATAAACCATACGATCACTGTACTCACTGGCACACGCAGTTGTTTCACTGTAGCGAGGTACAATATACGAGGAGGGCGCATCGCCGCAACTGTCAGTAGGGAATGCTGTCTGTGGTCTCACCGCCAGACACCACACTTGCTAGGTGGTAGCTTTAAATCGTCCGCGGTCCATTAGTACACGTCGGACCCACGTGTCGCCACTGACAGTGATCGCAGACCGAGCGCCACCACACGGCAGGTCTCGAGAGACTTACTAGCACTCGCCCCAGTTGTACGGACGACGTAGCTAACGATGCACACTGACGAAGCCTCGCTCATTTGCAGAGCCGATAGTTAGAATAGCCTTCAGCTAAGTCAATGGCTACGACCTAGCAAGGTGCCATTAGCATTACATAGCTTGTATCTAAAGAGTCTCACTTGTATCGTCAAGAGCGATGTACCACAAGGATAGATTAAAGTTAAGTATTCCAGGAGCTACGTACTTTTCTTTATAGCATTCATTACGTATCCTGTTTCAGACCTATCTACTAGCCTGCGTGAGTTAACGCGTGCCTTTCGGCTACTTCAGAGTGGCGTGGCTGTCTTGTTACGCCACAACACTGTCCATATGCTACCAGCGATCTCGCCGTCTCTCCCGTCTCATGAAAGTTTCTCGAAGTGGCCCGTGTTACCTACATCTCGTTTTTGTGGTTCATGTTTGTGTCTTTGCTGCGATCTATTCGTCGTAGGTGTCTGGTGTACCAATGGTCGTTTGGGTGTTCCTGCACAAGGATGGCACTTTAAGAGTTCGTATGTGTGCCCTGTACTTAGTAAGCAGACAACAACGACCAATATTTATGGTCGCTTGACAGCAAGCCAGCAAGCATGTGGCCAGAAATGAGGACATTCCTGCATCTCACTAAGTCTAGCGATGCCCCTACATGTTGTCAAATCCATAAAGTTTCGTTATTAGACTCACCGGTTATGATATTCCTGCGCAAGGATGGCACTTAAGGGCTCTTCTGTGTGCCACCCTTAGCAAGCAGAGATCATCGAGCCAGTGTTTACTGCCGTTTGACAGTCGGCATCCGGCAGGAAATGTTAATAGACACCGTTGATGTCTAAGTTCCATGAGACGTTACCACGCCCCTTTATCACCAGTCTCCTGTCGTTTCACCGCTGTTATGAGTGCTCTTTGACGGTTAGCCAAGTCAAGCGCGTGCAATTCCCGGTCGATTTTCTACCCATTATCGGTCTGTGACGGTAACAATCTTTTGCTCACCTGCGGCGTAGTGCGCTCCCTGCATATGGATTTCAGCAGGGCTAATCACTCGCCGTCTCAGGTCATCGGCCCCACAGAGGCCGGTAATTAGCTGCAGGTATAAGGGAAATTGGTTCAAGGCACCCTTCTTTTGTTGTCAAGCACGCTCCAGAGGTATCCTGGCTGGCAGCGTGTCCCGCTGGGAAACCCACATGTTTCCGGCTAATCCCTCGTCAGGCTGCACCTCGTGCCTCGTAGAAGTTTAGCTGTTTCTCTTCTCCATCTCAACTGCAATCACAGAAATTGTTCATCATAGTTACGTGATTACAAAATCTCATACCAAATACCGTTTAGTATTGTATGTCACAATTCTCTTTTTCCCATTTTCCTTTTTTTTCGTTTAAAAGTGAGACTTAATTTCTGCAAATAAAAGTTAAATGAATTGAGAATATAAAATTATGTAAATCCACATCACTAATGTGGTGTAAATCAAAATGAAACACTTCAGTTACGTTTCAATAAATGAAACGCTATTTATTTATTCATTAAAATAAATAGGATTATGCCTTGTGCAAGGATGGGTAAGGACAGCATAGCGTTCACATGTTATTTTCACACACACTTGCACACCTGTTGTCTGTTCTGCTAACTACCCATAAACATGAATTACTCAGAATTTTACTTCAGTCCACTACTTGTTAATCCAACAAGCTACTTCAACACTCCGTTCTAACATTTTTTTTTTTATACAACTACTACATGGTTCTTAATTCCGCCTCTTCATGACGCTCGCGGCATATGTCTTGTCAGATGATAAATATGGAGAAACTTTTCCGTAACATACATAGTAAAAAGGGCAATGGTTATTTACACTTAAAATATTTATACCAGTTGACCACCATGATAAGAGACTCACAGTTACACATTTACCATACCCATAAGTTTATAGATAAAACAGTAAGACAATTTCACCTAAAATTACATTATCACAGCAATTATTCACACAGATTTTCATCATGTTTTTGTTGTGGTCTCCAGTCCAGAGACTGGTCTGTTGCAGCTCACCATGCTACTCTATCCTGTGCAAGCTTCTTCATCTTCCAGTACCTACTGCAACCTACATCCTTCTGAATCTGTTTAGTGTACTAAACCCTTGGTCACCCTCTACGATTTTTACCCTCCACGCTGCCCTCAAATGCTAAATTCGTGATCACTTGATACCTCAGAGCATGCCCTACCAACAGATCCCCTCTTCTAGTCAAATTGTGCCACAAATTACTCTTCAATTCTATTCAATACCTCCTCATTACTTATGTGATCTACCCATCTAATCTTCAGCATTCTTCTGTAGCACCAGATTTCGAAAGCTTCTATTCTCTTCTTGTCTAAACTATTTACCGTCGACGTTTCACTTCCATACATGGCTACACTCCATACAAATACTTTCAGAAACGACTTCCTGACATTTAAATCTATCCTCGATGTTAACAAATTTCTCTTCTTCAGAAACGTATTCCTTGCCATTCATATACTGTCCAAATCGACCATCATCAGTTATTTTGCTTCCCAAATAGCAAAACTTCTTTACTACCTTAAGTCATTTCCTAATCTAATTCCGGCAGCATCAAACGATGTAAATTGACTACATTCCATTATCCTCGTTTTGCTTTTGTTGATGCTCATCTTATTTCCTCCTTTCAAGACATTGTCCATGCCGTTCAACTGCTCTTCCAGGTCCTTTGCTGTCTCTGACAGAATTACAATGTCATCGGCGAAGCTCAAAGTTTTTATTTCTACTCCATGAATTTTAATACCTACTCCATATTTTTCTTTTGTTTCCTTTACTGCTTGCTCGATATACGGATTGAATAACTTCATGGATAGGCTACAACCCTGTCTCACCCCCTTCCCAACCGCTGCGTCCCTTTCATACCCATCGACTCTTATAACTGCCATCTGTTTTCTGTAAAAATTGTAAATAGTCTTTCACGCCCTGTATTTTACCCCTGCCACCTTCAGAACTTGAAAGAGAGTATTCCACTCAACATTGTCAAAAGCTTTCTCTAAGTCTACAAATGCTAGAAACGTAGGTTTGCCTTTCCTTAATCTATTTTCTAAGATAGGTTGTAGGGTCAGTATTGCCTCACTTGTTCTAACATTTCTGCGGAATCCATACTGATCTTCCTCGAGGTCGGCTTCTAACAGTTTTTTCCATTCATCTGTAAAGAATTCGTTTTAGTACTTTGCAGCAGTGGCTTATTAAACTGATAGTTCGGTAATTTTCACATCTGTAAACACTTGCTTTCTTTGAGATTGGAATGATTATATTCTTCTGGAAGTCTGAAGGTATTTCGCCTGTCTCATACATCTTGCTCACTAAATGGTAGAGTTTTGTTAGGCCTGGCTCTCCCAAGGCTGCCTTAGTTCTAATGGGATGTTGCCTACTCCCGAGGAGTTGTTTCGACTTAGATCTTTCAGTGCTCTGTCAAACTCTTCAAGCAGTATCATATCTCCCATTTCATGTTAATCTACATTCTCTTCCATTTCTATAATATTGTCCTCAAGAACATCGCCCTTGTATAGACCCTCTATATGCTCCTTCAACCTTTCTGCTTTCCCTTCTTTGCTTAGTACTGGGTTTCCATCTGTGTCCTTCATATTCATGCAAGTCGTCCTCTTTTCTCCAAAGGTCTCTGTAATTTTCCTGTGGGAAGTATCTATCTTACCCTTAGTGATAGGTGCGTGTACATCCTTACATTTGTCCTCTAGTCATCCCTGCTTAGCCATTTTGCACTTCCTGTCTATCTCATTTTTGACACGATTGTATTCCTTTTTGCCTGCTTCATTTACTGCATATTTGTATTTTCTCCTTTCATCAATTGAATTCAGTATCTCTTCTGTTACCCAAGAATTTCAATTAGCCCTCGTCTTTTTACCTATTTGATCCTCTGCTACCTTCACTGTTTCATCTCTCAAAGCTACCCATTCTTCTTCTACTGTATTTCTTTCCCCCATACTTGTCAAATGTTCCCTAATGCTTTCCCTGATGCTCTCTACAAGCTCTGGTTCTTTCAGTTTATCCAGGTCCCATCTCCTCAATTTCCCACCTTTTTGTAGTTTCTTTAGCTTTAATCTACAGTTCATAACCAATAGGTTGTTGTCAGAGTCCACATCTGCCCCCGGAAATGTCTTACAATTTAAAACCTGGTTCCTGAATCTCTGTCTTACCATTATATAATCTATCTGATACCTTCGAGTATCTCAACATACTGATTGTATTACCTTTTATTACCGTTTTGCTTCCACTTCGTTTGACTTCTTTCAGTCACCATTCGATCCAAATCTGTTATTACACCTGTGGTGGCTATACTGGAATCATTTCTCATTAATGGGAATATTTTGATCTTCTCTACTGTGTGAAATGGTTTCATCTTAACAACCTATTGAACTTAAGACTGACACAAAAGATCTGAAGCTCTCTGTAGTTTGAATGACAAATGTTTTGCTTCACCCTTAAAACATTAAACCAAGCTTCCCTTCGTTCCCGTAATCGAAATTAGTTAATCCTCTTCTACCTTCAAGAGGGAAATTTCATAAATTCAACTCAAATAGGCTGCACTGCTGCCGCACCAGCGAAAACAATAACCGGTAATACTCACAGCATCAGCAAAACACATTTACGTCTACTTTGAAGGACAAGAATTAAAGCAAAATAAATCTTTAGGGCTATGACTCAACATCAGTCAAGACTACAAAAAGATACATATTTCTGTTCCAATGTCCACTTGTTGGAAAACCGCTCGTCATTTGAATACCACAACAATAGTTCATGGCCACATAAACTACAGAAACCACAATTCTTCTTTGACCTTGAAGGGAATCAATCTACTGACGAAATGCACAGACAACACTTTACGTAAATAGCCATAAAAAAAAGAACATCATTCATCAATATTAGCATATCATCGCATACTGGGAAGCCATTATTTAAACAATCGTAGTATTGGAACCTCTTTTAAATAATCTAAACTTAATGATTGCATCGTCAGAGGTTTACTATCTTAAAATACTCATATAGCATGCATACTATAGTAAGAGATCCTCAGTTATACCGACAGACATAGAATAGCAATAGGTAGATACTAGCACTGAAAACAGAAAATCGGAAACAAGGCTACTAACAGCTGGGGACCTGGGATTGAGAGACCCATAATATCCACAGATCGGATATTCCTCTGAGTTTTGCAGCATTTCCTCTCGGGGAGATGGCCACCAAAAGTTCCTACTCCTTCATTGTTTACCCCTTAAAACACATTCTTCCCTGTCTTCATGTTCCTCATCATGGCCGGAGTCCCTGTCGGCACTGTCCGGACGATTCTTTTTAGTGCTGCTGCTTACTTCTGTGTCACACCCAAGCCGTCTTTCCAGATGTGCTACGCGTTCTTGTAGTTCGCCTGCGACATTTCTGTTCCTTCTGTTTACATCGAACTCACCATTTTGATATTTTAATACCTAACGCACCTCTTCGGTCTTCGAAAGCACTACCGGCGTTCCCTTGGCATCGCATTCTGCGATCGTAATCGTCCCTACGATATCCGCTAATTTGGCGATATTATCTCGTATTTGTTTATTTTCGTGCGGCCAAGTCTACTTCACCCGTTCCAGCTACTGTTTAAGAACGACAATCGCTTGTCTATTGTCTGTCACCTCCTTGCGAATGGACTCGGAACAATGCGTCCCAGCTTCCTCAACCCTAGACAACACCTGTACATTGTCACGTCGGTATTCAGCTTCTAGCATGTGGAATTTCCTGACCGGCTGACCCTTTCTCTCTTTCATGTCTTCATCGTGGCTCAGCTTTCCCGCTTCTAAGGCGACCAGACGCCGTTTGATTTCCAATTTACTCCCTATTTCTGTCATAATATCCTTTTTATCTCAACTGCCAGATTTTTAGTTCGTGTGAGACATTATCCGACAGTTACAGCCTTTTTTGCCTTTTCTGCCTGCTGCGTCAATTTCTCGTCTAGTTCTCTCTTCTATTTGTCGGAAGATTCTTTATTTAGTCGCAATAAATTTTCCACTTTTTCTACCTGCTGCGTCATTTTCTCGCCAAGTCTCGCATCGAGGCTTTTATGATCTCCTCCAAATAAATCTGGCTGCTTGAAGAAATACTAATTTCTGGCTCAGCTGCGACCCCATTCGTAATGTTTTGATTTTCAGTCACGGCTGCAGGAGCCGTATGCGCACTTTCTAAGTTTAGAATCGTGGCAACACAGCTGAAATCTGGTTCTACAAATTGTTCGTTGGCTTGCATAACATACGAAGTACTCCCCATTGCATTTTCAGATCCCTCCGACGCCTCAGTGTCAGAAACTAAATTATCCCCCTGTTCCACCTTATTTAAATTATTCCGCCGTGTACTCTATGATTGCTTAAGCACCTTCAGTTTCTCTACTTACTCCCGCTACGCGAAACCCTAATTACCATATATATCCCCCAAAATTACAAAAGTCACATGAAACGTACACTTCAACACAACCTAGTATGCAATTTGTCACACGCAAATATATATATATATATATATATATATATATATATATATATATATATATATAGATGAAAACACCAGAAGACTTGTTGAATAAACGCTCACAGATACAACATTAAGAATTAAGTTTCAAGGCGAAATTTCTGAACCATTCAAAATCAAAACAGGAGTTCGACAAGGTGACGGACTGTCCCCAATTCTCTTTAACTTGGTTTTAGATAAAGTAGTAAAAACGTGGGAAAACACATTAAACAACAGAGGCACAAAGGGTATAAGCATGGGCCAAGGAAAGAACAAATTTGAAGTAAAATGTTTAGCCTTTGCGGATGATATGGCATTGATAACTGAAAACCGAACAGACGCAACAGTTATGCTTGATTTGTTACACGAGATTGCTGAAAAGACTGGGCTAAAAATATCCTACGAAAAAACCGAGTATATAGAACACAAACATAATACAGAAAAGTTTATGAAAACAAAGTATGGAAAATTTAAAAGAGTTGATAGATTCAAATACCTGGGGGAGTGGATCCAAGCCAATGGACTGGATAACACAACAAACAAAGAAAGAATAAAGTTGGAATTTGCATATAAATTAACACAAAACTACTACAATAAGAAATCAATATCCATACAAGCAAACATTAAACATTATAATTCAGTTATTAGGACACAAGCAACATATGGATCAGAGTGCCTAACATTGAATAAGAAAGGAGAATTAAGAGAACTAGAAAAAAGAGAGAGAAAAATATTAAGAAAAATTCTAGGTCCTGAGAAAAACACGGAAAACAGGTGGATTAAAAGGAGAAATGAAGACCTATACAAAAATACAGAAAAGATCACAGATACAATGAGGAAGAGACGGCTAAAATTTTATGGAAATTTAAAAAGAATGGAAGAAACACGGATTACAAAGAAAATTTTTAATTACGTTAGTAAGCTGAAAAACACTGTAGGATGGATAGAATCAGTAAAGAAAGGCGCCAACAAAATAGGTGTTACAGAAGAAATAATACGTGGCAGGAATAACTTTAGGCTACTTATAGAAAACGCAAACTATGAAGAAGATGCGCCAAAACCTCGACCCAAGAGAGTGTGGACAGATGAGCAGAGACGAGCAGTTGCGGGAAAATGAAGAAGTACTGGGAAGAAATAAATATATATATATATATATATATATATATATATATATATACAGGGTGAGTCACCTAACGTTACCGGTGGATATATTTCGTAAACCACATCAAATACTGACGAACCGATTCCACAGACCGAACATGAGGAGAGGGGCTAGTGTAATTGTTTAATACAAACCATACTAAAATGCTCGGAAGTATGTTTTTTAACACAAACCTAGGTTTTTTTAAATGGGACCACGTTAGTTTTGTTAGCACATCTGAACATATGAACAAATACGTAATCAGTGCCGTTTGTTGCATTGTACAATGTTAATTACATCCAGAGATATTGTAACTTAAAGTTGACGCTTGAAACCTCCGACGTTCAGTTGCGTGTTCTAACAAACACGGGCCACGGTCGGCGAGCAGCATCTGCAGGGTTTACCGATGAAGCGGGTTTCACAAACCACGGGGCAGTGAATCTACGGAACATGCATTACTGGTCCGTGGACAATCCTCGCTGACTCAGACAGGTAGAGCGACAGCGACCGTGGACTGTAAATGTATGGAGCGGAATCATTGGCGACCACCTCATTGGTCCTCACTTCATTGCAGGGGCCCAAACAGCTGCAACATACATCGCGTTTCTGCAGAATGATCTGCCAACGTTGCTCGAAAATGTCACACTGGAAACGCGTCGACGTATGTGGTATCAGCATGATGGTGCACCTGCACATTCCGCAATTAACATTAGGCTGACCCTTGACGGGATGTTCGACGGGCATTTCATAGGACGTGGAGGACGCATAAATTGGCCAGCCCGTTCTCCGGATCTGACACCTCTGGACTTCTTTCTGTGGGGTACGTTAAAGGAGAATGTGTACCTTGATGTGCCTACAACCCCAGAGGATATGAAACAACGTATTGTGGCAGCCTGCGGCGACATTACACCAGATGTATTGCGGCGTGTACGACATTCATTACGCTAGAGATTGCAATTGTGTGCAGCAAATGATGGCCACCACATTGAACATCTATTGGCCTGACATGTCGGGACACACTCTATACCACTCCGGAATTGAAAACGGAAAACACGTGTGTACGTGTACCTCACCCCTCATTGTAATGTACATGTTCGTCAGTGAAAAATACCAATAAAAAGTTGTTAGCATGTGGACGTAATGTGCTGTTCCAGTCTCTTCTGTACCTAAGGTCCATCACCGTTCCCTTTGGATCGCTACGTAATTCGGTGCTCTCCGATACACACGATCGAACAGCGGAGGAGTGGTACTCAAGCGTCAACATTAGGTTACAATATCTCCGGACGTAATTAATATTTTACAATGCAACAAACGCCACTGATTACGTATTTGTTTATACGTTCAGATGTGCTAACAAAACTAACGGGGTTCCATTTAAAAAAAAAACGAAGGTTTGTGTTATAAAACATACTTCCGTGCATTTTGTTATGGTTTGTATTAACCAATTACACTAGCCCCTCCCCTCACGTTCGGTCTGTGGAATCAATTCGTCAGTATTTGATGTGGTTTACGAAATATATATGCAGCGGTAATGTTAGGTGACTCATCCTGTATATCCCCAATCGAATTTACAAAGAAAGTACATACATATAAAACACACAATTACAGAGACAGAAAAACAACAACACAACAACGCCGCTCAACAATGTCGTGAGTGTTTCTAAAGTTTGCTCAGGTGCAACGCAGAAGTGTCTGCGCTGAAAAAAAAATTAAATTACTACACCCTACGCAATCAAACGTATCAAAAGATTCCAAGGTCAAGTGGAATAAAAAAGCAGGGTCGCCATGTATAATGAGCCTAACGTCTCTACAACACCTTCCGAACCTACGGTGGAAAGAATATGTGGGTGACTGTTACATAATTTTTTATTACTGTTATAAATTTTTCAATCAATGCAGTAGTCACCCACAGTATCAGCTCATTTTGTATAATGTTATTATTATTTCAAGTCAACAGAAGATGGCGAAAATTAGATTAAAGAGAAGTAAGGTAAATTTAAACATTTATAACTATTTTTAAAATTCAACCGTGTTGAATAAATTGATAACATATGCTAAGCCTGTCTCAAAGCTGGTGCCTTATTTACTGTTGTAAATTTGTTACTCCGAGACGGTTCCATTAGCATAAAATGTGATTTTCTAAGAATAGGAGACCGAAAGAATAGGAAACAAGGTAGGATACTACATTCAAACAAGCACAGAAAGATACTTAAAGGATACACATAAAAGGAACTGAACCATAAACAATCAATTCTATTTAAGGCAAAGAAATTCCTCTCTTAATTATTCGTGTTCCCAATGGATAGCCACAGATTGGTATTGAAAGTTAAGACAAAGATCACGTGGTTCGATATAAACACAATCTTACGGAAAGGCTCAATGAAAATCTTTCTAGAAATTGTGAAATACGAAACCTGCTCGCGATAGCGATTAATTATCTTTGAATACGCGAAATATTATGCACAAGAGTAGCCAAGGGCTAGTTTTGTTACTACCGCACGTGTTCCACGTGAACATGTACATTTACAGAAAATATGTAGTTTCACAAAGATTTTAATTAAGAAATCAAATCCAAACATATTAGTTACAGTAAACTTCCCAACTGCGTTAATAACGCCATAGTATTCACCTGATCGCTCGTTAAACAATTTTTAACGGCACCTGTTACTGTTACTACAAGCGACACATCACGGGGGCTGAACCCAAAGAGAAATTATTAATTTGAAGAAATGCAATCCGAAAACAAAGGAAGTAGGATACAGTACGCTTGTTCGCTCACTGTTTGAATACTGCTCAGCAGTGTGGGATCCCTACCAGATAGGTTTGATAGAAGAGATAGAGAAGATTCAACGGAGAGCAGCGCACTTCGTTACAGGATCATTTAGTAATCACGAAAGCGTTACGGAGATTATAGATAAACCCCAGTGGCAGACTCTGCAGGAGAGACGCTCAGTAGCTCGTTACGGGCTTTTGTTGAAGTTTCGAGAACATACCTTCACCGAGGAGTCAAGCAGTATATTGCTCCCTCCTACGTATATCTTGCGAAGAGACTATGAGGATAAAATCAGATGTTGACCCCAGTGCACATTCTCTTGAGCATGTGCCAGCAGCCACCGTATGACGAGGCTGGTGTGCAGTCTATCAGATGGTGCAGTACAGTGTGAGTCCCAGAACACTGTAATCTCAGGTGCAACGTCCGAGTCATTGGTGTCTTGTTGGGATACGAACCAAATCTTACTAATATGCAAAATTACTTATATTCTTAAATAGTCGCTTTACTATGTACTGTTTGCCCTGGGCAGAGCAATATTTATCCATATGTAATTGCGAACATTGCAATGAATTAAGACTTTCATGAATCTTGAGAGGCATAATTACAAATGTACAGAAAAAAAAGTTTATCATTCAACGTAATTGTATCTGAAAACAATATCGACTTATAACGAATATCATTCTTTGTTCTATATTAAGAATACTAATGACAGTGGAACAGCCGAATAATTTTATGTAATTATCTTCTCTGGTCTGGATCCTGGATGAGGATGTTATAGTACATTTTAGTTAAATACATGAGTTTGTTTGCCAATAAAAACCTTTTATTTATGTATCCTTAGCTTCCCTACAATGTGAGCTCATGATTGATTGTTGTCGGCCATTTGCACGGCCACAACGTTTTATTTGAGTATTGCCAACATTAAAAGACACTAAGTCGTGGAAATAACATACAAAGTTTGCAGTTCAATTGTATTACTCAACTTCAGTGTAATTTTAAATCATTTGACAAGATTAATATCGGTTTTCATTAAATTTTTGTGGTTGTCGCATAATAGCCATCTTTTGCTTCAGCTACGCAAATCCACAGAAATTTACTTATTCGGAAATGACCAGTGATAAATATGCCACACAATAACATTTTTCTGCGTGAACCCATGCCAATAAAGCAGTTTTGTGTGTGAAATCTTATGGGACTTAACTACTAAGGTCATCAGTCCCTAAGCTTACACACTGCTTAACCTAAATTATCCTAGACACAAACACACACACACAGCCATGCCCGAGGGAGGACTCGAACCTCTGCCGGGACCGCTCGGCCAATCCCGCGAGGCAAAGCAGTATTAATTTCAGTGAAATTCCAATGCAAAAAGAGCCTGAGATACGTTTTTGAACATAAGAACTAGTCTGGGGCTTGTTACTGCTCTTACGTGTTTCATATTGTGGACATTATACTATGAAATAAAATTTCCAATAAAAAAGACCGTGTATTTAGCCCGTGTTCTCACCTTAGTGTCTGTGGCGTCATTTGATGTGGAACTACACATATATGTGCCTACAGCTCACACAGTCTAATGAACTGCACAAGCGCACACAATTAAAATACACCACTTGACGTACAGAACAACATGCATATTAAAAATAAAGAAAATCACAACTACCAGTGATAAGTAACTCGTGAATGAAAATTAGATGATTATTTCGTGCGCTGAATAATCAGTGGATGTGATACTTTAGTTTTATTACGCGTACTATGTTGTTGTTGTTGTGGTCTTCAGTCCTGAGACTGGTTTGATGCAGCTCTCCATGCTACTCTATCCTGTGCTAGCTCCTTCATCTCCCAGTACCTATTGCAACCTACATCCTTCTGAATCTGCTTAGTGTATTCATCTCTTGTTCTCCCTCTACGATTTTTACCCTCCACGCTGCCCTCCAATACTAAATTTGTGATCCCTTGAAGCCTCAGAACATGTCCTACGAACCGATCCCTTCTTCTAGTCAAGTTGTGCCACAAACTTCACCTCTCCCCAATCCTATTCAATACCTCCTCATTAGTTACGTGATCTACCCATCTAATCTTCAGCATTCTTCTGTAGCACCACATTTTGAAAGCTTCTATTCTCTTCTTCTCTAAATTATTTATCGTCCATGTTTCACTTCCATACATGGCTACACTCCATACAAATACTTTCAGAAGCGACTTCCTGACTCTTAAATCAATACTCCATGTTGACAAATTTCTCTTCTTCAGAAACGCTTTCCTTGCCATTGCCAGTCTACATTTTATATCCTCTCTACTTCGACCATCATCAGTTATTTTGCTCCCGAAATAGCAAAACTCCTTTACTACTTTAATTGTCTCATTTCCTAATCTAATTCGTCGGCATCACCAGACTTAATTCGACTACATTCCATTATCCTCGTTTTGCTTCTGTTGATGTTCAGCTTATTTCCTCCTTTGAAGACTCCGTCCATTCCGTTCAACTGCTCTTCCTAGTCCTCTGCTGTCTCTGACAGAATTACATTGTCATCGGTGAACCTCAAAGTTTTTATTTCCTCTCCCTGGATTTTAATACACTTACTCCTAATTTTTCTTTTGTTTCCTTTACTGCTTGCTCAATATATAGATTGAATAACATCGGGGAGAGGCTACAACCCTGTCTCACTCCCTTCCCAACCACTGCTTCCCTTTCATGCCCATCGACTCATATAACTGCCATCTGGTTTCTGTACAAATTGTAAATATCCTTTTGCTCCCTGTATTTTACCCCTGCCACCTTCAGAGTTTGAAAGAGAGTATTCCAGTCAACATTGTCAAAACAAGAAACGTAGGTTTGCCTTTCCTTAATCTTTCTCCTAAGATAAGTCGTAAAGTCAGTATTGCGTCACGTGTTCCAACATTTCTACGGAATCCAAACTGATCTTCCCCGATGTCGGCTTCTACCAGTTTTTCCATTCGTCTGTAAAGAATTCGCATTAGTATTTTGCAGGTGTGACTTACTCGTATTAAACTGATACTTCAGTAATTTTCACATCTGTAAACACCTGCTTTCTTTGGGATTGGAATTATTATATTATATGACGGAAAATTCCACGGGTGCACTGCTAGATCATAGTGTCTAGTGGGAACAAGATTTCGGTGATCAGACATGTCTCCATCGTGAGTTTGTAAAGCACTCCTTACCACAATTCTATAAAAATAACGTGAGTTGTTATTTTAGGAAAAATATGACAGGATCGTTTACTAACAGCCGATTTACGTACATGGACTCAAAATTAATTTGTCTTCTCTCAACCATATATTAATCAATGTGCAAATCATGCGGACTGTAAGTCGTTTACTTTAACTCACAGAAATCTTTAATTACGTGTTTCAGCAAGGTAATTTTACGGTAGCTAAGTTTCAATGAATGAATAAATTCCATTAATTAACCCTAATTTTCAGTTACTTATTAACTGTCTGCTTGCGCTCACTCATGAGAAAGCTGTTGAACAAACTTTTACGTTTGTTATTGACTATGTACTTTGCTGCGAGACACTAATCAGCAAATCACTACGTCACATAAACAGTTTCTAAAACAGTTCTCAATGAAACAACAACAGAGGTACCAAAATATGTTAATCAGCAGCCCTTCTTTCTTAACATATACGTTCCTTAAACAGAAGTACGCCTTAGCTAATACATATTTGCCACATTTTTCCAACACTGAAACCTTAATCAAATGAAATTAGTCACTTGTCTTGAATGTTCGTTTAATAATGCCCTCAGAATTAATTTAATTTTATGTAATAATTGGTTACCTCAATACGTCTTAGTAATTATTGGTTAAAGTTATCGGTTTTGGCAAATGATTACCATCTTAGGATACCATTAATCCACCAACAGCTTCGTCTTGATATATAGCAGTTCCTGTCACTCATTTTGAACATCATGAATGCGAGTAAAATACGTCGTGAGTAATACACCGCGTCGACACCTACTAAAAGACAGTTTTTTTATACATGTGACGATATGATTTAAAATTAATTGACATTTTTTGTATACTGCTCCATGATATTCAAAGTACATAATAGGAATTGTTATACCATGACGAAACTGTTTGTGGAATAATTACATCTGAAGATGTATGCTGAAGTGCATTAAGCTATATTGATTTAGAATATTAAAGAAAGCTGTAAATTGCCTAGAGGCACCGTCACGAAGCACTTTACTGGAGGCGTCGCATGTAATGTAATTTCAGACATAGCATTTACAAGCTTCACACATTACTATGCTCTCATGCACAAACATCCGACGCATTATTTCCGTGTCATTTTATATATTTTAGTTTCGTATGATATCCGAGATGTGTTCACTATGGTGGTTGAATGTTGATTGGTGCTTTATCCCTTATTGGAACGCTCTCCACGCATGTTTCACCTTTTCTGCTGGCACGCTTTACAGAGGGATGACCGGAATATCCAGTGTTGTCGTTACAATTAATCAGAACCTGTGACTAAATAATAATTTCGCAGATTACATTATATGTATGGGATAGGTGCATGTTGTAAAAAAATCTGAAATAAAGTTGAATACGGTGCAAACAAAATACGTACGGGTATAGGCAAAACCAAATGTATAAAAGACTAGATATTTGCATCCGTGGTTGCAACTTTGGAACGTAGGTTACAGGGATCAAATCCATGTAAAAAAACTTTTCATTCAGCTTTCCCATTTAAATTCTCCGTTCTCACTAATGTGACCTCCTGTTAGAAGCCTATCTTTTGCAGTGTGGGCGGCTGCGAGATATGCAAGAAGAGAATCAATGACTTTCTAGAAGATACCGACAGGGATGCGGAACCACCCACCAGGGTAGCCGAGAGCGCTAACGCGCTGCTTCCTGGAGTCGGGTAGGCGCGCCAGCCCCGGATCGAATCCGCCTGGTGGATTACCGACGAGGGTCGATGTGCCGGAAAGCCTGGATGTGGTTTTTAGGTGGTTTTCGGCATCACGCTAGGTGAATACCGGGCTGATACCCATATTCCGCCTCAGTTACACGGCTCTCAGACATCTGATCACATTCGTACTTTTCCGTGGATTACACTCGACGCAGACATTTGGGGTACACTAATTCCATCCTGGGGGGTACGAGATGGCAGCATGCCAAATCCGGTTAACGATGGATTGCCCTGCGTAACTGCGGGACATGGTTCAAGCGATAGACTGACAGGGACGTGTAACCATGCCGACTCAAGTGCCGTGGCCAGCCGTACAACATTTCTGGGATGAAGATCCATGACACAAACAACCCGATCGAGATGCAACCACAGATTCTCTGACGGAATTATATCTGTTAAGTCTGGTAACTAGAGGAGTACAGTTACTCGACCTCGTGCTCTTAGAACCACGCACGTAGACTGGAAGCAGAGCAGCACGTTGCAATATCCTTCTGGTATGCGGCATTGTGCTGAAGAAAAACGAACTGCTTGTAGGGGAGGACATGGCCCCAAGGATGGATGCAGACCTGTGTTGTTCCATTTTTTTCCTTCCATAAAGACGAAATAAACTCAACATCTGTGCTCCCTCCTTCCGACGACTGTCGCAGAGTGTTCACTTTCATGGCAACGACCATCTGCTTGATGGAGCATAAAATGTGATTCATCTGATTAGGCATACATCGCCACTCAGCAGACTTCCAGTTGTGGTAGAGCCACACAGTTTCCAGCTTTCGTTGCCGCGGCGTAGCAGTCAGCATGGGTGCATGAAACTGACGCCTGCGGAGGCCCAGATGCGGCAACATTCACTTAACGATTGCAGAGGAGACGATGTTGCTAGTCCCCTGGTTCATCTGGGCCGTCACCTGCTGAACACGTTTCTTCATCAGTATACATCTCCACAGCTGTCGTTTATTCCTGTCATCAGTGGCCTGTGGTGCAACAGAGTTATCTCGGAGGCGGTTTTGGGTAGCATCAATTTACCACGCACGGTGTAGTTTAACAACATCGGCAAGTGAACTGCTTACATACTTAGCCGTTTCGTAAATGCTTCCACCCTTGTCGCGAAATCCAGTGATCACACCCTTTTGGACTTAAGACAATTCGCTCCGTTTTCATATTACGATGATGGCTGCACTGTTTTTCTCGTCCCCCAACGTGCTACATAAGCACCCTACTGGTAGAGCTGCCACCTTCCGTCTGTGAGTAGTTATGGCATGTTGAAGTCTAACGTAGGCGGCAGTCACATTAATGTGACTGAACCGTTTATAACTGGTGAAAATGGAGGAGCACACACATAATTAATATTCTCCAACTTTGGATGAGTTTCTGTCTAGTGCACTGCAGCGAAAGCGACGTACATTTCTACACTTCATTAATCTGAATATAATGCAAACCAAGTGGCTACTTCATAAAACCGTTGGAAGGTAACGGTACTGTAAATAAGGGGTGACACCATAACTTGCGATATTGCATAACACGTACCAGCACAGCAAAATTAAAACTGACCTAAGTGTGCTATGGCGTTGCCTTGTTTTTCGCAAGCCGTCAAGACGCAAGCAAGCCAAGTAATAACTGTACAGGCCATCATGAAAAAGAAATAAGCACGCCGAACAAATAGAGAAATGAACGACACCTTTGGATACGTGGAATGAAGGCCGCACCCCATATCACAATAGAAGTAGAACGACTCGTAGAACGCGTAATGTCACGATAACAGATACTGCGCAATGTCTAGCAAATACAATGGCAGAAATTGGAATGTAAAACGAACATAAAATAACTTAATGTTAAACTGTAATCTTAAGCACCTTCTACGCTGCAAAAAAAAAAAAAAAAAATAAATAAATAAATAAAAAAATAAAAAAGAACTGTCACGCTTCGGAAACAAAAAGTCCATTTTATTTATTTTTTATCATTACCGTTTTTGTAAGATTCTTGGAGAACAACTGTGATGATGAAGGCTTGATCTATGGAAAGGCGATAGTTCCAGTGCTTTTGCACAGTGATACGTGGCTTAGCTTACATTTCAACACAGAGTTTAACAACCACGACGTTGCACCCACCATGGAAAAAATAATTATGATCCAATGCTTGAATACCATCAATGTACTAGAATTTCAGATGAATGGCATTACGACAAAGCAGAACAAGATTTAAAGTTTCACATCTCGTCGAGACAGAGGCACAATGATGGGGACGGAAATTAACCATGTTCTTCGAAAGGAACTATTGAGGTATTCACCTTAAGAGACTTAGGTAAATCTCAGAAAATATAAATCTCGATGGGCGGATGAATCTATCAACCGCTGTGCCCATACACAGGTGTGCAATGGCTCACCACATCGTCACCTCGATAGTTTCGCTACAAGCGAGCGAAAAGCTCTGTTGACAATGACAGAAAGTCATAACATTGCGTATTTCAGTGTCATATATAGTATGTCGATGAACTTCCACCGCAGAGTTTAACTCGAAAACGAAATTCGTTGATGAGAAATTATGGTATGAAGAAAGAAACAACACACCTCCAGTTGCAATAACGTCTAAAAATTCGGGGTTGTCGTCCTATAGACTATCTAGCGAAACTTCGCAATAAGCAGTCTTCCGTGATTTACCTCCTTCTGTGTTTTTTGTATGGTAAATCCAACATTTATATTTTCCTTGATCAATAAAAAAACTTAAGCCTGAGCCCGATTGTAGCACGTACTTTACACGTTGTACTCTCTTTGCATCACTTGTTTTCGATTCTGCATGATCCTAGTAGATGACTGCCACTGCTTTAAGAAAGCTTTTTACGGTTGTGTGTATATGTTTTGGAGAAATAAAGTTTTTCTATTTGTTTTTTAGAAATTTTTGGATGTCTTTAGAATATGTTTTTAGAATACGCTGCAGTATGAAAGTAAACCCTACTCTAGTCGAAACGTCATTGTTTACGTCATCATAATATGCTGGATATTCATTCTGAAACGACATATAGTTTCATATTTCAGTGGTAATGTCTTCATAATATTCACATGTTTCTCTAAGTTTTCTGGACACTGCAAAAATTTTAGTTATTTTATAGCATACAGAGATTTTACTGTAAACATTTCCTAAAATGTTGGGAATCACGCCCATTTCTTTAGTTTGTGTTTTGTTCCTAATTTTTTCCATAACAGTGGACGAGGATATACTTTTCATACATACAATCTAAGCTCAAGGCTCAAGAGGATAATACGTAACGCCTGGCCATCAAACTGAACCCACACGGAGTTTCTCTAACAAATGAGGCTGATCTAACAACTGTGTCACTCATTCAGCATAACCAATTGTCATGTTTTTCTCTGTCTTTCCAACTGTCATCGTCCCCTGTTCTCTTAAAACCAGCTTTGGAAGCTTATCTTGAACGATCAGTACCTAATTTTGGCATATAGATTGACCAAAAATGGTTACTACAGACAATTAGTCACAAGAACATCTTGCGAAAACGGAAAATAATCCACCTACTTCAAATGTTTGGTAGAAAAAGCTTACAGCCTTCTGCAAGCAGACGGGAATCCTACACTGAACCAGATTCCACTTAAGTTAAAACATAAACTGATGAACTCGTAAAATTTAATTTAATGCAGATTAAACAAATTACACACATTCTGTAATGTTAATACAAAGTATTTTACAGATTTCTTTCCAAAATTGTAATATTCAGAGCACCGACATTGGTACTTCTACCGTCCACATTAACGCCATTTCCTGTAGAGCACATGGCGTTATGTGATGAGATTCAGCACAATGTTTTATTACGAAAACAAAATTAATCACGACTGCCTTATAAAGGTGATAATGGAAACTGAGTTTTTGAGGGAAAAGCATAGTGTTAACCCCATATTACTATCGTAACCATTATTGTTATTATTATTATTATTATTGTTAGTAGTAGTAATAGTAATAGTAGTAGTAGTGTTGGTGAACGTTCTGTTATTTATTGCATCTTGGTTTATTTCAGATATTTTGCAGTGTAGTGTGCTTAAAAGACACACGCAACTGCTTATATTTATAACTATATTGTGCTATTTGTAATGCTTCATTCATGGACAGAGATTCCAAATTTGTTGTTGATTATGGGAACTAAATGAGCTGAATCTGATACGCAACAGCTATGTTCAGTGCTTCAGCGACATCGCTTGAGCTCACTTAGGACGCTACCATTTTGAAGCTGTTTCCACTGTTATATTTATAAAATTCATTTTTGTAAAAATGGAAACAGGCGATATATTCTATCGCTGTATACACCTTTGGCATACATATATAATTCTTGGAACAGATGTTACAACTCGTGAAGCCCCGTTTCCTCCATGTCTACAGCAAGTCTATATTGAATGCCATCATCCTTGAGGAAAGCAAAATGTTTGCCAGAAACAAATGAGGCATAGGTGCTCAGTACCATAGAATTACACGGGCTTGTCCTACTGGAGGAATTGAAATTGACAAGGATGTAAATGGAAAAAGAAGCTATGATAATGAACTTCTTCAATGAAAAGAGAGCAACTAAAACAATGCGCAAGAGTAGGAAAATGAAAATAGTTTCGGTACATACACTGTGCTCCAGGCTGTGTCATCCATAGCTTGTTGTAGACGATTAATAATTTATACGTTTTCATAAAAAATAACTCAAAATCCTGCATTTGGCTTTCTGCAATTTGCTCTCTTTTTCAAGCCGTCTTAGAAGAATTTCCCTCCCTGTTACAGGCTCCTCTTCATCGTCATGGAAAACCTTAGCATTACCTTCAAAATCTTCATCCTGTACATGTTTTATAACATTGTAGATCCTCCCGGACACTTGAATTTCTCCATAAGCATTTGTCATGTACTGACCTGGGCCAGCTAGCCTCAACTTTGTTGAACTGTTCCTTTACACTGCATGTAGCGTGCACATTTGTACTAAGATAACCCCTTATCCTTATACAGGACATTGAAAGAAAAGTTTACAAACTGGCATGGCACATCAGGCATACAAGGTTCAGCAATCACATATGAATGTGGTGTCACAAATGCTGTCAGAGAGTGCTAGGTTCGCGAGAGGACTGGCACCGTCGGAGACTGTTTCATTGCATCGTACGTACTCCGGACTGAGTTACCAGTCGCACATATATTCCTTCTAGAGGTTCTGCCACACATGCTGAATGCAGTTCCCATGACCGTTCATCGCTTTATTCGATTTTAGCACAACGAAGCCCCCCGTGCATTCCAGCAGACAAGTGAGATCACATCTGCAGGCAACCTTTCCCAGGCGCTGGATTGGTCGCGATGGGCCGGTCGCATGACCAGCACTGATCACTTGATCTGTCCTCGATAGATTTTTTTTCTGTGGGTGTTTCTGAAGGGTATTGCGATGAAACACTTGTTGCATCGACGGAGGACTTAGAGAGCAGGGTAGTTGTGGCAGCACGATATCTTCGAGTTAAACCAGGTATCTCTGAGAGGGTGTGGCGTTCAATGCGGTGTCAGGGGTGTCTCGGTACATCTGAACATAACGTTCAGCATCTCTTGTAGTGGGTGCCCATGTGATTAAACAACTGCAATGGTATAATGTAGCCCCGGATAACCTTTGCAACTGCCGGTTTCTGTGTCATTACTGACCCTTGTACGCCTGACGTCCCAAGTCAGTCTGTTAAACGTTTTATTGAATCACCCTGTCGCAATGCTACATGGGTTTCGGAATTAGGTCGTGCGTACATTCAATTACATCATTATCACTTGGAAATCTATAATTTTCTAGCCACTATTTTCTTGCCATGGTCACACTGTGTTATGATAAAGGAAATTTGGATCAAATTTTTTTTTGCTTTATATTGTTATAAATGTTACTCGCTGTACTTGATGAAGTCTCATTTTTTCTGGTATGCCCTATTGGAATCCTGGATCAGCTACATATCGAAGCAAGTCTTCATCCTCTGCTCTGACGATAGTGCTGCCTTCTTCTTTTCCTTGCGTGCGGCAGTAAATGTTAAATGATTCGCAATCCGTTTAACAGTTTCTTCGTCGAAACGGTACAGAGTTTTATAGGGCTCCTCTAGTGGACATCGACGTCGTGTATGGCATTTTCACGGCGTGCTCATGCTGCTAGTAGAGTCAAATCCTCATTCTGCAAATGTGAGTCAGCTGCTGACCAGCTCTCACGTTAAAAAAAAAAATCCTTTCGGAATGAAGCCAGAGCTTCTCTCTGTTCATGCAGTTTACCTACTGGCGGAGCCAGAGGTCAAGGCCAAGGAAGAGGTTCCTTTTCCATCTTTCCCCTACAAAGTAGAGCTCTTGCCTCATATTTTATTCATAAATTCCTAAAATCAAGCTTAGAAATTCGATATAAGGGCGTTTACTTAATTTTATTGGGACGGCTCTGTCTTCATCTGTCTCTAGTTCTCACCAACGTTCACTTCCTCCATTTCTTCATTGCTCTCCCACTTGCACTGGCACCTTTCTTCTTTTCTTTCAGCTATGTTATACTGCCACTGTCTCTCTCATTCTCTCACACTGCCATTATCTCCTTCGCTGTACCTACACCGCAAATATTGCCTACCGTCTTCCTCTATTTATTTCTTTTTCGTCTCTGTCCATCTGCAACTGCCTCCTTCTCTCATAGCATAAAAAAGCGTGAAAATGACCAAATGCCAAAAATTTTGAGAAACATTTTGAGGTTGCTGAGGAGGTTATATTAAGGCAGCTTTTACCCCGTTCTGAGTCAGAATATACAAATTTTCTGTGCTCCAAAAGGGATATTTTTTCTATCATTTCTCTTAATTTACCCGCTAGAGCAAGGCACATCACTCGTACGGAAAGAACTATATGGGTCAGTAAAATTTTTATAGTTTACTTAAATGGAGTTGAAATAACGCAAGATTTATTTTACTCTGGATTTTGCGCGCCCAAAAATTTTTTATGTATTAAGAGATGGGGTTTCGAGAACTCTTCTGACGGTAATGAGTGAAAGTTGTAGCACATTTATCCGTCCTATGTCGCTTAGTAAACTTAAGTTTTCACTCACACCAGATTTCCTTGCGTATTTTACGTGTATCAATAGGGTAATTTTCTACGTTTGTATCTGGGGAAAGGTTAAGACATAATAAGAAAATTTTAAGTGCCATTCGATATGGCGATCTTTGAGATATATCGTAAAAATTACTGCCATTTGCTGTGCCTTGAATCTGCGGCTCGCTTTTGTTGTACAGAAAACATGTTTTTGGGGTGATTTCTACAATGGATGCATGTTTTTCTGAAAATGGGAAGACGGCAATGCGTAGTTAATATATCATTAAAATTTTAGAGATTTTCTGCAGTTATTTATTATTTATATTACTCCTCACACCAGATTTTGCGTATTTGTTTTTCGTGACAAACAGAGTAATTTTGAACGCTGTATCTGCGAAACGAATAAAGATTACGGCCTCTAGTCTGCGGCTTAGTTCTGGTACCCAAAAATCATGTTCTCGAGTTGTTTCTCGGTACCAGATAAATGTTTTGGATCACGGGAAGAAAATAATCGCTATATAATACACCACTGAAATTGGGGAAATTCGCTGTAGTTATTTGCTATTTATATTTCGCGTTTCACCAGACATTGCGTACATATTATCGGTGTACAAACAGAGTAATTTTGAACCTCTCTAGCTGGGAAATGGATAAAGGGAACAAGATAATTATCAAAGTTGTTCGATATCGGGATCCTAGGAATACATTGTAAAAATTTTATCAGTGATCTGTGCACAGCCGTTTTGACACTACTAGCTCAACTTTGGTACCCAAAAACCAGGAATGAGCCATGAACTAATTTCTGTCTCTATAAACCCCTTAAGACGCCTCATACACTACATATAATTCAAATAATACCAACCGATATGTGCTGTTTGCCTAAGCTGGAGGAAGTGTGGAATATTCAAACTTTGATCCAGTGCTGTAGCATAGTTACAGTAAGACGATGTTTGTGCTGAGTGTACAAATTGTCGCTAGCTCAAGGGGTTTCCAAAACACTAGACTCTACGTTTCTATGTCCAAAAGAAACCGAAGTACAAGCACCGGAACATACGTGCCAATAAATGTTACTATCTGTTGTTAATCAATCGCAGTTGTTCCCACAAAGAAGTATTGTACTTTCTCACCATTCTTCTTTGAAAACACTACTCTCGGAGCTCACTTTTCTATTCGTAAAAGCCATAATGAAGTCTGACGTAAACGGTGTGTGAAAATGAAAAATACATTGAACTGTAAACATAACGAAACTCTTGGGAAAAGGTTAAATCAGTAAATATTACAATAAACAAGAAAACGTAGATAAAATACAAAAGATCACAGTAAAAATCGTTATTGTCTGGGAAACCGAAGCACCATAAATCATGTTGAGCGGTTTTATTTCTCAATACGAACACAGTACATTTATGGTCCATTCAGGAGGTCTCTACACATGTGACAATATCCCGGTATTCTGAACATAATACTTAAATTGAAATTGTGTTACAATGTCTCGTGCTCCGAACGTTTTGTCAAATAAATCCACGTATCATCGATGGGCAGGATGTTGTGACATCGGGGAACCGATCAGGCTCGTAGGCCGCAGTTTGGTGACAGTTGCTATAATCAATAGAAAAAAAGGAAAGTAATATACCGGGAAAAGGGAACAAAGGAACGAAGGAAGCTGAAATCTAAACTGGCCAATTTGCCGAGTCGAGCACTTCAGAACTCCTACTTAAATTGTACGGTAATTTTGTCATAATTGTTAGAGAGAGAAAACTTCTCTCTCGACTTATTTAATGAAAGCTGAAACCCTCTTAACAAAGTTTTTCCACAAACATGAGCTGTATTTCTTCGTTATATTCACAGAGAATGGAGGTCGGTTGTTAAATGTATGATGTCGGCATTGAAGTTTTATTCCTGCATTTTACGTCTTTGGCCATCAACAGTCAGCTGAGCAATATGGCAGTTTCGCATTTTATCTTCCGTGTTTCTAACTCTGTTGGTTATAGCAATGATGCGGTCCTGTGAGAACCTTATATTAAAATGTAACTTGTCATACCAATGAAATGACTGAACGAGCTTCCTTTACATATTTTCGTTATATTTGACATAATACATTTGCTTTGAATTTATCTGTTTTCTTGTCGAATATTCCACTGAAATTTCAACTGTTTTTTAATACTAATTTACTCTTTATTGTGCAGCTACGTATATTTAGTAACTGACTCTTTGTGCGTATAAAACCCATAATGTCTTCCGATACTTCTTGGAATCGAAGCGAACTATTTATTAAGGTCGTAACACTTAGGACGCATAGGGGCAGAACGGAGACTTGCACACATACGAAAAGAAAACAATAACGCACAAATGCAAAAGAATTATCAAGTAATCTAGATAATGGAGTTGGATATAACACTGTAATCAGTGTTGTAGGATCACTTGGGAAAATCATTATAAAAAAAATGGCCACCTATTAAGAGACTTTATTGCCTTTAACAACCTTAAAACAACGAACTCACCCTTAATGGAAAGGATATATACAGTTATACATGTACACTACTGTCCATTAAAATTGCCACACCAAGAAGAAATGCAGATGATCAACGGGTATTCATTGGAAAAATATATTATACTAGAGCTGGATTGTGATTACATTTTCACGCAATTTTGGTGCATACAACCTCAGAAATCAGTACTCAGAACAACCACCTCTGGCCGTAATAACGGCCTTGATAGGCCTTGGTATTGACTCAGAGTTTGCATGGCGTGTACAGGTACAGATGCCCATGCAGCTTCAACACGATACCACAGTTCATCAAGAGTAGGGACTGGCGTATTGTGACGAACCAGTTGCTCGGTCACCAACGATCAGACGTTTTCAATTGGTGACAGATCTGGAGAATGTGCTGGCCAGGGCTGCAGTCGAACATTTTCTGTATCCAGAAGGACCCATACAGGACCAGCAACATGCGGTCGAGCATTATCCTGCAGAAATATAGGGTTTCACAGGGATCGAATGAAGGGTAGAGGCACGGGTCGTAATACATCTGAAATGTAACGTCCACTGTTCAAAGTGCCGTCAATGCTAACAAGAGGTGACCGAGACGTGTAACCAATGACACCCCATACCATCACGCCAGTTGATACGCCAGTATGGCGATGAAGAATACACGCTTCCAATGTACGTTCACCGCGATGTCACCAAACACGGATGCGACCACCATGATGCTGTAAACAGAACCTAGATTCATCCGAAAAAATTACGTTTTGCCATTCGTGCACCCCGGTACGTCGTTGAATACTCCATCGCAGGCGCTCCTGTCTGTGATGCAGTGTCAAGGGTAACCGCAGCCATGGTCTCCGAGCTGAGAGTCCATGCTGCTGCAAACGTCGTCTAACTGTTCGTACAGATGTTTGTTGTCTTGCAAACATCCTCATCTGTTGACTGAGGGACAGAGACGTGGCTGCACGAACCGTTAAAGCCATGCGGATAAGATGCCTGTCATCTCGACTGCTAGTGATACGAGGCCGTTGGGACCCAGCACGGCAATCCGTATTACCCTCCTGAACCCACCGATTCAATATTCTGCCGAAAGTCATTGGATCTCGACCAACGCGAGCAGCAATGTCTTGATACGGTAAACCACAATCGCAATAGGCTACAATCCGACCTTTATTATCAAAGTAGGAAACGTGATCGTACGCATTTCTCCTACTTACACGAAGCATCACAACAACGTTTCACCAGGCAACGCCTGTCAACTGCTGTTTGTGCATGAGAAATTGGCTGGAAACTTTCCTCATGTCAGCACATTGTAGGTGTCGCCACCGTCGCTAACCTTGTGTGAATGCTCTGAAAAGCTAATCATTTGCATATAACACCATCTTCTTCCTGGCGGTTAAATTTCGTGTCTGTAGCACGTCATCTTCTTGGTGTAGCAATTTTAATGGCCTGTAGTGTATGATATGGTCCACCGATCAGTAATACATCATTCTCGGTCCAGCCACATTAATGTGACCGCCGCCTATGTTCCATGTCAGCGTGCAGTACCTACTCAGAGACAGCAAGTGTCACCACTAGTAATGGAGGGTATGTAAAGCGCGTCAGGGGGACGCGGAAAACAGTGCGGTCACTGTAAGGCGGAAACACAGCGATTAACTGACGGGTAAAAGTGCATGATAATTGGCTTTCCGGCCAAGAGTGGAACCATCTATGAAAGGTTCAGTTTCTAAACTGTTCACGTGCCGCCGTCGTTAAAATATACATTGCGCGGCAAAATGACGTCAAGGCAACTGCGATGCACCATTGGTCATTAGGTGATAGGGGCGGACGACTGCTGCGAAGATGTGTACGATCGAAGATAGCAGTTGAGAAGATGTCCGTCCAGACGAACCAAGGTGCTACCAAATCAGTCTGCAACCCTAGACTTTGCTTAAATCGTTGTGAGGATTTGCAGTGATCCACTAAAAGTGGCAGACTCTGGAATCCTCTGGTTGTCTCTGCTGCTATACTCTATGTCGCGTGAAACGAACTTCTTCACATTATTATCAATTTTTACTAATGTCATCCGGTGACAGATGCTAATACTCTGAAGATTTATCTGTCACTTCCTTCTTTTCGTTTATTTTCTTGTGAATTTCAGTTTTTTCCCGTATTCAAGCATCTGGTTATTTTAGTTGTGTTAATATTTGATGGTCAATAAGTACTGTAAATATAAAAGTGTACATTTATGCCGATAGTTTACTGCACTGTATTTTCTGAAGTCATGAAGACTCGTAAGTAACTAAAGTTCAGAGCCCAAACCATTGTTGTGTAGCTTTGCCACTTTGGCTCTGATGATATGGCGACACGTCGTGACCTGGACCCCACGACACTTCGAATGCGCTGGGGAGCCGTTCTCTTCCATCAATGTTCAACCGCCGCATTAAACACTCTGACGTGGCACGCACTAGGATCAGAGACCGCACTTCTCGATTGAACGTATCTTACCCCAACACTGCATAATGTATCAATTTTGCTACATGAAAGTCTTATGCCTCTAAATCTACAGAAATGCAACAAATGTCAGCATTGCTCGTGTCAGAGTGCCTCCTTGACTTCTGAAGCTCATGCACAACGTTGTTGTACCTGCCCTTCTTAAATCGCACGTTCAGAGCACACAGGCAGAGGTACAAAGGCACATGAGAGGTTTTCATTGGTTTAAGAAGTCAAATTATTCTCCAACTCAGTGCATTGACCAGCTACGGCATCGTAGACGTAAGTTAGCTGATAAAGATTTTAAATCACAGTTGCCTGTGATAAAAATTTTCATATGCAGAAATACGATGTTAATAATCGCCTATTCAATATGTACAAGAGTTAAATATTTTGTTATTGAATGTTGGAAGTAAGTGAACATAACTGTTGTGTTTCATTTGACCCCTGAAATCACAATGCTAAATTACATGTAGAATGAAATAGGGAATAGCTGTTTTGTCTTTTTAGAATAGATCCCAAACATTCACTTTTATTAATTTATGTATTCTAGTTACATGACAGCATCATTTACAATTGGACTTAATATTAGCTGCCTTATAGGACCAGGTTCTTATTTATATAGAATGTCTGTTTAACACCCTGGGCTTGGGAAGACAGTTCAGATGTTTTGTCCATTTGCGCGCCTCACACATACACTGAGTTGATCTGTACCATTGGCATCCGTTGTTTCGTCGACAAGGACAGTCTAATATTTAGCTTCTTTGACTTTGTTGAGTATCTTTCTCATAATGACAGAAGGCAACAATCAATTAGCTGATCTGAGTTGTTTTGCTCAGAGAGCTGTCTCTAAATGTCTTTGGTGGGACTAATTACCTGAGTCAGTGCGAAATTTTAAAAGTGCTCGAAATTTTCCTTGGCTGATTTCATCACTCTACCATGACCTCGGTGGCCTCTTAACGGTATGTTTTCTTAACCTCATAATATGATCGCCTTTACCATAGGAATCAGCTGCTCTCTGCCTGCATTAATCTTTTTCAGTTTCTCAGTTTCGATGAAATTATTTACAACATTTTCAGGTTTTTCATATGAATTTTTGAAATGTGTTCTTTTTAAAACTGACATTTAGTGATAATATGTCGCAGAATAATTTCTGAAGATTTCTAGTCCGTTGTTGTATTTTTAAAGTAGACGATAGGTAAAAGATCTTAGACTCACAGAATGCTTGCCCAACACTATCCGTACCAGAAATTACTATGCAAGGCAAACAATATGCACCGTTCTCTTGTTGGGTATAGACTGAACAAGAGCATTCCTTCAGCCAATCAGAATGGAATTTCTTTTTTGTCGACCCTCTCTCTGCTCCGAATATTCATAATTGCAAGGTTGTACTGAAGACTCAGTCAGATGTTAATACTTTTCCTCGTCACTGAGTACGTTTCTTAACACATAAGAAATATCAAAAGGATTTTCAGCACAAGTGGTCGATGTACTAGCCACTCTCAATGACACTGGTTCCGGTTCTGCAACAACAGAAAACAAAATTAAGAGCTTAAAACAAAATAAAATAAATATGGGACAAACTTGAAATCAATGATGACTAACTGACAACCTCAGCTGCCGACAGGTGTTGTTGTTATACCTCGATGTGGACAGCTGAAAATGTGTGCCCCGGCCGGGACTCGAACCCGGGATCTCCTGCTTACATGGCAGACGCTCTATCCATCTTTTTTTTTATTCACCAAAAACAGTAACAAAAATGGCTACAATCAAATGACATAAATAAGGTGACAGATAATTGCAGTCATAAATTACAGCATTCAAAAAATGAGTCTTTAGCAGTAGCACAATTTAGCACCTTCACTGTCACCTTCAACTGGTGGCAGATCAGCATGCACATTTTCTTCTTCTGCAGCCGGTTCCTCATCATCATTTCCCAGACCAAATTTAATCATTCAGTAAATCCTTGATGTGTGTTCCTTCCAGGGTAAATTACATGGACAGAAGAGAAGTCCCGAAAAGCGACATCGCAAGATATTTCACTGCCTTGTTATTTTTGTCAGTTCCAGGCTTCTAAACGCATCTATAGGGAGTTCAAGATCTTCCTTTATATCAGACACCAGATGTTTCTCGCCATATTCTTGTATCTGCTGTACTGCTGATTTATTTTTCATGTGTGACTTGCAGGTGATGTTAGGGTCGGGAACGTAACCCAATCCATTCCCTCTCTACTGGGAATCCAGTTCCTAACCTATACCCATTCGGTTGAAGACAATTCGGAGCATGTTACCATATTTCTTATTGTGATTCTGATATTTGAGTATTTTCTCGAATTCATTTTCCATATACATCTTGTATTCAATATGTTCATCGCTCCCAATACTGTTAAAAACGTAACTTGTATATTTGCCCATTAACCAAATCACTGCGTTATTTTTTGCCTGAGGGTAGTAACTTTCCTCTGGCCTGAAGAAAATGTTAGTCAGTACATTGTTTGCTGAAGTTCTTGTTATTTGAGCAATTTTCTCCCTGGTCCACCTCCAGTTGATAATCCGATCTCCACAAGTGTAACGATGAGGCACACTATCAACGAGGTGGCATTTGCTGCAGAGGTTTGTGTCACTTAAACCGATGGCAAAGAGACGCTCATTAGTGCTGATGATGTTATTGACTACCTTGTACCACGCTGTTCTCACGTCAGACGAAAGAACATCACTACTGATGTTTTTCCAGATCACATTCCATGCTATTCCAGCATATTTGGTTTCTATGTTATTTTTCCTTTCATGTTTCCGTCTTTCAGCTAAAATCGCCTTTGCTGTAACGTTTCTGGAGTTTAAAATATTTTTGCTGAGATAACTTAGTTCAAGATAATACTCCCTAATATGTTTCAGCTTAAAACTTATTTTTTGTATATTTATCGGCGGCTCCACACTTTCTGGCCTGACAATATCGTATAGTTTTGCTGTAATGCACCCTGGATCATTACACATTATGCTCCATGTTCGTTTGACATACAATGCCATCGCTTTAGACTTGATGTCGGTTAGACCCTTTCCTCCATTGCTTGGATCCAAAACTGCTGTCTTCACCGGCACTCGAAACAATTCCCCTTTCCACAAGAACTTTGCTAAGGTGGACATGATCGTCTTCGCCACCATTGATGGAATGGGGAGAACCTGTGCTATGTAGTAGGCCTTGGATAAAATGTACGTGTTGATAAACAGTAATGACACAGATGAATAGCGCGACTGCAGGGACTTATCCCTTGCTCGCTTCCCGTGAGACTCACATTCACAACCGTCCACAATTCTACATATGTATTGTACCTTACAGACATTTGCCCACCTACTCATTACTCGCGCACGCTTTGGCGATTCCCGTAAGAGTCCACATCGGGGTATAACAACAACACCTGTCGGCAACTGAGGTTCTCAGTTAGTCATCATTTATTCCAGGGAAAAGCTGCACGGTCATCAGCAATAACTGTTCTTTCGAGAACAAGTTACTGTCTTCAAATATATAGTTAAAGGCTACCCAGCCATTGACCGTCTGTGCGAATGCGCACAGGTTGCCCAAACTCTTACGGGAATCGCCAAAGCATGCGCGAGTAATGAGGGGGTGGGCAAATGTCTATAAGGTACAATACATATGTAGAATTGTGGACGGCTGTGAATGTGAGTCTCACGGGAAGCGTGCAAGGGATAAGTACCTGCAGTCGTGCTATTCATCTGTGTCCTCGGTGGCTCAGATGGATAGAGCGTCTGCCATGTAAGCAGGATATCCCGGGTTCGAGTCCCGGTCGGGGCACACATTTTCAGCTGTACAAATCGAGGTATAACAACAACACCTGTCGCAGCTGAGGTTGTCAGTTAGTCATCATTTATTCCTGGGAAAAGCTGTACGGTCATCAGCAGTAACTGTTCTTTCGAGAACAAGTTACTGTCTTCAAATATATAAACTTGAAATCAGCTAACCCCTGTAGAAGTTACATACAAACATACTCAACAAAAGTGAATGAAACAGCTAATTTTTCACGATTTTGAAGTTGGTCTCACAGTATAAATTGTTCTTATTGATGAGTAGTTTAAATTATTTAAAGATTATTTGCCGACTTTAGGTAAATAACGCCATATAAGAACAGGAAGTTTACGTCAACGGCGGCATGCTTGTGAAGAAAGATAGATTAAAAAGAACTCAGAATCGAACAAACGCGATAACTGATATTACATTACATCATTTACGCTAAATACTACTTTACGCTGTCCCTTGTAGGGTTCAGAGCATTTTTGTTGCCAATAGTGAAATGAGATTTCCTGCTAAAAGTACTTATTCAAAGCCAGCCGGAGTGGCCGAGCGGTTCTAGGCGCTTTAGTCTGGAACCGTGTGACCGCTACGGTCGCAGGTTCGAATCCTGCCTCGGGCATAGATGTGTGTGATGTCCTTAGGTTAGTTATGTTTAAGTAGTTCTAAGTTCTAGGGGACTGATGACCACAGATGTTAAGTCCCATAGTGCTCAGAACCATACCATACTTATTCAAAACCACCATTATCGTGCCTTTAAAAAACCGTTAGATTGTTTGTTTTAATCACTGAGTATGCTGAGTCACCAAAAGTATGAGACAGTTCAATTTATCACTGTATTTAAAGCTAGAACAATATTATGAAATGTGGCAGAGCGAACTTTCCTAAGAGAAAATATAGAGCACGGAGTTATCAGTGTCTTCCACTACAGGAGGTTCTATACCAGTGGCAGATGTAGAAGCGGATAAAGTATGTTCAGATGATTTACATATCGTCACATGAAATTGAATGAAACCACAAACAGCTGTTAACTGATGATCTATTTACACGATCGGTTTCTCTGCGTTAAAGCAATATCTTCAGGTGTAAGTGGAGTCATATAAATTAAAACATGGAGACACCCCAACGTTCGTAGTCAGAGAATCTAACCCCATCATGAGGGGAAGTGCTCAGTGGATAAAAGTCGGCGAAACATTGTGGCGAAGAGTGCAGGATATGCGGCAACTGCAGTCAGTAGTCGTAAGGGTAAGGCACTATTGGATTCTTTGAGTACGAACGTTGCGAGCATATCCATGTGCTAATTTATGTGACACCACTTACACCCGAATACGCTGCCTTAACGCAGCGGAACCGCTCCGGTCAATACACCATCAGTTAACAGCTGTCTGCCATTTCATTCAGTTTCAAGTCACCATGGTTCAAATGGTTCAAATGGCTCTGAGCACTATAGGACTTAACTTCTAAGGTCATCAGTCCCCTAGAACTTAGAACTACTTAAACCTAACTACCCTAAGGACATCACACACATCCATGCCCGAGGCAGGATTCGAACCTGCGACCGTAGCGGTCGCGCGGTTCCAGACTGTAGCGCCTAGAACCGCTTGGCCACTCCGGCCGGCAAAGTCACCATGAATTTCAACGGCTGTGGCTGCCCAAGTTACAAAGTTGTAAGTTCCTACCTGCGTCAGCACTTTTGTTGGCGGTTCGTTATTATGGCAACATTGTTTCTTCCTTCCGATTCCTGCTCGAATCGACAAATGTGTATTCATCATTTCGGATTTCATTTCATTTCTCGCTTTAGTTTTAATAATATTCATCGGACTAAAAAGTCTTTCCACTACCACATTCGACCTTGGTAACATTAGTCGTGACAGCGCAAAAGTTGTCAATTCGTGAAATGGGTTGACGTCATTTGCAGTGACAAGAGCTGAATTTTATCATTCAAAATCAATTTTTTTAATGTGTGAGGGTCAATAATACACGATTCAAACAGAGGAATTGATGACTCTTTAACGACGCGAAGAGCTTTGGACACTGAAAGAAGTGAAATTTTCCTCAAACTTTTTGCCTGGAAGTGGTTGCAGCACCTGAATTATTGATTGGTACACAAGCTGCATGCGTCTCAGGCCTAGGACATGTTCTTGTTCTGGGTATAATTAAGATTTTGTCAATTCATTAACCTTATTTTCGAACTAATATCCTAGACATGTTTTGGGATCTAAGTGGTTTTCAAAGTCTAAATTTGATATTCTTTGCATCGAATATGTTGGTTCAAAAACTTTATTATTAATGATTCTGTTAGCACAACATGGTTATTTAACAGCTTACACGGAGTCCAAAATATTGTTAACCAGATGCAATTTTGAAAGAATATATATATACGCTTAGCAGGATTCATCACAAAACACTGAATGAACCATTTCTGCAGTGTAACAGTTGTTTGTGATTCGCGTCATTTCAGTACGCGTTCTAAGTAGAGATGGGTTTTTCGCGAACTAAAGGGTCCAAAGGAACGGTTCATCAAGATGAACGGAACGACCGATGATCGAATTCTAAGGAACGGTCTTTCATAGTTCACTTCGGGCGCAGCTTTCTACTTATAGTTCCCGGGAACGGGAAACGGTCGGTCTTGTGCCCGCCAAAGGCACGTCGGCCGGTCTCGTTGCAACCTCGGTCCCGTTCCCGTCTGTCTCGGTCTCGGTCTCGCTCGGCCGGACTCGTCCTTCGCGTGGCCACTCGTCGCAGTTCCACTGCCGACTGCTCATAGTTCAGTATAGAATTGTTCGTTTCGTTCCTGCAAGTTTCAGTTCTAGATCTGTTTCAAACATTTTTTGAACTTTGAACTTCTGGCTCTCTTCATATTCTATTCAGCGTCCCTGACAGGTAATTAAAGTGTATTTTATAATTACGTAAATTACATAAAATTACGTGGTGTGTAATAGATATATCTTTTCAGGTAACAAAACGTCATATCAGCTTACTCCTCTATTTCGATAAACAGCAGAAGAAATACTTGTAAAAAGGTAGTTTTTCTGTTATTCCACATGCAAAGGAAGTCGGCGCAGTACACACGAGAGGCCATATTCAGTCTTTTCTTTTATCCAAGGTAAAAGAGCGTGTTCATTGTTATGGAAGGCAGACCGACTTACAACCGAATGACGTCCGCGTTCCATAGTCGCGTGTCTGCTGTCACATTTTATAAAGAGGTATGATAACTTCTATAATACTATTTCTTTGGTACAGGGAGGCGCACGAGAAATCTGCTCCGAGTACTAGACTATTCATTGTCACCTACCAATCCTCATATATTGTTTCGAAGTTGTTAGCATTAGCTTATTTGTTATTTCTTCACTGCCTCATTATTACATTGTTATCTATTGTGCTCGTAGCGGTCAACAAATCCTGCGTAATCGGAGATCAGTCTGTACCCGGGGTCGGTTTTTCGTGCGCCCCCTTATATTACTTTACTGCGATGAGCCACATAACGCTACAAACGGCTAAACGAGAGGTTTTTTGCAGAATCACGAAAGTCACAAGTGACGGAGAGGTCTGTTATGAATAAAAACTCTGTACTCCCGGGCGGAGGCAAGTGCCCATCTTGGCGCCTTCCATCTTCAGTCACCTATTCTACTAAATTCCAATTTTTCGGGACAAGCTTATACCAAGTACAAATGAACGATGAACAAGTAAAAATGAACGGTTCCCAAAACATAGCGATGACCAGTGATCTAGTTGCGAGGATGAACGACTTTGCCCATCTCTAGTTCTACGTTCGAACCGCTGGTCTGTAGTTCTTGTTACAACAGGCTCTATGGGAAACCATCGTGTATTTTAAGGCGTTCTGCTCCTTTGACAGACCGGCAAGTATCACTGTTCAACTGTCGGCGAGTTGAAGAATGCAAAAACCAATTATAATTTTCCCTAACTAAGACGTCCAGATTTCCTAGAGCGTCTCACTTGCAGCAGAAGTAGCAAGTTGATCTGAATGGCTTACACATTTTATAACAATCAATTCCTGAATTACATTTTACAAAATGTGATGGACATCATTGTGAACACCTGCAATTACTTTCATATTGTCTGTGCCTATACCCTGCAGCTTGTTTGGATCTAATTTCTATTCTTAAGCTTTGCCTTTAAAAGCTGTTACGCTAGACTGTGCATTATAATGTTCCAGATAGGCTAATTTTAAAAACATTGAAATGATCAAATTCGTTGGAGCACTCTAATACATTATTGTTATCCCTAAAAGTTCGCCCACGCTAATGTTTGTTGATTCATTAATTATAATGATATACTTGCTGTCACCGATACCTTGCCATAAAAATTTACCACAAAATACCGCCTTATTACACGTTTTATAGCAGCACTAGATTTTATTCTACGTATTTTACGTTTTCTGGCAATATTACTGTCTGTGAGTTTACTCTTGCAGAAATCAGTTAACTGATGACATCACGTGATCGGACAATGGGTGGAAACAAATACTGCAGTGGAAACCTCAGCTTGATTCACTTCTGATTACACTTTCACGGTTTTGAGAGGTTCTTTTGTTTATTGAGAAAGGTGCTGCCGTTGTCTTCTGGTTTCTTTAATACTTATTTATTATTTTTTTACGTCAGTGTGGCCTATTATTGTGGCAGGACATGCTAACAAAATATTACAGCAAAATATACAATATGCTCTTGTGTCATCGCCTTGAATTCTTTCTAACCAGCGTGCTAATTTACTATCGCGTATACTGTCTCTGTACTTTACGTATGTTTAGCACCAAAACAACAGAAAGTGATTTAAGAGACACCACATTGCCACCGGCACTACAGATATGCACTGTTCACGCAATTGCAGATTTATCAATACTAGAGCGCATAATAAAACGGGTGGGTAACAATACGCCCACAAAACAACACGGAAGCAAAGTCAAAATACCGTGTATTATAAATGTTTAGGCGGCCGATGTGGCCGAGCGGTTCTAGGCTCTTCAGTCTGGAGCCGCACGACCGCTATGGTCGCAGGTTCGAATCCAGTCTCGGGCATGGCTGTGTGTGATGTCCTAAGGTTAGTTATGTTTTAGTACTTCTATGTTCTAGGGGACTGATGACCTCACATGTTAAGTCCCGTAGTGCTCAGAGCCATTTGAACCATTTATAAATGTTTAGGTGATATAAATTTCAGAGCTACTAGACGTCAGTAAATGAAATAGTGCTGTTTGTTTTATGTAGAATGGATCAAGTTATTTTAAAAAGTAATTTTACCATTTTTTAAAAAATTGACTATAATTCACACCAGCCAGTACACGCAAAATCTGCACACTACACAAGTACTCAAAACCACCAAATTAAGTGGGAAAATCTCACAAACTTCGCAATACTGATCCATAGTCCAGTCCACAGCCACCCACACCAAATAGACCAAAAGATCTACGAACTCAACCCAACTGCAAGTCGTAAAGTGGACTAATCGTGTTTGTATGAATTTCATTAAGTACAGACAAAATAATCCGAAAGATGTAGCCTACCTGCTGGAGTCGCCAATGATAAGTCACCGACATTGTTTCCAGGTAATACTGCTTCATTATCTCTCGATTGTACCTCTTCTTACTCCCTTTTCAGTAAGAAAAATAAATAAATAAATAAATAAAGGGTTATCCTTGTCTATGTTTCGATGTCATTTTATTGAAAATTTGAAAAATAGAAGCAAAAGAACGCCTTGATTTAAGATGGAAACCACTTGAACAGCGCATTATATTCTGATTCGACACAAACCGTACAACATTGCCCTGCGTGTACAGCAGCGCCGCGTGCGCGCACGCAAACCGCACACTCGTATCGGGCGGGCGGGTGGAGGTGGCAGTGGTGTGTGTGTATCTATCTGCATTCCGAATGGGTGGCGCGCGATTCGGAAACTGGTCACATAAGCACCTTCTTAGAGAAATGTAAAATTTTAAAAAGTACTGCCCGTACTTAAAATTGTTTACGTAACAAGTGATGAAAATTGTACTGTAGGTAGTATAGTAGTAAGACAGTAGGACAATATCAAGATTAATTTGAGATTTATCACTGGTGAGTCCAGATGCTTTTTGAGAGCGGGGGGGGGGGGTTGGAGGCGGGCCTTGAGTCCCCCCTCCCTGAATCCGCTACTGACACGGAAGACTTCCGATAATGTGACTCTTTTAGCGTTGTCTGGAGCTACAGTCTCGTAATGTAATACTTCTCAAATGAAAGTTCTGCCATTTCACTATATGTATACCGCCGTTTATTCTACTGCCCTGGCAGAAATTTCGGCATATGGCCGTTTTCAAAAACCTCAATGTGGGGCATCACCAGACAACTAAAAGTGTAGTCATCGTCGAAATATGTTAAAGTTGGTTGTATAACGATGATGTCACAATATCAAAACGAGAACATACTGGCAAAGTGTCGGGCAGAAACAAAACAAACATGTGTGACATATATGGAATAGATGTATCATAAGATGGACATCAGTAACTGTCGTTACATGCGCAGGCACCATTATATCAAGCCACTTGAACGATGCGCACTATGCGCATGCAACCGTTGCACGAAGAGGCAAGGAAGTGCATGCAGCGGCGCAGAGTAGAGCACGTCTCTGAATTGTGCGCACGGGGAAGCACGAGTCGCCACATATCAGACAGGGAGAAAAGTGCCTTTACTTGCATGTGGAGCGAGCACAGCCGTACGGTGAATAGCCGCAAGGCGCACAGGTGCAAACGCACCTTCACAGCGGAACTACCTGTTGAATTCTGTAACTCGTCGCTATAACCGACGCCACAGCCTGTTACGTCTCACCTGCTTTAGCTAGTCTGCACTCATTCCTCCACTATGCACAATGGGCCAACCTGCTTCGAAACCAGGACATACTAAGCAAACAGATATAAAATCCTTAAAAAATGCGTTCTTTTGAGATTCTCTGGGTTGTTGATAAGTAAATCTATGTATATGAGAAATACAAAATTCAAATTGGCGAATCCAGTTTGCTGATCAAAAATTATTAATGTAGTGAATTCCAGTCAAATTTTTTTTTTATAAAAAGTGCTGTGACGTCGCTGATAGTAAACGTAAAGTCAGAATAGTCGTTTTTCGATATTTCTAAACGAAATCAAAGTCACAGTCGTGGCTTGTATCGTTTTTGCTTTCGGAAGGGTAGCTGTACGGTTATCTCCTGGGACATGATACGAAAACTAGATCTTTTACATCGGGCGGTATCTGCTTGTTTTCTTCAGTTATCGTCTTCTGGGATCTCGAGATGAATGGACCTGACATGCCAGAAGCTGATGGACTATGATACATCCTCTTTTCACGGGAATAATTTGCGTGTAAGATCTCTGCAACGCAGGTATCCTTATTTACCAATAAAAACCAGTTGTTTATATTTTATCTCATTCACAATGAGCCCATTTCGGCAAACTGGCATCGTCAGGTGCTCTTACAGGTAACATCGTTGCTGTGACGTCCTGTCTGTTTTGGAACTATTACTTTCTGCCAGGTGTCATCCAACTGTCAGAAAAGTAGCATAAATGGGAAACAAGTAACATCCGATATACATCTCCACTCTACACCTGTGACAAAGTGATAATTCCAGACAGGAGATGACAACAACGACGTTACGTGTAGCAGCACCTGACGATGGCAACTGGCCGAAATGGGTTCATCGTGAATGAGATAAAATATAAACAACATACATAGCAGTGTAACTGACTATTATTCATACATAGTCATGTCATTAAAAGACATATTTTGCATTGCGGGCCCCAAAGAACAAAAACAGGTATGCTTATTGCGAGCTTCCCTTGCATTTTCAGATAGCCGACCAATAGGTAAAGGAGCAGCGTTGATTATGCCGCATCCGTGCATCAAAACTATGTGGAGTAATGTCGGAATCGGACATTATTGAAGAATGTTGTGAGGCCGGTGAAGATGGCACCCGACTTCCGAGAAATATACATCTTTTTCAGAGTTACTGGTAGATATGTTTTAGTTCCCGAGGTCTCTGTATAAAATTTAAAAAAATTCACTGTACTTCGCGAGAACAACACAATTTCTTAGGGAAATTTTAATCCTGTAAAAAATAATTTGCCAATTTGCAAAAAAATTATGATCACGATTTCGAATAGGTCTCCGAGAATTATATAGAAAATCCTAGTAATATTTTTGTGTATATGTCTAAGAGACAACTGCAATAATGAGGAACCCATTTTTACGTTGTGGCACTGCCAATCTGAAGAAAAATGATGGTCCCCTAAAAACCTGCCAATAGTTGCACGCTAACACATTTGAACCCGTTAACTGTTCTACGAAGGTAGTAGGAGAGCCATTTACAAATGTGGGGCCAAGTAGAGGAAACTTTCTGGCTAACGATTTCGGATGACATCGGGAGCCCACAGACGCCACTACACCGATTTAAACGGCTGAAACATAACTTCTGGTGTGCTGCACTCTTTTATCCTGACAAATAGGCAGGGTCGCTGTCATATATTAAACTGGCCAGGTAAAATGTCTCTGAAAAATGTTTCGTTGTCCAATTCACTGTTTACCATCAGCTGTCATGGCACAAATCATATGAACATGAGACCGCAATGACTCCGTAGCATAGGGAAACTTTGCGCCAGTGCAGTCTAGACAAGCTTTCTCGGCACTAAAATCTGAACGTGCACCTTTTTTTCTTTTATTCTGTTCTGGTTCTGGAGCAAGCTGCCCACTGTTCGTCTGAATGAGCAGATACGTCTAAGAAGAGATGGGGTGGGCAATATGTTAATACTCACTACGTCTGCTAAAGCTGACTATATTATTGAACCCCTATATTCTCCAATTAAGCTGGTGCACATGAGTAATGATTCCAAATCGACGATGAATGCTCGTAGCACCGGAATGAACAAAGTATTCACAGACACCACCAATTCCAAGTCATCATCTTCCCTACATAATTTCGATGAACTGGCAACGAAAGTTGGATATGAAACAAAATGTGGTGCCAGGAGGACCTATTGAAGGACGCAAGAATCTGAGGTCCGATACTACCCACAAGGTTGCCCACTATCTGCGGTTATCTACCACAACACTGAGTATATACATATTAAGATAATAAGTGTAGTTCTGCTTGCCAGTAGCAGTGTGAGGCACGACGTAATAACACACCATAACCTTTGTTCATCTAGCATGACCATATCTAAATCTGTCGTTATTGTCACAGTTAAAAATGTAAGTAACAGTCTAACAAGAAAGTCTGCCCACGGGATACATTTCGTATTTCATCTGCTTTGAATATGTTGCAGGCAACGGCCTTGCCACAGTGGATACACCGGTTCCCGTGAGATCACCGAAGTTAAGCGCTGTCGGGCGTGGCCGGCGCTTGGATGGGTCACCATCCCGCCGCCACGTGCTGTTGCCATTTTTCGGGGTGCACTCAGCCTCGTGATGCCAATTGAGGAGCTACTCGACCGAATAGTAGCGGCTCCGGTCAAAGAAAACCGTCATAACGACCGGGAGAGCGGTGTGCTGACCCCATGCCCCTCCTATCCGCATCCTCCCCTGAGGATGATACGGCGGTCGGATGGTCCCGATGGGTCGCTTGCGGCCTGTAGACGGAGTTCGTTTTTTCGTTCGTTTGAATATGTTGCAGTGCAGAGCAAAATAAGAGCCACATATTCTTTTGTGCGTCTCCATTCAGCCGTTAAGTGGATGAAACACCGCCCAGAAAAAAAACTGCATTAATATTTCCGAATAAACAGCTGTACCCATATTTGTCGAAGAATTAATTTTTTTTCTTTGAGAATACCCCTCCACCATCGAACTTTGTTTTTTGTTTTGACATTACACGAAAAGCAAAACGTATATCGTCGCTAATATCAAATTCTATCATATATGATGACGTGATGTTCCAAAGATGGATTTATCAGATATAACCCAGAAATACCTGCATATCGCACAAAGTGTGGCCCCTATTTGTCTGCTTCAGTGCCAGTTGTCATGCTGGGTTCTTTAGTAAGTATTTTCCAGATAATTGTATTCTAAATTCATTTAACATTATCTGTAAATCTGTACAACGACGAAGAGCGGAATGATGTCGGTAAATGCACCTTGATGTTGCGTGCCCTAGCACATCGGACAATGGCAGATGCGTGATGGACGAGAAGATTCCCTCTCTTTCTCCCTCGTCCGACAAATTTTACCCAAGCGCAAGGGCTGTGGAATGTCATCACGTGGTGCGAGGGAAACGCTGCGTTCCGGGACGCCCAGTTCGTGTCACTGACTGTGACGCCAAAGCGGCGAGTGTAGCGCGCACAGTCTGCTCATCGTCTCGTGTCTCGACTTCAAGACATTAAATGTTTTGGTGTTCACACACACACACACGCGCGCGATTATGTATACAGGGAAATGTTGAACAAAAAACTATTTCCAATTTACTATGTACATAGCATGATCAGCCACAATATAATTTGGAAACTATAATCACTAGGAATAATATTACTTTTTCATCACAGTTACATGATCTAATTGTAGATAGTGATACATTTGTGGAAAGCCACACTATGTTGAGGTTAGAAGAAAGTGCACTTTTAAGACCTATTTAATTGAAGAACATTGTGAAGCAGATTATGGAGGAAAAGTAAAACAGCATCAATCAATACCAAACCGTGCGTCCCGGAAGCTGATGGTCTGCTCGACGGAACGCCGAACAAAGAGGCCCCAGGTTCGATTCCCGGCTGGGTCGGAGGTTTCTCTCCGCTCAGGGACAGGGTGTTACGCTGTTTTGATCATCATACCATCCCCATCAACGCGCAAGTCGCTGAAGTGGCATTAGCTCAGCAAAAGACTTTCACCAGACGAGCGGTCTACCAGACGGGAGGCTGTAGCAACACGACATTTCATTTCATTTCAATGACAAACCAATTAATTGCTTGGAGAAGGGCCAGAAGTGAATCAACACATTACTAACTAGCTCAATCTGTCGAGCTCTTCCTCTTGAATAAATCATTCAGTTTTTCGTAAATAGTAATCATTTGCTTGTCTGTACTTGTTCTTCAAATCTACCTACTTCCAGTTCCGTTTGCTTTTTTCCTTTTTACAATGTACACAACGAACTTTTATTCCAAAGACTCAGGTAATAGGAATTAGCTACAAATAACCGTCTGTCACCACATGTGCACCTTATATAAACCGCTTCGAAGCCAACACGTCATTTTTTGTTTTTGGTTGTTTAATAAATTTTTGAGAGATATTTATTAATGTATTTTACACACACACGGACAAAAACACACACCATATATATAAGAAAAAAGTACACCTCACCGAATGTAAGAAGAAAATACAGACGGAACAATGGACATGTTATATTCCACAAATTTGAAAGAATATATATATATATATATATATATATATATATATATATATATATATATATATATATATATATATATATATATATATATATATGAAATATAACGTGTCCATTGTTATGTGTGTATTTTCTTTTTACATTTCATGAGGTGTACTTTTTTCTTCGGGTTGTAACAGTTTCAGATTTAATGGTTATATTTATAAAACTGTTTGTAGCCTACATTATTGTGGTAACAGTTTTTGTAAATAAGTGCAACAATGAGAAAGTGCAGAAATTTTCTAATGAAAAAATGCAGACTGCACATTCATTATGAGCACTAAGCTCATCGAACAATTGCAATTTAATGACAGGGGTCACGAACAGGATCACAGTTATTAAAGCAACACTGAAAAGAGGCCTCACGAATAGGTGATTACTGTTAATTGTAATCGCTCTTGTACCATGCAATTTGAAAGGGTTGATTAATCTGGGAGAAGGAAACTGACTGTGAATGTGGAATTGATTTTTTCAGATCTTATTACTTAAATGCTAGTTAATATCGTAACTGTTTAATATAGTTATATAAGCAAAATGTTTCGAAAACTTTTCCAACCTCCGAAATATATGTACATCTAACAGCTGAGTCATAACTGTCGTTCCAACAAAAATCGGTGTCAAGTAACTGTTCGGTTTGCCTGGTTCTTGACTAAAAAAAGACAGATTTTTCATTCGTATTAAATATATAAAAGTGTTCATACTATCTCCTGATGGTCTACGAGTCAATTTAACGGACACAGAAGCGAATGACAGGATATTATGTTGTTCGTATAAATCTTTTTCAAATTCTGGTCCGAACTTGACCTTCTTTTTCCTTCAAAATTATAGGCAAGGGGGACATTAAATTCCCGCTTGTAAATATAACGGGCTGTACAGTATAGTATGTGTTAAGGTATTCTGGGATTTTGCTACGATTTTAACTTTCCATGTTCCTCTGCAGGATAATGTGTCTTACATAGATTTCCAAATTGAAACCTGACTGGCCACAATTATACACTTTGGCTGTCCAGCAAATAAGTTTTCTGTTTCCCGGTCTCCACAAATTAGTAAGCTTCACGCCTCAATTCATCTTTATTCGCTGTTTGCTATTGCTTGATGAATTTATTGAATTTTCTTGAGACTATTCGGTGTCTTACTTTAAAATTAAGAAGCCATTTTGAATGATCTTTGTACAATTACCATCGTCTCTCGTTTGCGAAGCCCACCTCTTTATATCCAGGTCATATATCGGTATTGTTTTGTCCACAGCAATTTGAAATTTATCTAATACATACTTGGAAATAAGTAATAACTTTTCATTTCTTATCCCAATGCAGAAATTTGTGCTTTCCATTTATACAAATCTTCTCTCTTTATGAACTACCTGTATCTATGTTTTATAATTTCAAATTTTTTCTTAGCAGAGCGCCAAACACATCGACGTTTTTATATATTCAAAGTATACATCACTTTTCTGTCCTGCAGTGTGTGATTGAATCTGGTGTTAACGATGCTATTAGACCAATATCGAAATGAAAAACAGAATAATGGGGGGGGGGAGGGGAGGGGAATGGGATCTCAAAGTAAATTTCTCGTTCGGCAACTGTGGGGCCACCATTGTAAAGTATGTTTCAAGCCACAGAACTTTTATTTGACGATCTTGTTAAATGTGTTACCGTTTCTGAGCTACTCATTCAGAAATATTAAACTCCATACTTTCAAGGGGCTATTTCACCCGTTTAACGGCCCTACAGGCACATAAAATAATCACGTCTATCTTAGTTTGCTCTACAATACCATATATGTAAAGCTGATCATTATCTAAGTGTATCCCTTGGGTAGGTTTACTTGTAAGTCACTTCCTACGCGACTGTCCATAGTTATACTTCGCCGTATGAGATGTACTAACAACAAGCTTATTGAACTCTGGGGGTTGAGTTGCCACAAGGTGAAGGTCTGACCTGGGTCAGTTCTCGTAGCGATCTCCGACAATAACGGGACGTTACTCGTATTTCTATCTTTTGAGCAAACTGTGATGTCTGACACGTCACTTTCTCTAATGTCCTCAATTTAACTAATTTAATAAGCCACCTACGTAACTAACTTGTACACTCATGGAGAGCCCTTCTTGCAACGATTTGTGAACAATACGTCTATTACTAAACGTATTTTTCTGGAAGGACATGTTTCTTTCTGCCACCGTTCAGGATCAGGGATGCGCCCATCCTGCCGTAACTATTGGAGTAATCCCACAAAAACCGTATTCCCACTAAAATCTTATTTCCACTAAAATCGCGCCTTACATTTTACTTTCAAGCCTGCGGCAGGGGCGCTGAAGATGATTACGCCTGCGGTCACAGGTGGCACTGAGTGCCGCCTATTATCAAATACCATTTAACTGACAATTCTTTTAGTTTCCTTGTAGAATTTATAGGTATTTTGAGCTGCAAATAAGCTCATTACAACCACAGATTTCAGTGCTATTATAGGCCTTTATTAAAGCAAGTCTTACTAAAATATATACCGAAGACAAACGGAAATACTGTATACTCATAATAGAGAGCAAGACACCCAATTATGAAAAAAATATCGTGAACACATATCAAAAATCTAACACTTTGTTCCTCTGGAGAAACTCTGCAGTCATTACGAGTCACTATTTTGTGGCTTTGTTACTTGCAATTTTTTTTTCGAATGTTGAAAGTGAAAGCAGAATTGTTATTTTTTTACCACCACGACACCTTATAACAACCTCTTCTTTATGAATTCAGATTGATCGATAGTGAAGTAGGATCTACACAAGTAATCTACAGTATCTACGTCACCTTTGATTTACAACGTACACTCCTGTCGTAGCGTCTGTTCATCAGATTCATGCATTGACGACAGTTTGTTTCTTTTCGTTTGGCACGATATAAGACAGAAGTCATCTCCAAATCCGAAAAGACATTTTCCAATTTCTCGCGGAGGAATTTCTTTCTTGTTCTCTTTCATTGTGCCTATGAAGGTATAACGTTCTCTAAAAAATTAACTAATGATCTTTACGATTACGTTCAATGAATATTTCATCTACGGACTGAGTACTGAACTCGAAATGTCGTGTTGTGTGTTGTAAGTGCCTGTGGTGTGATCAATCCGTGTTATTGTTAACAAAACTTTACACGAATTGTTTGGGCTCCTAGTACCAATAAAGAGATACAGTCATAGCAAAATACATTTGGCCCCTTTGCCACTGAAATTTGGTCCTTTTGCACATAACAAATAAATTAAATGGTCTTACCTCTAAAACAGTGACGGTGGAACGCGATATATTCTGGTATATAATAAAAAAATATAAATGCTAGCTACAGGCTCAGAAGTGAGCAATGCAGACCATAATACATTGAAATGCACATGAAATTCTTTTGGCCGACGAAAAACAACGTTTAAGAAAGTCCAATTTCTTCATTCTGAAGAGGAAGATGGTACTGATTGTGGTGAATTATTAACACTGAACTTTTCTTAGTAAAATTATATTGCAAGTTGTTTGTCTTTTCAAAAACATTTGACCGTTGAAGTTATATTACTCACATATGATTCACTAACAGTGAGATTTAAACAGCACGTATTATCTAACCTGACTAATCCAACATAAATGCAAATCATCAAATTACATATAGCTCTGTTAACAAATCTTAGTACCATTACAAAAACAAATATCTAAGTAGCCTTTTTATCAAAACAGTTTACATTTATTCTGGGGCTACTCAACAATTACAAATTACCAGCCAACTCATCTATACCAACGCGCTGGCAAAGACATCGTAATTATTTCGCATCATTACCTTGGTTGCATGAAGACTTTTGCTTCCATATTCAACAATATAGATATACATGTATTAATATAACACTTGGTACCTATACACAGCACACCATAAAAAGTGCGTATTCCATCATCTTCGCTCTCCGACAGCCACCTACAACTGAGTTACAATTTAAAACCTGGTTCCTAAATCTCTGTCTTACCATCATATAATGTATCTGAAACCTTCCACTATCTCCAGGCCTCTTCCATGTATACAGCCTTCTTACATGGTTCTCGAACCAAGTGTAAGCTATGATTAATTTATGCTCTGTGCGAAATTCTACCAGGCGGCTTCCTCTTTCATTCCTTAACCCAAATCCATATTTACCTACCACGTCAACGTCTCTTCCTTTGCCGCCGGCCGCGGTGGTCTCGCGGTTCTAGGCGCGCAGTCCGGAACCATGGGACTGCTACGGTCGCAGGTTCGAATCCTGCCTCGGGCATGGATGTGTGTGATGTCCTTAGGTTAGTTAGGTTTAAGTAGTTCTAAGTTCTAGGGGACTGATAACCACAGCAGTTGAGTCCCATAGTGCTCAGAGCCATTTGAACCATTTTTCTTCCTTTGCCTACTATCGAATTCCAGCCACCCATTACTATTAAATGATCTTCTTCACTATCTGAGTAATTTCTTTTGTCTCATCATACATTTCATCAACCTCTTCGTCATGTGCGGAGCTAGTTGGCATACAAACTTCTACTACTGTGGTAGGCGTGGGCTTCGTATCTATCTTGTCCACAATAATGTACTCACTGTGCTGTTCGTAGTTGCTTACCCGAGTTCCTATTTTTTGTTAATTATTAAACCCACTCCTGCATTATCCCTATTTGATTTTGTATTGTTAACCCTGTATGCACCTGGGCGAAAGTCTTATCCCTCCTGCCACCGAACTTTACTAATTCCCACTATATCTAACTTTAACCTTTTTAAATCTTCTAACCTACCTGCCCGATTAAGGGATCTGACCTTCCAGGCTCCGCTCCTGATAATGACGCCCTCCTGAGTAGTCCCCGCCCGGAGATCCGAATGGGGGACTATTTTACCTCCGGAATATTTTACCCAGGAGGACGCCATCATCATTTACCCATACAGTAAAGCTTACGGCTGTAATTTCCCCTTGGTTTCAGCCGTTCGCAGCATCATATAATCTCAAAGACAACAGCGCCATGAACCGCTGTCCCGCCGCCAGGACACAAGGTTCCATAAACGTTTGCCCTATTCAACCAAAAGTAAGTAAACGCGTAACTCAGGTATAGTTCGTGTATCATCTAGGCTGTCATACCAAATGCTGAAAATGTTGACTTGGTGCCGTACTACTGTCTGTAAAATGGTTCCTGAGAAACTGGAGGTTTAATTTCATCTGGAGCTAAACGGCTGCATAGACATGACATTTAATACGTTAGGGATTCGCTGGTGTCTCCTAGTAGCCTTCTTGTTGTAATTATCGCTATAGATATAAGTATAGAAGTGTTAAGTTTGGTAAGTTTGGTAAGTACAGAGACCATTTGGCTTTTCATGAGCGACTGTTCAGATGCGCTCCAATTGCTCTCTTAAGGGGGTCTGTCACTACATGTACGGAATGAGAGGGATATCCGACGATCTGTACCACACGGATTGCCTTATGTCCAGGAGGTCTATCAATAACTGCGCAGCAATATATATATATATATATATATATATATATATATATATATATAAGGAACTTGCAATACTTGAGTGTATTTAGATTCCTATCAATGAAACAGGGACAAATGATACGGGTCTTTAAAAATACGCGTCAAACATTGATAGACAAAGAGTGTTGCTTTTATGCACTTCTTTGAGACAGCGTGTATTTTCAAGTGACGACTTGTGCGTATTGCGAAAACTGATTTTTCCGTGGTTTGTAAACTATAGTTCTTCCTTAAACAAAATTTTGTGCAGATATGCGACATAAGTTTGCAGTGTTCGTAGATAACATTCAGAGAATTATATCGAAATTTTAAAATCACTGCCAAGAAATTGCCAATGCAACGAAACGTCAAGAGTATGAAATGTGATATAACCTGGTGTTCACAGATCACAGTTTCGTCGATCCCTTTCGTACTTCCGAGGGTTCTCTTAGTGACATTTATTTTATGCTTCACGGCTGCTAAAATTTTAGTTTAGTTCCTTTCCTCATCTGCTGTTCGTTTTCCGTCTAGTTTTTAGAACTTTTGTATAAAACAGATCGTGAGTGCTTGTACAATTTGGATACGCCTGACCATACAAACGCATGACAGCTCTAATAGTTTGAAAGGAGGGGGGGGGGGGGAGGAGGTCATTCGCCATAAACGAAATTCGCTTTTTCAACTGTAGTAAACAACGTGAACGTCTCCATAGCATCACTGTTATTTAGTTTGCTACAACAGCAGAACACAGACTAATGGGCTTTCAGCGTACAGTAAAGAGAGTAGTCTATGCTTACATTTGCTACAATGGGGCAGACGATTCTAGAACCTCTTCTCCTGATGGCGGGGCAGTGGTATGCGACGCTCTTATCTCCATACTGTTTGGTCAAGTCCCTTACATATTATGTTGTTGAAGTTCTCTTAGTAGCCTCTCTGAAATGCCACATAGTTCCATTAGAAAAAAACAATTTCGGTGTCATAATTCGGCGGCTATAAACGATAAAATTTATTCCGAAGTGTCAGGCAATTTGTCGTATTATCCGCTATAACATGGTGAAAACCGCATCTCGATAGGTGCAGCTTGATGGGCAAACTATGTGCCATTCTCCTGCAGGCTGTAGTTTTTCTGTTGAGTCAGAGAGCAGTACAACTATGGCACAAGGAAATGCTGGCCGTGAGGGGCATTAACATGCGGCCGGTGAAGCCGACCATCCGGTTTGGCGTACCTCATACGGCATTCTGGTTGAAGTACAGTAATCCTGGCCAACTTCTAGATAGGGCACTGTCCCATAAATCGTGGCTTAATCCTCTAGCAAGAGCAGTTATTCCGGTGGTGCAAAAGTTTGCGTATTTTACACAAAATTTTTACTGACTGTGATTTGAAGGCAGAAGTTAACTTTGTGGTAGGGGGCAGGGAGGGGGGGGGGGGGGGACGAGATGAGTTCAGTGAAGATATTAAAATATTTTTTTGTACATGGATGACTCCTCCTAGCTCTCTCTCTCTCTCTCTCCCTTCCTCACCCTTTTATTTTTTCGAATGCAAACGACGGGTATAGTGTTGTATCTCATTAACAACGAATTATCTGGTAAATGAAGCGCCACTTCAGTTATCGAGAGAGTTATTGCGGTTTCCCACATAATAGGTAATTCTGATGTTTTAATCGTTGATATTACATAATGAAGAAGCTCTGAGCTGCTGTAGAACCGGTGACTGGTTAATGAAGTGAAGTCTTTTGATGAATATAAAAGCTCTATGGAATGTGATGTGCGATATCTGTAATGAAGTTTACATAAACATTTAATTCCGCGGCAGGTAATGTTAAATGGTTCAAATGGCTCTGAGCACTATGGGACTTATCATCTGAGGTCATCAGTCCCCCAGACTGTAGCGCCTAAAACCGCTCGGCCACCACGACCGGCTAGGTAATGTTAAACAGTCTCTAAAGATAACAAGTAACCTGTGTGGAAAGAAGGGAAGAAAATGCTACATTTATTTTCCGTATTTTTGTTTAACTAATACATAATCAATGTGGTAGCTTGGTCTGTGACAAGATCCTAAAAATCAGGAGACGGTCAAGCAAATGTAGTGCCTGTTGTGAGGCAGTGAAACGTCTTAAAATATATGTGTGTAGCTCAATTTCTTTTACGTTCCTCTTTTAAAGTAACACTGCTAACTTTATTCCTTGTATGCCTAATTGAAAAGTTGATATCAACTGTCTCTACAATGGAATTTAACGTTCGGAATGAGAAGTCTGTTTCGGAAGTTTGTAACTTTGTAGATATGATATAAAAATGGAGAATCGTGGCATTAATTTTTGAGAATATATTATTTTAGGACTGTATTATACTTTAACCGAACAACTACAAAAACGTAAAAAAACACCTGTTACAGGACATTGATAGTGGGCTTGTCCACCATTCATTTGCCTTCACGATGGCCTGAATACTGCTGGGAACATTTCATGAAGTGTCTAAGTATGTGTGGAGGAATAGGAACCCAATATTTGTCAAAAGCTGAGGACAGAGAATGTAGTAACTATAGCAGTTGGGGTCTGAAGCGAAATCAGTTCTATAACGCATCCCAGAGGTGTTGCATTGGGTTGAGGTCAGTTATGTCATTGTCCACAAACCTTGCCTCAAAGATGCTCCTTTAGTGGCAGAAGCCATTGTCATACTAATACACACTATCATCGATTTCGAACTGTTCCTCTACTTTACGCCGAACATAGTGCTGTTCATATTCTTCCGCAGTTAGTGCAGTAACTTGACCACACCCTGACCACGAGAAACACACTGATACCATATGATCACCCGCTTCGTGCTTCACTGTTGGCTCTGCTCTCGATGCATTCGCCAAACGCAAAACCTTCCATCGGATTGTTACAAGCCGGTTGCTCCTTACACCGACTGTAGCGTCACTTAGCACTGACCACAGAACTGCGTGGCTCATGAGAAGCTGCTCGATCATTTTACCCCATAATACTTATTCGCTAACTAAAATTAACGTGCTACACTGATTGCTGGAAGCATTTTAGAACTCAAGAGTATGAAACCCTCCACTAACTTCAACGGTTTTTTGCAACCACTCTCTGGCTTGATATACGGTCCTTATCTGTCAGTATATGAGGTCTACCTATTCTTGGATTTTTCGGAAAATGTAGGTTGGTATCTTCAGGGATTATAGCACAAAACTCTTTGAAACAGTGATAATGAGAAAAGTATTGTCTTTCCAGCTGTGCTTCAGACAATAACAGCCATCTCGAAAATCTTTTCATGACTTCACGGGCGAAGTTATCCTTTCCCTGAATTTTAAACTTCAGTTTATTCACCTGGGATGTACTGTAGACCAAAAGTGACAAATTTGTAAGGAAGGCAGAGTCTGAGAGCTGCGGATCATCTCCATATTCTTCACTGAGAAAAAATATATATTTCGTTTCGGAGATTGTAGAAACGAAACAGGACTTGGCCATAGCTGAGCCACCACTTCACTGTGCAGTAACGAAGGTCACAGAATTCAGTATCAATGCCTTCGAGAAAAAACTGGAGCTGACTGTCTGAATATATGTCACCAGATGAAGTTCATATCAGAAATGACAGGTTGCAGCACACAAGATATATGTAAGCCTTTCTGATATGATCTGACCCCTTCCCCCCCCCCCCCCCTCCAAACCCATCATTATTGCAGGCTTTTGTTCTTCCTTCATCAGTTGTAAGACCTCGAAGGTAATTATTCCATTGAAGGATATAGTCCTGAAAACTTTTTCCCACTTCCATAAAAATGTCTTTTTCATCTGTTTCTCCCTCAGTGCCGTGGACGGATATTAACCTTTCCGTTATCTGGTAATCTGAATTGACATCATGAACAAACACGAGAAGTTGCGATGTAATCGGGAGATCAGCAGACTTATCCAGTAACAGAGAATACCGCCAGATACACGCAACTTTCTCCCGTATCAATAGCCCTATGTTCTCTCCATCTTCTGTTCTTAGCAGAAATGAGCTTGCTGAACGCTGGTACTTCAAAACGAATCTGCTTTGTTAACCGACTAGTCATGTTCTGCTTCCATCATACTCTGTTTGGTGAACTTGCAACCAGTAAACAGTTTTCCTCGTTCTGTCATCATGTGCACTATTTTATAAATTGCAGGAGAGACAGATTAATTTTGCTTCAAGCTCATGAAGAGATTTTTTTGATTTCAAACGTACGTTTCACGGACTGATATTCCGCAACAATAACTTTACACAAAACATTGAATATCTTGATAGATGTTTTGTCCAATTTTGATGCTCAATATAGTGCTGTTTCAAACTGACACTTTCACTGCATATTGGTCCTTTGTTTCACCAAAAGAAGCACTTCACTCCCCATTCTCCATTGGAAGCGCGACTCTTGGCGTCCGCTTTCCTTTTCTTAGTAGTCATAATGAAGCGGACAGTCTGAAAATGAAAAAGACATTGAAATATTAACATATGAAACTCCTGAGATGACGTTAAACAAGCAAACATTACAATAAAGAATAAAATATAGGTACAATAATTAAGAACTGATCACAGTAAATAACGTAGTCTGGGCAACCAAAGCCACGATAAATCACGTTGAACGGATGTACATGTTTTCGCAGCGGAATGACTGCTTCTTTAAACTTCAGGTGTGCAGCCGCTTAAATTCAGCTTCTCCTTCCAATATTTCGGCTATACACTGTGGTTATAAAAGTCGTGGAATAGCGACATGCACATATACAAAGGCCGTAATGTCGCGCACGAAAGGTATACAAGGCAGTGCAAATGGTTCAAATGGCTCTGAGCACCATGGGACTTAACATCTAAGGTCATCATTCCCCTAGAACTTTTTTTTTGTTGTTCATCAGTCTACTGACTGGTTTGATGCGGCCCGCCACGAATTCCTTTCCTGTGCTAACCTCTTCATCTCAGAGTAGCACTTGCAACCTACGTCCTCAAATATTTGCTTCACGTATTCCAATCTCTGTCTTCCTCTACAGTTTTTTCCCTCTACAGCTCCCTCTAGTACCATGGAAGTCATTCCCTCATGTCTTAGCAGATGTCCTATCATCCTGTCCCTTCTCCTTATCAGTGTTTTCCACATATTCCTTTCCTCTCCGATTCTGCGTAGAACCTCCTCATTCCTTACCTTATCAGTCCACCTAATTTTCAACATTCGTCTATAGCACCACATCTGAAATGCTTCGATTCTCTTCTGTTCCGGTTTTCCCACAGTCCATGTTTCACTACCATACAATGCTGTACTCCAGGCGTACATCCTCAGAAATTTCTTCCTCAAATTAAGGCCGGTATTTGAAATTAGTAGACTTCTCTTGGCCAGAAATGCCTTTTTTGCCATAGCGAGTCTGCTTTTGATGTTTTCCTTGCTCCGTCCGTCATTGGTTATTTTACTGCCTAGGTAGCAGAATTCCTTAACTTCATGGACTTCGTGACCATCAATCCTGATGTTAAGTTTCTCGCTGTTCTCATTTCTACTACTTCTCATTACCTTCGTCTTTCTCCGATTTACTCTCAAACCATACTGTGTCCTCATTAGACTGTTCATTACGTTCAGCAGATCATTTAATTCTTCTTCACTTTCACTCAGGAAAGCAATGTCATCAGCGAATCGAATCATTGATATCCTTTCACCCTGTATTTTAATTTCACTCCTCAACCTTTCTTTTATTTCCAAGATTGCTTCCTCGATGTACAGATTGAAGAGTAGGGGCGAAAGGCTACAGCCTTGTCTTACACCTTTCTTAATACGAGCACTTCGTTCTTGATCGTCCACTCTTATTATTCCCTCTTGGTTATTGTACATATTGTATATGACCCGTCTCTCCCTATAGCTTACCCCTACTTTTTTCAGAATCTCGAACAGCTTGCACCATTTTATATTGTCGGACGCTTTCTCCAGGTCGACAAATCTTATGGAAGTGTCTTGATTTTTCTTTAGCCTTGCTTCCATTACTAGCCGTAACGTCAGAATTGCTTCTCTCGTCCCTTTACTTTTCCTAAAGCCAAACTGATCGTCACCTAGCGCATTCTCAATTTTCTTTTCCATTCTTCTGTATATTATTCTTGTAAGCAGCTTCGATGCATGAGCTGTTAAGCTGATTGTGCAATAATTCTCGCACTTGTCAGCTGTTGCCGTCTTCGGAATTGTGTGGATGATGCTTTTCCGAAAGTCAGATGGTATGTCGCCAGACTCATATATTCTACACACCTACGTGAATAGTCGTTTTGTTGCCACTTCCCCCAATGATTGTTAGAAATTCTGATGGAATGTTATCCATCCCTTCTGCCTTATCTGACCGTAAGTCCTCCAAAGCTCTTTTAAATTCCGATTCTAATACTGGATCCTCTATCTCTTTTAAATCGACTCCTGTTTCTTCTATCACATCAGACAAATCTTCACCCTCATAGAGGCTTTCAATGTATTCTTTCCACCTATCTGCTCTCTCCTCTGCATTTAACCGTGAAATTCCCGTTGCACTCCTAATGTTACCACCATGCTTTTAATGTCACCATAGGTTGTTTTGACTTTCCTGTATGCTGAGTCTGTCCTTCCCACAATCATATCTTTTTCGATGTCTTCACATTTTTCCTGCAGCCATTTCGTCTTAGCTTCCCTGCACTTCTGATTTATTTCATTCCTCAGCGACTTGTATTTCTGTATTCCTGATTTTCCCGGAACATGTTTGTACTTCCTCCTTTCATCAATCAACTGAAGTATTTCTTCTGTTACCCATGGTTTCTTCGCAGCTACCTTCTTTGTACCTATGTTTTCCTTCCTATCTTCTCTGATGGCCCTTTTTAGAGATTCCTCTCCAACTGTACTCCCTACTGCGCTATTCCTTATTGCTGTATCTATAGCGTTAGAGAACTTCAAACGTATCTCGTCATTCCTTACTACTTCCGTATCCCACTTCTTTGCGTATTGATTCTTCCTGACTAATGACATGAACTTCAGCCAATCTTCATCACTACCATTATGTGATCTCAGTCTACATCTGCTCCTGGGTACGCCTTACAATCCAGTATCTGATTTCGGAATCTCTGTCTGACCATGATGTAATCTAATCGAAATCTTCGCGTAACCCCCGGCCTTTTCCAAGTCTACCTCCTCCTCTTGTGATTCTTGAACAGGGTATTCGCTATTACTAGCTGAAACTTGTTACAGAACTCAATTAGTCTTTCTCCTCTTTCATTCCTTGTCCCAAGCCCACATTCTCCTGTAACCTTTTCTTCTACTCCTTCCCCTACACCTGCATTCCAATCGCCCATGACTATTAGATTTTCGTCCCCCTTTACATATTGCATTACCCTTTCAATATCCTCATACATCCATCTGTTCATCTTCAGCTTGCGACGTCGGCATGTATACCTGAACTATCGTTGTCGGTGTTGGTCTGCTGTCGATTCTGATTAGAACAACCCGGTCACTGAACTGTTCACAGTAACACACCCTCTGCCTTACCTTCCTATTCATAACGAATTCTACACCTGTTATACCATTTTCTGCTGCTGTTGATATTACCCGATACTCATCTGACCAGAAATCCTTGTCTTCCTTCCACTTCACTTCACGGACCCCTACTATATCTAGATTGAGCCTTTGCATTTCCCTTTTCAGATTTTCTAGTTTCCCTACGACGTTCAAGCTTCTGACATTCCACGCCCCGACTCGTAGAACGTTATCCTTTCGTTGATTATTCAATCTTTTTCTCATGGTAACCTCTCCCTTGGCAGTCCCCTCCCGGAGATCCGAATCGGGGACTATTCCGGAATCTTTTACCAATGGAGAGATCATCATGATACTTCTTCAATTACAGGGCACATGTCCTGTGGATACAAGTTACGTGTCTTTAATGCAGTGGTTTCCATTGCCTTCTGCATTCTCATGTCGTTGATCATTGCTGATTCTTCCGCCTTTAGGGGCAATTTCCCACCCCTAGGACAAGAGAGTGCCCTGAACCTCTATCCGCTCTTCCGCCCTCTTTGACAAGGCTGTTGGCAGAATGAGGCTGACTTCTTATGCCGGAAGTCTTCGGTCGCCAATGCTGATTATTTATCAAAATTTAGGCAGTGGCGGGGATCGAACCCAGTACCGAAGACGATTATGAATCAAAGACGCTACCCCTAGACTACGGGTCTACCCCTGGAACTTAGAACTACTTAAACCTAGCTAACCTAAGGACATCACACACATCTATGCCCGAGGCAGGATTCGAACTTGCGACCGCAGTGGTCGCGCGATTCCAGACTGAAGGGCCTAGAACCTCTCGGACACTCCCGCCGGCAAAGGCAGTGCATTCGCAGGGCTGTCATTTCTGTTCCGGTGGTTCAAGTGAAAGGTTATCCGACGTGATCACGGCCGCACGACATGGAACGTAGATTGGTAGCTGGAGCAAGACCCGTGGGTCATTCCTGTTCAGAAATCGTTAGGGAACTGAATACTCTGACGTCCATAGTGTGAAAGGTGTGCCGATAATACAAAATTTCAAGGATTATCTCTCTCACCGAGCTAGGTGGCGCAGTAGTTGGCACACTGGACTCGCATTCGGGAGGACGACGGTTCAATCTCGCGTCCGGCCATCCTGATTTAGGTTTTCCGTGATGTCCCTAAATCGCTCCAGGCCATGCCGGGATTGTTCCTCTGAAAGGGCACGGCTGACTTGCTTCCCCATCCTTCTCTAATCCGATGAGACCGATGACCGATTACCTCTCACCATGGATAACGCAGTTGCCGACGGCCTTCACTAAACGACCAAGAGCAACGGCACCTGAATAGAATTGTCAGTGCTAATAGGCGCGCAACAGACTATCGACGCGAGCGTTTTCCTAAAAGAACGACCTCATCTGCAGCGCCTCTTGTGCGGTCGCGACCGTATCGGTTGGACCCCAGACGACTGGTAAACCGCGACCATCTCAGTTGAGTCACGATTTCAGTTCGTAAAAGCTGATGGAGGGTTAGAGTGTGGCGCAGACCTACGAAGCCATGGACAAAAGCTGTGAACAACGCACTGTCCCAGTTGATCGTGACTCCACAATGGTATGGGCTCTGTTAACATGCAATGGACTATGTGCTCTGGTACAACGGAACCGATCACTGGCTGCTAATGTTTACATTCGGCTGCTTGGAGACCATATGCAGCCATTAGTGATGTTCCTCAACAATGATAGAATATTTATGGATGACAGTGCAGCATGTCACTGGGCGGCGGTTGTTCGTGATTGGTTTGAAGAGGATGGTGGACAATTCGAGCGAATGATCTGGCCACTCGGATCGCCCGTTGTGAATGCCGTCGAACATTTATCGGACAAAATCGAGAGATCATTTGGTGCCTTAAATATAGCCCCGGCAACACTTTCGTAATTATGGACTGCTACAGAGACAGCATGGCTCAGTAACCCTTTAGGTTATTTCCAACTACTTACTGAGTCTAAGTCACGTCGAGTAGCTGCAGTAAAACTTGCAAAGGAGGTCCGACACGATATTAGGAGTTACCACATGACTTTTCTCACCGCAGTATACATAGTTCAGCCATCTTCATTGTGAGCCGAAAGACTGATGCTCAGCTATTTTCTTCATTGTTATATAAATACGTTTTAAAAACACATTGTAGGAAGGTGAAATTCTTCTGAAAAAACAAGAAAGCACGGCATTTTGGTTTAAAATCTGAATGGCATGCAGTAGGATAAGAGGTAGTGCTTAAGGAGAGAGTATGTTCCATACGGTTGAGGGATACGGGTAGAAAGATAAGGGTCTGTTAAATAGTAAAACTATGGAGATGAGAGGGCGATATGGGAAATACAGTCGGTGAGAATGACAGAAGGCGAGGAGTAGTGTGTTGCGAAGATAGGGCAGTGGTTGCAAGAGGAAGGGAATAGGAATGAATCGAAATGGAAAAGGAGAGCGGAGTGGGATAGGTGGCGAAGTGTCAAAGTTAGAAGGAGGGATAAAAACCGCTGCGGATCTCATTGTCTGGGAGAGGGAATTGCGTGAAGTTGCGTTGGAATAGCCTGTGGAATCCCTGTAGGTGCAGGGACGTAGGGACATGTTCATGAAGGCGCGACGGCATACTAGTTTTGGTTATTAGAAGAGAGAATGGCGTGATTGGAATCTAGTTTGCGGATAGTATAGGACATGTGGAGCTGTTCGATGTTGGTGAGTAGGAATGGGAATGTGATGAGATGGTAGAGTCTCCAGGGTAGGATGGTAAACACATGAAGAAAGCGAGGCGGAATGCATGGCGTTCCAGAATTTGGAACTTTGGCTTGGCAGAGAACCACGCAAAAGCAGCATAGCAGAGGAATGGTCGAATCAGGGATTTGTAGCTATGGAGAATAGCGGAAGGGTGAAACCTCCAAGTTCGGCCTTTAAGTAGTTTTATTGGTTTTAGTCTGTTGTCGACTTCCTGTTGAATGGTTAGTACACGATGTTTCCAAGTTCCAAAGGTCCCGAGTTCGAGTCTCGGTCCGGCACACAGTTATCGGGTTCCCGGGTTCGATTCCCCGCGGGGTCAGGGATTTTCTCTGCCTCGTGATGGCTGGGTGTTGTGTGATGTCCTTAGGTTAGTTAGGTTTAAGTAGTTCTAAGTTCTAGGGGACTAATGACCATGGATGTTAAGTCCCATAGTGGTCAGAGCCATTTGAACCATTTTTTCCAAATTAACTGTCGGGGTGCTTCTCCATTCGCTTCGTCCTTTTAAACTAGCGGTCCACTTGGTATGCAGCCACAGATACAGAAGTGTCAAAGAAGTTGATTGGCGGCAAAGGAGTACAGTTTTCATGGATTTGATCTGAGGCTACGCTGTAAGTCCACGCTGGGATGCCGATGTTTCACTCTGAGCTGCACTATATCTTTCTAAGTTGATGACAGGCAGCGCCACGCTGGGATGCCGATGTTTCACTCTGAGCTGCACTATATCTTTCTAAGTTGATGACAGGCAGCGCCGGATTCTATTACTTATGCATGCTGATCCTCTATCTACATTAATTAATTTCGTAGCCAAGCGAATTTCAGTTACCTCTTTCACCACCGAGTCCCTGACAGGTGACGCAGACGCAAAAATTTCGACGATTTCGTACAATATAGAATGATCTGTATCTATATATATGTTCTGCTACAACCGATTGATTTGTCTGCAAGAGGCGGGTATAGCTGCTGTATTGCGCACGTGTTTCATGGGCTCTAAAAATCGTCTCTTACATGTACGACAAGCCATATATGCTGGGGATCTTGTAAACCGCTGCCTCCCGGAGAGGAATCGTCCTACTTTTGGCAGGAAGGCAATGGATTTGAATCTCCCTGTCTTCTTCTGCCTTGCTTATAATTATCTTTGGTTTCTTTCGTAGCGCCTTATGTATCTGCTATGGAGAATACCCGTTGGCTTAAAAAACTCTCCGTAAGTGTAAGAGCTGGGAGCTCTCGTCAGTATTGATGTGTGCTCTGTTATCTAAAGAGAACACACATTATGTGTGAAGGATGGCGGCAGCTGTTGTGGTAGTCGTCTTCAGTACAAAGATTTATTTGATGCAGCTCTCCATGCCGCTCTATCTTGAGCAAGCCCTTTCATCTCCGAGTAACTACTGCAACCTAATCTACATCCTTCTAGTTCTTCTTAGTGTATTCATCTCTTGCTCTCCCTCTACGATTTTTACTCTCCATGCTTCTCTCCAGTATATGATGCCTCAGAACGTGACCTAACTACCGATTCCTTCTTCTAATCAAGTTGTGTCACAAGTTCCTCTTCTCCCCAATTCTTTTCAGTATCTCCTCATTAGTTACGTGATCTACCCACCTAACCTTGGGCATTCTTCTGTAGCGCCACATTTCAAATAGCTGCTATTCTCTTCATGTCTAAACTGTTTATCGTCCATGTTTCTCATCCGTACAAGGCTACACTCCATACAAATACTTTCAGAAGAGACTACCTGACACTTAAATATATACTCGATTTTAACAAATTACTCTTGTTTAGAAACGCTTTCCTTGCCATCGTCAGTTTACATATTACGAGGGCTAAAACTTAAATAGTGGCAACTACTTATTCACAACCGATACAAAAGAGTTACATGTATGCACGTGTTAGTGCCCTTCAGAATAGTCACCAGCGTTGCGTAAAACCCGCTGCCAGCCATGTGGAAGACGTAGTATACTGTTAGCAGAGCCTGTTCTGTTGATGGTACGAATGGAGCGGTCTGAAGTAATGGTGATTGTCGTGTAAGACTCCGATGGTGTTATCCTAACGCATTACATTCCTCCACGGCAGACCGTCACTGCACAGCATTACTGTTCGTTTTTGGAGCATGACCTGGAGCTGCGACCAGCTTTGCGAAAGAAGCGGCGACACTTTGTGCGCAACCCACCCATCATTTTGCACGGCAATGCGCGGGCGCATACAGCGCAAGTTGTACCTGCTCTGTTCGGTCGATGGGACTGGCAAGTAGTGTACCATCCACCATACTCCCGGGACTTAAGCCCTTGTGACTTTGATTTTATGCCGAAGATGCAGAGATTCGACAGGCAGTAGACAGTTCCATTCGCACCATCAACATAACAGGCTCTGCTAACGGTATACTACGCTTTCCAAATCGAAGGGAACGGGTTCTACAAAATGCTGTTGACTGCTTTGAAGGACAGTGACAGGTGCAAACATGTAACTCTTTTATATCGATTGTGAATAAGTAGCTGCCACTATTTAAGTTCCAACCCTCCGACATTCTCTCCGCTTCGACCATCCTCAGTTATTTTGCTGGAAAAATAGCAAAACTCATCTTCTACTTTAAGTGCCTCACTTTTTAATCTCGCCATCACCTGATTTAATTCCACTACATTCCATTATACTCGGTTTGCTTTTGTTGATGTTCATCTTATATCCTCCCTTTCAAGATACTGTCCATTCCGATCAACTCTTCTCCCAAGTCCTTTGCTGTATCTGACAGAATTACAATGTCATCGGCAAAGCTGAAGGTTTTTACTTCCTCACCCTGTATGTTAATTCCTACTCCAAATTTTTCTTTGGTTTCCTTTACTGCTTGTCCAATGTACAGATTGAATAACATCTGGGATAGGCTACTACCCTGTCTCACCGTCATCTCAACCATTGCTTACCTTTCATGCCCTTCGACTCTTATGACTGCCCTCTCGTTTCTGCACATTTTGTAAATTAGCTTACGCTCATGCCACCTTCAAAATTTGGAAGAGTGCATGCCAGACAACATTCTCAAAAGCTTTCTCTAAGTCTGTAAATGTTATAAACGTTCTTAGAGAAGTCGTAGGGGCAGTATTGCCTCTCATGTCCCTACATTTCTACAGAATCCAAACTGATCATCCCCGGGGTCAGCTGCTACCTGTTTTTCCATTCGTCTGTAAAGAAATCGTGTTAATATTTGGCAACCATGATTTATTAAAGTAATATTTCGGTTATTTTCACACCTGTCAACACCTGATTCTTTTGGAATTGAAATTATTATAATCTTCATGAAGTCTGAGGGTATTTCATCTGTCTCATACATCTTGTCCAGCAGATGGAAGAGTTTGGTCATGGCCGGCTCTCACAAGGCTATCGGTAATTCTAAATGAATGTCGTATACTCCTGAAGCCTTGTCTGTACTTATGTCTTTCAGTGCTCTGTCAAATTCTTTACGCAGTATCATATCTCCCTTCTCATCTTCGTATGCATCCTCTTCCATTTCCATAATATTGCCCTCAAGAACGTCTCCCTTGTATAGACCCTCTATATACTCCTTCTTTTCGGCTTTCCCTTTTTTGCTTAAGGTTGGTTTACCATATGAGCTTTTGATATTTGTACAGGTGGTACTCTTTCCTCCAAAAGTCACTCCAATTTTTATGTAGGTGACATCTATCTTACCCCTAATGACATGCTTCTACATCCTTACATTTGTCTTCTAGTCATTCCCGCTTAGCCGTTGTGCACTTCTTGTCGTCGATATTATCTCTGAGACGATTGTATTCCCTTTCGCCTGCTTTATTTACTGTATTTTAAAATTGTCTCCTTTCATTAGTTTAACTCAATATGTCCTCTATTGGCCAAGGATTTCTACTAACCCTCGTCTTTCTACCTACTTGATTCTCTGCTGTCTTCACTATTTTATCTCTCAAAGCTACCTATCCTCCTTCTATTGTGTTCCTTTACCGCGTTCTTTTCAATCGTTCCCTAATGCTCCCTCTGAAACTCTCAACAATCTCTAGTTCTATCAGGTTATTTAGGACCTAACACCTTAAATTCCTACGTTTCCGTAGTTTCATCAGATTTAATCAACAGTCCATAACCCATAAATTGTGGTTAGAGTCCACATCTTCCACTGGAAATGTTTCGCTGTTTAATACCTGGTTCCTAAATCTCTGTCTTACAATTATATCATCAGTCTGAAACCTTCCGGTGTCTCCAGGTCTCTTCCACGTATACACCCTTCTTTCATGATTCTTAAACCAAGTGTTAGCGATGATTAAATTTCTCTCTGTGCAGAATTCTACCAGGCGGCTTCCTCTTTCATTCCTTACTCGGCCGCGCGGGGTAGCCACGCCGTATAGGGCGTCTTATCATGATTCACACGGCTCCCCCCGTGGGAGGTTCGAGTCCTCTCTCGGACATATGTGTGTGTGTGTGTGTCGTCCTCAGCAGTTTGGTCCCATTAGACCTGACCACAAACAAAATTCTTTACCCCAAGTCCATATTCACCTACTGCTTTTCCTTTTCTTCCTTTTCCTACTATCGAATTTCAGTCCCCCACGACTATTAAATTTTTGTCTCCCTCAACAATTTGAATAATTTCTTTTCTCTCATTACACATTTCTTCTATCTCTTCATCATTTACGGATCTAATTGTCATATAAACTTGTACGGTACTACTGTGGTAGGTGTAGGCTTTGTTTCTATGTTGGCTACAATAACGCGTTCACTCTGCTCTAAGCTTACTCCTGCATTACCACTATTTGATTTTGTATTTTTAGACCTGTATTCACCTGATCAGAGGTCCTGTTCCTTCTGCCACCGAACTTAACTCATTCCCACTATAAATAACTTCAACCTATCCATTTCCCTTTTTAAATTTTCTAACGTAGCCGCCGGATTAAGGGATACGACATTCCATGCTCCGATCCGTAGAACACCAGGTTTCTTTCTCATGATGACGACGTCCTCCTGAGTAGTCCTTGCGCGATGATCCGAATTGGGGACTATTTCATCTCCGGAATATTTTACCCAAAAGGGCGTCATCAACATTTAACCATACAGTAAAGCTGCTAGCCCTCGGGAAAAATTAAGGTTATAGTTTCCCCTTGCTTTCAGCCGTTCGCAGTATAATCTTAGCAATGCTGTTTTGGTTGATGTTACAAGGCCAGTTCAATCAATCATCCAGACTGTTGCCCTTGCAACTACTGAAAAGGCTGCTGCCCCTCTTCAGGAACCACACGTTTGTCTGGCCTCTCAACAGGTACCCCTCCGTTGTGGTTGCACCTACGGTACGGCTATCGGCATCGCTGAGGCATGCAAGCCTCCCCACCAAGGTCAACGGTTCAAGGAAGGGGGGGGGGGTCGTAAATATAAATCCTTCTTCTTAGATTTCCAGTGTACTAGATGTCCCAAAGTGCCAGTACATTTGCGCCGAATTAAAAACTGTTACTAAGACTGGTAGAGATCTGGACGACGTTATGATTAGGGTTCATCAGCGCCGCTGAAGAAAGTGTTCTACCACTCTCCATACAATCCGGAAATTAAAAACAGCGAGTAATTGCCGAGCTGTTTTCAAGAGTCGCCCACAAAGGCTTCTCGAGGATACCTAGACGGTCGTTCTTCCAGCTAATAAAGGTAATGCCACAGTTTTTAATGTCCTGTGCCAACCATTACGATAGAATGAACGGCTTACTGAGTTACAGCACATACCGTAAGATCTGTACAGACTCCACTAACCAGGTGGTAAAGAAGACTGCTTCGCTTCAGAACGCTTCCCCTTTCCGGGAAAAGTGGTGAGAAGATGGAAATCAAGTGGTGCGTTCCTCTGAGGTTTTACGGTCTTCCTAGCATCCACAAGAGAGATGTTCTTATGTATCCAGTATTGAGTAACAATGGATATCCAAACTATTACTGTGCCAAGCACTTGACCTCGTTATTAGTTCTTCCTGTGAAAAAAAAATGTGTTGATCACATATTCAACGCTGTGGTCTTCATTGTCAACCTAATATCGCTGATACAGAACAGCTCTGCTCTCTTAGCCAGCTTGGATGTGGCGCCTTTATCGAAAGCTATTCCCGTTTCAGATTCCTTATCATTTATTGGTAGAAGTTTTGATAAAGAGATTTCAGCTTCGTTTAAACATGGAATGAGCTCGACATACTTTTCATTTACTAACGAATTTTTGGAATAGACTATTCGGGTCGCCACCGGAAGTCTCTTGTCGCCATTGTTAACTAAATTAGCTATGGAGGACATTGGGCAGAAGGCGTTCAAATCATCTGTCTTAAAGCCGACATTAAGTTGGAGATATGTTGACGAGGAATTTGTAGTATGGCACTTGGTGAAAAGAAGTACAAGAATTTTTAAACTATCTGAATTCCATTCACAGACAAATCCAGTTTACCGTGGGAAATGGAAAGATGGGATGCCTAATATTTCTGGATTTTTTTGTTCGGCAGAATGAGACATAAGGTATATCAAAACTGGCGCATAGAGATTTAAATTTACGTGTAAATAGCTGCCTTCATACTTCGCAGACGATTAGTGCTCTCAGAACTTAAGTTCATTGAGCATACATCATTGCTCATACTATTTAAAAGAGTTTCCTAAGCCTGCGGGTATTCTCCACAGCAGATACGTAGGATGCTACGAATGAAATCAAAGGTGGTCATAAGCAATGCAGAAGAAGACCGAAACGTTTAAATGCACAGCTTTCCTTGCATATGTAGGAAACCTATCGTACAAATAGTATTAAACCTCAGTAAGCACAAATTAAAAGTGAGTTTACGTTCTCCACCGAAGACAACACCTCTCTTGTGTCCGTGAAAGGTAATTTGATGCTCTCCAAGGCTTGGCTTTAGAATATCATCTGTGAATGTAGCCTCTCATACATGGGACAGAGGACTCATACAGTTCATCAAAGAAGTGCGCAACACTGCAGGTACATCTCCCTTTCACAGGCAAATAAATCGGCTGTGGCTGAACAATGTATTGATACTGATCACTACAAGTTGTTCGAAAACGTCGGAATATTAGCGCCCTAATCATGTTTCTTAGATTCCGTTGTGAAAGCGGCAATGAAATTCGCTTGGCGACGAATTTAATTATAGAGATAGCGCGTTCAGCTTGGATAGGTCATGGAATCTGGCACGTTCTATGACGAACTTACGAGGAATGAGACAACGACATCAAAGGGTAGACTGACAGCGTAGTCACAAATCTAATTCATGCAAATTGTACCGATCAACTTGCGCTTGTGTATCTTCGCCCGCATGAGCAGTGGCACGCCCTCGCGTTTGAAAGGACGGAAGGAGTGTTGGAGCATCAGCCTTTCGGATCACTCTGATGATTGCTGAACGAAATACAGATGAAACTTTAGAAGAAGACTCTGAATTTATGCTCCGGCTTACCTTAAATTTAATGGAGCAAGTTGGGCACATTTATTTATTTATTTTTTCATCATGAACACAGAAAATGTAGGGCACATGATAGCTAGGACGTCTCCCCACTTTACTAGATGTCCTAGTATTCTGAACATAATGCTTAAACGTAAGGTATATCATAAAGCCTCGTGTTCCATACGTTTTATGATGCAAGTTGAGGTACTCTCAGGTGGCCGGATCGTGCGACGTCGGGGGCTGGTCAGGCCGTGGGTCATTGTATTGTGACCTTTTTATGAGCTGTAGACAAAGAGAAAAGTAAAATACGAACAAAAGGGAATAAAGGAACTAAAGAAACAGACATTTAAGCCGTCCTAATTGTCGAGTCGAGTGCTCCGCGAAGTACTTCAAAACTTCTGCAAAAATTTTACGCTAATCAGTGATAATTGTTACAGAGAAAAATACTCCCTGAGGCCGTTTACCAGAAACTGAAATACTCTAAGAGACTTTCCCGCACATCTGACCCGTGTTTTTCAGTTATATTCACAGAAAATGGAGGTAGCTTGTTAAAATTAATTATTTCATCATTAGACCTTTATTCCTGCATTTTACCTACCTTGTCAACAAGAATAATGTAGATATGTTTCCTATTTTACCTTTCATGTCTTAAATTCTGTTGATGTCCTATGAGAACCTTTTACTGAATAGGAATCTGTTATACCAAGAGAATGACTACATGAGGTTGCTTTTTGCTTGTCTCTACAGATCTCCGTTGTATTTAACGTAGTTGATCTATTTTGCACGGTAATTCAAATATAAAAGTGAATATGAATTTATTATTTCTTCTCCATGTATTAATATTTAGTAACCGAGCTACTGGATTAGTCTTGAAATGAAAGCGATTTATGTATAAAACCCGTGGTCCTTGAGACATATAATGGCAGACTGGAGCCTTATACACTAACGGAAAGAAAACAATAAAGAAGAGAATCAATCAAATTCACCAAATAATCTAGTTAAAGGAGTTGCATGTACCGCTATACATAGTGTAGTAGGAAAACTAGAATAACACGAATGGTCGACTGTTACGAGGCTTTGCTACTTTTAACGACCTTAAAACAGCGAACACTTCGTCAAAGAATAAGACACACAAATAATGGCTGCCGACCGGTAATATAATATGACACATAAGAGAATCGGAGAGCACGTACAATATACAAGCACTTATAGAGTCTCTGACATTGGTTCAGACTAGCGTCTTGTAAGCTCGGTCACAAGCAGTGGGCCATTCAAGTGTGCCACCTTGGTACTTCAAAAATAGCGATGTGAATGGCCACAGACCAGGCGGAAGTCACTTCTCGTAGGGCAGCCACCTCAATCAGATCACCAGCAGCTACGCTAAGCCACCGCTTCTCACCTCCGCAACCGCTGGACGCCCCGAGTTTGTCGTCCTGCCCTGCAGTATATATGTGTAACTTCGACCGCAATGCTCGACCTTCAATTGATAGACACGGAAATACTTCCTTTCGCTGTCTTTGCTGCCATAATCAGTCTGTACGTGTTGTCTTAAAGGCTGATAAACAGCTGAAGTTTAAAGACCATACCATTAAAGTGTAGCAGCCATTTTAGCCTTGATGTGAAAGGCGACACGGCTTGACCTGTCCTCGACGACACTATGAATACGCTGAGGAGCCGGTCTCATCCATGAAAGCTCAACCGGCTCGTGAAACACGCCGAAATGTGACACACTGGGACAGGAGTTGGCATTTCTTGGTCGAAGGCGTCACAATTGTGTCCATTCGAATCCAGGTAATATGACATGGCGAGGGGTTGAAAGGGTATGCAAGTGCTCTTTGCTGCGGTATGTGTTGCTCAAATGAATCCGGCAGTACCGCATGCCGATGGGGATCATGCCTACTCTTATTGAAGGTATAGATCGCGTGTGAATTGCGGAGGTTCTAGATGTTGTTGTCTTGGTTTCTTCTTGGCTGTGTGTGAGTATTGAGGATTTTGGCTGTGACTTGTCACATTCCAAGCAATTATCTCTCACGTGAATTACGGCCCGCAGTTTTACAATAGTAAACATAACTATCATATTGAGTCAGTCATTAGAGTAAACGGCAGGCTTCTAACGCTGCGGTTTCCGCAATGGTGGAAGTGATCCAAGACAGGTGTTTCACGATCTGAAGATGATAGTCCCAATGGGGCACTGTTAAATGGGGCGTTCCCCAGGGGTCGGTGCTGGGGCCACTGCTGTTTCTTGTTTATATAAATGATATGCCTTCTAGTATTACAGGTGATTCAAAAATATTTCTGTTTGCTGATGACACCACCTTGGTAGTGAAGGATCTTGTGTGTAATATTGAAACATTATCAAATAGTGTAGTTCATGATATAAGTTCGTGGCTTGTGGAAAATAATTTGATGCTAAATCACAGTAAGACTCAGTTTTTACAGTTTCTAACTCACAATTCAACAAGAACTGACATTTTAATCAGACAGAATGGGCATGTTATAAGCGAGACGGAACAGTTCAAGTTCCTAGGCGTACGGATAGATAGTAAGCTGTTGTGGAAAGCCCATGTTCAGGATCTTGTTCAGAAACTAAATGCCGCTTTATTTACCATTAGAACAGTATCTGAAATAAGTGACATTTCAACACGAAAAGTAGTATACTTCGCATATTTTCATACGCTTATGTCATATGGTTTTATTTTTTGGGGTAATTCTTCTGATTCAAAAAGAGTATTTTTGGCTCAAAAACGGGCTGTTCGAGCTATGTATGGTGTAAGTTCGAAAACCTCTTGTCGACCCCTATTCAATAGTCTGGGAATTTTGACATTGCCCTCACAGTATGTATTTTCTTTAATGTCGTTTGTTGTTAGCAATATTAGCTTATTCCCAAGAGTTAGCAGCTTTCACTCAGTTAATACTGGGCAGAAATCAAATCTGCATGTGGAATGCACTTCCTGGACTCTTGTGCAGAAAGGAGTGCAGTATTCTGCTGCATCCATTTTCAATAAGCTACCACAAGAACTCAAAAATCTTAGCAGTAGCCCAAACACTTTTAAGTCTAAACTGAAGAGTTTCCTCATGGCTCACTCCTTCTATTCTGTCGAGGAGCTCCTGGAAGAGCTAAAAAATTAAGCAAATTCCAGTGTTACATTCTTGATTTTCTTTATTTAAACTAACGACTTGTCGCCTAAATATGTTTCTTATATTTCATTTTATCTGTTTCTACAATCTTGTTATAATTTCATGTATTGACTCGTTCCATGACCATGGAGACTTCTCCTAAATGTGGTCCCACGGAAGAATAAATAAATAAATAAATAAATAAAATAAATAGAATGCTAGGAAAAAGCAGTCTACAAAAGTGACTGCTTACTAAAATAGTCACGTGACACATTTTAAATACTGATCAAGTGTGTGGCACCTGCAGCAGACAGACCTAACAGGACATAACGAGAGTGTGCTGAGGGCAGCACAATTCATCAGACGTTTTGTCTAACCTGTAAGAGAACATCTCGAAGAAGCTGAAAACGTTGAACTAGCAGACAATTGAGAATAGACGAAAACCTTCCCGTGAAAGTTCCTCTTAACGCTCGACTGCATCTCACCATAAGGAAAGTAACAAAGATGTTACGATGGACTTGATGAGTGATTTGAGCACAGGAATAAAAGAGACAGTGGAAGATGTATGAATTAAAAAAATGCTTCCGGTGACATGATTATTAAGGCATAGACTACGATTACTTCAAAGGCCAGTTGACAGGACTGATTTTGGATTAACAATCGACAAAGAATCGATGAAGGTGTTGACGAGCTGTGGTAAACAACACGCAATCAATCTAAACGGCCTTACTTGTGTATTTTTAGAATGAAAACGTTGTTCCTACAACAGACAGAATTTAATATATTAGACATTAAATAATTTGGTCGGCTTAAAAGCAATCTTGACGCAACAAGGATCACATCACTAGGAGCAGATTTTTCCTTTGACTAAACTGGCTGCATGGTTTCTAATACTGTCACAGAACTAACGAAATTTCTTGAACCTGTTCAGCTGAACATATCATTGCATGAATCGAAACGAAGAAAGGAACTTGTTTTACAATGGTAGAGCAGAATGAGGAGAAATATAAAGCGGTCATACAAAGCAGAATTTAAAGAGGTCATAGAAGTAGGGGGACAAGGCAGGCATCACCCCAAAGTACTGTTATCCGAGATGGAGGAAAAGATGTAATCCAAATTTGCTGCCTGTAGACTTAGCAACAGCACATGACGTCATCCAAGATGGTTGCCGTGACGTACATTGATGACGTGAGTACAGTAATCCAAGATATCACCCCCCCATGCCACACCCCCCTGGTGGGAAGTTCAAATTCCATCAGGACAAAGCAACACACCAAAACTACCTCCACTAACCTAAGATAATGGCAGGAAAACAGGTCACTTCGGTTACTTCCACTAACCTAAGTCACCTGACCGCCACCTCTTCCTATGAACTGGCAGGAAAAGGACTTACCCTATGCTGGACATGTCTTTATTTTCAGTCTTTATTTAAACAGAGTTAGTACCACCATCAAGTGTGATTGCCATTTGAGTCCAGTGTCCAACTGATCGAGTTCGCAGTACTCCTACCACAAGGCGCCATTGCACCTCCTATTATGTAATCCAAGATGGCGGTCTGGGGTGGGGGAAAATGGCGAGAAAGGAAATCAGACTGTGCTGGACATAAGTCGTTACTTTGCACGCAGTATTTATTTAAACAATTAGAGGCAGTACCACTACAAGTGTGTTCACCATTAAGGTCTGGAGTCCACTTGCCCTAGTACACAGTACTGCCACCAGAGAGCTGTGCCGTGCCTTCTGTGACATAATCCAAGATGGTGGTTAGGGGTGGGGGAAAATGGCAGGAAAAGGGATTGGCCAATGCTGGACGTATGTATCTATTTAAGCATTATGAGGCAGTACCTCAATCCAGCGTGATTTTCACAAGGTCTGGAGTCCAACTGACCTAGTACATAGTACTGCCACCAGTCGGCACCGTCGCCCCTTCTATGATGTATTCCAAGATGACGATCTGGAGGGGGAAAATAGTAGGAAAAGGACCTGGCCTGTTTTGGGCTGCTGGAGAGAGAAGGAAGTGTACTTTATATATTTTTGGAGCAGTTTATTTAGGGACAGTTTTGACATAATGTATATATTTCACTGATACATAACCCTCACCCTGACATACTTGGGGTCACAATACACAGTCTGCAGACTTGTGAACCACTCTGAAGTATTGCAGCACACTGAGGTGCAGACACGCAAACAGCTCGTAAATTATCGAAATAATGCAGCACACAGCATAAAGACCTCTTAACTATCGTAAGTCTCCAAAATAATGCAGTACACTGAAGTGCAGGCACGAAAAATACTCTCAACTATCAAAATAACGCATGTAGAACGGTCTGCACACACGATCACTCCTTGTGAACTGTCCAAATAGAGCACAGCACAGACTACAGAGATGCTTGCAAAATGACAAAACACACACACAAACACCTCATAAAAAATGGGTCCAAGGTGCGCACGCTCCGCCTGCCACATCCTGCCCACTGTACCACTCAGGACACTACTGCATATGCTTTCAGAAGTCTGGATGCATCGGCAGCCCCCGTGAAGTGACGACGTGGCCACCAGCTGCCAAGCCCACACAGATGCCTATTCGGATCCCGCAAGCACGAAGCGGCGGCATCCCTTTCGTACTTGACACGTAACAAATTCTTGTCGAAATATGTGTCCACTGACGCACTTTTTCTGACACGATGACCCATAGTTGCGGTGTGGATCCAGTGCCGAGAGTGACCCTTTCATAGCATGTGGGACAGCCCGATCGTCACTGAATTCGCCCATCAAACTGCTGCCCGCAATAGAGCCCTACATATCGTCAAATATGGTGCTGTACACCGATAAGAGGTGCTAACCTCCTTGACATGGGCGCATCTGGAGAAATCTTATGCTCTTGGATGCTCGAGACTCGGCAGTTTCCATTCATTCACAAGTTGCGGAATGTAGCGGTCTACATCTGGTCAGCTGCTGATTAAATTGGTAATGGTGCTGCAGAGTTGGTTGGTCAAACAAACACTGTGCGAGGGGGGTCTTGCACTCTCTAATTTTATCCTCACTGCAAGAATGCTCTCTGACTCCCATCCACATAGAGATAGATAGTAAATTAAGTGTTAAAATTGTTCACACTATCAACTGTGGTGCTTATTGCTACAGTACATCTACATTGTCTCTTCCATCCAATGCATCCACTGGTATGCTTTTGCTTATCACATCTTCATTGACTGACGCCACTTTTTTGAGTTGGAGAAACAGTTTTGGTGGAAAGACAACACCTTCTGGGGATAACTATCACCAAAACAGTCATCCCATACATGACTGTAGTATGAGGAATCACTCGAAACAGAAGGCAGAGACATCAGCTATTCTGTCCTTGTGACAGATGAGTTTAAATGTAGAGATCAACAGTGAGCTCTTGACAGCAGTTTGGAAAATCTCCATAACGCCACCAAACTCTTCGAGTTTCCTTATGTTGTAGCTGCCTTTTTATTTAAAATCGACCTGTGTGTGGTGTTTTCTTGAACCGTGATTTATTTTCAAAGAATATTCTTAAGAATTTATTTTATTTACTAGCGATTCGTTAAGATCATTAACACTTTTAATTACATAATGTAAGCATGGAAGTACTGACCAGGGAGTAACTGATGAAATCATAACCAAATTCCTTTTAACAAATTGAATTTCATTCACTTTAATAGTGCCTAAAAGCATTTTTTAAAAGAAACAGGTTTAAAATTATAATCATAAAGCACCCTCTAAACATCAAAGTTACAATTTGTTCAGAGACAGTAAGAAACAAGTTTTGACTGTATGAGCTTTCAGTCAGAGAACCCTGCCGCTCTCTTTTGACACGACCATGGTTACAACCGTTCACAACAGCCTCTGAAAGACTACACTGGTGCAAATCTGCAACACACTAGATAACTTTAAACTAAGAGTTTTAACAGTTTACAGAAGCACACAAACTATGCAGCCCACATAGAAGGGATGGAAATGGTATAAAACATTGACAATTAAAATATTAACCTCTCCACCGAGGGTGCAACTTGATTTTATTTTCCAAGAAAATTCTTACGGTCAAAGGGTGGCAACTTTGTGTACTAAAATGATCATTTAAATAAAAGCCCATGAAATGCTATTTTATATAAAATTCTACAAGGTTGGCCAAACAATTGGTAAGATGCTCTACAGTACACAGATACCGCATCTCAAGATCATAGGCAGTAATATCAAAGTTTCCAAAGTATATTTCAGCTATTAGGCCGTTACACTCCAAGCAATAAATTCGTTAACAAACCAAATCCGACAAATATGACCGAGGCAACTACTAACGAACGGTAGATTGATAGGGAGAATACCAAACAACCCAAACCGCAGGTTGCTCTACCCACCCCTACTCCACAAGGGAAAAACGGACCATCCCAATTTATAAACAACCACCTTCCCACGAGTGGGCAAACGGAGAAGAATGGTAGGACGACCCCAAAGCAAAATGGCTGGTGACCTCAACAAGAAAACAAGTAGAATTTAACGAGAGTCAATCAAACAAGATATCGCCAAACACTTAACTTCTAATAAACTGCGATTTCTGGCGAAGACCCGGCGCAGCACCCCGAAATCACTCTCCCGAGCCGTCCGCCGCCAGCCGCTTCAATGGATGCAGGAAGGCGCGCCAATCTCCCGTCTCACGGCGTCGCATCTCGCAGTGGCTAGATCAATGTCGTGGGTTCACTCCTGTTGCTCTCGTATCAACCGCGAAGCCACTACCCCTCACTATACGGAGCGGCCCACTGGACTCACGTGGTGACCTCACATGCGCCGACCCACAAGACGGACAAGTCATCTTGTGTCTCGTGCGCGACTGACCAACCGATCGATCCAACCGCCAATGACCTTTGCCTGAGCAAACTCGAGCAGACTGGCGGCCTAATGCGAAGACTCACAAGGGAACCTCCCCATTGCACCCGCCTGAGTTTTAGTTATAAGTTACCACAGTGGATAGGCCTTGAAAAATTGAACACAGATCAATCGAAAAAACAGGAAGAAGTTGTGTGGAACTATGAAAAAAGTAAGCAAAATATACAAACTGAGTAGTCCATGTCGAAGATAGGCATCATCAAGGAACCCTTGAGCTCAGGAGCTCTGTGGTCCCGTGGTTAGCGTGAGCAGCTGGGGAAGGAAAGGTCCTTCGTTCAAATCTTCCCTGGTGTGAAAAATTTATTTTCTTTATTTTCTCAAAGTTACGATCTGTCCATTCGGTCATTGACGCCTCTGTTCACTGTAATAAGTTTAGTGTCTGTGTTTTGCGACAGCACCGCAAAATGGTGCTTTTAGTAGACGTGCCTCTCCAATGGGAACCGAAAACATTTGATCGCAAGGTCATAGATCAACCGATTCCTCCACAGGAAAACACGTCTGATATATTCTATACGACACTGGTGACAGATAATAATTGTCTGAAAAAATAAATTAAACTTTTCACTCAAGGGAAGACTTGAACCCAGGACGTCTCCTTCCGCATCTGCTCACGCTAACCACGGAACCACGGCGCTCCTGCTCTCACACGTTCCTTGATGTTGCGTTTCTTGCACATGGACTATTCAGATTGTATATTTTGCTTATTTTTTTCATAGTTCCACACTTTCTTCCTGTTTTCTCGATAGATCTGTGTTCAGTTTTTCAAGGTCTATCCACTGTGCCAACTTATCATTAAATCTGAGGGGGGTGCGATGGGGAGGTTGCCTTGTCAGATGCAGGAACTAAGCCACGACCGGGCGATCACTCGCTCAGTTCTCTCACTGGCGGAGTGGAAAAACTCTCATTTTGCTGGCTTTAAAGGTTGATCCGAACGACAGACATACTAGCACTCCGAACGACAGACAGACACTAACTGCCTAACAAATGCGGACGAGAGACAGACTAGAAAGCAGGGGACGAGAGACTGACACAGACTGACTGACTGGCGAGGTCATAGCGCCCATTAAATGCACGGAATAGGCCACCCTTCCCTTTTCCCACCAGAGGGAGATACGAAAGCTGCGATTGCCACAGCGGTGCCACCGCCAGGAACGGAGGGCGACTGCTTCACATTTTGCACTGCTGCGCGCTCTTCAAAACAACAAATGTACCACGGCTCAATTACGGTAGCAGCAGTAGCAACCTGACTTATTACCATGTGACATCTTGTTTTCTGGGAGAAGTAACGGATCAGAACGTGTTAACATCAGTTTAGAACGTGACACAGACCTCTAAGTCATGGCGGAGAAAAACAAAATGTACGGCAGTGTACAAAGCGCAATACAGCAGAAAAAAAAACAATGTTTCAAACAGCAACACAGGGTCACAGAGAGGGTCTCTTCGACTTATGGTATGGTGTGTGGGATACGGTCATCCTCCTAGAGTACAGGTAATGCACTTTTACATTGGTCCGTGCAATGCCATATATGTCATAGGATCGTCACTTGTGCTCAATGCTGGAAAGCAGACAGTATTTATTTTTGATATGTGGCAGGAGAGAGATGCAGAAAAAATCTTATCAAGTTCACTATCAGATGAAGCTAGTCGACCTTTCTTTGTTCGTAATTTTTGTCTCTTGAATGGTACAGAATAACGAAGATAGCCTGTTGGGGTGATAGTCCTGAATGGGCTGTGAGCGACACGGATCTGTAGTATGTAGTTTGGAGGCACACCACAGTGTAGTAGCAAAATCCTCGTCCTTCTCCCAGTTCCTGTTTCCATCAGATGGTTAAAACACAATCACGTGGCAGTAACTCAGCTTCTTTCTACATGGGTTGCAGAAGGTGGTAGATTCTTCTCCGACTTCTACTCAGTTGCAACTTAGATTGGAAAGATCACATACGCTAAGATGGTCAAAACACAGTTCTGTCGCACTAACTCAGCGTGTGCAAAAGCTGCAGGAATGGTAGCACAGGGTCTGAGGAGCAGTTGCAAGACGCATAGAGACTATCTAAAACCTAATTGGAATTTTACTGTAGCATATAGGTTGGGGAAAGGTGATTCATTTCAAGATATGACAGTGCCAGAAATATGATTCAATTGTGGCTGTAATCATTAAAGGACTTCTCCAAAAGATCCATCGCATGTATGTGGTTGAATGGTAAGGCTTGATTCCAGATCCCAGAAGCCGGCCGCGGTGGCCGAGCGGTTCTAGGAGCTTCAGTCCGGAACCACGCGGCTGCTACGGTCGCAGGTTCGAATCCTGCCCTGGGCATGGGCGTGTGTGATGTCCTTAGGTTTAAATAGTTCTAAGTCTAGGGGACTGATGACCTCTGATGTTAAGTCACATAGTGCCTAGAGCCATTCGAACCATTTAGCCAAATCCCAGACAGCATTTCTACTGAAAGCGTAGCACTAGGGATCTGAAAAGCTAGTGTACATTTCTTACGACCTCAATCAGCACACCATCTACTACTGTTTGTGATCCTTCTTAATCAACCATTGCCTATAACCCAGTCGATATATCACCAAAACTCTGACATTGCACTGAGACAGAATGCATTACAAATATTCGAGAAATATCTAGTGGCGGTAGTGTGAGGGAGTTACATATACCGGTCTCGTACCACGCTCCTTAGATGAATCACTTTCAAAACTCGGTAATTTTATTATGAGGCTGCACCGTCGGCGACTGCACTAATAGTCTGATACTATACATTCTGGCGATCACTGTCCAGATGCAGAGTCACGGTATTTTTATGGAAGAAACCACTTGATTCAGGGGCAATGACATACATAGATTTATAAAACCAGTATAGGTTTTAACATGGATACTTTTATGCACCTGTAGATCCCAGACCACTTGTGACGGTAATATGGTTGTGTCTTTTAACATCTGGTTTGCAAGACGATTACGCCTTTCTTTCTAAGGCACAGTGATACCGTTCGCAAGAAAACTTATGAGACATGTCGACCTATCGTTGATTCTCAGACCTATTTCGCATTGCCGGCAATCATTTATTGGCGAAGTATTATACTTAGTAGTAAGGGGTGTGTGGTAGGTTTGCCTTGAACATCATTCTTATAAAGTATGTGTTAGTGTTCCGACATATGCAATGGATGTGACTATGTCCTGTCGTAAGGAGGGTATGGATTTGGCGTGGAATACTGTGATAGCAAAGGGAAGAGGATGTCAAGTCATAGGAAGGTACAGATATTTCTATTTCCAGAGCCACAACTATAAGCAGGCTATATTTCCGATGCTTCACTCATTGTCGAATGTCGTTCAGTTAAGACCGCGATCGGAATATGTATTTGTAAGTATAGCGATTATATACATGTGTGACCGATTTTCTAGAATAATTCTGCTTAGGGGTGCTTGGCTTGCAGCGCCGGTGTGATGTGTCGGTAATGATTCAAGTTTCCCATTAACGGCAGGCGCCGTTTGAATGGAGAGGTCATTTGGGAATGCAGGAATGTAGCTGACTCAACCGTATCGTCCTCTAGACGGCAGAATAACAAACTAATATGTAGTATGTGTAGGGTAGCTTTCGTGATCGATTGAGATTGTTCAACATGTATATAAGATTGCCCTGGGTCATTATTCCCTCCCATGTAAATTGTTTGGTCGACAGCTTCTTCATACATTGCGTCTTTATTTAGTTGAGAGAACATCGATTGTGGTGTGTGCATCTAGCAGGTGAAAGACAGATGGAATACACATTTGCTGATTCTCTAGCCATGAGAAACACCATAGTTGACTTTGTAAATTATAGTGATCATTTGGAACCTGTTTCATCACCGACATCAGTATTCACGAGTGGAAATACCAGTTTATTTTTTTCGAGTTCTCACATAAAGGTCTTTGCAGACAGGGTAGGTTTCTAGTTACTCACTAGTTTACAATACACTTCACCTCACTATAATTTCGCGTTTGTGAATACATAATTTCCTGTCTATATCTTCGGAGTTATGCTGCACGAGTGATCGGCAGAATACTGCTATGTCCTTGATATCAAGATTTATCGTGTAAAAGATATAATATTATAGCATGCCATGTGAAAATACCTGTGTTATTGTAATACAAGAGTCTGGAAATGTGTGTAGAAAAGCAAGCAAGCAAGCAGGTTGGGTCCAGAAAGAGTGACGCGTTTGTGCCAAGGGGATATGAGCCTGGCTTTGTTCAACAGTTCTGAGAGTGACTTTCATCCATTGAGGGCGCTATGGCAATGCGTTGGGAATGGATGACTACCCGACCTCATGGGAATTATCTAGTGCCACGATTATGTCTTTGATCCATGTGCTTGTACTGGCTGTCTTCTCAGTATATGTATGAATGATGTGAAGGGGCGATTTTGTATGGCGCATGATACGAATTGTTATGTTCACTACCTATATGTGGTTATATATTGCTGGATTGGAGATCAGTTTCACACTGTAATACTCAAGCTCCGGTCCGCAGTGGGAGAGTACTGTAGTTGAGTAAGAGTCTTTCCATATTTGACAATATGTAGAAGCACTATGTAGGCTTTAATTGTCAGTCCAATATGGCAATATGTGTGAAATAGATTTTCCCACAGAAAGTCTTGTCTGCAGATAGAAAAGGAAGTGGACGATGCATCCACAGCTGCGGCAGCACGAAATTTGGGTGTAAATTCGATAACTATCATAATGCTCCATTCATTCACAAGACATCTTATGTGCTTGGATATAGGAGTCTCTACATAGCGGCAAGAACTTTTGTGTATGTTGAAAGCAGGAAGGGTACTATGTGGTGGACAGGGTGCCACACTAGGACCATGAGGAAGAATTATTTAGACATTATTCTGAGCTATATTCGTAAACAGGCTGTCTTAGGGCAAGAATTTGCATGCAGACAAGCTGAGAGATCAAGAAAGGTCCTACAAAAGCCTGCCTTAACTATTTCTGGGACACTATACAATGCAGCTTTACTGTATGATTAAATGATGATGGCGTCCTCTTGGGTAAAATATTCCGAAGGTAAAATAGTCCCCCATTCGGATCTCCGGGCGGGGATTGCTCAAGAGGACGTCGTTATCAGGAGAAAGAAAGCTGGCGTTCTACGGATCGGAGCGTGGAATGTCAGATCCCTTAATCGGGCAGGTAGATAAGAAAATCTAAAAAGGGAAATGGATAGGTTAAAGTTAGATATAGTGGGAATTAGTGAAGTTCGGTGGCAGGAGGAATAAGACTTTTGGTCAGGTGATTACAGGGTTATAAATACAAAATCAAATAGGGGTAATGTAGGAGCAGGTTTAATGATGAATAAAAAAATAGGAGTGCGGATTAGCTACTACAAACAGCATAGTGAACGCATTATTGTGGCCAAGATAGACACAAAGCCCATGCCTACTACAGTAGTACAAGTTTATATGCCAACTAGCTCTGCAGATGATGAAGAAATTGATGAAATGTATGACGAGATAAAAGAAATTATTCAGGTAGTGAAGGGAGACGAAAATTTAATAGTCATGGGTGACTGGAATTCGTCAGTAGGAAAAGGGAGAGAAGGAAACAGTAGGTGAATATGGATTGGGGGGAAGAAATGAAAGAGGATGCCGCCTTGTAGAATTTTGCACAGATCATAACTTAATCATAGCTAACACTTGGTTCAAGAATCATAAAAGCAGGTTGTATACCAGGAAGAATCCTGGAGATACTAAAAGGTATCAAATAGATTATATAATCGTAAGACAGAGATTTAGGAACCAGGTTTTAAATTGTAAGACATTTCAAGGGGCAGATGTGGATTCTGACCACAATCTATTGGTTATGAACTGCAGATTGAAACTGAAGAAACTGCAAAAAGGTGGGAATTTAAGGAGATGGGACCTGGATAAACTGAAAGAACCAGAAGTTGTAGAGAGTTTCAGGGAGAGCATAAGGGAACAATTGACAGGAATGGGGGAAAGAAATACAGTAGAAGAAGAATGGGTAGCTCTGAGGGATGAAGTAGTGAAGGCAGTAGACGATCGAGGAGGTAAAAAGACGAGGGCTAATAGAAATCCTTGGGTAACAGAAGAAATAGTGAATTTAATTGATGAAAGGAGAAAATATAAAAATGCAGTAAATGAACGTCTCAAAATCGAGATCGACAGGAAGTGCAAAATGGCTAAGCAGGGATGGCTAGAGGACAAATGTAAGGATGTAGAGGCCTGTCTCACTAGGGGCAAGATAGATACTGCCTACAGGAAAATTAAAGAGACCTTTGGAGAGAAGAGAACCACTTGTATGAATATCAAGAGCTCAGATGGCAATCCAGTTCTAAGCAAAGAAGGGAAGGCAGAAAGGTGGAAGGAGTATATAGAGGGTTTATACAACGGCGATGTACTTGAGGACAATACTATGGAAATGGAAGAGGATGTAGATGAAAACGAAATGGGAGATAAGATACTGTGTGAAGAGTTTGACAGAGCACTGAAAGACCTGAGTCGAAGCAAGGCCCCGGGAGTCGACAAAATTCCATTAGAACTACTGATGGCCTTGGGAGAGCCAGTCATGACAAAACTCTACCATCTGGTGAGCAAGATGTATGAGACAGGCGAAATAACCTCAGACTTCAAGAAGAATATAATAATTCCAATCCCAAAGAAAGCAGGTGTTGATAGATGTGAAAATTACCGAACTATCAGTTTAATAAGTCACAGTTGCAAAATACTAATGCGAATTCTTTACAGACGAATGGAAAAACTGGTAGAAGCGGATCTCGGGGAAGATCAGTTTGGATTCCGTAGAAATGTTGGAACACGTGAGGCAATACTAACCTTACGACTTATCTTAGAAGCTAGATTAAGAAAAGGCAAACCTATGTTTCTAGCATTTATAGACTTAGAGAAAGCTTTTGACAATGTTAACAGGAATACTCTCTTTCAAATTCTGAAGGTGGCAGGGGTAGAATACAGGGAGCGGAAGGCTATTTACAATTTGTACAGAAACCAGATGGCACTTATAAGAGTCGAGGGGCATGAAAGGGAAGCAGTGGTTGGGAAAGGAGTGAGACAGGGTTGTAGTCTCTCCCTGATGTTATTCAATCTGTATATTGAGCAAGCAGTAAAGGAAACAAAAGAAAAATTCGGAGTAGGTATTGAAATTCATGGAGAAGAAGTAAAAACTTTGAGGTTTGCCGATGACATTGTAATTCTGTCAGAGACAGCAATGGACTTGGAAGAGCAGTTGAACGGAATGGACAGTGTCTTGAAAGGAGGATATAAGATGAACATCAACAAAAGCAAAACGAGGATAATGGAATGTAGTCAAATTAAATCTGGTGATGCTGAGGGTATTAGATTAGGAAATGAGACACTTAAAGTAGTAAAGGATTTTTGCTATTTAGGGAGTAAAATAACTGATGATGGTCGAAGTAGAGAGGATATAAAATGTAGACTGGCAATGGTAACGAAATCGTTTCTGAAGAAGAGAAATTTGTTAACATCGAGTATAGATTTAAGTGTCAGGAAGTCGTTTCTGAAAGTATTTGTATGGAGTGTAACCATGTATGGAAGTGAAAAATGGGCGATAACTAGTTTGGACAAGAAGAGAATAGAAGCTTTCGAAATGTGGTGCTACAGAAGAATGCTGAAGATAAGGTGGGTAGATCACGTAACTAATGAGGAGGTACTGAATAGGATAGGGGATTGGGGAGAAGTTTGTGGCACAACTTGACTAGAAGAAGGGATCGGTTGGTAGGACATGTTTTGAGGCATCAAGGGATCGCAAATTTAGCATTGGAGGGCAGCGTGGAGGGTAAAAATCGTAGAGGGAGACCAAGAGATCAATACAGTAAGCAGATTCAGAAGGATGTAGGTTGCAGTAGGTACTGGGAGATGAAGAAGCTTGAACAGGATAGAGTATCATGGAGAGCTGCATCAAACCAGTCTCAGGACTGAAGACCACAACAACAACATACAATTTCCGAGAGGTCGACTTGGTTTATATTTTACATAGCCACGTAACATCAGTATAACATTGAAAACCTTATTAGATGCGCTTGCAATAGTGTGTAGCTGCATGCGCACATTTGGCGGCGATGCATCAGCCACGCTGGGCAGGTAAGCATGAGTGCACAGCTACATGCTGTTCGAATGTTCCCTTAGCATAGCATGGGAGAGAAAGCAGTCTGTGGATGTTCTGAGAAGCAACGGAATGGATTTCTGCTGCATCTGCGAACGTGTGTGTTTGTGCAACTTGACTTCGCCCACATCCGGTCTTTGCTCTCATCCTCAGGGGCGGAGCAGTGTAATTTAGTAACAGTCTCAATATATTTGACGATTTGTAGGGCTCTATTGCAGAGTGTAACTGTCAGCACAAAATTTCGATCAGACGAAATAGTTTTTTTTTTCCACTGAACGTCTTGTCTGCAGGAAACAATGGCAGACAGTGCTCCCACACTGGCAGGAGTTTGATAGATGAATTCAGTGATGAATGGGCTGTACCAGTAGGATTGGAGTCCAACACATATCTATAGAGCGACCGGTGACGTTAGAATAACATTGTGATACATTTAGGTGCTATGCAAACATCTCTCTTGGCACTGGACTCACACCACAGCTATACGTCTTCGCATCAGCTACAGTGCCTAGGTGAACACTTGTTTCGACAGGAAGGATCCTTTTTTTTACCATTTGTTTTCGTGTGTGTTGCATCATTTTGCGAGCAGCTCTGTAGGCTGTGCTGTGCTTTATTTGGACAGTTTACAAGGAGTTAGTGTGTCTGCATACCGTTTTAAATGCGTTATTTTGATAATTTAGAGTAGTTCTCGTGTCTGCACTTTAGTTTACTGCGTTATTTAGGTGATTTACGAGTGGTTTACAGGTCAGTATGCTGTGTTCTGCATTGTTTCGGTAATTTACAATCTGTTTGCGCATCTGAACATCAGTCTACTGCATTATTTACTAGTGGTTTACAGGTCTGAAGACTGTATTGTGACTGAAACACATCAGGGTGGGGGATTTGTATCAGTGTAATAAATATACTATGTCAAATCCGTCCTCTCTCCAGCATCCCAGAACTGGCTCATATTCCCACCATTTCTCCCCTTCAGACCGCCATATTGGATTATGACCTGGGAGTGGCGACAACACCCTCAGGTGGAAGTAGTGTGTTCTAGGTCAGTTGGATTTCTGACCTTGTGGCAAACACACTGGATGCAGGCACTGCCTGAAATTGTTTAAATACAGACAGACGTCCAGCTCAGGCTGAGTCCTTTTCCCACTATTTTCCTCCACCCCAGACCGTCATCTTCGATTATGTGACAGAAAAGACGACAGTGCACTCTGGTGGCAGTGCTGTGTACTAGGTGAGATGGACTCCCGACGTCATGGGAACACACTTGATGGTGGTACTGCCTCTAATTGCTTAAATAAAGACTGCATGTAACATAAAGACTTATTTCCAGCAAAGGTTATGTCCTTCTCCCACCATTTTCCCCACCGCAGATTCCAACGGCACAGTGGAATTACCTGTTGATTTCTGCAGCTAGTTCGCTATCATCGACGCCACAACATTTAGTTGGTGTCCCCTCATTCGTCCACAGCGCACAGTCGGCCAATTAGCTTCGAAATCCTGGCATAACGGAATGTTGGACATAAAATCCTCTAAATCAGTGTTCCTTTCAGATTTGTTACGTCGCTGATTAGAAATCCAATGTCGGAATTATCGAATTCAGAATGGCAGCTTCAATTTGGTGGACTAAAAATAATAAATTTTGGTGGATCCGAATAAAATTTTGGCTATAATGTATATTGAGGTCCATGATAACGAATTAGATGTTGAAATTGCCGCCAGGAATTGTTTTACTCGTTATTTAATTTTTCAATCGATGTCATAGTCACATTCACCGTTTGTGTCATAACTGGTTTCGGATGGATTGATTGCGGGTTGTCCACTGGGAGATGATTCGACAAGCAGAGCTTCTATCTCTTTTCAGTTGTCGTCTTCTGGACTCATGAAATGAATCGATTGGAAGATGCCAGAAGCCGATGTGTTTTGATATGCACTGTTTTATCACGGTAAACTTTCGTGTAGGATATTCTCGGTAACGCCGGTATCCTTATTCCGAGCTTCCTGCGCATCTTCAGATAGCCGACCAATAGGCAATGGAGCAGCTTCGATTGTGGTGTATCTGTGCATCAGAATTACGTGAAGTCGGTGTCGCGCATTACTGTTGAATATTCTGATTACGGTGAAGTTGGCACACGACTTTCAATATATATACAATTTTTCTAGCGTTCTTGAGAGATATGTTTTAGTTCCCGAGTTATCTGTGCAAAATTTAAATAATTCTACAGCATTTCGAGAGAAAGAAACATTGTTACTGAGGAAACCTTTCGTCCTGTAAAAAGTTATTTGCTGATGTACGAAACAAACTATGATCACAATTCCGAATAGCCCCTCAATAATTTTTCAGAATACTTTAATTATATTTTTTGTTCAAGTAATAGTTTATGAGGTAACTACAATAATAGGCAACCCATTTCTACCTTTGTCATATCGATTTCAGAGTGGAATGACACGGCAGCATTGGGATACTACGCCCCACTGTAAGCTACACAAGATTTCGCGAGACTGAAGTCGAAAAACGTTTTGAAGCGAGTTGGCCCACCGCGCGGCGCCCTAGCTCTTATCACATAAACAATTTTCGAATGAACGGATAAGCCCAGGAAGAGAGATACTGGGCAGTTTACAAGTACTCACCATTTCCGGTAAAAACCGACCATATGATCGAGCCCCGATACTCTCCAATTAACCTGATGTACATCAGTAACAGTTTAAGACCAACGATAAATGTGCATCACACACTCACAGAGCCTTCACAGACGCCGCCAATTCGAAGGCAGCCTCATAAGCTGAAAACAATATTATTGATCTCTAACCTATCGAGGCCGTTGTTAGGATTCGTGATGATATATATATTTATAAATATCAACTAGAAATTAGCGGTAGATATTAGCCTTTCACTCCGAAGCTGGAAAAAAAATTACTAGCTGGGTTTATTAAGAAACGATCAGAACACAGTTTCTAATTTATCAACTTAAGAGACCCTGTGTGTGCTTTTTAACCACTCAGATTACCTTTTCAACTTCCCTGACTGTAGTATGTCGGGCCCCGTTCTCAGGTTTTCATAAATTGGCGAGAGTTGTTACCCTCACATTGGATTTTAATTTTATCATATTGCCACAAGTTAGAGACCCACAAGCTCAGGCTGTAAATGCACGAAATGTTTTGAAACTTACGAGCAACAGTTCACGTAGCAGACTTGCCGTGTCTGCTCAAATGTTGTAGAGCCTTTAGGCGATCATAGCTTCGTTATGAGAGTATGGTGGAAGGATCTGCAAACCGCTCCCATTTACAAACGTTGGACATGGTGATCATAAGCAATCACGTTAGGCAGTGGGGCCTTTAGAACCAGCTCCAAACAAAGTCTCTCCACTGAGGATCGTGAGTCGCCTTGTAGCATCTAGTGAAGATTCCTCATGTTGCGACAAGGCTATAAGACATTGTCTATTAGTCAAACCTCTGCATACGATACCACTGGTCCACTGGTTCTTCTCCACTGCAAATACTAATAATCGACAACGCGGGCCGACGTATATGGAAATAACGCGGGTAGAGGTGGGAACGGCTGATTTTGAAAGTTTACCTCAACATTAGAGAGGGAAGTGACCTTGGCTTCTAAAACGGTTTATAATTATTTTACGCTTGATATGTTTTAAGAAATACTGCACTCCAGATTTCACCTTTAAATACATATTTCTAACATTTTGCTCGCAGAAAGGCATTACGGTTTTAAAATACAGTTCATTGATGAATCGAAGCGAAGGGTCTCGCGTGGCTGTCCAGCATTGTAGCCTGACCATGTCACCTTCCGGTTGACTAGACTGTATTTGTCGTAGGGCTCCACCCAGATATGAAGGCACTAGTCAAGTGAGACCTCTTCTAAAATAAAGGTTCCTCAACTGCTACCGTTTCCTAAGTATCCTAAAACCACTGCAAGAAATATACTCAACAGGTAAAATGATATAGAGAGTTAACGATAATCTACTTTTATTAGCAGCTATGAAGACATTTACAGGGTGAGACAGCTAATACAGACTCATCCAGGCAAATTCAGAATAAATAAATACAGCGAGACGCACTTTCATCAAAGTTAGAATAAACGTTCTAGCAAATTTCCTAACGTTCAGAATATTTTTTTAAAGTTTATAGTCGACGAATCACGACACCGAATTTGTTTCTTGTAATAGAACTACATGAGGTATTCAGCAACGTTTGAAATAATCTGCTAAGAGAACTTCACAGACATAAAATATATGCAACTTGATCAAACAGTATTAACCGTGATAATTTTACTTTCGAAATCTTTTCTTAAAGAATTTACTTTATTTACTAGTGATTCATCAAGAACATGAACACATAAAATCACGCTATGTGAGCATGGAAGTAGTTGCCAGTGGGTAACTGATGAAAGCAAGTTAAATTTTTTTAATAAATGGAAATTGTATTCGTAAAAGCCTTTTTTTTAAAGCAGATTTAAAATTATAATCAGAAATCACCCTGCAAATATCAAGTTACAATTTATTCAGAGGCACAAATAACAAAAAAAATTCTTTGACAGTATGAGCTTTCGGGCTGAGAACCTTGCCGCTCCCTTTTGACACGGCCGTAGTCAGGACCGTCACAACAACCTCTGCATGACTACACTGGTGCAAATGTGCAACACACCAGATTACTTTAAACTAAAACTTTTAACAACTCACACAAACACATAAATTATACACCTCGTAGGAGGGATGGAAATGGTACAAACACTCACTTTAAAAATTATTTGCCACCGAAAGTTCAACTTGTTAATAAAAGAACTCTTACGGTGGAAGGGTGGCAACTTTATATACTAAAACGACCATTTAAATAAAACCCTTTAAATGCAGTCTAACATAAAATGTACAAACATGCTCTACCTCTCAAGATGATAGGCAACATAAAAACATATTTCAGGAATTCGGCCAATACACCTTAAGCAATAAATTCGTTAACACCGAATCCGACAAACATGACAGAGGCAGCTATTAACGTACGGCAGACCGACAGACAGACACTAACTGCCTAACAAATGCGGACGAGAGCCATACGAGCAAGCTGGGGACGAGGGACAGACCAAGAAAACAAGTAGAATTTAACAAGTACATGAAAAAACATATCACGAATCACTTAACTTCTAATAAACTGCGACATCTGGCGAAGACCTGGCGCAGCATCCCCAAAACGCTCTCCCGAACCGTCAGCAGCCAGCCGCTTCAACGAACGCAGGAAGGCGCGCCGATCTCCCGTCTCACGGCGTCGCAGCTCGCACTGGCCAGAGCGATGTCGTGGGTTGACTCATGTTGCTCTCGTGTCGGCTGCGAAGCCACTACCCTCGCTATACGGCACGACCCAATGGACTGACGCGGCGACCTCACATGAGCCGACGCTGAAGACGGACAAGTCATCTTGTGTCCTAGTGCGCGACCGACTATCCGATCGATCCAACCGCCAATGCCCGTTGCCTGAGAAAACTCGAGCAGACTGGCGGCCTAAGATATACTAAAACTCCGGACGACAGACAAACCGCCTCACCAATCCGGGCGAGAGAGACCCAGATGACTTGGCTGACCAACTGACCAGACCCCCCGAGACTGACAGACTGGCCGACTGCCTAGCTCATAGCGCCCCTTAAATGCACATGAACAGGCAACTTTTCCCCTTTCCCCACCAGAGGCAGATACCAAAGCTGCGATTTCCACAGCGGCGCCACCGCAAGAAATGGAGGGCGACTGTTTCACACAACGCGCTGCAGCGCGCTCTTCAAAACAGCAATTTTTACCACGGCTCACAGTATCAGGGTAATAGAGCCGCAAACCACTTTCCTGCTGTCAGGAGAAAAGCCGTCCGTCCTGTTAAACCAAATGTAAGCGACCACTTAATTCTGCTACTGCTCGTGTGATTAACATCACGGTTGCAGTATCAAGTGCTGAAAATGTTGGCGGGCTTTGAGCCTTGCTACTCCCTACATTCTGGAGTAATCTGATGAGTGTGCAGACGTTTTTGCCTTTCCTGAACGAGCGTTGAAGCGCTCTCCAGATACTCTGTTAGGAAATTCTGTTATTGCATGGGGTTTGGCATTACATGTGCGGAATAGGAGAGATACCCGTCATGTTGGCACCACACTCACTACCTTGTGTCCAGAGGGAGGTCTGTCAGTAATTGCAGCAGCAGTGTATTGTAGGAACCTTCGACACCTGAGTGTATATACCTTGAGAAGTTAAACAGAGAACCGACTCGCGGCGATAACATATAAGACCTTCTGGTGACAAACAGACCCGAACTATTTGAAACAGTTAACGCAGAACAGGGAATCAGCGATCATAAAGCGGTTACTGCACCTATGATTTCAGCCGTAAATAGAAATATTAAAAAAGGTTGAAAGATTTTTCTGTTTAGCAAAAGTGACAAAAAGCAGATTTCAGGGTACTTGATGGCTCAACACAAAAGTTTTGTTTCAAGTACAGATAGTGTTGAGGATCAGTGGACGACAGTTCAAAACCATCGTACAATATGCGTTAGATGAGTATGTGCCAAGCAAGATCGTAAGAGATGGAAAAGAGCCACCGTGGTACAACAACCGAGTTAGAAAACTGCTACGGAAGGAAAGGGAACTTCACACCAAACATAAACATAGCCAAAGCCTTGTAGACAAACAAAAATTACGCGAAGCGAAATGTAGTGTGAGGAGGGCTATGCGAGAGGCGTTCAATATATTCTATGTACTGACTTGGCAGAAAATCCTAAGAAACTTTGGTTTTATGTCAAAGCGGTGGGTGGATCAAAACAAAATGTGCAGGCACTCTGTGACCAAAATGGTACTGAAACAGAGGATGACAGACTAAAGGCCGAAATACTAAATATCTTTTTCCAAAGCTGTTTCACAGAGGAAGACTGCACTGTAGTTTCTTCTCTAGATTATCGCACAGATGACAAAATGGTAGATATCGAAATAGACGACAGAGGGATAGAGAAACGAAATCGCTCAAAAGAGGAAAGGCCGCTGGACCTGATGCGATACCAGTTCTATTATACACAGAGTACGCGAAGGAACTTGCTCCCCTTCTTGCAGCGGTGTTCCGTAGGTCTCTAGAAGAGCGTAGCGTTCCAAAGGATTGGAAAAGGGCACCGGTCATCCCCGTTTTCAAGAAGGGACGTCGAACAGATGCGCAGAACTACAGACCTATATCTCTAACGTCTTTCAGTCATAGAATTTTGGAACACGTATTGTGTTCGGGTATAATGACTTTTCTCGAGACTAAAAATCTATTCTGTAGGAATCAGTATGGGCTTCGAAAAAGACGATCGGGTGGAACCCAGCTCGTGCTATTCGTTGACGAGACTCAGAGGGCCATAGACACGGGTTCCCAGGTAGATGCCGTGTTTCTTGACTTCCGCAAGGCGTTAGATACTGTTCCCCACAGACGTTTAATGAACAAAGTAAGAGCATATGGACTATCAGACAATTTGTGTGATTGGATTGAAGAGTTCCTAGATAACAGAACGCAGCATGTCATTCTCAATGGAGAGAAGTAAGAGTGATTTCAGGTGTGCCGCAGGGGAGTGTCGTAGGACCGTTTCTATTCACAATATACCTAAATGACCTTGTGGATGACATCGGAGGTTCACTGAGGCTTTTTACGGATGATGCTGTGGTATATCTAGAGGTTGTAATAGTGGAAAATTGTACTGAAATGCAGGAGGATCTGCAGCGAATTGACGCATGGTGCAGGGAATGGCAATTGAATCTCAATGTAGGCAAGTGTAATGTGAATACATAGAGAGAAGGATCCCTTATCATTTAGTTACAATATAGCAGGTCAACAACTGGAAGCAGTTAATACCATAAATTATCTGGAAGTACGCATTAGGAGTGATTTAAAATGGAATGATCATATAAAGTTGATCGTCGGTACAGTAGATGCCAGACTGAGATTCATTGGAAGAATCCTAAGGAAATGCAATCCGAAAATAAAGGAAGTAGGTTACAGTACGCTTGTTCGCCCACTGCTTGAATACTGCTCACCAGTGTGGGATCCGTACCAGATAGGATTGATATAGAAAAGATCCAACGGAGAGCAGCGCGCTTCGTTACAGGTTCACTTAGTAATCGCGAAAGCGTTACGGAGATGATAGATAAACTCTAGTGGAAGACTCTGCAGGAGAGACGCTCAGTAGCTCGGTACGGGCTTTTGTTGAAGTTTCGAGAACATACCTTCACCGAAGAGTAAAGCCGTATATTGCTCCCTCCTACGTATATCTCGCGAAGAGACCATGAGGATAGAATCAGAGAGACTAGAGCCCACAAAGAGGCATACCGACAATCCTTCTTCCCACGAACAATACGAGACTGGAATGGAAGGGAGAACCTATAGAGGTACTCAAGGTAACCTCCGCCACACACTGTCAGGTGGTTTGCGGGGTATGGATGTAGATGTAGATGTATATAATAGATGTAGATGTATATAATAGGGACCAAGGACATGGGTCTTTAAAAACACGCACCAAATATTGACAGACCAAGAGCATTGTTTCTATTCACTTCTTGAGTCAACGTGGACCTTCATGTTACGACTATTGCATATGGTGAACACTGACTTCCCCATGTTTTATAAACAATGCTACTTTCTCAAACAAAATTTTGCGCTGATATGCCACATGTGTTTGCACGTCTCGTAGAGAACATTCGGAAAACTATAACCAGCTTTGGAAATCATTGTCATGAAGCTGTGGATGCAGCGAAGCGTGCAGCGGCCATGCATGCATGTCAAAATAAAATTTGCATCCTAACCTGAATAATATTTTAATATCGTGTTTCTCTGCCGATATCGGGCAAGCAACTTTCAAGTACAATGTCTGACCTGTACGGGAATATACATGATGGATGTACGAGTCCAGATCGTAGACACATGGCTGATGACGTATGGAACTTTGGGTCTTGCTGTGAGTCGTGCACGGATAGTTAAATGGTAGGGCGATCACTCGCGATAAGCGGGAAATCCAGCTTTGAGTCACGGTCGGCACAAATTTTCCTTGTCGTCATGCCATTCTATAGCAGGTGGTTGTCATTATTCGCAATTGCGGGTACATTTAATTTAATGTAAACATCAGTCAGGTCGCAATACCTACAGGTGTCAGCCCCATCACGCGACTTACCCTGTGTAGCAATCGTAACGCAGCCATGGGATTGTAAAGTTACTGGAAAACTCGCAAACAGCCCATACAAAACTGTAAAATCTTAAAATATAATCATTCTGGCTTTGGGGTTACCCGTCTTAGCTACCTCACACTGAATGCTGGCTGTGGCGGCAGTGGAAATTGCAGGAAATGAGCCATAGACCAAGTAACTGAGGAGGCCTGAAAGGTACATGCCAGCACATTGTGTGGCGTTCTCCTGCAGACGTTAGTTTCGCTGCTGATTCAGAGAGCACTACGACTGTTGCAGAAGGAGATGGTGACCGCGAGGGATAATAACCTGCCGTCAGTGAAGCCGACTGCCCGGTCTTGACATGTGTCATACTGGTCACTGCGGTGGGGTGCATTGACCATGACCAACTTCTGAACAGAGCACTGGCGAGAGGAGTGACTTCTGTGGTGCTAAATTTAGCGTACAGTACCTCACATTCTTACTGACTAGTCCACGTTCGAAGTCACTAAGCTCTCGTGAACAAACCATTCTGCTTTTCTACTGACATCACTGTACTTTCTGCCTGTATCTAAGTTGGGAAGTCGATTGGTCAGTACTCAGAAATTTCCATATACCATGAATTGGATACTGTATGTTTCAAACACGTTAGTAAGAAAGATTTTTCATGCCGTATAGGAATATCATGACAGCTGCTAGTAATTTATCTTGCTGGATGTTGTAATTATTAGTTTTAGTTTACAGTAATAGAAACGAGCCTACCGCTTGTCTACGTCCACCAGTTTTCAGAGTTTCGTGCGCTTTTCAGTCTCATCGAATGGAAATTATTGTGTAGCACCACTTCCGTGCAGGTGCTCGAAGGACAACTAATTGTGTGTCGATAGGAACAAATACAGAGAGTCGTTGCAGAATGCTGTAGCTGAAAGTCTCTTGCCTCGAATTTTGTGATACAGTGTTCGAGAGTTGGGAAATAATTTATGTATTAATACCCCCCATATCATTGTTCCCTTCATGCACAAATGTTAGTTCAGAATGCTCTGCGACATATGGCACTTCTTAATTTATAACACTTCGTACAAAACGCAACCTTTTTTTGTTTTTTGAAGAATTCGTTGATTGAGTTGTGCAGATCTCGAAGGTGCAGAAGTTCCTAACACTACCAATTGAGGTGTTGTGTGCTGTTATCTGCATACAGCCATCTAGTTTGTGTGCATCACCTGTTTCAGGGGTGTTATACTCTTGTGCGTATCGTAATGTGTGTCGTAGCGTGTGTTAAATGAGAAGTTATAAGGACCTGTCACTTACTGAAGAATGTGCTTTGATGTATCACATTTTATTTGAATGTGTTTTGTTTTATGCCGAGGGGAAGCAGCTAATTTATGAAAGGGTCTGCCCTATATTTCAGCTGATGACAGGCACAATTTAGTTCTGAGACTGTATTTCAATTCACTACATTATATTCGAATGGGTTTACAGTATGTTTAAGAGAAAACCTGCCTCTATTTCCATTGAAGACGATAAGAGCGTGGTACGCTCTTTGTAGTCATGTGAACTGTTGTGTCTCCTCCCCCCTGAATTCTTAGGTCAGAGAGTTCATTGGTTGGCTGAGTGGCTGACTCATGCATTCAGTCACAAAATGTAGTGTGCCTCCTTAACGAAAGGATGTCAATTGCAGTCACTTTCATTCTTATTATAAATCACTAAAAAGTCTAGGTTTTACTAATATTATTGGAGATTTCAAACAACTCTTCATCAATAATCAAGAAGTGCACTATTTAAATATTTACAAAAATATAAGGCTACGTTCATGAAAACATAACTCATTACAGTATATACCTAAGATCACGTTACTTGATAATAAAAAGAGAGTATAACATTAAAAATTATAGTTCATGTATTTCAGACTCTTATATACTGAGATGGTATGGTGCAGTGGGGAAAGAGCCTAAATACGAGGGCTATTCCGAAAGTAAGGTCCGATAGGTCGCGAAATGGAAACCACGGTAAAAATCAAAAATGTTTTATTTGCAACAGTTAGATACACCTTGCAGCTACTTATCTCCATAGTCGCCGACCCGACTTAGACGTGTATCGTAGCGTTGTACCAACTTTCCCATACCCTCGCTATAGAAGGCAGCCGCCAGTGCTCTCCGCCAATTCTCTACGCTGGCCTACGGCTCGTTGTCTTGTGCCGAAATGTTTTCTTCATAACCAGCGGTTCATGTGACCTGAGCTGAAACTCAGAGGGAGACAATTACGGGCTGTATTGTGGGTAATCTCACATTTCCATTTGAAAACGATGCAGGAGCATCTTCATTGCCCCTGCAGAATGCGGCTGAGAATTGTCTTGAAGACGAAACAGCACGACAGTTATGTAATGTTAGCGGCATAGCTTCAGGGGAAATTTCTCACCAGGCCCCCGTACTTGGCGGCAGACACTATTTTCTAGACATCTTTACGCACTCACTGCGAGCTCAGAAATGAGAAGAGCGACGTGATGCTAACTGGGGTTATACTAGAGACACTACCCAACACATCTGTGCAAAGCTTTATCGGATTTTCATAGTCGTTTCCATTTCGTGACCGACCGGACCTTACTTTCGGAATAGCCCTCGTAGTTTTCTTAAACATACTGGTTTTTGTATTTTTAAACTACTGCCATAAAAGTGTATTTCACTTTCTACATAACCAAACATGTTTCGAGACCTGTATGTCACAGAGAAAAGCAATGTTCTTTGTATTATATTGCGGTGAATGGAAAAAAAACATAGATGTTGTCTCGCAGAAGGCGGAGTTTGAATAACCCCATTTTTTAGTGATAACAAATTAAGTGCTGGGAGTTAATGACCTCAGGCTCGAGTACAGGCATGAACAATTATTTGATAAAAAATGGGTGGGCTTGTGCATCTCTGTCATAAGAGACAAGAGATCATATTATGATGTGGTAAACTTTCGGAACATCAGATATTTAATGAAATATCTTAAGATTCCGACTTAAGAATACTTCTGGAGTTAGAATACAAAAAATTGCAACTAATTATTACTTACTCGTCATTAGTTTTCCATGTAATATCGCAGTTTTCGATCAGTCACAAGTCCATTTTTAACAACACTACTGCTTATATATATTTCCCTAATGAATGGCATATGACACTCATAATCTGAGGGTGTGTCATTTTGTAAGCAGTTTGCTTTCGGCAACCTGCAACACGTTTCGGTTCCAGTATTTATAGATTTAGATCACAATTCATTAAACAGAGACCTTTTCAACATTCTGTATTGGTCACACTCCCTAAAATTAAATCTTTGACTGGCTACTCACAAGGCAACATTAAAGACTGGGTATGTGCCTTCAAATTTACATGATCTGAAGCTGAATATCGGATATCAGTTTCCTAACGCAGTACAACGGAATTCGGAAAAATCATCCCTGCAGTTAATAAGATATTCGAGCGTTGTTGAATTATGACATTTTTTACTTGTTAAGGTGTTCGTCGATAGTGAAAGTGTTGAGTAACAGTAACTGTAAAGAAGCTAGTTCGAATTTGGCTACTAACGTACTTTTTACTTTACCACATTTCGTATTCAGTGACAAATGGACATGTTACTTAATACATATTGAATTATAATTTTTATAAAAGCATCCGGCTTTTATTCTGAATCTCTCTTTGCATCACAATGGGACTGTTCACAATAAAATTAAATTTTCGTAAAAATTGTGAATGGTCAAACGGAAAATGAAGCTGCGTTTAGTTTCTTTTTCAGGCTGAACTGTGTTATTAATGAATATCAATTTCTTTATCTAACAATTTAAAGAAAGTGACATATGAATTGTACACATTAAATTTAAATTTTTATTCATATGACCAGTAATTAAAACAGAGGTTTCTGATATTACAAATCGTGGTTCAGTATTCAGTAATGGCTATTTCAACCTACTAATGAGTTTTGAATTTAAATGACCAGGAAAAATTGCTACTAACGCGATTCGAACAAGCAACAATACGATTACAAACTTTCTGCGCTACGCACTCAGCTAGAGATGAAAACATTTGAGCCATGTGCGGGTCGCGTTGATACCGTTCATAGTTTAGCACCTTGTAATAGCAATAGTGGTGTCTCGTTTTCTTAGTGTGTTCACTGGTGCCAATACGTTTGATGGCCGTATATGTCCGTGAGTGGCAGCAGCAGCGCTTATCGATAGCACGTACTGTGCTACCATCTTCGGAGCGGCCTCTAGTATTTCCGGGTCGTCGTGTGTCGAGATAGTTGAGTTGGGACGGAGCAGCAGTGAGGTCCGGACAGTCAGTAGTCGCCCGACCGCTGGCGACATATATGCACTGTTCGACGGAAGGATGTGGTCGCGAGAGTGCACGACCACGTGAAGGACCGGATTCACCGAGTTTTAGTTGAATGGAGCGTGATATTCGAGTAGTGCTACTTTTACCTGAGTGTGTGCGTGTTCAAACGGTTCAAATGGCTCTGAGCACTATGGGAGTCAACTGCTGAGGTCATTAGTCCCCTAGAACGTTGAACTAGTTAAACCTAACTAACCTAAGGACATCACACACATCCATGCCCGAGGCAGGATTCGAACCTGCGACCGTAGCGGTCTCGTCGGCCGAAGTGGCCGTGCGGTTAAAGGCGCTGCAGTCTGGAACCGCAAGACCGCTACGGTCGCAGGTTCGAATCCTGCCTCGGGCATGGATGTGAGTGATGTCCTTAAGTTAGTTAGGTTTAACTAGTTCTAAGTTCTAGGGGACTAATGACCTCAGCAGTTGAGTCCCATAGTGCTCAGAGCCATTTAGCCATTTAGCGTAGCGGTCTCGCGGCTCCAGACTGCAGCGCCAGAACCGCGCTGCCACTTCGGCCGGCTGTGTGCGTGTCCGGCCGTCGATGTGACCACATAGCAATAAGTTGTCAGTCGACGTTGTTTGGTCGTTCGGTCGGTCGTCGCAGTGGACGACGTGCATTCTGTCTTCCGACCGCTTCTGGCTTCTCTTTGTTTGTGCCGACTTGTAATTCGTCCGTGTTGTTTCACAGTGACTGGTTTTAGTATTGTGAGTCGTTGGTGGAATTGTTTTCCCGGATCTGTGAGTATATTGTGGTTTTGAATAAGCAGTCATTTTAATGCTGTCCGCGTACTGGATTGGGTGAGAGTTGTAAACGGACATCAGTTCGATTGGGGCGCATCAGCGAGCGGGTGCGTACAGCGCAAGGGCAAGCTGGGGCCGCTGGCAGCGTGATGGCACTGCCGGATCGCGAAGGGTAGCCGGGAGAGCGACCACTTCGTTGCACTCTGAACCCTGGACGTTTGAGTGAAGAGTTAACTGCTGATGCAACCTCGACTACTCTGAGATCTCGTCTTTGGTCGGCACGTTGTTGCTCCCAGGCCTACTGAACCAGGCGGCAACGAGTGAAGTGTTTCGAGGCGATGAAATATTGCAGCCGTCTTTCTCTATTTGTTATTCATCATTGAAATTAGTACTATTCTTATTAGTGAAGTGCAATCAGCGGTATTTTATGCCTTGTGGCCGCTGACGCCCCAGTTACCTGCCCTGGAGGATAGTGTACTTTCGGCAATGTACCTTTGCTCGTCGTGTCGATGCTGGCCGACACGGCGTATAGTTCGGCAGCCCCTTGTATTGTACTGTGCATATTTTTTGGGAGGTCTACCTTGGCACTAGTGTTTAGTTCGCCCTTGGGTGTATTCTGAAGACAAAGTGCTGTCTGTCTCTTCGCCCTTGCCTAAAAATACACTCCTGGAAATTGAAATAAGAACACCGTGAATTCATTGTCTCAGGAAGGGGAAACTTTATTGACACATTCCTGGGGTCAGATACATCACATGATCACACTGACAGAACCACAGGCACATAGACACAGGCAACAGAGCATGCACAATGTCGGCACTAGTACAGTGTATATCCACCTTTCGCAGCAATGCAGGCTGCTATTCTCCCATGGAGACGATCGTAGAGATGCTGGATGTAGTCCTGTGGAACGGCTTGCCATGCCATTTCCACCTGGCGCCTCAGTTGGACCAGCGTTCGTGCTGGACGTGCAGACCGCGTGAGACGACGCTTCATCCAGTCCCAAACATGCTCAATGGGGGACAGATCCGGAGATCTTGCTGGCCAGGGTAGTTGACTTACACCTTCTAGAGCACGTTGGGTGGCACGGGATACATGCGGACGTGCATTGTCCTGTTGGAACAGCAAGTTCCCTTGCCGGTCTAGGAATGGTAGAACGATGGGTTCGATGACGGTTTGAATGTACCGTGCACTATTCAGTGTCCCCTCGACGATCACCAGTGGAGTACGGCCAGTGTAGGAGATCGCTCCCCACACCATGATGCCGGGTGTTGGCCCTGTGTGCCTCGGTCGTATGCAGTCCTGATTGTGGCGCTCACCTGCACGGCTCCAAACACGCATACGACCTTCATTGGCACCAAGGCAGAAGCGACTCTCATCGCTGAAGACGACACGTCTCCATTCGTCCCTCCATTCACGTCTGTCGCGACACCACTGGAGGCGGGCTGCACGATGTTGGGGCGTGAGCGGAAGACGGCCTAACGGTGTGCGGGACCGTAGCCCAGCTTCATGGAGACGGTTGCGAATGGTCCTCGCCGATACCCCAGGAGCAACAGTGTCCCTAATTTCCTGGGAAGTGGCGGTGCGGTCCCCTACGGCACTGCGTAGGATCCTACGGTCTTGGCGTGCATCCGTGCGTCGCTGCGGTCCGGTCCCAGGTCGACGGGCACGTGCACCTTCCGCCGACCACTGGCGACAACATCGATGTACTGTGGAGACCTCACGCCCCACGTGTTGAGCAATTCGGCGGTACGTCCACCCGGCCTCCCGCATGCCCACTATACGCCCTCGCTCAAAGTCCGTCAACTGCACATACGGTTCACGTCCACGCTGTCGCGGCATGCTACCAGTGTTAACGACTGCGATGGAGCTCCGTATGCCACGGCAAACTGGCTGATACTGACGGCGGCGGTGCACAAATGCTGCGCAGCTAGCGCCATTCGACGGCCAACACCGCGGTTCCTGGTGTGTCCGCTGTGCCGTGCGTGTGATCATTGCTTGTACAGCCCTCTCGCAGTGTCCGGAGCAAGTATGGTGGGTCCGACACACCGGTGTCAATGTGTTCTTTTTTCCATTTCCAGGAGTGTATTCCATCGATGTAGTGGTGATCGCACGTTAGGCGTATTGATTAGTCGGTCGGACGGCGCTTAAGCTGCCCCTAGTTTGAGTAGCTTTCCTGTTACGTGAGTACAACTCTTGGCAGGCTCTCACCTTCCCTTATGTTTGAGTTACCTTCCCAGGCCGGCCCTTGGAACACTTGCTGAGAACCGCTTGTCCTGATTTCTTAGAGTGTGACGTTATTTTAAGGATATTCGTAATTTTCTAATTATTGTTGGTGTGCCCTCCAGCCGAGCAATAAATTCACTTCTTTGGTGATAAGGCCTTCAGCTGTGTTACAGTAAGTTTTTTTAAGGCAAACTTGTTTTAATAGCAAGGGATTTATTTTAAAACTGCTATTAGGAATTGTTTTCCTGTCTTCTAATTGAGGCCTTCAGCTGTTTGTCATTTGAAGTTGTGTGTTGCCTTCAGCCTAGCAATAACTTCACTTCTTTCGTGATAAGGCCCTCAGCCGTGTTACAGTTTTGTTTTAAAACGATTTATTTTAATATGTGCTATCTGGAATTGTTCTTCCGTCTTCTAATTCCGGCTTTCATACGTTTGTTGTTTAAGGTTATTGTTGGTGGCAGTCGGCCCTAAAATTGTGGATTTTTTTTCCTGTGGTAAGGCCTTCAGCCATCATACAGCCAATTGTGTTTTTTTAAGAGGTTGTTTTAAAATTTCAATTTCTTTAAATAAAGTTTACATATTTGTTGTGCAACCGAGACTAACTGATTACGGCCCCATTCACAACCGTAACCTTATCGTGCCCCACCCTCAGAAACCAGCTCTCAACATTGTTCAAGTAGATATTTTTGTTGTTAAAACGCTCGAAAGTCTTTAGTTGGTGTGAAGTCTGGTGATCAAGAAGAGTTACCTGCTCTCCTTGACGACCAAATAACAGCTGTAAAAATGTAATACTTCCAAGTCCAGAGTGACTGGACAGGCGTGATATCTGCAATAAAACTGCGTTGTATGTTATGTAATGTTGGGGATTAGAATTTCAGAAAATGTTTTTACATTTATTATTGAATGTGGTGAGGTGTTTAAATAAAAGCCATTTAAGAAGTTGGACATGTATGTTAGACATGTGGTTTGATGTTAACATTACCATTAATTCCAACAACTTAAATGCGTGCATAGTAATTCCCTAGACAGTCTTACCGATTTAACAGTATAATACGAAGTTGTGCTGCACCTAGCTTCAGTGATATTTACCACGTTATTTTTATTGTAAGATATCATGGTAAAAAATAATGGAACCCTGAGCTGTCTGCAGTGCGGATACTGCGCGCCACAACGAAAAGGAAATTCAGTGGTTAATTTATATCCTGTATTTTAATACTTCCACACCTTCAAATCTTAAATATTTCTGCAATTTACAGTGGAGACTGACAGTACCTTATGTTGTCGCCTCTGTTGTCTGAGCTTATCAATTGTTGATTTTATTAGAGAATAACACTGACAGTTATTAAAAGATTATGGCAATGATATTACTTTTCTAAAGTTAAGAATTCTCCTGGTTTTGATATTTCAAGAATTACTCTTGACACAGATATGTGGATGGGGCGTCTACCACGAAATTCACTATAAATTTCCTAATGACCACAGACATGGGCTCTAATTTCTAACTCTAATTACAAATTTTCAGGAGAACATACAATCCATTTGGCTTGAGCCAAGTCGCTTCGGTGTATTTTCTTGTAAGCATTATTCCAATATGCAGTTTTTTAAATTGATATTCGTGTATTTTAAATGGAAAATAAGTTTCCTATATGGAACAGTTCTCAAAGCATAAAATAACTTGAGAACATTGAGATGTCCTTCTGGGCCAATCGGAGGAAAAAGCCAAACAGTGATGGCTGACGATAAAAACATCTAGGTATGTGACAAAACAACTTTCACAAACGTTTTTTGGAAGCGGAAAAAGTAGAAATATATACCTTTTTACAACAGATAATAAGTTACAACATCCTAGAATATTAATCAAAAATCCAAGCACACAGTAATACGGTATTTAGGCGTCGTTTCAGATTAACTAAGTCGTCAATTTCGGCAGCAGCTTGTACATAAAGAAGTTACTGGTGCATGTTGTTTTCCAGTCATCGGAGCAACTTAGCGAGACCGTCACTCATAAAGTGAGATCCACTGACTGTAACAAGTGCCACGTATGCCAAATGGACAGATAGTTTTACACACTTTCCTAGAAGCACGTTGACTAATTGAGGGTTCCCAAATTATGAGATCAGTTGCATAAAAAAACAGTTACAATGGATACTAATCTTCTAGTTTCAGAACGTTTACAAGACATTTTGAAAATTAACAACCTGGAAGAAATGGAGATATTAATCCATGGGTAAAAACTGAGACGCGAAATCCCAAAAAAAATGACAGATTTCAAGTACTTACAATTCTTCGCCCACACATCCCCATTAGGAACTTCCTCCACTAACAACAAGAACACTTCGTCAAGTGTGCTGAAGATAATACGAAGCGACAAGTAATACAAATACCTACACATTGATACTGGAGTACAAGCAAACTTTGTAAGATCACTATGTTTTCGTTATTTGCTAAATGCTGTTAATTATAGTAAAAATGTGTTGTCTTCTTCAAAAGTCTCTAAATGGCCACCAGGATAGTTCCGGAAGGCCAGAGTAATGCAATAAAGTAAATGCGGCGAAAGAAGGCAGCCTTTTGTGATGAATAAAGTGTGTGATTACTTACTTGGTTCTGTGTTGACAATAGACCGGTAGACAAAGTACACGATGGCTCAGTTGGATGACGCGTGTCCTCCTCAGACAGGCCTTAACACAGGCCGAGAAAGTAAGCTACTCCATTAGAATCAACGTTTATTCATTTTAAATGTCTCTGCTCGGTCGTTTTCCTCCCTGATGATTAGGTCAACCTCGAAACATTTCACTATAAAATATTTTAAGGAAGTTAACGAAGAATCGCGAGTCCCAGCGGACTCATAATACCTGTTTATAAAGACAACAGAGTGTCTTTGAACCATACACATTGTTCACCAGCTTCCTGTGCTTATGACGTAGACGTTTATCAGCGACAAAAAGTTATCTTCCTTGATCGATTATGGATCGTGGGACGACGGCTGGCATTATCTTCTTGCTGCAATAATTTACCAAGAGCCGTATGTATTGTAGAAATTTATTTAATTTTATGAACTTCTATGTGCTACCAGTTTCGGCATTACATTGATCCCATCTTCAGGCCCCATTCGTCATAGTCGTAATATCGCTATACACGGAAGGAGCCACATAACTGGATCCGCGAATCGGTCGTCCAGCAACAGCCCTTGGTGGCCACCAATGCATCAATGTAATGCTGAAACTGGTAGCACCTAGAAGTTCATAAAATAAAATAAATTTCTACAATACATACGACTGTTGGTAAATTACTGCATTAAGAAGACAAAAAATTGAGGCTAAATGAGGTTAGAGTATACGAAGTTATTAGGGTTGACGTAATAGGTGTTTCCACTCTTTTCAGATTCGCACATCTAGTATGGAATCTGCTCACTGGTGAAACGCATAACGCATGACCAGGTTGATGTAGATAATGGTAATCACTTAGAAAATTTTATGAGGTTTTGAACTATTAAAGATGTTCATATACAGTCGTACTGAGAAATCTGATTTTGGTATGGTGCTAAAAACAACAATTATCAGTGTCAGTTGTAAATGAGTCACAACATAAAACGGCACACTGTCACTTTTGAAATGCTACTGTCGTTAAACTAAGGCGTTTATGAAGTCTTGGGTATAAATAACCGCTTCAGCTGTACTTTGGTTCTTTAGTACTGTATCGCTACCGGTTTGGTGGCGTTAAAGCCACATCTTCATGTGATATAGGACTTCCTTGCCGTCAGTACGTCAGAGCGCGCGGTCGCGTCCGCTGTACACCGTTCCATATAGATTGGAGAAGCGACCATGAAGATAAGATTTGTTTTGGACTCATCCAGTATATTGGAATTATGCACTTTTTAATTATGACAGGCTGTCTTTCAGCTGCGTTTTGTATTTGACGGGCAACGAATGTTGGGAAAAAGGTTCTGAGCTTTTAAGCTCCAAAGTTTTAATCATACGTCACCTAAAGATGTGGCTTTAACGCCATGAAACCGGTAATGGTACTATAATAAAGGACCAAAATACAGCTGAAGCGGTTATTTATGCCCAAGATGAATACTCATAGCTGTGATTGACCCAACTGAAGGTTGCCTCTTTGTGTACTATAAGTGAGGTACAATTCTCTGAGGCATCTTTAAATCTGCAGTCTTAACGGCAGTGATACCTTTCAACCTTGTATTCTGGAGATACTGAATGAGTTCGTAAGTATCGCAACAAAACTGAACGATTAAAAAAATGGTTCAAATGGCTCTGAGCACTATGGGACTTAACATCTGTGGCCATCAGTCCCCTAGAACTACTTAAACCTAACTAACCTAAGGACAGCACACAACACCCAGCCATCACGAGGCAGAGAAAATCCCTGACCCCGCCGGGAATCGAACCCGGGAACCCGGGCGTGGGAAGCGAGAACGCTACCGCACGACCACGAGATGCGGGCGAACGATTAAAGTTTCTCATATTGAGGACTGTGCGTACTTAATGAAATGAGAGAGAAAATGTCCTCTCGACAAGTATTTCGTTAAAATAATGTGCTCAAAATCAGTATTTCAGAAAGCTAAGAGTACCTTTTGCAAGCAATACGATCCAAATGATAGGGTTAAATTTAGTAACGGGCGTTATCGATATGGTAACTGAATCTCACTTGAGTGAAAGAACTAACACAACCAAAATAGCTGTTTTTTTCCCGGCTGAGAGAATTTTGCGTACAGCTTTTAGGATGTACATTTGTGAATGGATGGCGACACAAAAGTTCCATTTAAAGGTAAACTGAGCAGAATTTCTGTTACTAGCTTCAGCACCCCTGTATGGAAGAAAACGGCTATTGTTCCCCAGTTTTAATATCGCACGCGGAGAGATTAATAATTATCGTTTTCCCATTTTGTGGAAGTTTTTCCGCTCACGCAGTTCTGCGGTTCGTGGTGACGAGGCTCGACATTCCGAAAGAGGTGACGGCGGTTTCCACTGCTGTCCACAGACTCCCGCCGTATTTAGCGCCCGCCTGGCGACAGAACAAAAATAAAGTTTTGATGGCAGCGTGCGTGCCGCGGCCAACGGCTCTGCCGCCTCTACGAACGCCGGAGTCTGACGTCAGTGTGCTTAATGTCCACCAGCTCGCGCAGCGTGTGCGTAACTTCGGGATCAGCGGTCGCTTGCGGAGACGTATCTGAAGCTGAGCAGAAGTAAATATTAATGTACGATGTGTATGTAGTACTAAAATTCCAATCAGACATAAATAACCAACTTTCGAAATAGTTCCAGTCGCGTCTCTTCACTACCAGCATCTTTAATATTGATATCAGAGAAGTAAATATTAATATACGATGTGTATGTAGTACTAAAATTCCAATCAGACAAAAATAATCAACTTTATAAATAGTTCCTGTCACGTCTCTAACTAGTAGCATCTTTAATATTGATATCAGAGAATTAAATATTAATATACGATGTGTATGTAGTACTAAAATTCCTATCAGACAACTGTCCACAGCGAGGTATATCAACAACACCTGTCGGCAGCTGAGGGTTTCAGTTAGTCATAATTTATTCCAGGGAAAAGCTGCACGGTCATCAACAGTATTCTGTTCTTTCGAGAACAGTTACTGTCTTCATATATATATATATATATATATATATATATATATATATATATATATATATATATATAGTTAAAGGCTACCCAGCCATTGACCTTCGACTGTGCGAATGCGCACAGGTTGCCCAAACTCTTACGGGAATTGCCAAAGCGTGGGCGAGTAATGAGTGAATGGGCAAATGTCTATAAGGTACATTACATATGTAGAATTGTGGACTGTTGGGAATGTGAGTCTCACGGGAAGCGTGCAAGGGATAAGTCCCTGCAGTCGCGCTATTCATCTGTGTCCTCGGTGGCCCAGATGGGTAGAGCGTCTGCCATGTAAACAGGAGATCCCGGGTTCGAGTCCTGGTCGGGGCACACATTTTCAACTGTCCACATCGAGGTATATCAACAACACCTGCCGGCAGCTGAGAGTTTCAGTTAGTCATCATTTAGAAATAGTTACCGTCGCGTTTCTTCACTAGCAGCATCTTAAATATTGATTTCAGATAATACACTGCATAATAACACCATCAATAACGGTATAACCTTCTTTATCAAGATCATAAAAGGCTTCAGTCTTCCCATGAAAAGTGATCTGACGTTCCTTCGACCATTCATTACCGGTATGTCCACTTATTCTTCAGCATAGTCGTATTGTAGAAACTCCTATGCTTACACGTGCACGCTTACCTTTGTAAACCTGCGCCTCCCACTATTTATATGCAAGATATTCACAGCTGGAGACACTCAACCATTTTCTCTTTTGTACCACCAGTACAGCCTACATTCGTTACGCAGGCTAAGTTTAAACTCCTTTTCTTATTACGAAACTTTGTTTCTAAGGAACTATGCTATACACATCTGTACAATTTGCAGCAAATGATAGCTTAATTGATAACGTTTTTTTATGGGTAGGCTACACTTCGACACTTACTCTGTCTGTTGTCCATACAACGACTAGATTGTACTGCCATTAAGACAACGCTTCATTGGGACTTTAATTTCCATCTCAGTTATAGGAATTTCAAACTGTAGTAGTGTTTCAAAATGATGCTGCACGGTCGCACTGGGGGTTACTCTTTCGCTTTTTCTTGCATGCAGTCCTTCTGAGCAGATGTATTTGTACAAATTGTACAACATCGTGGGTACCACGCTCACCAGACACACCCACTCTTGAATTTTTTGTGGGATTACGTAAAGGGTGAAGTGTTCAGTTCACCTGTTGGTGATGTTATATTCTGTGGTACGAATGCGAGATTCTGTTGAGGCGTGAAAGTAAAGACATTGGCAAAGACAAGGAGAGAACTGGGAACTGAGAACTGACTAGAAGTTCTACTGGAAACAAATGGAGCACATGTAGAGGTATGCCCATCAAAGGATTTGTGACTTAAGTTGCCACTCTGAACAAACCGCATAGCTGTACCTAGCATAGAACCTCAGGAACAAATTTTTATAATCAGGGCGGGGCAGGGCACCATGCAATTGCAGTTATTCATCGTTGCTGATAATCCTCAGCTTCGACATTTGTAGCTGTTTCTTCTTTGTAATGAATCAAGTCTTATCACAACGCTTAGCTAGTGGTGGTGGTGGTGGTTAGTGTTTAACGTCCCGTCGACAACGAGGTCATTAGAGACGGAGCGTAAGCTCGGGTTAAGGAAGGATTGGGAAGGAAATCGGCCGTGCCCTTGCAAAGGAACCATCCCGGCATTTGCCTGAAATGATTTAGGGAAATCACGGAAAACCTAAATCAGGATGGCCGGAGACGGGATTGAACCGTCGTCCTCCCGAATGCGAGTCCAGTGTGCTAACCACTGCGCCACCTCGCTCGGTAGGCTTAGCTAGTGGTGCCACACAGTCATGTAAATCTGCAGCTTTCTCTCCTTCAGCGATTTTTCATACCATATAATTACAGTACCACACATATTTACGTAAATTTATGGTTTTGTGTTTAGTGTTAGCTACCACTGAGGGTGAAAGTATACAATAAAGGATGGTAAGCTTTTTTGAGGTATACTAGAATCTAATAATGTAGTTCAGTGCTATCTACAACGTGTACGCAAAGAACCCCGACAAGGCTAAATATAAACTGTAAAAGGATAGATTGACCATTGTTCAACAGGGATCCCTGCTCAATCGTACAGAAAATGGGTTTTGTGGTTATCTCTAAGTTAAGAACATTACTGACAAAGCTTCTTTACATTGTGGCTGGTATTCATATAATTTATATAAGCCACTGATCATTCTTGCAAGAAGGACTCACAGGCCCATTCTTTGTCTATGTGTGTCCTGCATCATTCACTAGAGTACCTAAGATCAGCCTACTTACACAAACGGACGAGGAAAGGCAAGAGATTATATTGAACAATCATAGTCAACATTCTTATGTGGAGCATTACTATAATATTTCAGAAGAACATACTTGTGTTTAAGTTAACTAGTAGTAACTGTGACTTCTAGTTCAGATTTTAGTGTTATTCTATAAAATTTGTATGATGATCTGCGAGTTAGCTCAGCATCAGAACTGAGTATAACAGTCTTTATAAGCAGGGGAGATATTGTACAGAAGGTTTCTTGTGTTTAATATATGTAAGTAAATTGTTCTTATAGAGTGGTGCTTTCTTTTCTATACTCGTAATACTCTCGTTTTCTTCGCCGATTTGTGGGCAGTCAGGCTTATTCCAAGAATGTGGCAAAGTTTTTTCAACGTTGATGAATGATATACGTTGCGGCACTACTCACTATTTTGCGGTACTACTCACTGTTTTTTCAGTCATTACATACAAATCGGGTTCAAATAGAACACTGAGATAAACAATTTAATTTGGTTTCCGATTTCCATACCAACTACTAAATTCTTTTTCGGCAGCATTCCCACCTGAGTATGAGTGAAGATAGCGCCGAAGAAGCTCTGTTCTTGTGAATACCTAATCACTATCACATTAAAGGTACCATTGTCCCATTTATATATTTTGAGTGACCGATTTTTATGGCATATTCTTCTTACTAAAATATCTACCTTTTATTTCGACAGGAAGTTAAACCTGTAGACTAAATTTCGAAACTCTCTGCGGTTTGAACTGAAGTATCAGACGTCATTATCTATTAGTCAGTTTCTATCACCGTTACTTTACTTTTATTATTATTTTTATTTAAAAACTTAATTGATGCCTAGGCAATAATTATAATCTCTGTTCTTTAAACTTTAATACAGCTAAGTCAAACATTTTTCAATGGCAAATTTTAAAATGTTACATAATTTTACTACTAATTAACATAACACATTAACGTAGCTCCAGAATTAATAGATTATACGAAATTACACAATAATGTAAACTTGAGATTAAAATGTTCTCGAAATTCTTTTAGTATTTGTCTAAATATGTTCTTTATAACGCCTGGACCATGCAGAAAATGTATTCTATGAACTTCTCCTTGTGTTTGTTTTCGTCTGTGCTGTTGTTGCTATACAGTGACATTCTTAGATTTAATACTAGAAGAAAATTGTATTTACTAACATTCTGTTCTCTGGAGATTCTAGTGTCGTCTGTTAATAGAATGACTTTCACATTTGTATCAGTACAGCGAATTATATATCCAGTACTTCTATCACTACATGCACATTTTTTAATTTCTTTGGGTTGTAAGAGCTATTTGTTAACCTGAAGTTTATAAAAAATTCTTAACTGATATACAACACAGTTTTTACTCAGTTTTCCTTGTGGACCGCTGTTTCTTTAATGGTAGAATTTCCTATCCTTGCAGTATTATCCCCAACAAGTATCAGATATTCTGCCTTAGGTATTAGCTTAATCTTCATCTGTGTAAATTCTTAATTTGCATGTGTTTTCTCTCTCTCCCTCTTCTGGAGTATATTTACCAATAACATTCTCCGTCTTCCCCAGTACCTTCATCCATTAATATTTGAGTCTTTCATATATAAAAGTACGTTAATGCAACCATTTTCTGTGTGTACTTGTGATGCTAACTCAAGTTTTTTTCCCTTTCAGTTAGACTTCCTCCACTGTACATCATAATATAGCCATGAATTTCTTTAGATACTTGTAGCTACTTCATCCTTTATGATAGGTCAGCTGTATCAGATATTGCAGTGTTTAATTCCTTTGTTAGTTTTCAGTATTTAGTGCTTATTCAAGTAAGATTTCATGTGCCTACTTTCAGAACATTTCCCGTCTTTTTATTCTAACTTTTCTCTTGGCTTTTTGTTTTTTGGGTTTTTTTGCGGAACGTACTTCCGTGTTTTTCCTCAAGGTTGTCTCATGTAGGAGGGTAAGCCTTCGTATGCCTAGGAGGCCCGCCCCTTTCCATCCCTGTGCGTTGTGGACTGCTCTTTTTCTGTCCCCTGAATAAGAGACCTGTCTGGTTCTACTCCCTCCAGCACAGCTCTCTGGGTGATAGCTGAGTGCACAAACCTCCTACCTAAGGTAAGGTGGCAATCCTCGAGGAGGCAGATCTTACTCATATTCAGCGTTCCTTAACTACTGTGTGGTACTAAGAGCACCAGGCAAAACCTAGTCGCGCGAGGGAGACAGCATACTCATGCGATGTATCACTGCCGCTACGCAAGATAACGACATCGTTTTAGGAGACACAAATGCCAACATCTAGGTTTAGGTATTCCATATCCAACTCAACCCCTTATTTGATAATTATATCCCGTAGAAGTACCATTGGGGATGGATATTGACAGCTACATACCGCCAACTGCTGCAATAACTCATAGAAATGTTATGCGTAATTAAGGGGAGCCGGAGGTGGTCAAATCCATAAGATTACGATTTTTTTTTTCCTACCGAAAATTAATTGGAACATTCCTCTTTAATGTAAACTTTGAATTATTGTTCTACTCGCCCTAGAAGTGGAGTTATTACGATTTTCCCCCACGCCTGCAGGGGAAATGGGCGGCCGCTGAATGCATCTAACACCCTCTCGTGACTTCCTGGCGAACTGCTTTGGATTTTCTCGGCCTGTTACGCATACAACGAGTGTGCAAGGGTTGGCTACATTGTTTTCTGTGACAAATGTTACCCGTATTTCCTTACAGCTTACTCCTATTTTCCTCAGAATTTCGAACATCTTGCTCCATTTAATATTGTCGTACACTTTTGTTGTGGTTACGATGCCACGTTTTAGTAACCGTGTATATAAGAAGAGGAAGAACGTAGGGAAAAGAAAATTAACACTAATACCAAGTTGCGATACTACAATGAATAAGAGCGCTGAACATCGCCTCTTTGCTGTTTACCGTTTCGAATTAGTTCAGTGTTGGCCTGTTGTTGGTAGTATTATACTTCTTGTGTGAAGCGGGTAATATGCAGTATGTACAAGAATCAGGATGGAACAATAAAACCAATTTTTCATGACTTAGCACAGCCAGAATTGTTACACAAATGTCTACACGGAAAGACGCAGATTCCTAATGAGAGCGTAAACAATTTGATTTGGAAAGTGATTCCTAAAAGGGTGTTTGTAAGCATAAAAACACTGCACTTTGGCATTTATGATGCAACAGCAACCTACAACCAAGGGAACAGTGTGAAGTGTGAAGTTCTGAAGGCATTAGGACTTACAGCTGGGGTGAACACTGTACGAGCACTAAGAAATATTGACAGAGAAAGGATAAGAGGAAGAGAAAGGCATATGAAGTATGATGCAACAACAGGTGAGAAAAAAAGACAGAAGAGGAAGCTTTTGGAGGATGAAGAAGAAGACCCTGATAATCCATCCTATAGTGCAGGAATGTATTGAGGAACTTTGATAGCCATTTCCCGTAAATTAGAATTTTTCGAATGTAAGGAACATGTTCTCAAAATCCACTCAAGCTAGAGAGATGAAATTTTTATACAGCACTCCTAGTCGTCAAACTTACATTGTAACACAGCCATTTGCCAATATGTTCAGTAGTTTCATTTCAGTTTAATTATAAAGCAATTATTTGTAAAAAAAATTTTGGTCATTAATAAAAAAAAATTGGAAGAAAACTAGAAAAGATACTCCAAAATCCCTCTGTCATAACTGCAATACTAAACCACTCTATATGTAAAAAAATTCCAATTTTTCTATTTGGTAGTTTATTCATAAATGTTCCTCAAACTTAGTGATTTTAACATGGGCAGCATAGGCACGTCTGGCTCCCCTTAAGGATGGGTGATTAGTGGGTCAGTTGAGGACTCATAGAGTTTATGTTGTGATACACAGTCACACAGACCGACAGCATCAAACGTGTAAACTCTGAAGACGTCTTAGATAATCACTTTATCAGGTGCTAACATCTACAGATCATTTGTTGTTTCAAATTACAGTTCTTGAATTGATTCACTCATAGCCTGAATACTGGTAGTTTGAGCTGCTACCTTAATTTTGGTGAGGGTGGTGTTTGGACGCCAGTACCATCTCTGGAAGAGCGCAAACCACCATGTGCTGATTTCCACCCAGGACTTCTAGGCATCCCATGTGGTGATTCCTCTTTCTGAATCTGGTGAGACATTTCGTATGGTAAGTGCACATTTACACGTAAAGGACAACGTCATGCGTTGCTTTGAAGTTCTATGGGAGTTTATGGACGAGAATTTTATTATGCGCTAAGATTTTTGTGGCGTATATGGTGTTAGAATGGTTCTCAAGTATCCAGCCGGACACGATCGTTGAATTCCCACGATATTTCCGCGATTAACTGTTCCTCCACTATTAGGTCTGTCCGCTCTCTGCCGCTAGTATTTATTCCTGGCGGGTCCAGTTGCGATTCTGTGCGCCGACGGCCTGCTGCATGTCCGATTCTGGGGGAAGCATCGTCTGTGGCTGGTGGTTGTCAGAAAGGCGGGGAGGGGGAGGCTTAGTATCTCTTCGGCGGCCGTGGCGGAGTGATCCCGTGTCCGATTGCACCTTTGCTCCGTGATGGAGTTTAGTGTTAGTTCCCAGGCCTTGAGGTACTAACTAGCGTCCCTGTTGACGAGACTGTCTGTTAAGCGAAATTATATGGCGTCTTGAAGATGCAGTTCCAGTGGTTACTTGTGGAGGCCAGTACTTTTGTCTCCTCAGTGTTTATGCAATGTTCCGTTATGACAAAAATGGTTCAAATGGCTCTGAGCACTATGGGACTCAACTGCTGTGGTCATCAGTCCCCTAGAACTTAGAACTAATTAAACCTAATTAACCTAAGGACATCACACACATCCATGCCCGAGGCAGGATTCGAACCTGCGACCGTAGCAGCAGCGCGGCTCCGGACTGGAGCGCCTAGAACCGCACGACCACCGTGGCCGGCTCCGTTAGGACAGACTGGCTTTGTTGGCCTAGGCGAGTTTAGTTTTGTAGTTCTCTAAACCGATCTTCCACCGTAAGAGCTCTTTTATCGATACAGGATTTGCCACAGCGGCACAGTATTTTGTGTATGCCCGCTTTCATGAGGCCGACGCCGTCTTTCACCGTTCCTAGTAACGCGCGCGTCGTAGCTAGTGATCGGAAGTCTTTGTCGATCTCACGCGCATCGTGTATCATGTGGTCTCTGTTTCTACTTGTGGTTTGCCACGTTGCTACCTGGCAAACCACAAGATGGAACAGAGACTACACGACGCCCCATTATCAATGTCATGTGGAAATGACATGACGACACAGCTACAGCTGTAATTGAAGAGGGGCTCAACTTCGCGCCAATACCGACAATACTCTCGTTAAATGAAATAGTATCTTCAGTAGAACAGGTAATCGGAGGGCTCCCAAAGGAGAAGGCTGAAGAAATCAGGAGGGAAACTTGTCGGATTCATTAAAGAGGAACACTGGCCAGAAGCAATTTCTCCAGAGCGAAAAGACCAGCACTACGCAGCTTCAGAGAAAATACAGACTGTCGTTCTCCCGCCGACAACAGTAACACTACCGTCATTCTTGAGAGACAGGACTATGAACAGAAAGTGCTCCAATATTAGACTATCCAGCACATCGTCAACTTCAAACACACCAGACTAAGAAGATACAACAAAGCACCTCCATCTTACTGAAAAACTGGCGCGCTCGAAGGTAGGACATCGACTACGCCAACGCTCGGCAGTAGCACCGAGATAAATGGTCTTTCAAAGACGCACGAAAATGGGATGGAGTACAGGGGACCCGACATATTCCCGGGCACAGCATCTGGCGGGGCTGCTACGACTCTTTGTTGGCAAATGTGAGCACTACGTCCGAAGCTAAACGGATTTCACTAGCCGCTAACTTTACAAGAATCTGACATCATGGTCATATTTGTTGTGTCGCTAAAAGATTCTTTCAACTTAATCAGTAAGAAGTCGTAGCAGAACTGACAAAACTTTTCAGGCATCTGTTAACATTGACCTATTTTCTCTCCAACGGCCAGTACTACGAGCAGACCGACGCAATGGTCGTGGTGAGCACTCTCTCCGGTGGCAGTCAACCAATTTGTCGAGAATTTCGAAGAATTAACCCTGAAAGCCTCCAGACTGAAGCCTGTATGTTTGTTTCGATATGTGTACGTCACATTTGTAATCTGGCCACATGGAAAGGATAAACCACAAATATTTCTACAGCATCTAAATTCCATACATAATAACATATAGTTCGCAATTGAAATCGAGAAAGATAGACAATTACGCTTCATTGATGTCCTTTGCAGTGCAGGAATGACTCTCTAGGTCATAGGGTGTACAGTAAGGCAACACACACTGACCTGTACCTACATGCTTCCAATTGTCATCATCCGTATCAGCTAAACGGACTGCTTAACACCTTGGTTCAACGATCACATATGAACTCGGACGAACAGAACCTATCAACGGAAATCAAAACACCTGCAGACAGTGTTCCGCAAGAATTGATACGGCAATAGCTAAATCCAAAGGGCTTCCGCTAAAGGAAGGGAAGTAGGGACGAAGATGAACAAACGTAAGAACAGAAAACTGGCTAGCGTTTCTACCATTTGCAGGAAACGTGTAGTCGAAAATTGAGAGACTACTGAAGCGGCACAAGATCGACACAGTGTTCCGACCACCGTTTATTACGCGCACCTTACCAGGAACTGTGATAGACGGTGTCGGCCTCAAGAAAGCAGGCGTAGAAAAAATTGCATGCGGCTGTGGCAAATCCTGCATGGGCGAAACAGTTGGTACGGTGGAAGACCGATGCAAAGAACACACCGCTTAGGCGAACCAAACCAATCTGCCCTGGTAGAGCATTACATAAACAATGGACACACGGCGATTTATGACGAGACAAAAGCACTGGCCTCCACAAATAACTACTGGAACTGCGTCTTGAAAAAGGGCTTAGAAATTCGCTTAAAATTCAACCTCGCCAACAGGGACAGTGGTTACCAATTCAATAAGGCCTCGGGTGCAATACTACACCTCGTCAAAGAAAAAGATATTTACTATTTGTTGAAGATCACTATTAATCCGCCACTTATGATAGCCAATGCTCCGAAGCAGTATAATATGCGACAGTTAAAAGGTTATGTAGTCGTGACTCTTAGTCAGATCGCTGTGCCCTTAAAAGCCTAGTATTCTACCTGTTATTCTACCTCTTATTGAGGTATATTAATTGCTTGATATAGGTTGAGATACCAGTCTCTTGTAGCTTAAATTCAAAGCCTTTACTGATGTGTACAGACACTGTGTGGACCAATATAGCGATGTGGCTCTCACTTCACTTAAGTGGAACTGGATTGTTCCCCATTTTTAATTGTTCATCCTTGTATTTAATAATTTGCCGATTTAGAATTTTAGTCTGTTGTAGTTTAGTTCATCCGTTGGCCTGCGTCATCTCCTCAGTAAACGTATGAGAGCTTAGGGCAGGTTTTCGCTTTCAGGGCCGGCCACTATTAGCAGCCGACCGACTGAAAAATGTGCCGATTTTAGGAAAGGCCGAGACATCTCATATGCGTCTGCTGACATTTCGAGGCTACAGCTGTAAAACAGTAACTTTATTCCACGTATTTTACTTTCTTAATCACCTCTGGCTTTATTCTAGTAGCTGCTTTCTTCGCAAGGACCATCGATATTTCAAAAAATGGCTCTGAGCACTATGGGACTTAACATCTATTGTCATCAGTCCCCTAGAACTTAGAACTACTTAAACCTAACTAACCTAAGGACATCACACAACACCCAGGCATCACGAGGCAGAGAAAATAAATCCCTGACCCCGCCGGGAATCGAACCCGGGAACCCGGGCGTGGGAAGCGAGAACGCTACCGCACGACCACGAGCTGCGGGCCATCGACATTTAATTAATCTTTTGTTGAGCCCTTAGGCACGTTTTATCTTAAATTTCTTGTAACTGAATTGCCATTAGTTGCAGATGTAGTGGACACTATGGCTCAATCTTCTTAATTATGATTGTTAATTAGAAGTTTATTAAGAAAGTTTGCTAAGCGTCAGGGGTGCCTGTTTCTAAAAATGCAAGTATTATTCAAATTGTTCTTGAAAGGTAAGCCGTTATTGACACATGGTTTAGTAAGCACAAGGTGCGCATTTTTCTAAAATTTCAAATTTCGTTCAAACTGCTTTGAAAATATAGTTATTGACAGATAGTTTAGTAAGCAATGGGCGCATATTTTCTAAAACATGAAATTTATTGAAATTCTTACGTACATCTGCTTTACTATGTGTTGTGACGTATTTTTCTTAACTACTAATAGTTTACTGCATAATCAGCATTTCATTCGAGTAGTTGAGACAGAAGGAAGTTGCTTAATAGTATACACGCACTCACTCGTTAAACTTGTGCAAATAAATTGTCCTCATGCAAACTGTTAATGATGTTCCTGTTGCTGGGCTAACTCTCAAGCTCTGCAACCTTGTGTGCTGACCCTCGTGTTCTGTCTCTACGACCACCATTTTGTAGTCCATCGACTGAATATCAAACAAAACATCTTAAAACATACACTACTGGGCATTAAAATTGCTACACCATGAAGATGACGTGCTACAGACGCGAAATGTAATCGACAGGAAGAGGATGCTGTGATATGCAAATGATTAGGTTTAAGAGCATGCACACAAGGCTGGCACCGGTGGCGACATCTACAACGTCCTGGAATGAGGAAAGTTTTCAACCGAGTTCTCATACACAAACAGCAGTTGACCGGCGTTGCCTGGTGAAACATAGCTGCGATGCTTCGTGTAAGGAGGAGAAATGCATACCATCACGTTTCCGACTTTGATAAAGGTCGGATTGTAGCCTATCGCGATTGCGGTTTATCGTATCGCGTCATTGCTGCTCGCGTTGGTCGAAATCCAATGACTGTTAGCAGGATATGGAATCGGTGGGTTGCGGAGGGTAATACGGAACGCCGTGCTGGATCCCAACGGCCTCGCTTCACTAGCAGTCAAGATGACAGTCATCTTATCCGAATGGCTTTAACGGATCGTGCAGCCACGTCTCTATCCCTGAGTCAACAGTTGGGGACGTTTGCAAGACAACAACCATCTGCAGGAACAGTTCGACGACGTTTGCAGCAGCATGGACTATCAGCTCGGCTGAGGTTACCCTAGACGTTGCATCGCAGACTGGAGCGCCTGCGATGGTGTACTGAACGACAAACATGGGTGCACGAATGGCAAAACGTCATTTTTTTCGGATGAATCCAGTTTCTGTTTATAGCATCATGATGGTCGCATCCGTGATGGCGACATTGCGGTGAACGCACATTGGAAGCGTGTATTCGTCATTGCCATACTGGCGTATCACCCCGCTTAGTGGTATGGCTTGCTATTGGTTACACGTCTCGGTCACCTCTTGCTCGCATTGACGGCACTTTGAACAGTGGACGTTACATTTCAGATGTGTTACGACCCGTGGCTCTACCCTTCATTCGATCCATACGAAACCCTACATTTCAGCCGGATTATGCACGACAGCAAGTTGCAGGTACTGTACTGGCGTTTCTGGATACACAAAATGTTCGACTGCTTTCCTGGCCAGCACATTCTCCACATCTCTCACCAATTGAATACGTCTGGTCAATGGTGGCCGAGCAACTGGCTCATCACAATACGCCAGTCATTATTCTTGATGAACTGTGGTATCGTGTTGAAGCTGCATGGGCAGCTGTATCTGTACACGCCATCCAACCTCTTTTTGACTCAATGCCCAGGCGTATCGAGGACGTTATTACGGCCAGAGGTGGTTGTTCTTGGTGCTGATTTCTCAGGATCTATGCACCCAAATTGCGTGAAAATGTAACCACATGTCAGTTCTAGTATAATATATTTGTCCAATGAATACCCTTTTATCATCTCCATTTCTTCTTGGTGTAGCAATTTTAATGACCAGTAGTGTAGTATTATGTCATATTAGAGAATTATGCTATGTGTCACAGTACTCCGTACGTATCACGGCATTTGACGTAACCTTCTGATGAACGCAGATGTAATTTCGAACAACAAGTGATGTGTTGACTTTAGCGACCTAAGACGTGTTCAGAAACATACAGCATCTGGATGTTGGTCGAATCAGAAATTATGCGTTTAGCGCTGTGAATGCGGCACTTTGTCGACTAGAAAGGCTTAGATGTAGAAATATGATGATATAGAAGAAATGGAAGGATAAGTTTGGACACAATGCTGCAATAATTATACTGCTTGATGTTCACAGTAACCGAAATGAGTGAGGCCAAGTCAAGATACAAAGACACTGCAAAGACAAAGAACCACAGCCAACCAGAACTACACCCACCACACAGTTTGCGTTAAGTGCTCTCAGTAGATATGCAGTAAGCGTTAAAGATCATGAGACTAGCGTCCAAGGCAGTCGCCTACAGACAGGGGTACATCATGAGAAGCCACGCTATCCCTGTCCATAAGATCATCTCCTTAACGTGTAAAGCAACGCCCAATTTCAACGACGGTATCATGCCCCCACTCCTCTGCCATCCTATCCCCTCTCTCCACCCTCCCTTCCCTTTCCCTCTCCAGTCGATTCCAGTGTAATATTGTAGCAGGCATTTAATTGAAACGCCTAGCCACAGCATAGTATTTTAGCAGCCACTAAAATCAGACATCACGCTGTAGATGCTAAATTATGTAAGCTTCACTTGAACAGGCGGCATGTCCAGATACATACAGTTTTCCCACATCGGAAAAAAATTTGTGACCTTCACACGAACTGCGCAAAAATGCAATCATATTGGAAGATATTGATCCGTGAACTACGTTAAATCACATTTAAAGCTATTTCTTTTCTGTGCAGACACATAATCAAATCAGCCATCACCACGCTTTTAAATAAAATCGACGCCTCCTGTATCTGATTAGACATCACTGCATCCCCTGGAAATTACTTTTCATTAAACCCACTCCCTGTTTACTGACGCATGGGATCTAATCCATTATATTGTCACGTAGAAGAAGGTGTAATTAGGTGGGTGACGAGCACTAACAATATTTCCATATGAAAGGAAATCTTAAGTTCCACTTGAATTGGCATCCTGAACTGCAAAAACTGGCTCCATATCACTCTCATTCTCTTTCTGAGTACTCCTCATAGTACCCCTCTTAGCTCAAGTGTATGTGGTAGGGTGTGCTGAACGATGTGTTTAAAGGTGCTTGATAGGCGTTCCATTTAATGTGCACAGTTAGGTGCGTGCTAGGGTAACTGTGCATATTAAATGGAACCCCAATCAAGCACCTTTAAACACACCGTTCAGCATACCCTACCAGTTACCATAGCACGCACCTAACTGTGCACATTAAATGGAACCCCAATCAAGCACCTTTAAACACATCGTTCAGCATACCCTACCACATACACTTGGGCTAAGTGGGGTACTATGAGGAGTACTCAGAATTTAAACACACACACACACACACACAAACACATGTCCTTAGGTTAGTTAGGCTTCAGTAGGCTGGCTGGAATGGCTCTGAGCACTATGGGACTCAACTGCTGAGGTCATAAGTCCGCTAGAACTTAGAACTACTTTAACCTAACTAACCGAAGGACAACACACACATCCATGCCCGAGGCAGGATTCGAACCTGCGACCGTAGCGGTCGCGCGGTTCCAGACTGTAGCGCCAGAATCGCTCGGCCACCAGCGGCCGGCTAGGCTTCAGTAGTTCTAAGTTCTAGGGGACTGATGACCTCAGAAGTGCTCAGAGTCATTTGAACCATTTTGAACACAGATCTGCAAACCGTATCATTGACTTCCACGCAGTTAGGTGCTCGATAGCGACACCTTTGGCTGGTATGAAAAGAGAGCCCTTCACGCCCACAAAGTCACGTTTGATAACATGCTCACCGGCTGGTAAGGGGCGATATATGTCGATTCTACAAAGATTTTATCTTTTTCTCTCTCTTTAATGATTGTTTTCATCAAACACAAACAATTAAATATATAATAAAGTGAATGGGAGGAAACATACAAAAAATACTCTCGATATAAAATTTAATTATGCAAAAGACTGTTTTTAAAAGAAATTTAGGTGCGTGCTATCGTAACTGTGCACATTAAATGGAACCCCAATCAAGCACCTTTAAATACATCTTTCAGCATACCCTACCGCATACACTTGAGCTAAGTGGGGTACTATGAGGAGTACTCAGAATTTAAACTGAACAATGATGTTATGTAAAATGACTTTACAGTTTTACGAATTTTCACATATGTAAGCGAAAATCACATTTAAAGTTATTTCTTTTCTGTGCACATACATAATCAAATCAGCCATCACCACGCTTTTACATACGAGGTGTGGCTAGAAAAAAACCGGACTGATGCTGGAAAAAACATTTATTTACAATTATTTACAATTTCATGTTATCTCCTTCAATGTACTCTCCTCCTCGGTCTCTACACCGCTCCATACGAATTTTCCACTGTTCATAGCAATGCTGCAGATCATTTTCGGTAAGTCCATACATTACTTCCGTCGCTTTTTCTGGTACTGCTTCAACAGTCTCAAATCTAGTTCCTTTCAAAGCTGACTTGACTTTAGGGAAAAGAAAAAAGTCACAGGGGGCCAAATTAGGTGAGTAGGGTGGATGATCTAAGATGGGAATGTTGTGTTTTGCCAAAAACGTCTTCACTGACAACGCACTGTGAGCTGGGGCATTGTCTTGGTGAAGGATCCATGACTTTTTTCTCCACAAATCGTTCCGTTTTCTCCGTACTCGCTCACGTAGGGTAGCCAGGACGCTAATGTAGTAATGCTGATTCACTGCTTGTCCCTCTGGTACCCAATCAATGTGCACAATCCCTTTGATGTCAAAAAAACAATCATCATTGCCTTGAATTTTGATTTTGACATTCGTGCTTTTTTTTTGTCGTGGAGAACCAGGAGTTTTCCAATGCATCGATTGGCGTTTAGTTTCGGGATCGTAAGTAAAAAACCACGATTCATCGCAAGTAATAACATTTTGTAAGAAGGTGGGATCACTTTCAATGTTTTCCAGGATGTCAGAACAAATCATTCTTCGGCGTTCCTTCTGTTCAATTGTGAGACACTTTGGAACCATTTTTGAACACACTTTGTTCATGTTGAAACTTTCATGAAGAATCTGCCTAACACTTTCCTTGTCAACTCCTGTTAACTCAGACACTGCTCTGATTGTTAAACGGCGATCTTGTCGAACAAGTTTACCGATTTTTTCAATGTTTGCATCAGTTTTTGCTGACAATGGTCTGGCAGTGCGAGTGTCATCGATGGTGTCTTCGCGGCCATCTTTAAATCGTTTAAACCACTCAAACACTTGTGTTCGCGATAAACAATCATCGCCGAAACCTTGTTGTAACATTACAAACGTTTCACTTGCAGATTTTCCTAGTTTGAAAAAAAATTTGATGTTAACACGCTGTTCTTTCTGTACACTCAACATTTTCCGACGCACAGACAAAACGTCAACTACTTAAAACAGACGCCACGGGCAGACTGAGTGCAGGAGACAGATGAAACTCGAGCAGTAGGCGGAGCGAGAGTCACGTGACAGGCCACGCGACTTTCAGCCTTATTGCATTCGTTTTATTGTTTCACCAGTACTAGTCCGGTTTATTTCTAGCTACACCTCGTAAAATCGACGCCTCCTGTATCTGATTAGACATCACTGCATTTCTTGGAGAAGGTGCCGTTCTGGTACCTGTTCAGTTTTTTCCGAAGTAGGGACGTCTGGGACGGGGTCGGCACTCATCCTCATGAGCCCAAATGAAGGCTAACTAACGACTGTGCACTCAACAGTGGCGACATGCAGGAGAACTCCCGCTGCAGTATAGTATTAAATACTTATCATCTTTACATGAAAGAACTAATTGGTTTTAAATCTGTGTGCAGCTTCTCTCTAATTATGAACTGCACAGTTGATTTCGTAATATCATTTAACCCTTTTTACGGTACCCATCATCGCATAGTCTTTTGGTGGCGAATATTTCACACCCTTTGCTCTACACATTGCACATTGTGCCTCAGTATCAAGAATGTTAATTTTTGCTCACAGTCGTATGAATTCTGTAATAACATCCCCTGGAAATTATTTTTCATTAAACCCACTCCCTGTTTACTGACGCATGGGATCTCATCCATTATATTCTCACGTAGAAGAAGGCGTAATTAGGTGCGTGACGAGCACTAACTTCACTTAACGAAGGGTTATTCAGCATTCGCACATACAAGAGCGAGGAGCGACGTGCCTCCATCCAGAACACATACAGTATATAAACAGCTACACAACATTTCAGTAGAATGATTCTTGACATTTATGGATACTTCTAAAATGTACTCGAACCGAATATAGAAAATAAAATTGTACGGTCTCGGTGCGTTCTGACCTCACGACCCCCCCCCCCCCCCCCACGCAACAGTTTAGCCGCATAACCACTACACCACGGTGCTCCTCAGCTTCTTCTGCAAAGTTGCTCCCTCCTTAAGAGGCGTCTCGGTGTTATGACATCCTGGTCCGGGAACGAGTCATCGGTCCTGCATACTCCGACTCCCGATGACTGATACTGGCCCTGGCGGTGATCTTCTTACAACTTCTTTTGCTGCTACGCTCTTCGTCACCTTTCCGCTTGTAGCGTGTCGCTGGAGCTTCTAATTTACCCTGGGTTGCAGGATGCTTGTAGGCCTTCATTCGAAGGACGTGGACCGTATCTCTAATCTTTCGTCATCTTGCGTCGGGGGGCGAAATCTTCAACTTCATAAGTAACATCAGACAACTGTCTTACAAACTTATAAGGTCCAAAGTAGTGCCTGAGGAGCTTCTCACAGAGGACAACCATCCGAACAAGAGTGAAGATCCAGACGAGATCACCAGACTGGTAGACAACTGGGCGGTGGCTCGCGTTATACCTTCTTCGATCGTTTTCATGTAGCTGTAGGGTGCGGGGTCGAGCTAACTGCCGATCTTCCTCAGCTCTGGTTAACGCCTGGCCGATGTAGTCGTCGTCTACGTCGTCGGATATAACGAAAACACAGTGTCCATCGTCGTAGTCGCCTCACGCCCATGAACCAGGAAAAATGGTGTAAATCCTGTGGTGCCTTGTTTGGCGGTGTTGTAGGCAAACTTCACGAAAGGTAGCGCCTCATCCCAGTTGCTCTGCCCAACATTGACGAACGTTGATAGCATGTCAACCAAGGTTTTATTAAGGCGTTCAGTAAGCTCGTTAGTTTGCGGATGGTAGGCAGTCGTTATGTGATGGTTAACGTTGCACCGATGGTTTATCTCTGTCACAAGATTCGACTGAAAAACTTTTCCTCTATCCGTAATTAACGACCTTGGGGCACCGTGTTTTAACACAATGTCTTCCACGATGAATTTGGCTACCTCCGATGCTTCGGCTGTTTTCACGGCTTTTGTAAAGGGATAGTGAGTGAGATGATCAGTGCAAACAATAATCCATCTATAGCCACTAGCAAACTTTGGAAATCTTCCGAAGAGGTCAATCCCAACACGCTGGAAAGGCTTTTCCGCCGGTGGAATTGGTACGAGTCGGCCAGGTGGTTTCTGAAGAACTGCCTTTCTCCTCTTGCACTCTCGACAGTGCGACACATAGTGACGAACCACCTAAATAAAACTTACCAGAAATATGTCTTGCGGATTCTATGGTATGTCTTAAAAAATCCTAAATGTCCGGTCTCTGGCGTGTCATGGAATTTCTGTAGAACATCTAAGCCCATGTGTTTAGCAACCACTGGTAGCCAACCCTTTCCAAACGGATCTAAGTTTTTCTTGAATTGTCGTTTCACATCCTCTGACCGATTTAAGGCAAGAATAATTTTAGATAGCTTGACGCACTTCCTCTGCTCAGCAGAGAGATGCTGGAGCGCAATGAGACAGTCACTATCTTCATCAAAGTCTTGATGGTCTTGCATAGGGTTTCTTGAGAGACAGTCGGCATTTTGCTGTTTCCTTCCACTTTTGTTCACTACAGCAATGTCATACACTTGAAGACGTAGTGCCCAACTGGCGAGTCGTCCTGTTGAATCCTTAAGACCTGTCAGGCAACAAAGTGAATGATGGTCTGTAACAACTGTAAATGGCGTTCCATAGAGATAGTGTCGAAATTTGCACATGGCCCTGATCACAGCAAGACATTCTCTTTCTGCAGTTAAGTAGTTTCTCTCGGCTTTTCATACAGACCAAATACAGGGTCAGTCGTCAGAGCTTTCCGCAGCACATCGAAAGAATCTTCTTGAGCACCACCCCAGATAAATTTAGCATCAGCTCTCAACAACTATTGGGTGGCCTGGTTTTGATACAAAAATCTTTGATAAAACGACAGTAATAGGAACATAATCCGAGGAAGCTTCTCACATCTCTAATACTTTTAGGAGTAGGAAATTCCGTTATAGCTCTCACTTTCTCTTGGTGTGGCCGCACACCTTTGTTTGACATAAGGTGTCCAAGTATTTTGATTTCTTATGCTCCAAAGAGACACTTTCTTGGATTAAGTTTCAGTCCGCCTTGTTGGAGACACTTAACAACGGCCCTCGGTCTTTTTATGTATTCATCAAAGGTCTCTGAGAACACTGTTATGTCATCTAAATAACAAAGACACTTCAGGTGACATAGGTGATTATCCATCATCCGTTCAAAAGTTGCTGGTAAATTACACTAACCTAACGGCATTATCTTAAGCTCATACAGGTCCTTAGGGGTGATGAATGCAGTTTTCTTACGATCAGCTTCTTTTACTTCGATTTGCCAGTATTCCGATTACATGTCCTTAGTTGAAAAAAAAACTTAACACCCTACAGACAATCAATTAGTAGAAGAGGGTAAACGTCCCTTTTAGTTATCTTACTAAGCTTCCTGTAATCAAAACAAAGGCGCCAACTGCCATAATTTTTTCCTACGAGGACCACTGGTGACGACCACGGGCGCTGCGAAGGTTGAATGACGTCATTCTTCATTTTCTCTACCTCGTCGCTAATTATTCAACGTTCCGTTGCTGACACACGGCTTAATGGTTATTGGTCTCCAGTGCTAATCCGGTGCTTCACCGTCGATATGTCTGATTTGCTCTTCACCTGTGGATTGAAGCATTCTGAGAACTCTTGAAGAATGGGAAGTAGCTTTTAATGTTGTTCCTTAGTGAGATTTGGTGATAGTCGAGCTAGAAGACCTTGTCTCGTAGTGGTAATGCTAATTTCTCCCACATACTCGTCATGGGAGGTTTCTATGACGCTCTGTTGTTCTCTGATTAAAGGCTCAGCGTTTGCTATGCACATGCGTCATAGAACGATCTGAAGTTCTCGGTGACAGTTAAGTGTCCACAATTCACCAAATCCGTTCTGAAACGAGACGACAGAGGCTGGGATGACGATGGTATTCTTTAGTGTTATGCTTCTCTTAAATTCTGTGCCATTTCTCTGGCGCGTTGCGTATCCCGCAGTATCAAAAGCAACTTGTATTTCGGTTTCCGTCTGGTTCGGCCTGCGCAGGCGCTGAGGCGGCTGCTGTACTCCGTTTTTCGCGGGGAGCCGCGCGCGCTCGTCTCGGCAGTTGGATTCGCACCGAGCTCGTGGTATTTTGCCTTCCGTCCCGGCACGGAGGTGTGGTCTCGTTGTTGGCGGGCTTCATTGATTTGGCCGTTGGGCGATGTTGCGTGTTGGTGACGTGCTGTAGTGAGAAACTGATAGATCGCCGCACGCGATCGCTCAAGGTTCTCCGCCTCTGAAATCGCTTGGGTTTCCGCACCCAGCACTTGTAAGGACTGCAGGGTGGGCTTTCTGTGTGTTTGCTCTGTCTGGTCTGCGTGGCGGGGTTCGTTTCACCTTACTTCAGCTGTTGTTTATATTTTCTGTGAGATTCCGTTTTGGCCGGAGTCTAGGTGTCGAGTTTTCTGATGGTGTGTACCCGGTCGTCGCCCCCGTTTTCCCGCCCGGCAGCAGCCGTATCTGTTGGTGGGAATTATTTGGCAGTGTGTGTTTGGTGTGGATCCGGTGTGCACACGCGCCCAGATTCTGAATTGAAATTACTGTGGTCAGGCTGGCTCGGTTGCTAGAGTGTGTGTTATTGGTTTTATGGCTTGCTGGGTACTGTGCGCGCGCCTGTTCCGTTTTGTGATGTGGCAGCAGTATGATAATTTTATGTGTGCTTGTTAAGTTGGTAGCAATTGCTTTTAGCCTTGTGCTTACTTATTTTTATTTAAATTGCTAGGCATTGTCATTTGCCTGATCTTTTACCTTTATTCATTTGTAGTGTCAATTAAGCCTAAGACGATGTCCAAGGTGCTAGCAATTGATTTTAGCCTCATGTGTCCTTAATCCTATTTAAATTCTTGGGCTTTGCCATTTGCTTGTTCTTTAACACTTATTTATTTGTGGTGCCAGTTAGCCCTAAGATGATGTCAGACCTTGGTATCTGTCAACCTTATTTTGGCTACTAGCGCTCAGGTGCAATATTGCCGGCCTATCGCTGATTTTGTCATTAATTGAGATCCTTTTGTACTATATTTTTAGTAGTAGGTTTGGATAGTCCATCTGCGCATGGTATTTATTATGACACCCCCCCCCCCCCCCGCCTTTTCCTCCTTCGTATAAACTGATTTTGGTAAGATTGCTACGTGCCTGTGTTCTTTTATTACCTTTGTAAGTTTACCCGATGCTGCAGTCGTAACATGTTTGACGGGCAAGCGGCCCATGTTGGCTAGAGTTTGAATGTGGCCTGTGCTGTTGAAATCAGCAAACTTTCTGTAAGGAAGAAAATGTTGGGCTTTGCCGTGTATATATTTATTATTTGAGCTAGTCATGTACGTGTTGTTGTGTTAAGGGTCTTAGGGCATTTTTAATTGAGATACGTTTTGGAAATTTTATCTCTCTCTTAAAGAAAGTACAGGAAGGAGTAACTTCGACTGAAAATTAAATTGTAAATTATACATTTGTGCTTCACATTATAAAATTTAAGTGTAAAATTATGATTATTTGTTAATGTATCAAATTGCAAACAGTATTGTTTGGCAGTGATTCAAACGACACAAATAAGTTTCTCTGTTCACCTGTGGTATACAACATTTCTGGCCGTACGGTTCTAGGCGCTTCAGTCTGGAACCGCGTGACCGCTACGGTCGCAGGTTCGAATCCTGCCGCGGGCATGGATGTATGTGATGTTCTTAGGTTAGTTAGTTTTAAGTAGTTCTAAGTTCTAGGGGACTAATGACCACAGATGTAAAGTCCCATAGTGCTCAGAGCCATTTGAACCATTTGAACAACATTTTTATTACCGCATATTGTAAGCAGCTTGATTTGTTTGTGTCACTGTAATTTGTAAGCCACATTGTAATTTATTACAATTAATTGTTTTGGGGAAATAAACCTTGAATTGTATGTCCCCTTTTCATTAAATGAATCCAATCCAAATCGTTCGCTCAATGGTAGCAGAGCTACCATCCATCCTCTGGGAGGTTTTTGCACGCAAGTAGCTTTAATCACAAGTATTTTGGGCTTGTTTGGTGTTGTACTCATTTGTTCTTGTACTGTGTTTTCAGTTCAGACTGGTGTCACGAGCGCCCGACCAGTTCCCAGACTAGGATATCTGCGACGCGATCAGCTCCGTAGTGAGCTGCGCATTCGCAGCCGAGCTTTACATGGCACCGTTCCCGAGTTGGCGTCGCGACTGCGCGCGGCGCTCGGATTACCGGTCAATATTGTCGCGGACAATTTTCCGGCATTGGGCGAGTCCTTGGCAAGCGTAGCACATAATCTTCAGCAAGTCGAGTCGGTTCTGGTTTTGTTTACGGGAGAGAGACCCACTCAGAAACAGGTAGCTCGTACTCAAATGGTTCAAATGGCTCTGAGCACTATGGGACTCAACAGCTGTGGTCATCAGTCCCCTAGAACTTAGAACTACTTAAACCTAACTAACCTAAGGACATCACACACATCCATGCCCGAGGCAGGATTCGAACCTGCGACCGTAGCAGTCGCGCGGTTTCGAACTGCGCGCCTAGAACCGCGAGACCACCGCGGCCGGCAGCTCATACTCAGTCAAACCTTTTGCATTATAGGCAGTTTCCTATAGATCTCTCGTTGGATCAATCTGGTGAGGGTAAGAAGCAAATTGAAGACCTATTGACGTCGTTGCAGTCATTGCGCTTGGCCGCTGGTTGAATTGCAAGACCATGCTGTCACTTTACAGATTTAACATTCCTTGATCGTAGCGGTGCTTTACCCGTTAACTAAGGGTCGTTTAATTTCTGTCTTGGCTAAATATCAGCAAAATGGGGCATCATTAGTGGCATTGAGGAGACGTATTCGCACATTCTCGGCACGCATGCGCAACCAGTTAGTGTCTGATTATTTCTGGAAGGTGCAGGGCGCGGAAGAAACCTTAGCTCAATATTTTGAAAGAGTTAACGTAGCTAAGCTAGCCTTGGACGTTGATATTCCGGAACAGGAGGGAGTTGCTATGTTACTTGAAGGTGTGAGGCACAAGGATATTGTGTCCTTTGTGTGGGCCGAGCGTCCAACTTCATAAAAAAAAAAAAAATGGTTCAAATGGCTCTGAGCGCTATGGGACTTAACAGCTTTGGTCATCAGTCACCTAGAACTTAGAACTACTTAAACCTAACCAACCTAAGGACATCACACACATCCATGTCCGAGGCAGGATTCCAACCTGCGACCGTAATAGTCGCACGGTTCCGGACTGCGCGCCTAGAACAGCGAGACCACCGCGGCCGGCCGTCCAACTTCATACGAGCAGTTTAAAGCTCTGATTTCAACGGCTCAAAACTTAGCCTTTGCAGAATCACAACGGGATCAGAATAATCTTATCTCCCATATTACTCCATTGCGCACTCCACAGAGCTCGTCTGAGCGTCATGTTGAGAAGCCCAGGGAGCGGCGTTGTTGTCGTTGCGCTTCTTCCGAACATTTGGTAGCTCAGTGCCCGGTACAACGGAAACCTCGTGTTTCTCAATGACGCCAGGTTATAAGGAGGAAAAGAAAGCGCGTTAGGAACCGGCCCGTTAATTGTACAGCCTTTTCCACACGAAAAGGCGCTCAGTACCGTATTGATGCCTTGCTACTGGGCAAGAGCCTCTGTGTGCTCTCTTGGATTCCGGGTGCGCTCTGTCGGTTGTTGATAGACGTTGGTATCATGAATTTAGACGTTTGTGTGGTTTTACTTTACCCTAAACTTATGTTCCCCAGGGGGTCCACAACTCTTTTGTGGATACGTGCGTGGCGAGCACGGGGCCCCGAGCTATTGCAGCCTTCTTTCTCTCCAGGGCTGCGTTTCCTTCCCCTTCTCCTCCTTTCCCCTCCTTGCTCCTTTCCCGTCCCCCTCTCCTCTCTCTCTTTTGGTGTCCTTGCTTATGTTGGCCCCCGCTATCCTCCTGGTTCTGTTTGTTTTACAATTCGGCTTTGTTGCGTAATCATCTCCTCCTTTTGGCATGCCTTGGTCCCCCTCTGGTGTTTGACCTCCATTACAAAATTTCTCCTCCGTAGTGTGAGCCATTTGGGGAAGAGCACCTTACATAGTACATTCCACCTCTTCTTTCACGTCGTTGTCTGATGCTAGGGTGCATAGCCAGCACGGTAGCCAGCCCATGTGGTGGGGTCGCTATGTACCCTTTTGGTTGAGCCCCCTGAACACACAGGGATCACACTTCTGATACCTGAGCTGTGACCTCCTCATGCATGCCTTGGAGTGGTTGCTCGTCATCCTGGAGCATCGGGATTCCCGGCAATGGCCGCCGTGCCACACGGCCCTTGCTGTGGCTGGGTGGCGCCCGTGAGGAGAGCCCCTGATCGGAGTGGGTGGTATCAGAGCGGACGCTATGCACATGATACGCATACGGGTCCAGAACTCTGGCCGTTCTTCTGCGGCCGTCTCTCTGCGTGGAACTGATTCTTCAAGTGCTGTTTCTCTTGCCCCTTCGGCCTTCCCTTCCATGGCTACCCCCTGGGAAGAGCGTCAGACCCGTCGGCTAGGGGCGAAACCTTTCCCCCGTTATCTAGTTTGCACCAGGACTGATGGAGATACTTTCACCAATACCAAACCTTTATTCTTTGTGGAACACATTGAAGACAAGTTTGGCGAAGTGGACTTCCTGAGCAAGATGCGGTCGGGTTCGTTGCTGATCAAAACTGCTTCAGCTGCCCAATCTGCGGCCCTTTGTGCCTGTACCCATCTTGGCACAATTCCTGTGTCCATTACCACCCCACCAGTCTCTAAATATGGTACAAGGTGTGATTTTTCACAGGGAGCTCGTCCTTCAAACCGATGAGGAACTTCGGGACAATCTCGGACGGCGGGGTGTTCACTTTGTTCGGCGTGTTCAGAAGGGTCCTAAAGACAATCGCATTGATACTGGTGCCTTTATCCTGGCCTTTGAAGGGGATACCCTTCCTGAGAAAGTTAAGATTATCGTTTATCGATGTGATGTGAAGCCGTACATCCCACCTCCTATGAGGTGTTTTAAGTGCTTGCATTTTGGACACATGTTTTCCCGCTGTTCACAGGCCCCTGTCTGTGGTGACTGTGGACGTCCACTCCATGAGGGGAGTCCCTGTGTTCCCCATCCTGTGTGTGTAAATTGTCATGGTAGTCATTCTCCACGTTCACCAGGTTGCCCAGATACAGGAATATAAGTCCCTCGATCGTTTAACCTACACAGAGGCCCGTAAGAAATATACACGTCTTCACCCTGTGTCCATGACATCTAGTTACGCCTTGGTTACATCTTCACCCCGTCCTCCCCCTTCCTTATCCCCATCCCAGACCCCTCTCCTCTCCCCCTCCCCTGCAGCTCCCACACCTTCTCCTCTTGGCGCTGCTCCCCCTCCCCAGCCGCAGAAGTGTCCCACTCCACCAGCGTCTGCCGGTCAAGGGCGCCTATCCCGGGATGCCCCTTCCCCGCACCTTCCAGGCCAAAGGTCTGCTGCCGCGCGACGACCGCGAGAGCCGCGGTCTGTCGGCCTCCAGGTCGCCCGGTCTCTTTCTGTTCCTGATCTTGCTGCTGCTGGCTCCTTTATGCCATACAGCCCTCCTCGATCTCAGCCTGAAGAGAAGAAGAAACATAAGTCCCGGGACAAAGAGCCTCTGGTTTCACCGGACGTCCCTTCCCTGACTTCACAACCGGATTCAGACCTGTCGTTCATGGATGTTGCCCCCTCCTTGTCGGTGATGGGTGGGGACCTGGCGGTATGACTGGCTTTGGCGTGTTCAGCCCCCATTCAAATCATCGTTCAGTGGTTCTCCAATGGAATTGTAATGGATACTATCGTCACCTTTCGGAATTGAATTCCCTTCTTTCGTCCTACTCTGCAGCTTGTGTGGTTCTCCAGGAATCTCATTCTACTGATGCTCACTCACCGACCCTCCGTAGGTTCCGTGTTTTCTGTCGAAATCGGGTCGGACCCCTGCGGGCTTCTGCTGGCGTTTGTACATTGGTCCGTACAGACATTGCTAGCACGTGGAATCCTCTTCAAACTACATTGGAAGCGGTTGCTGTTAGGGTCCACTTAGACTCTGCGATCACAGTTTGCAATCTTTATCTCCCTCCTGACAGGACTCTTACACCTGCTGCCTTAACTGCACTTCTTCAGCAACTTCCTCCGCCCTTCCTCCTCCTTGGGGATTTTAATTGTCATCATCCCTTGTGGGGCAGTGCCTTTCCGTCTAGACGAGGTCTTCTTATTTACCAGTTTATTGCAGACCACGACTTGTGCATTCTTAATGATGGCTCCCCTACTCATTTCAGTGCCGGTAATGGTACCTTTTCTGCCATTGATCTTTCTCTTTCTTCTCCCTCTCTCCTCTCTTCATTTCACTGGTCGCCACACGAACCCCTTTATGACAGTGACAATTTCCCATTGATTATCTCGCTCTCTTCCCGCTCCCCGGTGGACAGGTTACCTCGTTGGTTTTTCCAACGTGCCGATTGGCCTCGATACACTGGACAGGTCGTGTTGTCTCCCTCTTTGTCGGGTTGTATTGATGACCTCCTACGTACCGTGTCTGACGCGATTGTTCGCGCTGCTAGCCTTGCTGTCCCGCGCTCATCTGGGCCATTTTGTCGCCGGCAAGGCCCATGGTGGAGTACGGCCATTGCCATTGCCATCCGTGATCGCCGTCGAGCTTTGCAACACTTTAAGAGGCACCCATCCGTAGCCAGCCTTACTACCTTTAAACGCCTCCGCACTAAAGCCCGTTATTTAATCAAACAGAGCAAGCGGATATGTTGGGAACGATTCGTTTCTTCCCTTGGTTCTACTGTCCGTCTGTCACGGGTATGGGCTACACTTCGCTCTCTCCAAGGTTGCCATCGGCAGTCCACCCTCCCAGGCCTTCACCTCCCACATGGCCTTTGTACAGACCCATTAGTTCTTGCAGAACATCTTGCGACCCATTTTGTAGTGGCATCAGCATCAGCCTCCTATCCAGCTGCTTTCCTTCACCAGAAACAGTGGGCTGAAGCTTCCACCTTATGTTTCACCCCTTGTGAGTCAGAATCTTACAACGAACCTTTTACTGAATGGGAATTTCTTTCTGCTCTATCTTCTTCTCATGATACGGCCCTGGCCCAGATTCCATTCATAACCAACTGCTTTAACATCTCAGTGCTCCACAAAGGCAACATCTTCTTCTGGTGTTTAACTGTATCTGGCTCCAGGGTGACTTCCCTTCTCAGTGGAGGGATAGCATCGTGGTTCCTGTCCTTAAGCCTGGTAATAACCCCTATCTGTTGACAGCTATCGGCCAATTAGTTTGACCAATGTTGTTTGTAAGTTACTTGAACGGATGGTAGCCCGTCAGCTCAATTGGTCCTCGAATCTCGGGATCTATTGTCCCCTTAGCAGTGTGGCTTTCGAGAGGGACGGTCTCCAATCGATCATTTACTTCACTTGGTATCTGCAGTTCGGCAGGCTTTTTCCCAGCGCCGCCATTTGGTTGCAGTGTTTTTTGACCTTCGCAAGGCCTATGACACGGCCTGGCGCCATCACATCTTACTTACCCTTCATCAGTGGGGTTTCGGGGCCCACTCCCGATTTTTATCCGCCAGTTCCTGTTCCATCGGTCATTCAGAGTTCAAGATGGTACTGTTTTTAGTTCTCCACGGATCCAGGAGACGGGAATCCCACAGGGTTCTGTCTTCAGTGTCCTTCTTTTCCTCATTGCTATCGATGGATTTGTGGCCTCTGTCGGTCCCTTGGTCGCCCCTGCATTTCTGCATTTGGGTTAGTTCCTCCTCGATGGCATCTGCAGAACGGCTGCTCCATGGAGCTATACGGCATGCCTCTGCATGGACCCTCTCACACGGGTTTCAATTCTCTCCTTCAAAATTACGGGTTGTCCACTTCTGTCGCCATACTACGGTCCACCCTGATCCAGAGCTCTATCTCGATGCACAACGATTGCCTGTGGTCCCACAGTTTCGTTTCCTGGGTCTTCTTTTCGACAACAAACTCACTTGGCTGCCCCATATCAGAATCCTGAAGGTAGGCTGTTTCCATAAACTCAATGTCCTTCGCTTCCTTGCCCATTCCTCTTGGGGTCCGGACCGTTCCCTCCTTCTCCGTCTTTATTATGCTCTAGTTCTGTCTCGCTTGGACTATGGTTGTCAAGTTTATGGTTCAGCTGCTCCTTCCACACTGCACGTGCTGGATCCAGTCCACCATCGTGGTATCCGTTTGGTCACCAGTGCCTTCCCTACTAGCCCTGTTGATAGTCTCCTGGTTGAAGCAGGGATCCCCCCCCTTTCCGTTCGGCGGTCCCAGCTCTTGGTGTCTTATGCACTCGCTGTCTGTTCCTCTCCCACTCATCCTTCCTATCCTATCCTGTTCCCAGACTATGGATGTCGCCCACCTGACTCCCGCCCACGGGCGGGTTTACCGGTTGGGCTCCGCCTTGCGTCTCTTTGTCGTGATTTTCAGCTTCCTTCTTTGTTCTGTCTTCCTCGCTCCCTCCCTCCCGCCACCCTTGGTTAGTTCCTTGGCCTCGAATTCGGATGGATCTCCGCCGAGGTCCGGAAGATTCCATCCCCTCGGTGGTGTTCCGTTTCTTTTTCCGCCAAATTTTATGGGAGTTCCGGGATGCTGTTGTTTTTTATACTGATGGCTCTAAATTTGCTGATCATGTGGGGTATGCCTTCACGTCCCCTGTTGGAACGGAAAATCATCTGCTGCCACCAACATGTGGGGTGTTTACTGCGGAATTGATGGCAATTTCCCAGGCCCTTACCTTTATTAAACAGTCCCAACACAACCGCGTTTTGTTATGCACGGACTCGATGCGTGGCCTTCTTGCTACTGACCGTTTTTCGCGCCATCCCTTGGTCTCTGCCATCCATGACCATCTCGCTGATATTCACCATGCTGCTGGGTCCATTGACTTCCTTTGGGTCCCTGGCCATGTGGGTATCCCGGGCAATGAGCTCGCTGATCGTTTGGCTGGGGGAGCAGTCACTTACCCCCCGTTTTCTGTAACCCCTCCTGCAGCGGATTTACGGCTTCACATCAAATCCCACTTCGCACAGTAATGGGCCAATTCTTGGGAGGCTACTCCCCTGTCTAATAAACCTCGTGCGATTAAGGTGACACCAGGACCGTGGCGTTCTTCCTTTCGCCTCTCCCGAAAGGACTCGACCACACTGTGTCGTCTCCGCATTGGCCATACCAGGCTGACTCATGGTTTTCTTTTGCGTGATGAGCCACCCCCACTTTGTGGTTCTTCAGCCTTCCAGTCAGTAGCCCACATTTTGGTTGAATGCCCCCTTCTTTTGGCTCTGCGTGCTAAGTACAGACTCCCCCACACTTTACCTTTGATGTTGGCTGACGATTCCCGGATGGTCTCTCAGGTTCTCGGTTTCTTCCGGGATAGTTGTTTTTATTCTCAGTTTTAAGGTTTTTAATCTCTCTCTGGTGTTGGGGCAGGGCGGTGAGTGTTTGGGTGTCTCCCGATTCACCTCCCTGACCGAGATCCTATTTTCTTCCCCTTTTACTCTGTTTTTACCCTTTTTTTAAGGATTGGTTAGTCTCCTTTTCCCATACGCACTTCTACATTCTAGCGGTTGCACCTTTTAAGTCACAGGTGGTGTTGCCTATGCTGCTTCAGCATTGCGTTGGGTTCGTTCTCTTGCTGACTGCCCTCATTTTGTTTCTACCATTGACAACATGACTGCCCTTTTACGTTTTTAGCTTTTTCCCTTTTATTGTTCTGACTTTCTTGAGATGTCCCATTAGCGGAATGGACCATATTTGAAACAAGGGACTGATGACCTTGCTGTTTGATCCCTTAAACCTCAAACAACCAACCAACCCTAAACTTATGAAGGTAGATGTCGGCTCGCGGATGGGCAATGGCTACCTGTCTTCGGTTTGGTGAAGGCAAAGGTCTCTATACAAGGTTTTTCATGGCCGACCCCTTTCTTGATTGCTGAAAAATTAAGCACCCCGGTCATTTTGGTTTGTGATTTCATTCAACGTAAGGGTCTTGTCCTGGTTTTCTCTGGGAACACCTTTTATTTTAAATTCAGTCCTGGCACTTCTATCGCCCTGTGTTCCTGTAATCGCGAGAATCCAACCAAAACCCTTTGTGTTATAGAAGATGAGGTGGGTGTTGATCTGGATCATCTTGAGCAGGTGTCTGCTAGCCAACTTAAGCAATTAATAGAGAAGTTTCCTGAGGTAATTTATCAACGCTTGGGTATGACTGCCTTGATTCAGTATGAAATACAGTTAACTGATAGAGTCCCCATCCGTTGGGCACCTTACCGCCTTTCTCCACCAAAAATGGGCATTCTTCGGCAAAAGATTGAAACGATGTTACAACATGGAGTCATTCGCCCTTCTACTTCGCCTTATGCTGCCCCGATGCTTTTAGTACCAAAAGACGACCAAAAGGACTTTAGGCTGCTGGTAGATTATCACGAACTTAATACAAAGGTAATTTTGGAGTCCGTTCCTTTACCCGATTTAAATAACGGTTTTTGCTGGTTCAAGGGGGCTACCGTTTTCTCGGTACTGGACCTTAACCAAGCATATTACCAAATACCTCACGCTGAATCATCGAAGCGAGTAACAGCATTTTGTACGGACTGGAACCTATTCGAATTCAAACGGGTCCTTTTGGTCTCGCGACCGGTGCAGCTGTGCTTCCACGCCTGCTCGATAATGTACTACACGACTTAAAGTTTAAATGTGTGTACCATTATTTAGACGATGTTGTTGTCTGTAATAAATACTATCCTGAACACCTTCACCATCTTGAACAAGTCTTTCAAAGGCTTAAAGACGTCGGATTAACGGTCAGCCCCGCCAAGATGACCCTATGTAGAGATAGAATTTCGTTTTTAGGGCATATTGTTTCAGCCAAAGGTGTCGGCATTGATCAGGAGCGAACCAGAGCCATTAGAGAATTTCCTCCGCCCCACGGTCAACGAGGAGTAGCTCATTTTGTCGGCATGGTTAAATTTTTTTCGTAGGCATGTCCCTAACTTTGCTCAGTTGGCTGCTCCTCTTAGGCCGGCCGGAGTGGCCGAGCGGTTCTAGACGCTACAGTCTGGAGCCGCGCGACCGCTACGGTCGCAGGTTCGAATCCTGCCTCGGGCAAGGATGTGTGTGTTGTCCTTAGGTTAGTTAGGTTTAAGTAGTTCTAAGTTCTAGGGGACTGATGACCTCTGAAGTTGAGTCCCATAGTGCTCAGAGCCATTAGAACCATTTTTTTGCTCCTCTTAATTATTTAAGAAAAAAGAACGTGCCATTCGTTTGGGGGGAACAGAAGCAACAAGCCTTTTCGCTCTTAAGACCGCTATTAGCAATCCCCCTGTGTTAGCGATCCCAGATTTCCATCTCCCGTTTGTGATTCAGACTGATGCTTCTCATGTGGGCATAGCGGCTGTCTTGTTGCAGGAGGAAAACGGTGAGAGGCGTCCTGCGGCCTACGCCTCTCTTACTGATACTGAAAGTAAATTGTGTATGAGTCTGAAGCTCTGGCTGTTCTGTTTGCCATTGAGAAATTTGCCTTTTTCCTCGAATATCGAGAATTCATTTTGGAAACTGATAACCAGGCTTTGAGCTGGGTCTTGGTTCGTCACCATAAAAGAGGTCGTATTGCTAGATGCGCTATTAGGCTGTCGGCATTTCGTTTTAGGGTTCGCCACATCAGAGGTGTCGATAACGAGCTCGCCGACGCATTGAGTGGTATGTTTAGTGAACAGCCCGAGGTTGAAGTACTTGAGGTGGCCGTTAACACCATACTGAGCGAAGTGCCAGATCTATTTTGTGATTTACCTCAAGAACAGAAACAGGATTCTAAGTGGAATGATATTTATACTCGTCTCCAGAGTGGAGAGGGGGTGTCTGGCTCTTCCTTGTGTCAGCGCGTTCTCTGTAAACAATGTGCTCCCGGAGCGGATTGGAAAATTTGTCTTCCTAGTAGACTCATTTTGAGTGTCTTGCACTATTTTCATAACTCGGCCCTGGGTGCTCATCTTGGTTTTTTTAAAACCCTAGCGAAGTTCCGCGGCACATTTTTCTGGGAGGGCATGTATCGCGATGTTCGTTCTTACGTCAACAATTTTTATGATTGTAAAAAGGCTAAACCCGACTCCGGGGCTCGGAAAGGTCTGCTACAGTCTACTCGCGAGCAGTATCCTTTGGATCGTATATACATTGATTATGTCGGACCTTTGCCGCGTACTAAGAGAGGAAATAAGTACATCTTTGTGGCCGTTGATGCCATTTTTCGCTTTCTCTGGTTGAGGCCTACCACTGGAGTTACTGTTTCTCCTCTGTCACCGTTTAGCAGGTAACCCAGATTTTCGCCTGGTTTGGACCCCCGAAGAGTCTGGTTTCCGATAACGCGCCGGCCCTTTTGTCTCGCCACTTTAAGGGATTTTGTTTTAAACAAGGTACTAGGCATATTACCACCACCCCTTATTATCCCCGTCCTTCGTTTCCGGAAACAGTTAACCGCAATTTGAAGGCGGCTCTGTATTTATCACGCTCGGGCCCCTTCTAAGAGGGATACCACATTAGGCTGGCTCAATGAGGCGTTCAGTTCCGCCAGGCACGAATCAACCGACTCTTGTCCCAACAAGTTGATGTTTGCCTATCAGATAAATTCGCCACTCTCAAATCTCTGGACCATCAATGATATTCTTCCGGAGCAATCTACTCCTGCGATTCTCCGGGAAAATTGAGAGAGAGCGAGGAGAAACCTCTTCGCGGCCCAGCAGAAAGAGGCGGACAGGTATAATAAAGGAAGACGTCCATTTAATGCTAAGATTGCTAGTAGTTTTTGTCCGTTCGATTTCTGAGACTGGTGGACACTGTTTGGGAGGGAAATTTACACCGCGGTTTCGGGGGCCCTGTCGCATTGTTAAAATCTTGGGACCTGTTACCTTTGAGGTAAGAGATCTCTCTTCCGGACGTATTTCCAGGGTGCACCTCAGCCAGCTTAAATGCCCGTCTTGTTCTCAGTAGTATTCCCCCCCCCCCTCCCCCGAGTTTAGCCTATGGGGGAGGGAGATAGTGCCATTTCTCTGGCGCGTTGCGTATCCGGCACTATCGATAGCGACTTCCATTTCGGTTTCTGTCTAGTTCGGCCTGCGCAGTCGCTGAGGCGGCTGCTGCCCTTTGGAGAGTTTTTCGCGGGGGGCCGCACACGCTCGTCTCGGCAGTTGGATCCGCACCGAGCTCGTGGTATTTTGCCTTCCGTCCCGGCACGGAGGTGTGGTCTCGTTGTTGGCGGGCCTCATTGATTTGGCCGTTGGGCGATGTTGCGTGTTGGTGACGTGCTGTAGTGGAAAACTGATGGATAACCGCACGCGATCGCTCAAGGTTCTCCGCCTCTGAAATCGCTTGGGTTTCCGCACCCAGCACTTGTAAGGACTGCAGAGTGGGCTTTCTGTGTGTTTGCTCTGTCTGGTCTGCGTGGCGGGGTTCGTTTCACCTTACTTCAGCTGTTGTTTATATTTTCTGTGAGATTCCATTTTGGCCGGAGTCTAGGTGTCGAGTTTTCTGCTGGTGTGTACCCGTTCGTCGCCCCCGTTTTCCCGCCCGGGGCTGCAGCCGTATCTGTTGGTGGGAATTATTTGGCAGTGTGTGTTTGGTGTGGACCCGGTGTGCACACGCGCCCAGATTCTGAATTGAAATTACTGTGGTCAGGCTGGCTCGGTTGCTAGAGTGTGTGTTATTGGTTTTATGGCTTGCTGGGTACTGTGCGCGCGCCTGTTCCGTTTAGTGATGTGGCAGCAGTATGATAATTTTATGTGTGCTTGTTAAGTTGGTAGCAATTGCTTTTAGCCTTGTGCTTACTTATTTTTATTTAAATTGCTGGGCATTGTCATTTGCCTGACCTTTTACCTTTATTTATTTGTAGTGTCAATGAAGCCTAAGACGAAGTCCAAGGTGCTAGCAATTGATTTTAGCCTCGTGTGTACTTAATCCTATTTAAAGTCTTGGGCATTGCCATTTGCTTTTTCTTTTACTCTTATTTATATGTTGTGCCAGTTAGCCCTAAGATGATGTCAGACCTTAGTATCTGTCAATTTTATTTTGGCTACTAGCGCTCAGGTGTAATATTGCCGGCCTATCCCAGATTTTGTCATTAATTGAGATCCTTTTATACTGTATTTTTAATTGAGATACCTTTTAGAAATTTTACATCTCGTTGAAAGAAGGAATAGGAAGGAGTAACTTCGACTGAAAACTTAAGTGTAAAATGTAGATTTGTGCTTCACATTATAAAATTTAACTGTATTAGTTGAAAGTATGTAGCTTAATCCACAATAATTATTTGTTGATGTATCAAAATTGTAAACAATTTTGTTTGGCAGTGATTCAAACGACACAAATAAGTTTCTCTGTTCACCTGTGGCATATAACATTTTTATTACCTCATATTGCAAGCAGCTTGATTTGTTTGTGTCACTGTGATTTGTAAGCCACAGTGTAATTTGTTACAAATAATTAATTGTTTTGGGGAAATAAACCTTGAATTGTATGTCCGCTTTTCATTAACCGAGTCCCATCCAAATCGTAAGCTCACATTCCCCTACAGGATCAATGGGTTGATGCATAGCATGACTTATGACACTTTCCTATCTAGCGCTGACGGCAGGAATGATCACTTCATCCAGCACACACAGTCATCACACACTGACGTATCTATCTCTCTACAGTATATCATCTCGTCTAGCATAATCTTCGAGAGACCACAATCTATATTGGCCTGAGAAGCATTCACACAGTCCCATTCGAAAATGACGTCATGACTACACTCTAGGTAGACAATGAATTCTAAGGGCTGTGAATGGCTACCCAATCGAATGGTACATCTTCCTGTAGGTTTTACATATCTACCATTAGCCACCTTCAACAGAGACGGTTTTCAGCAAACTGGCGACAGTACTTCTCCGAAATGACTGAATATTATACTCCAGAGTCCACAAGAGCCTGGCTGGTAAGCCATCCATGAGGATATCGACGTAGTTTCCTATCATTTTTGTAGTGATCGACGGCGGAGGATTTTTCTCTTCGGCGGCCTCAAGGAAGGTTGCACCCTTTAGTTTTCTAGGTTGCGACGGCTAGGTAATCGGCTGGAGCTTCTAAACGGCCTTGCAGACCTTGATCGGCGTGTTTGGCAGCGTCCTCTCAAGTGTCTAGCTTGCAGCGCTGGTGACCTAGATCGTCCTGCACCCACATCTTCTTGTTCATCTTCGTCGTCCCGGAATTTGCGGCGGCTAAGGTCGGTCTGCTGTCTTCTGGTGCGGGCGTCTTCAAATACCCGCCGCCTTTATTGACAATGGAGCACCACATGTCCCTGTCGTCCGCAGTGGAAACATGATGGTTCGTTATCCCGGGTCCTCCAGACGTCAGTCTTCCTTGGTGTCCAAACAGGTTCCTCATGCGGTATTGTAGGAAAGTAACTCCGCCGAGGTCTAGACTTTTTCACCGTTCTAACGGGAAATGAAGGATGTGAGATTGGGTTCAATGTCTGTTCCACTTCCTCCCTTGTGACCTCTTGAAGTGTCTCGGATTTTTGCTCGCCGTGCAATCCCAGTGCCTTCTGAACTTCTTCTTTCACGATCTGACGAAGAACACTTATGAAATCAGTCGCTCCCTCCATCACAGACATCGATACGACGTTTGAAAGCCGTTCATACTTCTTGCGTATAATTCTTTTTAGATTCCTTGTACGGATTTACTGGCGCCAGTTTATGAAGTCGTCTGCTGTCGAAACCTCCTTCGAGAGTAGGGCTTCATACATGCCCTCAGAAACAGCCTTCATGAGATTTGCAACCTTATCTTCCTCCTTCATTCTAGGATCCACTATTTTACACAGCTCCAGGGCGTCTCGAAAGAAGGATGCTGTAGTTTCTCCTAGACGCAGTGCCCTGCACTTTAATTTACCTTCAGCCTTGCACTTCTGTCGTTGTGTGCCGCCGAAATACTTGCGCAGTTCGGCTGGAATACTTCCCTTCATGTGAACTTCTCCTCGTTGTTCTTATACCATTGCTTGGCGGTGCCCTCCAAGTAGAAAAATACGTTAGCCCAACACACGGTGTCATCCCATTTGTCAAATTTGGCGATACGCTCATATACCTTCAGCCGCTTGTTTGGATCTTGGCCATGGTCACCAGAGAACCCGGAAGGATGTCTCATATGGTGGCACACACTTACTGTCATCGTAACGTTCTCTTCTTCTTCTTCTGTCTCCGATAGATTGCGATCTGTTGAATATGGCTCGAACTCGGGTTTCTCGCCACGTAAACGGCGGCTCTGTCGTGGCCTGATGGGAGCCAATGTGTCGTCGATAATGTGCGCTATAACAAGATCCAATACCCAGCGCCTCCACCAGAATAATGTGGTGTAGAAGAAGGTGTAATTATATGAATGACGAATACTAACTTCCCTTAACGAAGGTTTATTCAGCACTTGCACATACAAGAGCATGGAGCGAACTGCCTCCGGCCAGAACACAGAGAATTTTTGCAATTTTTCTTGACATTTGTGGATACTTCTAGAATGTTCTCTGACCGAATAAAGAAATTGTAATTGTACAGTCTAGGTCAGTTTTGAACTCACGACCTTCCATGCAACAGTTCAGTATCATAACCACTACACCACGATGCTCCTCAGCTTCTTGTGCAATAATATGGAAAGGGTAAGCTGTAATGTCACATCGCTTATGCGCTTCAATTTTCAATAACATCGTAGGTATTTACTGCAGTTTCGTGAAATATTAAGCTATCCGTGTTTGTGTAACACATTTTGGCTCAGATTTCTTCAGCGTATACTCATAATTACAGTCTACAAGCATCGTTTTGGATTTATGCAAAACAGATGTTATTCAATTATATGTTTAGCATGAAGAATGTTAAGTCGACTTAATAGAATATTGCTACCGAACTTTTGTTACATAGAACAAATTCAGTATTGAAATTATAGCAACATCTCTGTATTTATCTTTGAAATTCGTTTTTACCCTCATATCAGTCTTTTTCGCACATTTTCCACAGTTTACCGAAAACTACTATTATTCGTGAGCTTCAATCAATTTTTTTCCGAAATCGCTCTTTTCCTCGTGTTTTTCTCTGCATTAATGTCGGTATATAGTTACTCTTAGACAATAATTCAAATATCCATGGTGAATCACGTTCCTTTTCTTATCGTATAATGTGAAAAGCAGCTTTTTCGGATCTCCAGGCTTGTTGATACTTGGTGTAGTATTGTTTTCTCTGGACGTAATGGTAGATCAGAGTAAGGTTCATCTAAATATTCTTGACACTCAATAATCACTTCTTAAACGCGCGCAATGTCCGAATCATCTGGTATATGCACTGCTTCAAAAATCATCACAGACGTCCATGCAAAGCTGGCAAATGGTAGATTTTGCAGTATGGCTCAGCTGTACAAATTGTTAACATTAATTTATATAAGACTCATTTTTATCATAGGCAGCCATGCATCTGTTGTTTGCAACTTCACATCCATATGAGCGGTGAACACTATCATCTTTGACACCACACTTAACAAATTACAATTGTCTTCATCAGTAATAAGTTGCAAATTTACATTAGTAGTTTTCAGTAATGCAGCGCATGTCATGCCAGGCAAGATAATACAAGATCTAGTTCGCATGTCCTAAGACAGAGAGCACAGAAATTTTCGAAAAATTAAAAAAAAAGGAAGACATCGATTTTATGTAAAATAGAGTAATCTCCTAATGTCTAACCTTAAGATAAACTGCACACTTGAGACGCTCTTTGGTGGTCCCATTCTTCCTTTGCTGTTTCAACAGTAAGCAAGATTTTGGACGCTTCAGCTAGTGGAATATATTCTTTACAAAATAGATTTTACGGTGAAAGGCTCGACAAGAATACCGCCATTCTTATTTATCAGATCAGACTTATGACTTTTGGCGGCAAACAATCTTCTTATTGTCAACTCTACATGCGTTACACGGGGTTTTTCACGACGATATGCAAATATTGTAATATGTTGTTCTACAAGTAAAACTAAAGAAAAACGTTCATATAAATATAGGTCCGCAAATGTATAGTTACGGAGTTACGACTAATAAAAGACTTTGCCTGAAATTTAGCAATATTACTAATATTAGGTCATCGAAAGAACAATTTCCATTTATTTTGTTGTTATTGGTCTGATGAAACTAACGAAACATATCCCTGAAGTGTATCTGCAGTAGTTTTTTAGAACATCCAGACAAGTAGAGATTATTATATAAGTAAATTTGTTTACTTTCCAATCGGAATGTAGCCACGTTAATGTCATTGTTGGCAACCGTTAGTTGCTCCAGTCATTTCATAACCTTTTAACGAGTTAGTTTTCTGCATTGTTCAGTGAGAGAGCATACTGACAACAGTGTATTTAAATAAAACCATATATTAAGTCTTGTAGTTTCTAGTTTTTTTATGAAACTGGGATAGCTTTCAAATTTTCGACAGAGTAATACGTCGATACGCCAATGGCCTTGCCGCAGTGGTAACACCGGTTATCGTTAGATCACCGACGTTAAGCGCTGTCGGCAACTGGATGGGTGACCATCCGATCAGCCGAGTGCTGTTGGCAAGTGGGGTGCACTCAGACCTTGTGAGGCAAACTGAGGAGCTACTTGACTAGCGGCTCCGGTCTCGGAAACTGACATACGACCTGAAGAGTGGTGTGCTGACCACATATGCCCCTCCTTTTCCGCAGCCAGTGACGCCTATCAGCAGAGGACGACACGGCGGCCGGTTAGTAACGTTGGGCCTTCATGGCCTGATCTGGAGGAGTTCAGTAAATACAAAAAAACAGCCCTCGGTCACTAATTTTTAACAATGTGTAATAGGCAGACATCTATCCAGACCATCACACAGGAATTCCAAATTGCATCAGGATCTACTGCAAGTACTATGACAGATAGGTGAGAGGTGAGAAATCTTAGATCTCATGGTCGAGAGGCTGCTCATATGCTTGTCATCACGCCGGAAAATGCCAAACGACGTCTCGCTTGGTGTAAGGAGCGTAAACATTGGGCGATTGAACGGTGGAGAAACGTTGTGTGGAGTGACGAACCACGGTACACAATGTGGCCATCCGATGGCAGGGTGTGGGTATCGCGAATGTCCCGCGAATGTCGTCTACCAGCGTGTGCAGTGCCAACAGTAAAATTCGGAGGCGGTGGTGTTATGGTGTGGTCGTGTTCTTCATGGAGGGGTCTTGCACCCCTTGTTGTTTTGCGTGGCACTATCACAGCACAGCCATAAATTGATGTTTTAAGCACCTTCTTTCTTCCCACTGTTAAAGAGCAATTCGGGGATGGAGACTGCATATTACAACGCGAACGAACACCTGTTGATAACGCACAGCCTGTGGCGGAGTGGTTAAATGACAATAAAAACCCTATAATGGACTATCCCGCACACAGTTCTGACCTGAATCCTGTAGAACACCTTTGGGATGTTTAGTAAATCCTACTTCGTGCCCGGCCTCACTGACCTACATCGACACTTGTCTTCAGTGCAACACTCCATGAAGAATGGGCGGCCATTCCCCAAGAAACCTTGTAGCACCTGATTGAACATATGCTCACGAGAGTGAAAGCTGTCATCAAGGCAAATGGTGGGCCGACACCATACTGAATTCCAGCATTACCGATGGAGGACTCCACGTACTTGTAAGCCATTTTCAGCCAGGTGTAAGGATACTTAGTGTCACACAATGTACTTTCAATTTCTTCAAGAAGAAATGCCTCGCTTGCTCCAAGATTTTCCACTAGCTACGCGACTGAAAATTTAATTTCAACATGACGACGCGACTCCACATTTCACCAAGGCCGTTACTACACATTTAAATCACCATTTTCCCGAGAAATGGATTGGCCTTATTGATACTCGTCTTTGGCTACCAAGATCGCCCGATTTAACACCAATGGATTTTTGTGAATTGGATGACAGATATAGTTTATGAGGTCAAAGTAAATACACGTGAGGCATTACTTGCTCGCATTGTGAATGCAATTGAACACCGTGAAGATATTTTTCAAGATTTATTCTGAATGTATTTTGAAAGTGTATGTACATTTTTTTTATTTAACATGAATTAACCTATGTTATGGTATTAATAAAAGCAGATTATATGATGAAATCATACAGTTTCAGTTAACGTTATTAAAATAATTTTTCCTAAATTAAATTTTCTACAACTTCTGCTGAAAACTTTGTGCATTAGTCTGCAATTCAAAAAACCGATTGTACCAAGTAGTTAATAAATTAAAAATTGTGCCAAGTAGTTTATAAACTATAAATTTTAAGGAATTGCTTCTTTGCTTCTCTGGATGTTCTGGACGACTACTGCAAATATAAGTCTGGGACATGTTTTATTAAATTCATCAGATTAATAACAACAAAATAAGTGGAAATCGTCCTTTAACGTCATATATTTTAGCGATTGCTTCATATTAGCGAAGTTCCTAAATTTCAGGCAAAATATTTTATTATCTGTAACTCCGTAACTAGACATTGGCGGACCTATATTTATTATAAACTTTCTTCTTTATCTTTACTTGATTAATAATATATTACAATATTTTCATATGTTCGTGAGTCATCCTGTAATTGAGACCCGGGACCGAAGACGTTTTGATTATGAATCAAAGACGCTACCCCTAGACCACGGAGCAAGAACTCCTTTGCTATATACAGCAATTTACTATTGAGAAATGTGTTGATGCAATTGCTGGTCCTGTGAAATCCTGCTCTCGTTTGCGGGATGGCACTTAGATTTTGTAGACTACCCCTGACTCTCGGCGGCAATAACTGCTTGCAGCTTCGCTCCTCCACGGATGTCCAGTCTGTGTCGAGGCCCATCGAACGCGTTATTCTTCGCATGGTGTTATTTACATTAGGCTGCTTGATGGTCTGACCGAGAAAGATATCCAAACCTACCTCTCTAATCAGGGTGTCATTGCAGTCCATCGGGTGATGAAACAGGTAGATGCATCCTTAGTGCACACACGCACATTTCTTCTCACTTTTTGTAGTGGTGCTTCTGCCAAAGATCAAAGCCGGCTGTGAAGTTATCACAATCCGACAGTACCCTCCGAACCTGATGCGCTGCTTCTAGTGTCTTCGTCACAATGTCCTGTCGACACGTGGCCAAATGTGTAACCTGTGCTAGAGATGCTCACGAGGGCGGCTGCCCAAGTCCTTCTCCGCACTGTGTCAACTGCAATGGCGACCCTGGCGCCTTCTCCAGAGATTAACTGGCTGTCCAGGCGATCTGGGTGAAAGGAAAAGAGCCTTGCCTGGTCTCTTGCAAGTTGACTAGTGACAAAAACTGTGTTCTGCCATATGGTACTTACGGTATTGCTATTGCTACATCTCGCTCCATAAACGAAACGCCCACGCAGACGTGCAATCTCTAATTCAGCACTGTGGCTGTGAAATCGCTGTGGTAGCATCTCCGTATCCTCCACCAGCTGTGCAACAAGCCACCAAACTTTCGCCTCATGGTCCATTCTCACTGACACATTTCCCGTGTGCTGTCCGACTGCTGACTTCTACCTCACCAACGTGCACAACCAAACGGCAGCTTTCCAATACCTACTGGAGGTTTTACTCTTCGCAGGCGACCTTCCCCACTTGCGATGACCAGGTAGGATATCTTACAAACGTCATCCTTACCCCCGCAGAACGTTCCTTCCTCTTTGCCGCGCCTGGTCCCGGTCCCTTGGAGGACTGAGGGGTGCCGCGACGCAGTTCACGCGCAGAGACGTGCTCTTCTCCTTTTTAACCATCATCTTACCAGCTGCATTTATTAACAGCTGTGTGGACAGTGTCGTAATATTCTTTGGGATAGTAGACAAGCACGCTGGATGTCCTTTGCTAATTCTTTCAACATTTCCACAAGGTCTCCCGTCGTTTGGGCCAACCTCCGACTGGGACCAATGTCCATTCCCCAATTTTCGGCCTGGCAGTAGCAGGTGATGTCATAGTGAACTCTACCACTATCTCTAACACCTTGGGCCGCTATTTTGCGTTGATATGGAGCTCCACCCACTATCATTTTGCGATCCTCCATCGTAAACGAGTGGAGGAGATTCTAGCGATATCCTTCTCTTCTCAGAATCATGAGTGTTACAATGCTTTCATTACCATAAGGGGATTATATCTTGCTCTCATTTCATCCCGATCTTCCGCCCCAGGGTGGGACCATGTTCATATTTAAATGTTGTAGAATCTTTCTCTTGCGGGAAAGCATTTTCTCCTTCATATGTACAATCGCATCTGGGCAGAGTGCACATTTCCCAGACGCTGGTGTGAAGCCACTCTCTCACCCATACCTAAGCCCATACATAAGCCCCGTTTCTCTCACCAGCTGCATCTGAAAGGTGATGCCCTGCCTGTACGATGGCTCGAGCCTCGCACACTGTGGCTTTAGAAGGCGCCGTTCACGTAACTTTGTCAACCCTCGTCATGAATCGTTTTCTGCGGGACTATCAGACTGTGTCCGTGTTTTTAGATTTAGAGAAAGCCTATGATACCTGCTGGAGGACTGGTATCCTCCATACTCTCTACACGTGGGGCTTCCGTGGCCTCATTCATCGTTTCCTTCAGGAACTCTTAAAAGAAAGTTTTCAACGTAAGTGTGGGTTCTGCCTTGCAGGACACCTTTATTTAGGAAATCTGTGTGCCTCAGGGTTCTGTCCTGAGCGTCATCCTCTTCGCTATCGCCATTACCCCTATTATAGCCTGTCTCCTGCCGGGCATTTGTGGCCCCTTCTTCGCTGACGATTTTGCCGTTTATTGCATTTCTCTACGGCCTCGTCTCCTTGAGCGGCATCTTCAGCGATGTCCCGATTGTCTTTACTTATGGAGCGTAGGCAATGGCTTTCGCTTTACCACTGACAAAACCGTTTATATGAATTTCTGGCGTCGCAATTAGTATCTTCCACCTTGAGCCTATTACTCTTCCGTTCGTTGACACTACTAAATTCCTGGGTCTAATGCTGGTTGGTCCTCTCAGGTGTCTTAGCTGGTTGCCCGCTGCGTGCAGTCCCTGACTGTCCTACATGTAATCAGCAGTACGTCCTGGGGAGCGGATCGGACCACCCTCCTCCGTGGGCGTAGAATATGGGCGTTTCGTTTATACATGGGCACGCCCGTCGCTCTTACGCCGTCTCAATACCATCCACCATCGAGGCATGCGTTTGTCCACTTATAACTCTACCGTCTGCTACCGCTATACCATAACCCTTAAAGTAGGAGTCAGTTTGCCAAACAGAATTACTTCGTTATAGCAATTATGGTATAAAGCAACAGAGCAGTGTTACCCTGTGAGAGGAATTTTGTTGTGTTGACCGTGTTATTCCTAATTTGAGTGGCTTATCGGAAGTGAAAGAATTACGTAAATAATTAAACAGTGACAAACAAAATATTGCCTATCTGCACTGTTTAATTGATAAAGAAAACGGTCGCCAGCCTAACTAGGCATGAGAATGATTAACATTGTCGTTCAAGAAAATAGTTATTAGTAACTCTAATGGGTAAACACAACCTATACTTGACCACAAGCGAGTGCAGTTAACTCTGACACATACATATGTTTACGGTAAGGTGGAAACTAACAGTTAGAGCAGCACAAACTATTTGCAAAATTATAACAGGTATAGAAAAACACTATCACTTTCAGGGCTTACACAAACTGAGTGGTCTTTATACTGTTAATAAGCACACAAGAGAGACAAACACTTAGTAGTCATGAACGTATACTTCTCTACTATGCAGTTTTCCTCTTTTACTACTGTGAGACATAAAATTAACATTTATGTAAGATACTGACTCACCTTCTGCGATTTACAACAGGCAGTAACGTGATCATTTACTAAGCAAAACTTTATAAGCCTCAGTCTTAAGAACTTGTAATTTGAAGTTGGCAACAACACATTAATAAGCAGTTTTACTAGGAAAATTATTTTCATCAAGCATCATTAACTTCAACTCACTCTCTACACACATTAACTTTAACTTTCTCTTTACTATGTTCAACAGACATTAATTAGCATAACATTGGTCATAAAAGTTCTTTCAATAGGGACACTCGGTAATTACTTTAGTTCAAACGGAAAGGAACCTGAGAGGTGTTATGATGAGGAGAAAAATCAAGGTTGGTACATAAATTCAGATATAAATTACCTTGTATTTGAGCACAATAACACATCCATTAAGCTGATCCTTCATTGTACATCATTATAGTATTTCGTTACAGTGATTACGCAACGTGGTGGCAACTGCATGTTGGTAGGTGGATTTGCAGGTAGAATTGCTGGACTCTGTCATTTCTTGGTGGCGATGATAGATACAAATTCCAGAATAGTTCCAGCTATTTATCCATCCATGCGAGGCCTTAGAGAGAAGCAGGATCAGCACAATATGCATCCTTTACATGGCAGGGCATGGACTCGTAGCTCATCTCCGACTGGTGGCTCGTCCCCGACTGACTATCAGTTCCACCTTTTCCACCTAGGCCAACCACAATTTGCGCGCGCTACACAGCTCCGTTCCCGAGGGGAACCACACTACCTCTTATACACAAAATTACTAAGATTCCTAAGTGAGGATCAGCAGTTTACATAACAGCAAACAAACGCATTGAACAACACAGAACATTTGCACATATTAACATGTCTACAAAAAATTATTCACACAAAATTACAATCGTATACAGTAAGTTTTGTTCCCTCCAAATGGGTCAAAGCATTTAAACGAGAGATATGCTACACAGCATACAATCAAATCATGATATCAAAGCTTGTACAAAGAAAGGAGTATACAATTTTGTGTTATCTTTCAACCAAACAATATTTACAGAAGCTCAATGACGTAACATTAAATGAAACAAAGGCAAAATAAATCAGTGGGGCATTAGAGCCATGGTGTTACACATGCCCCATGTTTCGTTGAAGTTTCCTGTAAGGGATACTTCAAGGAAACATCTATAACACCTAAGTGGTGTTGGCTACAGAAAAAAAATTATACCATCCAACTTCAGTTGGGACAAAAAAAAGTACACATATTACAAATATACAGTATATACACTAAGAAATTGCATACATTTCTTCCAAAAGATTTTCAAAAATGAGACATTTACACTAATTTTCATTTTGACACTGGTTTAAGGAAACTAATTTTGCATCATTACACAAGATACCTTTAAGCATGTTCATTCCATACACACACAGTTCAATTAAAAGACAAAGCAGTACATATTAGTAGAACAGGTATAGCCTTCAAATAAAATGAAAAAATTAAACACAAATAGAATAGCACAGAACATTCTAACTCAGCAAAACAGAAATTTGTCTTTCAATGTTTTTAAAGAATGTAACTTTCAGAGACACACACGTATACTCATGATCACAGTACATTTGGCAAGGTTCAGCAATTAATTAAATATTGAAAAATTCAGTTTGCATCCATATATGTACTAATATTTACACAAAATAGCTATGAGAACTTTTTCCAACTGACTCTTTAAATACTAAAGTAACTTTTCAAGGTTTTCTCAAAACAATTAACTTTAAAGCTGCTCTTCATTAATAGCAGTCCAAAATGTTTGTTGCACATAAACACATTAACATATTCAGAACCTATCTTTAATCATCACTGCTGTATTTTAAAAACAGACAGTCTAAAACTTTAAGTTATTCCAAAAACCCTAGCATCAAAACATCTACATCCATTTGAATAAGAATCCATGTATATTCTATAACAAATTTTCACTGACTTCAGAAAAATAGTCAGTTCATAACACATTGACCAATAAACCTAACTAAGTTCACTGCTTGCTCCAGCACTAGCAGTCCATGTTACCCATTCTGCCTCTCATTGTCTTGGCAGTTTTTGCCTATAAACATTTAGACACAAAAACACAATTTAGATTAAGAACACTAAAACAAACATTTTTCAATTAGTACATTGCCCCATCCTTTAGGTTTGGCAGTTCGTGACCACTTATCAACTTTTTGCCCCACAATGGCAACTCCTTTGGCTACTTCTCAACACAGTATATTTTGTAGCCCTCAACTTCAGGACCATAGCATTTTTGTTGTTTTGTCTTGTTTTTCTGCCCAACAACATATTTTTGAGCAGTTTATAGTTATCATCTCCAGGTTTTTTCATCTTTATATCATATCTTTGGTAAAATTTGCTTTAATGGTATAAAACATAAAACCTGCAACTTTGAAACAGCAATTAGTCATTGGTAACAAAACCATTTCTTTTTAAATGACAACATCAGGTAACATATACATTAATCAAGAAACAATTAAATGTCATACTTGGGGTCAAGTCAGGATTAAGAATTTCTTACTACTCCTTTACCATTGCTTTTCCACACACAGTTAGGTCATTACATACATTAAGTCCAGGACAATAATTTTATATCCTATTGCTAGTGCTTTTTGCCTTTACTGGCACTAGACATATACATCCCATATCCATCTTACACACATTAGCCAGGTTCATCTCCACAGTTTTTTTTTAACACACAAAGTTTTTCAACATCATATTTATCCCTATTTTCGAAAACATTTACATTTAGTCATATTACAGTATTCATTTACCTTGTTTTCTGTATCCTTACCTTTTCACATCCATATTTCTCTTTACAATTACTTTCCCATTACATTTTTCCTTTACAGTATCCACAATACTTACATTCATATTGGTCATTTTCTAGTGTATCCAATTTAATTATTCATTTACTTATCCACAAACAATGCACAGTATCTTACATTATTCCTACACTATTCAGTTTACTTTGATAGAGAAGGAGGAAAGAAGATAGTAAAAGTTCTGAGTGATGAAGAGGAAGGTTGGCAGCACGAAAAGAAATGGAAATAGTGCTGGCAACGACTCGGGTCCCTGGTGCTCGTCAGGCACCTGACAATGCAAAGAGTGCATTGCCCCCTGAGGGTTCAACAACCCTCATCAGAGGACATGTATCTTTAAGTAAACCACATACTGCAAACATAAGCCTTTTCGGACTTTTAAGTATATTATGAATTAATTATTATCTCGTGGAGTTCTTTGCACTTGCATAAAGTTACCATAAGCATCACTATTCATAAGGTTCTCAGGTTTCTCACATTACATAGCCCTCTCTTCATAATTAGACTGGCAACAATAAGTATCCAATTAAAATTGAAACAGTTCCTAAGCAGAGTCATACTGTACTGTACAATAAATAAGCAACCTCCCCCAGGTCTCAGGATCAACAATACAACATTTCACCTTCAGGTAACACTCAGATACAATAATAATAAAGACATGCATTATTTTAACAATATATGTACATACATCCTGCCCCCAGTCTCTTTATTAACAAGGCAGTCTTTTATGGTTCATTAAACAGTTACTTAAGTCTGGTGGCTCTTTGGGCCTCCTATTTTCTACATCTTACACTAAACTATCCAGATATTGCCAACGTTTTGTTTCATCAGGTGGCTTTTTAGGTTTTGGAATTTCAATGTCTTCAGCAAGATACAACATTTCCTGTCCTGCTATTATTTTATCAGGTGGTTCTTTTTGTTCCTGTAATTTACACTCATTTAAAACATTTGTTAAGGCTTGCCCCAGTATAGTATCATCTGGAGGTTCCTGCAAATTATGCCCTTGTGTTACATTACTTAATAATTCCTTCGGTTTTGGCCCGTTTTCACTTTCTGTATGTTGCTTTGGATAAATGTCACTAATTTTCTCATACCCTCTTTCAGTAAAAGTATATTCACTTTCGTTTACACCTGAGAATTCATCTTCACTAGAGTCATCATTACTCTCTTCCTCACCATCAGATTCACTTAAGAACTCAACTTTTGAACAATAGAGAAAGTTAGTATATTCATTCTGATCTGTATTCATATACCCTTCATCATCTGAACTGTCACTGATTTCATTTTCGTCATCAGATTCCAGCAGGAATGCAACTTTTAAACAGTGAGGCAGATTATCACTAGACGTTTCAGCCACTTCGTTTTTCGACTCATTTTCTACACAATGCATATCGTTTCGAGGCTCAGGCACTTCTGTTGTATCACTTTGAACGATTTCAGCCTTAACTTCATACTTAGTATAATCGTCATATACTTCGATAACTTTCATTTCACTGTTTCCTTTATTGTCAATTTCAGATAATCGTGCGAAATTCCTACTAGACCCTTCTGCATTAGAATCATGGAACACCTTTGCATCAACAATAACTTCACCTATACTGCTTATATTGTCATGTTTACTAACGTCCTCCCTTACATCACTTTCACCTATCATTAATTGTGCACACGACTTTTGCGTGGCGTATTCTACCTTCCTCTCATCTTTATTCATCATAACCTCCCCCACATCTACGTCTTTTACCTCATACACATCATTAAGAGCACAAATATTTTCCTTTTCACTCGCCTTTCCTGGCTCCCTTTCATTCTTTAATAAAGTCTTTTCGCACGATTCCGATACTGAGTTATCTTTTTCATATGACATATTAACTTTATTTCCATTTTTACATTCATCTACTACTGAAACCGGCCATTGGAAGTGTCCGATCCCGCCTCTTCTGTTTCTCTCTACGGCAGCCATCTTGTTCTGACGTCTGCCATTTGTGTCTGATGCCAAGTGCAATGTACGCTGCTCCGGCAACCGCTGGCCCGAGCACGAACGGTCACGTGACTTCGCACTGGGAACGCCACTATGTATCACTCCGCGCCCGTCTGCTATAGGCGCGCCCTTAACCTTCCTGCCCCGTAGTTTACATCTTTCCTTCTCGTATCTAATATTTGACATCTTTTCTTTGGGCCCAAAACCGGTTTCCGCGTGAATCCGGCCCGTAACACACGCGGTCTTCAGTTTTCCATTTCGTCTCTATTTTGGAAATTCCACGGCATGTATCCTCTGCCGCGCGTAGTATAATTTCCTCTACCTCTCGCGCGACCTCTCTGAATTGTGTTTACACGAAACCTATAATTTTCATGTCGTTCAGCTTGGTCATTACTTTCTCGTGAATGATTGTTGTTATTATGAGGACGGGGCTCGCGATTCCTTCGCCAGTGATCTTCATCCTCTACCCTTTCCAAAAATGCAGAAAAACTTCTGTGTGTACTTCCAACATATCGTTTAGAATCCTCAGGCAGTTTCTGCTAAAGAACCCAAATGACCTCGGCTTCAGTCCTTCTAGCCTTCAAATGTATCAGTTTTCTGTACCATGATTCGCAAAATTCTTTCATGGTTTGCCTACCTCTGATATCATACACCCTGGCCATTAAAAACTCACGCCACAACTGGTCTTGTTTTTGTTCTGACCAGTACTCGTCAATAAACTTTTGCTTAAAATTTTCAAAAGACATCTGGTTTGTATCCAGATTCAACCCCCACCTTTTTGCTTCTCCCGTTAGTGCACTAATTACAACATTAATTTTTTCCTGGTCAGATAAATATTCAGGAAAGTTCCTTTCGCAGTTCTTTACAAAATCAAGGGGGTGCCATCCGTTATGTCTCTTTGCAGGGTCGAATTTTTTCTCGCCCTCTAATATTTTACTGAAAGGGATCCTTTCTGTAAATTGTGTAGGTACTGTTTGTATTTTTCTTTCCAAGTCATACATTTTGCCTTGGATTTGTGAAGTGTTATGGTCACACTTATTTTCGCAATTAACAATCTGTTTGGTTAGTTCCCTACTTTTTTCTGTTACAGATTGTTTAATCTGTGCAAATTCTGCGTTACATTCTGTTTCTATTTCGGATTTAATACCGAATACCTTTTCATCCAATTTAGTACAGACTAAGGGTTCTATTTGATCTTGAATTTTAATTACTTCAGAGTCAAATCTTTCATTAATGTCATCAATTTGTCCTTGTACATTGGCAATATTGCCATTGATGACAGTAATTTCGCTTTTAATACTTTTGATTTCGTTACTCACTGTTCCTACCCTTGAGTTAACTTCTTCAATTTGTTTACTAAGTCTGGTACCCTGCATTGCGATTTGTTTACTTTGTTGCCCCAATGCTGCGATTTGTGCATTAATATTATCACTGTGTGCTGTAATTTGTGTCTTAATATTGTGATTTATATTGTCATTTTGCGCTGCAAATTGCGCAGACAGTATTCTCAGTAAATCAGTCAGATCTGGTGTCTTTTCTCGTTTGGCTTCTATCACATTTTCGGGTTCGAGTCCTACTTCCCACTCAGTTTCTGGTGATTCGAACATATCCTGCGATTCATTAACATAGCCACTGTCTTCCACAACATCGCTTATATTGTCTTGCTTAGTACAAGCGACATTCATAGCTTCTATCTGTTTATTGACATCAGCGTGGTACCGTACGTAATTTAACTCGCGCGTAATGCCGTCTGTTCGTGTGCTGCCTGAACTGCTCTCGATTGCATTCTGTTCTCGCGTGTCTAGATTTATTTCAAGTTTCCTATCCATTTTAGCTACTATTCAGTTCTGATACCTTTTTTTTTTTCAATTTAAACTGAACTTTCACTATCCGTTCTGTCAAATAATGAACAGGTTCGTGCCGCTGGACGTTTTATGTTCACTCTATGTTTGTAAAATGCTAACTACTTATAATTTTTTCCGTCTGTAAGTGCAAACTGAACAACGTCCTGACACGCGGCGCCACGTATAACTCTCTGTATGCTACCACTATACCATAACCTTAAAGTAGGAGTCAGTTTGCCAAACAGAATTATTTTGTTATAGCAGTTATGGTATAAAGCAACAGAGCAGTGTTACCCTGTGAGAGGAGTTTTGTTGTGTTGACCAACAACGTCCTGACACACGGCGCCACGTATAACTCTCCGTCTGCTACCGCTATACCATAACCTTAAAGTAGGAGTCAGTTTGCCAAACAGAATTATTTTGTTATAGCAGTTATGGTATAAAGCAACAGAGCAGTGTTACCCTGTGAGAGGAATTTTGTTGTGTTGACCGTGTTATTCCTAATGGGAGTGGCTTATCGGAAGTGAAAGAATTACGTTAATAATTAAACAGTGACAAACAAAATATTGCCTATCTGCACTGTTTAATTGATAAAGAAAACGGTCGCCAGCCTAACTAGGCATGAGAATGATTAACATTCTCGTTCAAGAAAATAGTTATTAGTAACTCTAATGGGTAAACACAACCTATACTTGACCACAAGCGAGTGCAGTTAACTCTGACACATACATATGTTTACAGTAAGGTGGAAACTAACAGTTAGAGCAGCACAAACTATTTGCAAAATTATAACAGGTATAGAAAAACACTATCACTTTCAGGGCTTACACAAACTGGTGGTCTTTATACTGTTAATAAGCACACAAGAGAGACAAACACTTAGTAGTCATGAACGTATACTTTTCTACTATGCAGTTTTCCTCTTTTACTACTGTGAGACATAAAATTAACATTTATGTAAGATACTGACTCACCTTCTGCGATTTACAACAGGCAGTAATGTGATCATTTACTAAGCAAAACTTTATAAGCCTCAGTCTTAAGAACTTGTAATTTGAAGTTGGCAACAACACATTAATAAGCAGTTTTACTAGGAAAATTATTTTCATCAAGCATCATTAACTCACTCTCTACACACATTAACTTTAACTTTCTCTTTACTATGTTCAACAGACATTAATTAGCATAACATTGGTCATAAAAGTTCTTTCAGTAGGGACACTCGGTAATTACTTTAGTTCAAACGGAAAGGAACCTGAGAAGTGTTATGATGAGGAGAAAAATCAAGGTTGGTACATAAATTCAGATATAAATTACCTTGTATTTGAGCACAATAACACATCCATTAAGCTGATCCTTCACTGTACATCATTATAGTATTACGTTACAGTGATTACGCAACGTGGTGGCAACTGCATGTTGGTAGGTGGATTTGCAGGTAGAATTGCTGGACTCTGTCATTTCTTGGTGGCGATGATAGATACAAATTCCAGAATAGTTCCAGCTATTTATCCATCCATGCGAGGCCTTAGAGAGAAGCAGGATCAGCACAATATGCATGGCAGTGCATGGACTCGTAGCTCATCTCCGGCTGGTGGCTCGTCCCCGACTGACTATCAGTTCCACCTTTTCCACCTAGGTCAACCACAATTTGCGCGCGCTACACAGTTCCGTTCCCGAGGGGAACCACACTACCTCTTATACACAAAATTACTAAGATTCCTAAGTGAGGATCAGCAGTTTACATAACAGCAAACAAACGCATTGAACAACACAGAACATTTGCACATATTAACATGTCTACAAAAAATTATTCACACAAAATTACAATCGTATACAGTAAGTTTTGTTCCCTCCAAATGGGTCAAAGCATTTAAACGAGAGATATGCTACACAGCATACAATCAAATCATGATATCAAAGCTTGTACAAAGAAAGGAGTATACAATTTTATGTTATCTTTCAACCAAACAATATTTACAGAAGCTCAATGATGTAACATTAAATGAAACAAAGGCAAAATAAATCAGTAGGGCATTAGAACCATGGTGTTACACACTGGCGCCTTTTACACTAGCCCGGTTGAGAGTCTGTATGCCGAAGCAGCCGAATTACCACCCTTATACCGCCGTGACTTCCTCCTCGGCAGATATGTGTGCCGTTTGTCTGCCATGCCTGGCCACCCTTCCTACGCCTCCTTGTTTGATGACTCCTTTGATCGCCAGTATCGGGCGTGTCCCTCTCCTCTGTTACCTCCGGGAGATCGCTTTCGCTTCTTGCTGCGGCAGCTTAACTTCACGCTACCTTCCCTTTCCCGACTGATGTGAACTCTTCACTACCTTGGCTTCGTGCTGCGGCCTGTGTTCACCCTCGCCTTCATTCACTTTTAAAGTCACTACTCCAGCTTCGCTTTGTTGTCGTTAAGTTTCATGACCTTTGCACCAAACTTCGCGATACTGTCTTTGTGTACACTGATGGCTTCCGGACTGACCATGGTGTTGGGTGTGGCTTCGTCATTGGCACCGACATTATTCGGTATCTGCTCCACAAAAACTGTTCGGTATTTACAGCAGATATCTTCACCCACGAAATGCCCTTATACAACCACTTACGTTCCCATTTATGTTTGCCTTCTGAGATACCGGCCGTTTTAGCGGACGACACACGGGCTGTCGACATAATCTCATTTATAATCCGTAGACGAAATATGGCGAACTTTAATCTTTAGTTCAGGACCTCCGTTTTTCTATGGCGTAATTTATAGTTCATTCTCCCTGTTTTTAGATGTCAATCCTTTCCTCACTTGGGATTTACGAATAGTCGTTTTTAACTCTTTTTCATGGGCGAATGTGACCCTAGGGGTTTTCTCGCCCTAAAACAAAACAAATTGTTCGCAAATTTTCTAACATCTTACACCCTTTTATACACTGTCGACCGCTTTTTCCAGGACTACCAATCCTATGAATGTCCTGACTGATCTTGATTGGCGCCTTTAACTTTCATAAAGAAAAGCCGATTGTCATCTGACAGATCCCTATTCTTGTCGGGCATCTTGGATGCATGATGTGATAACCTGAGTGTGCTCTCACTATCTTCGGAAAGTCTGACAGTACTTCGTCAGTCTCACAGTCTCTACACACCAACTGTAATGTTTGCTTTTTCGCCATCTCCAATGAATTTAGAAATTTCTCTGAAATGTTACCTATCCCTTCAGCCTTATTTCATCTTAAGTGTTCCAGAAATCTTTCACATTGACGGTAATACTGAGTCACCTTTGTCTACCATATCCACTTAATTTCTTCTTGTACGAAGGTGTGCTGTAAGCTAAGGACACAGGTTTTGTTATGTGAAAAACTTTCAAAGATTTTAAAATGAAACACACGTTCTTAACGTTTACGTCTTTATTCTTCATACCAACCTATTTCCTGCCATCGGCCACTGGAGGGGTCCCAATTACAGCATTTAACGTCGCGGTAAGTTCCGAAACTACACATATCAAAAAAAGTTTTGCGTTAACCTGGTTCCCAAAACTCCTGAAAATAGACATTGACTGTGGATAATGTATAACAGACACAGTCTCTTTGACTGTTCAGAGATGTCACTAAACCCGCCCAAAGATGTAAACATACATGCATGAGCAGCGTCTGTTAGACAGCGTGGGTCCGACAGCCGATCAGTTCCAGGCATTCCACCTAGAAGGATGTACACGGCTTGTGTTGTCTGTAGTTCAAGCATACCTAGACGGTTAATACCGCAGTTCGATCGCGTCCACACTGTTACTTTCTGTCAGGAAGGGCTCTCAACAAGGGAAGTGTCCAGGCGTCTCGAAGTGAACCAAAGCGATGTTTGTCGGACATGGAGGAGATACAGAGAGACAGGAACTGTCGATGACATGTCTCGTTCAGGCAGCCCAAGGGCTACTACTGCGGTGGATGACCGCTACCTACGGATTGTGGTTCGCAGGAACGCTGACAGCAACGCCACCATGATGAATACTTCTTTTTGTGCAGCCACGGGACGTCGTGTTAAGACTCAAACTGTGCAAAGTAGGCTGCAAGAGGCGCAACTTCACTCACGACGTCCTTGCGAGGTCTATCTTTGCAACCACGACACCATGCAGCGCGGTACAGATGGCCTCAACAACATGCCGAATGGACCGCTCAGGATTGGCATCACGTTCTCTTCACCGATGAGTATCGCATATACGTTCAACCAGACAATCGTCGGAGACGTGTTTGGTGACAACCCGGTCAGCCTGAACGCCTTAGACACACTGTCGACCGAGTTGAGCAAGGTGGAGGTTCTCTGATGTTTAGGAGTTGCATTATGTGGGGCCGACTCACGCAGTTGGTGGTCATGTAAGGCGATGTAACAGCTGTACGATACGTGAATGCCATCCCCCCACCGATAGTACAAACACATCGGCAGAATATTTCTGAGGTATTCGTCTTCATGGACGAGAAATCGCTTCCCCATCGTGCACATCTTGTCAATGACTTCCTTCAGGATAACGACATCGCTCGCCTAGAGTGGTGAGCATGTTCTCCAGACATGAACCCGATCGAACATGCCTGGGAAAGACTGAAATGGGCTGTTTGTGGACGACGTGACCCACCAACCGCTCTGAAGTATGTACGCCGAATTGCCGTTGAGGAGTGGGATAATCTGGACCAATAGTGCCCTAATGAACTTGTGGATGGCATGTCACGTCAAACACAGGCATGCATCAATGCAAGAGGCCATGCAACTGGGTATAAGAGATACCAGTGTGTACAGCGGTATGGACCACCACCTTCTAAGGTGGCTGTATGGTGATAGAACATGAAATGTGTGGTTTTCGTGAGCAATAAAAAGGGCGGCAATCATGTTTATGTTGATCTCTATTTTTGTTTCTTTACAGGTTCCTGAACTCTCTGAACCAAGGTGATGTACAACATTTTTTCGTGTTTCTGTGTATCGGTGGTTGAGGACAGCGTATTGTATTGTACTATGTGGAAACGGGGACCTAGAAACGACGGAGAAGCTTCTTTCCCGCCGCAGCCGTGATACACAACCCCACAACAGGCTACAGCAGTCCACTCACCCCACTGCCGCCCCACACCGAACCCTGGGTTATTGTGCGGTTCGGCCCCCAGTGGAATCCTCCGGGAACGTCTCACACCAGACGAGTGTAACCACAATGTTTGCATGGTAGAGTAATTATGATTTACTCGTACGTGGAGAAAGTGTTTCGGAGCAATCGCCGACATCGTGTAACTGAGGCGGAATAACGGGAACCAGTCTGCATTCGCCGAGCAGATGCAAAACCGCCTTAAAAACCATCCACATAGTGGCCGACACACTGGACCTCGACACTAATCCACCGGGCGGATTCGTACCGGGGACTGGTATGAATTTCCACCTGGAACGCAGTGTGTTAGACCGCACGGCGAACCGGGTGGAGGTACAGCGTACTGTAATAGTGTTTCGAATTCGAAGAGTTCGTACACATACGGAACACGCTCTCCTTCAGCATGACAATGCAAGTGCACGTACGAGCGCTGCGACATCTGCTAAAATCCGACGCCTTGGACTCTCGTCGATCGGCCCCATTCGATTTTCGTCTGTTTCCTGAACTTAAAGTACACCTTCGCGGACTTTGCTTCGAAGTAGGTGGAGTGGTGTGTGCAAGTGTGAAGTTGTGGCTATGTGAACTAAGTCAGACATTCTCCAGTGTCGGTAACAACAAATTGATCTATGTGATTATGTTGAGATATAAATATGTAGACATGATGAGTAACGCTGTAGATTGTTAACAACGTTTGTTTTATTCAAAAACAAGTGTTTTCACATAAAATATTAAGGCTTTATTTATCCTCACGCGTCATATTACGTCATCAGACAATTCCTCCCCCTCGCAGATGCCTTCAGTAACCTCTTTATACCTATCCGCTCTCTTGTTCTCGTTTAATAGTGGAATAACAAATGCATTCTTAATGGACATCCGGACTGTTTTCACCGAACGCTTTTTTGACTTTTCTGTATGCAGTGTCCGTCCATCCTATTTTTTCTATATCTTAGTATTAGTATTGCTACCATTTCGGCTTGGGTTTCCTTTTTGTTTTCCCATTTTGTTGGTTTCTTATTCAAACGGCTGTATTCCTGTCTGTCCCTGATCTTCTTTATACTTATGTTTTGCATCAACTGCAGTATTTCTTCTCTTATGTAAGGTTTCTTTGATGTTGTCCGCCCCTGGTAGCTGAGTGGTCATACCTAACGGCCCGGGTTCGATTCCCGGTTGGGACGGAGATTTTCTCCGCTCAGGGACTGGGTGTTGTGTTGTCCCTATCATCATCATCCCCATCGACACGCAAGTCGCCGAAGTGGCGTCAACTCGATAAACTTGCACCAGCCGATTGGTTGCTCTGGCTCCGACATCGCTGCACCGCGACCGGCCGAGCCAACACGATACACCAGAGCAGACCAGAGCAGACTACTCTCTATCAACAACTTACTGCTACAGCTACACAGTTCGTACTGCAGTCAACACTGCTCTCTGGTCAGAGATTCTCCTATACCTTGCATATCGCAGGCAGCGCATGAGCAATACATCGAAATTACATCTGCTCTGACCTCTTACATAACCCTCCACTGGGGGGGGGGGGGGGGGGGGGCAAAAATTTGGCAGCGATGGTGAGTCAATTGGACTTGCCATGAGCAACAAATTTTTCTATAATCTACTTAATTAAATGGTTCAAATGGCTCTGAGCACTATGCGACCTAACTTTTGAGGTCGTTAGTCGCCTAGAACTTAGAACTAATTAAACCTAACTAACCTAAGGACATCTCACACATCCAAGCCCGAGGCAGGATTCGAACCTGCGACCGTAGCGGTCGCTCGGCTCCAGACTGTAGCTCCTAGAACCGCACGGCCACTCCGGCCGGCCTACTTTATTAACTAAGTCTACAGTCACAGAGTATATACATATACATAAGTGCAGAACATGAAATGAAATAGAGTGCACATACACTGAGTACAGAACATATCAAGAAATGACAAAATGTATACGCAATGAGTACAAAACTTATTAACAAATGACATAAAGTGCTCACGCACTTTATATATTTTTACCATTTTACAAGAACTATAAAAGGAAAGGGAAGGATTGCATCATGGTCGTAGCACAATAGGTTGCACGCAGCTGCACTGAAAGTCCATATATTTTTACAGAAGCACAACACCAAGTGAGACAATCTGAAGTTCTCTTCCCTGAAGTATTAATCAGTGTAGCCAAGACACTGAAATGTTGTATTAATATTCAATGTTATCATTTTGGTAGTACATTAGGTACACCAAACAGTAGGACCATAATAACATCTCCATCGTTCAAGGTGGTGGACAGCATGATGTGTCAACACTACATTCTTGTAGAATCAATACTCTTTCACCAACGTAGAATTAGTGCAAAATCCAAATATAGTGCTCCATGGTCATGAGGATGGACAGGACAAACGGATATTGCAGTAGTTTCTGGTAATTAGGTCAGAAGGCGAAGGTCATTAAGTCTTATGCTAGTAATCATTGAGAATTACACTAGTCTATCAACCGATTTGAGTAATTGTTGGCACTCATTGCCTAGTTACTAAACATTTCTGTACTCTGTATGGACTATTACAGAACATTATTCATAAGTCATCTGATTACAGTAAATATTGGCACTCATTGGCCTAGTTACTAACCATTTTTATGCATTATTCAGAAGTGATCATTCAAAGCAAGAGTTAATTTATTGCATAGCATTTCTATAATTCATCTAATTATAGTAATCATTGGTATTCATTGGCCAGTTACTAAACATGTAGCAAGTATGGAATATTACAAAACACTATTCATAACTCATCTGATTGCGGTAATTATTGGCACTCATTGGCCAGTTACAAACCATTTATATGCATACTTCAGAGGACATCATTCAAAATAAGAGTTAATTAATGGCATAGCATTTACATTATTCATCTAATTATAATAATCATTGGCATTCATTGGCCAGTTACTAAACATGTAGCAAGTATTGAATATTACAAATCATTATTCATAACTCATCTGATTGCGGTAATTATTGGCACTCATTGGCCAGTTACAAACCATTTTTAAGCATAATTCAGAAGTCATCATTCAAAACAAGAGTTAATTAATGGCATAGCATTTATAGAGTATAACAAAAATATTATTTACAGAAATTATTGGCATAGCATTTATGCATTATTACAAAACATCATTCAGTATTACTCAGAACTCATCATTCAAGTGACATAGGACATATTTAAAATGTAACACACTGCAACTATTACTCAAGGTCTGTGGTCCAGTAAAACATAGATATAATGGATTCAATACATCTGAGATATCTGCATTATATTTAGAACTCGAAATATCTCTTAAACTGGTAGCGTTATTTGGGACTGGTAACACATTTTTTGTGCTAGCAATGCATTGCGTTGAGATCGATAGTTAATTGCTGGGGAATGAAAATGTTTGGTTTTGAATTATTGCTGGAAATAAGGATTAATAACGTCATTCGTCATGAGTCAGCTGTAGAAAGGTTATGAAACAAGTAGAGTATATGTGATCACATTCATGAATGACACACACAAATGGGTAAAGAGAATGCAAGTACAAGAACAGGTTTAATGACTCACTGCTTATAGCACATTAATTTCATGAATAGCTTCTACTGGAAAAAATAAAAAAAATGATTACTGAGCTGAAAGAAGAAACGCATATGATGCTGAAAAGTATTGAACTCCGAATAACAGGTAATGAAATGTGTACTCAATATGTATGTACTCTAGCTGTCCTTTCCAAAACATTCAGTCATTATACCAAGCGACATAAGACATACTGTCAAAACGAACTGCAACAATTACTTAAATAACTACATAGCATTTCTTAACTAACACTAAATATATAAACATCATCATTATCCTCATCTGCAAAGAAAAACTTAATTTTTCATATTACCATAACTTCATTACTATCATCACCTGCAAAGAAAAACTTCATTATTCATATTAGGATATTCTTCATATAATTAGTCATCATCATTCATTATCATCTGCAAAAAAGACACTTCATTATTCATTATTCATATTACCATTTATTCATACAACTATTCATAGTATAGAGTATCTTATTTCTAGCATATTTCATCACTAAAATTAAGATGTGTAGTTCTGTCTGACAGCCTGTATCAATCGCCTCGTATTCTGAAAGAAAAATAATTAGTGAAGACTGCTATCATACGATGTATAGTATATTCTTGTTAATGCTTGTTAATTCTGATCCATTTACTCTTCATGACAAGGTATTGCATTTTCTTTTGTTCATTCCGAAGGTGAAATTCCCATTTCATAGTAATTCACTGTAATTTTGTTTACGTTATTTCTTTTACACGTTATTGATTTCCGAAAATGATGAATAAGGATTAAAATCTTGCATTTAAGTCATATACTCATAAAATAAAAACTTGTTTCTAATGATATAATTAAGCATACAGCATAGCATGACAGAAAACGTATGATGTCAAAAACATAGACAGTTTTCAAGTGCAAAAAAAAAGAAAAAATTTACACAGAGTATCATAATGTAGTAGCAAAAACTGTAGAATAGTCAAGATATTGAGATATCATAAGGAAAAATGTCAAAGTTAACTGGTGTTTGTTATATCTTAATGATTTCGTAGTGGATACCATCAAAATAGGAAAACAATCATATATACACGAAAAATGGAAAATGTGCACGGTCTGATATATAACGACAAGAAAAGCGACCGGCTAACCTTACCTTGCCGGGCACTTGCCAAGAAAAAATATGATAATCATCAATAAGTAGTCACATAGATAGAATTGCATAATTGGTCATAAAATATGTAAGTTTATATGGAAAAATGTGCACGGTCTGATGTGTAACGACAAGAAAAGCGACCTGCTAACCGTACCTTGCCGGGCACTTGCCAAGAAAAAATATGATAATCATCAGTAAGTGTTCATATAAATATAATTGCATAAGTGGTCACATAAAAATCAAGAAATGGCATTAAAGTGTGATAAATCATAAAGTATGTTCATTCAATAAAGGGTTTAATATTGGAGACATGGTGATTGCCTTTGCTTTCCCTGGTTCTCAAAGTTTCGACATGTATTACAATGGGGTGAGGAATGCTGCGAATTCTATATGGACCTGCGTATGGAAGCTCAAATTTACTGCATCTACTCTTTCCTCTGTTGGATAAATAGTGTGTGCGTACTAATATCTTCTGTCCAACGTGAAAGTCACGGCGTGTACAAACCTGTTTTTGCTGTCTTCTCCGGCACTCTGCGGCACGTTTGATTTTGTTGAGTGCAATGTCAATTATTTCGTGGTGTCGTAACCGACGAGATGTAGGAAAGGATACTAATACTTTAATTTTGTTAGGTGGTTCAACATTTTTCAATATAACAGTCGGAGTTAGCATAGTGGATTCATTTGGTATGGAGTTAATTACATCCTGGAATGACAGTATGTATGTATCCCAATCAATATGTTTTTTATGACAGTATGTTCTACATAGTTTACCAATTTCTTCATTAGTCGTTCACAAGGGTTCGAAGAAGCATGGTACTTGGATGTATAGATCGGAGAAATGTTTCTAGCTCGTAACATACGAGTCCATATAGCAGATCGAAACTGTGGTCCATTGTCGGAAATTACTTTCAATACATGCCCTACATGAAATAGAAAATGTTTTACAAATGCTTTCGAAACAGATTTAGCAGTAGCTTTGCGTAACGGAGTGAAGGTAACAAATTTCGAAGTGAGTTCAACAGCGACAAAGATGTAACAAAAACCTCTATTAGATCTGGGATACGGACCAAAAATGTCTACAGCGGCCATGTGTCTCAATTTAACAGGTACAATGGGATGTAACGGAGGAATATGTGAAGTCGTGTCTGACTTAGCTTTCTGGCAGATTTTACATGACGCTAAAACTCGTCGAACACGTTTCTCCATGTTGGCAAAATAACAGTTCTGTCTCAGAATAAGAAAACATTTTCTGGCTCCGTAATGTGCGTAACTTAAATGAGTATACCAAATTAATTTGTTAACAAGTTTGTCAGGAATGCGTAGTAACCGGTTGTTGCTGTCAGGGTGAGAGCGGCGAAACAGAATGTTATTGCGTACAGTATAATGGTTTCTAATGGTAACATTATTCTTGTCTTGCCAAAGGCGTTAAATTTCTTTCCATACGTTGTCTTTGCTCTGCTCTTGTGCTATGTCTCGTAATGACGATGAAATGAAATTTTCAAATGCGACTTGTTCAATATACATGACACTAAAATTTGCTTGGCAGAAGTTGGTTGCGATGTCTTGCTGATTGTTGCTGAGAGAACGGATAGTGCGTCTGCTACAATATTTTGCGTACCGGGGATATCAACAATTGTAAAATTAAATTCATGTAAATAAAGTTACCATCTGCTTAACCTGTCATGTGTAAAATTGGCTGAAAGTAAAAACTGAATAGCTCTATGATCTGTGTAAACGGTCGTATGTCTTCCATAAAGGTAATGCCTAAATCTGGTAAATGCCCATACAACACATAATGTTTCTATTTCTGTAACAGAATAATTGCGTTCAGCAGGTGACAGAATGCGACTCGCAAAGGCGTTGTTTTAATTACTGTAGTACCATCTTCTTCAATTTCGTGAAAAATGTGTACGCCTAAAGTGGTGTTAGAACTGTCGGTGGCAATGGAAAAATTTCTAGTAAGATCTGGGTGTGATAAAAGTGGTGCATTCAACAAAACTTGTTTCAGATTGACAAATTCAGACTGCGCTTGGCTATCCCAGAACCGAATAGTGTTTTTACCTGTCAACTGACATAATCTAGGGGTGTCTAAAGCAGAGTAATGAATAAATTTACGAAAAAAGTTAATTAAACCTAAAAAGCTGCGTAGTTGTTTCTTCGTCGTAGGAACAGTAATGTCACGTAAAGCTTGAAGTTTTTCCGGGTCAGGCGCAATGCCTTCTGCTGAAATTATATGTCCAAGAAATTTTATAGAAGTTTTGTCAAAGTGTGATTTGCTAAGATTAACTGTGAGTCCTTGTTCACGAAAGGTTTGCAACAGTTGTTCAAGAATCAGATTGTGTTCAGACCAGTTAGCTTCTGCAATAAGAATGTCGTCTACATACGTTTTGATTCTGTCTTTTAGCTCTGTCGGAAGTATAGTATTCAAACCGCGAACAAATGCTGCTGAAGAAATAGTTAAACAGAATGGTAATTTGCAAAATTGATAACAGTCACCAAAACAGAGAAATGCTGTGTACTTTCTGAATTTGCCAAAGTCCCGATTTCAAATCTAACGTGGAATAAATAGCAGTACCATGAAATTTCTGTACAAGTTCTTCTAGTGTCTGTGGGCGATCTGTTTCATTAATAATAATGTCATTGATGTGACGCGAATTAAGTACGAGGCGAAGTGAACCATCCTTTTTCTTAACAATATGGAGCGGGTTTATGTACGGACTACCTGCCGGTTCAATAATTCCTTCGTCAAGCATAGCTTGCAATTCTTTCTTAACTTGTTCTCTGTGAATATAAGGAACGGGATAATGTTTGGCTTTAAATGTGCCGTGCTGTTTAACTTGAAATTCATACATAAAACCGGACATAGTACCAGGGACGTTGTCAAAAACTGGAGCTTGCTGAAAAAGAATTTTGCGTAGTAGCGTGCGTTCGTCGTCTGTATTTGCACTGCTTTGTTTTACTTTATCAGAATTCATTTGCATAACTTCATAGGCGGCTTCGTCTGGAGTATTATAGTTGTGTACGTATGTATCTGTCAACAATGTGGAATGACAGTCCGCGATACGTGATGCAGAAATGACCTCTGTCCGATTAATTGTTTGTTCTTCTGCAGATAAAGAGTGCTGAAATTCTAATGCCAGTTGTACATTTTCATCCTTTGATATTAAATAGGAATTTAGAAAGTCAATAATTGCGTCGTGCTGTACCAGAAAATTCGTACCTAAAATAACGTCTGTTGTCAATAAGGGAACAATCCAATAACTTGAGTGGAATGTATGACCTGCAGTACAAAATGATAAGTGTTTCTGTAACTTTACATCTACTCCTTTACCAGATACTGCTCCTTTTACTTTAGTTTTGCCTAATGGTAACGTAGGATAGGTATTCTCTTTGTTACATTCGTTGAAAGTTTCCTCCTTTATAACTGACATAGGTGATCCAAAATCGATTACTGCTGAAAATTTGGATGGTCCAATCTTTACTTGAATGACAGGGTGTGAAATGGTTTTTTGAATAACTGGTTTTTCCTGCAAAAGAGTGTCTCGGATGTCGTCAAAAGTAATAACATTTTCGTGAACAAGTTTCTCTGTGTCAAAAGTATTGCTTGCGTTGCTGGAAGATTCATTCTGCACTGTATCTAGTCAAATTCTTTTTGACGTGCTGTTATTTTCGGGAGGACGCTGTGGCATTTCAACTATTTGTACTGTTCTGTTATTTCTTCCTGACGTATTACGTTCGGGATGATATCTCTGGTTCATTCATGATCATCTGTTGTTACGGATGATTTTGCTGCTGGTAAGACCGACTGTTATTAAACGTACGCTGAAAATTGTGGTCATTACTTTTACGTCTGTCATGATAGTCATTTCTATACGGCGCGTTGCGATCCGAGTTGAAATGATGTGTTTTGTGTACGTAGTTATTTCCTTGTTGCTGTGCGTTACTATTTGGCGGAGCCGACGCTATACTTGTAGGCGGCGAAACATTAAAGCTTGGTTGACCTTGCACATTACATTGTTGGTTAGGTATGTTAACCGGCTGGTTTTGATGCTGTTGCGGACAAAAACCTGTATTGTTACCAAAATGTGTTTGCGACTGCTGAAAATTTGTTACATACTGATGATTAAAATTTTGTCTGTTATTAAAGTTCTGGTGGTTGTCGTTCCTGGAGTGTCTATTACCTTTGCTATTGAAATAACGTGGCTGATCGTAATTACTGTATGTTGGTGGGCCTTGGTTTTGATGTGAAAAATTTTTGTTTATGAAAGAATAGTCTGATTGCTGAACTTCCAAAAGCTGTAAGAGATCTCTAAATGCCAAAATATTTTCTTTCTGCTGTCCTGTTAAAAGTGATACTCTTAATGATCGTGGTAATTTAGAAATACACAATTGGAATAGTGCAGATTCACTGTATGGCTCATTTAAGTACTGGTTTTGTTGGACCACGTGTTCAAAAAAATGCGTGACAGTGGGAAAATTTGAGTTCTCATAATTCGGTAAACTAATTAATTGATCCTTGATTCCGCGATGTGTCGTCTTCGACCAATACGCTGACAGAAAAGCATTCTGAAATTCTTCTACCGAATAGCATTGTCTCGCGATCGGTCTCATGCGAGTTGCCGGTTCGCCTTCCAAAAAACTGCAAGTAGATTCAAGTTTGTGTGTTACGGGCCAAGTTGATGGAAAAGCAAAGCTAAATTGCTGTATCCAATCCAAGGGTGAATCTGTGTTCTGTCATTTTTAAATACCTTCAATTTTCTCACGGATATAAAGTGCTTGTAATCAAAATTATCGTCTCTGTATGTCTGAACAGGTTCAGGATTCTATGATAATCTATTTGTCTGTAACTGTTCGGAATCTAACTCACGTACTCTCTGTAAATTATATTGGCTGTGTGAGTCTGACAAATGTTCCGAGAGTGGCGTATGCTGTGATGTGTTAAAGGCTGAAATATTTTTCATCTCCGTCACTTCTTGCTGTAAAGATGTCAATTTTCTACGTAATGTATTAATGGACGAACCTATCTCACTGATCGTCTGCTGTAAATTTTGGAATTCGGCTGTTTGATTAAACGAAGCAGGTGACGTATCGTCAGATTTGGTGTCATTATTACTTTCGATAACGTCAATACGACTGGCCAATTCATCATATTTTACAGTCAGTGCTTTTACGTGATCGTCGTTTTTAGTGTCACAAGCATTAATTTGTTTTGTATTTTACGTGTGGTTTTGTTCAATTTCTTAACGTCTGCTTTAATGGCATCGGGATCCTGTATTAATTCAATCTTTTCAAGTCTGTTAGTCATTGTCTGAAAGTCTAATGTGCGTGTGTCTGTTTTGTTTTAAGATCGGAGATTTCATCATGCAATTCAGTGTTCAACTGTTTGATTTCGTGTGATACTGTAGCAATATTGTTGTCTACGTATGTTTTTGCTTTCGTAAACAATTTACGCTTATCTTCCTGTCTCTGTGCAGTAATTGTTTCCATGACTTGTTGCTTTACTTTATTCTGTTCCTGTGTAAATTTACTGTAACGCGTTTCACTGCTTTGTAAGTGGTGATTAAAACGTTCGTCAATTTGGCTGTTTTGTTGCTCAAATTTCGTGTCTATTTTCGCATCCAGTGTGCGTGAAAGTTCTGATGACATTAATTTAAACTTGTCGCGTAACTGTGTTGCGTTTTCAGAGCATTGTTTAGCGACTGCACTAATTTCATCTCTACGTAATTTCGTTGTGGCTGCATGTGTATTACTTAATTCTTGTGCAACAGATCTAATATCTTCACTACTGTTCCTAGCACTAGCCTTAATTTCCTCACGTAATTGTTCTTTAGTATCGCGACATTGCACGGCAACGGTTGTAATCTGTTCACTAAGTTGTTTGTTCTGTTCATTTAGATTGTCGTGTTTTTCATTCAACTGTTCAAGATTTTCATCAAGTTGTTTGAAGTTGTTGTCTTGTTTTTCATTCGACTGTTTGGAATGGTTGTCTAGTTTTTCATTTAGTTGTTTACAATTGTTGTCTTGTTTTTCATTGAATTGTAGCGATAATGCTACAACTTGATCCAAGTCAAAGTTACCGACTCTATTCTCTGTACTGTGTGATGGTGTATCTGCATTTGTCACGTTTTGTGAAACCATTTGGTCATTATCTGATTCACGAAAAGGTTTGCTAATTGGATGTGCACTGTGAGTGACTACACCGGAATCAAATAAATCTGACATATTTTGTGTATATTGTTTACCTTCGTTAGAAACAGTTATCTGTTCGCTACGTAAATTTTGCAAATCAGGGGTGTCAAACTGGACAGCGTTCATTGTAACGGAACGTGCCGCGTCATCAATTGTTACATTTACTGTGGACATAATTGAATTTGTTTGTTCATCATTAGGATCAAAATCATTACTAGTGATCGGCACACAGTGACTATCTGTATTTAGGGAATTATCATTATTACACTGAGTGTCGCAAGTATTATCGGTCAAATTATTCGAGTCGGCTATTTCACTCATTGCACATCGCGATGTACTGTTAACAGTTTTTCGCGGAATTTTTCACAATTCAAAATTAAGCACAAAATGAAACAAAGACGAAGCAAAAATGGAACAAACACAATTACATCAAAGAGTAATAAATTGCCGATGATCTGTGAAAGAAAGTGTGACAAATTAGTAAATGCGTTGCACCAGATGCAAACTACATTTAAGTGAATAAGAGCAGATATATAACTGACTACCTTTCAGATATTCACAAAAATACGATACTGGCCGGTTGTCGACAAGTGTAACCTCCCCACAAAATTCATTCTCATTTAACCTCCCCACAAAATTCATTCACATTTAGTGTAACCTCAAAACAGAAAAATTGCTAAACCTCTCAACAGTAAAAAAAAATATAATTATGTCGTTCACATTCAGTTTAACGTCCCAACAAAAAATAAATTCAGTAACCTGGTGATAATACAATGTAACTTAAATTGTCGCTCACTTATAACTTTTCAATAATTGACTGTGAATTTAACCTAGTAAATTTTGGACTTCAGCAGTGCTGCGTCATGGCCCTGAAAGATCATTCTGAACAAAAAAAGAAAAATTCTTACCTCAATGAAGTCGCCGGATAACGCATATATATCTGCTCTTACAATAAATTTTTCTGGCACAGCCCTGTGCAATGCTGGCCGATAGATTTCTCATTTATGAAAGGGAAACAACTGATTTTTCTTTTGCAATAATCGGATGGATTGGAGAAATTAGTAAATTCTTTAAATTGAAATGAATGGTTGTTAAAAATTACTTTATATGAGAAAGATTATTATTAGGACATTTTTTTAAAACATTTACATGAGACTTGAGATAACATTACTACATATGCGCGAGGCTGCTTTTTACCTTATACAATAATGCTCAGGCTCCGACATCGCTGCACCGCGACCGGCCGAGCCAACACGATACACCAGAGCAGACCAGAGCAGACTGCTCTCTAGCAACAACTTACTGCTACAGCTACACAGTTCGTACTGCAGTCAACACTGCTCTCTGGTCAGAGATTCTCTTATACCTTGCATATCGCAGGCAGCGCATGAGCAATAGATCGAAATTACATCTACTCGGACCTCTTACAACATTTTCTCCTACACTAGTTCTTCTTTACCATTGTCTTCAGCTTCAGTCCACTCTTCGAGTCCATATCTGCACCTTGGAACGTCTTCCAATCCAGTATCTGATTTATGAATCTGTCTGATCATAACGTAATCCAGCAGGAACCTTCCCGTGTCACCCGGTATACTCCTAGTACACCTCCTCTTGTGATAGTTGAACAGAGTACTTGCTATTAGTAGCTGAAATTCACTGCAAAACTCAACTAATCAATCTCCTCTCTCATTCCTACTGCCAAGCCCACATTCTGCCGAAACCCTTTCTTCCACTCCTCCCTGCTACCGTACTCCGATCAATTGTGGTTATTCATTTTTATATTCGTTCAAATAATTATCTGTTCAGTATTGTCAGATATATTTTATCACTCTCTTAATTTTCTGTTTGCGTCGTCCTCGTATATACGAGACCTTCTATTGGCACATTGATTTGCCGTCGATTCTGACAGGAACAGCCCCATTATTGAACTCTTCACAGTAACTCACTCCCTGCCCTGCCTACTTGGTCAAAACAAATCCTGCTATTGTCGTACAAATTTCTACTGTTTTTGAAACTTTCCTATTTCCGTTTGACCAAAAATCCTCTTTCCATCCCGTTTCACTGACTACCACTATACCTTTATTGGGACTTTTCCTTTCTAGATTCTTTACTGCGTTCAAAACTTGCGACATTCCACGACTCAACTCGTGGAATTTTACCGTTCCTGTCGATATTCCAGTTACTTTGTCATGGTACCGTCCACGTGGCAGGCCCAGCGATCTGAACGGGAGTCTGATGCGGAATCTTTTGCCAATGGAGGGGTCATCCTGACACTTCTCCAATTACAGGGCAGATGTCCTGTGAATACATCTTATGTGTGTTTAGGTGTTGGTTCCTATTGCCTTCGACATCCTCATGTCTTTAATCATTGCTGATTTATCTGCCTTTTGGGGACAGTTTTCCACCACAAAAGCAAGAGAGTGCCCTGAACCTCCTTTCGCTACTCCGACTTCTTCCACAAGATTTTGGCAGAACGATAGAGACTTCCTAGGTCAGATGTCTTCAGCAGCCACTTATGACGGTTTTTGTTCGAAGTTTAAGCAATAGCTACGTTCAAAGATGGGACACTAGACGTTACGACTACTAATCAAAGACGCTACCCCTAGTCCACAGTTCGGCTAACAGGTGTCTTGAAATTTTTGATCTGACACAGCGATAAAATTTATACCATTGTTAAGACAGTGTGACCAAGAGCGTAGCGGTGTGCTACTGTTGGTACGTTTGAGAGAGCATCGCGGCCTGTAGAGTGGTCTGGCCCATGAGAGAGACGTTACGGGTCTCGTTAAATATTTAGGCCGGCCATTAGCGGCTGAGCGCAGACACGTGCGTTCGCTGCAATCAGGTTACTCCTACCCTACCCTGCGGTGCCGTACAAACCCACCACATCCGGCACTTGGCAGCGCACCGGCATCAGATGGCAACTCAAGGCGAAGGGCACACCGCGACCGCCTCGCCAGGCCACTGCGGGGTGGCTGCCTTCGGTCAAGGCTGGCTTGCCACGAAAACAAGGAGCACTCATTGCTAGCAACACAGTCCGATTGTCCACCTGCTCAATTCAGTCCTTCTTTAGGAACCAGTTTATTATGTTCTTTTTGTCTTCTTGTGCTCCCCAAAGGCCTTGTTACACGACTGACCTATGGTAACACAGTGGAAGTCTGCACCAGCACACCAATGATAGAAGTCTGGAACTGCCAACTTTTTCGTTAGCTCCATTATGCGATACACATGACGTGTGAAGTCTGCACCAGTGCCGCAAGGATACAAATTCGTTGCTGCCGGATGGTTTACCTCATTGAGTGTGAAAGAAGATATTTTGGCAAAGGTGCTGGTGTACTGAAGCTTCTGAGAGATCTAGGTTCGTATTTATTGAGCAGTTAGTGTTATCTTCCGCAGCTATCACGAAATTACTTAGAGTGTACAGATTCACGGACTAAAGTGTTAGTTTTATTCATGCTGGAAAAAGCAAATGATTATATATGTTTACGTTTCACAATATTTTAGACATGGAGGATGCATTTATCTATGCAGCATTTGCGTGAGTGTGATCGCCTTAGCCGTTAAGCGGAGAACGGCGACATAATGCCAGGAATAGCAACTGTGTTCGAGTCAGGTTAGGAAAAAGAGGTTAATGAAGGAGTTGATGCCCGAATATCCACACAAGTTTTGGAACTTCTTCAGAATGGGTGTGCCCTGCCTTGATCAGCTGCTGGCGATCGCTAATGACAAGTCTCACGTAAGTGACACAGAAATGAAGGAAGATATTTTACTATAGTAGGATCACAAAGATGCAAAAAGGGTTTTACAGTCCTGACTGCTGGTGACTGGCACAAGTAATTTGACTCCAGTGGCTTTTCTCTCACCACTAGTCTTCCTCAAATGTTGAAACAACACGAAGATGTAGTGAAAAAACCACTTGCGGCATTTTCAATCAATAATGTTATATGTAAACATATCAAATGTAATATTATATCCAGATATACGTAAAACGTATAAACATAGATTTAAACATTTCTAGACATATCTTATTAAGCTGTGGCACATCTATAGCAGGGTTTTCTACACTGTCTTCCTCGAGCAATAGTATACCGTGGCAAGTGAAAATTGTTACGCGAAAAACTATTCATATTGCGGCGTTCGTTTTCAACATTTTGATGACACTAATATTCGATTTAAAGTTTTATCACCATTTCCGTGTTATTAGTTACGATTTCAAATTTAAATGATCACTGAAACACCAGTTTTAATTATTTTTTAAAAAAAATTATTAACCTTCAGTACTACCAAGATATTCCCATATTCGAAACAAGTCCGGCACACATTTTCATTCGGCATCGCTGACTCCGCATTAAGTCACAAGGTAGCTGACATCATGAGCTGATCCCCCTTTTCCTTTCTCCGCCTCCAGAATCAGTTTACGTAATACGTATCATCTCCGAAACAACAAATATCTTCATTTATATCATGGAACAGTTCATGTCTCTGCCCGGCTGATAAATGACCTGCTAAAATCGCAGCTTCAAACGATCCGTCACCAACTACTTCTCAACTTGGTGTAGGTATGTCTGTTCTGACGCACCGTTAAAAGTTGAAATTTTTGTCACAAAGTAAACAAGTGAGGAAGTATAAAGCTTCTTCATTGATAGAAAGATAGAATGTAAAATGGGATGTGAAATATTTTGTAGGCTACTAAATACGCAACCTGTTAAAAACGTGAACCACTTTGAACCAGAATTGTTATCTAAGTACCTGCATTTATACATCATTGGCGGCTATGTAACTGACTACCGCTCTAAATCTTGATGACACCAGGGCGGTCACCAGAGAGCGTTAGTGTTCCTCTTGTGTAGGGTTGTTACAATGGCTGGTAGGGTATATAAGTGGCGTGAAAAACATCAGTTGTTGAGCGATGGCTATGAAGGATGAATATCCCGCTTGAAAACTATAAGCACCAGATAGAATCTGAACGCTCCAATTGCTCAGTATCCTGGTTTTTGAGGCATTCATATGTGACAGTGGCCCGATGCTGGGCTACATGGCAGTTCTTCAAGTTTCTGGTCGACCATGTCTGTGCATAACAAGAGAGAATTACAGTACTGAACACGAAACACATTTTAACGCCTTCACATCTGCGCCTGCCATCCGAGAACTAATAATGGATGGCCTGCAACCGCCCATGAGTGGTCGGAGACCAGCAGCAACCTGACCAGGGAATTTTCGGCCCATGCATAGACTGTCTTTAACACTACAACACTAGCGGCTGCGTCTGTAGTGGTGTACTGACCGTGAAGCTAGGACTGCCGATGAATGTTGTAGTATTGTGTTGAGAAAGTGGAACAGTAAGAATCCTTCGCTAGTAGAAATGGGCTGTTCGCTGAATCTACATCTAATGCGAAATTTGTCAGTTCTAGCGAAACAAATAATTTTGTAGTTTTACAGTATTTGGAAAACGTTTTGATACGGGATGTTCGGAAGTCTGCTGAGAGGAAAAGTCTGAGTTGCTTGTCCAGTTATGCAATAGGGTGGATAGGATGATGTGTACTACGCCAGACGGTCAGCTGACGCCAATTTCGTCTAGCTTGCTGCGAGACTCCTGTACAGATAGAGAGAAGATCGGGCACGAATTGTGGTCGCTGCACTAAAAATTGAAGAGACACCAGGTTAAATGGAGAGGGTGTAGCAGAATATGCTTCATCGATAGAATGTCTGTAACGACTTTGGTGGACGCCATATCGAGCAATTGTTGTATTGCATCAGTATAGTTCTGAATGTACAGTGTGCTGTATTCTTTTTTGTTTTGGAATAACGTAAACAGCCATTGTTTATGACTCAAAACAAACATATCTTCTTAAGTGATAAATCGATGTTTCTATATGTTCCTATTGAAATTTTGCCCAGTAATTGCACTGCGTCTTGCCTAATTCGATTCCTCAAGCAGACGTGAATGAGTTAAACATCCGAAATGAAACCGTCGTAGAACGGGAACGGTATATTTCCGGACATATGTCCCTATTCTAAATATTACGCAGTCTCTCCCCTCTACAAGTCCTAGAAGTTTGTAACGGCAATTTCCGAACATACTACATTATAATAAGATATGTAAATGTATATTCTGGGCAATCGAGTATCTCATAAAACAGCATATGCAATTTTTTGTCATTGGTCTTCTGAATGATATCATGCTTCCCGCAACGAATTCCTTCCCGTGCCAACCTTCTCATCTTAGAGTGGCAATTGCAGCAGATGTCCTCAATTATTTGCTGCGTGTATTCCAATCTCGGTCACCTTGTACAGTTTCTGCCCTCTACGCCTCCGTCTAGTAGCATGGAAGGTATTCCTTGATGTGTTAATAAACGTCCTATCTTCTTGTCCCTTTCTACATGTGAGTGTTTCCCACATGTCAGTGTTTCTCATACATTCCTTTGCTCGACAATTCTGCAGTGAAACTCTTCATTGCTTGGATTATCAGTCCACCAAATTTTCCAAATTTTGCCATTAGTCTGTAGTACCAAATGTCAAATTCTTCGACTCTCTTATGTTCTGGTTTTCCAACGTCCATGTTTCACTGCCATACAATTCGATGTAGTTCTGATGTTAATTTTCTCGCCGTCAGCGTTCCTGCTACTTCTTATTACTATTGTTTTTTGTCTGTTTACTCTCAATCCATGTTCTGTACTCCACTTTCACTGAGGAGAGCAATGTCATCAGCAAATTCTGTCATAGATAACCTTTCGCACTGAATTTTAATCACGTTCTTGAAACATCCTTTTACTTTAGTCATTGCCTCTTCGGTGTATAGATTCAACAGAAAGTGCACACGCCCACTTTAATCGGAGCACTCAGTTCTTGTACATATTGTAAAATACTCGTCTTTCCATACAATTATCAACATAGTTGTCAGAATTTCGGACACTTCGCGCTATTTCACATTGTAGAACGCTTTTTCCAGGTCAACAAGTCGTATGAACTTCTCTTTATTTTCCTTCGGTCTTGATTCCATCATAAACCGTAACGTCAGATCTGCCTATGTTTTCCTTACCTCTCCTAAAAGCAAACTACGTGTCATGTGAAAGATCGTCAATTTTCTTCTACATTCTTCGATATATTACTCATCTTAACAATTGGGATGCATGAGATTTTAAGCTGTTTGTGCGGTAACTCTCGTACTTGTCAGCTCAAACTGCCTTCGGAGCCGTGTGGATGATGGTTTTTCGATAGTCGGATGGTAGGTCACCAATGTCATACTTTCTACAGACCAACGTGAATAGTCGATTCGTTAAGATTTCCCCCAACTATTTTACAAAATCAGAATAAATGTTATCTATTGCTTCTGCCAAATTTGACCACAAGTCGCTCAAAGCTCCTTTAAAATCTGATTATAATACTGGGTCCTCTATCTCTTCACTCTTGACTCTAGTTCCTTCTTCCATCACGTTATCAAAAAAGTCCTCCCCCTCAAAGAGACCTTCAGTGTACACTTCCGACTTATCCGCTCTCTCCTCTGCATTTAACAGTGGAATTCTCACCGCACTCTCAATTTGGTCACCCTTGCATTTCGTCTCACCAAATGTTGTTTTGACTTTTTGTATGCTGAATCAGTACTTCGGTGAACCATTCCCTTCTCGATTTCTTCACATCTTTCATGCAGCCTTTCTGCCGCAGTTTCCCAGTAGTTTTTGTTTATTTCGATTATAAGTGAATTGTATTTCTCTTTTCCTGTATTCCCCTGAATATTTTTTTACTTTCTTATTTCGTCGATCAACTGAAGTACTTCCTCTGTTACTCATGGATTATTCGCATTTACTTTTCTTGTTCGTTTGTTTTTCCTTCCAACTTCTGCGCCTTTTTGGGACGCCCGATCCTCTACAGATGAACTGCCTACTAAGCCACTCATTACCGCAGCATCTGTAGCCTCAGAGAACTTCAAGCGTTTCTCTTCATTCCCAAGTAGATCCATATCAGATTTCCTTGCGCTTTGATGGTTCCTGAGTCGTTTCTTAAACTTCACCCTGGTGTTCATCATAGCTAAATTCCGAATTGAGTCCAAGCCTGCACCTGGATACTGCTTGAAATCCACTCCCTGACATCGGAAACTCCCTGACCTTGATATAATGCCTTTTCAAGGTATACCTGCTACTCTAGTGATCCTTGAACTGAATATTCGCCAGTACTAGCTGAAATTCTTTCCAGAACTGTTAGTCTTTCCCCGTCTCTCATTCCTGCTACTAAGCCGATATTCTCCCTTACGGCTGTGTTCTACTCCTCCGCATACAACCACAGTCCAATCCCTCATATATATTAGATTTTCGACTCCCCTTACGGACTGAACTACCAAATCCGTGTCCTCATACGCTTTGCATTGATCTTTCGCTTGTGACGTCAGCATGTATACTTGAAATATTTCTCTTGGAGATGGTTTTCTATCGATTCTGATGAGAACAGCTCTATGATTGATCTTTTCACACTAACTCAAACTCTACTCTACCTTGCTATTCGCAACGAATCCTACTCTCATTACACCATTATCTGCTGTAGTTAAAGTTATCCTGTTCTCGTCTGACCAGATATCCGTGTCTTATTTACATTTCATTCACTGACCCCTTATATACAGACTCATTTTTAGGATCTCTGTTCAAAAATGATTCAAATGGCTCTGAGGACTATGGGACTTAACATCTGAGGTCATCAGTCCCCTAGAACTTAAAACTACTTAAAGCTAACTAACCTAAGGACATCACACACATCCATTCCTGAGGCAGGATTCGAACCTGTGACCGTAGCGGTCGCGAGGTTCCAGACTGAAGCGCCTAGAACCGCTCGGCCACACAGGCCGGCTAGGATCACTGTTTTCAGCTTTTTTTAGCTTCCCTACCACGTCCAAACTTCCAACACCCACGACACTTAGAACTTTAATATAACGTTGGTTATTGATTCTTTTTCTCTTTGTCACCTCTCCATTTAGCACTTACCCATGGAGATCCGAATGGGGAACTGGTCTGGAATCGTTTGCCAACGGAGAGATAATCATGACATTTTATCAGTTACGGGCCTCTTGTCCTTTGGATACACATCATGTCTTTAATAGAGTGGTTTCCATTGCCTTCTTGCCTTCAGCATCTTCATACCGCTGATAATTTCTGATCCTTTTGCCTTTGAGGCGCGGTTTTACATCCCAAGGGCAAGTGAGTGTCCTGAAACTCTGTCCGCTTCACTGCCCTCTTTGACAAGTCCGTTGTCAGAATAAGGTTGACTTCTTATGTATGACGTTTCCGTTTAAATCCTTGTGGTCAATTTCATCACCAAGCCTGAAACTACATTTTCATATTTATGAAAATACTTTACCTAGGTAGTTCAAAGTAGCTGTGTAAACGGGTGAGATTTAACATTGTGTTGATAATTGCGGGGTAAACAGTTACATAAGGTTTGTTTGTAGTTGCTAAAATGGAGAATTTACCAAACATTTCAGAAGTCAATTCTTGACTAATAATAATGTTAAGAGTTGTGTACTACGTTGTACAGAACGGTAAGAGGTTGGATACAGAGCGTTGAAGCAGTAGTCGTCCTAGCAAAGGTGAACAGGAGCAGAACTGATCAGCGAACACATAAATACAGTAAACAGAAGTTTCACTTAATTTGTAGCTTTCACCAGCCTTCGTGAAGAAACTTTCCCGCTACTAATGCACGAGCGAGCTGTCAAAGGCTGATTAAGACTGAAGACTGCGACGGAGACCGCTCCGTGTAGCTGCCGCAGTCTGTCCTGTATCGCGGCGGCAGTGGGCGCTCGCATTAAGAATCTCTGAAGGTGCATCGTCGGATCCGCCGGGTTCCTGAGCGACCACCATCGTCGTCTGTCGGAAATGTGCATCTCCACTGCCAACCGTGAGATTTATTTATTTGTTTCATTAACAGTTCAGAGTAAGCAGCCACCTTGAAACTTAAGGTGGGTCGGATGCTTCTGAATCCAACAGCAAACACTTCTCAGTATTACAGTGTTATTGGTATAGAGTTGTTTATGCTTTTTTTAAATTAATATAAAGCACACAATATAAAAATTTATCTAAGATTACAGCGAATTGAGTGCTTAACAGTTGTTAAAATTGTTCTTTTCAATTTGTCTCTGCTTAGGTGATGAGAATATAATATATACATGCAAATGTCAGAGAAAAATAAAAAGGGAAATGTAATACAATGAGTGTCGTGGAAATAATTAGCAATATGTAGAGGGAGTTGATATACTGCATCTGGATGTGTAAAATAGCCTATGTATCATGTTGTTTGGTAAAGGCCTATTTCTACCTACTTCAGGTGAGAAGTTGTAGGTAGAACCTCGTGCTATCCTCATCTGAAATGGTTTGTGGTTATGTATGTTTACTGTGTTTGTGTGTATTGGTATATTACTGGTAGTGATGCAAGTCAGGACACTACATGATATTGAGCAGCTGTTTGTTTGTCTTACTGTTGGTAGTTGCGGTATATTCTATGTCATACCATAGATACATACTCATGATATTATACAAATTAAATACTGACTGAGCAATTGATGCATGGAATACATAAATTTTAGCTTTACATGAGAAATACACTTATGTTGTTAAATTTGTTAGTACAAAAAGAATGTAGATCATTGCTGCATGAGTGCATTACTCCTTAAATAACTTAATACATTACATTTTTGGTTTTCTATATACTTTATACAGAAAATACATTTAATGTAGAAAATTAATTCATTTATCTTTAAATAGGGAAGAGAATGTACATCTATCAACACACAATAAGACGAACAATACATTACTGCTTGTGTGCAGTATACTTTAAATACTATGCAATATGTGGTTGGGAAGTAGGAGTCTTGGAATAAAAGTAATTCGAGCATTCTCCTCCCAAGCGACGCTGTGTTACTACTAGAGCCTTAGTATGTGGTGCCGGTGTTTGTTTTATGATTGTTACCGCTTGTTGTGTTATTTGTAACTGTGTTGTGACATGCAGTGTGCCGTGTTGTTGGTTCGGGTCCCTTACGTGTTGATCCATTCTGAGTCACGTTCACTTAGTGTGTTGGTCCCTTCCTCGGTTTCGGAATCCGTGGTCGTGCTTGTGTTCTCCCATGTGGTTTGTTGTGTAGTTTGTGTTTGTCTACGCCTCCTTCCATATGGGTTTTGGCGCTGGTTTTCTTCATGCACTGTGTTCGATACAATATCGGCTACGCCTTTTATTGTGTTCCATTCATCGGGATTACGTATTATTCTGGTGATGTCACTGTCGTTCTGTGTAGGTCTCACTTGTACAGGCGTGTTGCACAGCAGTGTGACATGTTCTGGTGTTCCGTGGTGTCAGTTAAGCCCATGCGATTTAAATGTACCGGGTACGCCAGTGGCCTGTCAGGAAATTGACTATTCACCGGACTGAGTCGACATGTTTCACTTGTAATCTTTCGTGTGCGTCAAGAAAGAAAGAGTGTACTCGGCGACCCCTGTCGGATGTGTCCCACTCTCTTAGCGATCTTTGAATGCGCCATTGTTTCATTCCTGTTTTGTTCGTAATGTTGGTTCTGATAATTTCTGTGACCTTATCAAGCCTGTCCCTCTTAAGCCAGTAAAGTGCAGCTCTATACCGTATTGTTAGGTCTATAGGACAGCTCCCATCACAACGCAAAGTGCCTCTAGTACTGTGGTGTTGAAAGCTCCGCTCAGTCTCAGTAGTACATTACGTTGACATCGTATTGCAATTGTCTTGTTAGTATCCATGTTAAGTCTCTAAGCCTACGCACTTGCGGCGATGCATGCGATGGATGCAAATATCGCAATGTGGTAGGTCCTCACCGTCTTAATAGGTAAATTTTAATGAGTTGTGTTGAGTCTTTCTAGTTTGAGCATAATTTTGGAGGCTTTGTCAATTGTCAGTTTGATATGATAGATAAAACTCTGTTTTCCGTCAACATGCAGTTCCAGATTACGTGTGAGATGCCGGTGAGGGTGCTATCAATCTACGATACCACAATTTTTTTTGAGGCATTAGTCATTAGATGCTGCGCACCACGAATTTCTCTCCTGTGCCAACCTTTCATCTCAGAGTAGCAATTGTTACTTACGTCCTCAATTATCTAGTGGATGTGTTCCAATCTGAGTCTTCCTCTACAGTTATTTCCCCCTACAGCTCCATTTAGTACCATGGAAGTCAATCCCTGATGTGTTAACAGATGTCCTAACACCCTGTTCCTTCTCCATGTCAGTGTTTTACACGTACTCCTTTCCTCTCCGATTCTGCGCAGAACCTCCTCATTCTTTATCTTATCACTCCATTAAATTTTTTACATACGTCTGTAACACCACATCTGAAAAGCTTCGATTCTCTTCTGTTCCGGTTTTCCCACAGTCCGTGTTTCACTACCATACAATGCTGAGCTCCAAACGTATATTCTCAGAAATTTATTTCTTAAATTAAGGACTATATTTTACACTAGTAGACTTCTCTTGATCAGGAATGCCCTTTTTGGCACTGCTAGTCTGCTTTTGATGTCCTCCTTGCTCCGTCCGTCATTGGTTATTTTATTGCCTAGGTAGAAGAATTCCTTAACTTCATCTACTTCGTGACCATCAATCCTGATGTTAAGTTTCTTACTGTTTCATTTCTGCTACTCCTTATTACTTTTGTCTTCCTTGGATTTACCCTCTATCCATAATCTGTACTCATCAGACTGTCTAGTCGTCTCAGCACATCATGTAATTCTTCTTCACTTTCAGTTAGATAAGCAATGTCATCAGCGAATAGTATCATTGACCATTTCGGCTTGAATTGTAATTCCACTACTGGACTTTATTTCCACCATTGTCTTTTCGATGTACAGATAAAACAGTAGGGGTAAAGACTACACCAATGTCTTGCACCCTTTTTAATCCGAGCATTTCTACCTTGGTCGTCGATTCATATTGTTCCCTCTTGGCTCTTGAACACATCGTATATCGCCGGTCCCTCCCTATGGCTTAGCCCTATTTCCTTCAGAATTTCATTGGACCATTTTACATTGTCGGACGCTTTCTCAAGTTCGACAAGTCCTATGAACGTGTCTGGATTTTTCTTTAGTCTTCCTTCCAGTATCAACCGCAACGTCAGAAATGCCTCTCTGTTGCCTTTAGTTTGCCTAAAGCCAAACTAATTGACATCTAACACATTCTCAGTTTTCTTTTCCATTCTTCTGTACGTTATTTTTGTCAGCAGTTTGGATGCATGAGCTGCTAACGTGATTGTGCAATAATTCTCGCACTTATCAGCTCTTGCAGTCTTTGTAATTGTGTGGATGATATTTTTCCGAAAGTCAGACGGTATATTGCCAGACTCATACAGTCTACACTCCAACGTTAACAGTCGTTTTTTGCCCTTCCCCTAATGATTTTTGAAATTCTTATTGTACGTTATTGATCCCTTCTGCATTATTTCATTTTTAAGTCCTCCATAGCTCTCTTAAATTCTGATTCTAATACTGGATACCCTATCTCTTATGAACTGAGTTCAGCTTCTTCTTCTATCACATCAGAGAAATCTATCACCTCATAGAGGCCGTTAAATGTGCTCTTAGCACCTATCCGCTCTCTCCTCTGCATTTAGCTACGGAGTTCCGTTTGCGTCCTTAATGTTACTACCCTTGCTTTAATATCACCGAAGGTTTTATTGACTTCCCTATAAGCTAAGTCAGTCTTTCAGACTACCATTTCTTTTTCTATTTCTTCACATTTTTCATGCAGCCATTTCGTCTTACCTTCCTTGCACATCCTAATTATTTCATTCCTCAGAGACTTGTATTTCTCTATTCCAGAATTTCCTTGACCATTTCCGTAGTTCCTTCTTTCATCGATGAGATGAAGTATTTCTTCTCTTACCCATGGTTACTTCGCAGTTTACCGACTTTGTACCTATGTTTCTCTGTCCAGCGTTTTTGATTGCCCTTTTAAGAGATGACCATTCCTCTTCAACTGTACAACCTACTGGATTATTCTTTATTTCTTTATCTATAGCTTTAGAGAACTTCAAGCATATCTCGTCATTCCTTAGTACTTCCGCATCCCACTTCTTTGCGTATTGATTCTTCCTGACTAATCTCTTAAACTTCAATCTACTCTTCATCACTACTACACCGTGGTAGGAGTTTATGTCTGCTCCTGGACACGCCTTACCATCCATACTCTGATTTTGGAACCTCGTCCCGTATCACCCGGTCTTTTTCAAGTGTATCTCCTGTTCTTGCGATTCTTGAACAGATTATTCGCTATTACTATCTGAAATTTATTACAGAACTCAATTATTCTTCTACTCCTTCCCCTACAATTGCATTCCAGTCCCCAATGACTATTAGTTTTTCATTTCCCATTGCGTATTGTATTACCTTTTCAGTACCCTCATATACTTTCTCTGTGACTTCATCTTGCGAAGTCGGCGCTTATACCTGAACTATCGATATCGGTGTTGGTTTGCCATCTATTCTGATAAGAACAACCCTATCACTGAACCGTTCACAGTAACACACTCTTTGCACTATCTTCCTTTTCATAACGAATCCTACTCCCGTTATACCATTTTCTACTGGTATTGGTATTACCCTATACTTACCCGACCAGAAATCCATGTCTTCTTTCCATTTCACTTCAGTGACCCCTACTATATCTACGAGTACATTGAGCCTTTGTATTCCCAAATTCTCTAGCTTCCCTACCACATTCAAGCATCTCGCGTTCCACGCCCCAACTCGTAGAACGATATTATTTCGTTGATTATTCAGTCTTTTTCCAGTGTTCACCTCCCTCTTGGCAGTCCCCTCCCGGAGACCCGAATGGGGTACTATTCCGAAATCATTTGCCAATGGAGAGATCATAATGACACTTTTTCAATTACAGGACACACGTCCTGTGGATACACGTCATGTGCCTTTAAAGCAGTGGCCTCCATTGCCTTTTATGTCCTCATGCCGTTGACCATTGCTGATTCTTCCGCGTTTAGAGGCAGTTTCCCACCCCAAGGACAAGAGAGTGAGCTGAACCTGTCCGCTGTTCCGCCCTGTTTCAGAAAACCATTGGCAGAGGGAGAGTGACTTCTTATGCCGGAAGTGTCCGGCCGCCAATTTTGATTATTAATGAAATTTAAGCGGTGGCGGGTTTCGAACCCAGGACCGAGGAGGTTTTGATTATGAGTCAAATGAGCTATCCCTGGACCACGGATGCAAACTACCCTGGTAATAAGGTATTCAAACAGAGCTTACCGGATTTATGTAATATTTCATATGCTGGAGCCAATTCTTAAACGTATAAAAGACCTTGAGTAATTAACTATTCATCTAATCAGATATACTGTGTGTCTCAACTACGTATTCATCTTCTTTTTTCCCTGGTTTTTCGACAGATATTTGCAGTTTCGTTTTTGCAAGCCTTCCCTGCAACTCCTACTGTCATCTGAAACGTTGCTTTGTTTCCTATAGAAGAAAAAAATAAAATAAAAACAAAAACTTTTCAACTGGGATTTATCGAACGCATTCGATTAAACGGTCCCTAATTAATATAGTGTGATACTTCTTACCCATATATATTAACAGGAAAAACAGAATACGAAGAATAATGTGGACCTCAACTATGGCTGAGTGGCACTGCTACTGGCGGTAGCAGGCAGTTGCAGTGGCATGAACGCACACGAGACAGAGCTAGCCAGGCAGGGAAGACGAACAAATGTTCACCTATCCTTCTTTGCCCGTTGTGGCTATCAATTGCAGTAGAGACAGGCTGAGAGAAATACACGTAGCTTTAGCAGTAATAAAGCCGAATATAGCATCACATTCAAGGACATCACACAAACCGTAGTTGTTTCAGTTTTCATACCCCTTATACGATAGTATCTACAAAATTTTACGAATATTTGAGATTGATAAAACATAGCACAAACTAGACGAAACACCTTTAAATGGGATTTTTTAGTGAAAAAAAACCAATGTTGATTACACCCTCAGCCCCTTAGAACTAATTGTGGGCAGGCCTCGCCTTTCGCATCTAAATTTCAATTGTACGAGAATTTAAGTGGAGAACGCGAAATGACGTGTCTGCGAACAGACCAAAATTGGAGAATTTATATGAATCTGAATATGAACAACTCTGCCTGACTGGAATAATTTATTTGTATAAGATTTACTTTGATTTCAAATAACTCCCTTAACATCGGTAAATTTCCTCTAACTTGATGTAGTGATGGTACGAAGCAGAAGTACAGCTTAGTTAACGACATATAAATTCAACTACTGAAAGGGAACTTTCCTATTTGCCATGATGATTTTCAGAAAGTTTTGGCCATAAATGCAAATGAAGTTGCGAACTTGATAAACGTATTCAACCTTTGTAGTATCGCAAAAACTATATGCTTTCTAAGATGGTGTTTGAGACCAGAGATGTTGGCCAGAGTAAGTCAGAGAGTAGCAGTGTGTTTTGGAGAGTTTAGTATTGTACTTAATTGAAAAGAGATGGAAGCCGACCTTCTATGTGTAGTGGAGCCAGCATTATTTAAAGATTTTGTAATAATGTTTTGATGATAAATACTGAAGAAATTATATTATTAGTAATGGAACAATGATAAAAGCCAATTTTTAAAATAATCCTGTGTTTGCATATGTGTAGTTTCCTACTGTTAAAACACTGCGTGTGGTTGAAGTTTGATAAAGGAATTTGGTAAAAGCACATGGCTCAAAATGGTTCAAATGGCTCTGAGCACTATGGGACTTAACATCTATGGTCATCAGTCCCCTAGAACTTAGAACTACATAAACCTAACTAACCTAAGGACATCACACTACACCCAGCCATCACGAGGCAGAGAAAATCCCTGTCCCCGCCGGGAATCGAACCCGGGAACCCGGGCGTGTGAAGCGAGAACGCTACCGCACGACCACGAGATGCGGGCAAAAGCACATGGCCTTGCCTCATACTTGCAACAAGTGTCAAGGAAGCCAGCGGCACACAGGAGATATTAAGAAACTTTTGGCTAACTTGTGTAAGTGTGAGAACTTCATGGAAATGTGTGTTGTTGTCATGGCTTAATAAGCATAGTTAAACTTGGAGTCTTTGTTCTCATTTATCAGTCGTTAAGAGTAGTTACTCCTTTTTCATTTTTACTTTCACTGTTCTGTTTGCGCACCCACAATGACAAAGCACCTAGCAGGAGGCTAAGAGGTTTCTGTTCGCCTTGGACAAAGCTCTTGTATAGGTTGGAACCACACAATAGGGAGCTCTCTGTGCACTTCCGGAAGGGACGCATGGGTTCTAATTCTAAGAGGGTTCGCTGGGCAGTGTTCTGTGAGACGCGAGACGGGTGACTCTGAGTGTGCCTATTCATAATTAATTCATTAACTTATTTTTATAGATTTGAGCTCCAGTCAAAATTAACGTCTTGCTCTAATCGCTCATTGCTCGTTGAGCTGTATACGGAATTTTTCTGGTTCATTTCGGAACATTTTAACCAGTCGCACTTGGCCACACTTGCAAGCCATTGTTCTACTCTACCTCTGGTCAGACATGTGGATTCATGATGTATCTCCTCAGTTCTGCCTGAGTTAGTTCGTTAGTGATATCACGAGTACAGTACAATTGAACAGATTTCTGAAACATCGCTAATTTCAATTTCAGTTCACAATCTACATTAGTTTCCCTATGTCTTTGTTGTCTCAGAACGTATTAAGACGGATCTGACAGCCTTAATTTCACAGATCGTCACTCACAGCAATGTGTTCCGTCCAATTTGGTCAGCTACTCTTAATTTCATCACTCATTTTAAGCAGAATTTTTTGCTGTGACGACCACGTGTTTGCGGATTGTGAGAAACGTTACATGTCACAGTTACTGTTTTTCGTGGTAAAACATACAAATCAGTTGTAGAATTTCTTCTATGGTGCAACTATTAACAGTGTATTGTTATTTATGAATTCTTGTTCACTTTCTTCGCGCACTCAGTCCAAGGGAACGACCGTTTGCCAACCACGTGCATACTGGTGAAATTTTTCTTTATTCTTATATTTGTCCTGAATCTCAATTTTATGTGTATGTGTGCATGAATGTCTTCATTGAAAGATTCCTCTGACCAATCCGTAATTCATATTTAATGTTAGATCGCGCTGGGTCTCCAAGACGCAGTTGTAAATGTAATTTTGTAACTCACACTAGAGCGTTATGTGGAACAGCAACCATCACCCATTTGGTAGATGTTTAGTTTATTACTTCGTACAGTTGCGTCCTCAATAAATGTGATATTTTTACCGGAGCACGTGCTTACTTGTTCCCTCGCAAACTTCCATCTCTACAACCTATTGCTATCCGCTGTGCAACACATAAATATAGCCAAGTTACTGTATTTATCTAACATTTACTTAACTATTATAAATGTGCAAATAGTTCGTCTACGTAAATTGTGCGTTTCTTACCTGAAGCTCTTCCCAGTACCCAATCTAATGCACGCAGGGCACAGAATCCGAATTGCGAAAATCAAACTATATCACTTTGTAATGACTACACTTTGTAATAGGGATAAAAGCGGTATATTTTCTAGATTCAGGGTAGACGGAGATTTTTCAGGATCCAACCGTTAGATCCAGACTGGTTAAACATTTAATGTTAGAGAAACTTTGCAACATTTCGTCTATCTATTCTGTTCGATCTATTTCCATTTTCACAATTTTGTTCAATATCCTGGCGTCAATGCCTGTTCTCACTGCTCCATCGTTCTAGCTTATAATAATCACTGGATTATTGTATTCAGTATTACTACGTTCTACTATTTCTTATTCAATCCCTTTGTCAATTTATTCTTCTTTACTAACGGTATAGAAAATGGACAAACAGAAAAGGGCTCTTCTGGTAGAATTTCCATGTAGTACTGGAAATTCTTTACCCTTTCAGGTTTATCGAAAAAGACTCCACAGTTTTGTTAGAGAATTTGTAACAATTTATCTCTTTGAACAGGATCTAATTTAGAACTTCCGTAGACAAGTCTCCTAAACTATTTGTCTAGCATCTGGTCCAAGCTTTCAATGCTTCTTATATGGTTCAAGTATTGCAGACAATCCGTCATTTTCCATATGTATTTCTAACGTCATGGAGGTAAATTCCTATTCTACGTTCTCTTCTACTTCTTCAGAACCTAAATTCATGGTTTCCTCTTCATTCCATATGCTGATTCATTGCCACAAATTATAGTTACTTTCTGTTTACGTAACTGATGTATACCCGGAATTATTTCAATGCTGAATTGTGAAATCACTCAGAAATCATGAGTAAACGATATATCTTTTGTTTTGAGTTCTAATAACATTTGTGTATTAATAGGTTTATATCTTTTGCCTATAGATCCCATAACCCGGACTCCTTGAACAGACATAGTTACGAATCCGGTATGTTTAATATATTCTTAAAATTACTGAGACAAAGTGCTAATTTGCCATCTTGTATCTAAGAATGCTTCTACTTTATGAGCATAAATTTCTACAGGAGCAACAGTCGGTTTGGTCCTTATCACACAGTTATCTCCTCAGTAAATCCTGTTCGCACAATACATCAGCAGATTTACTTTTTAGTCATCGGGTGGCATCTTTCCACATTTAATTGAGAACTCTTTCACGATAACCGTTCGCTGCTAATCACTGAAATTTTCGCCCTGTGTTTTTTTATCTGTGAATCATTAATGGCCTCTGGATACCGGTTAGAAATAACATCTTCTTTACTTCTTTCATATTCTTGTGATACTACTGTTCCTTCATAAATTTCCTCTTCTTGTTTCATGTCTTGTTTTGGCAACTTGTCAAATGGAATAAGCTCTTCCCTTCGTGCTAGTATTTCTCCATTACTGAGGTTTTTGTGATTTTGTTCTTATTCTACTTTCTAATCACGTATTTCATCGCTCTCTTCGTCTTCATCTGACTCACAAGTTTCAAACTTGCCTCTCGGTACCTGCGTAAAAGCTCTTCTTAATCTTTTGATAATCTCCATATCATCCATTCTGGAATGTGCTCTGTTGTAACTACATCTTCTTCCTTTTCTTCTGGATCAGCAACATCATTTTCGTTTATTATCAATTCGCCATCCGAACTATCTTCTTCATCTCGCATGACATCAACTTGTAATTCATATTGATTGTAGTCCTTGTGGATTTCTATAGCTCTATGTATTCATTCTTAACAACTTCTTCATAAACGACAGCGTAATCTTCCCTTTTCCTGTCATTAAGTAATGATTCTCCTGCAGTGCGTATCACTTCATCTTCCACCCAGTGCCCTATCATACTACTACATCTACATCTACATACCTACTCCGCAATCCACCATACGGTGCGTGGCGGAGGATACCTCGTACCACAACTAGCATCATCTCTCCCTGTTCCACTCCAAAACAGAACGAGGGAAAAATAACTGCCTATATGCCTCTGTACGAGCCCTAATCTCTCTTATGCTATCTTTGTGGTCTTTCCGCGAAATGTAAGGCGGCAGTAAAACTTTACTGCAGTCAGCCTCAAATGCTGGTTCTCTAAATTTCCTCAGTAGCGATTCTCGAAAAGAACGCCTCCTTTCCTCTAGAGACTCCCACCCGAGTTCCTGAAGTATTTCCGTAACACTCGCGTTATAATCAAACCTAACAGTAACAAATCCAGCAGCCCGCTTCTGAAATGCTTCTGTGTCCTCCCTCAATCCGACCTGATACGGATCCCAAACGCTCGAGCAGTACTCAAGAATAGGTCGTATTAGTGTTTTATAAGCGGTCTCCTTTACAGATGAACCACATCTTCCCAAAATTCTACCAATGAACCGAAGACTATCCTCCTTCCCCACAACTGCCATTACATCCTTGTCTCACTTCATATCGTTCTGCAATGTTACGCCAAAATATATAATCGACGGGACTGTGTAAAGCGCTACACTACTAATGGAGTTTTCATACATTACAGGATTCTTTTTCCTATTCATCGCCATTAACTTACATTTATCTGTATTTAGAGTTAGCTGCCATTCTTTACACCAAACACAAATCCTGTCCAAGTTATCTTGTAACCTCCTACAGTCCTACAGTCACTCAACCTTCCCGTAGACCACAACATCATCAGCAAACAGCCGCACATTGCTATCCACCTTATCCAAAAGATCATTAATGTAGATAGAAAACAACAGCGGACCTACCACACTTCCCTGTGGCACTCCAGATGATACCCTCACCTCCGATGAACACTCACCATCGAGGACAACGTACTGGGTTCTATTACTTAAGAAGTCTTTACTTTCCCTAGCCATTACAGATCGTGATCTTTCCTTGGTGCTATTTAATTCAGGACTAAACGTTTTCCTTTTAGAGGTGGCACACGAAGCCTGCGCCTCTCCTTTTAATAATCTCTCTCTCTCCGTTTCACCTTCTCTATCCTAAAAATTTTCGGTCGTTTGAACGCCACATTCCTACTCGTTTCATCGCGTTAAACCGTTATACAGATGATTCATCTGTAAACGCCAAGAGTCAATTCCGAACAACTATTCCTTTGACCGAGCAAGGTGGCGCAGTGGTTAGCACATTGGACTCGCATTCGGGAGGACGACGGTTCAATCCCGCGTCCGGTCATCCTGATTTAGGTTTTCCGTGATTTCCCTAGATCACTCCAGGCAAATGCCGGGACGGTTCCTTTGAATGGGCATGGCCGACTTCCTTCCCCATCCTTCCCTAATCCGAGCTTGTGCTCTGTCTCTAATGACCTCGTTGTCGACGGGAAGTTAAACACCAATATCCTCCTCCTCCTCCTCCCCCTATTCCTTTGATTCCTTTAATATTTGTTTAGTGTATTTATAGTCGTTTGTCTTAAATTCCTTTACTACGACCGGAACACTTTCCGTTCGCCCTACTAAAACATCAGCTGTTATCGGCTCTAGGTCGAGGTACGCTCATGTAACGTCACAAACGGTCTGTACAGCTGCTGACAGCGTTGGTTCCACTTCTGCTCACTGCTGCCGTCGTTCTCTCGCTCATGATGCACTCCTGTTCTTAGCCGACCGTGATTCATGCTTGTGTTCATCTGCTGGGACGGTCGCAGCGCCTCCAACCGCGTAAGCACGATACTGTCGTGCTTTAAATCTCTCCGTCTGTTCCGAAATTTATTCCTACGTCTGGGCCGTGTACCATGCCCGCGTCCTCTTCGTGTTACTTAGTTTCTATGTGGTATCAAATTTTTATTTGCGTTCACAAGTTAATATACATACTATTTGTAGTCTACATTTCAGAATTCATGTTTAATTTTACCTCTTTGGCCTTCGTGTGTTTAACTTCGGCATTAAATTGGTAATTTATATTTCTAGCTTATTTTCTAAGCTGTTCATTCATATTACTTGCTTGTGCTTGAAGCTGTCTATTCATATTACTAATTGGTGCTACTAAACTTTGGAGCAATTTACAAAAGTCTACCTGTCTCTGTCTGTTATGCTCTAGATAATTTTCCTTAGCTGAGTCTTTCTCCCATGAATCTAAAGTTATTTTCTGATCTGTGATATATTCAATGTATCAAAATATTTACCTCCATGTTCAATATCTGCTACACAAGTTGAGGTAGCATATTGAGGTAGCAAGTTCAGACGAACAGTTTGATATGGGACACTTGTGGTCTATCAAGTTGGGAAAATATCTCAAAGTGGCCTTAAAAAACAACGTAAGCTACACCGCATGCGCGTCGAGCGAGTTTTTCAGCATTCTCGGGCTGTCTTCGCGCAAACCATTAGTTCTAGAGAAAAAAATTAATACGGCCTTTTTTGTAGGAAATTTAATATAGTACAATTGTTTACTACGACACGTTTTCGGTGGAGGGTGCGGTCTTAGAGTTATTAGGGAAAAACGTACAAAAGTGATACGAAATGTGTCCTATATCGGAAATCATTCGGAATAGAACGTACGTCCTTATGAAGTTTTTTGTTCAGAATCAGTAATACTATCACCCCTCAAAGTATGTACCTTTCCTCCTGACTCACCCTTCGTACGAACTCGTGTTCGTGTCAAGTTAATATCGGAGAAATGTATTAAATTTATTTTGATATTGAATTATGCAAATTTTGGTGCAAGCTTCTTCATCTCCCAGTACTTACTGCCACCCACATCCTTCTGAATCTGCTTAGTGTATTCATTTCTTGGTCTCCCCCTACGATTTTTACCCTCCACGCTGCCCTCAAAGGCTAAATTTGTGATCCCTTGATGCCTCGAACATGCCCTACCAACCGGTCCCTTCTTCTTGTCAAGTTGTGCCACAAACTCCTCTTCTCCCCTAATCTATTCAGTACCTCCTCATTAGTTACGTGATCTACCCATCTAATCTTCAGCATTCTTCTGTAGACATACTCGAACATACAACCTTCTATTTGATCAAACGTTACAAGAGCAAAGAATTAAAAAAAAAAAAAACAGACAGTTTTAGTCTTGGAACTTAATTAGCGGCTGAATACGCTGTACATTCTCGTGCCTTGAGAGCAAGGCCACTTTAAATTATAAACGGCTGAAAGCCAATAAATTAAAGCTCAACCAAAATCAGAAATTTAAAAAGCAAAGCCTTATCTTGATACAGTTCCTTAGAGTAAAGGCCAAAAGAATCTGACACTTTAAGAGCACTCAACTTCAATTCAAAATTGGCTGAAGGTCCAACACTTAAGTCTCAATAACATTAATTTTAAAAAAATGCCAAAGGCTCTACGTAAAACAGTTCTTAATTTATGCTGAAGGCCCAAACCGTCTGATGCCTTAAGGGCAAAAGACACTTAATCTGAAAATCGACTACAAGCCCTACAACTACAAACAACAAGAACAAACAAGGAAAGGTAGTACACCCAAGGGGGCTCAGAAGTTCTGAGGGTCGGCCTGGAATTCAAACACTAACGCTCGCTTAGGTGAGACAGGCAGTCGGCCCAACCATTGTCGATCGGACGACAACCCAACCGACAGACTGTCAACGGACCAACCGACAAGATAACCTCTGCTTCACCCAACCAGCACACAACAGGGAGTTCAATGGAACAACGTAAAATGTCTTGGTGCCCACAACCAATTATACATTGAGCTGTCAAACTACACACCATGTTGGACAGGAACAATACGATGAGCAAAATACACTGCCTGAATTTACCTCAACAGCCACGGCAGGTAACCGGAACATTAACGGCCACAAGGCAGAAGATTCCGCTGGTGCATTTCATTCCAAATAACCAAGTGCAGTCAAACTCTACCAGATGGTGGCTAAAATTTGCCAACTTGAAAACACACGTTGCTGCTCGTGGGAATATCCCAACAGCAGATAACGAACTGCAAACGACCTAATGTGAACAGTCGTGACTTTCTGGTAGATTAAGTCAAAACTCAGGATCGGGGAGCCACGAACCTCGTAGCTATAGGAACAGCACCACACCCTCCAACACTGCATAGACGCCGCCAGCAGGCCCGGCCAAACTACGCAAAGCAGATATTTCCTTGCTGCTCCACTCCAACCGACCAACTGCCCAGGCCCGGAAATGGAGAAAGGACCAAATATACGTCGGCCGATGAGACGACCAACCGAACGACCAACCAACGGTCGTCCTGCTCCAATCACCCTCCGTAGGAGAGTTCATGTGTGTCGGCAGTGGTCGGCTATCACTGGCTGTCGGTGCCTCACAGGCGCTCCATCCCTGACTTCACTACTGCTGCGTCCCGGCTGCATGCCTGGTCCAGGCCGAACTGACTCTCAGACACATGACGACCCGGAAATACTATCGTTCGCTCCAGAGATAGTACGACAGTGCGCTTATCGATACGAGATGCTGCTGCCCCTCACGGGCAAGTAAGGCAGGAAGTCAGTGACGCCAGTAAACGGAATAAGGAAACGAGGTACAGGTACCATAATAGAATATGGCAAACAATAAATGGGATAAACGTGAGCCGTGCATGGCTCACTGCACTCAGATGGATTGAACATGCAAGTGGGGTTCCAATGATTACCTTTTTTTGCCGTTTGTGCCCAGAATTGAGGTGCCAGAGTTTGGATACATTAAATTACGTGTATAACAAAATGATGAAGACCATCCACCTGTGACAATGCAAGCGGGCCCTCGACCATCATCACTGGACTGCAGTAAGCAAAGCACCTCTAAATCTAATGAAGGAAGGGTTAACATTAAATAAGTGAATTACTATGATGAAGAAGATCATGTAAAGACCCTTCCCCTGAGACAGTGGAAGCGGACCCACGACCATCATCACTGGACTGCAGTAAGAAAAGTACTTCTAAATCTAGTGATGAAAGGGTTAACGTTAAATAAGTGAATTACTTTTCCAAGTACAAGTTCTGCAAATCAAAAGTGGAATTGTGCATATCTAAACATTTAATGATAATCTAGAACTGATTATTGTTGGTGGAATGAATTACCCGATTATTTCGGCGTATGTGAACCAGAGAGAGAGGATTTGTTGATTTAGGAAATACTCTCAACGGATTGTGTACATGTCGGTCAGGTTTACCTTGTAGACATGATACACACGCTCTTGACGACAGGCGAAAATTGTTTTTGATTCTGGGCCACAAAAATTTCTCATTCATTAGTTTAATGGTGGCTTTTTTGCTGCGATGGGCGAGGTCGCGAACAGTATCAAAAACTGTTCTTCGTCACGTCTAGGTCATCTAGTTGTAGGTCGTGACACATCACACCAATTAAGGTCCTTCACGCATAGCAACCGCACGTGTTCGAACTGTCGAGCTGTTGAACCGTTCTGTGCATATACCGTTGCAGCTGCTCGTCTGTAGCCTCCAGCACCATAAGACGGTCGTAATTTACTGCAAAATAAATGGTGACAACTCTAGAAAAAAGTCAGCGACTACATCTTGTGCCCTTCTTATGTGTCTTATGTATGTTGTGAATTGTCCAGTAAACTCCAGTTGGCGGAAACACCTGGGCCAACAACCTACCTCGATCCTTTGAAAAGCGAAAGTGATTGGCTTATGACCTGCGTAAACTGTAAATGACCTACCTACAACATAAGGGCGAAAGTGTCATGCGACTTCGTACATGGTCAGCAGCTCACGATCGAATGAGCTACAGGTAGCTTCGGCCTCAGGCGCAGTGCTACATAATGGACCGAGTGAGATAAGATGATTGTTTATTTTCAGAGGTGTCCTTTATTTTGAGTGTCCGTGGCAGAGAATATCTGCCCGAAGCGATTTTACCTGGCAGTGTGTCTGTTAGCGGCGTCTGCATATCTGCTGCTCCGGGTACGTTACGTGGTGAAAGCTGTCATTCCCTAGGAATCTTGTTAATTGCTGATAATCCGTTTGCAGAAGAATGTCCCTAATGACCTCCGTCATCTCTTTGAGAGGACAAATACTGGCAGTTGAGATTGTATGACACAGACATGTCACCCGTAATGACGCAGAACTCGTTTTGCCTCATTTAAGATGCTCCTCGTGTAAAGGAGCTGATTGTAAAATGTCTAAACATCGTCGAGGAAGGCGAAGCAGAAAATATGTCGTCTATAAGTATCTCTCACAACTGAGCTGGATTCTTTAAACCAAATGTCATACATAGGTATTCGACAATATCAAAAGACTTGATCAGAGCAGTCTCGGAATATCTTCTTTGCTACTAGAACCTAGTTATCAAACTTTGTGCAGTCTACCCTCTGAAGATTGCAACTGTGGCTAAAAAGTTCGGCCGGCCGGAGTGGCCGAGCGTTTCTAGGCGCTACAATCTGGACCCGCACGACCGCTACGGTCGCAGGTTCGAATCCTGCCTCGGGCATGGAGGTGTGTTATGTCCTTAGGTAAGTTAGGTTTAAGTAGTTGTAAGTTCTAGGGGACTGGTGACTTCAGCAGTTAAGTCCCATAGTGCTCAGAGTCTTTTGAACCATTAAAAAGTTCGTAAAACCGCTTAGGTTGGGAATAGGATAGAGGTCGGGAATTGTTCGTTCATTTGCTGCTCAATGATACCCGCAAGGCCTCCAGGTGCAGGCTTTCTCTTTAAATAGACGTAACGACGATGCCCATGGGCTGTCAGACCTCCATATGATGGATTTCTGTAACTGGGAGTCAGTCTCTTGTCTAACTTCTGAGCAACCAGAGTAATGAAAGAAGCAATGGCATTTTTAACATTTCTGCCTTTGTACCCGACTTTACTCCACAGTCCATCTTAATTCTGACGTACTTTGCTTCTATTCCTGCCCATGGTGTTGTACGTAGTCTGCATTGATTACTGGTTCACTAATATCCGCCAGCTTAAACCTCCAGTAGAACTTTTTACTGAAGCCCAAGCCCTCTGTCGCTTCACACACACCGTAAGTTGTGATGGGCTAGTTGTTAGCCACCATAAGACAGAGATTTCGACACCATTTCGACTATTCTGGCATTCAAGTTGTTAACCGACAGAGAAAAGTTCATATAATCGCTAGTAACGGTGTTTGCCAAATGTAGAATTGCGAACCCCTATTCACAGTTTTCCGGAAGGAAGTTCGGTATTTGTGTTTTCATTTTCGGGGTGGAAACCACGTTAGACTCAGCGGACAAACTATCTATCGTATTCAAGATTTGTTAATAAAAAATCAATGTCGTCTCCCGATGCAGTTAGACATTTCACAATCCTAATCCACTTATGTAGGTGCTCAGGAGTAAGAACTGTCCTTCCATCTAGCTTCACTTAAAATAGTGATGGAAATTCACTGTTTCAGTTTGTCCATTGCTTGAAGGCTGTGCTTTCTTGTGATATCGGCGTCAGCAGCCTATAGGCATTTTCCATCATTTCAGCCATAAATGTGTATAGAAACACAAACTCATCTTAAAATATTGTACACAAGTAGTTCTTTTACACACGAAGTTTCGACAGTGGCTCTCAAATTAACTCCATATTTTTTAAATTTAGACAAGTGTTTTGACACTTGATCACAAACGATTTCTAAATAAATTGCGTTCCTGCAAAGTATTGTCTTAGTTCCGCGACTGGATTCGCGATTTTCTATCATAAACGACAAATTATTTAGTAATCGACGAAAAGTCACTGAGTAAAACAGAAGTGACATCCGCAAGAAAATGTTATAGGGCCCTAGCAGCCTCAGATCTATATTAACGACGTAGGCGGCAGTCTTAGCAGCCCTCTTTGCCTGTTTGTAGATGATGCTGTCATTTACCGTGTATTAAAGTCACCAGAAGATAAAAAATTACGTAATGACTTAGTCTAAATCAGTATCTGTATGGTGCGATAAGTAGTAATAGTCACTGAATAAGGAAAAGTCAGTACAAAAAAAATCTGTTAAATTCGGGTACACCATAAATCACATAAATTTAAGGGCTGTCAATCAGTTCCATGTCTAGGAATTACAACTACAAATATCTTAAATTCGAGCGATCATATAGATTATACAGGGTGAGTCACCTAACGTTACCGCTGGATATATTTCGTAAACCACATCAAATACTGACGAATCGATTCCACAGACCGAACGTGAGGAGAGGGGCTAGTGTAATTGGTTAATACAAACCATAAAAAAATGCACGGAAGTATGTCTTTTAACACAAACCTACGTTTTTTTTTAAATGGAACCCCGTTAGTTTTGTTAGCACATCTGAACATGTAAACAAATACGTAATCAGTGCCGTTTGTTGCATTGTAAAATGTTAATTACATCCGGAGATATTGTAACCTAAAGTTGACGCTTGAGTACCTCTCCTCCGCTATTCGATGGTGTGTATCGAAGAGCATCGAATTACGTAGGGATCCAACGGGAACGGTGATGGACCTTAGGTACAGAAGAGACTAGAACAGCACATTACGTCCACATGCTAACACCTTTTTATTGGTCTTATTCACTGATGCACATGTACATTACTATGAGGGGTGAGGTAAACGTACACACGTGGTTTCCGTTTCCAATTACGAAGTGGAATAGAGTGAGTCCCACTGGAAACGCGTCGACGTATGTGGTATCAGCATGATGGTGCACCTGCACATTCCGCAATTAACAGAAGGCTGACCCTTGACAGGATGATCGACGGGCGTTTCATAGGACGTGGAGGACGCATAAATTGGCCAGCCCGTTCTCCTGATCTTACACCTCTGGACTTCTTTCTGTGGGGTACGTTAAAGGAGAATGTGTACCGTGATGTGCCTACAACCCCAGCAGACATGAAACAACGTATTGTGGCAGCCTGCTGCGACTTTATACCAGATGTACTGCGGCGTGTACGACATTCATTACAATAGAGATTGCAATTGTGTGCAGCAAATGATGGCCACCACATTGAACATCTATTGGCCTGACATGTCGGGACACACTCTATTCCACTCCGTAATTCAAAACGGAAACCACTTCTGTATGTGTACCTCACCCCTCATGGTAATGTACATGTGCGTCAGTGAAAAAGACCAATAAAAAGTTGTTAGCATGTGGACGTAATGTGCTGTTTAGTCTCTTCTGTACCTAAGGCCCATCACCGTTCCCCTTGGATCCCTACGTAATTCGGTTCTCTCCGATACACTCGATCGAACAGCGGAGGAGTGGTACTCAAGCGTCAACTTTAGGATACAATATCTCCGGATGTAATTAACATTTTACAATGCAACGAACGGCACTGATTACGTATTTGTTTATGTGTTCAGATGTGCTAACAAAACTAACGGGGTTCCAATTAAAAAAACGTAGGTTTGTGTTAAAAAACACACATCCGTGCGTTTTTTTATGGTTTGTATTAACCAATTACACTAGCCGCTCTCCTCACGTTCGGTCTGTGGAATCGATTCGTCAGTATTTGATGTGGTTTACGAAATATATCCAGCGGGAATGTTAGCTGACTCACCCTGTATAGCGGTGAAGGCAAATCAAAGACAACGTTTTATTGGCAGAACACTTAGAAGATGCAACAGGTCTACTAAGAAATGCCTGTGCTACTGTTGCCCGTCCTCCGCTAGAGTATTACTATGCGTTATGGGATCCTTACCAGATAGGACTGACGGAAGACATTAGAAAACATGGAAGAAGGGCAACTCGCGTTTAATTACCACAAAAGAGGGGAGAGAGTGTCACATACACTATAAGAGAGTCAGAGTGGCAGTTATTAAAACAAAGGCATTAATCGTTTGCGGACAGATCTTTACACGAAATTTAGAATCTGTAGGTTATTCCTCTGAACATGATATTATTTTATTGTCGCCAACGCACATGGGGAGAAATGATCAAAGTAATAAAGTAAGAGAAATCGCAGCTCGTACAGACGGATTTAAGTGTTCATTCTTCCCAAGAGATTTAGAAAGTTTGACTATGGAGAAACAGTCTGAAAATTGTTCGAAGAATCATGTAGATGTAGATCTGTAATGAAACCTTCTTACTGAAGAGCCGTACGCGCTTGAAATTTAACACGTTGTTTGAATAAAATTGTTTAACTGACTACAGTATTACATTTACTTTCGGTATCGTAAACCTTAATCTAAAGCTAACATCTTAGGCGGCTTTTCCTTAAAAGAAAGAGCTATAGCAAATTATCTTCGAGGAAAAGAATCGGAAAATCAATGTTTACTACCGTATTATGGGTGAAGACCTAATGACCACATGATTTCCACAAAATCCCACACGGACTGCGAGTTACAATTACACAATGATCAACTTAACGGACAGCATGAAACGTTAGTGTGTTCTTTGTATGAAACACGTGTTGTTTGGGTTTGTTGTGGATTTTGTGTGTTGATACGTTCAAGCGAATGAAACTGCACTTTTTTAATCCGAACACTTGATATAGTGCCCAAGCGGTTCTAGGCACTTCGGTCTGGATCCGCGCGACAGCTACGGTCGCAGGTTCGAATCCTGCCTCGGCCATGGTGTGTGTGATGTCCTTAGGTTACTTAGGTTTAAGTAGTTTTAAGATCTAGGGGAATGGTGACCTCAGATGTTAAGTCCCTTAGTGCTCAGAGCCATTTGAACCATTTGAACTCGATATAGCAAGACTAGTGACGAAGGTCGGCCGCGTTGTTTGGGAGATACATTTCAAATAGTTCAAATGGCTCTGAGCAGTATTGGACTTAACATCTGAGGTCATCAGTCCCCTAGAACTTAGAACATCATAAACCTAACTAACGTAAGGACATCATACCCATCCATGCCCGAGGCGGGATTCGAACCTGCGACCGTAGCGGTCGCCCGGTTCCAGACTGAAGCGGAAGCGCACAGAACCGCTTGGTCACTGCGGCCGGTGGATATACAGTTGGAAAAATTATTTTAATGTTACTGACTGGCTAAAGTTAGCTTTAGATGAAGCTTTATCAGTTCACCAGAGGTACAATCTTTATCAGTTCACCAGAGGTACAATAAACGTCTAATAGAGCAAACGGCTGCAATTATGCTGATACACCGTGCATTTTTCAAAAACAATTGGTACAGTTAGATCATCCACTTATTAAAACAGAGCAACATCATAAACAGGAATCTGTACCATTGTAGCAATTCTTTGAAAATATATAGCTTTAATTATCAGACTTTTCCGTGGAGACTACCGAACGCTTCTATTACTATAATCCGATCAGTTTCAGACGTCTTCCAATAGCTCCTACAAATGTTCTAGAAGGAATTTCAAAGAATGATTCATTAAAGTTACAAAAATTTTTCTGGTTTCCAATTTTCTTTGTATACTTTAATAAAACTTTACCCAAAAGTTAGAGAGCAACACTACTCTTTTAGGAAAATCCACATCTTGTCCAATACATCCGGAGTTTCATAAAGTTGATCTCGTTAATGAATTTTAGTCGCTTCATTTTCAGCTATTTACTTACTTTCTGTATGGTCTCTTCACGTTAAATCAGAAAAATGGTCCTTACCCGCAGACGCCTCCATTGCCATCAGTAACTTTATGCCATAATTAAGAGAAGCTATAGGCGGTCTTTGTGAGCCACACAGGACCCGATAGACGTATCGCTGGTTTCACAGGAAACACTTCAACCTCGTTAGGACCTTAATGGCCGCTCCCTCAATTAATCATCGATGTGCGCCCGAACAGTGGCTATAATGCAGACTGAAGTCCTATAGCTTTTGATACAACAAAAGCTGCGCTCCATGATCCACTGGGAGCTTATGATCTTTCAGGTCTTTTGCAGTGCGTTTACTGATTGAGTTATAGTCACAGTACTGCTTCGTAGAAGGACATTACATTAATATCATTTTTTAGATTTTTAAATTTTTAGATTTTTAGATTTTAGATTTTTTAGATTTTTGTGACGAACAGATAAGGTATGGCTGCGGTGTGCCTGCTTCTTCCAGTGCTGTCTCCGCTCGGCTGTATGACTGCATGTGTTGACAAAAGGAATTTGGAACTAGAATCAGCGTAAGTCGAAGATAAATTGAAGTGCCTGATTCTGGCGTGTTTTCATTCGCTTCGTTATCACTTCTAGTTGGTACACATGAGCTTCATGCTTCGCTGTCAGTTACGTAGGTGAAAAGCTCTTTAAATTCAAACACGCACAAGTCTATGACATCATTTACAGAAAAAGAGATAATTATAGCATGTCTGCACAGTACTTAACGTTACTAATGAAGGAAGGAAAATTACAGTTTAACGCCTCATCGACAGAGCGATACTTATTGCCGGACAATTAATTTGTTTTACGAAAGGAAGGAGAATGAAACCGTTATGCCCTTTTCAAAGGAAACATCCTGGTGGATAAACTGGACCAATATGGGGAAAACCACGGAAAATCTAGATCTGGCTGCTTGCTCACGGATTTGAATCGGCGTCCTCAAGAATGAGAGTCCAGTGTGCTAACAACTGCATCACATTGCTCGGTTTTAATATTGCCAGTCATTGCCAAAATTCACATTCTCTCTCCCGTTCACGGCACCCTTCAAAAAGCGCCGTGAAAGAAACGAAACGCAGACATTGAAAAAGTTGTCAGTTTTAAAGTCAGAATACTTCAGTGCGTTCCAGCCACAACGAGAAGTGATCGCAGGTTCGAATCCTGCCTCGGGCATGGATGTGTGTGATGTCCTTAGGTTAGTTAGGTTTAGGTAGTTCTAAGTTCTAGGGGACTGATGACCTCAGATGTTAAGTCCCATAGTGCTCAGAACCATTTGAACCACAACGAGAGGTGTTCGCGACTTCTCTTCGCCTTAATTCCCAGTTCGCGGCTTTAAGACACCCCAGTTCTTAGATCCGACCAAATTTCAATTTCAATTTCCTGCCATATCGTAGATCCGTCGTGGGTTTAGATTGGCTTTCTTGAAAGCCATAGGCATTTAGTAAACAGTGAGAACCTCAAAATGGCCGAGATGGAACTTTTTTTGAAACTTTGTGGTAAGTTCCTACGTGACCAAACTGCTGAGGATTCTGTTCCTAGGCCTACATCCGAGGTATAGGGGAACGAGTGTTGCCTTGCGCGTCGAGCGAGCAGGTTGTCGTTAATTTCCGCCTGTGCCCCACCGCCACTTGTGTCGAAGCTACTCAGTCTTGTTGATGTATCGGCCGGAGTCACATTGTAGTTGCGTAACGGAGTTTATTGTCGTTTTCCTCTTGGTGGCGGTGTTTTCTGCCCGCGCCATGGTGTCTGTCGAGGCCCCTTGATCTGTTCCTCGTCGAGCTACTGTTCGTTTCAGTTTTGACTAGATTACGCGTCGTGTTCAACCTGGCCCCTTAGAAATTCACGATTGGTTGGCTGATGTTATCCGTGTTGCAACTGATCAGGTAGATATTGCTTACTTTGATTCTGATTTGTATGTATTTTTTGTGAAGTTTTATGATCCCGTTCAAGTAGCAAGACTTCTCTCCCGGGTTGGTTCTAAAGTGTTGTTTACACATCGCTATTGTGCCGTTAGTCAAGTCCTCCTTGAAAATGCGGCACTCGAGTATACTCCAGTTAGAATTTATAAACTTTCTTAAAACAGCGTTGCTTCCGTTTGCAGTCATACGGCATATCCGATGGGAACGCTGGTCAGCACAACATTGCTTCCAGTGTTATGATGGTATCCGGACTGTGGACATGTGCGTTCAAAAGAATATTCCTTCCCACTTAACTGTTTGTGGTTACCGAATCCATGTTACGTATACAGCACGAGAAGGAACTTGTTTTCCCTGTTACGAAATCGGTCATCTCAGATCTGATTGCCCGCGCCGCACTACTATTCTGACGTCGTCTTATCAAAAACGTCTTCCTTTAACGTTAGCGGACATAGTAACTTCGCAGTCAGCTGTCAGTCAGTCTGCAGCTTTAAGCGATGTAGTGGCAACATTACCTCCTACTCCTCGCGAATTTCCACCGTTACCGACGCGTACCAGTGCGGCCTCTGTCCACGAGGGGACGACGGGTCCTGCAGTACACGTCAAACGCCGGCCGACTGAGGGCGGTACAGATTTCGAGGACGCCCCACTCCAGCCTCGTTCTAACACAGCGTTAACAGAGGGTGCACCTCCTGGCGGTAATGCGTTGACTACTGTTGTTAATTGTGATTCCAGTGCTACCAGAAAGGATGTAGCTGCTTCTGTTGATGTTCAAATGTGCGTTCAATCTGCGTCCCCCTCTTCACCCGTCGACGTGACGGTTCCCGTGGGTTCCGTTGTTCCTACAGAGAAGTCGCCTGCTGGCCAGCCTTTACAGTGTTCTAGTGCAGTGCCACCCCTCCTCCACGCTGAGACGGTCGAGCAACAGGATTCTACGGGTTCTCTTCCTGATGTTCAGGAGATGCCACCCGACACTGGTACCGCATTACCTGTCTCTTCGGTACCTGAGGTTGCTGTTGGTCGTTCTGAGTTGTGTTCCCCGATTTCCGATAAGTGCGGTGACGATGGATCGTCTGTCAAATCGTAGATAGACGTGCCCCCAACCCCTCCACATCAAGAGTGTATGTTTTCACGGAGTGGTGTGAAACTGCATTTCCAACCTGCCCGTGGCGCGGCGCGTTGTAAAAAGAAAAGCGACAATTCCTCGGCGTCAGGTGGGGAGGACTAACATTATACCTTCTTTCCCTCGCCTCCTGACGTTGGGGAGAGACGGACGTGATATTGATTTTTCCTTAATTGTTTTATTGACCTTACATGTGTTAACGGATGCAGGCGTATACATTTCTAACCCTCAATGTTAGTAGGATACGTTCCCAATTACGGCTTGCTGCGTTACGCCAGTTTATTTAGGATTCCCAAGCTGATATCGTGTGTTTACAAGAGGTATTATTTGAGGTGTTTTGTCTTCGTGGATATTCTATGTTTTTCAGTGTCGCGCCTGAAAATTCTACCGGTATGGCTTTGCTCTATCGAGATGGAATCCCGCTGACGGACTTCGAAACGCTAGATGATGGTCGCGGTATAGGCTGTAGTTTTTATGACCTCACCTTAATTTTTCTTTATGCTCCGTCTGGATCCAGTCATGCATCTGATCGCTCGCGGTTTTATGAGGAAGAAGTTGTTTATTTACTCCGAAGGAACCCGCGCAAGGTTTTGTTAGGGGGCGATTTTAACTGCATCTTACGCCGTGTTGATGAGACCTCCAATTATACATTTTGTCGTGAACTTAATGATATGGTGACGTCCTTGCATCTCCTGGATGCCTTGGTTTGCAGATATCCTACATTGGTGCGGTTTACGTTTTTTACAGCTACTTCAAGTAGCCGACTGGACCGCCTTTATTTATCTGCCCCCATATGTAGTCAGCTTCTATCGATTGATGTCATTCCTGCCAGTTTCACTGGCCACTGTATTGTTTCCATGACTTTTAACCACGTCCCGCACCGGGTCCGTCTTTCGCGCCCTTTATGGAAGCTCAAAACTCTACATCTCACAGACCCCTCCCTGGAAGACATCATCGCAGACGTATGGTGGCGGACAACTCAGTCCCAGACGCGTTATTCCTCACTTCTCGAATGGTGGGTTACCTTTGCTAAACCCCGTATTCGAAATACACTCAAGCATTTTAACGCTGAAAAAGAGGCTGAAATAAGGCGCACTAGGGAATTTTATTATGCAGTCCTTCGCCATCTTTACGATAATGCTCGTGATGCCACGTTGAGGGTCGTTGACGTCCACCGTGTGAAGGCAAAACTTCTCTAACTCAAACGTCCGACTGCGTTCCCAGCCTCGTTCCATCGTACATGATGAGTTGACCTCTATCATCTTCTCTGGCTTCACAAGCGATCTCAAAGGACGTCTTTCTATCATTCGTTCTCTAGATGGGCGTGAGTGATCCTCTCAATCTGATATCATGAGTGACCTTTACCAGTACTATTCCGAGCTTTATGCTGAAGTGGATTCAAACGGTCCACCGTCTGTTGATTTCACCTCCCTCCATGTTGTTACCCCAGCTCTCCAGGAAGAGTTTTTCTCTGTATTCCATCGCAATGATAAACTTAATATTGCGGCTCGTTCTCCATAAATCACCTGGCCCCGATGGCCTTCCCAAAGAATTTAATATAAGATTTTGGCCCATAATAGGAGATACGATAACTTCCATGGTGAATGAAGTGTCCCACGGAGGCCTTCTCCCGCTCAGCTTTAAGGTTGCTGAAATAGTCCTGATTCCCAAAAAGGCGGAACTTTTGCGTGTGGATCAGGTCCGCCTGATAAACCTCTGCAACTATGATTATAAAATAGTGGCAATTGAGGTCAATAGCCGACTATCGGTATTGTTGACTACCATCATCGAGAGCCATCAAAGTTGTCTTCCCGGTCGTACTCTCCTGACTCCCGTTGCTAATTGTCGAGATTTAATTTCGATTCCTTCCACCATTCCCACGTCAAGCGCTTTGCTTTTCTTTGATTTTCACCAAGCGTTCGACCGCGTCAATCATAGATTCCTTGTACGAGTATTGACGACTGTTGATATTAACAATGCTGCACCACGGCTGTTTAGCTCTCTAATAACTGGTATTCTGGCATCCATTGTCCACTATCAATGTCGCTCTTCGTGCTGTTTCTGGAACCATTATTGCGACCTATAGTTACTCGTTTGAGTGGCTGGTCGCTGCTGGGAGAAAGGTTTATCGTTCGTGCATATGCTGATGACGTTATGGTTCTTCTCCGTACCAGTGATGATATACCACTGCTGAAGGAAGTTTTGGATGCCTTTTGTCGTCTTAGGGGAGCGCGGGTTAATGACCAAGAAATGTCGTTTACTTAATTTGCGAGGATTTTACGCTGTTGGAATTGCATGGGCTTCGAAGGTCACCCGATATCGGTCTTTGGGTGTTATAATTGACAGCTGTCCGCTAAAGATGGCTACGGATAAGATTCAGGGAGCAATCATTGAACACGAGCGTCGCTCGCTCCTACTTCTTCATACGGTTCGGGCCATGGAAACGTATGTGTTATATAAGGCTTATTTTATTGCACAAATCTTTCCACTTTCTGCGATAATGTCCCGCAAGTTGCAAAGTTTAACTAGCAGGTTTCTCTGGCGCCACTCTGTATTTCGCGTGCGTTATGTGGTCATGGCGCGGCACCGTTTTCAGGGAGGTCCCCCCCAGTCACTTACAGGTCGCCTTTATGACTGTATCCGACCGGCGAGTTTAACACCTCCAGCAGATATTGGTAGGATTAGTTATAAATTACGGATCGTCAAGGAATTTTTTCTTGAGGTCAGTTATTTATGAGTCCTTTCCCAAGCGAATCTCTGCCTACAAATGCTGTTAAGCCGCTGGCCAGTTCCTCATAGTATTCCATGTGTGGAATCCCTCTCGCCAGAAACGGACCGGAAGATTATTTGCTCTAACATCAGCCTCCCGATTTTCCCGATGGAAGTGGCGTCCTCGTGGTACCATGTTGTTCATGATATTGTACCTATAAACGTGCGACTTTTTCGTATTGGCATCAGTGTAACGGATCGCTGCAATAGTTGACATGAAACTGATACATTATCTCATTGGTTGATTTCCTGCGGTCATGCCCATTGGAGATGGCTTTGCCGACAACTGGCTTTTCTCCTCAGGACGTCGGAGGCGGCTGTCTCGTGGGAGATTATCATGCGTCCCGATTCAACCTTCTTTCCTCGATCGAAGAACAATACCACCATGTGGCTTGTTGGTCATTATGTCAACTACGTGATGGTGAGTGGATATGACGCAGATCCGTGTGCCTTTTCCCAATATATGGCCACCGCACATTGGACGTGGCTCAGGATGCCCCGTTATCGTGAAATTTTATCTAATATGTTGTACCTTGTTTTTCATCGACAAGGCATTGGCTGAGATGCCAATGCCCCCCCCCCCAAAAAAAAAATTGTTTTTTTTATTTTTTTTTTATTTTTTTGTGGACTCTTCTATGGATTTAGATGTTCCACCATGTAGGAGTGAAGGAAGAAGAATGTGTGGGCACGTTAAAATTGACGCCCCATTCCTTCCTATACGTTTTTATGATTTCACCCCTTTGTTTTTGACGAGGTGATTTCTTTTGTTTTATTTCAATTGATTGGCTTCAATGAGAAATTTGGAAAAAGAAAGAGTTAATATTTTCGTTCTTTGACGAAATACACTGCCATTTCAGTGTATAATTTCGGTTTGTTTCCTGTGTCGGGGACAAAAAATTAAAATTGGTCTCGGTGTTGTACTGTGGGGCCAGCGAGCAGTGTTAAAAAAAAAGGAGGTAGCTTCTTTGATTCGTAATCGAAACGTCTTGGGGCCCGGTTTCGAGTCCGGTCGCTGCTTAAATTTTGATAAATAATCAGCGCTGGAGGACAAAGACCTCTGGCATAAGAAGTCACCCTCATTCTGCCAATGGCCTTGTCAAAGAGGGCGGATGAGCGGATAGAGGTTAAGGGCACTCTCTTGTCCTAGGGACGGGAAAGTGCCCCTAAAGGCGGAAGAATCAGCAATGATCAACGACATGAGGTTTCAGAAGGCAATGGAAACCACTGCATTAAGGACATGTAACATGTATCCACAGGACATGTTGCCTGTAGTTGAGTCTCATGATGATCTCTCCATTGGAAAAAGATTCCGGAATAGTCCCCCATTCGGATATCCGGGAGGTGACTGCCAAGGAGGAGGATACCATGAGAAGAAGACTGAATAATTAACAGAAGGATAAAGTTCTAGGAGTCGGGGCGTGGGAAGTTCAAAATGGTGCAAATGGCTCTGAGCACTATGGGGCTTAACATCTGAGGTCATAACTCCTCTAGTACTTTGAACGTCTTAAACCTAACTAATCTAAGGTTATCACACACATCCATGCCCAAGCAGGATTCGAATCTGCGACCGTAGGAGTCGCGCGGTTCCGGACTGAAGCGCCTGGAACCGCTCGGCAACCGTGGCCGGCGCGTGGGAATTAAGAAACTTGAACGTAGTAGGGATGGGAAATGCTGAGGCTCATTCTAGATGTAGTAGGGGCAGTGAAGTGAAGTTCAAGGAAGACAAGGATTTCTGGTCAGATGAGTATAGGGTAACGTCTACAGCAGCAGAAAATGGTATAACAGGAGTAGGATTATTTATGAATAGGAAGCTATGACAGAGAGTATGTTACTGTGAACAGTTCAGTGACAGGTTGTTCTAATCAGAATCGACAGCAAACCAACACCGACAACGGTAGTTCAGATATACATGCCGACGTCGCAAGCTGGAGAGGAAGAGATAGAGAAAGTGTATGAGGATAATGAAAGGGTAATGCAGTATGTAAAGGGGGATGAAAATCTAATAGTCATGGGGGACTGAAATGCAGTTGTAGGGGAAAGAGTAGAAGGAAAGTTTACAGGAAAATATGGGCTAGGGACAAGGAATGAGAGAGGAGAAAGACTAATTTTCTGTAACAAGTTTCAGCTAGTAAACGCGAATACCCTGTTCAAGAATAACAAGAGGAGGTGGTATATATGGAAAACGCCAGGAAATACGGGAAGATTTCAATTAGATTACATCATGGTCAGACATAGATTCCGAAATCAGTTGCTGGATTGTAAGGCGTACTTAGTAGCAGATGTAGACTCAGACCGCAATATAGTAGTGATGAAGAGTAAACGGCAGTTTAAGACATTTTTCAGGAAGTGGGACTCGGAAGTACCGAAGAATGACGAGATACGCTTGAAGTTCTCTGGGGCTATAGATACAGCACTAAGGAATAACTCAGAAGCTACCACAGCTGAAGAAAATTGGACATCTCTAAAAATCGCTATCACAAAATTTGGGAAGGAAATCATAAGTACACTCAAGGTAACTGCGAAGAAACCATGGATAACAGAAGAAATACTTCAATTGATCGGTGAAAGGTGGAAGTACAAACATGTTCCGGAGAACTCAAAAATAGAGAAATGCAACTCGATGAAGAATGAAATAAATGGGAAATGCAGGGAAGGTAAGACGAAATGGCTGAGAAAAATGAGAAGACATTGAAAAAGAGATGGTTGTCGGAAGGACAGACTCAGAGTACAGGAAATTCAAAACAACCTTCGGTGGCATTAAAAGCAAGGGTGATAACATTAAAAGTGCAACAGGAACTCCACCGATAATTGCAGAGGAGAGAGCGGATAGAAGGATAGAATACATTGGAAGCCACTATGAGGGAGAAAATTTGTCTTATGTGATAGAAGAAGTAACAGGAGGTGACTTAGAAGAGATAAGGGATCCAGAATTAGAATCGGAGTTTAGGAGAGCTTTGGAGGACTTAAGGTCAAATAAGGCTGAAGGGATGGATAAAATTCCATCAGATTTTTAAAAAATCAATCGGGGGAAGTGGCGAAAAAACGACTATTCACGTTGTTGGCGTGCAGAATATATAAGTCTGGCGACATACCATCCGATTTTCGGAAAAGCATCATCCACACAATTCCGAAACGGCAAGAGCTGACAAGTGCGAGAATTATCGCACAATCAGCTTAACAGCTCATGCATCCAAGTTGCTTACAAGAATATTATACAGAAGAATGCGAAAGAAAATTCAGGATGCGCTAAATGACGAACAGTTTGGATTTAGGAAAAGTGACGCAATTCTGACGTTGCGGTTAACAATGGAAGGATGACTAAAGAAAAATCAAGACACTTTCATTGGATTTGTCGTCCTGGAAAAAGCGATCAACAATATAAATTGGAGCAAGATGTTCGAAACTCAGAAAAAGTTAGGTGTAACCTATGGGGAGAGACGGGTCGTATACAATATGTACAACAACCTAGGTAGAATAATAAGAATGGACGACCAAGAACGGAGTGCTCGTATTAAAAATAATGCAAGACAAGGATCTAGCCTTTCACCTCTACTGGGCAATCTGTTCATCGTGGAAGCAATGATAAATATAAAAAAGGTTTCGGGAGGGCAATTATAATTCGGTGAAAGGATACCAATTCTACGATTCGCTGATGACATTGCTATCCTGTGAAAGTGAAGAACGATTAAATGATCTCCTGAACGGAATGAACATTCTAATGAGTACACAGTATGGATTGTGAGTAAATCGAAGAAAGACGAAGGTAATGAGAAGTAGTAGAAATGAGAACCTCGTGAAACTTAACATCAGGATTGATGATCACGTAGTCGGTGAAGTTAAGGATTTCTGCTACGTAGGCACGAAAATAACCAATGACGGACGGAGCAAGGAGGACATCAAAAGCAGACTAGCTATGGCAAGAAAGGCATTCCTTGTCAAGAGAAGTCTACTAATATCAAATATCGGCCTTAATCTGAGGAAGAAATTTTTGAGAAAGTACGTCTGGAGTACAGCACTGTACGGTACTGAAACATGGACATTTGAAATGTGATGCTACAGACGAATGTTGGTGCACTGATAATGTAAAGAACAAGGAGGTTCTATGCAGAATCGAAGAGGAAAGGAATATGTGGAAAAGACTGATAAGGAGAAGGGACAGGATTATAGGACATTAGTCAGATATGAGAGAATGACTTCCGTGGTACTAGAGGGAGCTGTAGAGGACAGAAACTGTAGAGGTAGACAGAGATTGGAATACATCCAGCAAATAATTGAGGACGTAGGTTGCAAGTGCTACTCTGAGGTGATGAGGTTGGTGCAGGACAGGAAAACCAGTCAGAAGACTGATGACTCAAATATATATATATATATATTCGTATCGTAGATAGGCCTGCTCACTATTTAATCTAACTTAAACTAACTTACGCTAAGGGAGCAACACACACACCCATGCCCGAGGAAGGACTCGAATCTCCGAGGGGTGAGCGGTGCGAACCGTGGCAAGACGCCTCTGATCGTGCTGGATACAGATGTTACTGACAAGTGCGGAGTACATCCGAAGAGCCACAATTATTAAAAGTCCGGGCTGGGTGTTGCCCTCTGAAATAGTTCTTCGGGTACCGGAGATCCACTGTTTACGATATTGGGTCCAAATATAAAGCTTGGAGGAGTCTGGGGCTCACGTCCAGTCATAATGGTATTATGCCGCCCCATTTCTTTGAAAAGTCACAATCACAAAGAGACAGGAGACATTGGCAGCGTACCAGGCGCCAGCACTTCAAACAGCGCATTAACAGGCTCCAGGGTATAATCCGGGAAAAAATACAAACATTCAAGACACGACAGTGGAATCAGAAACTCGAAGGGCTGGACACCACGCGACCTGGCGTGTGGCAGCTAGCCCGACACTTCACCAGGAAGAAACAGTACACCCCCACGTTACAAGGGCCCGACGGACCAGCATATTCTGCGGAAGAAAAAGCGCAACTGATCGCCCTCACACTCGCAGCGTCATTCACATCAAACCTGGATCCCTCAGACCCAGCGTTCACACTTGCTACGGACCAGGAGGTCACACACATCTTGGCCCAACCAGCGCGCAACAGCATCCGACAAGCTAGTACAGCAGAAATCAAATGGGGCATAATGCATACCACCGCTAGGATGGCCCCTGGTCACGATGGCATTCAAAACCGTGTCCTCCAGGAGTTCACGGACAAAGCTGTAGACTACCTAACACACATCACGAATGTCAAACACCAACACTTCCCCGCCTTTTGGAAGACGGCCAAGGTCCTGATGTTCAGGAAGCCGGGGAAAGACCACTCCCTCCCACAAAATTATCGACCCATCAGTCTGCTAAGCGCGCTCAGCAAGATCGTTGAGAAGGTAATATTGAAACGACTCAACAGGCACTGCATCACCAACGACACCCTGAGACCGGAGCAATTCGGTTTCAGGAATCACCACTCAACAACACAACAACTCCTCCGCGTCGTTGAATACATAACACACTGATACAACACAAACAAGGCAACTGGGGCGGTGTTCCTGGACATCGAAAAGGCATTCGATCGTCTATGACACAACGGCCTAATACGCAAACTTAGCGACACAGGGTTCCCCAACTGTCTCTTACGTCTCATACACTCATATCTCACGGACAGGAGTTTCAACACCGACGTGCAGGGCAAACAATCGACACGACATGGTATACAGGCAGGAGTACCCCAAGAAAGTATCCTAGGGCCCTTACTGTTTAACCTCTACATTAACGACCTCCCAGCTACACATAACACGACGGTAGCAATCTACGCGGATGACACTGCCATCCTTGCGCAAAATTGGAAGCCGTCTAACATTAACTCACGACTACGGACTGCACTCAGAACGGCAGAGCCTTGGCTGGTGAAATGGCGTGTTAGAGTAAACGTCGACAAGTGCGAGGCCGTTCTGCTCACTAGAACACCGAAGCAACTGCGCAAACATCAGCACTGCAACCCAATAACACTACACACACGCCCAATGCGTTTCCGCGAGTAGGTCAAATATCTCGGTGTCTGGCTGGACAGGAAACTACTCTGGGGGGGACCACATTCAACACGTGACCAACAAAGCTAACGCGAGGCTCAAACAACTCTACCCTATGCTTAACAGGCGTAGCATACTGAACAGGAGGGTGTCTAGGTCCATGTACATGACACTTATTAGACCCCTAATGACGTACGCAGCCCCTGTCTGGGGATACGCTGCGCCAACTCGCCTGTGCCGTCTGCAGCTCATACAGAACAAAGTACTCAAAATCATAAGCAACGCTCCGCGCTACACACGCATCGCAGACCTTCACCGGCAATACCGGCTAGATACTATCTTGCAGGTATTCCAAAAACTCTCCACACGACTGTACAATAACACGAGACACTCGCGCAAGCCGTTTATCCTTTCTCTGGGTAACTACGACCACAACCATAGATGGAAGCATAACAGACCAAAGACATTACTGGCTAGGAACTAAACATCTATGGTCCATAGAACGCTAACACGACAGTACTGGTGAGCCCCTGCAACACAGTTATTACTGGAAACCCAGATGTGCGACTAGCCGAAAAACAGGCAACCGCAGGGAAACCGTACTGAACACAGCACGCAAAACAGCCACACACACCCCCTACACCGTCTGTGAGCCGATCTATGACCGATCGCCCACTAATCTACAACGACCTTGACCTGTTGCAGGGACGCAGCAACTGCAGCAAGCGCAGCAAACAAGCTCCAACAACGACAATGGTAACGATGCACGATACCTCGAACTAACACAACCACACCTTGCATGCACTGTCGCAGATAGCAAGCCGCTACTGCCCTTACTACCCGTCCTACTGTCGCAGAGGTTTTTTTCCCTTGGCTCTTGCCTTGGCACTTTTTTTTTCCTCTGCCCTTACAACCGCTACCCTTCAATCGTTTTCGACCACTTCTGTCTCCTGATGGACCATGTTAATGAGTAATCTTACCCAGACGCATGAACAACATCACAGCCCGCATCCTGTGACGCCTGATTCAAAAACTAACATGTTTACGTAGGTGACGGTAGAACTTTTGGTTTGGTCACCACGTTGGTGTGGGCGTGGAGGGGCCCCATCCTTTCCGTTCCATATGCATGTTTTGATGGATGTTGTGAAACTTTTATGGTAACTGTGACTTCGGGAAGACAATATGTCTTTCAAAATGACGGTGCACTGGCTCATACGAGCCACTTAGTCCCAAAGTGTCCCTCATATAACGTTGACATGTTCTAGTCAAAGGAGTTCTGGCTGCCGAGTAGCCCTGATTGGAGCCCCATCAACTTCCATGTATGGAGTGTAGTCGAAAGAGTTACCAGTAAAATGAAGCACCCTAATGTCGCATCTCTAAGCACCGCTATCGAAGCGGCATTCGCGAATGTAGATAGCACTGTTCTAAAGAGTGCGTGCGACAGATTCAGGACAAGAATGGAGGAGGTTAATGCTGCTGAAGTTCGTTGCATCGTGTAATGTTACTCTAGAAAGATAGCACTACTTACATATAATGGATTTTCATTTTCGTTTATAATTTATTCATATAAATTTGCTTTTTAAAAAAAGTTTCATTTGTCCGGATTTAAGCACCACACACTGTACTATCAGCGTACCTCAGGACCACATACTAAACCCCATCCAGCCGTATCACTCTATCCAGTTGAATAAGAGGAGCAGCTGCCGGCAGCCGATCCTAACTCTCCAGTCTTAGACCAAAACTGTTTTAGCGTAGTGATGTTAAAATAGAATATACGAATGTCGCAATACCAAAATTTTTCTCGCAGTCACAGTGCAGGGTGCAAAATCACTTACCTATGATATACCAATGCCTTATGTTGTGGTTATATGAATAGATAAAATGTCTCCATGCTTCCAGATATATCAAGCTATTTGGGTCCACTGGTTTTTGGCCAAGTACTCGTCGGCCATGTCAATTATTTACTGATTGTCAGCCACTGATTAAATGAATGAGCATACACAGAGTATTTCATTGGTGGGGATAAACAAGAGGTAGTGATATGAGAAGTGTTATGAGGAATGGGGTTAATCAGGGAACGATATATCTTTAATGGCTGGTGGGATGGCTGTACCAGAATGAAGGATTGAATTCATGATCTGGGAGAGGAGGTCGGCTTATGTTACCCTCGGATGTAAATATAAATGTAAAAAAGGTGGGATACAGTGATGCGACAACAGACGAGAGTCCCCAAGGATTGAGGATACGATAGGATGTCGGGACTCGAATTTGTGGAAGGCACAGGATTCAGGAAGACATTTTAGGAGTTTTTGGAAGTAAGGGAACTTCATCAGGTGATTAAATGAATGTTAAAACTTGGGAGGAATGGTAAACTGTGCATCATTTCAAGAGTCGGATATTCGTCTTGGAAGTATACGTGGTAGGCAGGAGATTTATTACCCTCGTGCCGTCAACTTATAGTTTCTATTTCGTTGATCGCCTTGTCGTTTTTAATCTGTGCAGCTTGCTGTGACAACATTTACTCTTAGTTCATCGGAAAATAAGAAGCCATCTGGAACATGCCCGCCACGAACTCTTCTCCTGTGCCAACGTCTTCAACTCCGAGTACCACGTACAACCTACATCCACAGTTATTTGCTGAATGCATAATAATCTCTGTCTGCCTCTCCAGTTATCACCGTACACAGCTCCCCCTAGTACCATGGAAGATAGTCCCTGATTTCTTAACAGATGTCCTAACATTTTCTCCCTTCTTCTTGTCAATGCTCCCTATATATTTCATTCCTCGCCGAACATTACATCAGAACTGCTTCGATTCTCTTTCGTTGCGATTTTACAAAAGTCCATGTTTCCCAACAACACAATGCTGAGCTCCAAACGTTCATTCTTCTTCAAATGAAGGCCTATGCATCACAATACAAGACATCTCTTTGTCAGGAATGCACTTTCTGCCAGTACTAGTCTGCTTTCTATGTCCTCCTTTCGCCGTCTGTCAAGGTTTATTTTGCTGCCTAGGTAGCAGTGTAGTGGACTGACAAGGCAGCCAGTCCACAGTGACGGGTAACCGAAAGGCACGCGTACACACACGCCGACACGCGTTAAGTCTGAAACAGGATACGTGATGAAAGCTATAAAGAAAAGAACGGAGCTTCTCGTATACTTAACTTTAATTCATTGTGGTACATTTCTCTTGATAATACAAGTGAGACTCTCTCCAGATATGGTTAATGCGCCTTGCTAGGTCTTAGCCATGGACTTAGCTGAAGGCTATTCTAACTGTCTCTCGGCAATTGAGAGAAAGGCTTCGTACGTGTAGTCGCTAGCAATGTCGTCCGTACAACTGGGGCGAGTGCTAGTACGTCTCTCGAGACCTGCCTTGTGGTGGCGCTCGGTCTGCGATCCTGACAGTGGCGACACGCGGGTCCGACATGTACTAATGGACCGCGGCCGATTTAAGCTACCACTTAGCAAGTGTGGTGTCTGGCGGTGACACCACAAGCAGAATTCCTTAACATCACCATTGTCACCAAAACCTGAACTTTTCTCGCTGTTGTCATTACTACAAATTCTCATTACTTTCGTCTTTCTTTCATTTAGTGTGAATGCATATTCTGTATTCGCTAGACTGCTCATTATATTCGGGTGATCCTCTAATTCTTCGCCAGTTTCACTGAAGATAACTGTCTCAGCGGCGAACCTTGCCATTGATATCATTTTACCTTCAATTTTCCTTCCACTCTCGAATCTCTCTTTTAATTCCGTCATTACTTCTTCTATGTGGAGATTGAACATCAGGGGCAAAAGGCCACATACCTTCTTACACCATTTTTGATCCGAGCACCTCGTTCTTGGTCTTCCACTCCTGTTGTCCAATCCTGGCTCTAGTACAAATTGTATATTACCAGTCTTTCTCTACAGATTACCCCTATTTTTCTCAGAACTGCAAACATGTTGAACATTTGACATTTTCGAACACTTTTCGCAAGTCCATATATGCTATGAACGTGGCTTGATTCTTATTTAGTCCTGCTTTCACTATCAACCACAACGGCAGAATTACGTGTCAGGTGCCTACACCTTTCCTAAGCCAAACTGTGGCGACACGCGGGTCCGACATGTACTAATGGACCGCGGCCGATTTAAGCTACCACTTAGCAAGTGTGGTGTCTGGCGGTGACACCACAAGCAGAATTCCTTAACATCACCATTGTCACCAAAACCTGAACTTTTCTCGCTGTTGTCATTACTACAAATTCTCATTACTTTCGTCTTTCTTTCATTTAGTGTGAATGCATATTCTGTATTCGCTAGACTGCTCATTATATTCGGGTGATCCTCTAATTCTTCGCCAGTTTCACTGAAGATAACTGTCTCAGCGGCGAACCTTGCCATTGATATCATTTTACCTTCAATTTTCCTTCCACTCTCGAATCTCTCTTTTAATTCCGTCATTACTTCTTCTATGTGGAGATTGAACATCAGGGGCAAAAGGCCACATACCTTCTTACACCATTTTTGATCCGAGCACCTCGTTCTTGGTCTTCCACTCCTGTTGTCCAATCCTGGCTCTAGTACAAATTGTATATTACCAGTCTTTCTCTACAGATTACCCCTATTTTTCTCAGAACTGCAAACATGTTGAACATTTGACATTTTCGAACACTTTTCGCAAGTCCATATATGCTATGAACGTGGCTTGATTCTTATTTAGTCCTGCTTTCACTATCAACCACAACGGCAGAATTACGTGTCAGGTGCCTACACCTTTCCTAAGCCAAACTGATCGTCATCTAACACATTCTCAATTATCTTTTCCACTTCTCTGTATTACTCTAGACCGCAACGTTGATGCATGATCAGTTGATTGTGAGCTATTTTCAGCATTTTTGGCTTTTGCAGTCTTCGGAACTGTATCGATGGTGTTTCCCCGAACGTCAAACGGCTATAAACACTATGGGACTTACACAACTGGCCATTAAAATTGCTACACCAAGAAGACATGAAAATGATAAACGTGTATTCATTGGACAAATATATTATACTACAACTGACATGAGATTAATTTTCACGCAATTTGGGTGCATGGATCCTGAGAAATCAGTACCCTGAACAACCACCTCTGCCCGTAGTAACGGCCTTAATACGCCTGGGCAATGAGTCAAACAGAGCTTGGACGGTGTGTACAGGTACAGCTGCCCATGTAGCTTCAACACGATACCACAGTTCATCAAGAGTAGTGACTGGCGTATTGTGATGAGCCAGTTGCTCGGCCACCATTGACAGATGTTTTCTATTGGTGAGAGATCTGGAGAATGTGCTGGCCAGGGAAGCAGTCGAACATTTTCTGTATCCAGAAAGGCCCTTACAGGACCTACAACACGCGGTCGTGCATTATCCTGCTGAAATGTAGGGTTTCGCAGGGTCGTAACACGTCTGAAATGTAACGTCCACTGTTCAAAGTGCCGTCAGTGCGAGCAAGAGGTGACCGAGACGTGTAACCAATGGCACCCCATACCATCACGCCAGGTGATACGCCAGTATGGAGATGACGATTACACGCTTCCAATGTGCGTTCACCGCGATTTCGCCAAACACGGATGCGACCATCATGATGCTGTAAACAGAACCTGGAATCATCCGAAAAAATTACGTTTTTCCATTCGTGCACCCATGTTCGTCGTTGAGTACACCATCGCAGGCGCTCCTGTCTGTGATGCAGCGTCAAGGGTCACCACAGCCTAGGTCTCCAAGCTGATAGTCCATGGTGCTGCAAACGTCGTCGAATTGTTCGTACAGATGGTTGTTGTCTTGCAAACGTCCCAATCTGTTGGCTCAGGGATCGAGACATGGCTACACGAGCCGTTACAGCCATGCGGGTAAGATGCCTGTCATCTCGACTGCTAGTGATAGGTGGCCGTTGAAATACAGCACGGCGTTCCGTATTACCCTCCTGAACCCACCGATTCCATATTCTGCTAACAGTCATTGGATTTCGACCTACGCGAGCAGCAATGTCGCGATACGATAAACCGCAATTGCTATAGGCTACAATCCGACGTATATCAAAGCCGGAAACGTGATGGTACGCATTTTTCCTCTTTACACGAGGCATCACAACAACGTTTACCAGGCAACACCGGTCAACTGCTGTTTGTGTATGAGAAATCGGTTGCAAACTTTCCTTATGTCAGCACGTTGTAGTTGTCGCCACCGGCGCCAACCTTGTGTTAATGCTCTGAAATGCTAATCATTTGAATATCACACATCTTCTTCCTATTGGTTAAATTTCGCGTCTGTAGCACGTCCTGGTGCAGCAACTTTAATGGCCAGTAGTGTAACATCTGATGTCATCAGTCCCCTAGACTTAGAACTGCTTAAACCTAACTAACCGAAGGACATCACACACATCCATGCCTGAGGCAGGAATCTAACCTGCGGCCGTAGCAGCAGCGCTTTTTCGGACTGAAGCGCCTAGAACCTCTCGGCCACAACGGCCGGCCGAGAAAGTTACATGATACGTCGCGATACTCATACATCCTACAGTTAATCATTTGGTAGCCACTTCCTCCCAATGACATTACAAATTCCGATGGAAAAATATCAATCGCTTCTGCCTTGTATGTCTTTAAGTATTCCAAAGTTCTTTTAAACCCCGGTTTTTAATAACGGATCCCTATTATTTTTTTACCGACTCCTGTTTATTCTTGCATCACGTTATAAGGAAGTCCTACCTCTCAAAGAGGTCTCCATATTCTTTTTAGCTATCCCTGTCTCTTCAGCATTTTACAGTGGAATTTAGATGAAATGAAAGGTAAGTGCGGGTTCATGTTACCGCACTTGCTTTTAATTTCACCTAAGGTTGTTTTACTTTTCTGTTAGTTTTTGCGACAATCATTCCTTTACCGATTTTGTCAGACTTTTCCTGTAGCCATTCCACATTTGTATCCCTGCACATATCATTTGTAAGCGACTTGTATTTCTGTATCCATGAATTCCCCTAAACATTTTTGAACTTCCTTCTTTCGTTGATCAACTGGAGTAATTCTTCTGTTACTCACGCATTCTTCGCAGTTGCTTTCGTCGCACGCATATTTTTCTCTAACTTCTCTGAGAGCCCTTTTAGAGGTGTCCATTCCATTTTAACTGAACTGCATCCTGAGCTATCCCTTATCGCATTACCTATATCCTCACAGAGCTTCAAGCGTATCTCTTCATTCGTTGTCATTTCCTTATCCCAATTTTTTGCGCACTGATTCTTCCTGACTAGACTCTTCGGCTTCAATCTACATTTCATCATTAATACGTTGTGATCTGATTCTATATCTGCTAGTGATTATGCCTTACAATAAAGGACTTGATTTCGGAATCTCAGCCTTATCGCGATGCAATCAAACTGAAATCTGCTAGTACCTTCTTGTGTTTTCAAAGTACACGTCTTCCTCTTGAGTTTCTTGAAGAGACTATTCGCCATTAGTAGCTTAAATTTATTGCTAAACTCAATTACTCTTTCGCCTCTCTCAGTCCTAGTACCAAGCCTATATTCTCCGGTAACGCTTTCTTCTACACGTTGCCCTAAAACCGTGTTACAATGCCCGTAAGTATTGGATACTCATCTCCATATACGTACTTAATTATCCGTTCAGTATCCTCATGAACTTCCTTTGCCTCTTCAACTCCGGCTTGCGACGTCGGTATGTACACCAGGACTATTGTTGTCGGTATTGGTGTACTGTCTATTCTGATGAGAACAACCTTATCACTGCATTTTTCACTGTAACTCATTTTTTGTCCCACCTTGTTATCTATAAACCATCCTACTATTGTTATATCATTTTCTATTGTTGCTGTTATTACCCTATATTCGTTCGGCAAAATACCATGATCTTCTTTCTACTTCATTTCATAGACATCCACGATATCTCGATGGGGCCTTAGCGTTTCCCTTTTTAGATATTCTAGCTTCTGTACCAAATTAAAACTTGTAACATTGTATTCTCCAACTCTTAGAACGTCGTTTCCCTTTTTAGATATTCTAGCTTGTGTACCAAATTAAAACTTGTAACATTGTATTCTCCAACTCTTAGAACGTCATCCTTCGTTGACTATTCAGTCTTTTTCTCGTGGTCACATCGCCCTTGGTAATCATCTCTCGGATATACATATCATGTGCTTTTAGTACAGTGTTTTCCATTGAGTTCTATATCCTCATGCCGTTGATCACTGTTGATTCTTCCGCCTTTAAGGGCAGTTTCCTACCCTACAGACAAGACAGTGCCCTGAACATGTGTCCGCTCCTCCACCATCTTTGACAATGCCGTTGGCTGAGTGATGGTGTTTTCTTAGGCCGGAAGTCTTCGGCAACGATTGCTGATGATTTTTATTGAAATCTTAAATAGCGCCGTGGTTTGATCCCTAGACCTAAGACATTTTGATTATTAATTAAAGACGATACCCCTACACGACGAGTGAACATCGGATGGTCTTACTGCAACGTATATTAGTCGTCTTAGATGGAGAAAATCTGTCAACAACTAAGCAACCAATCATAAGTCTTCCGTGAAAATAGTCATTAGCACACATTCGAGATCACTTTTTATACGTACAAGAAAAGTACTGCGGAGAACAGTGCAAATGTTCATGCCTTTATTGTTTTATTTTTCAGAACCGTGGAACATTAATCTGCTATCGGATTGACACAACTTTAAACGAGTCTTCAGGCTTTCACCAAACATATTATAGCTTGTGAGGCATGTAAAGAACACTACACGAATCAGAAACCCGGCATGTGCTTTATTCTTCTACAGGCACTTTTCTCGGAAATAGTGTACCCGACGTTTTTCCAGGAAATTCGTCATGGGGGTAGTGATAAGGGCAAATTATATGGTGAAACTTGAATTTTATGTAAGTTGCTGTAAAATGCAACAAGCGGCTTACAGCTCAGTGTCCTAAACAGAAAAAATGGAAGTAATTAATACCATTGAAGAGACCTCTCAAAACTAGATATTTTTATCTAAACGTTATTTAATTTTCCAGTTTCCGGTAATATTAATTAGGTCTTCGTTTCAGCACGCAACGGGAACCGCACCCTCAACCGAAGTTTTTCTGAGCTGTTGACGGTAGATAGCGCAGCTTGCTTGTTTTCGCACTGCTAGCGCATTACTCGCGTTATTCATGTGACGTTTCCATGCTATATTGTCAGGTATATGCATAGTGGTCTCTAGTTTGTTAAAATCGCTAGTTCAGTAATAGAGTAATACTGTGTTCTAGGAAGAGGGATATGAGTGCTTCATGTACTGGGAGTATGTCGCCTGAAGTATCCATAAGCAAAGCGAATTTATGCAGAAAGCTATCAATATCGTCCACGCCGCTCACTTGTTTTTCGTCTATTGGAAGCACTCATTTGCAAGAGTGCCCCTGTGAAGCTGACACACAATCGTCACAAATGAGCCTGATGATGTGATAGAGGAGATATAGGTGCAGAAACTCTTGTTGTAATAAATCTTCAGACACATGTTTCTACGAAAAAAATATCGCACAGCATCCCAAGGGCGGAGAAGTATCGTTTGAAGAGCTATGTTATACATTATTTTTATTTGTATGCAAACACCAACCGCTTAAGACACACTGATTCTCAATAAAAGTCGGGACAACACGACTGCCTGACTCTGGACTGTTGAAGCAACTTTCAGATAAAATGACTCAGTGCTCTCTCTTGATCTGGAGGGATCCCTCACGGGTTATGTCTACCAATACACAAATAACTGGTGAGAAGCCACTGGTAATCTTTTTCATAATGATATAATGCCTTTTTTAAAAAAAATTGATAATCGTTACTCAGGAACAATTACCATTCGAAGTAGTCTACATACCAATCTGCTACCATTGAATGCCATATAATTGTCTATCCAGGACCAAATTGCCACGAAATAATTATTTCGTGAAATGCACAAGGTACTTGTATCCGTCGACGCTCTTCCGTCTTCTCTACCAACGACCGACGCGATGTTCCGGCCACAGAGCAAACAATTAGTTGCCGCAATCCATGCAATTAATTACGATGGCAAGCCACGCAGAAACATAACAAGCCGGTAATCTCTTTGAGACTCGGCGTGGTATAAGTGCACGAAGGACAATCCTTCTCGCTGCAGGGAGATACAGATGTCTCTGTGGCTACAACGAAATTTAGGAAAGGCATGTATCACGAGGATATACATCTTGACTCGAGTGTACAGATTATAGCGTTCACAGACGCTCTATACTTTCCTTTCAATAACGCCTGGTGCCTTTCCGTAGCTACAAAGCAAACAATTATCTGCTACAATCTATTACCATAACAAGCCACACAGGAACATAACAAACCGATAATCCCTCTGAGATAGACGTGGTGTATATACACTTAGGCTAAACCGATCCTTCTTCAGGTAGGTAGAGATATAACACATGTCTCGGTGGTCACACAACGTTAAAATAAATGTTAGATGGGGATAGTACATTCTCTACTTTAGATTTGCGTATGGTTTATCTGGAAATGGATGACATTTGCGACAGCGTTACAAGTGGTGTGTGTGTGTGCGTGTGTGACAGAGAAAAAGAGAGAGAGAGAGAGAGAGGAAGTAAGAAAGAGAAAACGAGAGAGACAGACACACAGAGGAAGAAAGGGAGAATGAAGGAGAGAGGGAAAGGCTGCCTGTCTTATTCAGTCGTGACACTTACCTATTTGTCCGAAACAATTTGTTGTGACTTCACCTGAGGACTGAATGAAATAAATTAACTTCTTTTACCTTCTGACGAGAATAAACCCACACATGACAGTACATAGAGCCGTAAAATAATGAAGATCATTGCATACAGTTACACAGAACCATAGATTTATGGTGGTTGAAAAATGGATGGAAGTGATAAAGTTGACTGTATTACTAATTCTAGCATTTACCCGTGGCTTTGTTCGTTTTATGTGGGAGCAAGTATTAGTTTATTTCCATTCTAGATGCTCCACCATGACCTCCTTCCACCTGCCTCCTCATACACTCTCTGCCTCCAATTTCACACCACCTCTCTCTTTCCACCTCTGTCCGTCTCTTCCAACCCCCTCCTTCCCGTTACTTTGCTCTGTCCATGTCTTCTTCGATTCTCTCACTGTCTTTTCCTCCTCTCTCCTTCTCTGCATACACCTCATCTTCTGTCTCTGTCCCTATTGTCTTTCCCCTCTCTCTGTTCATGTCTTACCTCCTCTCTCTGTCTACCTCGACCTCTGTCAACTGTGTCCATCTTCATGTGTAGCCCCTGTAAAACATTTGATAAACCAGGCCGATCCTCCAAGACAACATGACCGTCGTGCACGACAGCCTACACATCAGGGGCCGCAAAACTGTGATTTGTCTCTGATGTATAGGCCTCCATGCAAAGAGTGTCGATAAAGCTGGCTAGTGTTACTCGATCACATCAGGCCTGTTGTGCAGTGCAGCTCATCCTTCTCTCTGACCATCCTCTTGAGACCCCTCTTTCTCCTCCTCTTCCTATGACCATCTTCTCTTCCCCCGTTTTTGTGTATTCCTTTCTCCCTGCCACTCCCTTCCTCACCATACTCTGTGCCCACCTCCCCTGTCACCCTCTCTTTGGTGTCCATCTTCTCCTCCACCACAGGCTCTGTTGGTCTTTCTACCTACTCACTGTCCTCCACCTCCCTCTGCGTCTCGACCCTCCTATACATATATACAGTCGGTAATACCGTCGGAAAAAATTGTACCAAGGCACTGGTTGCCATTGAACCAGCAGGGGTCTTGTGTCTAGATTTAGATATTAACCGGTTCAGTTCCTTACTCCTTTGAGTTAATCTGAACTACCTGTTGTACTAACATGAGCGTTCCTGTCTTTGAAAGACCAGGTCATTGTTGGTATGTTTATAACAGGACCTTGTGGTTCCGCCGAGTGAGTTCTCTTGTAATAAGTGCTCATACGTAATGTTTTAAAACGTTCGTTCAGAGCGCCCTTCATTACTGAGAAGCAATTTAACTTTTGACATGTGAACAGTCAACTGTCACAGGGTTTTAGTCAGAAATAGATTGTCAAAAGGGAAGGGTTGGGTTCCAGTCGCACGTTGTTGCTGATTGAAATGAAAAGTTAGCTCGCTTTGAAGCAAGCCTTTTCGTTGTCATATTTGTTTCGTAATTTGTTTAACCTTTAACCATAGGTGCGCAGCTTGACCGCGGACCTTACAACATACAGTTTCCTAATAAAAAAAAAGTTCTACGTCATTGGTTTAAGAAATTGAAACACTCTTGTCATCAATATTACTTATGTTTTCATACGTTGCAGAAGGGCATTTAATAAGAGAAATTGTGTCTATCGCGGTAGTAAACACCGCTGTTTCACCCGGTAACTGGCGAGCTGCAGGTCCGGGTCATTGTAATCATTATGTTCTTCTTGTTTGGATTTCTCTTGTAAAGGCTTATTCAATTCACATATTCATTTAGTACGAGGATGCCCGGTTCCAAGGAGGCCTCCCGCTTCGAAACGAGGCCAGGAGGGGTTGGAGTAGCATCCTCGGAGGCAGGGGTGGTGTAGTCGTATATAGGCAGCCACCACGCGTACCTTACTACTTGTCTGTGAGGCTATAGGGCATGAATCGTTGTGTGGGTTGCTGGATTCAGGCAGCTCTGTGTCGCTCCTCGATTACGAGTGGATTATTGAATATGGACACTTATGTAGATTATCTCCAATACGTCCCTCGACTGAGAGATGTGGGGTGGCCAATGGCCAAGATTGACTTCTGTGCGGGGAAGTGTGTGGAAATATTTCCGTGTGTGAATTGTGATGGTCTATCAAGATTTTATTAGTTAAGGGACTGGTGCCTGACTTAATTCTAGGGCATGGTGTTACATTTTGGTACCCGGGCCTTTTATTTCAAATTTTCCCCCAACGATCGAATAGTCTTTTGTTCATGTGCTCATGTGGCAACGGGCGTGACAACCACCCTGCTTGGGGCAGACCACCTCTCTAGCCAACAATGGAAACAGTTAAGTAAACTGTTCAGAGAATTTCCTGACGTACTTTCTGACATGTTGGGAATTACAGACGTCATTAGATATCATATTCGTGTCATGGATAGCGTGCCAGTTAGCAGTCTCCATGTCGCTTGTCACCACCTAAGATATTGCGGCACAAACCTGAGGGTTTGTTAAAAGACGGAGTCATAAGACCGCAAACCTCCCACTACACTTCCCCCATTTTCTTAGTACCTAATGACCAGGGTCAGGATTTTCGACCTGTGGTTGATTACAGGCTTCTCAATAGAAAGGTGATCTTGAAGTCGGTGTCCCTGCCCAATCTCCACAATGGTTTCACATGTTTTCTGGAGCTTCTGGGTTTACAAAATGGCTCTGAGCACTATGGGACTTAACTTCTGAGGTCATCAATCCCCCAGAACTTAGAACTACTTAAACCTAACTAACCTAAGAACATCACACACATCCATGCCCGAGGCAGGATTCGAACCTGCGACCGTAGCGGTCGTCCGTTTCCAGACTGTAGCGCCCAGAACGGCTGGGCCACTCCGGCTGGCATCTCACTAGATTATACAATTATAATCAAGAACAGTTAACAGTTACCGATTATGAGCGTAGCAGCAATGGCAGGAACAGTCTCAGGCAAGTTTCTGGATGTTTTGTGCTTCAGCGACCGACCGGATCTAAGGCGGGCGGCGGACTGTTGCTATGTTGACGTTGTGTGTCGGCTTCACGTTGTCCTTTCTGGATCGTTGCACGGATATGTCTGATGAGCTTGCGATTTGGTTTATCGGATGCGAGTGAGCCGAGCATCGTCAGGAACCACAGCTATAAGTTCCATTTCCTGTACCACTACAGCCACTGTTTAGTTCCGTAGCTTTTTGGTTGTCTCTTCGAGTTTTACGTTCGTTTCCATTTCAGACTTCTGGTTATTGGTCCCGCTCCTGTCTCTAAGCTGGGAAGTTGCGTGTCCGCTCTTACAAAACTACTGGATTGTTCCTTTATTTAATGATGCAGGCTCAGTGTTATTTGCGAAGTTCCGTCTCAATTTCCTAGTTGGCTGGCGTAAGGCGTCGGAAATGTGGTGGCGTGCATTTATATAATAAGTGGGGCCATTTCATATGTCACATCCTGAACGCACTATTTATAGAGTGCAAAATGTCATTTATTTTGATATTTGGTGTTTATTCTATGAAATTTTACTATGTTTCTTTTATTTTTTATAAGGATGGAGCCTCTTTACTATAATGATTAAGTCTCTCTCAATCAGGTCTTTATTTTGCGTTTGTTACTACTATCTTATACATGGGTGTAGTGTAACTCAAAAGGTAAGTTCTATCTGCTGTTAGTCAGCGTTTCGTTAGCCAGTCGAATGCGTTTACGTGGGGTTTAGTGCTCCCATCCGCGTGGCGCTTACTTGCATACACCTCACCCATGTGGCGCGAGTTTTGTACAATTTATGGTTGGCGGTCGAACTTCCAACACGGTAACATTATCTGGAACTGCGCTTAGATTTTAGCTCCCTTCAAGTTGATTTGACTTCGCTCACTGACAGAAATGTTAATTACTTGCATTTATTGTTGCTGTAAATTTGGCTATCGTGCCGCGGATTTCGGTCTATGTTAGACGACTTCCGAAATTCTTGTACTAAATCCTGTATTCCTCTGTAACTTAGGCTACCATTTGTGTTTCTTTGGGTGGGACGTGGCTGAAATCTGCCTGGTTGATAGAGCAGGTGTAGCGATCGAAGGCAGAGCCAAGGCCGCGCTCTACCGAAAGACCAGCCACCTGCAGGTGGTCCTGCTCCACCTAATTGTTACGTGCCCACTACACATTGTAACGTTGTAAGGCAGGTCAATTTATATATTTGTTTCATCATTGGGTGCCTACTGAGCCCTCCTTTAATTTTTTTTTATTTCTACATCATATACATTGTAGAATTGTTAAATGTCTAACTTGCCAAATGAGTAATTATTAGACTTGTTTACCTAAATGTGTTTATACAAGTATGGCTCGGCCAACTGAATATTATTCTTACACCTTGCATGCACTGTTGGTTTTCAAACTGGTCAAACACTAACTGATTTAATATTGGTAATTTCGTCAAGGTTCTCTATTAGTATCATTCATGACGCAATATGTAACATCGATTTCGTATGGATTTTTCTCTTAGGTGCCTTACGCATCTGCGCTATCCAGCGGCATAGTAATTTTCTTATATGGTACTTGATGCGGAGTATACTTCTATTTTGGATTGTAAATCTTGAAATTTCTTTCGAGAAAGAATGATTAGCTTTTTTATTGTACTACTATCGTTTTTAGTATATGTATTTAATCTCTTTGCTATTAATCAATCTGCTACAGTTTTATGAATGTAAATTATTCTGTTTCTTTGTGATCGGCATCTGTGGAGGTGTTTTTCCAATATATGTTTATTAAATCTAACTTGGTGTGTTCTGTTACAGTAAAGAGAAAGTTCACAAAGTGAATGATGTTCGTTCTCCGTTTGTCCCCTCATCAACTACCACAGACGGAATGACGCGGGTATTGCATACCACCGACTTTTCACCCACATAACGATTGGAATCTCTGCATATTTGTCGCAAAGTATGTAATCAAATTGGTTCAAATGGCTCTGAGCACTATGGGACTTAACATCTATGGTCATCAGTCCCCTAGAACTTAGAACTACTTAAACCTACCTAACCTAAGGACATCACACAACACCCAGCCATCACGAGGCAGAGAAAATCCCTGACCCCGCCGGGAATCGAACCCGGGAACCCGGGCGTGGGAAGCGAGAACGCTACCGCACGACCACGAGATGCGGGCATAATGTAATCACAGGCCAGCATAAAGAGGTATGAATTTGCCTCTGTCTGACAGTGTCTTACGTTTTCGCGACGTGACTCACGCTCTAGTGAAGTTTCATGTGCTCATGAGCGGGAGGCGTACTGTCTTAGTCATTGTAGCTTTGCGGTACATTAGTCGGCGGACTTAAATGCTCTACGTGTAGCTGTAATTGATCGCAACTGTGCACAATGTAGTTCCATGTCCTCAAGATTTCCTGAGCACATGGCGATTTTTGTGTTTGGCACAGGGGCACACTTGATCTACTCGCATATACTTCATTCTCAGCTAATTGCAACCATGCGCCTTGTGTGTGTGTGTGTGTGTGTAGCAACAAAGGAATGGCGAAAGGTGTACAGGTTTATTGTTGGTATATGCCAATGCCTATTAGCCACATGTCACTACCTTATGTCGTTCTTGCAAAACACGTTATGAATATAGCACTTGGATGTAATTTTAGTGGGGAAGAAAACATTTAAGTACGTCTCACTGGACGATTACTGCAGTTGACAACTGCACTAAGAGCCTGGGGTACTACTGGCTACGACACGAGATGGGGCACACACTGAGTGTGTGATCTCGTAGCAATTAGTGCACTTTCTGTTGAGTACTGACGCTCATCACTTTATAAACGACGCACTGTTGTCTGCAGAAGGATGGAAACGGTGGGCATTAGCTGGAGAGGGGCAAAACATCTGCATATGGCGGGTTGCCCACACAATTGCAAACACACACACACACACACACACACACACACACACACACACACATACACACTCTGTCTCTATCTCTCTCAAACAAAACACCACATATGTCAAATACACTTCAAACTTGCATGCCTCATCCAGCCAAACGCGCTATGAAACAAATGAACACCACACAGCCACCACAACACGTAATGGCGGGGAAAACTCTATGTTTTGAGAAATCGGACAAAGTGCAGTGTCAAGCGACCATGAGCCATGAAATCTGCCTATTCACTTCGTCAACAACACATGAAAAAGCACCATAATATCAAAACCGTAAGTTACATACGAAAAACGTGACATATATTCATTTCCGATTGTAAGCGCATAATAAACAGGAAAATAAAAAAAAATTACCTTTCGCTGTTTTGCAGATGAGAAGTTGTAGCTTGTGTAGCATAATAGCTACCAAAATAAATGTCCAGTAGTATCATGTAAGGTATGTAAACTAATGCGTAAATCCACTCTTTTGCCAAATAGCTCTAAATAGAACTTTGACATAATGTTATAAACAACACATAGTATATCAGGTCGTTAATAAATATCTGAACTGTGAACAATGAACAAATGATGTATAATATTTTACAACAACTATTCATTTAGAATTGTAAATATTATGTACCAAAAGTATTGCTAAATGTTAATTTGTAATACAAATTCTACAGTTTAAAATAAACATGTTCCCACTGACGATACCACAAAATCGGCTGAATCATGTCTGGCTGAAACAAAATAGAAAAAAGGTGTCTTCAATAAGGCGGAATTCCTCTCCCCATTGTTAGTTCAGCAACTGTAGCGGTTTTCTTAAATTTGTGGAAATGGTCATGGGAAATCGCGGTTGTCAAACGAAGGCACTCCGTTGTGAAACCATATATCATTACAAATCTCGCTTTTGTTGCGGAAGAAACTGCGAAATAAATTCAGCTGAAATATGTGGTGCCTGTTATATAATACTGAAGCTATTATTCTTAAATGAAATCCATATCCTCATAGCTATATAGAAAGTCTGTGAAACACACAGTTGTCAATCTGTCGTACACCGTACAGCTGCTGAAATATATCAGAGATAAAGCTTTTTTTTTCCCCTGGACCGCAGCATTAACGATACGTTATCGTGAGCTCATTCAAGCAGAGTGTTTTTCATGGTTGTGTAAAATGGAAAACTGATTAATGGTATGCTTATTTGTCGTCACATTATCCACACAGCATGCTCCAAAAACTAATATAAATGATTATACCTGTGTTAAAATATTTGGAAGCTGTTGAATCAGTCACGTTATTTGTCTTGAATGAGTGTGTCACACAAACTTCTTCGCTAATCTCCAATACATCGTGGCCTAAGGCAAAATAATGTCTGTGAATTTATTTGGCTTTTGTCTCGGTTGCAATAATGAATTTGTGGCTTCGATACGTATGTCTTACCTAAACTGCTACAAATAATCGGGAAATGGCTCTGGTTTTAGTTCATTATCACCGTATTTCTACGTAGATATAGAGATACAAAGTTTTGTGCAATTAAGGGAGGTATGGATAGTAAAATTTTCTTCTGGTTATTGCGATTTAGGTTCTGTACTGTTTCGCATCACTCAAGTCGGGTAAGAAGCAGGTAAATTTGAAACCGATTGAGCTCACTCCCTATCCCATGATTACGCAATCGGAGCATTTCTCCATGTCTTGTCTCCTCATCGTTGACAGCACATTAAGCTTCAGATACATAGCAGTTTTCGTGCTTATGTGGTTACAATGAACTTCCGTTTCATTTGAATTTCATGGCAGTGGACATAATGTACACCACTTGTGTGCATGGTACAACGATTCACATAAAACTTTTTAGCGCTCTAACGCTAGCCGTGACTGTGAACTGAAAGTAAATTAGACAGTTAAACAAGAACTACAATCCATTACTCAATGGCGTCACTTCCCTGTTACCTTTTACTGTAATCAGAGTCGCCAAGGGCAGTGGCATGAATGAAAGACAACCTAGTTTTTCCTGGGAAAGTTTCATTCCCACATTTCGTTTGAAAATCCACAAAGGCACAGTGAATGCTGAAGGACCATTACAAACTAATTATTGACCACATATATGTTCGTTACAGAAAAAAAATCGGTGAACAACGGCGAACATTCGATAGTATGTAGAGGGGGTGGGGTGGCTTGACGTGGGGATATGGTAATTTTAAAATTTCGGCAGACGAATGGCTACTTATACGTAGCCATAAAGAGGTCCAATTCGACCTTGTTAAAATCTGCGTAGTACGGACTTTCAATTATTTTATTGAAAGATCAACAACTGCACTATATTTTTTTCCTTCCTCTGAGAGGTAGAGTGCCCTAAGTATGGGTGCCCTCGGTGATGAAGCAAACGTTGCGCCAGCCGAAGTGGCCGTGCGGTTCGAGGCGCTGCAGTCTGGAACCGCGAGAGCGCTACGGTCGCAGGTTCGAATCCTGCCTCAGGCATGGATGTGTGTGATGTCCTTAGGTTAGTTAGGTTTAACTAGTTCTAAGTTCTAGGGGACTAATGACCTCAGAAGTTAAGTTCCATAGTGCTCAGAGCCATTTGAACCATTTGATTTTGCAAACGTTGCAACACATACCTCTTCGAAAGTGACGTGCACAGTACATACTGTATGTGATGGGCTAATGTCTGGCAATATACACGCACCAGAAAAAGTTTTGCATCACCTCGGTTCCGAGAGTTACGGAGCCGGTACAGAAAATTGGAACAGTGATCAACATAAACGTCATTTCCGCCCTTTTTATTGCCCATGAAAACCACACATTTGCATGCTGTACCAACACAGAGCCAGACCTTCAGGGGTAGTGGTCCTGAATGCAGTACCTACAATACTCAGTAGCACGTCCTCTTGCACTGATGTATGCCTGTATTCGTCGTAGCACACTATCCACAAGTTCATCAAGGCACTGTTCGTCCAGACTGTTCCACTCCTCAACAGCGATTCGACGTGCATCCCTCAGAATGCTTGGTGGGTCCCGTCGTTCCCTTTTCAATCAATCCCAAGCATGTTCGATATGGTTCATGTCTGGAGAACATGTTGGCCACTCCGCCACTCCAGGCCAGCGATGTCGTTATACTGAGGGAATTCATTCACAAGATGTGCACGACGGGGGCCCGAGCTGTCGTAGATGAAGATGAATGCCTCGCCAGTATGCTGTGGATATGTTTGCACTATCGGTCGGAGGATGGCATTCACGTATCATACAGACGTTACTTCTTATGACCAACAGCGGTGTACGTCGCCCCACATAATGCCACCCCAAAACAGCAGGGAATATCCACCTTGCTGCACTCGTTGGGGAGTAAGTCTAAGCCATTCGGTCTGACCGGGTTGCCTCCAAACACGTCTCCGATGGTTGTCTGGTTGGAGCCATATGCGACACTCATCTGTGAAGAGAACGTCATACAATTCCTGAGCGCTACAATCGGCACATTGTTGGGCCCATCAGTACCGCGCTGCATGGTGTCGTGATTTACCATGGACGCTGGGAGTGAAGTTGCGCATAATGTGGCTTATTGTGCACAGTTTGAGCCGTAACACGACGTCCTGTGTCTCCACGAAAAGCATTAATCAAAATGGTGGCGTTGCTGTTAGGGTTCCTCCGAGCCATAGTCCGTAGGTAGCGGTCATCCTCTGCAGTACTATCTCTAGGACGGACTGAGCGAGGAATGTCATCGACAGTTCCTGTCTCTCTCTATCTTCCCCATGTGCAAACGACAATGCCTTGGTTCACTCAGGGACATCTGGACACGTACCTTGTTTAAAGCCCTTCCTGGCACAAATGCGGACGCGATAAAACGGCCGTGTCAAACAGACTGTCTCTGTGATACGATATCCACAGTAACTACCTTCAGGAGTTCTGGGATCCGGGTTGTTGTAAAAGCTTTTCTGATGTGTGCATATAAACCAGCGAACCTGCTGTTGCTTAGTTGCTAATAGGTACGTTTCGGAATTGTAAAATGTCCTAAGCAATTTCTTCCCTCCATTTCTCTGTCCATCTCCTCCTCCCCCCTCTTTTTCTGAATCACTTCACTTCGTGTAACACATACTCCCCCTCCCTCAGTGCTCCTCCTCTTCTCTCTCTCTCTCTCTCTCTCTCTCCCTTTATCCAGTCCCCCATACCGATTTAGTCCATTTTCTCTTGCAACGTCACACTGACCTTGACACTAGTTTGTTCTTATTGTTAATTAACCTTGATTGGGAATTGAAGGCGTTTAAAACTAACGAATTAATTAGCTGGGATACGTGGTATATGAGATATGAGAGAGACTTGTCCAGCTGCTAGATTGTAAGTAGGCTGTTTATGTTTTTATATTGGTAACGCCATGTAGCGCTCTATATGAAAATCACTGGCTGTGCTGTGTGCAGTCTGTGGCTGGCTGGCATTGTTGTAATATTCGCCATTGTAGTGTTGGGCTGTTGGCTGTTAACAGCGCATAGCGTTGCTCAGTTGGAGGTGAGCCGCCAGCAGTGGTGGATGTGGGGAGAGAGATGGCGGAGTTTTGAAATTTGTAAGACTGGATGCCATGAACTGCTATATATATTATGACTATTAAGGTAAATACATTGTTTGTTCTCTATTAAAATCTTTCATTTGCTAACTATGCCTATCAGTAGTTAGTGCCTTCCGTAGTTTGAATCTTTTATTTACCTGGCAGCAGTGGCGCTCACTGTATTGCTGTAGCTTGAGTAACGAAGATTTTTGTGAGGTAAGTGATTTGTGAAAGGTATACGTTAATGTTAGTCAGGGTCATTCTTTTGTAGGGATTATTGAAAGTCAGACTGCGCTGCGCTAAAAAATATTGTGTGTCAGTTTAAGCACAGTCTTATATAATTTTTTCTAAGGGGACGTTTCATATGTTGACCCTTAGCCGAGGATACTTCACTGGAATCTTCTCATTTTTTCTTGTAGTTTGTGTAATTAGTGTAGATTTTGTTTATTGCTAGCGCGTAATTGTAGAGAGAATCTCCTTTGTAGTTGTAGTTTTTCATTGTTGTACACAGTTGTGGCATGCATGTAGATTTGCACCAAGTATTTCGCAGCTGCGCTTGCAATTAATTGGATATTATTTTCAGTGCTATGATAATGTGTTCTCTTATCTTTGCTCTTCAAATTGTGCTTTTATGTGTTGTCGTGTGAAATATTGTGACAATAATGGCGTGTGAAAAACGTAATACTAGGCTCCAAAGTAAACTGAGAAATGACAGTGAAGACGAAAGCAGTGTGTTAGCGCCACCGTGTAATGAATTAACTAATGTTCAACATAGTAATTTGGTAATTGTGTATAGGGAAATGGAGCGGGCGGCAAACAATGGCGTAGACAGTGAAACAAATAGTGAACAGGGAAGCATTATCGATCGATCGGTCGGCAACAGCTCGCCTCAGGAATCCGAAATGACAGGACACTATCTTGCAAAAACTGCAGATTCAGGTTTTGCGTCCTCACCGTTTTCTCAAATAAGACAAGACCCATTTTCTGCTTTTCAAAATGCGAATGTTGCCGGTGAAAATGCACTGCCAAAAAGCATAGAGAAACACATTTCAGACACTAATACATTGTTATTGCAATTAATGCAACAAATGGAACAAAATCAGAGACAAACACAGCAAAAGCTTCAAAAGTTAGACACAATGGAACACAATCTTCAAAAGTTAGACACAATGGAACAAAATCAGCGACAAACACAGCAACAGTTAGACACAATGGAACAAAATCAGAGACCAACACAGCAACAGTTACACACAATGGAACAAAATCAAAGACAAACACAGCAAAAGCTTCAAAAGTAGCACATCACACTTGAACAAACACGTGAAGATTTAACTACTGAGTTACATAACATTGAATCTAAATGTCGAAAAGCTTGTTATGACGTAAAAACACAAATTTGTGAGCATTTTCAACCTATACTTTCGCGGCATGAAAACGCATTACAGAATCACGAAGCAGCCATAAAAGAACTGCAAATTATTGTTCATGAAAATCATGAGACCTTACAAGCTAAAATTCACTCAGTTGCATCTACCGATTCGGTTACGCAACTTGCAAAAACTCAGGAAAACTTAAAGGACACAGTAGATACGATTTCAACACAAATGGACACTCTGAATCTTGGTTCAGAAAAACACACAGAGGAAATAATTTCACTATCGGATAAAGTAGCCGAACTTTCAGATCAATTCACTAACTTATCTACAAAGGTAGATGATGATCTGAATGACACAAGACCTGTAGCTTTCACTTACACTGAAGAGTATGAACAAATTAGAAAATTCAAACAAAATCAAAATCAAATCAATACACAGTACAAAAGAGAAATGCGGGAAGTACAAGATCAGTTGGCACAAGTAATACAAGAATTACATATTTCAGAGGACACTCGCGCTCCAGTACGGGAAGAGGGACATAAAAATACGGAGCAACCGCAAAAGAATAACGCAGGACACTTCGGAAACTATGAAAGAAATTGGCAAGGCGCATTGAATTTTGAGATGGAACCGCCGAAACGAAGTAACAATGAGCGATGTGCGACTCGCCGACACGATGATTTTGACTATAAGCTGTTCATTACTACACGTAACTTCAAAACATTTAAAAATTCTGACAATGACATTCATCCACAATCATGGGTTCATCAGATCTCTCATTGCTTTCCTCCCAACTGGTCATTGGAGCACAGGTTAGAATTTATGTGTGGTTATTTAGAGAATGAACCATCTGTAAGAATGCGATCAGTCATTCACGATTGCCACAGTGAAGGAGAATTTTATCATGCCTTCCACTCAGAATATTGGTCTCAAGCTACACAAGACCGAGTAAAACATAGCATCATAATGATGAAACATTTCGAACAATCTGAATTTTCCAGTCTTGTGAAATATTTTGAAGACATGTTGCACAAGAATCAGTACCTGTCAAACCCATACAGCCCCTCAGAACTCATCCGCATTTGCTTAATCAAATTATTTTGGCAGGACGTTGCAAAGACGACATTGAAGCTTTTCAGGGACTCTTACAAGAACTGGAATTTGACACTGCCAATCGCGGAACACGAAAACAGGAACACAACAATTACAGGTCACATCCGTCTCAATTCCGCGATGGCAGAAATAATAACTGGACATGACAAGGCTATTCTCACAACACAAATCGTGACCAAAACAGACACCACCCGTATGACAACCACTGGCAGAGTAATAGTTACAGAGAATGTCCGCATTTCCGTAGTAATGAATATGACAGAGACAATCATAGAAACAGACAATATGGTAACCAGAACTATTATTATCAAGGGAGACAGAATAACTTCAGACGCAACAGTTCAGTAGGCAGTTATGATTCAGGGAGAAATTCTCCACCACGTGACTGACAAAAAAGAAATTATGGAATCTACCGACATGACGACAGACGATATAATCATAACGACAGACCTGATTTTTATCAGAACTGGCGGAATTCAAACAGAGCAGGGCACTCTCGGCAAGGAGAATTTGTAGAAGTTAGGTCTCCTAATCCGAATAACGACGCGCGCCAACAAAGAGACAGACAATGACTCGCACCGCAGGCAGCCACGTGCGCCGGCTGTCTCAGCGAAAAATAATATAGATGCTAACCTTGAGAAACATTTCAGTATTCTTTATCGACGTATACGACATGATAATTGCGTTGAAGTTGAATCTCTGTGTACTAGGAAGAGTAAAGGTTTACACCACATTTCACAGGTAAAACCGTTTACGGAGAGATAATCTGTTTTTAACTTAGTCTTTGCCATAAAACTTTTCACTTCACGCTACTAGTACAATTTGTCACACTTAGAATCGGTTAACATGCAACAATGTTTGAAGTTAAATATCCAGCCTAGAACCTAGGAAACATTTTTAAACAGAGATTACGAATGCATTGTTATTGTGAACAGACGTCACAGTGTTGTTATTTGTACATTCTTGCTTGTTAGTTGCACGATTACGTAACGACTATCAGGCTTACATACTTAGAACATATACTGGCACTGCTAATGAGATTTTAATGCATCATTTTGGTTTACTTGAAAATACATTCTGGATTTAAAGTACTTTCTGAGAGATACCAGATGACACAGTGGTTAGTTTGTCAGCTACACGATTATATCACGACGCTACTAATGAGTGACACAATCTACATTGTTGCTTTTGCGCTGTTTCTCTTTTATATCTGCACAGTTTTTCTGAATTCTTCTGGAAAGTAAAATATGTTATAGTAGTAACTTTTGCGGTATACCTAAGATTAGACAGCCTTTTTCGTAGCACAACAATACGTTACATTATAGTACTTTCTTGATCACGGTACTCTACGTAATAACTACGATATCTATACGCAAAGCATTTCACTTTTGTTTATCATGAGGTAAGTATATTGGCTTCTGCAGAACTTAGCTTTCGGAGGACAATAACTACGACACTTACACAGAGATTATCTTACAGCAAGACGCACATTTAGCGCTACAGGACACGTAGTTGAGTGATAAATTTTGCACTTAAATCATTTATTTTTAAAGATATTTGAAGTACAATGATACAAAGGTTTTCCGTGATACATTTCATTCCATTGCTGTAATCTGTTACACCTGAGGGTATAATTACATTAATCCTCAGGGGGGTACACGCTTACTTTGAGTACCATGTGTGTGGCAAGCACAAGGATCCCTAGCTAATATGGTAATTGCTTATACAACTTTACACGTCGGTACCATATTTCTCTAACACATAATTACGCAGCTATCTGATTATTTAACAGAGAAACATTTTTTTTTACTACTTCAGTGACACATGTTTACGCAATTACACAGTTGGATAGTTTCACACTTATGAAATTGTATTTTGTCTGTACTTTGTGCACTGTTCATATTTTTTTTCGGAACCATTGTGATACTATGAGAGCGTTGAATGATGTGTTTGGTATGGGATCATGGTTTTAAAGTACGTTTGAAGTAGATGACACTGTTGAAATGAGCAGAGAATTTGTATTAGGTTTTGAAATTATTGGAGGAAGCTACGACGATTTTGAGAATTGACTGAGATGTTATGATATTCTTACGACGACGTTGTGTATTATGCTGTTGAGGAATGTTTATTATGATATGTATTTATTATGATGAAATATTGAAGAAGTGTCGACGAATATGTTTATGTATAATAAGGTAAGGAGTAATGAATTGTGGTTAGGGACTCTGACTTGTGAAAAAGGATGTTGGAAACCAAGAATCGTACTTTAAGACTTATGAAATGTGTGTAAATGTGTGAATGTATCACAATGCCGGCGAAAATTTTTTGGACACTGTTATATTCATAAGATTTTGTTTCTGCACATTTGCAACGCAAATTCTCGACCCGTGAAATTTTGTATATGAGACTGCCACTGTAGTGCAAACTGGTGTTGTAAATATTTCAGTAAGAAAGTTAAGTAACCTTCACGTAATGCGTCGTGGGCATGACGCATTACGTGGGCAGCCGCACGACAGTCGCTTGGAAAAAAAGCCATTAGTGTGTGCCTTTCAGAGTCACAGGTGGAGAAAAAAGGAGGCCATTATCCTAGCTATTGACATTTCTTTGTAGAAAGAATCGCAAATACGACACGCTCAAACTTGAAAACATATGATTACACTGTGAAGCTCGTAATTTATGATGTTTACTAAATTGCCTAATGAAATGATGAGAAACATTTCACATCTATTGCCTTGCTAGTTGAAAGATTGTTTATTGCATTATGAAATGCCATATGGCTAGTGAATGATGTTTCACGCCTTGCTTTGCCTATTTTGTTTAATATCTAGTTTCTAGCTGCACTGCAGCATTGGTTAAAATAAAATTTAATATATGTACTAATATAGATATTATATGCCTACGGATCCAGTAAATAACCATTTTATAATCTACTTCAAAAAATACGAGGGAGCACAAAAAGACATTTTCCTTCACAGGAATTGCATACGTAATTTTTGTCAATGACTGGGTAACTTATTTAGTAGTGTAAGTTAAGGTGATGCATCACCCTAGTGTTAAAATGTGACATAGGTATTAAACATGGCCATTTTTACTGTAATATTTTTTCTCCTTGAGCTTTGTCATGTCTAGGTATAAGTTATTGTATTTGCTGCTGCTATGTGCCAGGCATAGTACTACTGAATTTCACTTTGTATAACTCTGTTAAGCCAGCTTTACTACTGCTTTATTTTTCTTTTTGCTGCACATTGGCTCATATTAGTGATAATGTTGCATTTGCTTTGCTAACTTATGTATAACTTATATATATTGCTGCTTGCTTTGCCAATTTGAATTTTTTGTCATTGCTGTTTGTATTAATTGTTTTGTGCTGCTGCATTGCCTCGTCCCTTAGTTTTGCATCTGAGCTCAGTAGATTTAAGTTACCTTAAGATGGGGTAGGCCATATAAGAGAACAAGTTGTGATGAATTGGAAGAAATGCATTGAGAAGCTATAAGAAAATGGTTTGGCCAAAAAAGTATTTTGAAAAAGGATATGAATCAAAAAAGTTGGGTTTAGGGACAACAGGTTTAGGTAGGATTTTCTTGGAAATAAATTATGAGGTAAGATAATGGAAAATAAATAATGAGGTAATAAATGTGTGAACAGATAAACACAGAAAACATGCTTGGATAGAATTTTTTGGTGGAAACAAATGTTGAAATAAGAGGAAAGATATATGGATTGAAGTTTTGGGGTGGACTGCAGTACCAAATGTCACACTGAAAACAAACCCTGTCCTGTAATTTTGTGTTATTACACTATGTGAATTTGTGTTTTTCCTGTCTTAATGTTTAGCTAATAATAGTTATGTTGTAGAATTTTTCTGATAATATGTTATTTTCTTTGTAAAGATGTTTAGACATTATTTATTCTGTTCTGTTTTAATTCTCATGTGTGAAGTCGATGTTTCAGAAGTTATTCTCATCTTTCATATATTTACTTATGTCATAATTCCTGTATCACTGATGGGTATGTCAATTTCTATTCTTTTGTAAAGCCTGTTTTGCTACAAACGTTATCTGTATTGTTATGTTCTTTAACGATGTATTTTGTACCTTTGTAATTGTATTCTCATGTTATAAAATTGTAATTGACACCAGTTCATCAAATTAAGTAACTTGTAAGTTACATTTCACTGCACACGTTTCTGTTGGTCATAGTATATGGACAATATGTGAGAAGTAGGGACTGATAGTGTTTGCACGTGTGTTAATAATTCAGCAAGGGACTGGATAACAGCATTGCTGGTCCTAAGGACATTTCAAACAAATTTTTTGTGAGTGGACAAGTGGTGGTTTATGGACTTGCTATATTCTCCACAAGACTCTTCGATGGTGATTGTGCACCTGCACAGTCGCAACAGATGGCTGCTGGCCGTCTCTACATGGACTACAGTGGGTCGGCATTTTTGATGGCCCACCAATACCATTATTTCTCCAAGGACTGCAGTGGGTCTGCACCTCTGGTGGCCCACGAATACCATTATTTCTACCAGGACTACAGTGGGTCTGCTCTGTGATGACCTACTTACCAATATTCTTCAAAACTTCGACTGACTCTGCTGTGGGTTTGCTCTGTTGTGTCCCATTACCTGTCTGCATGTCAAGAGTCAGCACTGTCTTTCCGTTGGAAGGACAACAGACAACACTACTTCTTCAAGACTGCATGAAATCCACTACTTCCGTGTGCATTTTCTTTTACTGCCCAGACTTTGAGAAAAAAAAAAACACTGCAATTTTACTGTGCTGAATGATCAGGACGGTCATTATGGACTGTGAAAAAATATTAGCGCTTGACCAACATGGTATCAATAAGTGTGTGCATTTGATTTCTTTGTTATTGTAATTATAATTATGAAAAAAATTTTTGAAATCTGTATTGGCCAGTGCCCAAAACAATTTGTAAAATATTTTGGGGGACCATAGGGGCTATGTAAGTAGGCTGTTTATGTTTTTATATTGGTAACACCATGTAGCGCTCTATATGAAAATCACTGTCTGTGCTGTGTGCAGTCTGTGGCTGGCTGGCATTGTTGTAATATTCGCCATTGTAGTGTTGGGCTGTTGGCTGTTAACAGCGCATAGCGTTGCTCAGTTGGAGGTGAGCCGCCAGCAGTGGTGGATGTGGGGAGAGAGATGGCGGAGTTTTGAAATTTGTAAGACTGGATGTCATGAACTGCTATATATACACTCCTGGAAATGGAAAAAAGAACACATTGACACCGGTGTGTCAGACCCACCATACTTGCTCCCGACACTGCGAGAGGGATGTACAAGCAATGATCACACGCACGGCACAGCGGACACACCAGGAACCGCGGTGTTGGCCGTCGAATGGCGCTAGCTGCGCAGCATTTGTGCACCGCCGCCGTCAGTGTCAGCCAGTTTGCCGTGGCATACGGAGCTCCATCTAAGTCTTTAACACTGGTAGCATGCCGCGACAGCGTGGACGTGAACCGTATGTGCAGTTGACGGACTTTGAGCGAGGGCGTATAGTGGGCATGCGGGAGGCTGGGTGGACGTACCGCCGAATTGCTCAACACGTGGGGCGTGAGGTCTCCACAGTACATCGATGTTGTCGCCAGTGGTCGGCGGAAGGTGCACGTGCCCGTCGACCTGGGACCGGACCGCAGCGACGCACGGATGCACGCCAAGACCGTAGGATCCTACGCAGTGCCGTAGGGGACCGCACCGCCACTTCCCAGCAAATTAGGGACACTGTTGCTCCTGGGGTATCGGCGAGGACCATTCGCAACCGTCTCCATGAAGCTGGGCTACGGTCCCGCACACCGTTAGGCCGTCTTCCGCTCACGCCCCAACATCGTGCAGCCCGCCTCCAGTGGTGTCGCGACAGGCGTGAATGGAGGGACGAATGGAGACGTGTCGTCTTCAGCGATGAGAGTCGCTTCTGCCTTGGTGCCAATGATGGTCGTATGCGTGTTTGGCGCCGTGCAGGTGAGCGCCACAATCAGGACTGCATACAACCGAGGCACACAGGGCCAACACCCGGCATCATGGTGTGGGGAGCGATCTCCTACACTGACCGTACACCACTGGTGATCGTCGAGGGGACACTGAATAGTGCCCGGTACATCCAAACCGTCATCGAACCCATCGTTCTACCATTCCTAGACCGGCAAGGGAACTTGCTGTTCCAACAGGACAATGCACGTCCGCATGTATCCCGTGCCACCCAACGTGCTCTAGAAGGTGTAAGTCAACTACCCTGGCCTGCACGATCTCCGGATCTGTCCCCCATTGAGCATGTTTGGGACTGGATGAAGCGTCGTCTCACGCGGTCTGCACGTCCAGCACGAACGCTGGTCCAACTGAGGCGCCAGGTGGAAATGGCATGGCAAGCCGTTCCACAGGACTACATCCAGCATCTCTACGATCGTCTCCATGGGAGAATAGCAGCCTGCATTGCTGCGAAAGGTGGATGTACACTGTACTAGTGCCGACATTGTGCATGCTCTGTTGCCTGTGTCTATGTGCCTGTGGTTCTGTCAGTATGATCATGTGATGTATCTGACCCCAGGAATGTGTCAATAAAGTTTCCCCTTCCTGGTACAATGAATTCACGGTGTTCTTATTTCAATTTCCAGGAGTGTATTATGACTATTAAGGTAAATACATTGTTGTTCTCTATTAAAATCTTTCATTTGCTAACTATGCCTATCAGTAGTTAGTGCCTTCCGTAGTTTGAATCTTTTATTTACCTGGCAGTAGTGGCGCTCGCTGTATTGCTGTAGCTTGAGTAACGAAGATTTTTGTGAGGTAAGTGATTTGTGAAAGGTATACGTTAATGTTAGTGAGGGCCATTCTTTTGTATGGATTATTGAAAGTCAGATTGCGCTGCGCTAAAAAATATTGTGTGTCAGTTTAAGCACCGTCATGTACAATAGTTTTAAGGGGACATTTCAAGATTTGTGATAATAATACCTTCAAAGAGAGTATTTCGCATAGTTTTAATTTACTAACGGGGATTGGGTAAAGGGAGCGGTGAAGAGGAGTTCGGGAGAGTGAGGGAGCGGAAGAGGAGGACCTGCGAGGGAGAGAAAGTATGTGATACACCGTATGAAAGGGGAGGAAGTGATTCAGAGAAAGTGGGGGGAGGAGGACAGTTCATATTTCGTAGTTGTATTGTAACCATAAGTCGATAAGCAGAAAGCAAAACTACCCTGTTTTATATTAAAACCGACTAGGGGAAGGAAACAAAATATCTCGCTGTTGTGTATAAAACTTTTGCTTAAACTCATGCATAGAGAGAAATAATGTGTATGGGATGTAAATGTCCTGATATCGTAGTTAAAACTGACTACTACAATGAAAAATATAATGTACAATTTGACAGCATATAATAGCACTGCATTTTCTTTAACACTGTTTTAACACAAAATCTGTACATTGTTGTTGAAGAAAGTATGTAGTATGTGCACGTTCAAAGGTTTATTATAGTACCGCGTAAAAATTCTAAGGAAATTATTCAGATACTTTTAGAGATTGTTGTTATGGATATTTTCCTTCCATATATAATATAATTACATATTATGTAACTGGTATCCCCCCCCCTCCCGTCCCAAAGGAAAATAACGTAAAAGTATAGCATGTTGTGCGGTACGGCACACGGCTCGGTTTTCAAGGAGCAACCCACAACCGGTAATGCACAGCTTCGTGGATGTTGGAGAGCGTCGAAGTCTGAGGTAGGTGTGCATTCCACTTAAGTCGAACATGAGTGGCACATCGCTCTGTCTGCATTACAAAAGGGATCCGAACGCAACGTCAACGCAGAGTCTACATCGGATGTGCTGATCCTCACGCACGTTAGCCAATACTTGCGGTTGTCTTTGAATAAACTCCAGTAATAAGATCCTCCACCACCGTTTTTGTGTGCTGTACACCATACTCTTCATACCGCCCCGCAGAAAATCGAGAGATATCAGATCTGGCGTCGTTGCTGACTGTGGAGCTGATCCACTCCTACCAGTTCATGGACTGAGATATGAGACTTTGACATGATTTCGCACGACATCAGAGTGTGCTGGATCTCTGTCTTGCTGCAGCTACGTAGCAACTGAAGATTTATTGGCACTAAATCCTGTAGGGTACGCAAAAGATCTCCAATAAATGTGAGGCAGATCGGTCATGTTACTCTGTTTGGCATTATATCTGGACTAATGACATGGTGACTACTTATCCGGGGCCAGATGTTAATAACGACAGTATGTTGCTGATTTTGAATCATCTGCGCCCGTGGATTTTTGTCTGCCCAAACGTGTTGTCTACGTTTAATATGCCGTCTCTAGTAAACATGCATTCATCTGTGAACAGCACTAACCTCGCGAATGCATTGTTGTACATACCACTGCGCAAACTGTACCCGTCGTGGGTAGTCCTCCTCCCGTAATTCCCAGACTTTCTGCAGATGGTATGGATGGAGTTGGTGTTCATGGACAACACGCCACACAACACTTCTACCCGCGTGCAGCACCTCTGCCACTCGCTGGCTGAGTGCTATTCGAACATTGTCTGCTTGTCCTCCAACTGCAGAGTTCGAGCAGAGCGTGGTCGGCCCGCATCACGTTCCGACACTTAACAGAGGACAAACGATAGACTGGGGACAGCATGCTCAAGTACGAAGCAAAATGTGCTACTATTTTACTGAACAATGAGCACTCCCCAGGCAGAAAATACCCACAAGCAACTTTCTCGCTTCTCTGAGACGTCTCTCCATGGCATCAAATATGAAATGATGCGTGGTACGTCTGTTTGTCCTCATAAAACGTTCTGCATACAATCTTACAGCAGGTCACCCGTTGCAATCACTATGCTCGTCATTTCCGAGTTGTGTACTGGATCTTGACGCACGGCAACATTACTGCATTGGCAGACCACACGAGGTCCAAGGTAGAATGCACGCAAGGGCTGTGTGAAGGAATGTAGAGCAAGTGCATGAATGTTATAAAGCTCAGGTCGTCCATCCACAGCAATGATAGCTAAAGGGTTGCTATTGGTTATGAACTGTAGATTACAACTGAAGAAATTGCAAAAAGGTTGGAATTTAAGGAGATGGGACCTTGATAAACTGACTAAACCAGAGGTTGTACAGAGTTTCAGGGAAAGCATAAGGGAACAATTTACAAGAATGTGGGAAAGAAATACAGTAGAAGAAGATTGGGTAGCTTTGAGGGATGAAGTAGTGGAGGCAGCGGAGGATGAAGTAGATAAAAAGACGAAGGCTAGTAGAAATTCTTGGGTAACAGAAGTAATATTGAATTTAAGTGATGACAGTAGAAAATACAAAAATGTAGTAAATTAAGCAGGCAAAAAGAAATACAAACGTCTCAGAAATGAGATCGGTAGGAAATGCAAAATGGCTAGCAGGGATGACTAGAGGACAAATGTAAGGACGTAGAGGCCCATATCACTATGCCTACAGGAAAATTAAAGAGACCGTTGGAGAAACGAGTACCACTTGGATGAATATCTAGAGCTCAGATGGAAACCCAGTTGTAAGCAAAGAATGGAAACAAGAAAGATGGACAAGTATATACAGGGTCTATACAAGGGCGATGTACTTGAGGGCAATATTATGGAAATGGATGTAGATGAAAACGAAATGGAAGATAGGCTACTGCGTGAAGAGTTTGACAGAGCACTGAAAGACCTAAGTCGAAACAAGGCCCCGGGAGTAGATAACATCCCATTACAACTCCTTACAACCTTGGAAGAGCCAGTCCTGACAAAACTCTACCATCTTGTGAGCAAAATGTATGAGACAGGCGAAATACCCTCAGACTTCAAGAAGAATATAATAATTTCAATACCAAAGAAAACAGGTGTTGACACATGTGAAAATTTCCGAACATTCAGTTTAATAATTCACGGCTACAAAATATTAACACGAATTCTTTACAGACGAATGGAACAACTGGTAGAAGCCAATCTTGGGGAAGATCAGTTTGGATTCCGCAGAAATATTGGAACACGTGAGGCAATACTGACCCTACGGCTTTTCTTAGAAGCTAGATTAAGAAAAGGCAAACCTACGTTTGTAGCATTTGTAGACTTAGAGAAAGCTTTTGACAATGTTGACTGGAATAACCTCTTTCAAATTGTGAAGGTGGCAGGTGTAAAATACAGGGAGCGAAAGGCTATTTACAATTTGTGCAGAAACCAGATGGCAGTAATAAGAGTCGTGGGACATGAAACGGAGACAATGGTTGGGAAAGGGTTGAGACAGGGTTGTAGACTCTCCCCGACGTTATTAAATCTGTATATTGAGCAAGCAGTAGAGGAAACAAAAGAAAAATTCGGAGTAGGTATTAAAATCCATGTTGAAGAAATTAAAACTTTAATGTTCGCCGATGACATTGTAATTCTGTCAGAGGCAGCAAATGACTTGGAAGAGCAGTTGAACGGAATGGACAGTGTCTTGAAAGGAGGATATAAGATGAACATCAACAAAAACAAAACTAGGATAATGGAATGTAGTTCGAATTAAGTCGGGCGATGCTGAGGGAATTACATTAGGAAATGAGACACTTAAAGTAGTAAAGGAGTTTTGCTATTTGGGGAGCAAAATAACTGATGATGGTCGAAGTAGACGGGATATAAATGTAGACTGTCAATGGCAAGGAAAGCGTTTCTGAAGAAGCGAAATTTGTGAACATCGAGTATAGATTTAAGTGTCAGGAAGTCGTTTCTGAAAGTATTTGTATGGAGTGTAGCCATGTATGGAAGTTAAACATGGGCGATAAGTAGTTTGGACAAGAAAAGAATAGAAGCTTTCGAAATGTGGTGCTACAGAAAAATGCTGAACATTAAATGGGACCTACCCATCTAATAACTAATGAGGAGGTATTGAATAGAATTGGGGAGAAGAGGAGTTTGTGGCACAACTTGACTAGAAGAAGGGATCGGTTGGCAGGACATATTCTGAGGCATCAATGGATCACCAATTTAGTATTAGAGGGCAGCCTGAAGGGTAAAAATTGTGGAGGGAGACCAAGAGATGAATACTCTAAGCAGGTTCAGAGGGATGTAGGCTGCAGTACGTACTGGGAGATGAAGCAGCTTGCACAGGATAGAGTAGTATGGACAGCTGCATCAACCCAGTCTCAGGACTGAAGACCACAACAAAAACAGCAACTACAAGCCCAACAACTGGTTTTTAATTGAGCTTGTTGAATGGATGTGGTTAAGCGAGAAAGTATAATTCCGAGATGCTTTTGTGACGATTATAGATAAGAATGCACTGAAGTGCAAAAGAAACCGGTAAAGGCATGCGTATTTAAATACAGAGTTACGTAAAGAGGCTCAATACGGCGCTGCGGTCGGCAACGACTATATACCAGAAGTAGTGTATAGTGCAGTTATTAGATCGGTTACTGCTGTTAACAATGGTGGGTCATCAAGATTTATGTGAGTTTGAACGTGGTGTTATACTCGTACAACCGATGGGGCGTGGCCCTGTACCCGCTTCATCGCAGCTCACCGGCCAACCCACGTACATCTTAGTGCGTCTTTTCTTGTCCCTTGGGTCAACATTGCCAATGCAGATACCGTAAGAAGAAACTCTTTATGGAGTTCGCTGTAATTAAAAACCCAATTCGTTAACATATTTTGTTACACATGAACAGATTACACATTACTTTTTAAAATACTATTGCTCACGTTTTCATTCTTGAGGTCCAGAGAGTAATACAATGAAAGTATGTAAAACATTCTCGGTTTTCTTTCCGCGTCAGTTCGGGAAAAAATCTCAAGCTTTCGACAATAGCCTCCATCGTCATCGTCAGGAACAACTGACTGTCTTCACTTTTGCTGCACTGACGTCTTGTGATTGGTCGGTGACGGTGTCATTGTCTGTGCTGGTGACGCCACCGCTTCCGTGGGAACGTAAACCCCGCAAGGAATGTTTCTGCTGCTGCTCTGCAGTGAGCGCTCGTTTCCATGCACCGCTCAGATAGTATCCGCTATCACGGTTAAAGTTCTCGCTTATTCTTATTGCAACAGTCTCCTTAATAACAGAATGTCAGTATGTGGAGGCATGGGAATTTTTTTTTCACCAAATAGTATTTTATGTTTGTTCGTGAGGCTATGCTCCGCAATTGCCGATTTCTCCTGTTCTCTTTTAATACCCATTGGTGTTCTGCACAGCGGTCGGAAACGGTACGATTGGTCTGACCTACAGAATTACTTCCACTCTCACAGGGAATATTATAGATTCCAGGGACCCTGAGGCTAAGACCGTCCTTAACAGGGTGCATCAAACCCTTAATTTATTTAGGAGGACGAAAAATCGGTCTTATACCTCGTCTATCCATGACTCTTCCCATTTTGCTGGATATAGTGCCACAAAAAGGAAGAACCGCAATCCTGTGAGAGTGCAGCATTTTCACGTTTCCTTTTCTTGGAGAACGCTGCCTTTATATCGTGTGCACCATAGCCATTCTTTCGAAACACGTACTTCAGATGGTTAATTTCGGAGTTCAAGTGGTCCTCGTCAGAAAGAGTTTTCCTCTTTATACTAAGTGTTCAAGACTGTTCTCTTCTTAACACGATGATGGAAACTCTGTGTACTAAGGTATCAGTCGGTATGGGTCGTCCTGCAGTACACAGAGTGGCCGAGACGATCGTCTGCGTGTCATTGTACTAAAACATCTAAGAATGGCTACCTACCTTTGTTTTCGATGTCGACAGTGAACCGGATATTCGGATGTATGCTGTTCATGTGTTCCATGAATTTTCATGAGCTTCGGCGCCGTGTTACCAGACCATAAACTCCTTGCAGGGTTTACTTTCCCACGGGAGCGGTGGCGCCACCAGGACAGACAATTACACCGTCTACGACAGCAGTACGTAATCGCCGACAAGTCATAAGCCTACCAATCAAATGCCGACCAATCTGAAGCCGTCCACGGGTTATATAAGGCCACTACCAGCTGCTCCTGACGATGACGATGAAGGCTATCGTTGACAGCTTGCGATTTTATCCCGAATTGACGCTGCAAAAAAACCGAGACTATTTTACATTATCAGTCCCGTCACGAAAGACTTCGTTCTTATAATGAAGGTAGTTGCCACGACTTCTTTTAACAAATATGTATTTGCACTGACATTTTAAAAACTTCATAGAGTGAAGGTTTTTAAAACATTGTTAATGACTTTAAGAGCCTAGTTAGTAACTAAACTGGTAATTATTGTGCGGATGATCAGATCGGAACAGTCTGAGGACTCTGGGCTCGTTTTTTGTCATCCTCGGTTTTCTCCCAATGCCTGAATCCCAAGTGGTGAAGTTCACAAGTATCTTTTACGGGAATATTGACTGTCTTCATTGGATGTAGCAATAGAGAGAGAAATTGGTGAAAAGTCATTAATATAATGCCCAAGTAATAGCAAATAACAATATAAAAGACCTTATGTAATAGCTATCGCTATTTACTAACTGATGAGCTTTTACACGTAATTTTGAACTCATATGCAATGTAATCGTGTGTAACTAACAATGCTTGGTGAACTGATATGTTAATAACTACTTAAGCAGACATGATTGCAAACCCACTATAACCCTGAACATATGTATTTGAAAAACGATATATGAACCGATTTATTAATAACTGGTTAAAACAAATACCAGTTCCAACCCACAACAGATATAAGAGCATTCACATAACGAAGCGTTATGAACTTACTTTTTTGTTTTTGCGAAAGCTCTGTGACAAACTGCGACGTGACGAATTAACGGACAGCACGTGAGGAATGCCTGTCCACAAAACTTTATGTAACTGTGGTGCAGTCGTACCAGGGGGCATTTTACGGTCCTCTGGGAACGAAAATATTTGTTTATGATTGGCATGACATGTTTAAACGAACTGTTATTCTGTATGCAGAAGAATACGCAAAAGTATTAATTATTTAACTGTGATGGATGTGGGAATCAGTATCCATGTTGCAGGACCATCTGCTCTCGGAGAACAATGAAAGATAGAAATGGACTGTCAAAATAATTTTACTTTCGTCCGATTCTTCTTATGAGAAAGATGTAAATGTAGGCATACGTGCCTTGTTATTTTTGGTAAATATAAGCTGTTATTTATCTCCAACCGACTTATTTCAGTAGCGGTAACATGCCTACACGTGTGAAAACGTAATTGTACTTTTTGTGAGAGATTAATAACATGTGGTAGAGCGCGGGATCTAATTTGTATGCTTGGTCCCCATATGCAAGACGGCAGCTTCTTGTTGACATTACTGTAATGTTAATTGGCGTAAAAAATGGAGAGGGTTTACAATTAATTCTTCAGTAAACATAATAAAGTCCAGTTAATTTCATCCATTTTGCCAAAAGTCGTATAGATATTCAGACATTCTAAAGGTGGCCGCTTCACGGCTTTGTTTTGTCCAACTGACGATATTTTCTCATTTAAGGACGTTAGCAGCTTTGAAGTAATAATAAGTGTTCCATGCAGAAAGTGTTCCTCCACTCGAATCGACGAATGTATAAATTATTATTCATGTGAAGAGACATTCAATTAAAACCCTGATATATTTCTAAAAGTAAAATATTAAGGTGCTTCACTCCCAGCTGTTCCTATTTTAGTTTACGTCTATACAGACATAACAAAGTGATTCATTTGTCTGGCACTTGAATATAGAAATCCTTAACATTTTCAAAAATAATAATACCTGCCCACGATAAGAAATTGTAGTAAATTGTTGTGTGTAGCCTTACGTGATCTTCAGATGTATTACTAACAGCACAAGTATACTCACACTCATACACACCCAAGACACGAAAAAATCATTACGGTACTATCCTCAATACTCCTTGTAATAAGACCACTGCATGATAAATTCATTCCCAAAGCAATTTTCTTATGCGACGAAGAATGATCCTTAAATCTTACATAGGAAGATCAGTCTATTTGCCATTAGGTAATAGTATGTGCACAGTTATTACAATAAATCCTTTATACTCCAGAGCCATCAGATTTGTCATACACATTTTGCAATTACGTTTTACTAGACGTTTTAAAGCCAAAACTATTATATTCCTAAAACATTTCTACCACTGCTGAGACATATGGTAGTGAAATTTCATTGGGATTATTGACATTTTTTTCTTTGTAATTTCTATGTTTTGGTGAATTTGCGTTTGCCTACTATTCGTTTCTTTAACCTGTTGTAAGGGCATGGGTCATCATTTACTGAGAAACTAATAGCTGTGTTAGTTTTACTTAACGTGTTAAGGTTTCTACATCTACATCTACACCATTACTCTGTGGTACATAGTTATTTGCCCGGCAGAAGGTTCATCGAAATATCTTCACACTCTTTCTCTACCGCGTCATTCTCGAACCGGGCGCGGGCAAAATGAACTCTTATATCTCTCCGTGAGAGAATTGACCTCTCTTATTTTATTACGATGATGAATTGTTCCTATGTGGGTCGACATGAAAACATATATTCTCATTCTGAAGAGGACGTTGATGACTGGAATTTCGTGTTAAGATCTCGCCAAAAAAAAAAAAAAAAAAAAAAAAAAAAAAAAAAAAAAAAAAAAAAAAGACCTCTTTTATTTTAATGATTGGTACCTAATCTCGTGTATGATATTCGTGACACTCTCTTATCTATTTTGCGATGGCATAAAATGAGCTGTCCTTCCTTGAACTTTTTTGATGTTCTCCGTCAGTCTTGCCCGATGTGGGTGGCATACCGTGTAGGAACACTGTAGAAGATAATTCACATGTGTAGTATATGCAATTAGACTGTCGCATCTTCTTAGTGTCTTGTCTAAATCGTTTTGAAAATCGGTTGTGACCTCCTGATGATTTTACTGGAGAGTAAGTGACAGAATTATCTGTAAATAAACTTTGAAGGCTGCTGAGATGGCCTCCTAAATCTTTAATATAAATTAGGAATAGCAGGGGGTAGGGGCGCAACGCCAGATATCACTTCTGTTTTTCTAAATGACTTTTCGTCGACTATTATGATGAGTGAGCTTTCTGACAGGACATCATGCACGCAGTCGCACAGCTGACAACAGTGAAGAACTGTGAAAAAAACCTTATGGAGATATGAAAATATGGAATCAATTTGAGATCCACTGTCGATACTTTGTGGGAATTAACACCTAGTTGTGTTTCACAAGTGAGACGTTTTGTGGACTAGTACTGACTACGTGTCAATATTTAGTTTTCATTGAGGTAATGTTTAGACACAGTATCTATTGTAGCCTCGTTATATAAACCGATGTCAGTGTAATAGGCCTGTAATCCGGAGTATTACTCGGATTTTCTTCTTGACTCTTTGTGTGACCTGTACAACTTTCCCGTATTCAAGTACGGATCTTTTGTCGATCGGGCGGTTGTATATTATGGCCAAGTGTTGAGCTATTGTATCAACATACTCTGGAATGAAATTTTCTATACAGTCTGGACCGGAAGATTTGCCTTTATTAAACCTCACACGGTATCATCTCTGGACAAACATATTGTGTAAGGGAATTTTTTGGCCCATGGTGACGATAAAATGTAGAATATTTCATAAAAAATGATAACGTATTAGGAAACTCATGCACGTTTTTTTAATTACAGGTCCATCATTTTATGCTCTAATTAAGTCACTTACAAATTGTAATTATATACTAACTCTGTTTGAAATATGATAACATGTAAATTGTTTTGGTTTGCTTGGTTCTAAAATTTATTTTAACACAAAATATTCATTTACCACACACTTCGTAACAATTCTGTAATTGGTTAGTATGATGTGTATTAGCATTTACAAGGAATTGGGCTAGATATAAACAAACTTCTTTTCACTTTCCGTCGCTTTTGATGAAATCTCCCTACACAACACTCATACACTGGAATATTCTTCACAGACAAACTTGTGACCCTCACTGCATTGTTGATTTTCATTTCCGTCCTTTGACCTTGGGCAGGAATCACACCCTTTTTGCCTCATATTTGGAACATCAACATCATTGCTGTCATATTGCTTGCACTTTAGAAGATATTTGAAACCTGAAGTTCTTGAATGGATGCTTTCTGTTCTGCATTAAGGGAACAGATTTCGTCTTTCAGTGTGAGGTTTGATCACCTATTTCCCCACTTCTCAAGTGCATCCACTTCTTTAATTATTACGTCTTACTTACTTACAGTTCAAGACGTAAGTATTGAGAAACGAGAAATGAAGTACATAAAAAAGTACTGCAAATGACCACCTTCTTGTGTCACGTTTCACTGAGTAATGTTTGGTGATCTTACCAACCGTATCAACCCTTGACTTTCTGGAACTCTAGAACATTATTGTTTGAGTTTTTGGTGTTCTTGCTAACTTGCATAACATGCTTGATGTATGGTAGACAACAAAATAACTGATTTATTTTGTTTAGATACATAAAAACTTAATCAGTATTATGTGGGTACCATAAAGTAGCAAATAATGGTGCCCTTCATTTTGATGGTAACATTTTTGTTTCTGATTTCTCTTTCCAGTTAGCCCGTAACGCTCCCACAAGTCTCAATTTGTTAAGAAGAGGTTCGTATCTGAAATCAAAAAATTGTAAGACAGATATAGTAGTAATATTCCTACCACTTTCCTTCAGGTGATCAACTAAGTCAAGTACCACTCGTTTCTCTTGATTCATTTCCATTTCTTCAGCAGTTTTCCCCGTAAAAAACTGTTCATTTATGAGATATGTGGTCCCATAATATACAGCAGTCCTCACTTGTACTCATTACCTTTCGCGTTCTGAAGAAATGTACAAAAATGTATGCACCAACGAAAATTTCAAACATTGTCCTTGCTGGTTCAGCCTTTGGCCCAAAAACAGCTTTTTTTTCTCTTGTAAACTTATCACAGAACATGAGGCGTGTAAGAATATCACGAATTATTGAAAAGCTTACTGTGGTTCAATAAACAGGTAAGCCATACTCATAAGACCAAAATTAATCCGAATACTTCCGAAGTGTCTCGTGTAAACCAGCTATTAGCAGCGCAGTCCAAAGAGTGTTGTAGTTCTGTAGAATCAAGCTAATTCCAACATTCAAGATATAGACGCGAAATTTTACTGTCTCCTTCACGATTACTGGAATGCACTACTATTACACTCTGGTTATGATTGGTGATAAAAAGCGTCAGACAATCTACTCGTGGCTGTAATTGTGATTAAAGGCGACGTGGAATATGTGCAGCTTCACTTATTATATCCGTGGAAGGCTTCTGCCGCACGTCAGATGGTACTATGCCATATGTTACTTCGGGATAAAAGAGTGGGCACACTATTTTCCTGAATAGCATATCATAATTTTCACATTCATTCACATCCACATCATCTCCGATCCGTATATTTTCCTCTATCACATCTACTTCAGCATCACTTTCATCATTATCATTTCCAAAAATTTATTCAATATCATTATTACTCTTTTGTATATCTGATAACGAATGCTCGTGATTATGGTCCCTTTCAAACCGAATATCATTATCCGTTATGTATTACATGTAATACCACGTATTACTTCAACAACACAGAATTCCTAACTGTGAATACGTTTCAACACTGCACGTGTATGTACTTTCCACTAGTTGGTTAGAACAATGGACGTATAATTGTCGTTCGGAAACCTGCGATATTACCAAGTTTTTACCATCGTAACAGATCTGAAATATAGCACTGCAGATCTTCTCTTGTTTACCTGGGGAATTATCTGACCCTGAGCCAAGATTTCAAGTTATTGCTGCACGAACTGTGTAAAGAACGCAAATATTTTGGCCAGTTACAATAAAAAGTCAATAAAAAGCATATCTCTAATTCTTGTATTTCTAATGATTTTCCCTATTTATATAGATTAATTCTAGCTATGATGTTAATTATGTTTTCTCAACCCTTTAAACTTCTAGTGGGTACCTGAATATATTGCTCGAAATAATTTTGCGTGAAGTTTTCAGTACAATTTCGGACGATGTTTTTCACCTACCATCGACTTTAACGGTATGCTTGCCAGCAATTGAGTTTATATAGAAGTCACCTGCAACTATCTGTAGAAGATAAGGGTCTAATGTCACATCGACAACGTAGTCCTTCGAGATGGAACGTAAGTTCGGATTGTTTTTAAAGAAGGGAAAGGAATTAGGCAGTACTCCTTCAAAGTAACCATCCTCGGCTTTTCCTGGGGTGATTTACAGTAATCACTGGAAGCCTGAATGTGGCTGTCCATAGATAAAACATAAAAATAATCATCGTTTTATTACGACTTGATAAAACTGAAGTGTAATTAATTAAATACGGTGTAATGGTTTACATAAAAGAAATTAAATGACTTACCTGTTGTCTACAGCAGCCTATTTATAACTGTTCGGATAGTAATACGTTCCGTCAACGGAAGATACGGACCGACAATGACGCTACTACTATTTCAATGGTTTCCCCTTTTGTTACCTGTATTTTCCTCGAATAAACTCAATCATTAGTTACAGTTACGCTGCTAGTCGACGTAATACTTCCAAAATCAAAATTCATTACTTTCCTTAAATATTAAAATAGTTCGGGTGCGACTAAACTACACACGACGGTTCCGTATGAGATCCTAAAAACATCTCCCTCCTCGCATTCTGTCATTCGACCGGTATGGCTCGGGCATTACTGAACGTAAAATAGCAAAACAATGGCCCTGCTGGGCAAAAGGCGCTGCTTCAAAAGTTCCGGAAAACCCGCGGTGTGTTGGGTACGATTCAGTATGTCAGACTACCATCGATAGCAGGGCCCCTTACATTCAGAAGTAGTTTGCCTGACTTTCTCTCTCTTTGGTGATCATACATGACTAAAGTCCATGGATTGGTATCCAATCCTACGTACCGTTGCCCAGTAAACTTTCCTAATCCACTTAAACTGTGATTTGAAATTCGTCACCCGTTTTCCCTGGGCTGCTCAAGGGACTGTCGCATATTTGTTACTCTATTGGTTATGTTCACTTCAAACAAAATTTTCGAAACTCATTCTGAGCATTGTTTCCGGTAGTATAAATATTCTATAGGAATTTCGTACATTATAGTTTTTGATTGTCACTGGATAGCGGCCAAACGGTAAAGCGCAAGTTTTCTTCAACTTTCTCATCAATCATTGTTTCGCCGTCATCAGAGTGTGCCAGTCTTCCTATTTCATTATCAGCATTACTACGGCCGTTTCTGAACGGCCATAACCCATTTCCTTCCCATTAAGTTTTCCGTAGCCTTCCCAAATATGTCGACGAATTTTCACCCACTCAGCGTCTTTTTCTTTTAATTGAGCGATGTTAAGTAACCACAAAAAAACGTAAACACAAATGGATGCTTACGTTAAGGGTAGCTAACTGGTGCAGCTACTCTATGGATATGCACGGACCATCGACCGAAGCCTTTCAGCGACAACATTTAAGAACGGGTCTGTTTACTAAGTGTGAATTCGTCACGTAGATGTTCACCAACGTCAGTGGCAAACGCTACGGGTGGGAGGGAAGTTTTGCATTAAGATTTGGATTACGCTTAAATGCATTCGATTACAAGTTAGTTCTTCCTAGACACACATCGCTAAAGGCCTTAGAGGTGAAATTAAACAGATTCCATCTCATCCACAGGGATCCCGCGTAACATTTGTGACTGAATATCCTGGAGGTGGAAAGTGACAGAAGTATTCTACACCACGATGGCTTTCTAAGTAAAGCCATTATAATAAATTACATCAGTATTTCTACATAGAAAGATTTTACATTCCAGCATGACGTATTACATACACTATAGCTATAACAAGGGATATTCAGACTATAAATTCTATGTTTTTTCGTACATGTAGTACTTGTTTTCCAGTACTTTTACATTACAAATACATTCTAGATATAAAAATGAATGGATTCCAAATTAAGTTATTTAAGTACTTGTGAGCCGTGTCGGGACTGGCGCCTGTAGTATCTCTGACGTGAGTACGATCGATTTCCTAATACAGAGGTTTGTCTTGAGGCTTGGCCTGGCTCGGGATGTAGGCGAGTGCCCACCGCGAGTAAGAGGAACCACGCTTTGAGAACGGAAGGCGGCGGTGCGCGAGTCGGCGATTGGCTGGCGGGCAGAGGCGAAGACGGCGTGCCTGGGGCCGGGCGGCACTTGTCACGTGATTATACTGAAGGCGGTGGGCGTTGGCCGGCGCTGTGCATTCTTCGGCAACCTCGTGAGCTGTGGATGTGCCCGCTTCTTTGGAGGGAGACGCTGCTAAGGTCTTTCGAAGTGATAGTCTGACATCTTCGCAAAATCGCTCCAGCATCAAGACACCCAGTTAAGAAACTACTAAGAGCGCTTAGTTAACCCTGATTAGGATCGCTCTTGATACAGTAAGCCGCGGCGGACGGGTGATGCTATGTGTGTTCGATTACATTTGATGCCTCTTACTAGGCGTGTGCTCTGTTTCCTCAAAATATTGATGTATTTGCAGAATGTTAGTTCATTAGCTATTATTAGCAAGTTTTTAATTTGCTTCCGATATCGGTTAATCCATGTCAACATATACTCTGCGGGGAATCTAAGTTTTCATTTCTAAAGGTTACCGTTTTGAGCTTTACATGCCCACTTACGGTGTCAAATATGTGTGAAATTAGTTGTTGTTTAGCCTGAATTTTATAGTATTAATTTACTACTCAGTCTTGAATGTTAAAGTTAAGAAACGTTTTTTGGCCTCCTGTTGTCGGATATGGCCTGTGTTTCAGTGAGCTTAGGCAGCGGGAAACCGAAGCGCAGAGCTTCCCTTTACATTACAAAATTGGCTTACTGGCGGTGGACTTCGCCTGAGCTCCTGTGTTCCTCTTCAGTAGCGTTTCCTGGGTTCACATATCCGTGACGTACTAGATGTGGAGTTGCAAATGGAGCCACGTCTAAGTTCGAAGTTAAGTATTACTTCCATCAGTCGGTTCCACCGTTGGTGGTTGAAGTTCAGCCATACACGCTAACAAACCAATGGGCATTAGAATAATGTCGTGGTTCGCTCAGCAAGGTTCTGTAGTCTAGTAATTTGCAAGAGTGCCCAAGTTACGTTTTAATAAATATGTTCTAAGTTGTTGTTGTTGTTGTTGTTGTTGTGGTCTTCAGTCTTCAGACTGGTTTGACGCAGCTCTCCATGCTACTCTATCCTGTGCAAGCTTCTTCATCTCCCAGTACCTACTGTAGCCTACATCCTTCTGAATCTGTTTAGTGTATTCGTCTCTTGGTCTCCCTCTACGATTTTTACCCTCCACGCTGCCCTCCAATACTAATTTGGAGATCCCTTGATGCCTCAGAATATGCTCTACCAATCGATCCCTTCTTCTAGTCAAGTTGTGCCACAAATTTCTCTTCTCTCCAATTCTATTCAATACCTCCTCATTAGTCACGTGATATACCCATCTAATCTTCAGCATTATTCTGTAGCACCACATGTCGAAAGCTCCTATTCTCTTCTTCTCTAAACTATTTATCGTCCACGTTTCACTTCCAAACATGGCTACGCTCCATACAAATACAGAAACGACTTCCTGACACTTAAATCTATACTCGATGTTAACAAATTTCTCTTCTTCAGGAACGCTTTCCTTGCCATTCATGTTCTAAGTATTCGTGTTAAAATTGAGGCTGTGTGTCCACTGTTACTTTACATGTAATATTAAAGTATTGGCATTGAAAGGGTCTTAAATAACATGTCTTAAATAGAGTTGTTTTGATTTGTACATAATAGATTTCGGCTGTCAGTCGTCCTTTATAAATTTTATTGGCAGAGCTAGATAGAAACTAGTCATTCTCAATGCACTATCATTTTTGATCAATGCATGAAGTGCCTGTTTGTCGAACTTGTTCCACACTACATTGAATGAACTGTAGATGAAGCCCGACGAACGGGCATTACATGCATTGATCAAAAATGATAGTGCATTGAGAATGGCTAGTTTCTAGTTGAAATCAAGATCTGCCAATAAAATTTAAAAAGGACATCTGATAGCTGAAATCTATTATGTACAAGTCAAAATAACAGTCGCTGCGTGCAACAGCCTTGTGAACGGAAGGTAACGTGATAGAATTGGTTTGTTAAAGTTGTGGACAAATTCAACCTTAGTAACTTCTGTCAATTTTATAAGATTGGTTTTGGTAGTTAATAAGCACATTGGAATTAAATTGTTCACTTTATTGGGTCAGAATTTTCACTCCATTTAGATTTAAAGGTTAAAAAATCTGGTGTTACATATAAACGTTCCTACTTGAATGGCTGTGCACATTTTCTGACACTGTCTGCTATGAAAGAATCTCACTTTTTAAGTTATATTATGTTTTCCATACAATTTTTTAATCTATCACACATTTAACGTTTTACATTTTTCACATTATTGAAATATTCCAAAAATAACAAATATTACATTTCAATGAGATTTAGGTGCAAATATGGGTGATTGCCAACAGTTAATACGCTGTTCGTCATAGGCTTTTGTATAAGCCCTAGCTATTTTATGAGGAACGTCTTAATGACTTCGAGTTACAATTTCACATTTGCAAATACAATCAGCAGTTTACATTTTTAAGACACGTTCTCAGATATATACGTTTTTTTTTTAAATTTTTCAGTTGTTTATATTATGTTATTTAGATGTTTCTGATATTCACAATAAAATCATTCACCATTATCATCATTTGTCAGGTGGTAGTGACCTCATGCAATAGCACTCACTCTACAGTTATCGAAATTGCTAATTGGCTTTGCTTTATGTTCGAAAGCGAATGCAGGTTAGATCGAATAATATACTGCACAGCTGATTTATGAACATCTCTTAATGCGTATTCCCACTTGTCATCAGAGTTAAGTTTTTTTTGTTGATGAGCGTTTCACACCTCTTGCCCTATGCATTATTTCTTCCGATTCAGTTTTCAGAGCATACATTCCTGCTCTCAGTCATATGAATTCAGTAATAATTTCACCTGAAAATTAACTTTACATTACAAGCACTCCCTTTTCATAATATTACCATGGTAAGGTGAGGTGTCATACCACACATAAATACTACTTTTAGTACTATCATAAATATTCACTGTGGTTATGTGATTATAAGGTTATCCATATTTGAATAAGACATTCTAACATGATTAACTTCTCATGGTCGGGGTTCACAGTCATGTAAAAATTTTGAGAAGTTATCATATGAACCATTAACTGTAGAAATTATTTGCTTCATTAATGCAGTTTCGGCTTTTGGTCCACTTTCAAGTGGTTCTGCAAAAGATTTTGCTTCAGCACGTGTCAAACTACAAAACCCTCCGATATTATACATGTCACTGTCAAAAATAGACAATTTCACTGTACGGTACAGTAACATCAGGTGAATGTGAATCTCGGTACGTCGAGCTATTTGTTTATAAAGGACAGTAAAACGTGAAGAATAAACTAAAAGCCAGCAGCGATTCAGTTATGCTGCATCCTTGGTGATAGCAGTAAGTGTGGGCCTGGGGAGCGCCATTGCTGCTGGAGTACTGATTATTCTTCAAGTTTTGCTGTCCCTGTCAATAGATGTCGAAAGAACAAATATCGCAACAGACTAATCTGGTATCTCCATGTACAATGTGCATGTGAAATTCCGATATTAAAATCATTTTGTTTTTAACCTGAAACAAAGCGACACTTTGCGTCGATACTGGTCGTCGCATAAAAGACATGATGAGCGGTATTTGTCTGAGCTGAGTCTGTCTGCACAACGCAGAAGCGAAATTACAATGAGACAGATGTGGTGACAGAGAAGGGCAGCGCGGTATTAGTTCAGAAAGTCAGTTTCGGGAATTATCTGGTTTTTGTAGTAAACCCCTTCGTTGTTATTTCAGACATAGGTTTCTAGGTGAAATGTCGGTGATTCTGATGACCATTTTTGAAACCTCAGACATGCAAACAATTTCTAATGTGCCTCTTTAGATAAGCACATTAAGTTCTATAGTAATTATGTTTGGTACTACTTTTTGATATTCAGAGAAAAACATTGCAGCCACGTACAAAATAGTTCACAAGGAAGCACGAAGTTAATGTTTGCTGTGATTACTATACTCTTAGATTTTGAAGTTATCGGGTACTAAGTTAACCGAATTACTTCAGTCCATTGACTTATTACTGCAGTTTGTTTTCTACGTAAACGTTTGCGACGACTCCAATTTCGTCAACAATAGAGTCCTCACATAACGATCTTCCCCGTTCTCCAATATGGTTATGGGCATCTTCTACATACGCATTAGCCTATTAATACTGTCCATTAACGAAAGTCTAGCACTAAATAGCATGTCCACTTACATTGCAAGATGATGCGGAATCTGTTTTCTGACGAGTCGCACCTTTGTTTGCCTCACATGCAGTAATTTTGAAATCTTAACATTTCCGGACTTATTAGTCGCTAAGACATGGGTTGTTCAGAAAACTTTATTGTAGGAGTTCTTAGGTTCACTGTTTCCGTTTTATCATGAGAAGCAAACGTTAAACGAGCAACCAACAGATGTCACCACACAATTGTTATGCGTGACGTAAAAAATTCGAAAAGGAAGGTTTGTGTCTGAAGCTTCAGTATTACACACGTAAGAAGAAAAAGCTCTTGACAGAAATTTCATTGTATTGTACAGCTTTCAGTTACTACATGTAGGTATCCATTTGTCTACACCCTTGTTCATACAGATGTCGGATGTCATCTGTAGAAATTCTGTCGTTACTTCCATCTTACGTTGCAACTTGACAAGAGTAGCTCGGCTAAACGGAGACCATACCTCTGCCATTTCACAATGTCTCTAGTCTGATTATGGGTGGCAGTTATGACCATTATGCTGGCCATGTAGCTGGCAAGCACATATAAACCATGGACGTTGACGAAAGATGTTTATGCGGAGGTCTAATCCTGACACGATTATGTGTACCTGAAGTGATAGCAACTACTGTAGAATGATATGGACGATCTTTGAACTGATCCTCCACTGTTCAGCGCCGGCTGGGGTGGCCGAGCGGTTCTACGCGCTACAGTCTGGAACCGCGTGACTGCTACGTTCGCAGGTTCGAATCCTGCCTCGGGCATGGATGTGTGTGATGCCCTTAGGTTAGTTAGGTATAAGTAGTTCTAAGTTCTAGGGGAGTTATGACCTCAGAAGTTAAGTCCCATAGTGCACAGAGCCATTTGAACCATTTGAACCACTGTTCAGCATTCTCAGGCTAAACGCCAGGAACGAACAACCATCGTCATTAGGCCACGGCAGTGCTCGCAAAAGGCTACAATTTGTGGTAAGGACACTGATGGACATCTCATCCTCCCATTTACTCCGTTAGTGTCAATCTTGCTTTACCATTCTTATAGTGGTGGGGAATGATGGAATGGAGTGCACAAGGATGAGAGAAAGCCTAGGGAACAGAACTGAAGTTCACGCTGGTCTTCAGTACTGCAGGATACTTAGCCGTGGGGGACCGCCTCAAACCAGTCGAAATAACGTACATGTTACTGGTCGCACCTATTGTCTGTTCATGGGAGTTAATCAAGAATGGTAGAGCTGACTCGTATGGAATATCGCCTCCATTTCTAATATTAATCTTTGCCGGGACAATATAGAGATAGCACAGTTTTCTACGCAACTAAATAAGAGTACTTTTTGAAATTCAGCATTAATAAATTTACATGATAGGAGCAAGAACTGTGTTTCTGATTTACGTAAAATGAAACGACCGCGAAAATACGGCGTTTAGCGAAACAAAGGAATCATAATTAAGGCTTGTGGCCTGTTCCAGTTGTTCTCGTAAAGCGAAAACCAATTTCCCTCTTTACACAGCTGACAACCTCCAATTGTTAGCGCTTTGTCGTCGCTGTATTGTCTAACTTCTTTCATCAAAGGAATGAGAATGAAATGTAATGCTTTTTCAGGCGTTCATTCTGAGAAATTTACTCCAGCTTTTAGAGTAAAAATATCTGTTACGGAAATATTCGTGTTATAAATCAGTCTAGTCTTATAGCTCTTTATCAAAGACAGTTAGTTTGCAGGAGACTTCTATAAAACGAAGCGGTTCCAGTTCCACGATTCGATTAATGGAATGCGCCGCCTGGTTTCCTATAGTATTCGTTACATGCGGTAGACTGAAGTTAAGACATCATTGAACATATGTAGCAACACTTTGACTTCAATAACTTTGCCAGAAAGTGTTGCGGTCATCGAGTTCCTGAGATCGTGTGTACTCCCTTGATAACCACAACGAACATTGTGTCATTACACGTATATAGACTCATCAGCCAAAACATTACGACGACCTACATTGTAGAGTATTTGTCCTCATTTTGGACACAATATAGTAGCGTTTATACGCGGCATAGATTCTGTAAGTTTCTGGTAGGTTTATTGAGGTATGACAACGCACAAGTCACCTATTTCCCGAAAATAGCGAGCCCGTTATTTCTGGGATCTAAGTTGCTGCCCAGTAGCATACTACTTTTGTTCCACTGGGATAACATCAAGCGAATATGGTGGCCAATGTGTTAACGTGAATCCACAGCCACGTTCCTCAGACCACTGTAATAAGGTTTTGGCACGGACACGGGCAGTGTGCTGCTGAAACATGTCTTTAAAACATGATGCGATCGACGCGGTCCCCACGCCTGTCATGATGCTTTCGACTGCAGCCACAGGTCCCATGAAAGCCCTGGCCAATGCCCCCAACAGCAACAACTTACTCCATTGACCTGCTTTCATGGCGAAGTGCATGATTCGAGGAGGCGTTCGCTTGGATGACAGCCCATTCATACACCACCATCGACCTGGTATAATTAGAAACGTGATTCATCGAACTATGCAATTCATTCCCAATGAGCTCTGATCGAGTCTCTATGATCCCTTGTCCACTGCAATCTTAAATGCCATTGTTGTTGGGTCAACATAGGAACACTGTGGAGACCAATTTATCTCACGTTCCAGAGCGAGCAGGCCTCCGGTCTCCTAATTCTGTGTTTGGGTGAAGACATCAGAAACTTTATCGATTACATGTGGTTTCACCATCCATCAACATTTTCCCACGCATGTTTAAGACAGCACTACGCAAACAGCCGGCTAGGTTATCCGTATCCGTGATGCTCGTTCTTAACACATCCCGCACCCTATCAGTTTGAGTCTCGGTATTGGCATGATGCTTTACCGCTTTCACTGAACCGTACTTCACTGTATAACTTACATGCCCTGTTTTGCAATATTCGGTAAATTCATCTTGTTTCGAAAGTCACCCAGAAAATTGTGTTTCCTGTAGCCACATGTCACTGAAATGACACACATGGCGCTATTTTTTAGCCTGCTGTATTTCAGAAGCTCACTATGATACGATGTTATATACGTACGCGAAATACTCAATCACTACAACGCCGTTTTTAAACATTTCACTTAACGGTGTAGTTCACTTAATACAGCCAGGAAAGGATACTTCACTATATCTGCCGCGCGCAACAGTGGGTATACATGGCGCGTGTTCGACAGCGGTATTCTTGTTAAAATTAGTAGGTCTTTATTGCAAACACGGATAATGAAATGAAATTGCAATATTGTCATGGCGGTTTTTGTTGTTTTTTGCCGCAATGCAATATAACATTGCAGAAGAGCAAGTAGACATGAAATGATATTGTAACTCTGCCTAATTGTCCACGTGGATGATATAGGCAGCAGTCATAAGCAAATGCAAGCTATTATTGGCCTGTCTTTCCTAGTTCATTCTTACTGGAGTCGTCTTCAAATGACTTGACGATAATGGATGACAATGGAAACCGCGGTATAGTAAAAACACAAAACCGCTTTGACCTCTTGTAATGTCTCTTGCAGCGGTCTCTCCGCGTTATTTTCAGAAATTTTATAAATTATATAACTCAGTATATATCTCGAAATATCTCTTCTTATCTTACCGATTATCAATGCAAAGTAGTTTCAAGCCCAATTATTAATTGGAGCGTCCTTTTACTCCATGGAATAGCTTCTCTACTATCTATGTTTTCCCTTATGAAAAGAATAGGGGACTTCTTGCCGATTAGTCGTGAAAGAAGGATGTATATGTATGTATTGTTGAGCTAGTCGCCATTTTGATGAGATTCTGTATGAGAAGGAATTTAATACATGAACTAAACTAAAGTAAGTGTGTTCGCGTATTATTTAACTGATTATTATTGACAGTGTCTGCTTACTACGCTGTGTTGCACGGGATCAGTAGGGAACGTCTGATTTACACTGGACGAACCTGCCGTTTTGTATGCTCAAGATATCCAGTTACTTCAAATAAATAGGCTAACACGGTCTTACCAGCAGATCTCCGGTCTTCCCCATGTGATTACCGAAAGTTAATAATTATTACAAATGTTTTCAGGAGATCGACTGACAATTTTCGTCGCACCCAGACTTCGAAATGGCTTCACTGCCTTATGGAATTTAAGTTAAGCTCAATTTAATCAGGATAGAACAGTATTGAACTGTGTGAATGTGATAAGCCTGCCTTGTGAATGAAAATTCCCTTAACATACGCATGTTTTTACTATCCTGATCAGTGAAGCTAAATCAGGCCGGTGTGAGAGAGGTTTTAAAATTTTAGATCCCACACAAAATATATTAAATTTGGCGACCGTGACAGGACTCATTTTTGAGCATTGCTTAAACATTGTGTGAATTTTATGTTGCATGTGCACGAGAGAAAAGAAGACGAGGCCTGTTCCAGAAGTCACAATTTCGCCACAACCTACGAGAACGTCGTTCAGGCCAGACAATATACAATTAAATTTTTGTAGATAGAAATTTATATGAACTATTTAAATGTCTATCGGTTTGAATCAGATTGATTGGGTTGAACGTTAGATAGAAAGTGTTTATTACAAGTGAGTATTATGCAAAGTTTAGGTCAGTGACATTATTAACTCAGATGCGAGTGACTTTATAAATTTGTTGTTCTGTGTATTAATGGTTCTTACTAGGGCGGCTTATAAAATGGCAATGCAACAGCAGAGCGAATCACAACAGCCCTCAGCTGTTTCTGAGGTTAGTGAAACATTACACGCTAGCTTAACTGAAGTAGTGCCTAGCGGCAGCATTAGTCGGGCCCCACAACAAAGCTTAAGTGTTTCAATGTCATCTGAGCAGGACGAAATAAACCCATTGACTGTAATCATGCAGCAGGTAACACTGTTAGCCAAAATTGTAACAGACTTAACTAAAGCGCAAATAGAGACTAAATGGGAATTAACTAAAGCGCAAATAGAGACTAAAACGGAATTAACTAAAGCGCAAATAGAAACTAAAAGGAGAATAACTAAAGCGCAAATAGAGATTAAAAGGGAAATGAATGAACAATTAGCAGCCAATCAAGTGAAAGTCCAGGAGCAATTAGAAGCTAATCAAGCGGAATTAACTAATAAATTAGTAGAGAGTTTTCAGAAACTTGATGATAAATTAAATAAAACGGTGGAAGAATTGAAAATTCAGAATGAAAAGACAGAATTAAAATTAGCTGCTCAAATTGAGCAAATCACTCAGCAGTGTAATGAAAAAGCGAAGAAGTTACGCCTAGACCTAACTGAGTATGTTGCTACTAAGCTTGATACTAATAAAGAGCAGGTCGAGTCAATCTCACAGATAGTTCAAGCACAAGAACAGATGCAATGTTCTATCGCGGTAATTCCGGTATTAGTTGAAGTTCAAGATGAAATAAAGCAACAAGTAAATGAGATGTCAGCAGATATGCAGAATTTGAGACAATCACAAGACAAGATCCCGAAGGACATCCAAAATTTGGATAAATCCATAAATAACATAAAGGAGAGACAAGACGAGGTTGATCATAAGGTAAACATTCTCGCGGGAAAATTCTCGCAGTTAAGTTTAGAAAGGCAAACCATTTCTTCAGACAATATAGAACATAAGGTCAGAGCAGCTATGCCATCTATGACCGAGAGTTCTGAAGAAAATTTATTTAATAAAGGTTTTCGAGAAGCCATAGAACAACTAGGCGAAGAACTTAAACAATGGAAAGAAAACATTGAGAGATTATTAAATCTATCTTGAGGAGATTTGTGTTCCATACGGTCAAAGTAGCTATGCCATCTATGACCGAGAGTTCTGAAGAGAATTTATTTAATAAAGGTTTTCGAGAAGCCATAGAACAACTAGGCGAAGAACTTAAACAATGGAAAGAAAACATTGAGAGATTATTAAATCTATCTCGAAAAGATTTGTGTTCCACGCAAAGAAATGAATCCATAACAAGATCTATCAATGAAGCTACATTATTTACCCGACCAAGTACAGACAGGGACATTAATGCACACGTTCGGTTTTGCAATCAACATCAATCAAAACACTATGAGGGTAGTCATAATGCCTGTAATTGTAAAACCAATACTGAGGAGAAAATGTTGAAACAACGTCAATTCCAGATCTACAACCCAGACAAGAAAAATGTTCATCCTGTAGTGTTTATAAGAAGCTTTAGGGGAGTATTGCCAAAAAATTGGAGTGAGTGGCAAAAGGTTAGTTTCGTGACCGGTTGTATTCAGGGGACAGGAGCTATATGTGCATCTGATATGATATCAACTTGGGACACATATGAAGATTTTGAACGAGCATTTTTATCCAAATACTGGTCTGAAGGAGTACAAGAACGTTTAAGGCAGGAGGTATTATACCCGGAACCTTTTTCCATTTCACGTGAGTCTTTAAAGAAATACTTTGAGAAATACATAAACAAATCGCGGTATTGGGGTTAGTTTCGTGACTGGTTATATTCAGGGGTCAGGAGCTATATGGGCATCTGATATGATATCAACTTGGGACACATATGAAGATTTTGAACGAGCATTTTTATCCAAATACTGGTCTGAAGGACTACGAGAACGTTTAAGGCAGGAGGCATTATACCCGGAACCTTTTTCCTTTTCACGTGGGTCTTTAAAGAATTACTTTGAGAAATATATAAACAAATCACGGTATTGGGATAAGCCTATGCCTCTTCAATACGTGATTGGCATATTAAAATCTCGACTTCCGGCCAGCATCAGAAATAGAAACGCAAAGAAATGACCCCATAACATGATCTATCAATGAAGCTACATTATTTACCCGACCAAGTACAGACAGGGACATTAATGCACACGTTCGTTTTTGCAATCAACATCAATCACAACACTGTGAGGGTAGTCATAATGCCTGTAATTGTAAAAGCAATACTGAGGAGAAAATGTTGAAACAGCATCAATTCGAGATCTACAACCCAGACAAGAAAAATGTTCATCCCGTAGTGTTTATAAGAAGTTTTAGGGGAGTATTGCCAAAAAATTGGAGTGAGTGGCAAAAGGTTAGTTTCGTGACCGGTTATATTCAGGGGTCAGGAGCTATATGGGCATCTGATATGATATCAACTTGGGACACATCTGAAGATTTTGAACAAGCGTTGTTATCCAAATACTGGTCTGAAGGAGTACAAGAACGTTTAAGGCAGGAGGTATTATACCCGGAACCTCTTTCCCTTTCACGTGGGTCTTTAAAGAAATACTTTGAGAAATATATAAACAAATCGCGGTATTGGGATAAGCCTATGCCTCTTCAAGACGTGATTGGCATATTAAAATTGAAACGTCCCCTTTGAACAATTTTACACGAGACTGTGCTTAACCTGACGCGCAATATTTTGTTAGCGCAACGCAATCTGACTTTCAAAAAAAATCCCTACAAAAGAATGGCCCTGACTAACATTAAACTATACCTTTCACAAATCACTTACCTCACAAAAATCTTCGCTGCTCAAGCTACTGCAATACAGCGAGCGCCACTACTGCCAGCTAATTAAAAGATTCAAACTATGGAAGGCACTAACTACTGATAGGGATAGTTAGCAAATGAAAGATATTAATAGAGGACAAACAATGTATTTACCTTGATATCAGCATATATATAGCAGTTCATGACAAATTACAAAACTCCGCCATATCTCTCCCCACATCCACCACTGCTGGCGGCTCACCTCCAACTGCGCAACGCTACGCGCTGTTAACATCCAGCTGCCGCTGCCCAACACTACAATGGCAGACAACAATGCAAACTAGCCACAGACTGCACACAGCACAGCCAGTGATTTTCGTACAGAGCGCTACGTAACGTTGCCAATAAGAAAACATAAACAGCCTACTTACATAGCCCCCATGCTCCCCACAAAAAATTTTACAAATTGGTTGGGGCAGTGGCCAATACATATTTGTTAAAATTTTTCATAATCGTAATTACAATAACAAAGAAATCAAATGCACACACTTATTGATACAATGTTGGTCAAAAGCTAAAATTTTCTCACAGTCCATAAAGACAGTCCTGATCATTCATCACATTGCAGTGTTTTTCTCAAAGTCGGAGCAGTAAAAGAAAATGTACACGGAAGTAGTGGATTTCCATGCAGTCTTGAAGAAGTAGCGTTGTCCTTCCAATGGAAAGACAGTGCTGACTCGTGACATGCAGACAGGTAATGGGCCACAACAGAGCAAACCCACAGCGGAGTCAGTCGAAGTTTTGAAGAGTATTGGTGGGTAGGTCATCACAGAGCAGACCCACTGTAGTCCTGGTAGAGATTACGGTATTGGTGGGCCACCAGAGGTGCAGACCCACTGCAGTCCTTGTAGAAATAATGGTATTGATGGATCATCAAAGATGTAGACCCACTGTAGTCCTTGTAGAGATAATGGTACTGGTGGGTCATCAAAGATGCAGACCCACTGTAGTCCTTGTAGAGATGGCCAGCAGCCATCTGTTGTGACTGTGCAGGTGCACAATCACCATTGAAGAGTCTTGTACATAATATAGCAAGTCCATAACCACCACTTGTGCACTCACAAAGTTTTTTTTTTGGAATTGTCCTTAGAACCAGCAATGCTGTTATTCAGTCCCTTGCTGAATCATTAACACACGTGCAAACACTATCAGTCCCTACTTCTCACATATTGTCCATTTACTATGATCAACAGAAATGTGTGCAGTGAAATGAATGCTTACAAGTTACTTAGTTTGATAAACTGGTGTCAATTACAATTTTATAACATGAGAATACAATTACAAAGGTAGAAAATACATCATTAAAGAACATAACAATACAGATAACATTTGTAGTACAGGCTTTACAAAAGAATCGAAATAACATATACATCAGTGTTACAGGAATTATGACATGAGTACATACATAAAAGACCAGAATAACTTTCGAAACATCAACTTCACACATGAGCATTAAAACAAAACAGAATAAATAATGTCTAAACATCTTCACAAAGAAAATAACATATTATTAATGCCAATTATATTTGAGGAAAACAGTATTCCTCATCATAGTGAATGTAGCTTAGTATTAGAAGAAGAAAAAATTCTATGAAACTACACAGAGACAGGAAGAAAACAGATACACAAGGGTACACAAACACATAGCGGAATAATACAAGGAAAGGACAGGGTTTGTTTTACTGCAGTATTTTGCAAACAAAACTTTCTTTACTTCTTGGAGATCTCCCTTCATTCATCATCATTGCCAAAAAGTCCTATCTAAACCTCCTTCCTGTATTCTATTCATATTTCTTTCAAAATAAATATTTCTCATTGTACAATACTCATTTTGGCCCAAATCTTTTTTATATACCTTGTCAATGCATTGCTTCCAATTCATCATAGTTAGTTTCTTATATAGTCTACCCCCTCTTAAGCTAACTTAAATCTACTGAGCTCAGATTCTAAACAAAGGGATGAGGCAATGCAGCAGCACAAATCAAGTAACACAAACATCAATGACAAAAATTTGAAGCTGGCAAAGCAAGCTACAGTAAATCTAAATTACGAAGCAATTCACATTACAACTAATATGAGGCAATGCGCAGCAAACAAGAAAAATAAATCTGGCTTAGCAGAGTAACACAAATTCAAATTCAACAACACTATGCCTGGCAAACAGCAGCAGAAAATGAAATACCTAAACATGACATAGCTCAAGCAGAAAAAATAGTACACTAAAAATGGCCATGTCTAATACCTATGTCACATCTTAACACTAGAGTGATGCATCACAATTTTTTCTACAAAAGAAATTAACAAGTACTTGAAAAGAAAACTATGATTGCAGTCCCTGTGAAGGTAAATGTCTTTTTGTGCTCCCTCATTTTTTTTGAAAAAATTATTATTTACTCGATCTGTAGACAGAAAATATTTATATTAGTACATCTATAAAATTTTATTTTAACCAATGCTGCAGTGCAGCTAGAAACTAGATATCAAATGAAATAAGCAATTACGCAAACCAAAGCATAAAAATATCATTCAATAGTCATGTGACATTTCATAAGTTAGTAGACATTCTAACCCTCGTAGAAAGATGCTTGTCATAATCAGGTGTGCAGATGTAAATATGTTTCCAAGTTATTATTAGCGTGTCGTATTTACGATGCTTTCTACAAAGGAACGTCAATAGCGAGGATAATGGCCTCCCTTTTTTTTTCTACCTGTGCCGCTGAAAAGGGCTCGCAATAATGGCTTTTTCTCAAGGCGGCTGGCACACCTGGCCGCTCACAACGAATTACGTCATGGTCACTTACCTTTCATACCGAAATATTTACGACAGCAGTTTTCGCTACAGTGACAGTCTCATATAAAAAATTTCACAGGTCAAGAATTAGCGTTACAAATCTGTAGAAACAAAATCTTATTGATATAACAGTGTCCAAAAAATTTTCGTTGGCATTGTGATACATTTACGCATTTACACACATTTCCTACCTCTTAAAGTACGATTCTTGGTTTCCAACATCCTTTTTCACAAGTCAGTGTCCCTAACCGCTACTCATTACTCCTTACCTTATTACACTTATACATATTCGTCGACACTTCTTCAGTGTTTCATCATAATAAATAAATACCATAATTAACATTCCTCAACAGCATAATACACATCGTCGTCGTAATAATAACATCATAACACCTCAGTCAAATCTCAAAAACATCATAGCTTTCTGCAATAATTTCAAACCCTACAAAATATTCTCTGCTCATTTCAATAGTGTCATCTACCTCAAACGTACCTTAAAAACATGATCTCATACCAAATACATCATTCAAAGTTCTCATAGTATCACAATGGTTCCGAAAAAATATGAACAGTTCACTAAGTACAGAGAAAATACAGTTTCGTAAGTGTGAAGTTATCCAACGGTATAATTACGTAAACATCTGTCACTGAGGTAGTAAAAAATTGTTTGTTGCTTTGTTAAATAATCAGATAGCTGTGTAATTTATGTGTTAGAGAAATATGGTACCGATGTGTAAAGTTGTATAAGCAAATACCATATTAGCTAGGGCCCCTTGTGCTTGCCAAACACATGGTACACAAAGTAGGCGTGTACCCCCCTGAGGATTAATGTAATTATACCCTCAGGTATTACAGATTACAGCAATGCAATGAAATGTATCACAGAAAACCCTTGTATCATTGCACTTCAAATATCTTAAAAAAAAAGGTTTTAAGTGCGAAATTAATCACTCAAATGCGTGTACTGTAGCGCTAAACTGTGCGTCTTGTTGTAAGATAATCTCTGTGGATGTGTCGTAGTTATCGTCCTCCGAAAGCTAAGTTCTGCAGAAGTCAATGTACTTACCTCACGATACACAAAAATGAAATGCTTTGCGAATAGATATCTTAGTTATTACGCTTATTGTTGTGATGAAGAAAGTACTGTACTGTAACGTATTGTTGTGCCACGAAAAAGGCTGTCTCATTGTTGCTATACCACAAAAGTTACTACTGAAACAGGTTTTTCTTTCCAAAAGAATTCAGAAAACTGTGCAGATATAAAACAGATACAGCGCAAAAGCAACATTGTAAATAGTCACTCATTAGTAGCGTCGTGATAAAATCGTGTAGCTGTCACATAAACTAACCTCTGTGTCATCTGGTATCCCACAGAAAGTACTTTAAATCCAGAATGTATTTTCAAGTAAACCAAAATGTTGCATTAAAATCTCATTTACCAGTAGGTGTCCTATGTAAGCCTGATAGTCGTTACGTAATCGTGCAGCTAACAAGCAAGAATGTACAAATACAACACTGTGTCGTCTGTTCACTATAACAATGTATTCTTAATTTCTGTTTAAATAAGTTCCCTTGATTCTTGACTGGATATTTAACTTCAAAACATTGTTGCATGTTAACAGTTTCTTAAGTCTGAGAAAGCTTACTAGCAATGTAAAGTGAAAAGTTATATGGCAAAGACAAAGTTAAAAAGCAGATTATCTTTCAATAAACGGTTTTACATGTGAAATGTGGTGTTATCCTTTACTCTTCATAGTACTCTAAGTTTGATTTGAATGCAATTATCGTGTTGTATACGTCGGTAAGCAATGCTAAAATTTTTCTCAAGGCTAGCGTCTTATGTTATTTTTCTCGGAGCCAGCGGGCGCACGCGGCTGCCTGCTGTGCGAGTCATTGTCTGTCGTCTCTTTGTTGGCACGCGTCGTTATTGGGGTTTGGAGACCTAACTTCTACAAATTCACCGTGACGAGAGGGCCCTGCCCTGTTTAAATCCCGCCAGTTCTGATGCAATTCGGGTCTGTCGTTACGAATATCGTCTGTCGTCATGTCGGTAGATGCCATAGTTTCTTTCTTGTCGGTCACGTGGTGGAGAATTTCTCCCTGAATCGTAACTGCGCGCTGGACCGTTGCGTCTAAAAGTATTCTGTCTCCCTTGATAATAATACACTCCTGGAAATGGAAAAAAGAACACATTGACACCGGTGTGTCAGACCCACCATACTTGCTCCGGACACTGCGAGAGGGCTGTACAAGCAATGATCACACGCACGGCACAGCGGACACACCAGGAACCGCGCTGTTGGCCGTCGAATGGCGCTAGCTTCGTAGCATTTGTGCACCGCCGCCGTCAGTGTCAGCCAGTTTGCCGTGGCATACGGAGCTCCATCGCAGTCTTTAACACTGGTAGCATGCCGCGACAGCGTGGACGTGAACCGTATGTGCAGTTGACGGACTTTGAGCGAGGGCGTATAGTGGGCATGCGGGAGGCCGGGTGGACGTACCGCCGAATTGCTCAACACGTGGGGCGTGAGGTCTCCACAGTACATCGATGTTGTCGCCAGTGGTCGGCGGAAGGTGCACGTTCCCGTCGACCTCGGACCGGACCACAGCGACGCACGGATGCACGCCAAGACCGTAGGGTCCTACGCAGTGCCGTAGGGGACCGCACCACCACTTCCCAGCAAATTAGGGACACTGTTGCTCCTGGGGTATCGGCGAGGACCATTCGCAACCGTCTCCATGAAGCTGGGCTACGGTCCCGCACACCGTTAGGCCGTCTTCCGCTCACGCCCCAACATCGTGCAGCCCGCCTCCAGTGGTGTCGCGACAGGCGTGAATGGAGGGACGAATGGAGACGTGTCGTCTTCAGCGATGAGAGTCGCTTCTGCCTTGGTGCCAATGATGGTCGTATGCGTGTTTGGCGCCGTGCAGGTGAGCGCCACAATCAGGACTGCATACGACCGAGGCACACAGGGCCAACACCCGGCATCATGGTGTGGGGAGCGATCTCCTACACTGGCCGTACACCACTGGTGATCGTCGAGGGGACACTGAATAGTGCACGGTACATCCAAACCGTCATCGAACCCATCGTTCTACCATTCCTAGACCGGCAAGGGAACTTGCTGTTCCAACAGGACAATGCACGTCCGCATGTATCCCGTGCCACCCAACGTGCTCTAGAAGGTGTAAGTCAACTACCCTGGCCAGCAAGATCTCCGGATCTGTCCCCCATTGAGCATGTTTGGGACTGGATGAAGCGTCGTCTCACGCGGTCTGCACGTCCAGCACGAACGCTGGTCCAACTGAGGCGCCAGGTGGAAATGGCATGGCAAGCCGTTCCACAGGACTACATCCAGCATCTCTACGATCGTCTCCATGGGAGAATAGCAGCCTGCATTGCTGCAAAACGTGGATATACACTGTACTAGTGCCGACATTGTGCATGCTCTGTTGCCTGTGTCTATGTGCCTGTGGTTCTGTCAGTGTGATCATGTGATGTATCTGACCCCAGGAATGTGTCAATAAAGTTTCCCCTTCCTGGGACAATGAATTCACGGTGTTCTTATTTCAATTTCCAGGAGTGTAGTTCTGGTTACCATATTGTCTGTTTCTATGATTGTTTCTGTCACATTCATTACTATGGAAATGCGATCTTTCTCTGTCACTATTACTCAGCCAGTGGTTGTCATACGGGTGGTGTCTGTTTTGGTCACGATTTACGTTATAAGAATAGCCTTGTCGTGTATTATTTCTGTCATCGCGGAATTGTGACAGATGTGATCTGTAATTGTTGTGTTCCTGTTCTCGCGTTCCGCGATTGTCAGTGTCAATTTCCAGTTCTTGTAACAGTCCCTGAAAAGCTTCAATGTCGTCAGTGCAACGTCCTGCCAAAATAATATGTCGTAAATGTTCAGGCAGTTTGATTAAGCAAATTCGGATGAGTTCTGAGGGGCTGTATGGGTTTGAAAGATACTGATTCTTATGCAACATGTCTTCAAAATATTTCATAATACTGGAAAATTCAGATTGTTCGAAACGTTTCATCATTATGATGCTATGTTTTACTCGGTCTTGTGTGGCTTGAGACCAATATGCTGAGAGGAAGGCATGGTAAAATTCTCCTTCACTGTGGCAATCGTGAATGACCGATCGCATTCTTACAGCTGGTTCATTCTCTAAGTAACCACACATAAATTCTAATCTGTGTTCTAACGACCAGTTGGGAGGAAAACAATGAGAGAATTGATGGAGCCATGCTTGTGGATGAATGTCGTTGGCAGAATTCTTAAACGTTTTGAATTTACGTGTAGTAATGAACAGCTTATAGTCAAAATCATCATGTCGGCGAGTCGCATATCGGTCATTGTTAGGTCGTGTTGGCCGTTCCATCTCAAAATTCGGTGCACATTGCCAGTTTCTTTCATAACTTCCGAAATGCCCTGTGTTATTATTTTCCGTCTTTTCCGTATTTCTAAGTCCCTCTTCCCGTATTGGGGCGCGAGTGTCCTCTGAAATACGTAATTCTTGTATTACCTGTGTCAGCTGATCTTGTACTTCGCGGATTTCCCTTTGGTGTTGCGTATTAATTTGATTCAGATTTTGTTTCAGTTTCCTAATTTGTTTGCTCTCTTCTGTCTCATTAAAGACTACCGGTTTTGTGTCATTCAGATTATCATCTACCTTCGTAGATAAGTTAGTGAACTGATCCGAAAGTTCGGCTACTTTCTCTGATAGTGAACACATTTCCTCAGTGTGTTTTTCTGAACCAAGTTTCAGAGTATCTACTGTGTCCTTTAAGTTTTCCTGAGTTTTTGCAAGTTGCGTAACCGAATCGGTAGATGCAACTGAGTCAAATTTAGCTTGCAAGGTCTCATGATTTTCATGAACAATAGTTTGCAGTTCTTTTATGGCTGCTTCGTGATTCTGTAGTGCATTTTCATGCCGCGAAAAAATAGGTTGGAAGTGCTCACAACTTTGTGTTTTTACGTCATTACAGACTTTTTGACATTTCGATTCAATGTTATGTAACTCAGTAGTTAAATCTTCACATGTTTGTTCAAGAGTTTGTTCCAATGAGTCTAACTTTTGAAGCTTTTGCTGTGTTTGTCTCTGATTTTGTTCCATTGTGTCTAACTGTTGCTGTGTTTGTCTCTGATTTTGTTCCATTTGTTGCATTAATTGCAATAATAATGTATTAGTGTCTGGAATCTGTTTCTCTATGCTTTTTGGCAGTGCATTTTCACCGGCAACATCACATTTTGACAAGCAGAAAATGTGTCTTGACTCATCTGAGAAAACGGTGATGACCCAGAACCTGAATCTACAGTATTTACGAAATTGTGTCCTGTCATTTCGGATTCCTGAGGCGAGCTGTTGCCGACTGACCGATCGATAATGCTTCCCTGCTCACTACTTGTTTCACTGTCTACGCCATTGTTTGCCGCCCGCTCCATTTCCCTATGCACAATTACCAAATTATTACTTTGAACATCAGTTAATTCATTACTCGGTGGCGCTAACACACTGCTTTCGTTTTCACTGTCATTTCGCAGTTTACTTTGGAGCCTAGTATTACGTTTTTCACACGCCATTATTGTCACAGTATTTCACACGACAACACAGAAAAACACAATATGAAGAGCAAAAATAAGAAAACACATTAACATAACACTGAAAATAATATCTAGTTAATTGCAGCTGCGAAATACTTGGTGCAAATCTATATGCGTGCCACACCTGTTTTACTGTACGACAATGAAAGACTACAACTACAAAGGAAATTCTCTCTACAATTACGCGCTAGCAATAAACAAAATCTACACTAATTACACAAACTACAAGAAAAAATCAGAAGATTCCAGTGAGGTATCCTAGGCTAAGGGTCGACATATGAAACGTCCCCTTTGAACAATTTTACACGAGACTGTGCTTAACCTGACGCGCAATATTTTGTTAGCGCAACGCAATCTGACTTTCAAAAAAAATCCCTACAAGAGAATGGCCCTGACTAACATTAAACTATACCTTTCACAAATCACTTACCTCACAAAAATCTTCGCTGCTCAAGCTACAGCAATACAGCGAGCGCCACTACTGCCAGCTAATTAAAAGATTCAAACTATGGAAGGCACTAACTACTGATAGGGATAGTTAGCAAATGAAAGATATTAATAGAGAACAAACAATGTATTTACCTTGATATCAGCATATATATAGCAGTTCGTGACAAATTACAAAACTCCGCCATATCTCTCCCCACATCCACCACTGCTGGCGGCTCACCTCCAACTGAGCAACGCTACGCGCTGTTAAAATCCAGCTGCCGCTGCCCTACACTACAATGGCAGACAACAATGCAAACTAGCCACAGACTGCACACAGCACAGCCAGTGATTTTCGTACAGAGCGATACGTAACGTTGCCAATAAGAAAACATAAACAGCCTACTTACAAAATCTCGACTTCCGGCCAGCATCAGAAATAGAAACGCAAAGAAATGAACCCATAACAAGATCTATCAATGAAGCTACATTATTTACCCGACCAAGTACAGACAGGGACATTCATGCACACGTTCGTTTTTGCAATCAACATCAATCAAAACACTATGAGGGTAGTCATAATGCCTGTAATTGTAAAAGCAATACTGAGGAGAAAATGTTGAAACAGCGTCAATTCCAGATCTACAACCCAGACAAGAAAAATGTTCATCCCGTAGTGTTTATAAGAAGTTTTAGGGGAGTATTGCCAAAAAATTGGAGTGAGTGGCAAAAGGTTAGTTTCGTGACCGGTTATATTCAGGGGACAGGAGCTATATGGGCATCTGATATGATATCAACTTGGGACACATATGAAGATTTTGAACGAGCATTTTTATCCAAATACTGGTCTGAAGGAGTACAAGAACGTTTAAGGCAGGAGGTATTATACCCGGAACCTTTTTCCTTTTTACGTGAGTCTTTAAAGAAATACTTTGGGAAATATATAAACAAATCGCGGTATTTGGATATTAAAATCTCGACTTCCTGCCAGCATCAGAAATAGAAACGCAAAGAAATGAACCCATAACAAGATCTATCAATGAAGCTACATTATTTACCCGACCAAGTACAGACAGGGACATTAATGCACACGTTCGTTTTTTCAATAACATCAATCACAACACTATGAGGGTAGTCATAATGCCTGTAATTGTAAAATCAGTACTGAGGAGAAAATGTTGAAACAACGTGAATTCCAGATCTACAACCCAGACATGAAAAATGTTCATCCCGTAGTGTTTATAAGAAGTTTTAGGGGAGTATTGCCAAAAAATTGGAGTGAGTGGCAAAAGGTTAGTTTCGTGACCGGTTATATTCAGGAGTCAGGAGCTATATGGGCATCTGATATGATATCAACTTGGCACACATATGAAGACTTTGAACGAGCATTTTTATCCAAATACTGGTCTGAAGGGGTACAAGAACGTTTAAGGCAGGAGGTATTATACCCGGAACCTCTTTCTTTTTCACGTGGGTCTTTAAAGAAATACATTGAGAAATATAAAAACAAATCGCGGTATTGGGATATGCCTATGCCTCGTCAATACGTGATTGGCATATTAATATCTCGACTTCCGGCCAGCATCAGAAATAGATACGCAAAGAAATGAACCCATAACAAGGTCTATCAATGAAGCTACATTATTTACCCGACCAAGTACAGACAGGGACATTAATGCACACGTTCGTTTTTGCAATAACATCAATCACAACACTATGAGGGTAGTCATAATACCTGTAATTGTAAAAGCAATACTGAGGAGAAAATGTTGAAACAACGTCAATTCCAGGTCTACAACCCAGACAAGAAAAAATTCATCCCGTAATGTTTATAAGAAGTTTTAGGGGAGTATTGCCAAAAAATTGGTTAGAGTGGCAAAAGGTTAGTTTCGTGACCGGTTATATTCAGGGGACAGGAGCTATATGGGCATCTAATATGATATCAACTTGGCACACATATGAAGATTTTGAACGAGCATTTTTATCCAAATACTGGTCTGAAGGAGTACAAGAACGTTTAAGGCAGGAGGTATTATACCCGGAACCTCTTTCCCTTTCACGTGGGTCTTTAAGGAAATACTTTGAGAAATATATAAACAAATCGCGGTATTGGGATAAGCCTATGCCTCGTCAATACGTGATTGGCATATTAATATCTCGACTTCCGGCCAGCATCAGAAATAGAAACGCAAAGAAATGAACCCATAACAAGATCTAGCAATGAAGCTACATTATTTACCCGACCAAGTACAGACAGGGACATTAATGCACACGTTCGTTTTTGCAATAACATCAATCACAACACTATGAGGGTAGTCATAATGCCTGTAATTGTAAAATCAGTACTGAGGAGAAAATGTTGAAACAACGTGAATTCCAGATCTACAACCCAGACAAGAAAAATGTTCATCCTGTAGTGTTTATAAGAAGTTTTAGGGGAGTATTGCCAAAAAATTGTAGTGAGTGGCAAAAGGTTAGTTTCGTGACCGGTTATATTCAGGGGTCAGGAGCTATATGGGCATCTGATATGATATCAACTTGGCACACATATGAAGATTTTGAACGAGCATTTTTATCCAAATACTGGTCTGAAGGAGTACAAGAACGTTTAAGGCAGGAGGTATTATACCCGGAACCTTTTTCCTTTTCACGTGGGTCTTTAAAGAAATACTTTGAAAAATATATAAACAAATCGCGGTATTGGGATAAGCCTATGCCTCTTCAAGACGTGATTGGCATATTAAAATCTCGACTTCCGGCCAGCATCAGAAATAGAAACGCAAAGAAATGAACCCATAACAAGATCTAGCAATGAAGCTACATTATTTACCCGACCAAGTACAGACAGGGACATTAATGCACACGTTCGTTTTTGCAATCAACATCAATCACAACACTGTGAGGGTAGTCATAATGCCTGTAATTGTAAAAGCAATACTGAGGAGAAAATGTTGAAACAGCATCAATTCGAGATCTACAACCCAGACAAGAAAAATGTTCATCCCGTAGTGTTTATAAGAAGTTTTAGGGGAGTATTGCCAAAAAATTGGAGTGAGTGGCAAAAGGTTAGTTTCGTGACCGGTTATATTCAGGGGTCAGGAGCTATATGGGCATCTGATATGATATCAACTTGGGACACATATGAAGATTTTGAACAAGCATTGTTATCCAAATACTGGTCTGAAGGAGTACAAGAACGTTTAAGGCAGGAGGTATTATACCCGGAACCTCTTTCCCTTTCACGTGGGTCTTTAAAGAAATACTTTGAGAAATATATAAACAAATCGCGGTATTGGGATAAGCCTATGCCTCTTCAATACGTGATTGGCATATTAATATCTCGACTTCCGGCCAGCATCAGAAATAGAAACGCTAAGAAATGAACCCATAACAAGATCTATCAATGAAGCTACATTATTTACCCGACCAAGTACAGACAGGGACATTAATGCACACGTTCGTTTTTGCAATCAACATCAATCACAACACTATGAGGGTAGTCATAATGCCTGTAATTGTAAAAGCAATACTGAGGAGAAAATGTTGAAACAACGTCAATTCCAGGTCTACAACCCAGACAAGTAAAAATTCATCCCGTAGTGTTTATAAGAAGTTTTAGGGGAGTATTGCCAAAAAATTGGTTAGAGTGGCAAAAGGTTAGTTTCGTGACCGGTTATATTCAGGGGTCAGGAGCTATATGGGCATCTGATATGATATCAACTAGGGACACATATGAAGATTTTGAACGAGCATTTTTATCCAAATACTGGTCTGAAGGAGTACAAGAACGTTTAAGGCAGGAGGTATTATACCCGGAACCTTTTTCCTTTTCACGTGGGTATTTAAAGAAATACTTTGAAAAATATATTAACAAATCGCGGTATTGAGATAAGCCTATGCCTCTTCAATACGTGATTGGCATATTAAAATCTCGACTTTCGGCCAGCATTAGAAATAGAAACGCAAAGAACAGAACCCATAACAAGATCTATCAATGAAGCTACATTATTTACCCGACCAAGTACAGACAGGGACATTAATGCACACGTTCGTTTTTGCAATCAACATCAATCACAACACTGTGAGGGTAGTCATAATGCCTGTAATTGTAAAAGCAATACTGAGGAGAAAATGTTGAAACAGCATCAATTCGAGATCTACAACCCAGACAAGAAAAAATTCATCCCGTAATGTTTATAAGAAGTTTTAGGGGAGTATTGCCAAAAAATTGGTTAGAGTGGCAAAAGGTTAGTTTCGTGACCGGTTATATTCAGGGGACAGGAGCTATATGGGCATCTAATATGATATCAACTTGGCACACATATGAAGATTTTGAACGAGCATTTTTATCCAAATACTGGTCTGAAGGAGTACAAGAACGTTTAAGGCAGGAGGTATTATACCCGGAACCTCTTTCCCTTTCACGTGGGTCTTTAAAGAAATACTTTGAGAAATATATAAACAAATCGCGGTATTGGGATAAGCCTATGCCTCGTCAATACGTGATTGGCATATTAATATCTCGACTTCCGGCCAGCATCAGAAATAGAAACGCAAAGAAATGAACCCATAAAAAGATCTAGCAATGAAGCTACATTATTTACCCGACCAAGTACAGACAGGGACATTAATGCACACGTTCGTTTTTGCAATAACATCAATCACAACACTATGAGGGTAGTCATAATGCCTGTAATTGTAAAATCAGTACTGAGGAGAAAATGTTGAAACAACGTGAATTCCAGATCTACAACCCAGACAAGAAAAATGTTCATCCTGTAGTGTTTATAAGAAGTTTTAGGGGAGTATTGCCAAAAAATTGTAGTGAGTGGCAAAAGGTTAGTTTCGTGACCGGTTATATTCAGGGGTCAGGAGCTATATGGGCATCTGATATGATATCAACTTGGCACACATATGAAGATTTTGAACGAGCATTTTTATCCAAATACTGGTCTGAAGGAGTACAAGAACGTTTAAGACAGGAGGTATTATACCCGGAACCTCATTCCTTTTCACGTGGATCTTTAAAGAAATACTTTGAGAAATATATAAACAAATCGCGGTATTGGGATAAGCCTATGCCTCGTCAATACGTGATTGGCATATTAATATCTCGACTTCCGGCCAGCATCAAAAATAGAAACGCAAAGAAATGAACCCATAACAAGATCTATCAATGAAGCTACATTATTTACCCGACCTAGTACAGACAGGGACATTAATGCACACGTTCGTTTTTGCAATCAACATCAATCACAACACTGTGAGGGTAGTCATAATGTCTGTAATTGTAAAAGCAATACTGAGGAGAAAATGTTGAAACAGCATCAATTCGAGATCTACAACCCAGACAAGAAAAATGTTCATCCCGTAGTGTTTATAAGAAGTTTTAGGGGAGTATTGCCAAAAAATTGGTTAGAGTGGCAAAAGGTTAGTTTCGTGACCGGTTATATTCAGGGGTCAGGAGCTATATGGGCATCTGATATGATATCAACTTGGCACACATATGAAGATTTTGAACGAGCATTTTTATCCAAATACTGGTCTGAAGGAGTACAAGAACGTTTAAGGCAGGAGGTATTATACCCGGAACCTTTTTCCTTTTCACGTGGGTCTTTAAAGAAATACTTTGAAAAATATATAAACAAATCGCGGTATTGGGATAAGCCTATGCCTCTTCAAGACGTGATTGGCATATTAAAATCTCGACTTCCGGCCAGCATCAGAAATAGAAACGCAAAGAAATGAACCCATAACAAGATCTAGCAATGAAGCTACATTATTTACCCGACCAAGTACAGACAGGGACATTAATGCACACGTTCGTTTTTGCAATCAACATCAATCACAACACTGTGAGGGTAGTCATAATGCCTGTAATTGTAAAAGCAATACTGAGGAGAAAATGTTGAAACAGCATCAATTCGAGATCTACAACCCAGACAAGAAAAATGTTCATCCCGTAGTGTTTATAAGAAGTTTTAGGGGAGTATTGCCAAAAAATTGGAGTGAGTGGCAAAAGGTTAGTTTCGTGACCGGTTATATTCAGGGGTCAGGAGCTATATGGGCATCTGATATGATATCAACTTGGGACACATATGAAGATTTTGAACAAGCATTGTTATCCAAATACTGGTCTGAAGGAGTACAAGAACGTTTAAGGCAGAAGGTATTATACCCGGAACCTCTTTCCCTTTCACGTGGGTCTTTAAAGAAATACTTTGAGAAATATATAAACAAATCGCGGTATTGGGATAAGCCTATGCCTCTTCAATACGTGATTGGCATATTAATATCTCGACTTCCGGCCAGCATCAGAAATAGAAACGCTAAGAAATGAACCCATAACAAGATCTATCAATGAAGCTACATTATTTACCCGACCAAGTACAGACAGGGACATTAATGCACACGTTCGTTTTTGCAATCAACATCAATCACAACACTGTGAGGGTAGTCTTAATGCCTGTAATTGTAAAAGCAATACTTAGGAGAAAATGTTGAAACAACGTCAATTCCAGGTCTACAACCCAGACAAGAAAAAATTCATCCCGTAATGTTTATAAGAAGTTTTAGGGGAGTATTGCCAAAAAATTGGTTAGAGTGGCAAAAGGTTAGTTTCGTGACCGGTTATATTCAGGGGTCAGGAGCTATATGGGCATCTGATATGATATCAACTAGGGACACATATGAAGATTTTGAACGAGCATTTTTATCCAAATACTGGTCTGAAGGAGTAGAAGAACGTTTAAGGCAGGAGGTATTATACCCGGAACCTTTTTCCTTTTCACGTGGGTCTTTAAAGAAATACTTTGAAAAATATATTAACAAATCGCGGTATTGGGATAAGCCTATGCCTCTTCAATACGTGATTGGCATATTAAAATCTCGACTTCCGGCCAGCATCAGAAATAGAAACGCAAAGAACAGAACCCATAACAAGATCTATCAATGAAGCTACATTATTTACCCGACCAAGTACAGACAGGGACATTAATGCACACGTTCGTTTTTGCAGTCAACATCAATCACAACACTGTGAGGGTAGTCATAATGCCTGTAATTGTAAAAGCAATACTGAGGAGAAAATGTTGAAACAGCATCAATTCGAGATCTACAACCCAGACAAGAAAAATGTTGATCCCGTAGTGTTTATAAGAAGTTTTAGGGGAGTATTGCCAAAAAATTGGAGTGAGTGGCAAAAGGTTAGTTTCGTGACAGGTTATATTCAGGGGTCAGGAGCTATATGGGCATCTGATATGATATCAACTTGGCACACATATGAAGATTTTGAACGAGCATTTTTATCCAAATACTGGTCTGAAGGAGTACAAGAACGTTTAAGGCAGGAGGTATTATACCCGGAACCTTTTTCCTTTTCACGTGGGTCTTTAAAGAAATACTTTGAGAAATATATAAACAAATAGCGGTAATGGGATAAGCCTATGCCTCTTCAAGACGTGATAGGCATATTAAAATCTCGACTGCCGGCCAGCATCAGAAATAGAATGCTGTATATTAATGAGCATGACCTTGACTCTTTCATGACTACGCTTGACACTATAGATATGATCGAGGAAGATGAACATCGGCCAAGACAACCGGTTATGCAGAGGAGAGGGATTGAGGCGCCAAACGCAAACCGCAACGGAAACGGATTTAATAATTATTATACTAGGAATAGTCAGAGATTCAACGGAAATGGAAATTTCTATAACTGTGCTGCGTGGGGCAGATTCAGAGACAATAGAACAGGTCGCAGATACAACCCAATGTTTGGAAATGCAAGAGATTATCAGAAGCAGCAGTCTTCAAATAATAATAATGCGTACAGAAATTCTGACCCTCGATTTGAAGCAAATAACACCACCAGTCATCAACAACAACCAGTCATAACAGAAGTAGTAGATGAGTCAAGAGGAAATAATAATCGACATTTAAACTGAAGACAGCCGCTTTATGCTCCGTGAAGTCGGCCGGGGAATACAAAAGGGGCAAACCTGTATTAAACGAAATTAATTCCGTGGCAATGTTGAGATATAATGAAGGCGAATTAATGACAGATGAATTTACGAGAGACTTAGAGGCTTGTGTAGTCGAAGATAAAAGGGTTCTTGTGTCTGAGATCATCACAGAAGTGGGAGGAATTTTAACCAATGTAGTATTGGACACAGCTACATCTACAGATGTAGTATCCGGAACTTTGTTTCGCAGAATTAGTAAAATTAAGAAAATCTCTGTCCTACCAGTACAAAATGGCCGAGTTATAGGTGCAGTGGGGGCAAAATCCCGGAACGTAAAGATACAAACGCTTATAGAGATAAAATTGGTAAATGTAGCTAAACAATGCACATTCCTTGTAGTGGAAAAGTTGTTAGTAGATTGCATTCTTGGCATTGGAACTTTGCAAGCCTGCAGTTGCAAGTTGCACTTGGTAGAAGGAAAGGTGCATTTTAAAATCGAAGATCAATTTGTTACACTGATCTTACTGAGAAAGGAGGCAGTGTATGAGCGATATTTCCGTGGTGCTGCTGTGCAGTTGATTTGTGCTGAAAAGAATAATATGTGCCGACTACCGATCAAGTCAATTCAAGAAGAGGATTTCAGACAAACAGTCTAACAGAAGATTGCTGAGTCAGATTGCCTAACGGATAGTCAGAGGGAACAATTATTCAATATATTAACAGAATATGAGTCAGTTTTCGATGAAAAGCCCGGAATTATTAGAGGATATGTTTGTACATTACAGATTAAGCCCCATAAGACATTTTGCCGCACACACTATCCCATTCCCTGGCGATTAAAACAACCAGTTCAGGAAGAGATACAAAAAATGTTAAACTGGAATCTTATTGAACCGTCGAACAGCCCATATTGTTCTCCGTTGCTTGTTGTACCAAAGCCAGGAGGAAAAGTTCGATTGGTATTAGATGCAAGGGAAATTAACAAAATTATAGTACCTGTGCGCACACATCCGGAGAACATTGACGAGTTAATACAGAAATTTCAAGATGTATCTTATTTAACCAGTATTGATTTGAGAAGTTCGTTCTGGCAAGTCCAGTTACACAAGGACTCAAGAAAATATACTGCTTTTATATATGGAGGGAGAAGCTATCAGTTCAAGGTCGTTCCGTTTGGTCTCAATATCAGCTCTGGAGTTTTTATTTCTGCGTTGGACTATGCCCTAGGACCAGAACTACGTAGTCGAATAACAATTTTTGTGGACGATCTATTAATTGCCTCTAAAACTTTGGAGGAACATGTACAACTTATTAGGAGGATTTTTGCTGTGTTCAAACAAACTGGTATAACTGCAAATCTAAAAAAATCCCAATTTTCTCTACAGAGAATTAAATTATTAGGACATATGATTAACGCAAAAGGCATTCTTCCAACAGAAGCGAAGATTATTGCGATAAAAAATTTTCCAACTCCAAGAAACAGAAGACAACTGAAAGGCTTTATAGGCTTAGCTTCATTTTTTCGTCGATTTATTAAAACTCAAGCAATGAACTCCGAAGCACTAAACCGGCTCCTGAGGAAAGATGTACCATGGCAATGGTCTAATGATTGTGAAAAGCCATTTTGTGAAATTAAGGATCAACTGATAAATGCTCCGTTATTGTACCACCCTGATATGAATGTCGGATTCTGTTTAGCCACTGATTCATCAGATGTGGGATTAGGATCTTGTTTATTTCAAATTAGGTACATCGATGGTGTAAAAACCTTTCGTCCAATTGCATTTGCTAGCAGAGTTTTATCCACCTGTGAAAGAGCATATACCACTACGGAATTGGAAGCTTTAGCAGTTATTTGGTCTTTGAAAAGGTTTAATTATTATGTATATGGCTCAAGGATAGCCGTTTATTGTGACCACCAATCATTAGCCTTTTTTACAAACTTGTAAGTTGCTGCATCCTCGCTTGTCAAGGTGGACGCTGGCGCTGCAAGAATATCAGTTTCAAATTATTCATGTAGCCGGAAAAGAAAATATTATAGCAGACGCGTTGTCAAGATCTCCAGAAGGAATAACACCTGAACTGGATGTAAATAATAAGGCAGAATTTCCAGTGCTTCTTCTTCAAGAAAATAATTACAAGTTATATTATATTCATTTATGTAAGACAATGGCTCAGCTTCAGAAGAAGGATCGACGATGGAATGCTATAATACGACAATTCAATCAACAAAATCCTATGGTCAATTTGGAATACTACCGGCTTGTGAATAATATTTTATTTTTTAAATCTGGGAAGGCTGAGAATCCAAAGTGGTGTGTCTGCATACCCGAAGAATATGAAGAACGATTAATTTGGTTTACACATTTGACCTGGGGTCATGTTGGTGTTGTAAAGTGTGCTAATAAGATTAGATATTATTGTTACTTACCAAATATAAGGCGAAAAGTGCACAAAGTCATACAGAAATGTATTCTCTGTCAAAAGGCTAAGCCGGACAACAAGGGAAATAAGATTGCGCTTCACTCTATAATACCTGAAGCACCAAGATCACTTATATCATGTGATATTTGTGGACCACTTCCTAGAGTCAGAGGTGGTGTTAAGTACATTATTGGATTCTGTTATGTGTTTACAAAATATGTTAAACTATATCCTATATAATCAGCTACTGCAAGAGCTGCCGCAGTAAAGTTTGTAAATGACTACATTCCTCATGCAGGGATTCCAACATATATAATCTCCGACAATGCGAAGATATTTACTGGATATTTATGGAGAAAATTAGTATCACAACTAGGAATAAAACAGATATTTACATCTTGCTATCATCCACATGGGAGTTTAATTGAACGGGTTTTTCGAGAACTAAACAGATTCATGAGAACGTACTGTCATGATAAACAAACTACATGGATAAACTATTTGACCGAGTTTGAGCGGATTTATAATAATTTACCTCATAGTTCTACAAACTTTACCCCGAATGAACTGATGTTCAGAGATAACGAAAGAAACTTTTGGGTAGATAACTTGCCTAAACTCGAGGACACCAAAATGCCATGGGAAGAAAAAATTCGCAATGCTCTCATTAATATTACGGAGAAAGCAAGACAGCGAAAGGAAATCCATGACAGAAACATCAAACGGATTCAGACTTTCAATATCGGACAGAAAATTCTTTTCAGAAGACACATCAAGTCATCAAGGTTGAAGAAGACCATCAGAAAATGGAATCTAATTTATACAGGTCCATATATAATAGTTGATATACCGAATCCTGGTGCGTATTTATTAGCATATCCGGATTCTGGATGAATAAAAGGATTATTTCCCCATGTAGACCTAAAGAGGTACTTTTAAGGAAAGTGTTTCAAATTAAATGAACAGTCTGTATGAAGTATTTGGGTGTTAACAAAAATAAATAAATAAATAAAAATGAAGTGCGAAGGACAGTATGCCTCAGCTACTGCGATAGGTTAAATGACAGCATGCCAAGCATCTGTGATAGTTTAATGAACAGTAAGCGATTGCTTCTGTGATAGTATAGGAATATTTAGAAAAGTAAGTGGAACTGTAGCTATTGCTGCTGTGAAGACTTACGGATTATCTGTCTACAGGATGACCACCAAAGAAGCTTGTGCGTGTGAAATAATATACATTCAGAGAGTGTTAATCTCCAGTGAGAATAAGTTTACTGAAACTATATGGTCGAATACGGCGCTTGCGTGTGAAGTTAGTGTTTGTAAACTGACAGTTCACAGGAGAACAAATGAACCGCGTTAGGAAATTAGAATCGATTGCTACTGTCCACAGATATAAAGACTCGCTGGTTTTTTTTTTTTTTTTTTGGCGCGAGCTAAATTCTATCCAAGAGAATTTAATTAACCAGTTTAGTGTGTGTTTATAAAATTAGAGTTAATAAGAAAGTTCTTCATTGAATTTATAATAATGTGTCATTTTCCAGTTGGATTTGTTTATTGTTATATTGCATTCATATATGTTCAAGAGAAAATGCGGCATTTGGAGTATAAAAGAGAAAAATTAATTTCAGCTGGAGAGGTCATGCAGCAAGACTTAATTAAACGTTCTCTTCCAGCAAAATTTCATTTTAATCATGTATGAGTAAGATATATTTTTTTTGGAAATTATCTCAAATAATAAAGCTTTTAACATTCTGACATGCTATCCACATTCGTACTTGAAACCAAATTAGGAAAGATTCAGATATACTTCCACCTGGAAAAGCCAACGAAAAATAAATAAATAAATAAATAATTAAAACCAGGATTAGAACCTTTCGGCTTACTCAAGAAGATGGATGAAATTATCCATGTTTTCAAAATTGTTTTCCGATCTGGAGTTGTGATATCGTGCAACTGCAGTATCGATTAAGACACCTGGGTGTGGAGAGTATAAGACGAATGGATTTTCCCATTCCTCAGATGGAAGATTGGATGGATCAGGTCCATATTTGAGTTCAAAATGAATCTGGAAAATTTCGACTAACCATGCTCTTCCAGGAATCTTTAATAGTTGACCATTCCTTAGACGAATTTCGATTGTTTCATGCCACAATCCTGAGTACCTGTTCCTGAGGTTCCTTCTGGTCTCTCAAATCCGTTACGTCTCCTGTCCGGTACGCCAATGCGACGCCTGTCCTCTGTGCCGTGTTCCATGTTCCTGTTCGATCACTTTCACCGCAGTTCAGCAAGACGTCGATGAAGAAAATTTTTCAGAAGATTGTAAAAAATTTGCATGTGTAAAGATTTTTTTTTCGCTATGATTTTATCTTTCCTATGAATTGTATATAACTCTCAAATTTCTAAATTATTCTGTCTTTCCTAAGCCTCCAGGTTTTCCGGGGTTTCCCTGTGAAGGCCAGTTCCTGAATAGGTAGACCTGAGTAACAACTATATAAGTCCATCTTCCCTGGTTGTGTACGTGGAATGCGGGTATGCCCCAGTACACGTGAAAGCAACAACTAGGTATCTAGGTAACGAAGATACCAAATCTCTTTCAATTCTTGTAATCAAAAAATTCTTACTAACTTCTTAAAATTTATAGGAACGTATGTTCCACAAATTCTAACGAGTTAGCTAAGCCAATAGTTAGCTCGCAAAGTGGATACATATCAACTTTGCTCGCTGCGAGGGGCGATGTAATGTCTCTTGCAGCGGTCTCTCCGCGTTATTTTCAGAAATTTTACGAATTATATAACTCAGTATATATCTCGAAATATCTCTTCTTATCTTGCCGATTATCAATGCAAAGTAGTTTCAAGCCCAATTATTCCTTGGAGCGTCCATTTACTCCATGGAATAGCTTCTCTGCTATCTATGTTTTCTCTTATGAAAAGAATAGGGGACTTCTTGCCGATTACTCGTGAAAGAAGGATGTATATGTATGTTTTGTTGAGCTAGTCTCCATCTTGATGAGATTCTGTATGAGAAGGAATTTAATACATGAACTAAACTAAAGTAAGTGTGTTCGCGTATTATTTAACTGATTGTTATTGACAGTGTCTGCTTACTACGCTGTGTTGCACGGGATCAGTGGGGAACGTCTGATTTACACTGGCCGAACCTGCCGTTTTGTATGCTCAAGATATCCAGTTACTTCAAATAAATAGGCTAACACGGTCTTACCAGCAGATCTCCGGTCTTCCCCATGTGATCACCGAAAGTTAATAATTATTACAAATGTTTTCAGGAGATCGACTGACAATTTTTGTCGCACCGAGACTTCGAAATGGCTTCACTGCCTTATGGAATTTAAGTTAAGCTCAATTTAATCAGGATAGAACAGTATTGAACTGTGTGAATGTGATAAGCCTGCCTTGTGAATGAAAACTCTCTTAACATACGCATGTTTTTACTATCCTGATCAGTGAAGCTAAATCAGGCCGGTGTGAGAGAGGTTTTAAAATTTTAGATCCCACACAAAATATATTAAACTCTTTCACAAGGCTTGTTGAACTAAGGAACACACCAACTCATATTAAAATACATTGGAATTCGTTGCAACAAATCTATTATGCTTTCAACTTCTGACACAATCTGAAAGAAAATATTGACTCCCACAAATAATCAAACTGAAAAGTTTAACTGACTCCATTTTCATTATTTGGCTTCTGTAAAAAAATTAAAATAAATGGCATTAGTAATTATTAATTAAGCCATATTTAAGGGAGCGCTAAACCAGACTTCTGATACCCTGCCCGGACGTTCAACCGAACACCACAGGTTTTATTTAAAAACCGGACTGTCCGGTGTAAAGACGCACAGTTGGACACTCTGACTGGTACTGTGGAGGCGTTTCACTGGTCTGTAGTATGCGGCCGCCTATGAGCCATTCCTTACATCGTTGATAAGAGTACTGCCTGCTTGCAGAGCTATGGTGCGAAATGTCGATTTTTAGTTACTCTGTTAAGATTTTAATTTGTCTCCCCAGGCATATATGACCTCAGCATGTGGAAGTCACGCGAATATGATGCATCGTTCCACAGCATCTGTTTCGTTTTGTGATGGTGTCGGCTTTTACTCTGTCCTAAGATTACCTCGTAAATTGGTCTTAGAACACTAGAGAATAAGGGTGTACGTTCAGCGCGGACGGGCGCAGCTATCGCGTGGGTGAGAGACGTCCAATTTCCTCGAAGCCACGTCCGCGCCAGTCAGCGCTGAGAGCGTGGCGCGCCCCAAGTGATACACACTCCAGCGAGCCGCGGTCGGCAGGTCACAGCTGCGGTGGCGCCGCCATCAATCATCCTCTGTGGGCGACCAATAGCGGACGGGCGAGCGTCATTACACGCCCCAGTGTCCGCACGTCAGCTGCGAGGGATCACACAGGGATGGGAGAGCCTTGCAGTTTTAACGAGGATAGCACGTGGTAGCTATACGCTGGCAACTCTACAGGCTAACCCACGGAACGTAGAAGTTACCGTTTCACAGAATTACGTAATAACTAGCGGTTCAAAAGCTGTCTTACGGCATAATCCCAATGGGGAATACCGTAAATGTCCCACAAGTATTAATTTTACTGAAGCGTCGAGTAACAACATTCAATAGGTATCACAACCAGACAACATCGAAAAGTTTGTTCAAGGATCTTCTGATTCTCATAGGTACGTAACGATACATATACTCCTTAGTAATGTTTGAGATTAGTAATAAGAGTGAATTTAAAATATACAATGAAGTTCCCAGTCAACCGTATCACCGCCATCATTTTTCAGCGCTACTGACAAGGGAACTTCCCCATCGCACCCCCCTCAGATTTAGTTATAAGTTGCTACAGTGGATAGACCTTGAAAAACTGAACACAGATCAATCGAGAAAACAGGAAGAAGTTATGTGGAACTATGAAAAAATAAGCAAAATATACAAACTGAGCAATCCACGCGTAAGATAGGCAACATCAAGGACCGACAGAATACAGGAGCACCGTGGTCCCGTGGTTAGTGCGAGTAGCTGCGGAAGTAGAGGTCCTTGGTTCAAGTCGTCCTTCCAACAAAAAGTTTAATTTTTTATTTTCAGACAATTATCAAAGTTCAGCCACTCACACATAATCAACTTCGCTCTCCAAAATTCCAGGACACGTTCAGATTTGCTTGGACATATGCAGGATTTGACGGTCTACACACGAAAAAATTTGAAAACGCAAGAAACATATGTTTTGACAGAGCACAGGGAAAAGTGTGCGAGTGTGAGACTTTTGGGTTCATTTGTTGCAGTTTATGTGACAAACTCTTATGTTTTCATCACTTTTTTGGAAGTAATTATCACATCCACAAGAAAACCTAAATCGGGCAACGTAGAAGAATCTTTTTACCCATTCGCCAAGTGTACAAGTAAGGTGGGTCGACTACATATTCCTGTCATGTGACGCACATGCCGTCACCAGTGTCTTATAGAATATATCAGACGTGTTTTCCTGTGGAGGAATCGGTTGACCTATGACCTTGCGATCAAAAGTTTTCGGTTGCCATTGGAGAGGCACGTCCTTTCGTCTACTAATGGCACGGTTTTGCGGGGCGGCCGCAAAACACAGACACTAAACTTATTACAGTGAACAGAGACGTCAGTGAACGAATGGATAGATCATAACTTTGTTAAAATAAAGAAAAACGTTTCGCTTGAGGGAAGACTTGAACCAAGGACCTCTCGTTCCGCAGCTGCTCACGCTAACCACGTGACCACGGCGCCCCTTGTGGAGTACTCAGTTTATATATTTTGCTTATTTTTTTATAGTTCCACATAACTTCTTCCTGTTTTCTCGATTGATATATGTTCGGTTTTTCAAGGCCTATTGACTGTACCAACTTATAACTAAAAATGAGGGGGGTGCGATGGGGAGGTTCCCTTGTGAGTACCCTGAGGTGACAAAACTGATGAGACACCTATTAATATCATGTAGGACCTCAATTTGTCCTGCGTGGCGCAGCAACTCAACGTGGCATGGCTTCAACAAGACTTCGAAAGTCCTTTTCAAAAATATTTAGCCATGCTGCCTCTATAGCCGCCCTTAATTGCGAAAGTGTGTCTGGTGTTGGATTTTGTGCTAGAAGTGACCTTTCGATTATGTCGCATGAATGTTCGACTGGATTCGTGCCGGCTAATCTGAATGGCCAAATCATTCGCACCAATTATACACAATGTTATTCGAACCAATTGCGAAAAACTGTGGTTCAGTGACATGGCGCATTATCATCGATATATATTCAATCCTAGATTGCGAACACGAAATCCATGAATGGCTGCAGATAGCCTCCAAGTAACTGAACATAACCATCTCCAGTCACCGATCGGTTCAGTTGCACCAGACGATCCAGTCCATTACACAGAAACGCAATCCACACTGAGCCGTGGTAAAAATTTCTGTTTTGAAGAGCGCGCCGCATTGCGTTGTGTGAAGCAGTCGTCTTCCATTTCTGAAGGTGGCGCCGCTGTGGCAATCGCAGCTTTGGTGTCTCCCTCTGGTGGGAAGGGGGAAAAGTTGCTTGTTCACGTGCATTTAAGAGGCACTATGACGTCGCCAGGTAGCGAGTCGGTCAGTTGGTCAGCCGGGCCGCTATGGGGCAGTCAGTGTCTGTCTGTCGTTCTGAGTGCTAGTATGTGTTAGGCCGCCAGTCTGCTCGAGTTTCTTCAAGCAATGGTCATTGGCGGTTGGATCGATCGGTTGGTCGGTCGCGCACTGGGACACAAGATGACTTGTCCGGCTTGAGCGTCAGCGCATGTGAGGTCGCCACGTCAGTCCAGTGGGCCGCGCCGTCTAGCGAGGGGTAGTGGCTTCGCGGCCGACACGAGGGCAATAGGAGCCAACCGACGACATCGGTCTCGCCGGTACGAGCTGCGACGCCGTGAGACTGGAGATCGGCGCGCTTTCCTGCGTCCGTTGAAGCGGCTGGCAGTGGACGGTTCGGGAGAGCGTTTTGGGGGTGCTCCGTCAGGTCTTCGCCAGAAATCACAGTTTATTAGAAGTTAAGTGATTCGTGATATGTTTTTTTTTCATTTACTTGTTAAATTCGACTTTTTTTCTTGGTCAGTCTCTCGTCCGCATTTGTTAGGCAGTTAGTGTCTGTCTGTCTGTCTGTCGGTCTGCCGTACGTTAATAGCTGCCTCTGTCATGTTTGTTGGATTCGATGTTAATGAATTTATTGCTTGAAGTCTAACGGCCGAATTCCTGAAATATGTTTTTATCTTGCCTATCATCTTGTGAGGCGGTATATGTGTAATGTAGAACATGTTTGTATATTTTATGTAAGACCGCAATTCATGTTATTTTTTATTTAAATGGTCATTTTAGTATACAAAGTTGCCACCCTTCCATCGTCAGAGATTAAAAAGAAAAAAAAATCAAGTTGCACCTTCGGCGGCAAGTTAATTTATTTAATGTTAGTGCTTTGTAACATTTCCATCCCTCCTACAGGGTGCATAGTTGATGTGCTTGTGTGAGTTGTTAAAATTTTTAGTTGAAAGCAATCTGGTGTGTTGCAGATTTGCACTAGTGTAGTCTTTCAGAGGTTGTTGTGAGCGGTCGTGACTACGGCTGCGGCAAGGTTCTTAGCCCGAATGCTCATACTGTCAATATTAGTTCTTTCTGCGTCTGAATAAAATTGTAACTTGATATTTTGCAGGTGCTTTCTGTTTATAATTTTAAATCTGTTTAAAAAAAATGTGCTTTTAGGAATAAAATTTCCGTTTGTTGAAATAAATTTAATTTGTTTTCATCAGTTACCCACTGGCAACTACTTACACGCTCACGTAGTGTGATTAAATGTGTTAATGTTCTTGATGAATCGCTAGCTAATAAAGTAAATTCTTAAGAAAAGGTTTTGAAGGTAAATTCACGGTTCACACACAATTATAAAACCAACTTTAGGATGCACAGTGCCCTGTTCGCAACTTGGGTTAAAGGCTTCTTGTGGTCCATGCCACACTGGAACCCATCCATCACCTCTTACCAACTAAAATCAGGACTCATATGACAATGCCACTGTTTTCCACTCCTCTACGGTCCAACCGATTTGGTCACAAGCCAATAAGAGGAACTGCAGGCGATTTCATACTGTTAAGAACGGCACTCGCCTCCGTCGTCTACTGCCATAGCCCATCAACTCCAAATTTCGTCGTACTGCCTCAGACGTTCGTCTTAAATCCCACATTGATGCCTGTTGTTATTTCAAACAGTGTTTCCTGTCTTTTACCACTGACAACCCTACCCAAATTCCGTTGCTTTCGGTCGTTAAGTAAAAGCCGTCGGCCTCTGAGTTGTCCATAGTGATGCCTGAAATTTGGTATTATCGACACACACTTGACGCCTTGGATCTCCGGATATTGATTTCCCTAATAATTTCTGGAATGGAATGTCCCACGTCTCTGGCTCAAACTACCATTCCACGACCAAAGTCAGTTAATGCCCATAGAGCAGCCATAATCACATCAGAAAGCTTTTCACATGATTCACCTCGTACACAAAGGTGACCTCCGCCAATGCACTGCCCGTTTATACCTTGTGCACACGATACGGCCGCTATCTGTATACAGGGTATTACAAAAAGGTACGGCCAAACTTTCAGGAACTTTCAGGAAACAGTCCTCACACACAAAAAAAGAAAATATTTTATGTGGACATGTGTCCGGAAACGCTTACTTTCCATGTTAGAGCTCATTTTATTACTTCTCTTCAAATCACATTAATCATGGACTGGAAACACACAGCAACAGACCGTACCAGCGTGACTTCAAACATTTTGTTACAGGAAATGTTCAAAATGTCCTCCGGTAGCGAGGATACATGCATCCACCCTCCGTCGCGTGGAATCCCTGATGCGCTGATGCAGCCCTGGAGAATGGCGTATTGTATCACAGCCGTCCACAATACGACCACGAAGAGTCTCTACATTTGGTACCGGGGTTGCGTAGACAAGAGCTTTAAAATGCCCACATAAATGAATGTCAAGAGGGTTGAGGTCAGGAGAGTGTGGAGGTCATGGAATTGGTCCGCCTCTACCAATCCATCGGTCACCGAATCTGTTGTTGAGAAGCGTACGAACACTTCGACTGAAATGTGCAGGAGCTCCATCGGGCATTAACCACATGTTGTGTCGTACTTGTAGAGCCACGTGTTCTAGCAGCACTGGTAGAGTATCCCGTATGAAATCATGGCGGTGAATCGTGGAAGAACAGTACATACTGACGAAACTAAAATGAGCTCTAACATGGTAATCAAGCGTTTCCGGACAAATGTCCACATAACATCTTTTCGTTATTTGTGTGTGAGGAATGTTTCCTGAAAGTTTGGCCGTACCTTTTTGTAACACCCTGTATGTGCATATCGCTAATCCACGACGTTGGTCATCTCAGAGTATAAGCTTGTTGCTAAATACCATGGGAACCAGCACAGAAGACCCCACACGAACACGGTTACCTCCGACGCAGGAACACCACTGCGGGCCGAGGGAGGGGCCAGAACTACGATAATGCTGACACAGCAGAGAGGCAGAGTGATTGTGCCGTCGACAGGCCTGTTATTACACATCCAACTACGGACTTCTCTTGGCATATGTGGTTGAAATTGGTGCTTTCGAGAAATAAGTAGGCACCGAAATCGTATTAGCACCCATCATTTTTAGGGAAACGCATTGCAAGCTGGCAGCACCGTCTACGAGAGGTCCCCATTGGACGATGGTTCTACAAACAGCCATCACCAGATCAGGGCTCCTAGAATTGTGTGTCTGCCGCTGACCATAAGTCTTCCGCTGCAGTCTTTCATTGGTGGACCACGTCCAGGCTCACTTTTCCATAACCATTCTACGTGCATGACCCAATTTAAAGTATTAATACATCTCTTAGGGGATATTAATTGGTGGTTTGTCCACACTTCGCCTTTACGACGCCTCTGCTGTGTAGTTTCAATGGGGTGTCTGAATGCTGAATACCTGTGGAGGCATGGCAGTCTCTTTTTCCTCAAAAGCCGAAACCGGAAATAGTGCTGGTGACGGATACTGTAATGTCGTGAGAAGTCGCATCCCTAAGGTGTCCCATTGGCTTCAGGTAAGGCCGCTGAGAAAATAAATACGTTTCAGTACTGTTACCGTTAAGAAAAACCGTTGCTCACAGCTGCTGCTTTATGACAGTCTGAATTGTCGTATTGATAGAAAGTCATAATCTCTGAACTTTTCCTTTACTAAAGACAGTGCAAAATGCTGTTAAATGCGTTTATATCCTTCTTCAATTAGCTTTTCCTTCAATGCAGTAAGCGGACCACATCTTAACCACGAAAAATTCTCAAATAGCGAAATACCCCTTCCTCCGTACTTCGCTGTTGGCACTACGCATGACTGGCGTTATAGCGTGCAATGTTCGCCATGTAATCTCCAAACGCAAATCCTTCCATTTGATGGCCAAAGGGTATAGCGTTTCCCATCACGCCAAATATCCCATTTCCAGTCATTCACCGTCCACAGTCGTAGCTTCCTCACCCCCTCAAACGTCACTTATCACTGACTACAGAAACCTACATCTCATAAGGAGCTGCTCCATCATTGTATCCTATTCTCTTTAACTTTCTACGCTATTGCCTGCAACTTACCTTCGCAATGTTCGATTGTCCACATCCATCAGTACACGACATCTTCTTGGTCGACGTTTATCTGTGGTAGTTCCTCAGGGATTTCAGATCACAATCGCATCATCAAAATTCGATACGGTCAGTTTTTTAAGGGCTGCAATGTCCCTGATGGATTAGTCCTTAGTTGTCACACAATGGTTTGTGTATGTTCGTAGACATGGAGCTGTCCTTGCCGACTCGTTTTGCTATTACTGCTACGCTATTAACCACACGTTACTGCTCGCATACCTTTATGTTGGCGGATCGGCCTTTCGTGTCGTCTGGTGATCAATTCCGCTTTACATAGGGATTGCCGGATACTCGTCATCCGATAGTGTAGCGTTCAGAATGGGGTTTGTTGTGGCGTAACAAGACAGCCACGCCACTCGGAAGTAGCCGAAAGGCACGCGTTAACTCACGCAGGCTAGCAGATACGTCTGAAACAGGATACGTAATGAATGCTATAAAGAAAAGTACGTAGCTCCCGGAATACTTAACTTTAATCCATCCTTGTGGTACATCGCTCTTGACGATACAAGTGAGACTCTTTAGATACAAGCTATGTAATGCTAATGGCGCCTTGCTAGGTCGTAGCCATTGACTTAGCTGAAGACTATTCTATCTGCTCTGCAAATGAGCGAGGCTTCGTAGGTGTGCATCGCTAGCTAAGTCGTCCGTACAACTGGGGCGAGTGCTAGTCCGTCTCTCGAGACCTGCCGTGTGGTAGCGCTCGGTCTACGATCACTGTTAGTGGCGACACGCGGGTCCGACATGTACTAATGGACCGCGGCCGATTTAAAGCTACCACCTAGCAAGTGTGGTGTCTGGCGGTGACACCACATTCTACCCCCGCAAATCGGCGAACGGTCGTGTTATAGGGCTTCCGCCCGCCGTGGGGAGGACCCCATGTTGGTGTATGCAATGAGGTTGGGAGCCTAACAACAGGCGAGGCTGTGCCACCCGCACCCGGCCATTCGGTCCGAGGGGAGCTAGGAAACGCCTGAAAACCTAGTCCAGGGTGCACGCCAAAATGCGGTGTATGCGCCCGTAGAACGACAGGAGGGGCCGAAGTGTCGACCTCCATTGCGTCGGGGCACCCGACGGGCGAAGACGACATCTGGTCCGGAGCGGGCAAGAGTTCCATGTCGGAGGACAGCTGGTCACGGGAAGCGATCGGCGATGCGTGACCCAGGGAGGCGCCAGGCAGATGCAGCGACGCGTCCACTGCGGACGGCGCCGGCGGGAGAACAGGCGGCGGCGGCGCGTCGCCGTGGGGCAAAATGGAAGGCAGCGTCGGTAACACCTGTGGATGAGGCGAGCCAGTAGATGGGTCCCCAGGGCGCTGACCGCACGGCACCGTCGCTGAAAGCAGACGGGGAGCGGCAGAACCCGTGCGACGACAGAGGCGCAGCTGATTGTGATGCTGACGCACCCCACCAGTGGCCCCCAAAACCAGATACAGAGCGCGGCCGAGGCAGCGAAGAATGCGCCCTGCGAACCAACGCCGTGAACCTCGATAGTTGCGATAGTATACAACGTCGCCTGGAGCAAAAGCAGGCGTCTGCCGCTGCACAGGAACCTGATGCGGCGAATGCAGCAAAGACATCAAGGTTCGATGAGGATGACCGTGCAACAACTCAGCCGGCGAGCGACCATCTCGGGGCTGAGAGCGATATGAAGACAAAAAGAGCAACAACGCATCCACCCGAGAATGCGACTCTTTCAACTTCAACATCTGTGACTTGAAAGTCCGGACCAATCGTTCAGCAGCACCGTTTGACTGAGGCGAAAACGGCGCGGATGTCAGATGTTGAATACCATTGGCCTTACAGAATGACTGAAATTCTGCGGACATGAATTGTGGGCCATTGTCGGAAACAATAGTCTGTGGAAGACCTTCAATGCAAAAGATAGCAGACAACGCTTGGATGGTGGCAGATGACGTCGTGGAAGACATCCGGACAACAAAAGGAAAATTACTGAAAGAATCGACCAGAACCAACCATCGAGCATTCCAGAAGGGACCAGCAAAATCGATGTGTAAGCGTTGCCAAGGGGAAGTGGCTTTCGGCCATGCAAAGAATTTCTGCGGTGGGGCGGATTGTTGTTTGGCACACGCCATGCAAGAAGAAACCATTGTTGTAATCGCAGCATCGATTCTGAACCAAGTACAGTGCTGGCGAGCAAGTTGTTTCGTTCGCACTATACCCCAATGTCCTTGGTGAAGAAGCCGTAAGACAGAGAGGACTGTAACGAACGTGGGACCACAACTCTGGACTGGTCATTATCAGAACGCAACAACAAAACACCACGTCGTACAAAAAGTCTCTCCTTGTGAGCAAAAAATCTGCGAACCAACGGATCCTTGATCCGTGACTTTGACAAAGGCCATTGCGTAGCAACCAAACGCAAAACGGTAGCGAGGACAGGGTCAGCAACTGTGGCGGTAGCCACACGACGAAAATCAATTGGAAACGATTCGACCACTTCATCGGTTTCCAAATCAATGAACATGCAAGCAAGTTCGGAATAATCGAATGCTCTATCCTCAGCAACAGGCAAACGGGACAACGCATCAGCGTTGCTGTGCTTAGCAGTGGACCGATACAAGATATTGTAGCGGTACTGCGAGAGGAAAATTGAGCAGCGAATGAATTTCTGCCCTGTACGTGAAGGTACAGGCTTGTTCGGATGAAAAAGCGATGTCAAAGGTTTGTGGTCTGTGATGATGGTAAAGTGACGACCATACAAGAAATCGTGAAACTTTGTAACACCAAATACGAGAGCCTAGGATTCTTTCTCGATCTGTGAATACTTTCTTTGCGCAGACGAGAGCAATTTTGACGCAAAGGCAATAGGGCGATCCTGCGAGCCATCTTTGCGCGCAAGCACAGCACCGATCCCGAAATCCGATGCATGTACCATCAACAAAAGGGGTTTCTGGGGATCGAATGGCGTAAGGCAAGTATTAGAAAGCAACGCCGATTTCAACTGGCGAAAGGCGCGTTCGCATTCCGGCGTCCAGACGAACGGAACACCTTTACGGCGTAAGCGATGAAGCGGAGCTGAAATGGAAGATGCATTGCGCAGAAAGCGATGAGAGTAGTTGATTTTTCCCAGCACACTCTGTAGCTGCTTCAATTTCTGCGGCGAAGGCAAGTCTTGTATGGCACGGAGGTGCTCCGGACTCGGATGTATGCCTTGGGCATTGATTACATGTCCAAAATATGGTAAGTCCCGAGCAAAAAGCACACGTTTGTCCTCCCGCAAGCGAAGACCATTTTGTCGCAATACCTGAAATAATGTTCAGAGATTCGCTAAATGATCGTCTGCTGTCTTTCCGGAAATCACAATATCGTCCAGATAGTTCGCAGCAGTAGGGACCGACGCACAAATAGTTTGTAAATAGTGCTGAAACAATGCAGGGGCGGACGCACACCCGAATGGCAGTCTTTTGAAGCGATACAAATCCAGATGCGTGTTAACCACCAATACGCGCTGGGATTCTTCGTCCACCGGTATTTGCAAGTACGCATCTGCTAGGTCCAACTTAGAAAAATATGTACCCGGGCACAGTTTGTCAAAAAGATCTTCCGCACGGGGTAAAGGAAAAGTTGCAATCACTAGTTGTGGATTCACTGTAGATTTGAAGTCCACACAATGTCTTAGTTTTCCGGAAGGTTTTGGCAAAATTACTAAGGGTGAGGCCCAGAGAGATGCCTGCACACGTTCAAATACTCCTTGTGGTTCTAATGCGTTTAATGTTCTTGCGACCTCAGCACGCAATGCGTGGGGAACATTGCGCGCTCTGAAAAATTTCGGTTGCGCATTTACTTTCAGTTCCAAATGTGCTTTATAGTTCTTAGCGCACTGAGGCCCGGTGCAAAAATGTCTGCAAATTCGTCACATAGACTAGAAACACTGGCTGAAGGCACAGTCTGGTTCACTGATAGGACCTGATTGACTATTGACAAGTTAAACAACTGAAATAAATCTAAACCAAACAAGTTCACTGCAGTAGAAGAACAAAGAACGTAAAATGACACAAGTTTTGTTTGCCCCTTGTATGTTGCAAGAAGAGTGCACTGTCCTAACACAGGGATATGCTGTCCTGAATAACTAGTGAGCTGAACATTTGCGGCACGCAACGGAAGTTTGCCCAGTTGTTTGTACGTGTCGTGATTGATCAACGAAACTGCTGCTCCGGTATCCAGCTGAAATGGTATCACTTTGCCTTCAAAGTCCAAGTCTACAAAAAGTTTATTGACCTGCTGACGACAAGAGCGACTTTCTCGTGCAATTTGAACTGATACTGGTACAGAAGCACTTGCGACCTGATGGGATTTCCGGCGACGTCGACGCACACTTTTTTTGGGAGGAACACAGTCACTGTTAGAGAAAGTGGCACTGGACGGAGTGGAATTAACTACATGAATGTCCATGGGCGAAGGTTCACGAGCCTGAGTATTCTTGGTTCGATTCCGGTGTGAAGCAAAGGGCCTGGAATGGTTGTGATTGGCCGATCGGAGCTTTTTCTGGCAAACACTTTGAACATGTCCTTTCTTATTACAGTAAAGGCAAATAGCTTGGCGTGACGGGCAATGTTCACGCGAATGTCTAGTTGCACACCGCGGGCATGATTACACTGCATTTGCTCGCTTACGCGGCACACGTGGAGAGCTAGGCGGCAGCTGCGCGGACGAGCGCGAGGGCTGTTTATCGTTCCGTGCAGCGCGCCCGGCGGGCCGGTTCATGTGACACACAGCTGGCGAAGTTTCAAATGATTCCTGTGCAAAGTCAAGAGTGTCTTGCCTATCTAATATGTCTATCACTTCTTGAAGGGAGGGATTAACTAGTTTCAAAATCTGCTCCCGTATACGAACATCAGAAACGTTCTGTGCAATTGCATCACGTACCATTGTATCTGAATAAGGGAGTCCACATTCACACTCAAAAGCACAATCCCTAGTAAGGCCTTGCAATGTTGCAACCCACTCCCTATTAGTATGACCGGCCGTACGTTTTGTAGGAAAGAACGTATACCTTTTTGCAACGACATTGACTGTTTCTTTGAAATAGCCATCTAATGCCGACAAAATTTCTTCGTAGGACAGAGTCGCTACTTCGCGTCGGGGAAACAATTTCACTATCACACGGTAGGTGGACACACCTACACAGGCCAATAAGAAAGGCTGCCGCTCGTTACCTTGAATTCTGTGGGCGGCGAGAGGGAAACCAAATTGGCGTGACCACTCCGTCCATGTTTCCATTGCCTGGTCAAACGGCCAGAACTGGGGTGCAACAGCATGTTGTGGCCGCGGTAGCAGTGAAGCGGCGGCGGCCGCATCGTTTTGCATTGCACGTTGACCCTGGACGAGCTGTCCAAGGGCATCCAATAACGCCTGCGTCTGCTGATTCTGCAAGCGATAAAATTCGGACAGTACATCTGGAGATTGTGGCGAAGCCATGACACAAGCCAATTAATACAAACTCTATTGTCTCGTCGCCAACTGTTGTGGCGTAACAAGACAGCCACGCCACTCGGATGTAGCCGAAAGGCACGCGTTAACTCACGCAGGCTAGTAGATAGGTCTGAAACAGGATACGTAATGAATGCTATAAAGAAAAGTACGTAGCTCCTGGAATACTTAACTTTAATCCATCCTTGTGGTACATCGCTCTTGACGATACAAGTGAGACTCTTTAGATACAAGCTATGTAATGCTAATGGCGCCTTGCTAGGTCGTAGCCATTGACTTAGCTGAAGGCTATTCTAACTATCTGCTCTGCAAATGAGCGAGGCTTCGTCAGTGTGCATCGCTAGCTAAGTCGTCCGTACAACTGGGGCGAGTGCTAGTCCGTCTCTCGAGACCTGCCGTGTGGTGGCGCTCGGTCTGCGATCACTGTCAGTGGCGACACGCGGGTCCGACATGTACTAATGGACCGCAGCCGATTTAAAGCTACCACCTAGCAAGTGTGGTGTCTGGCGTTGACACCACAGGGTTACGTAATCTGGTCAAAGATATAGACATCAAATAAGTTATTGCTATGTCCTAGACATTCTAAAAGAAAGTGGAAGTGCAACTTATTAACCAGGTCACTGTATTTATTCTACTCTTAAGTCTAAATACGAATTTGATGCGGCAGTCTACGTTAGTCTGCCCTTTGAATGGCTCTTCATGTTTAAATACTGCAACATACATCTCTCTGAACCTGCTTATTCAATTCAAGCCCGGGTCGTCCTCTACATTTTACCCTTCACACTTTCCTCCATTACCATAACCCACCCTTGGTGCATCAGTATGTTTCCTATTAACTGATCCCTTTCTTACTCGATTTTTTCTATAAATTTCTGTTCCTTCTTAATCTGATTCAGTCATCTTCATTTGGTACAAAACGTACCCATTTTTTCACCGTAATTGTTGTGTACTATTGCATTTAAAAATTTTCGATTCTCTTCTTGTCAGTACTGTTTATCGTGTACAATTGATATGTACACAAGGTCAGAGCACAGACATATTTTTCATGTAAAGACGTAAGTTAACATACTTCTTTTTATGAGAAACTGTTATCGCACATGTCATTCAGCATTTTACATAATTTATTCTTATGTCATTATCATTCATTTTAGTCTGCAGGAGCTAAGCTCATCTAGTACTTTTGGTATCTGATTTCTAAATGTAAGTCCTTCAACTTCTGATGTAATTCCACTTCATTCAGTTACCTCTCTTTTAATTTTTATGTTATTTGTCTCTTATTTTCAAGGCACTATTGACCACTTTTAATTAATCCTCAATCACCTCTATGGCAGAATTTCAGGTTTACAGTACCATCCGCAAACCTAGACGTTTTTACTTCTCCTCTCTGAACTTTAATTCCCATTCCAAATTTCACCTTGATTCCGTTCACTGCTTGCTTCACTTAAAAATTAATAAATGGAGAGTCTAGCTATACCAAGCTCCTGAATGGTATAACTGACAAGCAGGCGTGTTTAAATGCCCAGAACAACAGACAATGCCTGTTTCCTGTGGTCAATCCTGGATTATGAAAGAAATTATAATTAGAATCACACAGTAGGTGATAATATTCGTGGGTGATGTCACTGATTTCCCCGTCCAACATCTGGACATAACCAAATTTGAGAGGAAGAATTATGGTATTTTGGTTAACGTTTTTGATCTGAAGAAGAACAGACCAGATGATTATGACGATAACAACTACATAGTCATCCACAAAGTGGTTGGAGCCTTCCATTTATCCCATTTAAAGGTCAGTGCAAGATGCATATTAATATGCAGCTAATCTCGTATGAGAGTGAAAATAAACACCACATGTTGGTCTAGAATATGTCCTGATTCCTTTTCTGTCAAGAGAATAAATACAAAAATAAAAGCATATATGCTAAAGGTCCCTCAGCTACGTTTTCTCAAGCGAGTCATTAGCAGAGCATATTATTGATTACTCTCCGGTGGATGCAGTACATCTTGTAATTCATGTAGAGGAAAATAAATTTTTAAAGTTTAAGAACCACCACGAGAAAGAGTGATGTCCCTTAGCAGTGTATGCTGACTTTGAGTGCCTCATCGGTTCTGAGACACGATGTGAAGGGGATCTTAAATCCTCACATACACCCGTCACTGAGAAAAATGTACCATATGCAGTGGCATACAATGTGTTATGTAACTTTTTTTTCAGTCACAGCCACCACAGATTACACGTCTACGACATTCCTGTGATTTGGTTGCTCACTGAGTTTGATAAACTTTCATGGAAGTTTGAAAGCTCTGCAGCACCAGCATTCCCGTGACCGAATCACAGGAGAATATTGATCTGTCAACAATGTCTTTGACTGTCATATTTGTGGGTTGCCGTTAGAATGGATTGAAGAAACTCCTCATAGGTACCACTAGCATCTTACAGCCCACAATGTATGCAGTCTGAAGTATCAGTTACAGGGACACATACCAGTTTTCTTCGATAATTTCATTGGGTATGATGTTCACTTTCTTGTTGAGCACTTGGCTGAATTCGGCATGAAGAATGATCAGATCAGCGACCTGCCATAGAGGACTGAGAAATACACTCCTGGAAGTTGAAATAAGAACACCGTGAATTCATTGTCCCAGGAAGGGGAAACTTTATTGACACATTCCTGGGGTCAGATACATCACATGATCACACTGACAGAACCACAGGCACATAGACACAGGCAACAGAGCATGCACAATGTCGGCACTAGTACAGTGTATATCCACCTTTCGCAGCAATGCAGGCTGCTATTCTCCCATGGAGACGATCGTAGAGATGCTGGATGTAGTCCTGTGGAACGGCTTGCCATGCCATTTCCCCCTGGCGCCTCAGTTGGACCAGCGTTCGTGCTGGACGTGCAGACCGCGTGAGGCGACACTTCGTCCAGTCCCAAACATGCTCAATGGGGGACAGATCCGGAGATCTTGCTGGCCAGGGTAGTTGACTTACACCTTCTAGAGCACGTTGGGTGGCACGGGATACATGCGGACGTGCATTGTCCTGTTGGAACAGCAAGTTCCCTTGCCGGTCTAGCAATGGTAGAACGATGGGTTCGATGACGGTTTGGATGTACCGTGCACTATTCAGTGCCCCCTCGACGATCACCAGTGGTGTACGGCCAGTGTAGGAGATCGCTCCCCACACCATGATGCCGGGTGTTGGTCCTGTGTGCCTCGGTCGTATGCAGTCCTGATTGTGGCGCTCACCTGCACGGCGCCAAACACGCATACGACCATCATTGGCACCAAGGCAGAAGCGACTCTCATCGCTGAAGACGACACGTCTCCATTCGTCCCTCCATTCACGCCCGTCGCGACACCACTGGAGACGGGCTGCACGATGTTGGGGCGTGAGCGGAAGACGGCCTAACGGTGTGCGGGACCGTAGCCCAGCTTCATGGAGACGGTTGCGAATGGTCCTCGCCGATACCCCAGGAGCAACAGTATCCCTAATTTGCTGGGAAGTGGCGGTGCGGTCCCCTACGGCACTGCGTAGGATCCTACGGTCTTGGCGAGCATCCGTGCGTCGCTGCGGTCCGGTCCCAGGTCGACGGGCACGTGCACCTTCCGCCGACCACTGGCGACAACATCGATGTACTGTGGAGACCTCACGCCCCACGTGTTGAGCAATTCGGCGGTACGTCCACCCGGCCTCCCGCATGCCCACTATACGCCCTCGCTCAAAGTCCGTCAACTGCACATACGGTTCACGTCCACGCTGTCGCGGCATGCTATCAGTGTTAAAGACTGCGATGGAGCTCCGTATGCCACGGCAAACTGGCTGACACTGACGGTGGCGGTGCACAAATGCTGCGCAGCTAGCGCCATTCGACGGCCAACACCGCGGTTCCTGGTGTGTCCGCTGTGCCGTGCGTGTGATCATTGCTTGTACAGCCCTCTCGCAGTGTCCGGAGCAAGTATGGTGGGTCTGACACACCGGTGTCATCGTGTTCTTTTTTCCATTTCCAGGAGTGTATATTTAATTCTCCAAACAAATGACTGCTAGAATATCGCTCCTCTTCCTCGATTCGCTACGATTTATGCAAACTCTACCTCCAAAAGATTGACATACCACCAGATATGCATTTCCCGATTAGCAAAAGTTCCAACTGGTAACTAGGTAGGTGGCTTTCCTATACGAGTATCTGGAGGCTATCGCAAAACTCGACGAAACAAGACTACCCAAGATAACCGCATTCTCCAGTAATGTCACATATGATGCCATAACGTATGCAGAGTAAGAGCATGCTGTGAATGTCTGGTAGGAGTCCAATATGCCAACTTTGGGGCATTACACAAAACTATATGTGGACGTAAGTTTGCTTGCGGACATTTCCTAGAATTTCCAGACTGAATGCATGATCACATACAAACTCGACCCTGCCTTTTATTACGCAGCACTGTTGTTCTCGTGGGATGCCGTTCTGAGTAAAGTATACAAAACCAACGAGTTGTTGACCACTGTGGATATGCATTTTTTTTTATTTGGGCAAGGGATTCGTGTCAGTCTTAGCTAATATGTCCATAGGTATCCCAAGGCAAATAGCGCACAGATGGGTGAGATGTTCGATGCATCCAATGAGTCTACTTATATCACGTATTTTGATGTAAATAATTATTACGGGCACGCCATGGAGCAAGCACTGCCGATCAGTGGGTTTCAATGTGTGCTCGAAGAAGATCTCAAAGAATTACATTAGATATTTAGGGTAAGTTGCTATGGTGGATGATTATGCGTCCAGAGCGACTAGTGGAATATCCACAGTGTGTTCAAACTTGTCCATGTATACTATCATACCCGTCTCTTTCGTACCTATATATACAGAAGCTCCTTGAAGTTATGCCTATACCTACTATAATTCAGTTTTCATGTTTCAACAATAACAAGAAACTCGTGCTGTGTATGTTTCCAGCAATCTCCACATATCCCTACATATTCATTGTATGACATATCAGTTCCTACATAAGCTCCGTAAATGTCCTTTATATTGAAACCGTCTTGTTTGAAGCCTACAGTGAGAATTGCATTATTCACCTCCAGTCGTTTCGGGATTCTGTGATATGTCTGGCCCAAATAAAATACGTCAACATTCACATGACAACCAAAACAGAAATATCGTGGAATTCGACACTAGTTCTCTACAGCAACATCAGTGACACACACAGTGGTTACGGTTACTAGAAGCCACACCACAAGTTGGGAAACGGGGCAAAATTTCTAATAGTTTACTGTCGAGTTGAGATTTTCTCACACAAATGTTTTATTCATATCTTACAGAAACTAACAGTACGGCAATAAACAACCTATTAACAAGCCGCTAACGGCAATCCAATCATTTATAGCAATACAACAATTTGAAAAAAAAATTTTTTTTAAAATAGAAGTACCAGTACGGCAATCAACAACCTTCCAAAACATGCCGCTAACGGCAATCAGGTCATTTACAGCAATGCAATAGTTTAAAAATTTCTTTTAAAACGGCAATCCAGTCATATATAGCAATACAACAGTTTAATTTTTTTTCTTAAAAAAAAAACACAGAAGCTAACAGTACGGCAATAACAGCCATTCAAAACATGCCGCTAACGGCAATCAAGTAATTTGTAGCAATACAACAGTTAAAAAAAAATTAAAAAACATTAGTAAACAGGCTACTAAAGTAAATACAAACTTTGTTAATAAAATTCGGTGAGATAGTGAAGTTACCAACACCGCCATTAAAAAAATCAAAGGTCTCAGCCAACACACGATTATTGACAATAAAGGAATGGAGGAATTTAAAAGAGTTTTTAAATAAAAGTGTCCTGGAATATCATTAGAACATAGCCGATATGACGGACCCGTGTAAGGCGGCCACAAATCACCCACTCAGGGATGCTCAGGCTAGACAGAATACTGACTAATTTAAATACGCCCGTAAAGACAATTGCCACTCTCAGGCTGGTCAGTGCACCGACTTTTAGCCAGCGAAAACTTGTAATATGATGGCTTAACTTGCTGACAGAATTAGAGCTAACCTCATGCAAGGAAACATTACACCACACATTCCTGAATGAGCGACCACATGATCAAGCAACAAGCAGCACGACAGAATAGCGAAACAATTAAACTTCCAAAACTACACCTCCCATCGGGCAGTAACGATAGGAGGAGGAAATATCACTGTCTTCAATTACACCGGGGCCGGGGACAGGAAACCCGATCGCCGGAGGCCACAAGGCTGAAGTGACACTGGTTACGCTAACTTACTACTTAATGATTAAACCTTCCACTAACTTAACTTGCAATTATGCTCGAACAGGCAGTACACGACCTCCGATGGCCAGGATCTACACATACGAACGCGCATGCGTCGCCAGTGTATCCCACACGCCATTGTCACGCGACAACACGCTCTTTCACTGGAGTTCACTTCTCTGCAACGTTGACGGGTAGTGACCGCTCCTTCATGGTAGATGTCTTTTTAAACTCCAGTGATGAGACGGAGAACTTAAAGAAGCTTGTTAACGTCCCACCAAGGTGACACGAACAGCAACTACTCGCGGAGCGATTCTGTATATAACCAACCCGCGGGGAGCTCTTCCGTCAACTCCATCCGCTCGTTACACACAACCGACATACGTCACGTGGCGACTCGGTACAACTGACCACCCCTGGTCCGCGCTGGCGAGCCACAATGCCCTCCCATGTCCACCAGACTCTCTGAGAGCTCCACCTCTACTTCTGCGCCACCACACGAAGTTACCACCGGTAAAATATCTCAATTCCTCCATAGCAGTTTCCCGGAAGCAAAAACGCAGATATTGATAGCAAAGAGAAAAGACAACCAAGCAACCACTTGATGACAGACAACATATCAAACAAACATGTCACGGGAAGAAAAGGAAAAGCAATCCAATCTAAATACAAGGTGTAGCACGAGACGATACAAGGCCGATGGTTCAAATGGCTCTGAGCACTATGGGACTTCTGTGGTTATCAGTCCCCTAGAACTTAGAACTACTTAAACCTAACTAAGGACATCACACACATCCATGCCCGAGGAAGGATTCGAACCTGCGACCGTAGCAGTCGCGTGGTTCCGGACTGCGCGGATACAAGGCTGAATAAGTTATGAACACAGTGTTTCGTTGTACTTTTTAAGATGAAGGTATTTCACTGCTTTGACAGAAGATTGTGTGTGTTATACCATCGACATGTTGCAGTATTTTTTTGCAACAGTTAGTACTTGGGATAAATTGCCGTTTTTGGAAATACACATACATACTCAAATCTGACTCCATACAGATGTGTTGACAGAGACATGAGGACATCTGCTTGCCACAACTGGGTGGACCTACAGTTATAACTCTTATAGTATCACGGAGGTGCATGCCGTTCTTCCTCCTTTTCTGGTCTTCTTCCACATAGGACCAATCGCTTACAACAATGTTCGCATGCTTCAGCCCCACAGCCATGGTACCAACTGCAACATGTATTGACGTACAACGGGTTTTTATAGCAAAAAGGCACCTGTTGTCCAGGGGTAGCCTGCTTGATTAGTAATCAATCACCACGGTCCCAGCGTCGCGTACATTTTGGGTAATAATCAGCATTGGCGGCCGAAGATTTCTGGCATAAGAAGTCACCCTCATTCCGACAACGGCCTTGTCAAAGAGAGCGGAGGAGTGGACGGAGGTTCAAGGTACTCTCTTGGCCTTGGATAGAAAACTGCCCCTAAAGGTGCAAGAATCAGCAATGATCAACGGTAGTGGCTTGTAACTGAAAAAGTATCATGATGATCTCTCCATTGACAAAAGATACGGAACAGTCCCCATTCGGATACCCGGGCGGGTAGTACCAAGTGGTAGGTGACTATGAGAGAAACACCGGATAATCAACGAAAACATAATGTTTTACGAGTGGTGTCGTGGAACTTCAGAAACTTGAAGGTGATAAAGAAGCTAGAAAATCTGAAAACGGAAACGAAAAGGCTCAATCCAGATATAATAAGGGACAGTGAAGTTAAATGGAAAGAAGACAAGGATTCCTGGTCAGATGAGTACAGGGTATTTTCAACAGCTGCAGAAACTGGTATAACGTGGGTAGGATTCGTTATGAATAGAAAGATAGGGAAAAGAGTGTGTTACACGGAGCAGTTCAGTGATAGGGTTGTTCTTGTCAGAATCGACAGCAAACCAACAACGACAACGATAATTCAGGTATAAATGCCGACGTCGCAAGCTGAACAGGAAGAGATGAAGTATATGAGGATATTGAAACAGTAGTACACTACGTAAAGGGAGATGAAATGCTAATAGTCATGGGAGACTGGAAGACAGTCGTAGGGGAAAGAGTAGAAGAAAAGGTTACAGGAGATTATGGGCTTGGGACAGAGAATGAAAGAGGGGGAAGACTAATTGAGTTCTGTAATAAGTTTCAGCAAGTAATAGCGAATACTCTGTTCAAGAATTACAAGAGGATGAGGTATACTTAGAAAAGACTGGGTGATACAGGAAAATTTCAGTTAGACTTCATCATGGTCGGTCAATTATCCCAAAAACAGATACCGGATTGTAAGGAGTATACAGGAGCAGATATAGACTCAGATCACTATGTAATAGTGATGAAGAGTAGGCTGTAGTTCAAGAGATTAGTCACCAAGAATCAGCAGACAAAGAAGTGAAATACGGAGGTACCAGGGAATGAATGAAGCAATTGAAGTGCTCTATATCTCAGCAGTCAGTACAATCTAAGAGGAATCGACATCTCCAAAAAGGGCAATCACAGAGGTTGGAAAGAGAAACATAGGTACAAAGGAGGTAGCTGGGAAGAAACCACGGGTAACACTTCAGTTGGTCGATAAAACGATGGAGTACAAAAATGTCCAGTAAAATTCAGGAATACAGGAATATAAGTCGGTGAAGAAAAGAAATATTTAGGAAATGCTGGGAAGATAAGACGAGATGCATGAAACATGTGAAGAAATCAAAAAGGAAATGATTGTTGGAAGGACTGATTCAGCAAACAGGAAAGTCAAAACAACCTTCGCTGCTATTAAAAGAAGAGTAGTAATATTAAGTATGCAACGAGAATTCCACTGTTAAATGCAGAGGAGAGAGCCGATAGGTGACAAGAGTACACTGAAGGCCTCTATGAGGTGGAAGATTTGCCAGATTCGATAAAAGAAGAAACAGCATTCGATGTAGAAGAGATAGGGGATCAGTAATTGAATCAGATTTTAAAAGAGCTTTTGACGAATTATGATCAAATAAGTCACAATGAAAAGATAACATTCCATCAGAATTTCTAAAATCATTGGCGTAAATGGTAACAGAAACACTATGCTCGTCGGTGTGTAGAACTTATGTGTCTGTCGACATACCATCTGAATTTCGGAAAAATATCATCCACACAATTCCAAAGACTGCAAGAGTCGACAAGCGAGACAATCATCTTATGAACAGCATAACAGCTGATGCATCCAAGTTACCGACAAGAGTAACACACAGAAGAATGGAAGAGGAAATATAGGAAATGCTAGATGACAATCAGTTTCACTTTAGAAAAGGTAAAGGCAACAGAGAGGCAATTCTGACGTTGCGGTTGGTAGTGGAAGCAAGATTAAAGGAAAATCAAGACACGTTCAGAGAATTTCTTGACCTGGAAAAAGCGTTAGACAGTGTAAAATGGTGCAAGACGTTCGATATTCTGAGAAGAATAGGGGTAAGCTATACGGAGAGACGGGTGATACACAGTACGTACAAGAGCGATGAGGGAATAATAAGAGTGGACGACCAAGAACGAAGATCTCGGATTAAAAAGGCTGTAAGACAGGGATGTAGTCTTTCCTTCCTACTGTTCAATCTGTACATCGAAGAAGTAATGATGGAAGTAAAAGAAAGGTTCAGGAGAGGTATTAAAATTCAAGGTGATAGGATATCAATGATACGATCTGCTGATGCCACGACTATCATGAGTGAAAGCGAAGAAGCATTACATGATATGCCGAATGGAATAAACAATCTAATGAGCACAGAATATGGACTGAGAGTAAATCGAAGAAAGACCAAACTAATGAGAAGAAGCAGAAATTATAACAGCCATAAACTTAGCTTCAGGATCGATGTTCATGAAATAGATGTAGTTAAGGAATCCTTCTACCTAAGCAGCAAAATAACCAATGACGGATGGAACAAGGACGATATAAAAGTAGACTAGCACTGGCAAAAAGGGCATTCCTGGTGAAGAGATATCCTCTAGTATCAAACATAGCCCTTAATTTGAGGAATAAATCTCTGATAATGTACATCTAGAGCGCAGCATTGCCTGGTAGTGAAATATGGACTGTGGGAAAATTGGAACAGAAGAGATTCGAGGCATTTGAGAAGTGGTGCCACAGACGAATGTTGAAAATTACGTTGACTGATAAGGTAAGGAATAAGGAGGTTCGGCGCAAAACTGTAGAGAATGGTGTAGGTGTAAAACATTGACAAGGAGAAGGGATGGGATGACAGTACATCTGTTAAGGCATCAGGGAATGACTTTCATATTACTAGAGGGGGCTGTGTAGGGCACAACTGTAGAGGAAGCCAGAGATTGGAATACATGTAGCAAACAATTGAGCACGTATTTTGCAAGTGCTACGTGAGATGTAGAGGTTGGAGCAGGGGAGGAATCCGTCGTGGGTCGGATCAGACGTGTAAGAAGTATGATAACTCAAATATAAATATAAATATAAATATAAATAAATATATATATATATATATATATATATATATATATATATATATATATATATATATATAAGTACTTTACCATCTTAGCTACAATGGCTACATTATAATGAGAAGCTTATGAAGTAATTTTATTCATACTCTTGTTATTTATACTTTAGTAATCGCACTTAGAATGTAGTACATCAGCAAAATCGACTGGTTCTTCACTCACACCAGTACAGTATTTAGCAAATAACGGTTTCATGTATGCACAGAAGTCTGCGTTTATTTCCGTCAAAGTTTTCGCTTTTTCTGTTGGTTTCAAGTCGATACAGAGTTCGAAACAGACGCTGTAAACGTGGAGAGAGTTCACTTTTGGCACTTTGGCTATAAGGAAATCGTCTGTTCTATCTTTCCAACACAGTGGACAGTACCACCCGTAGGCAGAATAAAGTTTTAATAGTACAGTACTGTAAACAAATGGATCGACCACTCGTAGCGGCATGAGTGTAGAGCTGACAATACAGTGATGTTGTGGAGGTCAGCACAGCAAATCTCCAGGGGAAAGCTTGATAGATCATACTCTGTGGTCCTCTGATGATTGATGTAGGATTCCGCAGTACACAGTTCATCCTATTCCAATTCTGTAAACCACACATTAACACCTCTCCAACCCATATTGAACCTCTAACGCAATACATCAGTCACTGCCCACCGATGCCTCTATAGCAATTTACAAGCGTTTTGCGGTGCTGGCTGTTACATTATAACTTAAACTGAATAGCGTTAGAGCACTGGGAGGTACTGGCAGTTTCTTATCCGCTACGTCAACACTCTGTCCTTGACGTAACGCAACAATTTTCTGGGATAGTGCGTATGTCAGAGACCAGAACTGATCTGCACCGTGTGGAGCAGGACCACCAGTCACCCTTTAGAGTTTCAGGGAATGACTGGGTGTCTTCATCCCACAAAGCAACAAGCGGAATGGATAACAGCAACTCCTGGACCTGCTCCAACATGCTATCCAGGTGAGGTGCAGCATCCCACAGTGCTGCAAACTCTGATAGGCCTGATGTCGCTGCAGGTCACGACAGGCTGCTAGCTGCCGCTGCTGCTACTGCTGATCTGGATATGGCAGAGGTCGCTGCAGGTTATGACAACCAGATGGATGCTGCTACTGATCTGAACATGCAGAATTCACTGAACAAAGTAGAAGAAACGATAATCATCCACGGACAAACACCTAAAGTTGGACAGAAAACTGCTACATGCAATAATCGTAGGAAAGACATGTGATGAGCAGTTACTCTTCCGTTTCTTCAGCGAGATGGAGGTAATGGACCTAGATGACGATCTTGGCTGCTGTTGATGATTCCACTGAGGCTGGTGGACCGCCCCATTTGCGCATCACGGACCTTTGCTGTCACAAGCATATGGCCAATATAGCATTTCTGCATTCATATTGGCCACCACCAGCTTACATATGAGGGGTAGAAGTGCTGAGTTCCTGTAACTTCCCTGAGAGGAATTGGTGTGGGAGCAAATCCAACTTCGAGCACACTCTGGGGCAGTTTTGATAACTTGCTCAATCGGTCTGTGATTGTTGGTGAAGAACGCACACGCATTCATCTCTTAGACGCATTCACAGGGCATTTCAGAAAAGGTAGAGAGCTACAGCATAAGCAGCCAAGTGCAAGGTTGTGAAATACATCTTCAACCCATCACAAACAGTCACCATTATTTGCTGAAAAGTACTTTACTTATGCTCATCCATTATCTTTCCAGTCTTTGTGTGGGGAGCTATAGACGCAGTCCTCAGCTGCGTGCTTACGTGTAGTACACGTTTTAAAATTCTCTCTGCTCGCCATCAGCGTCTCCTCAACTGAACATATTCAGAACAAGGTGCTACACTGGAGTGGATGAGCGTCTTGCCATTTGCGTTTTGGAAGACCGACTTGACTTTTCATGAAAGGTCTATAGTTCCAGTTTAAGCATCTAACAGCATGAGTTGCGAAATACAACGTCAGTCCAGCCAGCTGCATCTTTGTTCTTCTTCTTCATATGCTAATTCTGTGTCTCCACTTCCTGAATATCGTGCAGTTCTCTGCATGATTACAACTAATATAGCTGTTCAACTCTTCCTTGTCTGACAGCAACATCTCCTCCACTGAACACATAGTGTATACAACAAAGTTTTGACTTACGTCCATAATATACAGCAGCTCAGTGCAGACTAAAGCTTTCTTACTACTGGAGAAGCAGATAGGAAGTGGGGGAGGGGGAAGTGGAGGAATGGAGGAGTGGAGAGAGCCAACAGCGCCCTCTGGTGGTTGTATTGAACACTAGATTAGTAGGTCTCCGAACCTCAAAATGAAAACACAAAATCTGGATTTCTTTCCACTCTTTGAATCTCTCACCATTTCCATGGGGTGCAGAGGGTGGGTGTGGGAGTGGGGGAAATTAGGTTAGTGGAGGTACGCCAATGGCCCTGCTTCCTACCCGTATTAGAATATCCCACCATGACTTCAGTGCAATGATGCCACATCTATGGCCATCATCTTGTATCTGCCATCTTCGATAAGTTTGACAACAATGCAAACTGTCCATCCAGCCCCACTACAGCAGGCGTCCTCAAACGTTTGACTTGCATGCTCACTTCCCCCAGATTCTCACATCTCCTGATACCTAGTAGAATGATAAATACTTTTCTTCACCTTGGTGGAGAGAGAATATGTCACATACAGGGAGTAATGGGTTTAAGTGCCGATATTTCTGTTGGTGACTGAGGATGGTGTACTGCATGACATTACATCAGTATTTATATCATTGGCAGACTACCTGTTGTAGGTACTGTAAGTCCTATGTTTATGGGTTGGGCGGTACCTCCAAGTACATGTGCCAAGAACAAGCTATTAATGCATATTATCCCCTGTGCAGCAAGTCAGGTGCTTGAATGTGGCCATGTGGCGCAAATGGTGAGTATATACTGAGAGGCATAGTCTACTTAGCGGCGCAGTTACGGCCATGCAGAAAACATCAGGGTGTAAAGTTTGTAACGTGTTTGTAGGAAGACTGTTCGACGATAAGGGAATAACAAACACACTCATGTGCTTACATATTAAAGTACCACATATAACAATGTGTGTGCATTTATACCTGTCACACCCTGTATATTCTGCATCATTTTATGTGTCGTCAATAGAACACTGAGATAATAGGAGCAGATGAGCAACGTTGTCAACTGGACACTTCTAGTTTGCTTCAGTGCCTTCAGAAGTACTGGTAGGTCTTCAGCAAATATGTATACTCATTAGGAAGGCTATATGTGAAGACATCAACGCGGAACACGATCGAACTTGCAAGGCAGTCCTCTTACATTGAGCCATCAGCGTGCACCTTAAAATCGCTTTGCTTATCTAAAATGTTATGAAAGAAATATTTAAAAGTTAAATCTGGAGTGCCATCTTTCTTAAGATTTTCCAAAAACGAAATATATCTAGAAGTCCTTAAGATTAAAGCTGGAGATATGCTTCTATCTTGGAGTAAAACTTAAAAAAATAAAATAAGTCACACCTATCTCTACGATTTATTGCGTATTACGGTAAACCCTGCAGTTGCCGCTGTCATGCATTCCTGAATGCTGGAAATTACTAAATTTTGCTGATTGTCGCTTATTAACAAGTCTTCCCATTAGTGGATGAGTATCGATACGGTATTCAGGCGCCTGTGATGCAAAACATTGTCTTCTAGGCTCTTTATAATATGAATAGTCGCCGCCAGAAGTTAAGGGGCGGCTCACCGAACTCAGCCAGCTTAATTTCGTGATGGTGAACCACATACAACATTTTTAAATAGGGAGGTCTTGTGGACTCATTCATGGTTCAGTAATCAGGGTTTTACCACCGTCTTCCTAAACTTCACATGCTCAAAATAAATTCACACATCTACTTCCAAAATGCTAGGTTAGAAATGCTGCAGAACAAAAGACACAATGTACAGCAACAGAGCACCAAAGAAATGCTAAAAATGACTCACGTGTACATAATATAAGCACAAAACAAGAAACAAGCTGAAAAAGAGCCTCGGGAATAGTTAATAATGAGCCTGTCGAAATACTTGGTAATTTCGTGGTATCTATCGGAAACGACCAGTGTTTCTATGCACTAACTACTTCTCATCGGATAACCACGTCTATGGGGAAATTCTAAGGCAAGATAACTAAATTACGCAAGATGCTGGTTTGTGAGCCTCAAAGTAATTCGTCTATTAAATGGTCGACGCCGGCTGTATTTCGCGAAATTCAGGGCGCTCCCCATTTACTCAGATACACCACTGAAACTTTGTGCATCGGATTAAATTACCGGAGGCGCTTCGTAAATGAATAATGGGCACCAGGCTTGCTAAATTATTAATTTATAGTGACAGGGATCATCTAACTATGGAATTAATAAAAGCTGCCCAGTCGTGCACAAGTTAAATTATATCTAAAGAATACAAACAGGAAAACTGAAAACAAGCAAAATCAGCACAAGAGACAATTATCAAAAAACAAGCCAAAGTATTAAGTTAGATTGATCGTAAATTATATTATCGTGAGTTGCCGTAAGAAACCTGGGAAACGAAACGAAAAAAGTTGGCTCCAGGCTCGCGTTAGATTGTACACTCGCCGATACAAACGAAATAGCTGAAATAAATGCTTTGACCATTCTGTGAGAGAGTGCTGCTCATCATGGATGTACTGAAATTAGTGATACACATTTGGCATTATATTGCGCAGTCACGTGGAAGCATATACTAAAAGAGTCACTAAGACAAAGCTCACAGCAAATCAGCAGCTGTGAGGAAATCATAATGCAACCTGAGTTAGTACAAAAGTCATAATGAGGAACCTCAAATCTAATAATGTTCGACCTAGCAGCTCTTACCGAATACAATAGTCGTAGTGTCACCCTAACGTCTACCAGAGACAAGTATCAGCTTCCCAATTCGAAGACAATGTCTCTCAGAAACTTGCGTCGGAGTTAAAATCCAAAATGAGAGTGAACAAAAGCTTTTCTTAACTCTTCTGCTTGCATCCCCAGCGAAAAAAAGACAGCTACTAGGCTAGTAACAGCCGATTAAAGCTTGTGGCCTGTTGCGAACCAATGGCGTGAGGGGAGTACACCCTCCTAGAGAAAACTGTTGTGTTGGCAGAAGAGCCAACACCGTGTTTCTAGAGGAGGCCGAAATGCACGCGTTTTAGCTCACGCAGGCTGGCGTGAGGAGGGAAGGACTATACTGACGTGAGGTCTGGAACATGACAAGGAATTAGAATTCAGAAAGCGGACGGAATTAGTTTGATACTTAACTTTAATCCATTAATGAGGAACGTCGCTCTTGACAGTACATGATTGACAATATTGTCTGTTCAGAATTAATTCTAATTACTGAATATGGCGCCTTGCTAGGTGGTAGCAACTGACGTAGCTGAAGGCTATGCTAAACTGTCTCGGCAAATGAGGGCGTATGTATACAGTGAACTATAGCTAGCAAAGTCGGCTGTACAACTGGGGCGAGTGCTAGGGAGTCTCTCTATACCTGCCGTGTGGCGGCGCTCGGTCTGCAATCACTGATAGTGGCGACACGCGGGTCCGACGTATACTAACGGACCGCGGCCAAGGCAACCACATAGCAAGTGTGGTGTCTGGCGGTGACACCACAAAAACAGAGGCCTCCCATCATCAGGTATGAGTTGGTGCTAGTCCATCGCCTCACCCATGGTATAAGTCAAGGCTGCACACTGAGGTCCACTGCGTCAGAAAATTTCGGCTACCTGGTGTAACTTCTATTCCATTAGTAAAGTTCAAAATTTAGTAATTTCCAGCATTCAGGAATGCATGACAGCGGCAACTGCAGGGTTTACCGTAATACGCAATAAATCGTAGAGAAGTGTCGAAGTTGAAATGTTAATTTTCTTTCCAACTTGATAGCTAGTTTCGAGTCTAAGCTCATTAACAAATCATAAACGAGGCGAAGTGAATAAAGTTCGGCACCGCCAAGCTTTGTGTGATGAACGATCATGTGATGGTTGTAGAGTATGCTATTGCATAGCTTAATGGATGATTTGATATGTGCTTATTCACCAGACAACCCATCATAAAATTAATACTGCTTCTTTCACGGTTCTCTGCAATATACTGAATAATTTGGTAAACTGTAAATTGTTCATCCATTGTCTCTGTGAGGACTGTACCAAATTACCACAAGAAAATCAGATATGAGAGATGATAGCTACTGCTTGTTGCAATTATTTCTGATATTGTTCGAAGTAGCTACATTCATCAGAGTGCCGGATGTGTTAGCATGTCATGAGAAGAGACAGCGAGACACACTGCAGAAGCGTTTCACGGGTTCCTGATATTCAGCTACTGGTGTTAGAATACTACCTGTAAGTCAGTAGGTGACGATCACTATCAGGTTATGGCACATAAACTGTCAACTTCTCGTACTACACTACACTTTTAGTATTCAGTAGCTGATACCAACTGTCAGGTTATGATACATACAATGTCAGCTTCTGATTTTGCAATACCGGTTTAAGATCCAGTAGCTAACACCAAATGTCTTGTTAGGTCACACACAAATTCTTAGCTTCTGGTCTTAGAGTAATATTTGAGATGCAGTAACTGACACCCATTGTCAGTTTACAGCACATACAGCGAAGCAACAGAATTCATGGGTTAGCGATATGCACATACACAGAAATTTTTAGCTTCTGGTCTTAGAGTAATATTTGAGATGCAGTAACTGACACCCATTGTCAGTTTACAGCACACACAGCGAAGCAACAGAATTCATGGGTTAGCGATATGCACATACACAAAAAATGGCTCAAATGGTTCAAATGGCTCTGAGCACTATGGGACTCAACTGCCGAGGTTATTAGTCCCCTAGAACTTAGAACTAGTTAAACCTAACTAACCTAAGGACATCACAAACATCCATGCCCGAGGCAGGATTCGAACCTGCGACCGTAGCGGTCTTGCGGTTCCAGACTGCAGCGCCTTTAACCGCACGGCCACTTCGGCCGGCTGCACATACACAGATAGTGGGAGTATTGCGTACACAAGGTATACCAGGGCAGTGCACTGGCGCAACAGTATATTTGTACTCAGGGAGTCATGTGTAAAGGTTTCCCATGTGATTATGTCCGCATGACTGGATTAGCAGCCATTGAACGCTGAATGGCGGTTGGAGCTAAATGCTTGGGACATGCCATTTCGGGAATCGTTAGAGAGTTAAATACACCGAGATCCACAGGGTCAAAAGTGTGCAGAGAATGCCAATTTCAGGTACTATCTCAATCATCACAGACAACCCAGTGATCGATGGCTTTCACTTATCGACCGAGAGCAGCGACGATTAAAGAGAATCCTATCAAACAAGCAACATTGTGTGAAACAACCACATAGAACAATGTGGGACGTACGACGAAAGTATCTGTTAGGGCAGTTCGGCGAAATTTGCCCTTAATGGTCTATAGCAGCACACGACCGATACGAGCACCTTTGCTGTCAACACGACATGACTTGCAGCGACCTTCTTGGCTCGTGACCACATCGGTTGGACCCTAGACTACTGGAAACCTGTGACCTGGTCAGATGAGCCCCGATTTCTTTTAGTAAGAGCAGACGGTATAGTTCGAGTGTGGTGCAGACCTCACGAAGGCGAAGTTGTCATTAAGACACATTGCTAGCTGCTGGCGCATCCATAATCGTGTGCTGTGTTTAGATGCAATGGACCGGATCCTCTGGTCTTTCTGAACTTATCATTGAGTGGAACTGGATATGCTCAGCTACTTGGAGAACATTTGCAGCGATTTATGGACATCGTGTTCTCATGACGATTCCCTATGTCACTGGGTCACAACTGTTCGCGATGGGTTTGAATAAAAATCTCGAGGAGTGGAGCTAATGATTTGGTCACCAAGATCGTCTAACATGAATCCTGCCTAGCCTTTTGGGACAACTGAGAGGTCAGTTGGTTCACAAAATAGTGCACCAGTAACACCTTCGCAATTATGGACGCCACTAAAGGTAGCATGGCTACATATTTCCGCAGGAGATTTGCAATGACTTGTTGAGTCCATGACACATCGAGTTGCTGCTCTACGAGGCGCAAAAGAAGGCCCGAAAAAATATTTGGAGGTATCCCATGACTTTTGTCACCTCAGAGTACAATCTCAGTTTCTAGTGTTTCAATACAGTTTTAAAATCCAGTAGCTGACACCCATTGCAAGATTATGCGGCACACACATCGTCAGCTTCTGGTCCTAGAGCACTACATGAAATCCAGTAACAAACACCCATTTTAAGTTTAGAGCACATACACTACATTTTTCAATCACATTCAGTGTCACTTTATGGTTTTACAATACCGTCTTATGTTCTAGTTGCTGGCACCCACTACGAGGTTATGCCACACACACGGTCAGATTCTTGTCTATCTGCGAGGTTACCGTATTTTAAGATGCCACAGCTGACAGCTACTACCACGTTATGCCACACGCGTACTATCGGCTTCTGGTCTTAGAATACTAATCAATATCTGGTAACTGTCACCCATTGTCTGGTTACGACACATACATTGTCAGCTTCTGGTGTAACAATACAGTTTCAACATCCATTAGCTGACACCCACTGTCGAGATACGCCACACACACAATGTTAGCTTATGGTCTTCGATTTCTATCTGAGATCCAGCAACTGGCACCTACTCTCAGATTAAGGCACACATGCACATTTTGAGAAGGAAAGAAAATTAGTGTTTGAAGTCCCGTCGACATCGAGATCGCCAGAGTCAGAGCACAGGCTGTAATTGAGGTAGTGTGAGGACGAAAATCGGCGATGCCCTTTCATAGTATCATTCACAGGAATTGACATAAGTGATTTCGGGAAATCACGTAAAACGTAAATCAGGAGTGGGGGACGGGAATTTTAAACGTCGTCCTTCCGAATGGGTATCCGGCCCTTTGAGTCGGGCCCACTTGTTTTGACGATTCGGCGAACAACTGCAATTTCGTTTTTGTGATGTGTAACTCTAGTCATCCCAAAGAAATAATGCTTACCACGTCTTTCATGTGGCACCTAGTGTGAAAGGAAAGCGTCGGTTCCCGTTAAAACAGAAAAAAATGATTTAACGCGGGATTTTACGTGGTCATACTGTACAGTGCCGACTTTTCGCGGGGAAGACCACAGGACCTGCCACCAGTTTCTACTGCAGCACGTTCCACCACAGAGACAATATGAGCGTAAATGAAACCAGTACGTCTAATATCAGATTTGGTTAATCAGAAAATTATTTCTCATTTCATACGTATCGAAATTACTTTTTAAAAAGTCGTCATAATTAATCGTTAATTGTTGGCTATTAAATTTATCTTTCCAGACGATGTGAGATCACCGTCGGCTTGCGTAGTCAGCGTACTATGAGCTTGTGGGGACGGACGAATTTTTCGCGTCCCAGTTTCATTAAATCTGTTACATCGCAAAATGGCGAATATTGGCAGAGGCTGGCCAGTCGATTGTTCCAATGCCGGCCGGTGTGGCCGAGCGGTTCTAGATGCTACAGCTTCGAACCGCGCGACCGCTACGGTTGCAGGTTCGAATCCTGCCTCGGGCATGTATGAGGTCCTTAGGTTAGTTAGGTTTAAGTAGTTCTAAGTTGTAGGAGACTGATGACCTCAGAAGTTAAGTCCCATAGTGCTCAGAGCCATTTAAGCCATTTGATAGTTCCAAATCCAGGTCACGGCTACTTACCGCGGAAGGACGCGAGAGTGCCCGCCGTTCTCGCGGTACTTACCGTCACTTCAGCAGTTCCAAACCCTGAGCCATGGGCTCTGACTCCTTCAAGGGCAGCTAACGATAAGTACAGCGCTGTTTCAACGGCTCCTGCGCCAAAAAAGCGACGAGAGACGCCATGCTTGCGGCTTTTGTTTCGATTTCATCGAGATGAAAAGAAGTGAGCACTTAAAGGTGGTCGTGAGTTCGGGACCAGCCGCTATCTTTGTACGACATTTGCCACCATTGGCTGTTCCGTACGCAAGGTTGCAGATATTCGAATTCATCACGGAGTTCACATTCAGTAGTGTTCACAGGTTATGCTGCTAATCTTTCAGAACGCATTAGACCGGGCGGTATTTAAGAAGAGGCCAGAATTTTTTGTACGAAGTGCCTTTTCAGGGCTTCCATTACTGCTAGTGAACCAAGTTCTCCATGTCTTTTCTCCTCGCACCCTCTCGTAGTTCTAGGGCTGGGTTGTTTTAATTCAGTTCTTTTAATAGGACTGACTGCCCTGTATTTTATATTCTTTTTCTGCACCAAGAACCAGTAGGGCCAGGCTTTCATAAATTCACAGTTATATACTACTCGTGTCTCAGGCTACCTCGCCAATTTATTATGTTTTACTGAAGGACTAGTGCAGTAGATTTTAACAGAGCACAGGCATTTCCTGTTGTTTTTAGCTTCCTTTTGGTGTCTCCTCCAGTATGTTAGTTAACTATGAACTGGACGCTGCCAGAAGAGAATTAGTTCTATCCCAATCACGATCGGGACAGTAGCCGACCGGTAGGTGAGTGACAAGCCCAACCACTTGCTGAGAAACAGAAAAATCAACTGCACAAACAATTATTTTACTGCCATCGTCTATGGCAGCCAACAACCGCTACCAATCGATAAAGCGGTGCCAAAGTAGACTGTGCTATACTTGTTTCAACCATACCTATCAAGCACTATAGTAAAACACCAAGTATAACCAGTACCCCAGCAGTGACAGTAACGCACTACCAACTGTCTGCTGCCCGCATACAATATGTAATAATGGAATACCAAACGATATTTGTGACTCCATTGAAGATTTCTTGGCAGGGAGAACAAACCATCTGACATAGGATGAAGAACCATCGACATATGTTGTAGGAACTTCAGACATATTGTAGAGAAGTGTTTTGCGACGCTTGCTGTTCATGTTGAACATTAATGAGCTGCCAGAGAATATGGCCAGGAACAAATATTTTCAGATGTTTCCGTCACTTCTAACTAGAGAAAAGTATATTCAGTAACGTGTTGGCAAGACCCCACAGAGATGCAAAAGTCGACCAGTGGCTTAAAACCTTAAAAAACGTCATGTACGGAAATTCAGAAAATCCTACAAACATGACTGCACCTTCAGACACAAAGCTGGAATGTCAACTCAAACAAAATATCTGTGTGTTATTTCAGGGAACAAAAAGTCCAGCGATCGCATTGGGTTATTCGTAGGTAGAGTGTGTGTAGTCTTGGCTTTAGTCGTAGAATACGGAGAAAATGTGTTCACAAATGACATTGCTTTCCAAACACTCAACCGAACCATTCAAGGATATTGTTGATGTTCTGCAGATTCATATCAAACAGATGTAACGAGGACTACTGAACATGCACAATGGAGGTCTCAGGTATATTCGACTCACGCGAAAGTGACACATAAGTGCTAACAAATAAAGAATAAATTAAAATAAAATAAACTGAACAGGCAGATTTTGAAGACGTCCACTATCCCACGAAACTCCACTTAGAAAGCTCACGAACCAGTATAGAGCGAGTAGTCTACAGATGTACTGACGACTCGCATACATCGCTCCCGTACAAAGCGCAAGGACAAGGACTTCGTGCAAAATGTCATTTAAGCCATCACATTTTTTCGCGCTCTATAAGTGAATGATTTAGAAAAGAAGCCTAGGAAATGGTACAATGAAACATATCATCAGGCATTGGCTTCACAGTGGATTGCAGAGTCAGGAAATGTAGTACTGTTAAATTATTGATTTTGGTAATATCTCCAGGGGTACGACTTCTGTTCTTTTTTGTGCTGTCCTGTCCCAATATTCCCACCCAAAAACACTGCAACTGTCCAAATCCGTATTAAGATTCTTTATTATAGTATGATATGGGTTTTTAGTTAGATTCTACATCCTTCTTTCAGTAGAAAAGCGTATGACTTGATATGAATTCAGTTAAGTTGTGCATTCCACTTTTAGCGAGCCACCAAAAGTTGCCGCCCAGTTCTGTTCCAATGGCCATCTCGTCGTGCTGTAACGAGGAAATTTCTTCACCTCGAGTGCCGTACCTCAATGTAATTCCATGCATGACACCTTCACGACACGTCACTAATTGATGGTCTTCCACTTCTGTGTGGTACAGGTTGTAAAGTACACTTCGGCATCACAGCACACAAGCCCGAAGTAAACTGAGTTTGTACGAAGCACTGCGATCTGCTCGGTGGTAAACCACCACACTCACTTGCCCTTCCACAATTGTCACCCGCTTTCCTCCTTCAAAGTTCGGCACTGTACGCTCGCCACATCGCAGCGAGCGGTACGTAGCTGGCTGATAGCAAAACTCTCTGCAATCCACTACCGACGGTCTCAAGATAAAGGATTCAGTGGAATGCTGTATAAGCGCTCATAAATTAATTTTTGTGGGGAAGTGTCGTGGAGGCCAAGTGTTCTTAATGTAAAATGAGGCATGGCTACGAAGAAAGGAGAGAAGCTTTAATATGCAAACTATGTACGTGTCATTATGTCAGGTGGGCATCTGGCAGGGAGCCAGTACTCCATAAGAAGTAAGATTTCTTAACAAGATAGCTGGAGTCACAGCAGTACAGTAAGGTACGGCGAGGACAAAAAAATGGCTCTGAGCACTATGGGACTTAACATCTATGGTCATCAGTCCCCTAGAACTTAGAACTACTTAAACCTAACTAACCTAAGGACAGCACACAACACCCAGCCATCACGAGGCAGAGAAAATCCCTGACCCCGCCGGGAATCGAACCCGGGAACCCGGGCGTGGGAAGCGAGAACGCTACCGCACGACCACGAGATGCGGGCGCGGCGAGGACAGAACGCTTGTCTGCTTAGGTAAGTAGCAGACATAGGCCTAGGGCCAGAATGTTCTAGAAACATCTGGAAGGTTCTGGATAGAGTTCAGTCATTAGGTAGCATCAGAGAGAGCGGCACTTCGAGAAAGAAAATCATCCACAAGCATCCAAATAAGCAGTATACAAGTTACTTGCAAACAGGACCACATCAGTGGAAGCCAGTATCATGTATCTGAAGGAATGACTACCAGGAAGAAGCCAGCCGCAGTACAACTGCTGAGTCATCGGGAGCAGTCACTACAGTATCATACTTTGATGCTGATACAGTAAAAATCACGAGAACTCAGTAACCGTTGGAGAGGGTGCATTTGACTTTCCTGTAAGTATCCACAACCAGCTACTGTCTTGTGTTTCTTGCCCGTGAAACGAACAGGCTCTATAGAGTTCATCGCCAAAAGTAGAAATGAGTAATGATTTACATTTCCTGTGCATCAGATATACAGAGGAACAAGCATTGTGTTACACTTGTCTGCTTTTGTGTGTAAGGTATCTAACTGCGTGAGTCACAATGAATGATTATTAGTGCTGTGGCCAGACGAAACTACTTTCATCTGGTCGTGACCGTCGGTCATTTGAGTGCCTTGGCACAAGGCTCATCAAAGGACAACACATGAAACAGTAGTTCACTTTGTTACATAAATAACAGATTAATTTAATTTTGACACTGTTTTTCACACAGGATTTCTTGTTAATTTACGACTATGACTGACTATTGATGCATAGCTCAACGCATTAGCACACTGGTCTCTTGCAGTACAAAATGCAACATTTACAAAAGTTCATTTTATCAGAAATTTAACGGCTTGTTGGTCCTACGCTATGATGTTGAATCCTTCAGATGAGGTCACAAACTGTGGCTGAGCTCTTACATGCTCAACACTACACTGATCTTAGTGGGATGGCGCTGCTGTTGCTAAGAGGGAGACGTGGTCTCCAGGAGCGCCTCTCATATGTCGCTGTTATTGCAATCCGCCGCCGTTAACGTTTGTGGTATCGATTCGCGTTGCCGACATTTGTGTAGCTCCGCCGTCTCTGGACGATTCAACATTTATCTACGTGCCAGGAAATAGAGAGGAATGTCTGTTGCCTTGCACTTGCCTCCTAGTGTGAATAAGGTATCTTCATATGTGACTCACAATGAATATTAATGCACGTTTTATGTGTGTGTCAAAGTACAGAAGGAAAAATGCTTTGACCCGCAGTCGCCTCCCGTAGCGCGTTAAAAACATGTGGTCGGAGGAAATTTCAAGCAGAGTTCTCATTACTGATAGCGAAAAGTTGAACTCAGGAACTGGGTGTTTCTGAGAAGAACACTCAGTTACAAATGAAAGTGTACGTCATAATTTTAACTGTAGCGTCCGCAGTCACGTCTCTGGTAGTGGTCTCGAATCGGTAATCAATTCGCTTTTGCACGGTGTATAGAGAAGCAGAGTTGAACGGTTTTACTAGTTGCACTTATTTATAGTGTGTAATTGCTCAAAAAATGTGCATTAGTTATCTTAACTTGCCTTCTGAAGTCCGTTAAGAAACTATTTGATTCGAACGACGCAAACTGGGTGCTTTAAGAGGATAAAGATCCGAAACATCAATGCCCTCTCTGTGCAGCGTGGAAACAAGGCAATAGGTCTGCAATGTCCCCGCATGCAAGTCCGATCCTAAATGTTCGATCGTATATTAAGACGAAACTTAAAAGAAATCCAGTATATACTCATAGGCAGATGTCGTATAAAATCAGAATGATGTGGAGATTGTTACCGAGAGAATATGCAGAAAATCTCGTGGAAAAATGTGAAAAGATGTAATCGATAATGGCGACGATTTGCTTAGCTACTAGGTAATTGGGAAGTTAGTAATAACATGTACTTTTATGTAAACATATATTTATATTATAGTCTTCTCTTTGGTGCAGATAACGGCGAACACTTTATTGTGGAACTGACTGCGACATATAGAGTGGTACTGTGTGCTCGTTGATTCGCCAAGATGTTATGACACTGAAAGACATCCCTCCAAAATAATGTTTAAATATTGTGAAGTAAATTGTTCCTATTTGAATTAGTAGGTGTTTGCATCCTTAGCCGCTTCCAACGAAGTCAACAACTACCGATCTCTGTTCCAAAATTGCCCAAAAAATGTGCATTAGTTATCTTAACTTGCATTCTGAAGTCCGTTAAGAAACTATTTGATTCGAACGACGCAAACTGGGTGCTTTAAGAGGATAAAGATCCGAAACATCTCTGTCTCATCCCGTTAAAGCTAACTTTGCACACTGCAGCTGACACTGTCGTCTTTGTCCTGGGTGCGCCACGATGGCAACAGCTTCCTCAGAGCTGATGATAGCATCTGTGCTGGGACGTGGCGGGGTGAATGCATTTGTAAAACGCCCTGACGTAAGGGCGGGGTAATGGGTCAGAACTGTGCGCTAATGCCATGGGGTTTAAGCAAGATGAGGAACTGTGCAGGCGGAGTCCGGGCCGTAAATCATATCTAAACTTCCTCACGCTCTGATATGTCGCCCGACGCGCCGGGTCCGCCTCAGTCCGCACGGCGCAGCGGTAGCCGGCCGCTGCACTCGCAGAGATTAGCCAGGGATTTCCGCGGCGGTAGCGCGATCCTCCGCGATAGGCAACCCGACACTCGAGGCGCGCCGCTCCGGGAAGCGCTGATCGATCTGCGTAATGCACGCTCAGGCCATCCGGCCCCGTGGGACGGCCGCCTTGTCCACTCGTTCCCAGTCCGTGTACGTTACGTAGTGCGCGCCGGGACTGCCGATGCTACGCGGAGAAGTTCTGGATCGGACGAAACAGCAGATATTGTGATAAGAGAGCACGGAAAGAACAAGAACTACAGTCGCTCATTAATGGAGGGGCATCGTGACAAAATGAGATACCTGTGAGGTTCTACGGAGGGTATTCAAAAGAAGCAGCACCGCTTTCAGCAGTACTTTGTACTCGGTTGCTGCAGTTGCAATGATTATCTATTGATAGGGTCGAAGTACAGATCAATTCAATTTCCAAGAGGAGTCTAGGGACAGATGCTAATATTTGGCTAGTGTTCAAGTCTCTCCGTAAGTGTAATGGACACAACAGATACACATAACAGAAACTTTTCTCGTCAGTAATACAGGGTGGTCCATTGATCGTGACCGGGCCAAATAGAAATAAGCGTCAAACCAAAGAATTACAAAGAACGAAACTTGTGTAGCTTGAAGGGGGAAACCAGATGGCGCTATGGTTGGCCCGCTAGATGGCGCTGCCATACGTCAATCGGATATCAACTGCGGTTTTTTTTTTAAAATAGGAACTCCCATTTTCATTACATATTCGTGTAGTACGTCAAGAAATGGGAATGTTTTAGTTGGACCACTTTTTTCGCGTTGTGATAGATGCCGCTGTAATAGTGACAAAAGTATAAGTACGTGGTATCACGTAACATTCCGCCAGTGCGGATGGTATTTGCATCATGATACATTACCGTTTACCAATTGCGAAAAAGGTCGATATCGTGTTGGTGTATGGCTATTGCGATCAAAATGTCCAACGGGCGAGTGCTATGTCTGCTGCTCAGTATCCTGGACGACATCATACAAGTGTCCGGACCGTTCGCAGGAAAGTTACGTTAGTTAAGGAAACAGGAAGTGTTCAAAAAATGGCTCTGAGCACTATGGGACTCAACTGCTGAGGTCATTAGTCCCCTAGAACTTAGAACTAGTTAAACCTAACTAACCTAAGGACATCACAAACATCCATGCCCGAGGCAGGATTCGAACCTGCGACCGTAGCGGTCTTGCGGCAGGAAGTGTTCAGCCACATGTGAAACGTCGACCACGACCTGCAACAAATGATGATGCCCAAGTAGGTGTTTTAACTGCTGTCGCGGCTAATCCGCACATCAGTAGCAGACAAATTGTGCGAGAATCGGGAATCTCCAAAACGCCGGTTTTCAGAATGCTACATCAACATCGATGGCACCCCTACCTTATTTCTATGCACCAGGAATTTGCATGGCGACGACTTTGAACGTCGTGTACAGTTCTGTCACTGGGCACAAGAGAAATTAAGGGACGATGACAAATTTTTTGCACGCGTTTTATATAGCAACGCAGCGTCATTCGCCAACGGCGATATCGTAAACCGGCATAATATGCACTATTGGGCAACGGAAAATCCACGATGGCTGAGAAAGGGGAACATGAGCGACCTTGGCGGCTTAATGTATGGTGCGGCATTATGGGAGGAAGGGTAATTGGCCTTCTTCTTATCGATGGCAATCTAAATGGTGCAATGTATGCTGATTTCCTACGCAATGTTCTACCGATGTTACTACAAGATGTTTCACTGCATGACAGAATGGCGATGTCAATCCAACATGATGGAGGTCGGGCACATAGCTCGCGTGCGGTTGAAGTGGTATTGAATAGCATATTTCATGACAGGTGGATTGGTCGTTGACGCACCATACCATGGCCCGCATGTTCACAGAATCTGACGTCCCTGGATTTCTTTCTGCGGCGCAAGTTGAAGGATATTTCCTATCGTGATCCACCGACAACGCTTGACAACATGTGTTAGCGCATTGTCAATACATGTGCGATCATTACGGAATGCGAACTACTCGCTGTTGAGAGGAATGTCGTTACACGTATTGCCAAATGCATTGAGGTTGACGAACATCATTTTGAGCATTTATTGCATTAATGTGGTATTTACAGGTAATCACGCTGTAACAGCATGCGTTCTCAGAAATGATAAGTTCACAAAGGTAGATGTATGACATTGGAACAACCGAAATAAAATGTTCAAACGTACCTACGTTCTGTATTTTAATTTAAAAACCTACCTGTTACCAACTGTTCGTCTAAATTTGTGAGCCATATGTTTGTGACTATTACAGCGCCATCTATCACAAAGCGAAAAATATGGTCCAACAAAAACATTCGTATTTCTTTACGTACTACTCGAATATGTATTAAAAATGGGGGTCCCTATTTACAAAAAAAAAAACGCAGTTGATATCCGTTTGACCTATGGCAGCGCCATCCAGAGGGTCAACCATAGTGCCATCTGGTTTCCCCCTCCAAGCCAGACAAGTTTAGTTCTTTGTAGTTTTATCGTTTGACGTTTATTTCGTGACATATGTGGCCCGGTCACGATCAGTGGACCACCATGTATATTCCCGTTCACTGTTTCCAATAGTTTTCCAACGCTGAAGTAGCTTCTCAGTTCCGTCACTGCAGAGATCACGTGGTTTTTAGGTGAAGAAATCGTTGAGCGATGTTCTTAGCGTATTTTTATCCGGAAATTAAGTTTCTTTAAGGCTGTTCGATACAGAAAGAAATGGTGAAAATCTGAATACTCACGCACGACCGCTACGGTCGCAGGTTCGAATCCTGCCTCGGGTATGGATGTGTGTGATGTCCTTAGGTTAGTTAGGTTTAAGTAGTTCTAAGTTCTAGGGGACTTATGACCACAGCAGTTGAGTCCCATAGTGCTCAGAGCCATTTTTTTTCTGAATACTCAAGATCAAGTGAAAGCGGTGGGTGAAGAATCACTCCCCAACTGATCTTATGTATAGTGTTTTCTAGCAGTCTCGCAGAATGTGAGGAGGCATTATCGTGGAGTAGCATCGATTCAAGCTGTCTTCCTCGTCGATGTTCTAGGACTGCGTCTGCGGCACGTCTCACCTATTGACAATGAATGTCAGCAGTGTCTATCACACGTCGGGGGAGCAATTCGTACCTCATCACACCGCCGCTGTTCCGCCAGATGCATAACATTATGCTTTGTTGATGGGTACTGGTCCTTTTACAGGAAGTTTCTTCTTTCTTTTGGGGCAACTTTTAGTTTCTTTTCCTTATGTTAGCATAAACACATTTCTCGTCAGCATTAAAGACACAGAATCCGAAAGGTCGGTGTTATTCACAAGCTAATTGACGACGAGCAAGCAGAGATGCAGATATGACCACACGCTGATTTTTGTGATATTGAGTTACAACATACAGTACCCACACACCAAATTTTTGAATCTTCACCATAGCATGGAAATGTTATACGATGCTGGAATTATCACAGTTGATCCATCTGCCAATTCTACAGTGACGTGGATCATTGTGGATTAATGCGATTAAACGATTTTCATTAAATCACTAAGGTATTTTTTAACCTCGAGAGGCACTAATTCAAAACTATGCTTCTTTAGACGAGGAAACCATCTTCTTTCCGGGCTCTGGCCAATGACATTATTTTTCTATTTTTTTTTCTTTTTTTTTTTTTTTTGGGTCATCAGTCTACTGACTGGTTTGATGCGGCCCGCCACGAATTCCTTTCCTGTGCTAACCTCTTCATCTCAGAGTAGCACTTGCAACCGACGTCCTCAATTATTTGCTTGACGTATTCCAATCTCTGTCTTCCTCTACAGTTTTTGCCCCCTACAGCTCCCTCTAGTACCATGGAAGTCATTCCCTCATGTCTTAGCAGATGTCCTATCATCCTGTCCCTTCTCCTTATCAGTTTTTTTCCACATATTCCCTTCCTCTCCGGTTCTGCGTAGAACCTCCTCATTCCTTACCTTATCAGTCCACCTAATTTTCAACATTCGTCTATAGCATCACACCTCAAATGCTTCTATTCTCTTTTGTTCCGGTTTTCCCACAGTCCATGTTTCACTACCATACAATGCTGTACTCCAGACGTACATCCTCAGAAATTTCTTCCTCAGATTAAGGCCGGTATTTGATATTAGTAGACTTCTCTTGGCCAGAAATGCCTTTTTTGCCATAGCGAGTCTGCTTTTGATGTCTTCCTTGCTCCGTCCGTCATTGGTTATTTTACTGCCTAGGTAGCAGAATTCGTTAACTTCATTGACTTCGTGACCATCAATCCTGATGTTAAGTTTCTCGCTATTCTCATTTCTACTACTTCTCATTACCTTCGTCTTTCTCCGATTTACTCTCAAACCATACTGTGTACTCATTAGACTGTTCATTCCGTTCAGCAGATCATTTAATTCTTCTTCACTTTCACTCAGGAAAGCAATGTCATCAGCGAATCGTATCATTGATATCCTTTCACCTTGTATTTTAATTCCACTCCTGAACCTTTCTTTTATTTCCATCATTGCTTCCTCGATGTACAGATTGAAGAGTAGGGGCGAAAGGCTACAGCCTTGTCTTACACCCTTCTTAATACGAGCACTTCGTTCTTGATCGTCCACTCTTATTATTCCCTCTTGGTTGTTGTAAATATTGTATATGACCCGTCTCTCCCTATAGCTTACCCCTAGTTTTTTCAGAATCTCGAACAGCTCGCACCATTTTATATTGTCGAAAGCTTTTTCCAGGTCGACAAATCATAGGAACGTGTCTTGATTTTTCTTTAGCCTTGCTTCCGTTATTAGCCGTAACGTCAGAATAGCCTCTCTCGTCCCTTTACCTTTCCTAAAGCCAAACTGATCGTCACCTAGCGCATTCTCAATTTTCTTTTCCATTCTTCTGTATATTATTCTTGTAAGCAGCTTCGATGCATGAGCTGTTAAGCTGATTGTGCGATAATTCTCGCACTTGTCAGCTCTTGCCGTCTTCGGAATTGTGTGGATGATGCTTTTCCGAAAGTCAGATGGTATGTCGCCAGATTCATATATTCTACACACCAACGTGACTAGTCGTTTTGTTGCCTCTTCCCCCATATGATTTTAGAAATTCTGGTGGAATGTTATCCATCCCTTCTGCCTTATTTGTCCGTAAGTCCTCCAAAGCTCTTTAAAATTCCGATTCTAATACTGGATCCCCTATCTCTTCTAAATCAATTCCTGTTTCTTGTTCTATCACATCAGACAAATCTTCACCCTCATAGAGGCTTTCAATGTATTCTTTCCACCTATCTGCTCTCTCCACTGCATTTAACAGTGGAATTCCCGTTGCACTCTTAATGTTACCACCGTTGCTTTTAATGTCACCAAAGGTTGTTCTGACTTGCCTGTATGCTGAGTCTGTTCTTCTGACAATCATATCTTTTTCGATGTCTTCACATTTTTCCTGCAGCCATTTCGTCTTAGCTTCCCAGCACTTCCTATTTACTTCATTCCTAAACGACTTGTATTTCTGTATTTCTGATTTTCCCGGAACATGTTTGTACTTCCTCCTTTCATCAATCAACTGAAGTACTTCTTCTGTTACCCATGGTTTCTTCGCAGCTACCTTCTTTGTACCTATGTTTTCCTTCCCAACTTCTGTGATGGACTTTTTAGAGATGTCCATTCCTCCTCAACTGTAGTGCCTACTGCGCTATTCCTTATTGCTGTATCTATAGCGTTAGAGAACTTCAAACGTATCTCGTCATTCCTTAGTACTTCCGTATCCCCCTTCTTTGCGTATTGATTCTTCCTGACTAATGTCTTGAACTTCAGCCTACTCTTCATCACTACTATATTGTGGTCTGAGTCTATATCTGCTCCTGGGTACGCCTTACAATCCAGTATCTGATTTCGGAATCTCTGTCTGACCATGACGTAATCTAATTGAAATCTTCCCGTATCTCCCGACCTTTTCCAAATATACCTCCTCCTCTTGTGGTTCTTGAACAGGGTATTCGCGTTTACTAGCTGAAACTTGTTACAGAACTCAATTAGTCTTTCTCCTCTTTCATTCCTCGTCCCAAGCCCATATTCTCCTGTAACCTTTTCTTCTACTCCTTCCCCTACAACTGCATTCCAGTCGCCCATGACTATTAGATTTTCGTCCCCCTTTACATACTGCATTACCCTTTCAATATCCTCATACACTTTCTCTATCTGTTCATCTTCAGCTTGCGACGTCGGCATGTATACCTGAACTATCGTTGTCTGTGTTGGTCTGCTGTCGATTCTGATTAGAACAAACTGGTCACACAACTGTTCAAAGTAACACACACTCTGCCCTACCTTCCTATTCATGACGAATCCTACACCTGTTATACCATTTTCTGCTGCTGTTGATATTAGCCGATACTCATCTGACCAGAAATCCTTGTCTTGCTTCCACTTCACTTCACTGACCCCTACTATTGAGCCTTGCATTTCCCTTTTCAGATTTTCTAGTTTCCCTACCACGTTCAAGCTTCTGACATTCCACGCTCCGACTCGTAGAACGTTATCCTTTCGTCGATTATTTAATCTTTTTCTCATGGTAACCTCCCCCTTGGCATTCCCCTCCCGGAGATCCGAATGGCGCACTTTTTCTGAAGCTTTTGCCAATGGAGAGATCATCATGACACTTCTTCAATTACAGGCCACATGTCCTGTGGATACACTTTACGTGTCTTTAATGCAGTGGTTTCCATTGTCTTCTGCATCCTCATGTCGTTGATCATTGCTGATTCTTCCGCCTTTAGGGCAATTTCCCACCCCTAGGACAAGTGAGTGCCCTGAACCTCTATCCTCTCCTCCGCCCTCTTTGACAAGGCCGTTGGCACAATGAGGCTGACTTCTTATGCCGGAAGTCTTCGGCCGCCAATGCTGATTATTTATCAAAATTTAGGCAGTGGTGGGGATCGAACCCGGAACCGAAGACGTTTTCATTATGAATCAAAGACGCTACCCCTAGACCACAGGCTCTCCAGACCCTTACATGGAGCAAATGTTTCGGATTGCCTCCATCACTGGAACGTCGGAAATGTTCCGACTGCTCCACATGGCACTCCGTTTTCTGGCGTCCACAGTTCCACTCACTATCTCAAAATGGCAAAATTAAAATATGTTAACTCTAATAGCACCAGTGAACTAAGAATAAAAAATTACAATCGACTAATGAACCCATAGCGACCGGAATACCAACAGGTTAACCAAAACCCGTAAGAACCTATGCATCAACCTAATAATTATAGACATATATCACTGGCGTCACTCTGTTGTAGACTTATTGAACGCGTTTTTGGTCACGTATGACGACAGTTTCAAAAAACTAAAACGTTCTCTACAAAAAACAACTTGCATTTACATCAGAGATCTTGCGAAAATCCTTATCCAAGATGTCCTAAAGAACGACTCCTATTGTTGACGTCTCGCTTCCGTGTCTTCGAGAATGCAACGCAAACATTCTACATCGTCGTTAAGTGAACAAACACGCGCTTACAGAATACGGCAGCAGAACTGTGACTGAGTTCAAAAATTCAGAGTTAAGCACGTGTTTCTCTATGGGACAAAATCGACAGCTGTAAAGATAATTTTAAATGTAGCCAAGGAAGTGTGCTTTGACCGTTACTGTGTACATCACATAAATATGGGTTGAAAAAAGGAATAGGATCTTCGCGAGGAATGCATGTTCGAACGCAAATGCTGATGCTAGCGAAAGCAGGAGGTTGCGCTGTTGAACTAGATCGCGGACTACATCGGTGTGATACCCTCAGTACGTTGGAAGTAACATACGTGTTCACTATAGTGATATGTGTAATTGCGTGTGCTATGTGGCATTATGTCGGAGCTAAGTGAATTCGAACGTGGGAGAAATTATTAGGCCGGCCGCGGTGGTCTAGCGGTTCTAGGCGCTCAGTCCGGAACCGCGCGACCGCTACGGTCGCAGGTTCGAATCATGCCTCGGGCATGGATGTGTGTGATGTCCTTAGGTTAGTTAGGTTTAAGTAGTTCTAAGTTCTAGGGGACTTATGACCACAGATGTTGAGTCCCATAGTGCTCAGAGCCATTTGAACCTTTTTGAGAAATTATTAATGCTCGTATGGTGGATGTTTCCGTAACCAAGGTAGACGACGTGTTTGGTGTTTCAAGAGGCACCATGTCGAAGATTTATACTCATACAGGGAGTGCTGAAAAACATCATCCGCCAGGTCACAACGTGGACGAAAGTGTTTCTTGAATGATCGTGAAAGACAATCATCGAAGAGGATTGTGACGAAATGTTTAAATCACTGCTAAACTGAATGTCGCATTCGGGAACCCTGCTAGCATCAAAACAATACGATGGGAGCTCCATGATCAGGGAATTGCATTGAGAGCTGCAACTACAAAACTATTCATCAGTGATACCAATGCAAGCCACACGATGACGTGGTGCTGCAGCCACAGAACCTTAACTTGAACGTTGGAGTCTTGTTACACACGTTTTCCACGAAGAGTGAAACATGGTGGGGATTTAGTGACTGTTTGGATAGCGATATTGCGTTCTTCCTTTGGCACCATAGTAATTCTGTACAATCGCATTACTGCTAAGGATTGTAGGACCATTTTGGCCGCTAAGGTCCATTCCCTACAATAATTTTGGTTCCCCAATGGATCCAAGACGACAGGGCCAATGTTCATACAGCTCCCATCGTTGACGACTTGTCTTCTGAGCAGTACGACCAATTGTCGCGTGTCCATACGCAATACCCCACACGATCTCAGCTTAATTGTGCCTTTTGTGGTCCACTATCTAGAAAAAGTTGTCGTTACCAGAGCTTGCCACTATCTTGGAGAAAAAATTGTATGAGAATCCATTTAAAATCAAGGGTTGTTGTTGTGGTCTTCAGTCCAAAGACTTGTTTAACGCAGACTTCCATGCTACACTATCCTCTGCAATCTTCTTCATTTCCGAGGGACTGCTGCAACCAACGTCCTTCTGAATGTGCTTAGTATATTCATATCTTGGTTTGCCTCTAAGGCTTTTACCGTCCATACTTCCCTTCATTACTGAATTTGTGATCCATTGACGCCGCAAAACGTGTCCTACCAACCGATTCCTTCTTTTAGTCAGGTTGTACCACAAATTTTTTTTCTCCCCAATTCTGTTCTGTTCCTTCTCATTAGTTACGTGAGCTACCCTTCCAATCTTCAGCATTCTTGTTTAGCACCACATTTCAAAAGCTTCTATTCTCTTCTTGTCTGTTTATCGTCCATGTTTCACTTCCACCTTTATTTATGCATTCCAGGCCGTCTGGAAGCTGTTGTGAATATCGAAGAGCTATAGGCATCGTACCAGAAGTGGAAATATATTGCATTTTAAATGTTCCCATACTTTTGTCCAACCACTGTAAGTGCGATCTACTTAATAACGTAGAAATCTCCAATAGGCTATTCGCAGACGCTTCGGTTGTCTGTAACGAGGTAGTAACGTCAAAAGACCGTAAAGAACGGCAGGAAGACCTGCCGGTGAATATTGTTTGTACATGGTCTACCAGTTAAACCTAAACGTAAATAGATACAACGTAGAACAAGTAAATAGGCGAAGAAATATACCACTGTATGTTTCACGATTGGTGACATATCACTGGAAATAGTAACTACAGTAAATTACCAAGGTGTTACCATTCGGAGCGACATAAATGGGTCTGACCAAATAAAGGATATCATAAGAGAAGTAAATGCAAGCTTTACTTTCAATGGTACGTTGTAGTGTACCGTTAGAACATACAACGTCTGCTGAAAGCTAACGTCAAAAACTGTTTGGTTCTTTTGACGAACACTAAAACGCCTGTCAGCTAAAAGTACGCAAGGAAAGAAAAAAAAATTTGAAACTTTACTTTAATCGAATCCTGAATGTGCTTGGAACATTAACGTTCCATGTCATGCAGTATTATTATTACTGCACATAAAAAGTGTGGTATCATATGAAGTATTACGGACCTTAAATTACATAATTTGAGCTTCTTCTCGTTAACATTACGGAAGTTGCGATATAAAATGTATTTTCCGAATAATGAACAGAAGTTAATTTATCACGAATGTGAAAAAGTGAATGAGTTGTAATGTACCACTGCTGGACGAATATTAAGAATACAGTTGCAAATGAATAGAAATAGATTTAGTACATCTTATTCAGTAGAGCTGAGAAGAAAAGTTCTTTCTACAAAATCTGGGCTACACGGTCGAAAAAACAAAGAGGTGCAAAACAGTGGCTACGAAACAACGTCGGAAGAATTTTATCCTATTTGATAAAGGAAAACATTTGTGCAAGAATTTGGTAAGGAAATGAAAGAAACTTTACTAATATTTGACGAAATACGTGGGTCCTAAAGACCACTCATAACTCAGTTGTAACGACTGATATAACATGCGTCTAACCTTCGGAAGTCACACTGTTGTATCATTACCTGTAGTGATTCCATGAAAAAAATATTATAATGGAGCCTGTGCCTGACAGGATCTGTATAAAACTGTGTTGTTTACTTTTTATTCGAAGTGGGAGTTTTGACTTCGTAAGGTTACACTTATGATCATTGTGTGAATATAATTTTCCTGAATTGATTAAACATGCATGTAGTAGTGCCAATAATTTCCAACCATGACAAAACTTTCCCACATATAATAAGAATATACTCATCTTCTAAGAAGAATGCTGGGAAGTACGAATAGTTAAGGAATATTATAATCAAAAACATCTTAAGTTTGACAAGCAACGACAATTACCGGCAAACTTGTCTTTGAATACGTATGAATTCTATTAATAAAATCATGTGAGTTATATCATGCACGGTTGCATCCGCATTTTATAATTCTTTTGGTAGTCTGTTTTTTTTTAAGTTTAGGAAAATAGTTTTTCCTTCTTTATATTGCTAATTTAACGTATTAGAATAGCATATTACATATAGTGGAGGAAGACGTACTCATTTGTATTGCTGTTACATTTCAGATGTAGACAGAAACCATCCTGATAGTAGTGTATTCATATCCACAATAAGAAGCAGTATGAAATTAGAAATTACTAATAGACTTTTATTATGGAAGGAACAGTATTACCGAAAAAACCGGACGAAATAATGCAGTCCCTCAAAATTAATGTGCAGTCAGTCAATAACGTGTCTCCAATTTCGGGGACACAAGAACGCACTGAGAGCAAGACAGGCGATTATCTAGCCTCAAACTCAACACAAAGAATAAACTGAGGTTTGTCGAGGACAGATGATACGAGGATAAGTGGCCAACAAGACGTTCTTGTGCGTTACTTTTTATCGTACTACGTGAATCTCGAGTCTTTCCTAATCAAAAATACCGAACAGAAAGTACTCACTGTATTCACTGAAAAGGAACGATAGCAAAAGTAGCAAATTCAGTCTTTTCGGTATCTGGAAGTGACTGTTTTGACCTACATTTATCCTGAGCAGATTCCATGCAGTTTGAACAAATATCGTTTAAGCAGTTAGAAGAAATTTCATATAAGCTGTTGGAACAAAGGTCAAGTAACTTTGACCATAAATTTTCGAGTTCAAAAACTGAATTTTCGAGTTTTGAACGAAAGTTACATCTCAACTTCGAAGAAAAGTTTTCGAACTTCCAAATGAGCAGAAGAAAACCGCTCACCAGTTAGATAAGCTTACCCTGAAGCAAAACAGTTTACAGACATAGAAAGACAGCTTATCGCACGTGGTATCTATGGAGCAGACTAGAATGTCAGACTTGCACAACACATAGGAAATTTACCTGACCACGTACAAAGAATACCGAGAGATATGGGATTTCTTAAATTAGAAGAGAAACCCATCACTAATGATGTACCAAAATTGAACGATCGTGTTGATGTTGGGTTATTTGGCAGTGATTCTACACTTCCACGAAATGTTTGTAGAGCAATATCACACCCACCTTGCTGAAGCAGAAACGATTGTATCTGAAAGAAGGGTTAAGATTTTTAACGTACTCGATATCGATTTGAACAACGCAATTCAAAAAATGTTAAATGGAATAGGCATAGTGAGCTTGGGTTCAAGTGAACCGTTTGTTGGTCATGTGACGAAAGTACCTATACCGCGTATAGGTCTACATGAGAATAAATCTTGCCTATCGAGGATTTTGATAGATAAAACACCACTAAAACATATACAAATCCTACTATTTTCTACGGAAACAATTAAGATACATCCGGTGGTATTCATCATATTTTTGTCGAGATATTCTACCGTGCAGCTGGAATGAACAGCAAAAAATTCGTTGCGTAGTAGGTTGCAGCCAAGCGGACGCTTTGCTGTGGGCTGAACGTTGTGAAATCTATGATAAATTTCAACAGGCTTCTCTTGCTACGTTTCGGTCATGGAATGTACAAGAACGCCTGAGAAGATAAGTTTTTGACGAAGAGCCAATTAAGAACAGACCAGATGGGCTCAAATAGTATTTTGAAAAATATTTAAATAAGTTGCCTTATTGCAGTAAGCCCACATCACTCGTAGTTAGTCTTAAAATTTTACCTGCACACGCAAAAGAGCATCTAGTCGCTGTATCAGGAAATGATTTACAGAGCTTTCTATTTGTAGTTGGCCTCATTGACCTGATTTACAAGGAGGGACATATGGAAACAAGAAACATAGGTTCCACACATGTTATTATGGTGCTATGGCAGGAAAAAAAATATAATACCAACAGGGGTGGCAAAAGCCAGTAACACTAAATAACAGACCCAGAAACCATAAATTTAGAGCAAATTTAAATACATAGAAATGGAGATGGAGTAGATATAACCCTGGATACACAAACTTGCATGGGAATGGTAATTACAGCATAGACAAAACAACTGGTATAGTGTACTCTGGAACAGGAATCCAAACTATAACAATGCCTGTCAAGGAAACACAAATGATCACACGAATGCCATCTCAAGCAATATTGCCAGACAAGTAGAAGAAAGTTTTCATAATTGGTGTCCACATGAGCATCCAGTTCAAATGGTTGAGGTGGTAAATAGTAATGAGAGTGTTTAGATGTCACCTCCGGAAAATGCAAGCCTGCCAAATCTTCGATTTAGTGGGGGTACAAATGGCAACTATTAATTTTTGAGGTACGATAAGCTGCATGACTTGAGAGAAGACCTATGTTGCGATGCGACAAGAGGGGACAATTAGGAGATTGCAGATGTAATAGTTCATTTAAATGTAGACTATATACCAGTACATTCAAACCTGCATACTTGTGTGTTTACGAACATGTTGTCAAAGAGTTCGTCGGACACAATAGCAAAGGAAATGCTTGTACCCACTTTCTCTATACAGGATCTACAAAATGTTAACAGTTATAGGAAATAAGACACAAAACTTCAAGCATCAAGCATTCATTTCTATTAACATTGGTAATACAATGAATACAATTTTCTTCTTGTTTTAGATTAGATTAGATTATATTAGTTTACGTTCCATAGATCCGTGCTGAGGAGATCCTCGTGGATGTGGAACATGTCAATTTTTTTTAAAGCTTAAATAACAATACTAATAGTATGAATATATACAATACATCATTTGTTTCTATTAAAATATTCGTCAATTGAGTAGAAGGAGTTGGCCACTAGTAAGTCTTTCAGGCTCCTTTTAAACTGATCTTTATTTGTAACTAATTTTTTTATGTTTACTGGCAAATTATTGAAGATGAGTGTTCCTGAATAGTGGACCCCTTTTTGAACTAAAGTAAGTGCTTTTAAGTCCTTGTGCAGATCATTTTTGTTCCTGGTATTGTATGTATGAACTGAGCTGTTTGTTGGAAAAAGAGATATATTATTTAGGACAAATTTCATTAATGAGTAAATGTACTCAGAGGCAGTAGTTAGTATACCCAGTTCTTTGAAGAGGTTTCTGCAGGACGTCCGTGAATTTACTCCACAAATAATACGTATTACACGCTTTTGGACTCTTAAAACTTTTGGTTGACTTGAAGAGTTACCCCAAAATATTATACCATATGACATTATGGAATGAAAGTAGGCAAAGTATGCAAGCTTTTTCAATTTTATGTCGCCTACGTCTGCTAACACTCGAATTGCAAATACAGATTTGTTAAGGCGTTTTGCAGTTCTGTGGTGTGCTCTTCCCAACTGAATTTATTATCAAGTTGTAATCCCAGGAATTTAAGGCTGTCAACCTCTTCTATCTGCTCTTCTTCGTATTTTATGCGTATGGTGGGTGGAAACCTCTTACAGGTTCTAAATTGCATATAGTGAGTCTTTTCGAAGTTTAATGTCAGTGAGTTGGCTTTAAACCATTTATTAATATCCATGAAAATATCATTAGGAGATCTTTCAAGAACTACACTTGACATACTATTTATTGCAATACTTGTGTCATCTGCAAACAAAACGAACTCAGCTTCTGGCAGTGTAACTGATGAGAGATCATTAATGTACACAAGAAAAAGCAATGGCCCTAAGATGGATCCTTGCGGGACACCACATGTAATTTATTCCCATTCTGATGGTGACTGATGACTTAATTCACTAGTCCCTTGCACTGACACCCTTTGTTTCCTGTTAGTGAGGTATGACTTGAACCATTTTGCAGCACTGCCCGTGACACCATAGAATTCTAATTTACTTAAAAGGATGTTGTGGTTCACACAATCAAATGCCTTTGACAAATCACAGAAAATACCTGCTGCTTGTAATTTGTTATTTAATGAATTAAGTACATTTTCACTGTAGGTGTAAATAGCCTTCTCGATTTCAGAACCCTTCAGAAATCCAAACTGTGTTCTTGATAATATGTTATTTGTGGTCAGATGGTTGAGCAGCTGCCTGTACATTACTTTTTCTAAAATTTTTGAGAATGCTGGCAAAAGTGAAATCGGTCTGTAGTTTGATGGTATCTCTTTATCCCCATTCTTGAATAGAGGCTTAACATCTGCATATTTTAGCCAGTCAGGAAATGTCCCAGTTATAACTGACTGGTGACACAAGTAACTTAGAATTGTACTAAACTCACAAGAACATGCCTTAATTAACTTTGTTGATATTTCATCATACCCACTAGAACGCTTTGTTTTTAAAGATTTTATTATGGAAGTTATTTCTTTTGCTGAAGTGAGTGATATATTCATGTACTTGAAGCTATTTGTGAAGGATAGTTTCAGATATTCAAGGGCATTATTTACTGATCCTGAAAGTCCCATTCTATCAGTAACAGATATAAAGTACTTGTTAAATAGATTTGCCACACTATGCCCATCAGTTACTAATGTGTCATCTACCCTTAGTGCTATTTGCTCCTGTTCCTTTCTGGTTCTACCAGTCTGCTCTTTCACTATATCCCATATTGTTTTCATTTTGTTCCCTGACATTGCTATCTTCTTCTCGTAGTGCATTTGTTTAGACATCTGAATTACTTTTTTTTAATGTTTTACTGTATTCCTTGTATTTAGCTAAATCATCAGCATCGGAGTTATTCTTGGTCGACAGATACATTTTCCTTTTTGTCTTACAGGAAATCTTTATTCCTTGTTTAATCCATGGTTTTATTATAGACTTCTGTTTAATTTGAGTAACTTTTAGAGGAAAACAGTTTTCAAACATGGTACTGACATTGTTCATGAATATGTTTTATTTTTCATTTATGTCATGAGCACTATAAACATATTTCCAGTTCATATGTTTGAGCAGTTTTCTAAAACACTCAATTTTTGGTTGATTGACTACTCTCCTGTACTCAGATTTAGCAGTCTTGATAATCTGCTTAGAATTTACATCTAAAACAAGGAGCTGCATGTCATGATCCCATAGTCCATTTATAACAGGTTTTATGATATGATTTGGTTCCTTTGATTTGTCTATAAAAATGTTATCAATGGCTGTCCTTGAGGATTTAGTGATCCTAGTTGGAAAGTTTACAGTGTGAGTTAGATTGAAAGATAACATTACTAACTGCAGTGAATGTTTACTGGAAGATTGCATTAGAAAATCTGTATTAAAGTCACCAGCAATCAAAATGTCTTTGTTTCATCCTGTTAAATAACCCAAAAGAGCTTCTAGATGATCTAAGAATAGATTATAATTTCCTGCAGGTGCTCGGTAAATAGTTATTATTATATAGGACCCATTATGGAACTCTACTTCTGTTACACATGTTTCTAGATGCTGCTCTAAACAGAATTTATTAATGTCAATGTTCTTGAATTTATGGCAGTTTTTGATAAATGTGGCAACTCCCCCTCATCCATATCTACTCTGCAGTAGTAGGAAGCTAGCTTAAATCCTGAAATGTCTAACATATCTATATCAGTGGTCACTTGATGTTCAGAGTGGCAGATTATGTCAATTTGGTTAGATGAATTCATTTCATCGATACAAATGAGTAGTTCATCAACTTTATATCTAAGTCCCAGAATGTTCTGGTGTAATAAAGATAACTGATACTGCATACTAATGGGATTGTAACTGCTTTGGCGAAGATGAACTGGCAGTTTCTGATTACTTTCTGTTAAACACTGTTTAAATGGAGGCTGTATGATAAAATCTGACTCCTGTTCATCTGTTTTCTCAAACTGAGTGTGTCTGCCAATCTCTCTTAAAACTCGTTTTCTTTCCCCCTTCCCTATCCTGTGACCACTGGTGACCACTGGTATTTTACCACTTGTGCCAGTGTCCCACCTTAAGTTTTCTGCAATCAACCCAGACACTTTTCCCTTCCCTTTCCTATTGAGGTGAAGGCCATGACTAGTGAAGTCTCACCTATCGATAGCATCCACAGGAATCAAACCAATATGGGACCCTATATCCGTCCTAAGCAGCCACACCAACTCCAAGTTCACCCTCCCTACGGAAGAGTTCAAATAAGGCCGATCATGGCGTCTCAACACAGACACAAATCCCACACTCGTATGCTTCGTTGTTGACGCTATCTTCACCAAGTTGAGAGGTTGTAAGTAAGTTGTTTAGGTTTTTATGTTGGAAACGCCACGTAGTGCTCTGTATGAAAATCGCTGACTGCGCTGTGTGCAGTCTGTGGCTGGTTGGACTCATTGTTATAATATTCGCTAGTGTAGTGTTGGGCATTTGGATGTAAACAGCGCGTAGCGATGGGCTGTTGGAAGTGAGCAGCCAACAGTGGTGGATATGGGGAAAGAGATTCCACAGTCTCGAGAGATTAACATGAGCGGACGATCTGGACGTGTCTCCGTCAAAAAAAGGAAATTTGTTTAAGTGGATGTCACAAAATTATATATATGTTATGACTTTTGAACGCTATTATAGCAAATACATTGTTTGTTCTCTATCAAAATCTTTCTTTTGCTAACTATGCCTATCAGTAGTTAGTGCCAACAGTAGTTAAAAACTTTTATTTAGCTGGCAGTTTTGGCGCTCGCTGTATTGCAGTAGGTCGAGTAAAGAAGATTTCTGTGAGGTAAGTGATTCATGAAAGTTATAAGTTATTGTTAGTCACGGCCATTCTTTTGTAGGGATTATTGAAAGTCAGATTGCGTTGCGCTAAAATATTGTGTGTCACTTTACTGATGATCAGAATAAGTAAAGAGAAATTGTCTGAGTATGTTGAGTTTCACTTAGCTCTCTCAAAATCAAATAATGTAAGGGTTTTTCCAGCACTGTCATTATTTGCATGCAAAGGGGAAGTTTCAATGTTAATAGTAAATCGTATTTTAGGAATGGAGTTTTTCGTACAGTTTATGGTAAAACTCGTCATAGATAACATAACTGTTTCTTGCAGGTTGATAAAGATATGTTATCAATTAATTTTCATCTAGTCAAACCTGAGAGCCTTTTGATAAATGTGCAATGTAGTGAAGAGGTTGTAACCTCCCCCCAGTTTCGCACTATATTATTCACATACGCTGTAGGTGAAGTTATATTTTAATTATTTTACCATAATATATATCTTTCCTCCTTGTCATAAGACTCATTGTTGTCCACTTCCGTTATTATGAAAACTACTATATGATAACATCTCATTTCTTAAACACTGGAATTTATTATTAAATCACTCAATTTATAAACGTTTATGAACATCAAACACTGTGTGCCATTCTGCCACTCATCTGCGGCTTCGCTACTGAGCAACCTCTCTCTCTAGCCTGTCACACCCGACTTCCACCCACGGACGCCAACACTCGACTACTGCTTACCCACTCGCACATTGTTGACTGCACTGCAGTCTTTGGTTAAACAATGTATGATCTCTGCATAGTGCATAATCGATAGAAAGTAAGGGTAATAAAACTATATCATTAAATCACTCACTAATTAGCAACAAGATAAGTCAGGTTAACCGCAAATGCATGTGCACATTGCATAATGTCATTGAATTAACATAGCAACATGAAACCCAATGCTGTAACGTCCCAAATAAATAATATGGCTAACTGTGATACACGAATAACAAGTGTCTATCAGCTTGTTCATATATATATAATTAATTAAATACTAATGATCAGATAGTCACTGTATTCAATGAATAGAAACATAAGCCTAATTGAATGAATGTGATCAAAAAATAAACAAAATAATAGACAGACAACTCTAACTACTACACAATATTCACAGGAAAATATTCTATTACTACCCCACATAAATTAACACTCCAAGAGGCAGCATATTTTGAAAATGCGATCCTGTTATATTTATGGCATACAGTTTACAGGGTTAGTAATACGGGAAATTAGACAAAAGGCACATACCCTGAAAAGTAATCCATAAACAAGTAATCACCTTGGAAAACACGTCTTTTTTACGTATCACTTCATATCTAATTACTCTGCTTTAGGTCCTTGCCTATATGTAGAGTCGTAAATCATACGCAAACACGCTGGTCCTCTACGCGCTGGGCTGTGGCATCGATTGCTTTTTCACTTACCTATATGATGCGATGCAAAACACACGTATTCATACCTTTCGATGAATTATAGCGCTGTGGCATCGAAGCCGCCGGGGACTGTAGACTCGTTGTCTCAGCAAATTGGTGGAATTGTAGTAACAGCGTCATAACAGCGACTCCCGCGCAATGAAGCTTGTCGTTGTTGTTGTTGTTGTTGATCAGCTGGCCGCTGACGTCAGCATCCCATGGGTCCGCGTTCCACACAGCTCGCCAACCTCACAGGCTAGCGCATCGCTGGGACAGGCGACAGTCGCGCTGTGTGCTAGGTCCTCGTAGGGGTTGGTACATCCTCTAGTGTAGTTGTAACATCTGACGACCGATCTGCGCGCGCTTCGCTTCACGTGAGTGGCTCCACATCGGCTCGCCAACATACAAACACAAAACGGAATTACGGTAGTGGGGAAACAAAATATACTGCGCGCGCACGATAATCAGTCTGTAGTAACCACAACACTCGCACCACGCGTTCCTATTATTGCTTATAGACATTTCTCTGACTCAAGTACTGCACATTGTTAACGTGACGGCATAAAATGCTTAAAACTGATTGCATCTAGCTCACAGTACCTACCTACTACTGTCCACTATAACTAACAATAGCTGCCGACTATTGTCCACTTATTTTCACACAGACAAAATGATATGTACACAAATAACACAATGTTCATTTTTTTCTACAGAGCATCTCTTGACTTGCAACACTTCTTATAGATGATACGGTTTAAAGTTTTCTACATGTTGTAGGCTATGATACTGACCGGAATGCACCACTTTAATTTCAACCGAATTAGGGTGAACAAGTTTTCTAATTATGAATGGTCTTCTGTAGTAGTGATGAAACTTTTTTATCTCTTCATTCGCAGTTGATGATTTCGTATGAGTTCGAATAAGTACTAAATCACCGACTTTGCACGTAATGGGCTTCACTATCTTGTCATGTGCCAGCTTCTGTTCTTCTGCTCGTTTCTTCACCGTCTCCAACGCGATTTTAAAGCGCTCCTCTTGCGTAATTTCCTTTTATTGCGGGAAGGAAATGTATTCATGAAAGATACTGTCTGGCGTCTTTCCACAGAGGACTGTACATGGCGCCAATCCCGTTGATTCTTGCGACAAACTATTAACTACTGTTTCAAAATCTGTCAATCGTTCTATCCATCTTTTATGTTTCTTCCCACAATGTGCACGAAATAAACGTCCGAGTTCACGCATTTGACGTTCAGTCGGGTTGAACACGGGTCTGAAAGACGAAATTGTAATGTGCCGAATACCTTCATCATTAATAAAATCTTTCCATAAGTGCGACCGAAATTGTGGACCATTGTCCGATAAAATGCACTCTGGCTTGACAGTATTTACGAAGTATTCTTCCCTGAGTTTCTTGATTAAGATCTTACTGTTGGCTTTCCTGAGTGAGTAAAGGCGTACAAATTTCGAAAAGACATCCATCACAACCAAAATTTGAGTAAAATTCCCTTTTGATCTGGGTAGCGGTACATAGAGATAGAGACCTGAAATTTCACCAGAATTTGAGGTATAGTGTTGTGCCTGAAACCTTTGTGCTCAATCGTAGACAATTTAGTTTTTTAACAGAGATCGCAAGATTTTAGAATTGATCGTACTTTTCGTGCCATGTTATCGAAGAACGTGGCCCAAAATGAGCATAGCTCACGTGAACGTATCTTATTAGTTCATCCACTACATGTTTGGGTACACATAGCCTCCAATGATCTGAATTCAAGTTGCTTCGCCGGTAAAGGATACCATCTTGTTTTAAACAATATTGACGTATCTTGCCACTACTCTCGGCCTTCGGATCATCATATTTTTCTTTAACCACCCTCAATATTTCGTCTGCGTCCTGTTCCTGTTTGATGTTCCGCAGAATCGTGCGTATATGACGCTCGCCTTCGACATCTCCCATAAAATGAATCCTTATATCTTTCTGGCGTGGATGCGGAACGTTAAATGAATCTTGTCCTTCTGATAGCCTTGACAGCGCATCCGGTACGACGTTCTGCTTTCCTGATATGTACTGAATCTCAAAACTGTATTGATGAAGCATTAACGACCACCGGGTTAACATATTGTGCATCAATTTGCAATTCATGAGGAATAATAATGCTTTGTGATCTGTCACTACGACAGTATGCCTTCTAAATAGATAAAAACGAAACTTTTCATGCTCCAAACGATGGCAAGTGCTTCTCCTTCCGTGACAGTATATTTTCGCCCCCAGTTTGTGAGTACGCTGCTCGCAAATGCGATAGTATGATTTACAATGACACCATCGATTTCAATTAACTGTTATAATTCTGCATCAAGCGCATAATCACTTGAATCGGTGCCAAGGTAAAACTATTCACTTAAATGAAGGTGGTAAAGGATAGATACTTACACATAGTTGGCTTTTTTTGAATCAAACGCTACCTGATGTTCATGAGTCCATTTCCATATAGCATCCTTTTTCAAAAAAACGGCTCTGAGCACTATGGGAATTAAAATCTGAGGTCATCAGTCCCCTAAAACTTTGAACTACCTAAACCTAACTAACCTAAGGACATCACACACATCCTTTTTCAGCAAGTCCATTAAGACAGGAGAAGATAGGCAGCATCCAGAAAGAAAACGACGATAAAAATTACAGAAATCAAAAAACCACTTAAGTTGCTTACGGCACTTAGGTGACGGAAAATTTCTTACTGTGTCCATTTTTGTTCTATCCGGTTCAATCCCCCGCGACGAAATAATATGCCCAAGGAATTTAATTTGTGACTTGGAGAATTCCGATTTTTCCAGGTTAACAGTCACTCCAGCTTTCCTAAATGCGTCAAGTATCCGATGAATAATTTCCAAATGTTCTTCCCATGAAGCTGTGCTAATCAAGATATCGTCAACATAAAAGTGTTACATGTTTCAATAAATCTTCGCCTGAAACTTAATCCAGTGCTCTCATAAAATCCGCTGAAGAAACCGAGAGACCAAAAGGCATTCTCTGAAATTGGTAACTTCTACCATTATAAAGAAATGATGTATCTACTATTCTCTTCTTGTATTAACTGCCAGTAACTACTAGTCAAATCAGGGCTACTTAGATATTTGATTCCTTTGAATCTTTGTAACAAAAACTTCAGGTTTTCTGGCTGATCACGCTGTGGTAAATTTATGCGATTCATTGCACGGGCATCAAGAACAATGCGAACTGTGCCATCCTTTTTTGCTTTAGCATGTATTGGGTTTGAATATTCGCTGTCTGAGCGCTCAATTATGTGATTATTCAACATCCTCTGTATTTACTTGTTAACAGCTTCCCTTTTTGCCAATGCTATTGCGTATGACTTACTGCGAAATGGTTGATGGTCCTTTACTTTAATTTTACAAACGTATCCTTTAATTAATCCTGGTATCTTTGAAAATATATCGACATAGCATCTCAGTAGTTCCCTTAGTTCTTCTCATTCTGCTTCAGTCAAGTCCACTAACGCTCGAATCTTGGTTTGAATACAATTTAGAGTATCCTCCTCGTTCCTCGCTTGCAGCTTAGCGCATTTCTCTGAATTGTTTAAAGTGACAACTTCATATTCTCCTCTATAACGCATCATCCTTATTTTCAGGCCCGCAGCACCCTTATTATCCATAATAAACCCTTTGAATACAATTCTTCTTACATTATTATCTCTCCACGTCCGCAGACAATTCTCCTCAAAATTAATACAGCATCTCACCTCTGACAACCAATCAACTCCGAGAACTAGCCCAACATTGAGAGAACCAACGATTAGCACACTCTGCTGATATTCGTCCCCTTGAATACGAAATCTTAGTAATGCTTGTCCTTTAATTGGTTTGCTTCGGTTTCCAACTGCACTGACAATACGTACGCCGGTAACAGGAAATGTGGGAATAGCGACAAGATTGTTTAATTGCGAAAATAGATTTTCAGAAATAGAACTTGCCTCGCTAGCTGAATCAATTAATGCATCCATAGCAATACCACATACTTCGACTTCCACAAATGGCATCAGAATCTCTTTATTAGTTTCTTCTTTTTCTCAACACAAATCTTCGTTGACGTCACTTACATGTTCACACCTTATGGCATTTATCATAATATCCGACCCTTGCCCCTGTGACAGAGTTCCGGGGCGTGTCTTCTCGGAAACTTTGCTTAGTTTAACTGTTCAGAATCTCGCTGATTGCGATCGCGGCTTCTTGCACGTTCTGGCGATCGATACTGTCAGCTGTCTCTGTCATTGTGTGGCCGGTTCGGCGGATTATTCGACCTGAATCCGTCTTGTACATTGTATTCTTTTCTCCTGTGTCTATCAGCGTCTCGGCGATCAAATACTTTTGGTCGCTCGTAACTTGGGATTCCTTCCCGCGCTGGGCCGTTATGACGATTCGGGTAATTGTTATTACTGTCTCGCTCACGTTGATCGCGTTCGGCATTGAGCAATTCCGTTCGGTCAATTAGCAAACACACTTGCTCCATTGTTAACTGTGGTGTGACTGCTAACTTCACACGCACCAAAAATGGTAATTTCTGGATTAATATAAGCATTAACTCTTCTTCTTTAACCGGATGGTCCAAGTATGCATTGTCGTTCCAGTACCTTTGCATAAAGTCACGCATTGTACCGTGATGTCTTGCAAAATTTGGCGGTGTGAGAATTTTTTCATTTTACGTCCCATTGTTTTTCTTTCGACAATTTTTTTTTTTTTAAATGCCGTTTCAAATTGTTCATACTTGGTGTAATTGTCGGATACACTTATAACCCAAATATGTGCCTCACTCTTCATGTGACTGACGCAAGTATCAAGTTTAGCACGTTCCGTACTATGCCTCGGAAACGAATTTTTGAATTGTCTAATGAACGCAACTGCGTGGATGCCTTGTTTCGGTTCATATTCATGAAATTTTCGACCGCTCAGTCCATTTTCCACAATTACTTGCGGCAAATCAACATTATTCTTATCTGGTTCACGTAATACTGCATTAATTTCATCACGCAAAATTTCTTTATTAATTCCATTTGACAATGTGTCGTTGTTCGCTACCTTTTGTCGTATCTCATGTACCTCATCACTTAGTTCATCACATCGCGTTTGTACACCGTTAACCATCTTAACAATCGACTCTTCGTTGGTCTTACAAGAACTTTTAATTTTGACTAATTCGTCATCTTGAGCCTCAACTTTGTCATTAACTTTGCAAATAAAATCTTCCGTTTGCCTACACCGTCCGCTAACTTGAATTTTAAGATCTGTAATTTCGCTGCCAATGGCCTCATGTCTGTCTTGACATTCTTTTCGGAGTTCAAATGAGCTGTTCAGTTCGGTTCGAAAATTGATAATCACAATAGTTAGTGTCCGATAATCATTTTTCATTTCCTGATAGAACTTGCTTGTTTCCTCATTAAATTTGATTATTTCCTCAGGCACCTTTTTATTTTCCTCATGAAACGCTCTAATTTCTACACGCGTCTGTCTATTTTCTTCATGAAAAGCTTTTATTTGTACACTCGCCTGTCTATTTTCTTCATGAAAGACTTTTATTTCTACACGCGCCTGTCTAATTTCCTCATGAACAATTTTGATTGCTTCTAACAATTGAGGTATACAATCTTTACTGACAATAGCAGTTTCTGTTTGCTAGATAATCATCGGTGTTGAACTTCTGTTAGGCAAATCAAAACTAAGAATACCACTGTCCTCTGTCGAATTAACTGTAGTGTTTTCCATCACATTAATTTGTTCTCCATCAACCACGTCATTAAATTGTCTTCCCTCGTTTTTAATAACACTACCGCTTTGTTCCGAATTAGCCATATTACCACTGTTCAAAACAATCACTGTTCGCTATAACTTATGCTTGCTCTAAATTTAAAAGTTCACTCGCAACTTAAAAGTCAGTAACACTATTGATTATTCCTATTCTTTTTCATTCCTACACAACGTTGGGATCACTTAATTCTGAAGCGCTGCTGTGCTGAAATGCTGCGGACTCACCGTTTGCTGTGTTGTCTTCTCCGTCGTTTCCGAAGATTGGTGTGGAATCGAAGTCCGACACACGCGTCGCCATGTGTAACCTCCCACCAGTTTCGCACCAAACTATATTATTCGAAAATGCTGTAGGTGAAGTTATATTTTAATTATTTTAGCATAATATGTATCTTTCCTCCTTGTCATGAGACTCAATGTTGTCCACTTCCGTTATTGTGAAAACTACTATATGATAATATCTCATTTCTTAAATGCTAGAATTTATTAATTAAATCACTCAATTTATAAACATTTATGAACATCAAACACTGTGTGCCATTCTGCCACTCATCTCCGGTCTCGCTACCGAGCAACCTCTCTCTCTATCCTCTCACACCCAACTTCCACCCACAGACTCGAATACCCGACTACTGCTTACCCACTCGCACATTGTTGACTGCAATGTAGTCTTTGCTTAAACCATGTATGATCTCTGCATAGTGCATAATCGATACTAAGTAAGTGTAATGTGCCCTTACAAGGTTTTGGATGTACCATGTTGTCAATGAAGAGGTTGGTGAGTCTCGTTATTTTTCTGGCTCTCAAAGAAAGGAGTTATACATACTACTTGTATGGTACAAACAGGTGTTTCATAAAAAATCCGGTATTATAAAATAACACAGTTTCAAAATGAACATATTTTCACGTCAAACATTTTATCATAATTTTTATGCTATCCCTTGGCTGAAGAAATGGGCAACAAATAAAGAAATGGAAAGTTGGAAAATCACAGAAACCTCTAATTCTCCTAATTGCAGCCCATTGTCAGTTTCCACTAAAGCAAATGGAAGCATTTAGTATTTAATGCATGATCCATTAACAAAATCATTATACTTGGAAGAGAAAAGCTAAAAATATCATTGAGCAACTTGAAAAATTTCATGGTGTGAAGTGTTTAACTTCATGTGATTTGTGCTTTTCATATCAGCAAGTATTGTTACATTCAGAAGCTAGGAAATTAACTGCATTTGTATGTTCTGGCCACAGTTATTAATTTTGGGTATTAACTTTCAGGCTCAATTTAGGTACGGCTCTTTATAGCAGCACTCAACGCTGCTTTGGGGCCAGCACAGTGCAAGACAGTCACCATGTACGTCGACGATATATTGATCACAATGAGTTTATAGAGGGAGTTTTGTGATTTGTTAGAGGAGATACTGAAAAAATTGAACTATGGCGTTACATTTAAATTGGAAAATACCAAATTTTGAAGAGAAAAACTAAAAGTTTTACGCCACATTACAGCTTCCACAGGAATTCTACCTGATCCAGGAGAAATTGCAGTTATCAATTGCTTTTCTACACCAAGGAAGCGAAAACAATTGAAGGTGTTTCTGGGACTCAGTTCATTCTTTAGGAGGTTCGTACTTAAACGACTGTTAAATGCTGGTGCTCTTCTGAACTTGTTAAGAAGCAATAATAGGGCGTTGTGAATTGTAGAAGAGACCTCCAGGCCCTACAGGAAACCTTAGTCCAAATATTCTACATCATCTGAACACAACACTAGATTTTTGCTTAAACACAGGTGTATTATTTCTTTCTCTTTAAGATTCTCTGTTTAAAATTAGACAAACTGATGATAATAGTAAAATTTGTATAATCAGTTTTGCCAGCCAAACACTCAGTGTGGAAGAGCATACTCGGCTACTGAAAAAGGAAGCATTACCCATAGTAAGGGGCTTCTTTAAGTTTGAATATTGTTTGCGAGGAAAACAAATAAAATACTATTATGACCACCGAACTTTGTCTTTCTTGTTGACTTATAAGTTGTTCTACAAGTGAATTGCTCCAGTGTTCTTATTCTTACAAGAATTCAGTTTGGTAATAATAAATTTAAAAGAGGAACAAAACGTTGTAGCGGACACATTCTTTAGACTTCCACAAGTTTTAAATGAATTTACAGAACTAAATGTAGACACCTCAGATTTTAGGAATTTATTAATAGAAGAGGTAAACTATAGACCATATTACTTAAAACTTTGTTAATAAATAAGAAAGGGATCCTTAATCGACGAAGGTAAAAGAGAAACTGAATAACATAGAAGATGTAAATGTAGGGAAGTACTACACAATATATAAAGTTGTGCTGTTTCAATGGCAAAATTATATGTATCGAATTTTGTTAGTTTTACACACCATGCGCAGCCAATATGGAGTAAAGATATGGAGTGACAACATTATGTCATATTGGTACTCCCTAAACTTGCTCGACAGGGTACATTGAGTAATAAAATCGTATATCATATGATAAAGTGTCGAACACACCAATCCATCCCACCTGAATGAGTCACTTCCTGTAGTTAAAACTAAATCATTACAATTAGTGGAACTTGACACAGCTTTACCGTTTCATCAACGAAGGGGGGAGGGGTGTCAAATATCTGATTGCTATGTGCGCTGTCTTCGCGAAATACCTTTGCATGTATACTGCGAGAACCATGGTAACTAACACGATTGTTAGAAGAATAATGGAGGAATGTTTTCTAACTCTAGGTAAACCTAAGGCATATTAACCGACAATGCGTGACATTTTACAAATCCTAAATGGAAAACCTTTCTCAAAGAACTTGTCAAACACATTTTAGTACCCTGTTTTCATCCAGACGAAAGCCCAGCAGAATGTATGTTTAAAGAACTCAATCGCTTTGTTAGCTCTTAATAAGTCAAACAAGGAAACAAATTGGGTGGATTACATTGCTCAAATGCTACACATAGTTAATAGTTTATCACACGCATATATTGGATTTGTCCATACCAAATTAAAGTTGGGGAAACATGAACATCACGAATGGTTAAAACATTTACCATGTTTACTAGTACATGAACCTTCACTTAAAGATGAAATAAGACAAGCTGTAATTATTCTGAGAGAAGAACCACAAGAAGGGAAGTTCAAGTACAACAAGAATTTTGGCTGGACTTGCATCTTCCAATAAGAGATAAGGTGTTGTTGTGGACACATCCAAAATGTAGTAAATTTAAAAGAATGAACAAAGAGCGAGAAGTGTTATATACAGGAACATTCCATATAGTGGTCATTCCATATGCAGAGAACTATTTGTTCCCGTGTCCCAAATCAGGAAAGATGAAAGGGTTGTACCCAGAAAAAGATCTGAAGAACTCTGTCCAGCGATCAGGCCATGAAGAGCACGTAAAAGGGTATAAATATGAAAATAGTTAATAATAAGTTATAATTAAAAGCATTGTTCCGAAGGAAGATGTGAGGATAAAGACCTATTTTAAATTCCCGCTATGGAACGTACTTGAAAAATATGTGTGTAGTACATAAATTCACGTTATCTGGGGACGAGTGCTAAATAAAAGGTATAAATGGGGAAAGCAGCTACTTTACGGCTTGTTAAGAGATGAAGATATTTCATAAGAGCCAATCGATGAACAAACTATGATACAATGTATACTGCTTTCTTAAGTGGTAAAATATGAACGATATGTACATTAGGCTACATGATATATCCAAGCCTCTATAGTGTATACAACCATAACTACATGTATCTGCGAACATATGCAGCTATGTACAACGCAGTAACTTACTAGCAAATACATCTAGTTATATCCAATATGTGCACTAAGTCAACATTACCGACTATTCTAAAACTAGGGTAAATACTACACCTACAACTATTTATTTAAATTAAAAAACCCTACAGATAAGAGAATCTTAGTATATTACTATGCTCTACGTCTTTGAGTTTAGAAGAAACTATTTAGATTCTTAAATATATCACAGAGTGAAACTATGCTCAACTGATGACAAGCAAGAAGTGCAAATTCTATGAAGTATTTGCAGTATAAGTGGATGTAAGATAAACACGTTAGTCACTAGAAACTGTGTAAATTATTATGAATTTATTATTAGCTAGTTGACCTGCAGGAAACCAGACTTTAATTGGTTGATTACATAATTTTTTTATAATTAAAGTGATGGAAATAACACCTAGTACGTTCCACTTTCTGACAGGGGAGTACATTAATTTTTTATAATTAAAGTGATGGAAATAACGCCTAGTACGTTCCACTTTCTGACGGGGGAGTACATTATTAATGCAGATGCACCAATGCTGGGCCCTATTGGCATTGCAGTTATAATTATTTTGTGTGAAGGTGGTTTCTGAATGGGATAATGATAATTACTGAACTTTAGTGTCTTGGAATCTTCACCTATCACACGAAAGACAAATACAATCGCTAGTAAAGGCAGGAATCATATTTTACCTTAGCCTTGAAGAACCAAAAGACACCTTCCCTGCTACATACGTATTCTAAAACTTATGTATCTCCTTGTATACTTCTGTGCCTCCATGTATTCATAAATACGAGTATGCTGTTATACATGGAGCTCATACATGACATGAGGTCATAACATGAAGTGATTATGTGTAGTAGTTTTGTGGAAAACAGTTAATGCACCAATTATTACGTGAATCAGTACTGTTTCGGACGTTGTAGTAAACGAATCGGTACATAAGAGAGAGGTAATTAGTTGTAGAAAGAAAACACGTTTGCATACAATAAGTAATCCTATATGGATTAGAAATGATGTTGTGACTGGGCAAACATGTTATAAAAAACTGATTACTGACATGCAGCTGTGAAAGAGAAAATACTTACGTCACACATCATGTTGTAACGCACGTTAACTGATATGCACCTAATAACAAACTGCAATTATAAAGCATAAACCAATACATCATCACATCGGTGCAGTGAGAAGTTGAAGAGCCTGCATGCGTGATGTGTTGAAAGTCAGATAAGCCCTGGTACATGACATCGTCTTGAGATGCACTAGAGATCCAAAGGCCCTGGTACACATTGAAAGTGTTGTTAATAAAAATTCTCTATTTAAACTAAACTGAACTGCATGTGACTGCTTTAGTCTTTAATAAAACTTGCATCTGACTGCGTGTTTAACTGAACTGAACTTTATCTGAAAATATTGTTGGAAATTTAATACTCAAAATACACATCTGACTGCATGAAAGTTTAGTGGTAAAAACAAATGAGGCACCAACCTGCATCTGACTGCGTCTGTGGACTTAGCTCGTGCACTCCTTTCCGTTTAGCCGATAATAAAACATATATTCAACTCAGCCGTAGTGCAAAGGCATGAAATTGTCATTCTAGATAACTTTATTCATTTTGGCCCTGTTTGTTACTTAACAAAAATTCTGTCCTGATCTGAATAATTTGCCAACTGTGCAATGGCATATAGATTATTTTACTCTGATAAATGAAATTATTAGCTTTACTCATGGGAACTTTACTTTAATGTACCTTTTGGTTCAATGCAAGCACAGGATGCTGAGAACGACATAAGATGTGAGATGAAACTCTAATTTTATCTAAAAAATATTTATTATTCAAACTTTTAAGGCACATGTGAAAAACTAAAAAAGAAACTTATATAGCATGGATTTACGAGAAAGTTTCACAAAACGCTTATTGCAGCAACAATGGGATTTCTATCTAGCTTTTAGACATTATTTAACGAAAGGAAACCTATTTTATTAATTATTCTTTCTAGTTTCCCAAGGTATGTGCCGAGTTTCGCTCAATATATAGCTTATTACGTGGGTAGCGCCAATTGTTACTTTGATGCTGTCACGACCCGGCTGCCTCCTGCAGGCATCTAGCTCCGACTCAAAACACGTCTGCTGTCTCTGCGCATCTCCTCACCACTACTCCAACTTTTACCACGTGCACCTAGCTCTGTTAGCTGTCGAAGATCTTACTACTCGAAGATGTACTACTCGTCCAACCTTGCGGTTGGGAACTATCGACATTTTCCACTGGCTCTATCCTGATCGAATCTCAGCACATACCTTTCACAACCCTCTGGTCCGATGGACCAGAATTTTGTGGGGGGATCTGTGCAGTTAGCACAGATTTCCCCACGAAATTCGAAAAAAAATTACAATGTAAGATACAATATAAAATATACAGAGTATTCTCATGAAAAAAGTATTACAGAGCAATGAAATTGATCAATAAACCTAGGATGTTAAGTAAAATGTATAATACCATGTGATTTGCTATTCACAGTGAATCAAAGAACATCAAAATATACAAAACCAAAACATCTCTATATAGGAGAAAAACATCAGACATGTAGGGTATTAAGTGAGGTGTATCAAATCAAACTTTACCAACAGTCCAGGTTTGCAAGTCACAGTGACTCAAAGAACATCGAAATGTACAAAACTGAAATACCTGTTTCATAACACCAAATGTTACCAAATACAAGCAGAGAAATATGAGGGAACATACCTCACATAACATGAAACTCTACCTAACAGTTATGTAGAATGTGAGAAAAATTACGTAAAATAGCGAAATACAAGTGAATCATCAATGTCACACAATACTAAGTGTTACAAAATGGAAACACAGAAATATAAGGAAAAATACCTCGAAAAATATCAAAGTTTACCTAACAGTTACATCATATAAACTTGAATGTTACCACTTAGAAGTATAGAAATATGAGGGAAAAATAGCTCAAATCATATCCACATTTACCTGATAGTTATATAGAATATGAGAAAAAATACATAAAATATGCAATAAGATACTTTAATTAATAGTAGGCTTAACTATTACGTCCTTGTCACGTTATGTGACACCATAAACTGACTTTCAGGTACCATCATTATCTTGGAGTAAACCTCAGATACATGTCGACTGTTTTTGATAATAGTGAATAAACGGCCTCGGGAGATCAGACACACTGAGCCCTAAATTAGGTCAACTGTACAGGACAGGTCACATCAGGTGGGAGACCACACTGACTTATTATTGAGCTGTAGAAATTTGTGGCCTCAGGCGATGGGACACACTGAGCAACCGATTAGGTCCACGTACACAGCATGTCACATCAGGTGATGTAACACACTGACCCCAATAGTGAGCTGTAGGACAAGAAATGAGAAGAATTCAGGTGATGGGGCACACTGAACCACTACTAATGTACATCGTACTATCATGTCACTTCAGGTGATAGAAAACACTGACCCCAATAGTGATCTGTAGTACAAGAAAAGTGAAGAATAGTGTGCATCAGGCGATGGGACATACTGAGCCGCCGATGATATCCATGTACACAGCATGTCATGTCAGGTGATGGAACACACTGACCCCAATAGCGAGCAGTAGTACAAGAAATGAGAAGAATTCAGGTCATGGGACACACTGAACCACTACTAATGTACATTGTACTATCTTGTTATCTACGTTTAAGTTAAGAAGAAATTAACATTTAAAGTAGTATACAAGAACAGTATGCAGTGGACTTTAGCTGCATAAAGAATGCGTTATATATCTTTAATATAACAAGAAATTAATATTTAAAGTAATTTACAATAATTGTCTGCAGTGCATTTACTGCATAAACATGTGTTACATATCTATAAGATAACACTAATGTTACCAACTCTCTAGCAAGAATAGTCTTGAGTTGAATAAAATCTATATAAAAAAAATTCTTTAAAAAGTTTTTTTATTTAAAAAATTTATTGTTCAAACTTTTAAGGCACATGTGAAAAACTAAAAAAAAAACTTGTATAGCATGGATTTACGAGAAAGTTTCACAAAACGCTTATTGCAGCAACAATGAGATTTCTATCTAGCTTTTAGACATTATTTAACGAAAGGAAACCTATTTTATTAATTATTCTTTCTAGTTTCCCAAGGTATGTGCCGAGTTTCGCTCAATATATAGCTTATTACGTGGGTAGCGCCAATTGTTACTTTGATGCTGTCACGACCCGGCTGCCTCCTGCAGGCATCTAGCTCCAACTCAAAACACGTCTGCTGTCTCTGCGCATCTCCTCACCACTACTCCAACTTTTACCACGTGCACCTAGCTCTGTTAGCTGTCGAAGATCTTACTACTCGAAGATGTACTACTCGTCCAACCTTGCGGTTGGGAACTATCGACATTTTCCACTGGCTCTATCCCGATCGAATCTCAGCACATACCTTTCACAACCCTCTGGTCCGATGGACCAGAATTTTGTGGGGGGATCTATGCAGTTAGCACAGATTTCCCCACGAAATTCGAAAAATATTACAATGGAAGATCCAATATAAAATATACAGAGTATTCTCATGAAAACAGTATTACAGAGCAATAAAATTGATCAATAAACCTAGGATGTTAAGTAAAATCTATAATACCATGTGATTTGCTATTCACAGTGTATCAAAGAACATCAAAATATACATAACCAAAACATCTCTATATAGGAGAAAAACATCAGACATGTAGGGTATTAAGTGAGGTGTATCAAATCAAACTTTACCAACAGTCCAGGTTTGCAAGTCACAGTGACTCAAAGAACATCGAAATGTACAAAACTGAAATACCTGTTTCATAACACCAAATGTTACCAAATACAAGCAGAGAAATATGAGGGAACATACCCCACATAACATGAAACTCTACCTAACAGTTATGTAGAATGTGAGAAAAATTACGTAAAATAGCGAAATACAAGTGAATCATCAATGTCACACAATACTAAGTGTTACAAAATGGAAACACAGAAATATAAGGAAAAATACCTCGAAAAATATCAAAGTTTACCTAACAGTTACATCATATAAACTTGAATGTTACCACTTAGAAGTATAGAAATATGAGGGAAAAATAGCTCAAATCATATCCACATTTACCTGATAGTTATATAGAATATGAGAAAAAATACATAAAATATGCAATAAGATACTTTAATTAATAGTAGGCTTAACTATTACGTCCTTGTCACGTTATGTGACACCATAAACTGACTTTCAGGTACCATCATTATCTTGGAGTAAACCTCAGATACATGTCGACTGTTTTTGATAATAGTGAATAAACGGCCTCGGGAGATCAGACACACTGAGCCCTAAATTAGTTTAATTGTACAGGACAGGTCACATCAGGTTGGAGACCACACTGACTTATTATTGAGCTGTAGAAATATGTGGCCTCAGGCGATGGGACACACTGAGCAACCGATTAGGTCCATGTACACAGCATGTCACATCAGGTGATGTAACACACTGACCCCAATAGTGAGCTGTAGGACAAGAAATGAGAAGAATTCAGGTGATGGGGCACACTGAACCACTACTAATGTACATTGTACTATCTTGTCACTTCACGTGATAGAACACACTGACCCCAATAGTGATCTGTAGTACAAGAAATGTGAAGAATAGTGTGCATCAGGCGATGGGACATACTGAGCCGCCGATGACGTCCATGTACACAGCATGTCATGTCAGGTGATGGAACACACTGACCCCAATAGTGAATTGTATTACAAGAAATGTGAAGAATAAAAGGAATCAGGTGATGGGACACACTGAGCAACCGATTACCTGTTAAATCAGGGGATAACTCACCCTGTAACCGAGGTCTCAGGTGATTACAAACCCTGAGCCATGCTAGTATCGAGTGTGAAATATATGTCAAGTCAGATGACAACACCTACTGACATTCAGTTACAATTATCAGTCATAGAAGGCATATTATGTCAGGTGGCAGTCCACACTGACGTACTCTTAACATCGTTAACTTCATTTACTTATAGTAGACATTTGACATGAACAGGTAGCCCCCACTGGCTTTTGTCACATTCTCTTAAACTTACATCTAGTGGTCTTTCAGGTGACAATTCAGTCTCTGTTATAATATTAAAAGCAATATACAATAGGCAGTGGACATTTACTACAAAATGTGTTATCAACGTTTAAGTTAACAAGAAATTAATATTTAAAGTAGTATACAAGAAGTGTATGCAGTGGACATTTGCTGTGTAAGGAATGTGTTATATATCTTTAAGGTAACAAGAAATTAATATTTAAAGTAATTTACAATAATTGTCTGCAGTGCATTTACTGCATAAAAATGTGTTGGATAACACTAATGTTACCAACTCTCTAGCAAGAATAGTCTTGAGTTGATTAAATCTATATACAAAAAAATTCCTTTAAAAGGTATTTTTTTATCTAAAAAAATATTTATTGTTAAAACCTTTAAGGCACATGTGAAAAACTAAATTAAAACTTCTATAGCATGGATTTACGAGAAAGTTTCACAAAACGCTTATTGCACCAACAATGGGATTTCTATCTAGCTTTTAGAAATTATTTAACCAAAGAAAACCTATTTTATTAATTATTCTTTCTAGTTTCCCCAGGTATGTGCCGAGTTTCGCTCAATATATAGCTTATTACGTGTGTAGCGCCAATTCTTACTTTGATGCTGTCACGACCCGGCTGCCTCCTGCAGGCATCTAGCTCCGACTCGAAACACGTCTGCTGTCTCTGCGTATCTCCTCACCACTACTCCAACTTTTACCGCGTGCACCTAGCTCTGTTAGCTGTCAAAGATCTTACTAATAGAAGATGTGCTACTCGTCCAACCTTGCGGTTGGGAACTATCGACAGTTTTCACTGGCTCTATCCCGATCGAATCTCAGCACATACCTTTCAACATGCCTAATACCGTCTAGGACCGCCGTGACCATGCAGAAGTGCCGCAAATCGATGTGGCATGGATTCGACGAATGTCTGAAATAGTGCTCCCAGATATGCTGAATAATGTTAAATGTCTGGGGAGTTTGGTGGCCAGCGGAAGTGCCTAAACTCAGAAGAGGGATCCTGGAGACACTCTGAACCAATTCTTGACATTTGTGGTGTCGCATTGTCCGTCGGAATGCGCAGTGGATATGAAGGGATGCAGGTGATCAGAATATTTACGGACGTGCTATCTGTGAGAGGCGTATCTAGACGTATAAGGGTTTCCATTTCACTCCAACTGCACTCGCCCCACACCATTAAAGAGCCTGCATCAGTATGAACAGTCCCCTACTGACATACAGGGACCATGGATTCGTGACGTCTCCATATGTGACGTCCATCCGCTCGATACAATTTGAAACGAGACTCGTCCGACGAGGCAATAAGTTTCCAGTCTTCAACAGTCCAATGTCGGTGTTGATGGACCCAGCCGAGGGGTCAAGCTTTGTGTTGAGCAGTCATTAAAGCCACACGAGTGGGCCTTCGGCTCTGAAGACCCATGTCGATGATGTTTCGTTGAATGATTCGCACGCTGACACCTACTGATGGCCCCGCATTGAAACCTGAAGCAATTTACGGAAAGGTTGCGCTTCTGTCACGTTCTTGTAGGATCGTTTTCGGGCCGCAGCGATGTCGAATATTTGATGTTTTAGCGGGTTCCTGAAATCCACGACATGCTCGTGAAATGGTCGTATGGGAAAATCCCCACTTCATCTTTACCTCGGAGACGCTGCTTCCCATCCCTCGTGCGCCATCTATAAGAAAACGTTCAAACTCTTTTAAATCTTGATAACCTGCCATTGTAGTAGCAGTAACCGATCTAACATCTGCGACAGGAACTTGATGTCTTATATAGGCGTTGCCGACCGCACAACCATATTCTGCCTGTTTACATACCTCCAAATTTCAATACAGATGCCCACATCAGTTTATTTGGCGATCCAGTGTAGTTTCATTCCATTACAAATAGTAATTTTATCTGTACTTTTTATCATCTGTAGTGTATATTCTCTCATATTGAACATCATAGAATTTGGTATGTTCCGTAGAAAATACAGTGGAGGCTAATGGTTCTGTTAATTCTACTATGGGGAACAGAATCTTTATAAGATATGCACATGTGACTAACACGATTGAGAAAGCTGTCCTTCCGTGTAACATAGAAACACAAAATTTTAGTACCATTTTTACGAGTAAAGCTACATCTACATCTAGATATAGTTTCTTCATCTATATAAGTACTTTGTAAAACCACACTTAAGTGCCTTGCGTAGGGTTCATCTAGTATTTTCTACTATTCCTTTCTCGGAAAGCGCGACGAAAAATGAACGCTTATATCTTTCTGTACGAAGTATGAATTTCCTTATTTGTTTATGAAGATCGAAAAAAATGGCTCTGAGCACTATGGGACTTAACTTCTGAGGTCATTAGTCCCCTAGAACTTAGAACTACTTAAATTTAACTAACCTAAGGATACCACACACATCCATGCCCGAGGCAGGATTCGAACCTGCGACCGTAGCGGTCGCGCGGTTCCAGACTGTAGCGCCTAGAACCGCTCGGCCACCGCGGCTGGCCTTTATGAAGATCGTTTCTCCCTATGAAGGTCAGCGCCAATAGAAAATTTTCGCAATCGAAGTTGATCATAGAAACCCCGTTAGAAGATCACGCCGCAACGAAGAACACATTTGTTTTTCTATGTCCACCACAAATCCTGCATCATCTCCGTGACACTCTCTCCCCTATTTCTCAATTACGCGAAACACGCTGCCCTTCTTTCAGTTTTCTCAATTTACTCCACTAGTCCTATCTGATAGGGACTCACAACGTGCAGCTATATTCCTTAAGCTGATGTACAAACATAGTGTATGCACTCTCATTAGTAGATCTGTCTCATTTTCTAAGTGTTCTGCCAAAAAAGCGCAGTCTTTCGTTGACCTTCCCCACAACATTTCCTATGTGTTCTTTCCAGCCGAACGGAGTGGCCGCAATGTGTAAGTCTAGGGACCGATGACCTCAGCAGATTCGTCCCTTAGAAAATCACACACACTTGAATATTTGTTCTTTCCAATTTAAATTGTTCGTAAGTGTAATTTCTAGGTATTTACTTGAGTTTATGGCCTTTAGATTTGATTGATTTATCGTGTAACTGAAGTTTAATGAATTTCTTTCAGCACTCATGTGGATGACCACATACATTTCATGATTTTTGGTCAATTGCCAGTTTTCGCACCATACAGATATGTTTTCTTTATAGTGTTGCCATTTGTTTTGACCTACTGATGACTTTACTTGAGAATAAACAACAGAATCATCTGTAAACTCACTAACTCGGCTGCTCAGATAGTTTCCTAAATCGTTTATATAGAAAAGGAACAGCTGTGGTCCTATGACACTACTTTGTGAAAGGCCAGAAACCACTTCTCTTTTACTCGATAACTTTCCGTCAATTACTACGAACTGTGACCTCTCTGCCACGAATCCTCAGGAATCCACTCGGATACAAAAACACTCATCATCGTGCCCTGTGATGGTTTAACCTTCATCCCTTTATGAAGCACCTATTTCCATAACTTTCGTTCCTTCTTAGCCTTAATGTCATTTCGATACAACCAGAACTCATCCTTGGTGATCAGGCACGAGAAGAAACAGCCAGGATTTGCCTAACACGTCTGAAAAATTTGTGCTGATGATTCGGTTTGGTGAGATTCATAATTGGTTCGCAGAGTCGCGGAAAACTTCTAGCAGCGACGTTTGTCATTGTTAAAATGTCGTGTAAAATGTTTCAAATTGATCTTTCACTGATTTTCACATTTCCACAATATCCTCGATTGTGATAAGCCTGTCCTGGAAACCAGGGCTTGCGATTCTCCATTCCTCAGTTTTGTCATTCATTTTTGTATGGCCGCGGTGGGATTGTCTGGGCCAGAAAACCACTGTCTCGTTTAATGTTCAGTTGTTGCCATACGCTTTGTTATGCGTCAGTTTTAGTCAAACTAACACGGAATCTAATTATGAAAGGTGTCGACCCTTTGGGCACTCCACCTTTCACCCCTTGTTAATTACGTAGTCCCTGTGTAAGCATTGCAGCCTTCTTAGTTATGTAGCGAGCCATCGGGCCGAGTAATTCCAGGAATGACGGGGAATGACGAAGTTTGTTTGCAGCTATAATATTCGTGGAGCTAGATTTCTTATGCGATGTCGAAGACGGCGGGGAGATGTGGCCTGGTTGGTAGAAGTGAAATATAAAGGCTCAGGCTCCTCCGGGAAAGTATCCGGGTTTCTACAAAAGTGTGGCCGCTTTGCTTGTGAGTGCAGGCTGTGGCATGTAAATGTAATGTCGGCCAACGAGGGCGGCCGGCCTTCAGCCGGACAGTGGTCAGCGGCCTGCTTTGTGGAAGCGTGCTGTCCACCTCAGGTGTGCAACCGATAGAGGAGCGCCGAGCTTTATGATTAGCCCTTGGAAGGAGGGCAATGTCCTCGTGGAACTCACGCGCGTACCTCTGGTGCCACGTGTAGCGAGGCAGAGCGTAGATTACGGGGTCAGACTTTCTCACTGGAGGACTACCACTGTGTCTTGTCTACGAGGGCAGTTCAATAAGTAATGCAACACATCTTTTTTCTCGGCCAATTTTGGTTGAAAAAACCGGAAATTTCTTATGGAATATTTTCAAACATTCCCGCTTCGTCTCGTATAGTTTCATTGACTTCCGACAGTTGGCAGCCCTGTACGGAGCTGTTAAAATGGCGTCTGTAACGAATGTGAGTTGCAAACAACGGGCAGTGATCGAGTTTCTTTTGGCGGAAAACCAGGGCATCTCAGATATTCATAGGCGCTTGCAGAATGTCTACGGTGATCTGGCAGTGGACAAAAGCACGGTGAGTCGTTGGGCAAAGCGTGTGTCATCATCGCCGCAAGGTCAAGCAAGACTGACTGATCTCCCGCGTGCGGGCCGGCCGGGCACAGCTGTGACTCCTGCAATGGCGGAGCGTGCGAACACACTCGTTCGAGATGATCGACGGATCACCATCAAACAACTCAGTGCTCAACTTGACATCTCTGTTGGTAGTGCTGTCACAATTGTTCACCAGTTGGGATATTGAAAGGTTTGTTCCCGCTGGGTCCCTCGTTGTCTAACCGAACACCATAAAGAGCAAAGGAGAACCATCTGTGCGGAATTGCTTGCTCGTCATGTGGCTGAGGGTGACAATTTCTTGTCAAAGATTGTTACAGGCGATGAAACATGGGTTCATCACTTCGAACCTGAAACAAAACGGCAATCAATGGAGTGGCGCAACACCCACTCCCCTACCAAGAAAACGTTTAAAGCCATACCCTCAGCCGGTAAAGTCATGGTTACGGTCTTCTGGGACGCTGAAGGGGTTATTCTGTTCGATGTCCTTCCCCATGGTCAAAGGATCAACTCTGAAGTGTATTGTGCTACTCTTCAGAAATTGAAGAAACGACTTCAGCGTGTTCGTAGGCACAAAAATCAGAACGAACTTCTCCTTCTTCATGACTACGCAAGACCTCACACAAGTCTTCGCACCCGAGAGGAGCTCACAAAACTTCAGTGGACTGTTCTTCCTCATACACCCTACAGCCCCGATCTCGCACCGTCGGATTTCCATATGTTTGTCCCAATGAAGGACGCAATCCGTGGGACGCACTACGCGGATGATGAAGAAGTTATTGATGCAGTACGACGTTGGCTCCGACATCGACCAGTGGAATGGTACCGTGCAGGCATACAGGCCCTCATTTCAAGGTGGCGTAAGGCCGTAGCATAGAATGGAGATTACGTTGAAAAATAGTGTTGTGTAGCTAAAAGATTTGGGAATAACCTGGTGTATTTCAATGCTGAATAAAACAACCCCCGTTTCAGAAAAAAAAAAATTTGTTGCATTACTTATTGAACTGCCCTCGTATACGAGAGTTCTCGCGCTGTGTTGTAAGCATGTCATTGGCGCAATTTGCTCCGGAAGCTTGGTCAAATGAAGGGACAATTTTTGGCGACTCCCCGTAGATTTGTTGTTGAGGAGGGAAGAGAGGACAGATATTCGTGGCAATCGGAGGGTGTCCTCAGTAGAGGATGGTCTGGGGAGGTCGGCCGACGTACGATGTACGATCGCCAAATTGGCAGAGATGCGCCACAGAGGACAGTCTTATTTTCTTCAGCGCACCAACTGTCATTCACTGCACAGCTTGGCTCAAGGGTACGCCGGCAGAGGCCTTTGCAGTTGCGCACCGACGGCCATTGTCCACATTACCCGGTAGTGAGCGTGTCGGCAGCCAGAGCGTATTAGCAATCTTTGTCTAGGACTTCTTCTTCGCTCCAGCGTGGAAGCATATTGAGAAAGGGCGGGCCAGAGGGGGGTCGGGTGGGGGTTGGGGAGGGGCGTCCACACCCCGTATCACCTACACGAAACTATACATGTGTTAGTTTTCACGTTGCACGCGAGGTCTAGGAGTAGCGTCTTTCACTCATAATCAAAATGTTTTCGGTTCCAGGTTTGAATCTCATCGCTGCTTGAATTTTGATTAATAATCACCATTGGCGACCGAAGACTTCCGGTATAAGAAGTCACCCTCATTCTGCCAACGGCCTTGTCAAAGAGAGCAGAGGAGCGGACAGAGGTTTAGGGCACTCTCTTGTCCTAGGGTGGGAAACTGCCCCTAAAGTGGGAAGAATCAGCAATGATCAACGGCGTGAGGGTGCAGAAGGCAATGGAAACCACTGTATTAAAGACACGTAACGTGTATCCACAGGACATGTGGCCTGTAATTGAAGAAGTGTCATGATGACATCTCCATTGGCAAAAGGATCCGGAATAGTCCCCCATTTGGATCTCCGGGAGGGGACTAACAAGGGGGAGGTTACCATGAGAAAAAGATTGAACAATCAAGGAAACGATAATTTTCTACGAGTTGGGGCGCCGAATGTCATAAGCTAAAACGTGGTAAGGAAACTAGAAACTCTGAAAAGGGAAATGCAAAGCCTCAGTCTAGATATAGTATGGATCAGTGAAGCGAAGTGGAAAATAAGAGAAGGATCTCTGGTCACATGAGTATAGGGTAATATCAACCGCAGCAAAAAATGGTATAACGGCAGTAGGATTCGTTGTGAATAGGAAGGTAGGGCAGAGAGTATTTTACTGTGAATGATTCAGTGACAGGGATGATCTTATCAGAATCGATAGCAAGCCAACGCAGATTACGGTAGTTCAGGTATACATGCTCACGTCGCAAGCTGAAGATGAAGAGATAGAGAAAGTGTATGAGAATATTGAAAGGGTAATACAATATGTAAAAGGGGATAGAAATCTAACAGTCATGGGGGACTGGAATGCAGTTGTAGGGGAACGATTAGAAGAAAACTTACAAGAGAATATAGGCTTGGGGCAAGGAATGAGATAAGAGAGAGAGAGGCTAATTGAGTTCTATAACAAGTTTCAGCTAGCAATAACGAATACTCTGTTCAAGAATCACAAGAGGAGGAGGTACATTTGGAAAAGGCTGGGTGATACGGGAAGATTTCAGTTAGATTGCATCACTGAGATTCCGAAATCAGATACTAGATTGTAAGGTGTACCCAGAAGTAGATATAGACTCAGCTCGCAATCTAGTAGTGATGAAGAGTAGATTGAAGTTTAAGACATTAGTCAGGAAGAATAAATACGCAAAGAAGTGGGATACAGAAGTACTAAGGAATGACGAGATACGCTTGAAGGTGTCTAAGGCTATAGATACAGGAATAAAGAATAGCTCAGTAGGCAGTACAGTTGAAGAGGAATGGACATCCCAAGAAAGGGCCATCACAGAAGTTGGGAAGGAAAACATAGGTACAAAGAAGGTAACTGCGAAGAAAGCATGAGTAACAGAAGAAATACTTCAATTGTTTGACGAAAGGATAAAGTACAAAAATGTTCTGGGAATTAAAAAATACAGAAATATAAGTCGCTGAAGAATGAAATCAATGGGAAGTGCATGGAAGTTAAGACGAAATGGCTGCAGGAAAAATGTGAAGACACCGTAAAAGAAATGCTGGTCGGAGCGACAAACACAGCACACAGGAAAGTCAAGGAGTTTAAGAGAGCTTTGGAGGACTTAAGGTCAAATAAAGCAGAAGGGACCGATAACATTTCTAAAACCATTGGAGGAGGTGGCAACAAAACTACTATTCACGTTGGTGTGTAGAATGTATGAGTCACGCGACATACCATATGGCTTGCGGAAAAGCATCATCCATACAATTCCGAAGACGGTATGAGCTGACATGTGCGAGAACTATCGCACAATCAGCTTAACAGCTAATATATCCAAGATGCTCACAAAAATAATATTAAGAAGAATGAAAGAGAAAATTGAGGATACGCTAGATGACGATCAGTTTCGCTTTAGGAAAGGTAAAGGAACGAGAGGGGCAGTTCTGACGTTGCGGTTAATAGTGGAAACATGACTAAATACAAATCAAGACACATTCATAGGATCTGTCGACCTGGAAAAAGCGTTCGACAATGTAAAATGGTACAAGATTTTCGAAATTCTGAAGACAATATGGGTAAGCTATAGGGAGAGACGGGTCGTATACAATATGCGCAACAGCCAGGAGGGAATTATAAGAGTGGACGACCAAGAACGAAGCGCTCGTATTAAAATGGGTGTAAGACAAGGATGTAGTTTTTCGCTCCTATTGTTCAGTGTGTACACCGAGGACGCAACGATGGAAATAAAAGATAATTTCTGGATTGGAATTAAAGTTCAAGGTGAAACGATTCGCTGATGACATTGTAATCTTGAATGAAAGTGAAGAAGAATTACATGATCTTCTGAGCTGAATGACCAACCTAATGAGTGCAGGATATGGACTGAGAGTAAATCTAAGAACGACGAAGGTAATGGGAAGTAGTAGAGATGAGAACAGTGATAAACTTATATTCGGGATCGATCGTCACAAAGTAGAGGAAGTTAAGGAATTCTGCTACCTACGCAGTGATCAACCAATGATTGATGGAGCACTAATATCAAATATCGGCTTTAATTGGAGGAAGAAATTTCTGAGAATGTAGGTCTGGAGTAGAGCATTGTATGGCAGTGAAACATAGACTGTGGGAAAACCGAAGCAGAAGAGAATCGAAGCGTTTGAGATGTGATGTGGTGCTACAGACGTATGTTCAAAATTAGGTGGACTTATAAGGTAAGGAATGAGGAGATTTAGCGCAGAATCGGAGAGGAAAAGAAAGTATGGAAAACACTGATAATCAGAAGGGACAGGATGATAGGACATCTGTTAAGACATGAGGGAATGACTTCCATCGTACTAGAGGAAGGTGTAGACGGCAAAAACTGTAGAGGAAGACAGAGATTGGAATACATCCTGCAAATAATTGAGGACGTAGATTGCAAGTGCTACTCTGAGATGAAGAGGTCAGCACAGTAGAGGAATTCATAGCGGGCCGTATCAAACCAGACAAAAAAAAAAGAAAATAAGAAAAAGGTTTCGATGTAGTGTAATTGAATGGTATTTTGGATTTAACCTATTCATATGTAGGTATGTAGGTGCATTGCCGGCTACCCATTCCTACTTCAGCGAGGACCAACATTTGTCTGTGCTGGCCGTTCTTGAGCTCAGTTGTTGTTTTGTTAATACGTTGTACTCTTACTTGCAGTTGAATTTAAGGGAAGCACTGCTGTTTATTGTTTTTGTGCTTTGTGCTGTTATGATAGATTTTAACTACGAATAGATTTGGAACAAGAAAGAAGAGGAAAATCAATTTTGATTAATCCACTAGCTTTACGGAAAATTAAAAAATATATACGCAGTACTATAATAGCCTAATTAATTATCTATATCTGTTTAATGTTAGCACAGAAGTCGTTATTCGGAGACAGGCAGAACTTTGGGGTTGCAATACAGCTCTATTTCACAAGGCAACGGAGCGTTAAACATCATTACAAACAAAATCAAACTAAAATCAGTGGATAAAAATACATTCTTATATACTCCTGTCCCCAAATATCGTGTTACAGAAAAGAAACCATAAACATTGATAGTTACCTTTCTTTCAAACATTGCTCAATATTCTGCCATTAGTAGTCCAAATGGGAAAATACCGCCAATTGTATCATGTAGGGGGTAACGAAATATGAAAATCAGTTCGAAGACGGAACGATCGGAAGAGGTTTATGGAGAGCGGAAGGGATATGTGATGACAGCACATTCCACAGTACGTTCGTTTCTAAAAAAAATTTTTCACTGCGCTGCTTGAATTCGTCTGAAAGGACTATGCCCTGTATCTTTGGCCCTACCTCCAATCCCCCTTTCGTTGAAAGTCAGTTTACGCACTGAAGCCAGGAATTCTATGCGAAACTAAATCTGAGAACATGCACGCATTCGTGCATTATCAAATGACCACACTTAATATCAGAGTTCCTTCTTTTGGTGTTCTGCGTTTTATTTCATTTTGAAATATCGTACAATGGCCAGTTGTTTCCAGATTCTTAAGCGACAGTGGTAGTAGCTCTACGCGATGAGGCGCTGTGGTAGCAATATCAGGATTCGAAAGGCGCGGTGTTCGAATCCATCTGTGACAAACATGGAAATGGGTTGCTGTGGTTTCTCATTTTCAATTTATTCCGTTGCCGGTGCTGGTCCCTTGCTATAATCTACACCAAACTGCATCCGAATGGCCTTCTTTCATGACAGATTCTAGGTGCCCTAAAGATGGGCCTCACTGTTGAAATGGAAAGATTTGCAGCGAAGACGAGGAGAAGCCCTATTCGGTGACTTCCAGCATTAAAAGTAGCATGATAAACAAATTACAATAAAAATTCCTCTTATTTAGGCTGGTGTATTTATCCACCCTCTCATTCTGTTATGCAGAAAATGACGTTTCTACTATGCAACAAGTCACAAATGAGTACTTAAATTGGGAACTTATGGAAATTTTAAAGTTGAATAATGCCAGATCCTTTGCATTTTCTCGACCAAAAATTGTTCTAGCTTCTCTGTGGAACACAAAAATATCAGATCTCTTCGTTCTAACAGTCCTTTCGGTAACAATCATGGTAACCCAAAAATTTCACGCTCGTTCATCAGTTACTCAGCTCAAATCCAGATGGTAAGAGGAACAGTGAAAAATGATATTGGAGGGTGAAGGGAGATTAGAGTGCGACTATGTCGCAGCTGGTTAGACTTTTTCTTAAAGTTACGAAATTATATCTCTGCTTGGTGGAAACCCCGAGATTATTGACGAACAGAATTTTATGGAGCAAAATCGAGAAACTTTACAATAAGATTATGTTATGCGCTAAGGGCAGGGAAAAGTGAATAATACACAGTATTAAAGTGTAAAATATGTCATATCAAGTATAAAAGAAAACAAAATAAGCATGATTTTACTTCCTATCAAGCGAAAATATGAAAACATGCAATAGCAAGTCTTGAGACTGCCTGCAGCAGTGACATAGCACCAATGATAATGTTTAAAATTACTGAAATTTTATCCATCCCTCGCGGATAGCAGCACCCGTTAGGAAGACGCTTCCAGGATTTGGGGTGTGTTGTTGATCCTTGTTACAGAACAGTGAATTGTGTCTTGAGAGCAAAGAGGGAGTACATTAACTTAGATTTATAATTCATTTGGCAATAAGGTGGAATTATTGTATTACAAAATAAAGGAATATGTAATTGTCCGTTAGTGTACTTCTTCCGCACTATTGAGTGTAAGTTATACCTTTTGAAGAAGACCTGTTCTTGCTTTGTTTTACAGACCAGGTACTATTTGTATGAAGACCCATCGAAAGAAAATTATGTACATAAAATCAATTAAAAATGAATTTGTTTTCGGGAGAAATGGCAATCATGAGACCTTTTAAGGACTTCTTTAACAAGCCCCCCCTCCCCCTACCCTCCCGCACCTCTGACAAAACCCAGACTACGTCCTTCCAGCGCGTCCATCTGACCTGCAGCCCGGTATTTCAACCGAGCTTCAACGTACTGACGTGGAGCTAGCTGTTCAGTCTCGGTCAGTACCTCAAATATAGAAAGCGCTGTTGCTATTACCTTGAGGAAGGCATTGGCTTAGCTTGATCCCCTTCCTCTTTAATAACTTTTACAGCCATCACCACAATCTGTCACTGTGTATTTTGTTTCGTGTTTGTCATTTTTTTTAATTAATCCGTATGCTGTTTCTGGGAATGCATGTGTGAATCTGTGATGAACTAAGTCTGAAGAGAGCAATATTTCATTTCAGTATCCTGTACAACCTGACCATTTAAATTATAATAAATTTTGGTTAGCTGAGGGTACGTAATTATGGTAGGAAACCATCCAGTTACCATTCTCTTGTTTAAAATAGGAGGCCCTATTAAAATCACACAGTAGTGCACTTAGCTATTCGTGCAAGTACAAGTTATTTCAGTGATTGCGAATCCCTTTAGTTTCTGTTTAGTCTTTTTACACTTTGACGTCCTATATTCCTGCCACCATTTTAGACGAGCTACCGTGGGTCGGTTCCCCACAGGGGGACGATATGGGGCTATAGTTGAGTTCCTTTCTGATCGCTATGAGTGCGGAAGCGGTAGGTGGGGTCATACAGAGTCGATAACCAAGGGCGAGTCCTGGTGAGATTGTAGAACTCCAGGGGTCGTCCGGTGTCTTAGCGCAGTGGCTAGCACACTGGACTCGCATTCGGGAGGTCGACTGTTCGATCCGGCATCCGGCCATCCTGATCTAGGTTTCCCGTTATGTCCCTAAATCGCTCAAAAGAAATGCTGGGATGGTTCTTTTGAAAGGTCACGGCCGACTTCCTTCCCCGTCCTTCCCTAATCCAATGAGACCGATGACCAAGCTGTCTGGTTTCCTTTCACATACAGCCCAACCCGGTGTCTCGGGTGGCTTTCCAGAAAGATTCGAAATGCATTTTAGAGAGATGCGGATCTACTGGTGGAAAAATACTACACGCAGTGATAACGGAAAGCGAAGCCGTAGCTAAGAAGGAGTTAGCTAGGTGTCGTTAATGAAACTTTTAAAACCAACGCTGGTCGGCTCACCAAAAATTATTTGGTGGCCAGATGAACGGCTCGCGTGTTAGTACGTGCCTGCCCTCTCATTCGCCAGGAGGAAGTCACGCTTTTAACTGGAAAGAACTCCGAACTTCTGCCGCCGCTTTGAAGAGAGTAAATATCAAACTAATGGAAGGGATTTTGGTATCGTGTTCCGGAACTTTTCATTCATCGGAGTTCGCAGTCTTTTCAGTAACTGGTAAGAACTTCCCGTAATTGGCATGAGAGTTTCCGACGCTGGGACAGCCAGCACAGTTTTAATAATAACGAGCGTAGTCACATTTCTTCTTGGCCAGGTAGAGAGATAACTTCATATTAAGCTGACACCGGGAACTCCTCGGCTTCCGGAGCCCAGAGGCCATCTTCCTCTCCATCTCACAGAGTTGGGACACTGTCGCAAAACGTACGCTGGTGCGGCGGCCACAGGCACAGACCACAGTCGCCACTTCAGTCACACGCTACGGCGTATGAATACGATGAGTGTGCAACAAATACACGTGTCCTGAAGAGGGATTCGCGAAATTGCTTAATTCCGGACTGGCACAATTGAATTTACACTGGCAGCTCACCTGACTTACTATGCGCTTAGGCGCTGGAATAGGTGCATACTTTTAATGCCCTGGGTCTCTTGTTTATGGTTTGGTTATCAAACCCATTGATAGTTAGCATTCACAATGATTAATGTTTAGGTGGGTGCTTTTAGCCATTTATTCGCAATACTATTTCCATGTACTCATGCCAAAATATACTTCAGTGAATCTTATTGAATCACTGTGCATTCTATGCTGACTGTAAATTCGGTCTACGTTTATAAACGATATTTGCATTTTTGTCAAAAATTTAACATGTCTGTTACATTATTTTCATTCTGTAACCCTTCTTTAATATATCTGACTGAGCTACTGACCAGTGTTGTCGCGTTTGTAGGGCCACCTCTATCGTCAACCAAGAGCGCTGTAGTTTCTCTTGCGTTACCCATCGTTAATTAATTTTACTTGACTTCGTGGGTGGCGCGACCTGTTTACTAATTGGGTTACCAGTGACGTGTGTTACTATAATTATAGCATTATAGGGGTAAGCCAGCACCCAACCCTAGTCACTCTCAGCAGAGACTTTTTTTATTATTTTACTTGTTGAACGGGTTCCATATGATACTACACTTTCAAGTGCCGGCATAATTTTGTTTTGGTTCCTCTAGAAGCAACATACAGCGCTGCGGCGCGGGGATTCAATGTGCTTGAAGACTGTAGACATGAACCTGCAAATAAACAAAAAATTACTTACGTAATTTAATTTTTAGTAATTTACGATGAAATTATTAGTAGAAATTTATGGAATCCGTCTAGCGATGAAAGATGTGGCAAATGGGTTTAGATGAGCTCATGTTGCTACCACCATTTTAGACCACTCCTATGGAATCGTTAATTGCCAAGATAAGCAAAATCATTGGTGTACGGTAGTACGTAAGATCAGTCCTAACACATGCATTAGACTCATACAGCCTGACAAAGACTGATTCATCGCCCGCTATAGGCTTCTTATAAGGATACACTATAATTTGGGCTATGATTCGGGTAATACGCCGTTATGACATTCTGGGAGTACAGCTTTTAGACTTTGGCACGCACAGATTGTGACTTGCTCCGCCCCACTCCGGTTGCTTCATAATAAATTATGTGTGAATTCCTAAGGGACCAAACTGCTCAGGTCATCGGTCCACGCATTTACTATTTAAACCAACTTATGTTAAGAACGACACACACACACACACAAACACATGCGCGAGCGCTCACGCACACACACACACACACACACACACACACACACACACACAAACATGCCCGATAGAGGACTCGAACCTCCGGCAGGAAGGGCTGCGCATTCGGTGCATGGCGCCCTTAAACGCGTGGCCACTCCGCGCGGCGGCCGCTTGATTCCCGAGGGCGAAACAGTGTACACGCGAGTGTTTAAGAGTGCTGTGAGACACTTTTTTCATGTTAGTAAGGTCCTTTGTTCAGTGTGTGAAGGTTTGTGATTTCTAATGTGCAGCTGCGCCAGATAGTCTTTTGCTTTGAAGACTTTTATTTTGCGATTCGCAAAGGCTGTGTAAATGAATAAACAAATGAGTGCGTCATGAAAGAAGTAGCGTAGTGGTGTTCGGTTTTTAACATCTCCGTTGTGCGTTATTTTCTTTGGATTTTAATTCTGGCACTGCTAAAGTGAACTATATTGCGCTATTCTTAAACGTCTTTCACACGAATAAATTGTAAATCGAAAATCCTTAACTTCAGGGTGCTTAGACATATTTAAATTGCTCACAGGCGTATATGTAGTTGCATAATTTCAGTAGGAAAGTACTGTTAAAATAATACTGTACTTTAATGTGCATTAGGTAGACGTATTACATACTCATATCACCGTTTTTACGATAAATAACGTGTGTTCTGGAACAAGATTTGAAGCCAAGTTGGGCAGATGTGACCACATTCCCCCATGTCCCCCGCAGCTTTCAAACTCCCGCGAATAGAGGGCTCCGTTCTCACTCCCATGTACAGTAGTTTGCTCTAGGGCATTACAGTCCTGAAATGGGGCGGAGAGAGTGACAGACAAACGGTGTTCGCGAAAGTATAAAAGCTCTAGTTTCAAAAGCTAACTGTAAGAATTATAGCCCAATTTTCTTTCGGCTTCAACAGGTGTAGCTGTTATATCACATGTATACTCCCTTCTGCTAAAACATGAAGTTGATGATGTTTCCCTGTAAAAGGAAGTACTTGATGTAAATGATAAAGAAAATAAAAGTGGACTAATTAGAAAAAGAGCATATGTAAGAGATGAGATAGCCGTTATTGGTGTCACACTACTAGAGCAAGCCAGAAGGCTTAATCGCAAGTGTTTGGGTACATGTTATGGATGGAGTCAAAGAGAAGTGCTTGAGTGAATCAGGAGAATGGTCAACACGGTCGGTTACGCCACTCGTTATTGCAATCCGCTGCATTAGACTTTATGTTTTGAAACTTCAATGCGCTCTGATTGTGGTCGTCTATGCTGCGCAGTGGAATCTCTCGGATATACAGGGTGTTCCTGTAATAGCGTGCAAAAATGTTACATAGAGGATGCTCCACCGAACAATTTGAGGTGGGGAACCTGGGATCGAAGAAGCCAGCTTAATGAGATGTTATTGTTGTTGATGTTGTGGTCTTCACTCCTGACACTGGTATGATGCAGCTCTCCATGCTACTCTATCCTGTGCAAGCTTCTTAATCTCCCAGTACTTACTGCAACCTACCTCCTTCTGAATCTGCTTAGTGTAGTCATCTCTTGGTCTTCCTCTACGATTTTTACCAACCACGCTGCCCTCCAATGCTAAATTTGTGAACCCTAGATGCCTCAGAACATGTCCTACTAACCGGTCAAGTTGTGCCACAAACTCCTCTTCTCCACAATTCTATTCAATACCTCCTCATTAGTTGTGTGAAGTACCTATCTAATCTTCAGCATTCTTCTGTAGCACCACATTTCGAAAGCTTTTATTCTCTTCTTGTCTAAACTATTTATCGTCCACATTTCACTTCCATACATGACTACACTCCATAAAAATGCTTTCAGAAACGAGTTCCTGACACTTAAATCTATACTCGATGTTAACAAATTTCTCTTCTTCAGAAACGCTTTCCTTGCCGTTGACAGTCTACATTTTATATCCTCTCTACGTCGACCATCATCAGTTATTTTTCTCCCCAAATAGCAAAACTCCTTTACTACATTAAGTGTCACATTTCCTAATCTAATACCCTCAGCATCACCCGATTTAATTTGACTACATTCCACTATCCTCGTTTTGCTTTTGTTGATGTTCATCTTATATCCTCCTTTCAAGACACTGTCCATTCCGTTCAACTGCCCTTCCACGTCCTTTGCTGTCTCTGACAGAATTACAATGTCATCGGCGAACCTCAAACTTTTTATTTCTTCTCCATGGATTTTAATACTTACTCCGAATTTTTCTTTAGTTTCCTTTACTGCTTCCTCAATATACAATTGAATAAAATCGGGGAGAGATAACGGGAGTAAACTCACATTACTGTGTACTTTTTTATTTACATTAGTTCCAGTTATCTGCAAGTTCCGTCATTGACACAATGAACGTACCATTTGTACTGTATCTTACAAAGTGTGCTGCTACTGACAGCCATCAACCTCAATGCAAACATGATTCTGACGCTCACTGACAAATATTCCTTTTGTGTTTCGAATCACATCACAGGCAGCTACAATTCTCCCAGGCAATGAACCATTCTCCTACATTCGTCGTTAGAGAGAAATAAACACTCTTCGTAACGGGTGATGCCTTTTCCCTGCACAGTCTTTCAGCAGCGAGAGCATGGCAACGTACTTCCCCATACACAATGTGCATGTCGGTGAATATTGCATCAGCGTACCTGTGCTGCTCCTTTGTACTGTACTGTACGTCTCTGAATAACAATAAGTAGTGAATGGCTTTTCGTCGATTCATAGCATCTTCTGTCATGGGACAATGTAAATGCGATACAACAGAGCCACCTTATGGACAAGTAAAGTAAACAAAACCAGTATCATGACTTGCTAGTAATCAGGCTCATCCTCCTTGTTCCCTTGCAGCAAAAAAAGAATATACAAGTATATTAAGAGCACAGCACGTATAGACTGGTATCCGTGTTAGTTGTAAATAGGCTGAAAAACAGTGACGCTAGGCAAAGTGGTGACAAGTTTACTTCCGTATCTCCTTATGCTGGATTCTCCGACCCCAGGTTCCCTGTCTTAAATTGTTCAGTGGAGCATTCTCTATTTTCCGCTACATTTTTGAACGCTCTTTTGGAAACACAATGCGCGTCAGGGAGTGTACATTCAGGTACGGTCGTTCACGAGTGGCCGTCGAACTAGTGGCTGCCACGTCGGCCGCCGGGCCGTGCAGCGTGCTGCTCGATCACTCCGATTTCTCACATATTTTCGGCTCTAAGTGAATCTCATCGGATCCTATATAGAGGGGCATGTGGTCAGAACACCTTTTACCCGGTCGTTGTCGAGTTCCATGACGCTGGATTCGTTACTAACCCGTCGAATAGCTCCTTAGTTATCCTCACGAGGCCGAGTGCACCCCTAACCGGTCCTAGCAGTAATGAAAGTATAGGAATTCTAAACCTGGTCCCTCGCATGACAGTCAGCCGCGCAACCTCTCAGATACAGATACGGACAACCCTCGGCAACCAAACACACAAAAGATCCGATTCATTCCTTTTTAATTTTCTCAAAATCCTTGATTCACATCCATAGAGTGCGGTGCTCCAGACCTACATTCCAAGAAATTTTATCCTCAAAATAAGGCTTACGATTGACTGTAATGGACTACTTTTAGCGACAAATGCCCTCCGTATCTGTGTTAGCTTGCTTCTCATTTCCTCCTTGTTTCGGCTATCCTGCGTTATTTTGCGTCAAAGAGAGAAGAGCTCTTCTTCTACACTCCTGGAAATGGAAAAAATAACACATTGACACCGGTGTGTCAGACCCACCATACTTGCTCCGGACACTGCGAGAGGGCTGTACAAGCAATGATCACACGCACGGCACAGCGGACACACCAGGAACCGCGGTGTTGGCCGTCGAATGGCGCTAGCTGCGCAGCATTTGTGCACCGCCGCCGTCAGTGTCAGCCAGTTTGCCGTGGCATACGGAGCTCCATCGCAGTCTTTAACACTGGTAGCATGCCGCGACAGCGTGGACGTGAACCGTATGTGCAGTTGACGGACTTTGAGCGAGGGCGTATAGTGGGCATGCGGGAGGCCGGGTGGACGTACCGCCGAATTGCTCAACACGTGGGGCGTGAGGTCTCCACAGTACATCGATGTTGTCGCCAGTGGTCGGCGGAAGGTGCACGTGCCCGTCGACCTGGGACCGGACCGCAGCGACGCACGGATGCACGCCAAGACCGTAGGATCCTACGCAGTGCCGTAGGGGACCGCACCGCCACTTCCCAGCAAATTAGGGACACTGTTGCTCCTGGGGTATCGGCGAGGACCATTCGCAACCGTCTCCATGAAGCTGGGCTACGGTCCCGCACACCGTTAGGCCGTCTTCCGTTCACGCCCCAACATCGTGCAGCCCGCCTCCAGTGGTGTCGCGACAGGCGTGAATGGAGGGACGAATGGAGACGTGTCGTCTTCAGCGATGAGAGTCGCTTCTGCCTTGGTGCCAATGATGGTCGTATGCGTGTTTGGCGCCGTGCAGGTGAGCGCCACAATCAGGACTGCATACGACCGAGGCACACAGGGCCAACACCCGGCATCATGGTGTGGGGAGCGATCTCCTAAACTGGCCGTACACCACTGGTGATCGTCGAGGGGACACTGAATAGTGCACGGTACATCCAAACCGTCATCGAACAAATCGTTCTACCATTCCTAGACCGGCAAGGGAACTTGCTGTTCCAACAGGACAATGCACGTCCGCATGTATCCCGTGCCACCCAACGTGCTCTAGAAGGTGTAAGTCAACTACCCTGGCCAGCAAGATCTCCAGATCTATCTCCCATTGAGCATGTTTGGGACTGGATGAAGCGTCGTCTCACGCGGTCTGCACGTCCAGCACGAACGCTGGTCCAACTGAGGCGCCAGGTGGAAATGGCATGGCAAGCCGTTCCACAGGACTACATCCAGCATCTCTACGATCGTCTCCATGGGAGAATAGCAGCCTGCATTGCTGCGAAAGGTGGATATACACTGTACTAGTGCCGACATTGTGCATGCTCTGTTGCCTGTGTCTATGTGCCTGTGGTTCTGTCAGTGTGATCATGTGATGCATCTGACCCCAGGAATGTGTCAATAAAGTTTCCCCTTCCTGGGACAATGAATTCACGGTGTTCTTATTTCAATTTCCAGGAGTGTATCTGCACGGCAACCAACTGTAACGCTACGCCCTTCATCGGTAATCGCACTGTTGATGTGAAATATTAATGGTCGTCGCACCAATTTCAAAACTGCGGCTACATGTAATAATCCAGACTTCGTTACTCGCGGACGTTTCTTGTAAAAGTTGTATCACGTGTGAACAAGAATTATTGTGATACTTTTTTATGTCTTCATTCCAGTGCAGTACGACAGTTGTGTAAGAACGTGATCTGTAACTGGAAGAAAGACAAAAGCGCATCCTTGGAGGACTGTGAATATTACTGTCACAGTACTGGAACTCGTGAAGATGACATGCAGGCCTCTGTTGTGCGGATTAAATTTTGAATGCTCTGCGCACCAAGAGTTAATGTAATGTTAGGTGCCGCGTTCTTTCGCCTCGCCACTCGGACGCTCATGAGGTCCTCTCCGATAACTACACTTCAGCTTCAGCAGAGTTGTGCACCATCCCCAGTAGCAGATGGACACGTAATTCCGTCAAGGGGTGGACAGTGCTCGCCGCTTTCCCGATAATTTAATCATAATTACTGTTTCTCGCAGTGGTCAGCTGGCTTCTAGGCAGTCTGCACAAGTCACTTCCGTGTCGTTCTGTCTAGGCGGGCGCTGTGGTTGCTGAACCTACGCTCCCATGTGTTTGTTTGACGTGGGTGTCATCCTCAATTATATACTAGCCTGGCAAGCCTAAATTTACATTTTCGTAATTATTTGGTGGCACCTTATGATGAAGCTTGAATTTCGAAACCTGTCGTGGAATAAATTTAGAAAATTACTAGCAACTGAAGCAGATTTTTATGCTATAAATATGTTACTCAGTTGTGGATGTTCACCTGATCAAATATCTTGTTTAGTTCGTGGATCTCTAAGTTAATTCTCTATTTCTAATTCGTTTTTACGCATCGGACAGTAGCTAACCAAAAACTGTAAATAACAACAACAGATTGTCAGTCGATAACAGCATTATCTGTACTTAGATCGTGCAAAACTGGTTTTCTTACCAGGAAATTTTATACTTTGTGTATGTCTCAGTACTTAATGGAAAGGTTTTTTTTAAAAATTGTGTATTCTTACCCGGTAATCTACTTGATAGGTTTCAAACAGGCAACAAATATATAAGTAAGTCCGTAATATGCTCTGAAATGAAATGTACCGTTTTATATATGGAAAGTGTTTGCAACCATGAACGAAACTTGTAACGCGACTTGAGTGTAGAATTTACAGAATATGTCCTAAACAGAGAAATCTTCGCTTGCCCAGAAACTTAATAGAAACTTGAGCAGTCGCTAAAGACATATTAGTTTACATGAAAAGCAATGCAAGGCTTTTGAATTTATATCCCCATGCCGTGTGATGGGTATGTGGACCTACACTTTTATGATAGCTCACAAATATGTAAACCAATTGCACATTAAGTAGAATGAAGGACTTCGACTATGCCCGCTACGTCCAAGATGTTTCTCTATCTCGCTGAAATTTAAAAAATTTTCTGGTCATATGCAAAAAACACAAGAGGCAAGATACACTCCACGAATACACTCTGTGATTTACTAAAAATGCTGTTCCGAAATTTTTTCACCACAGAAGATGAATTAAATTTTCCAGAAATCGAATACATGAACAGCTGCCGACGTGGGTAATGTACAAGTCAATATCCCCGGTGTAGCGAAGAAGCTTGAATCACTTAATGGGGGAAACCCTCCACTCCAGATTATATACCAATTACGTTCCTTTCAGAGTACGCTGACATAATAGGTCCTTACTTAGCAATCGTACACAACCGCTCCCTTGACGAATGATCTGTACCTGAAAGGTTGCTCAGGTCACACCAATACTAAAGAAAGGAAATAAGAGTAATCCTCTGAATTATAGATCTATATCACTAACATCATTTGCAGTGGATTTTTTAACATATACTGCTTTCAAATATTATGTATTATCTCGAAGAAAACGATATATTGACAGATTTCAACACGGATTGAGAAAATTTCGTTCTTGTGCAACACGACTAGGCCTTTATTCACCAGAAATGATTAGTATTATCGACAGGGGGTCAAATTGATGCCATATTTCCAGATCTGCGGAAGGGTTTTGAACCGTTTCTCACAAGCGACTTTTTATCGAATTGCATGCACAATCAAAGACCACACTGCTATTAATCAGATATACTTCGGCGTAACATATAGATTATTAAAGATTTATGTTTGAAATATATCCAGTGTACAAATATGAAGTACGACACATCGAATAAAAATGGAGCTCACATAATTGTCATTGAATATAAGAAATCCTAGTAAACTTACATTCCCAATACCCCTTTACCAACAAGACAGTAATGAGGTGTTAATTGCAAAGAGCAATGTGTATACAACAGATTCTCATATATCTATTAACAGAAAAGAGAAAAAAGAAAACTTTAAATGGAATTCTGAATGTAGGTATGGGTAGATCATCGTAATGTACAGTAATTTTTCTTGTAAATAGCTGGGAAGATAAGTTTGGCATGCAAGGAAAAATACATTGAAAATACGTAATCCACTAGTAACTAAATTATAGTTTTGATTAAATAAGTTATATTAATATAACTTATTTAATAATAATATAGGTGTGATCTAACCAGCTAATAGTTGGGAAATGTAATAGGCCTAGCCCAATACGAAACTAATTTAACAATCGAAATGGAGGAGACTGTTCTGGCCAGAGAGGAGAGAAAAGTGCATCTCACAACTGTCACACGTGTTGCACCACTACACATCAAGATCCTCCTGAGTTTACAATCAAATCATAAACTGCTGATACAGCACACATGTGGGAACTAGAGCACAGACTCAGGAATGCCCTCCACCAGCACCTTCTCTGCAACAGTAGTTATTATATACGGTACAAGCACTGTAGGTGACGTATATCACATATTTCTAATAGGTGTAGACATGGCAAAGGAGGTGGAATCTGTTCAGTAGTAATATCCCAAAAACCCATTACTCATAGTATTGACGCATTTGTTGATGGCTCGGTTTTCCCATAAGACCAGTATTGCAGTTTATAACACCATGAATGTTCAATTGCTTTTTGTTGACAACATAACTCGTTCTGTTGGTATATCAAGTGACACTTTACCCTGTCTGTTTGTCCATTCATACCAGTAGTGGCAACAGCGTAGAACTAGGACTGGCAACGTCCATATCTATGAGAATATATATATATATATATATATATATATATATATATATATATATATATATATGTGTGTGTGTGTGTGTGTGTGTGTGTGTGTGTGTGTGTGTGTGTAGTCTTTGGTTACAATGACTATCTCAATGGCAAGTCCAACAAAGCTAGCATAAAACACAAAAGAACATACTGAGCCACGCTGCTGCTGACGTTGGTTCGGTTTGTAGGTTTCCGTCCCCTGTTGGATGCCAGGCAGTATCGTTTAGCTGACATGATTGCGGTTGTTTGTCTTCTTCTCGTGTTGACTGGCGCCACGACGTTTCGCAAGCGTTGAATGTTCGCTAGTGGCAGCAGCGGCACTTATCGATATGTAGTAACTGTGGTCCAATCTTTGTGGCGACGTTGTTGTTCTTCCAGGTCGTGTAAGTGTGCAGTTCGGTGTCGGAGTGTGTGTGTGTGTGTGGGGGGGGGGGGTGACTCAGGGGGAGCCACGTCCGCGCAGTGCAAGAACACACCGGGACTGCTGTCAGCGCACATGGACTGCCGGATCGAAGGCCTGTGGCCACGAGGGTGCTCGACCTCGTCGTAAACCTTATCCTGCAAGCTTTAGATTGAGTGCATTTGGGTTCAAATAGAGAAACCTCCACCATTGTGAGATCTCGCGATTCTCCAGTGACCTGGGTTCGTGCTGCTGCTCATAGTGTTGCCAAGGTGAACAGCAGCGAGTGGAGTGCTTGGGGAAGGCGGATCTGATTAACTTTCCAAGACTTCTAATTACTATTTATTGCGTTCGGTTTGTTACTATTTGTAAAGTTCAACCAGCGGTATTTTTCCTGCTTCATGGCCGCTAACACACCAGTTACCTGCCCTGGGGATTAGTGTGCGTTTCCTCGCCTTGCCGCTGCTGTCCGGTAAGGCGTGTAGTTTTGACAGCTTTCTTGATTGTAGGTTGGTTGGCGATTTTTCTACTCTGGTGGTAGGGATTCCTTTCTCGTTCCAGGCGCTGTAAGCACAGTATTCTGCGGGTGGAGTCCAGACCGCCGGTTCCGGCTTTGGCGTATTTTTACATCTTTGTATTTGGTTTATTGGACGTCAGGTAGCCTCAGCAAGATTATCGTTAGTCATTCGTTAGACTGCCAGCAGTCTGAGTTACCATCTTGTGAAGTGAATGCAGCTCTTGGCTGCCTATCTCATCGCTCGCGAAAGTGGGTTTTTTTTTTTTTTTTTTTTTTTTTTTTTTTTTTTTTTTTTTTTTTGCCGGACCTTCTCAGAGGTCGAATGCTGGTGCACCATTTTACCCAACTACACATGGAGAACACAAAAAGTTAATGACGCACTGCAGACACATATAGGGACAAAGAAGAACCACAGCTTCACTAACCAATGTAAAGTATATTGAGTGCATTAAGAAAGCCAGCTGCAAGAACAATTCTGATAGGTGGTTATTAGTCACCAGTCTTATAAATAACTTTGAAATGTTATCTTATACTATCAATAAAATCGGAATTGATGTAAGTATTTTAATGTTAGTCCAAAGTAAACTAACTTACTGATTAAATAACGTTAGAAATATCTGTTTTATTACTTCACCTTCAAAGTAGAATGACTGATTAAAATATACGTTGGCTGGAGCTATAAGGAACATGCTGAAGTGAGGAAAACATTTCCTCTCAGAGTACTATACTCTTATGAATTCTCATTTCCCTTTTCACTCCACACCACATTTCTTTCCATTATCAAATTATTACAACCGTATTACTTTTCACCAGCAGCTTCATGTATCTTTAGCTGCATACACATTTAGACAACTACGAAACAATATTTTTACTACATTAGCACAATTCTCCTGTGTCATTATCCCACAGTGCGACACATTATTGATCAGCCTCAATCAGCCTCTATGACCACCAACATTACAAACGCAGCTGCAAAGCAACGTGATAAGCCATACCACCCACCAGAAATTAAACTCCTCGAGTCACTAAACAGAACGTAAAGTCATCTTCATCCTATCTGATCTTTCTCTAGTTTCTGAAACTTCATTTGGCACAAGACATTATTTACACAGATTCATTACGTCCCAGAATTTCGAACTTAGTAAGTATTGCATTAGTTCCTACAAGGAGAAGTTATATAACCTGTAAAGAATATTATAAGAAGTAAATGTAGCCACATCAGGTCATTTTGTCACGTTAGAACTTAAACTATGCCACAGCAGAAAAATTTAATTTAACAGGGAAGTTCAAAAGTAGTGCTTCTATTAAAAGATTTAGGTAAAAGGGTTCTGTATGTTCTCTTTCTTTGCTTTTCTTCAGTCATGTAAGTCTTAATATCTTTCTTCCTTTATCAGTCACTTAGATTAGCTGCCGACAGTTAATTTATTCTGTGTAACGAACTTTAAAGTACATTTTTCACTGTTACCTTCTTCGTAGATTTACATTCCTTAGACATGTTGAAAAGTATCTAAATACACAGCAAGGTTCTGGCTACTAAATACCACATACTCTGTACTATGCAATACATGTGACTTGCAGTATAACAGTAAAATTACAGCAGTACATTTCTTAATCAAATAGACAGCCATGTGGGTACAACAATATGGCCTTGTACAAACATACTAAGTGAAGTATTTACTGCAAACATTTTAAACTTTTGTTTCTTCTCTTTGCTAAAGTTTCGGAACACGTTAAATTTCCCGACTGTCAGGAAATGCTTTTAATATAAATTATCTTTCTTCGCTGTACTTGAATACTCTTCGTTGCGTCACCTTGAGGGTCCACTATTCAGCCTGCGAGATGAATTTAGTTTCCAAAGAAGGTGACCTACGTGCCATGAGTTCCAATGTTCATCTAAATTGCCTGTGAGACAACATCCAAATCATTACCGTCGCCACCTCGTTTAAGTTTTCTTCCGATTGGTGAGAACTGACCTCGCACCTTGTTTCTGGTGTTGACTGATTTTCATTTCAGCGTTTCTTTATTGTTTACGAAAAATCTGTACTTGCTGCTAAATTTGTCTTTTCCGTAGTACGTTCCTCAGTTTTCTGAGAAATAGTACTTAGTTATTGTTTTTCTGTTCCTATCGTAATTTCGATAGTTCGGCCTACTCACCTATTTAGTGAATAGTGGTCGCTCATGCTCTTCATCTACTTGAGTTACATATCGCTCAGCACTATACTACCTAGTTTCGCTAACCATCCTACTTTATTTTGCTACTGACTTTTCAGTATTTGAAAGCCCCTCAACTAATCTTTTATCTCTTTCTGGACCTATTTCGTTCTGTAGGCGCTGTTCTGTCTCATTATTACTAAGCCTGGTCTCAGTACCATTCGTTATTGGTCGGAAGTCATCATGAACGTTTTTCTTACTTTGAACTGACAAATTCGCTGTCTGTTATTTTATCGCTTCCTGTGACATAGTAAATTATTTCTGTGACCTAATCGTTTCTTCCAGTGACCTATAATAGTCTCCATGCGTTAACGTACTCATCTTGATTCAATTTGTTTTTCTTTAAATACTCAGTCTTGTTCCCCAGTCTCCTATTCAAACTTAGCAAAAATATACAGCGATGACGTCAACACTATTGCCAACAAAAGGCCACGCAGGTACAGTTCTCGTCGTCATACTGCCGGTTCGTAAGAAAATGAAAAGCAACCAAAAAGTGTTTTAATCACACGCTGTTCACAAAAAGATAAACTATTCCTGGTAATAGATAAGTAATAAAAATCATACACTACAGTGATCACACTTTACACAATTACTTTTCACTAAGTCACGAAAGTGACAAACAAATAACCAAAAAGAATTCTCTAAAATAGCGCAAATCATGAACATGTGCATGAAAATATATACAGAAAAATTTACAAAGTCTTTACCCTTGTATTAGCATGCAAAACAGCGGCACCAAGTTATTGTAAAAAGTGGATTTTGTAATTTCGCTATCGAGGCAGTACCTTCATCTGACTATGAAAACCACAGAAAGTCCCTAAAGCCTTGCATTCTAGGCAGATGGTTAGCCAAGTGCATCTTGTGTTAACTGTTGTGTACTGTTAACTATACCTTTATAGGCTTCCCATTCATTATCTTAGTATGTGCCTGTATTGTGAACCCAAACAATGCCAGTTGTGTGTTAACGGTAACGCTATCTGACAAATAAGTCACCAAAATTTATCTAAAAATGCTATCTGTATCTGAATTAACATTTATCAAAATAGTCATAAAACCTAGCACTTTATGCTAACAAACTGTCCTGTGATATTCTGTACTGTACAGTTCACTGTACGCTGCTACTACGTGTGACGTCGAAGTATGTGACTTGCAGTTCCAATATAAAAAACTAACATAAATTTCTACATAGCATTAGACATTGAAATTAGCAAGAACTAAAGTCCAGATGGCTTCTATAAAATGACCTGTAAATTTACGTTCCAAAAGTGACTCAGTATATTCCCAAATATTAACTGACACACACCTGAATGTAACATTGCAGCATAAGAATTTCTGATACAGAAATGAAATCTGAATCGAACATCACCTAAACTGCCATTGATAATACTTTAGACATGCGAGGTTTAACTGTAAATGATCTTGTTCTGCTGTGACTGTGGTGTTGTACTGGCTCTAACAAATTCTCACCGTTTATGTGCGGCAACGGGAACTCGGTACCGATCTAAAGTGGTGAAAATAAAAATACAGCTCAGCAGCAGACCAGCTAAAGATAAGCAAGCCTTGCTGAAGTACAATGCTAGCTCGTTCAGTTATATTAAACACATTACGCTTTTCTTCCAACGACCGTGTTCCGTTCAATGCAATGCAGTGACACGCAGTTACATAACAAAATTTTCATGTGAAGACGGTGGCAGAAACTCGTTTTATTAAATGATGGAAAGAGACTGGGATTCGAAAACTCCTTAACAATGCGATCATCCTTACAAAAATATATTACTCTACCATGAGATTAATTACTAAAATGACAAAGAATTGATGTCTATAATCGTCAGCGCAAGCCATGAGAACCAAAAATTTTACTTGACCTTGTCTCGACAATCAGAATTACGAACCCAAACCAATAAAGAGAAAATCCTGAAAACTTACTTTTCACATACTCATAATAAATCATGCACAAGCAAGCAATGCAGAGTCGGCATTACCTGAATACCGACACATTTCTCAAATCGATCTTTACAAAATCATGTTACCAAAATTCCGTATCGTGTTCAATTTTATCTTTCTGCTCTGCTAGCTATTTCGAAACCGCGCAGCGCTGCTTAACCTACACGTAACTCTCTCACTTCTCAAGTAAAGCTATGAGGAACCACAATGCTGCTACTGACAACCAAAGTTGACCTTGCTTCTACTCAGAATCTCTCTTCTGTAATATATCGGCTACCAAAGACTTCTGTATTCAGTACACAAATATGAAGTATGACATATCGAATAAAAATTGAATGCATATCACTTTAACCGAACACTAGAAATGAACTAGTAAGTTTAAAGCTGGGACTTGCAATGTTAAGCTTATTTAGGAGGGGAATTAGTTTGCTTAGAATTGGTGGGAGGTAAGGTGAATTTGCTTCTGTGGGCCTGGCGCTCATGGCGAGTTGCAGCCGCCTTAGCCAGAGCACCATGACTGGGAAAGCCGCAGCAAATGGTACAGGCCAGCCAGGTACAATGACGAGGGAGTGCCTTTTTGCAGCTGTCTGAGGGTCTGTAACAAATTAAAGTTAAATATTTATACAAACGTGAATATATCGGTGATTCCAGAGGTGTGAGACACATCCAGTGATACAACACAAACAAGGTGCGAGGTCAGTTCTCACAAATCGGAAGAAAACTTAAACGAGGTGGCGACGGTAATGATTTGGATGTTGTCTCACAGGCAATTTAAATGAACATTGGAACTCATGGCACGTAGGTCACCTTCTTTGGAAACTAAATTCATCTCGCAGGCTGAATAGTGGACCCTCAAGGTGACGCAACGAAGAGTATTCAAGTACAGCGAAGAAAGATAATTTATATTAAAAGCATTTCCTGACAGTCAGGAAATTTAACGTGTTCCGAAACTTTAGCAAAGAGAAGAAACAAAAGTTTAAAATGTTTGCAGTAAATACTTCACTTTGTATATTTGTACAAGGCCATATTGTTGTACCCACACGGCTGTTTATTTGATTAAGAAATGTACTGCTGTAATTTTACTGTTATACTCCCAGTTACACGTATTGCATAGTAAAGAGTATGTGGTATTTAGTAGCCAGAACCTTGCTGTGTATTTAGATACTTTTCTACATGTTTAAGGAATGTAAATCTACGAAGATGGTAACAGTGAATAATGTATTTTAAAGTTCGTTACACAGAATAAATTAACTGTTGGCAGCTAATCTAAGTGACTGATAAAGAAAGAAAGATATCAAGACTTACATGACTAAAGAAAAGAAAAGAAAGAGGACATACAGAACCCTTTTACCTACTTCTTTTAATAGAAGCACTACTTTTGAACTTCCCTGTTAAATTATTTTTTTCTGCTGTGGCATAGTTTAAGTTCTAACGTGACAAAATGACCTGATGTGGCTACATTTACTTGTTATAATATTCTTTAACAACAAAAGTTCACCTAATATTTTCTCAGTGAACCCCTGAACTGACAACTTTTAACCGCATCTCGCAATTGGACTACAGCTACCATCGCTGGAAGCTACATATATGTATACAATTATTTCTCGATTTATTACTTTGTTTATATTTTTCCATTAAGCAGATGTTTGTCAGAACAACGTATTCTCTACAATCTCACAACAAACGCATCTCGCATGAATACCTCACATTGTATCGTAATTGTGTACCTATTTAATGAATAGTTTACTAGTTTTCCAGTAACTTCATGAAATGTTGATTGCAAGTGCTATTAAAAAAATTCCTAATTTTAAAGTGATGAGTCACATTTGTTAACAGACACCACAATTGAAACGAGAACCAAAAGACGCTTCTGTCAAGAAGGCATAAGTAATTGTTTAAACAATATCTAACAACAACCTATTGTCATTTATCGTGAGGAAACTTGCACGATACTGCTGGATTATTTATTTATGAACCCCCTATTAGTTACATTTAATGTAAGTGATCTTAGCGTATCTGAATGTTAATGAGATTTCTTCATTTGATTACTGTTGTAATATATTAGTTTACGAAAGGAAGAGGACAGGTTGAGTCAAATGAAGCCTGCAGAACGTAAGAGCAATGTATTCCTGATGGGGACAGCCTTCAGCCAATTGAAAAGCAAACAGAAAAAGAATTATATGGAAGCCAGGTGGAGACTGGGACTTTTCGAGGTAAGAACTCAAGGGAGCGATTTCGGACACTTCAACATTTATGATGCAAGGAGGCAGCTGCCCATGGTATTGTGCGTGTTTTGATGGAGTGAGTGATAGGTTCTGGGTGGTAAACGACCTCTACCATACTGTAATTTATCGAGTTACTTCATATTTTAAGAGCTCAGCATGTGTTCCCGAATAGGATTCTAACTTCCTCTGCTTTTATAACGGAATAGGATAGACATGTTATGAGTTACTATTCTTGGCAATATGTGTGATATTTCGTGTATTGTAAATACGAGGGCAGTTCAATAAGTAATGCAAAACATTTTTTTTCTGAATCAGGGGTTGTTATATTCAGCATTGAAATACACCAGGTTATTCCCCAATCTTTTAGCTACACAACACTATTTTTCAACGTAATATGCATTCAATGATACGGCCTTACGCCACCTTGAAATGAGGGCCTGTATGCCTGCACGGTACCATTCCACTGGTCGATGTCTTAGCCAACGACGTACTGCATCAATAACTTCATCATCCGCGTAGTGCCTCCCACGGATTGCGTCCTTCATTGGGCCAAACATATGGAAATCCGACGGTGCGAGATCGGGGCTGTAGGGTGCATGAGGAAGAACAGTCCACTGAAGTTTTGTGAGCTCCTCTCGGGTGCGAAGACTTGTGTGAGGTCTTGCGTTGTCATGAAGAAGGAGAAGTTCGTTCAGATTTTTGTGCCTACGAACACGCTGAAGTCGTTTCTTCAATTTCCGAAGAGTAGCACAATACACTTCAGAGTTGATCGTTTGACCATGGGGAAGGACATCGAACAGAATAACCCCTTCAGCGTCCCAGAAGTCTGTAACCATGAGTTTACCAGCTGAGGGTATGGCTTTGAACTTTTTCTTGGTAGGGGAGTGGGTGTGGCGCCACTCCATTGATTGCCGTTTTGTTTCAGGTTCGAAGTGATGAACCCATGTTTCATCGCCTGTAACAATCTTTGACAAGAAATTGTCACCCTGAGCCACATGACGAGCAAGCAACTCCGCACAGATGGTTCTCCTTTGCTCTTTATGGTGTTCGGTTAGACAACAAGGGACCCAGCGGGAACAAACCTTTGAATATCCCAACTGGTGAACAATTGTGACAGCACTACCAACAGAGATGTCAAGTTGAGCACTGAGTTGTTTGATGGTGATCCGTCGATCATCTGGAACGAGTGTGTTCGCCATTGCAGGAGTCACAGCTGTGCACGGCCGGCCCGCACGCGGGAGATCAGACAGTCTTGCTTGACCTTGCGGCGATGATGACACACGCTTTGCCCAACGACTCACCGTGCTTTTGTCCACTGCCAGATCACCGTAGACATTCTGCAAGCGCCTATGAATATCTGAGATGCCCTGGTTTTCCGCCAAAATAAACTCGATCACTGCCCGTTGTTTGCAACAGACATCCATTACAGACGCCATTTTAACAGCTCCGTACAGCGCTGCCACCTGTCGGAAGTCAATGAAACTATACGAGACAAAGCGGGAATGTTTGAAAATATTCCACAAGAAATTTCCGGTTTTTTCAACCAAGATTGGCCGAGAAAAAAAATGTGTTGCATTACTTATTGAACTGCCCTCGTACAAAATGGATCTTTCTACCATACTCGTAATGTTCACAATGCAACCTTATTGCCTGTGATAAGGGTATTTCCGGTCTTTAATGTAACTGAATGTTGTAGGAACACTTTCCCGTTAGTTTCAGATATCCGTTCTCGAATGGATATAATTAAACATAATTCTCTGTCGTTTGTATCAATTACAGCTGCTAAAATAGGACCCTGGGTATTAAATTATTCTTTTATCTTTTATTCTCTACTTCCGTGTATTTTATGGGATGGGATACAATGCAACATTCCCCGTACGAATCTTTCACCCTGAGAGTTTAACATATTGTACGACCTGAAGAAAGACATGCGAGGACCCCGATTTCAGAAGGACAAGGAAGTGCAGAAGTGTGTGCGGTTATGGATCCGTCAGTGGGCAGAAGCATTACAAAAAAAGAATAATTGATTGTCTCATCTCCCAGTGTGATATAGGTCTTGACATGTTATTTGAATGGATCTACTGCATGGTCCCATTATAGCATGTGTCCGGATTTAGTTTGGCTGCCCCTACTACCATTCAGAGGACAAAATCTATTCAGGGGTATTTGAAACAAAGGAGATAAAATAAATGTTACTTGAAATCCGTCTTGATTGCAAATTTATTTATTCATATGACGGGTTTCGGTTCATTCAGAACCATCTTCAGATCTGATATTTCAGAGCGTGTGAAAGTTGCTGGATTTGTACGGGTTACTCCTGTAACTGAAATATCAGATGTGAAGATGGTTCTGAATGAACCGAAACCGGTCATATGAATAAAAAATTTGCAATCAAGACGGATTTCAAGCAACATTGTAAAACCACTGATTGCTGTTATCCCATAAGACATTATGTCTGTTTTTGCAGAGATAAAATAAGGCATCAGATTGTTGAAATTGTCCTGTGATAATAGACATTGCTACAGTATTCGAATTTACACTAGCAAAGTAAATGTTAAAAAAAATATAATAAGAAATACGATGAATTTGTGTCCATATATTATATACCGATAAATGGTATTCCAGTGTAATTTTGGCAAGGAAAGTCATGAAAATGATTACACATACACACACACACACACACACACACACACACACACACACACACACACACACATACACTCCTGGAAATGGAAAAAAGAACACATTGACACCGGTGTGTCAGACCCACCATACTTGCTCCGGACACTGCGAGAGGGCTGTACAAGCAATGATCACACGCACGGCACAGCGGACACACCAGGAACCGCGGTGTTGGCCGTCGAATGGCGCTAGCTGCGCAGCATTTGTGCACCGCCGCCGTCAGTGTCAGCCAGTTGGCCGTGGCATACGGAGCTCCATCGCAGTCATTAACACTGGTAGCATGCCGCGACAGCGTGGACGTGAACCGTATGTGCAGTTGACGGACTTTGAGCGAGGGCGTATAGTGGGCATGCGGGAGGCCGGGTGGACGTACCGCCGAATTGCTCAACACGTGGGGCGTGAGGTCTCCACAGTACATCGATGTTGTCGCCAGTGGTCGGCGGAAGGTGCACGTGCCCGTCGACCTGGGACCGGACCGCAGCGACGCACGGACGCACGCCAAGACCGTAGGATCCTACGCAGTGCCGTAGGGGACCATACCGCCACTTCCCAGCAAATTAGGGACACTGTTGCTCCTGGGGTATCGGCGAGGATCATTCGCAACCGTCTCCATGAAGCTACGCTACGGTCCCGCACACCGTTAGGCCGTCTTCCGCTCACGCCCCAACATCGTGCAGCCCGCCTCCAGTGGTGTCGCGACAGGCGTGAATGGAGGGACGAATGGAGACGTGTCGTCTTCAGCGATGAGAGTCGCTTCTGCCTTGGTGCCAATGATGGTCGTATGCGTGTTTGGCGCCGTGCAGGTGAGCGCCACAATCAGGACTGCATACGACCGAGGCACACAGGGCCAACACCCGGCATCATGGTGTGGGGAGCGATCTCCTACACTGGCCGTACACCACTGGTGATCGTCGAGGGGACACTGAATAGTGCACGGTACATCCAAACCGTCATCGAACCCATCGTTCTACCATTCCTAGACCGGCAAGGGAACTTGCTGTCTTTCTGCTTCAGGAGGCTTTCCTGGTTTCTTTCCTGAAAAGTTGATGGTATGACCTAATATTTTATAATTTAGTTTCGTATTATTCATGTTACACATTTGGAAAACCATCTTTCTTTATTCAATAAATAGAAGAATTCAATAGCTCACTTTGTTTTAAAACATTAATTTTATGAAAAGTACTTATTCCTTTCTGGAATTAAAAATTCATTTTCTGAGTTTAGATTTGTACGTGTTACGAAAGGTCATCACGTGCTTAGTTAATTTTCTACCTGCATTCCTCCGAGTGTGTTTGTCTTGTAGCATTCAGATCAATATATAGGAGACGAGGTACTGGCAGAAGCTGCGAGTACCGGGCGTGAGTCGTGCTTCGGTAGCTCAGATGGCCAGCCGGTACGGTAGCTCAGCGTGTTCGGTCAGAGGGTTAGCCGCCCTCTGTAATAAAAAAAAACCTGAGTTCATGGATCAACAACGAACTTAAATGGATGTCTTACGACGTCCGCCCCGAGTAGATTCAACGAACAAAACCGAACAAAATAAGATTTTTAAATAAAAGAAAAGAAAGGTGGTGGAGCACTTGTGCGCGAAAGGCAAAGGTCCCGAGTTCGAGTCTCGGTCGGGCACACAGTTTTAATCTGCCAGCAAGTTTCATATCAGTGCACACTCCGCTGCAGAGTGAATATCTCATTTTGGATTTTTTTTCTTTGTTTTCATATGGCGTTTGCTTCATAGTGTGTCGACACTGACTGGTGTTGCTTCATGTGAACGTCATGTGAGAGCGTCTACAAATTACCAACTGATTCGAAAATATTCTGATACTTGGAATACATATAGCGCATTCACAACAGTGGCATTCAAAAACAGATAGAATCCTGACGTTCGATATCATTTCACTGTTTTGTTAATGGAATGCTATGTGCAGTCATCTGATCAGCAAGGTCTCTAGCAGCTTTATCTTAATTATATTCAGTAATTTTTCGGTAAACGCTTCTTTTGGATATAACGTTTTCAATTTCACTCGAATGTTCGGCGGAAAAACTGCAATGACTCACTTGTCTGGCATTTCAGGGCCGTAATTCCTTGATTATTTTCTTTTGCAATCAAAAGCCCGCATTTAAATTTGGTCGTCACAATTACTTTGGGAATTCCTTTACCAGTTAGTCTAAGGGAACTAACTATATATATATATATATATATATATATATATATATATATATATATATATATATAAAATGAACTATATATATAAACTATATATAAATGGACAATATATATATATATATATATATATATATATATATATATATACTCCTGGAAATTGAAATAAGAACACCGTGAATTCATTGTCCCAGGAAGGGGAAACTTTATTGACACATTCCTGGGGTCAGATACATCACATGATCACACTGACAGAACCACAGGCACATAGACACAGGCAACAGAGCATGCACAATGTCGGCACTAGTACAGTGTATATCCACCTTTCGCAGCAATGCAGGCTGCTATTCTCCCATGGAGACGATCGTAGAGATGCTGGATGTAGTTCAAAAATGGTTCAAATGGCTCTGAGCACTATGGGACTCAACTGCTGAGGTCATTAGTCCCCTAGAACTTAGAACTAGTTAAACCTAACTAACCTAAGGACATCACAAACATCCATGCCCGAGGCAGGATTCGAACCTGCGACCGTAGCGGTCCTGCGGTTCCAGACTGCAGCGCCTTTAACCGCACGGCCACTTCGGCCGGCAGGATGTAGTCCTGTGGAACGGCTGTAGTCCTGTGGAACGGCTTGCCATGCCATTTCCACCTGGCGCCTCAGTTGGACCAGCGTTCGTGCTGGACGTGCAGACCGCGTGAGACGACGCTTCATCCAGTCCCTAACATGCTCAATGGGGGACAGATCCGGAGATCTTGCTGGCCAGGGTAGTTGACTTACACCTTCTAGAGCACGTTGGGTGGCACGGGATACATGCGGACGTGCATTAACTCTTAGTTTCCTTTGTGTACACGAAATTTTCACTATTACTCAAATACTTTTATCATCAACTTTGACATTACTACTATCATTCATAACATTACAACTATTACTTCTAATATTATTATTTCAGTTCTAATAGTATTAAATTCCGGTAATTCTAATGCTACAAGACAAACACACTCGGAGGAATGCAGGTAGAAAATTAACTAAGCACGTGATGACCTTTCGTAACACGTACAAATCTAAACTCAGAAAATGAATTTTTAATTCCAGAAAGGAATAAGTACTTTTCATAAAATTAATGTTTTAAAACAAAGTGAGCTATTGAATTCTTCTATTTATTGAATAAAGAAAGATGGTTTTCCAAATGTGTAACATGAATAATACGAAACTAAATTATAAAATATTAGGTCATACCATCAACTTTTCAGGAAAGAAACCAGGAAAGCCTCCTGAAGCAGAAAGAGGGCGAATCATGTGAGACCGCCACTCTTAGTTTCCTTTGTGTACACGAAATTTTCACTATTACTCAAATACTTTTATCATCAACTTTGACATTACTACTATCATTCATAACATTACAACTATTACTTCTAATATTATTATTTCAGTTCTAATAGTATTAAATTCCGGTACATTGCTCTGGAAATACGTCTGCGTCTTGCAGATAATAGATACGTATATTTACATATGTATACACATAAGAAATTTTAAAAGAAAATGAAGGATAGCATTGATATTACTTAAACTTTCACGTTTAGGACAAAGGCAGTACATTTCTCCTGTCCAATGCTTTGATACTCTTTTGCCGGGCTTTCTTATAATTTTAGACGTTATTGGTCCATTATACGTGTGTTCCAGTGCACCATACGAGGGCGAACAGATGAGTCATCAGCTTCCTTCGCGGATCGGGTCTTAACTGGACATTTCGGTGTACGTTATTTAAAAAAAAATCTTTCCTAACGTATACCATTTCGTGCCAAAGTCTCTCCACAGTGGAAGATGATGATTTCATGAATTTGCAGTCTGCTTATCAAATATTCTTGGGTTTCCATGCTCTGTTTCAAATTCCACAAAGATTATATGTATGACCGACTTCATTGTGGAAATGTGATCTTGTTGTTTGTCAATCCATGGATGTTTAATGAACGATATAGTGCATGAAGCGACATATTATGATTCCTCTTTCCCCCTCTTCAGAATCACAAAACACTTTAAAAACTTCAACATTACTGTGTAGATACTTCATAACAACGTTGTTGTGTAGATACTTCATAACGAAGTAAAAATAAATGACGCTACCTCAGTACGACGTTTCCTAGCAATACTCTCATGGTGCGCATAGAAAACCGTCTGTCCCGTGAGGACGAAGTGAAAGATCAGTAAATACCTTAATAGCTGACACCTATAGTACACGTCGTTCGTAGTTGCATTTTGTTTTGAGAAACATGTAACAGAAAATGAACAAATTGCTTCCATCTATTTGGTTTTCGTAGCTTTGTGTCTTGTTCCTCTATTGCGTTAGTAGAATGTTTCAGCTTTTCTTTTGTGAATATTATTCACGATTGTTAACTTCTCAATTTCTTCTTTATCTTTAAAGTAGGAAATGCAAAAAGCAGATTCGACTTTAATGCAATTTATTTACCGTTGTTTTTCAGTCCAGGAGCATATTCACGGTACTGTACAGAAACAAAACAAAAACTACATTAAAATGCTGTGAGCAATATGATCTGCAAGGCAGCAAGGTAACAAACTGCGATAATAGCATCCATGAGAAGGTACTTACTTCAAAAATGCAATGAGAAATCATCATTTCGTGTCATACATTTTTCAAATTCCAGTGAACATAACTTAGGTCAAGTAGTACATTCTGAACAGAATAACTTTGTCAAATACAGGCATTAATCACTAAAAATAAAGATGTTAACCCGGCTCAAGATAGTCAACAACAGAATACCATATGATCAAAGTATCATAGTGAACTGTATTTATGTACGCTGCTTTTAATTTAGTTGAGAATTTATTACAGTGAGTGCACGTGTAACTTCGTGTATCTTTGGAAACATGAAGTGTAGGGTGTTCTTTAACATCAGAAACATGTTCTTTCTCTTCAGATCTTCAGGCACTTAGGTGTTTCTAATCTTCTACGCTATAATGGCTATGTAGACCTTTAAAATTGCTTGTGTGACTGTAAATCAACGATATTAAGCGTAAATAAACCCTTGAGTAAGCTGTATTAATTTCTATTTCATGCTGCTAATTGAGAGTCGATTCTATGGTGAATCTAATGACACCTCAAACTCAATTTGAGAAAAACAGCAACTTCACTTGGTTTATTCCAGTCTTTGACATAACGTAGAAAACATATGACACAAATAGTGCCTATTTCGTGTTGAATGTGTTGCTTACCTTGCAGCGCTAATGACGAAAATGGTTAGACTCTTTATTGTTTTTGGAATACTATCTTCCGTGGGGATAATGTGGAGATACTCGAGACCATTGGAGACTTTTGGGACCAAGGAGACTTTTGGAACCAAGAACGTATCTAATTTCTCAAAAACCTAAAGAATCTTTAGATCAAGCCTCATAGTTGTGAAGTAACTGCTATATGCCCGAAACAGAATTCCTCAGAAGCAAATACAATGTTGAGGCAGATGCATTAGATCAGATAAACACATTTTAATATATCGATACACAATATGTATTCGTAAGGCGCCTCGGAATAAGTAACTATTAACATCACTTTTACGTTATAAGTCCTTAACAGTACGTACTTACCACTTGCCTTGAAGAATTCTTTATCACAGTTTCACGTCATTAATTTATCTGAAACGTAACGGGATGCTGTACATTCGAAAACCTGTTCAGCCATTAACTACAATTTCCTCTAATTTTTTTCGTACCACTTTACCCTTCACATTTGACCAACTCCTTTAATGTAATGCCTTTATTTCGTTCTCGCATAATTACTGTCCTATGTCCCTATACACAGGGACTGAGTATTAATTCCTGTACCATTCACTGTTTACTCCGAACAGGCTTTTACGTTCTGAGTGTGAGACATAGAGTTTGATTTACAAACTTGCTGTGGGCTGTGTGGTGTGTTTAAGAAACCGCTTCGTTACTCGAATTACAAAGCCGGTTTATTACTGTGACGTGTACTTTATAAGTAGCTGGTAAGAACGCACCCATCTTTAAAAATTCGAAAATATGTTGCGGGCTATTTATATTACAGGAGGAAAACTGCACGAGCTATTCATGTAACGGAAGCAATATGGACACGCAAAGACAGAAAAAGGAAAGAAGAAGATGTGGGATAGCTTTTACCTTTCGACACCCAGGAAGACCGCAGCTCATTACGTTTATGTGGTAATAAGATGAAAGTGTAGTGTTTCTATCTTCCCCACTGCACCAGTGCAGATATTTCATAGAATACATATGACAGGAACGCACTAATTTCAAGCGTCTCCTTTGAAGTGCTGCCAACATTCCAAAGTAAAACTGGCAGTGTTCTCACTAATGACAGCCTTACAGCTGCAGAAAACTCTCACGTGGGGGTATCCCTATATTACGGCCGTTCCGTTTAAACGCTGCAACATTGGATGAGATAGAAGTGTTTCGTCTTTATCTGCCATATAACATCTGCTGCGAATAAAGACCTCCGAAATTCGCTTTGCATGATTGTCTTTAGCCATATGTGTCAAGATGTTAACGTCAAATGTTTCGAATACTAAACAGCCTCCGCAGTCGACGTCCCGGCGGCGCCCCTGAGCGGTAGTGGTATATTCGGAACAAAGGCAGTTCGAATACTGTTGGTAGATGAAATTTTCGCTGCCAGTATTTAGCCGGCAAGGAGACTAGAGGAATCTGCATTAAATTCCTGATTGTCTTTGTGCCAGTGTGCTGTATTGAACTTCAAACTTCTCAGCAGTGTCTCACGAAATGAGGGCTTATGATACTGTTTATGGTGATCGTCCCGTCGGCTGGCGACATTAAGCTCTTTGTTACCATTCAAGAGGAGTGGGCTGACAACAGGTTTCATCCTCACTCTTCTCTCACCACGCTCATTGTATTCAAACAATTCAAAAATTACACTGCAATAAACACGCATCCATTACACTCACCTACACACCATAAACACACATACGGTACAGCTTTCACCTTTCTGCAAGGAAATGGCCCAATGGCGAGGAGGAGGAACATCCGTTCCTATTATGTGGCTGAATCCACCACTTGGCGTTTTCCAGCCACGATTGCCACACAAGAATTAGTTTTTAATGTCCAACACGATTAACTATATAGGTATTACTGGGCTATGAATATATCGACATATCTAACTGAAATGTAGTTGTTTATTACTGAACTCACGTGTTGTTTACAGGCATTTTCACATCAATTATTTTTGTAATTAAATTACTGTATTAAAAACTGAAACACACAGTATTAATTTTCCACAATATTAGTTTAATCTTTTGTTGTGAAATAGCCTTCTACGCAATCACTAACTGATATAAAATATTGTGTAACATTAGCACTATGTACCTCTGTCTATGAGTAGTGGGGCAAAGGTCGCAAGAGCACAATTTAGTTCTGCAGCATGCATAGATTCAGTAGCTAGCACACATTCAGGGGTAAACCTATTGTTGTGCTCAATGATTTATCACCCCCTGGGGTTGATTTATGAATCTCTGAGGCTAATCCCTCCTTCTGAGAAACCCCCAAACCTTCCCCCTCCCCCTTTACTTTCTCCACCCCTCTCAGAAACCTCCAACTTCTGCAGCCCCCAACACTGATATAAGCACACTTCAGTTATCAAATTAATTAACTAATTGATAAATTTAGCAATATATTACTTCTTTCCTACCCCTCACATCACCCACTATCCTCCCCTCTCCCATCAGAAAACTGGCGGAAAAAGAAATAGTCTATGCCGAGTTTCTGGAGAGGAAAGACACAGGGAGTTTAATTTCTTTATTTCGGTGCTACCCTGTTGTAAATTGGCGTGAAAAGCTCAGCCCCTCACCTCCACCCTCCCCCACCCCACTTGTGTAGTGGCAAGAACTGATGAGTCTGTGCTGAACATTATTGTATTGTCCAGCAACTACATGCCATAATTACACTGATGCCGAGTGAAGGTGTTGTCTTGCTGGAAAATTTTCATATGTGTTCTCACCTTGATGTGCAGGTTTTGACTGGGCTACCACACACTGCCACAACCAGAGGACTTCCACACCCACCTCTGGGCCCTCCCTCCACATCCCTCCAAAAAAATGTTGGTGGGAAAAATCGATGAGCTCTTGGACTCGAATTATCCCACAACAGAAAATTCAATTGAAGTGGACATACTAGTAAATAAGAATAATACATTGTTTATTTATAAAACTGAATTTTGGAGGGGTGTATCTCCCTTTTATTTGTTGGGTGAAGCTCATCATTTGCTGCTGTTTTGGAAGATGCAGGTCTTGCAAAATATGCACATCAAAAATGTTTTGCATCGCTTCAGTCCCGAGAGTTTCAGAACCTGAACAAAAAACTGGAATATAAATCAATATAAACATCATTTCTGCCATTTTTGTTGCTCATATAAACGACACATTGCATTTATACCACCATACAGTGTGACCTTCAGAGCTGGTTGTCCAGATTACTGTACACTTTGGTAATTCTAATACCTAGTAGCACGTCCTCTTGCATCGATGCATGCCTGTATTCAGTGTAGCATACTATCAACAAATTTATCATGGCACTGTTGGTCCAGATTGTCCCACTACTAAATGGCGAGTTGGCGTAAATCCCTCAGAACGGTCGGTGGGTCACGTCATCCATAAACCGCCATTTTCTATCTATCCCAGGTTTTGTATCCCGCGTGTATCTGCTCCTGTAAACAGAAGTGTAGGCCGGATGTGAGTAGGAGCAGGAAAAGGTGAAATGCTTCTGTACTTCGTATAGGTTATGCTCTTTTACTGATGTATGAACATACGCAACTGATAATATTATTTAACTTTGCGTACAGATGAGCACGTTGGTGCGAAGTCGTTCATCTATGAAAGCTAACATCTACTACAATTTACGAAGGCAAATCTGTAGTGGCTCGCTTACTATGAAATAGAAACAATCTTGCTTGCTCGTCTACTCGGAATCAAACGACCTGAATCAGGAGCGGTGCTCGCAGAGCTGCACAGCGCCGGCTAGAGGGCGCTGTCGTGTCGGTGGCGTAGTGCCATCCTAAGAACTTGTGCCTACGCCGTGGCATCGTAGCCATCGATACCACACCAGGCATTGTCGATAGGATCCATGTCTGGAGAACATGCTGGCCACTCTAGTTGAGCGATGTCGTTATCCTGAAGGAAGCCATTCACAAAATGTGCACGATAGGGGCGAGAGTTGTCGTCCATGAAGGCGAATGCATCGCAAATATGCTACCGATGTGGTTGCACTATCGGACAGAGGATGGCATTCACGTATCGTATAGCCGTTACGGCGCCTTCCATGACACTAGCGGCATACGTCGGCCCCACATATTGCCACCCCAAAACAGCAGGGCACCTCCACCTTGCTGCACTCTAAGGCGATCAGCCTGACCTGGTTCCCTCCAAACACGACGATTGTCTGGTTTAAGGCGTATGCAACAGTCATCGGTGAAGAGAATGTGATCCCAATCCTGAGCGGTCCATTCGGCATGTTGTTGGACCCATCTGTACCGCGCTGCATGGTGTCGTGGCTGCAAAGATGGACCTCGCCATGGACATCGGGAGTGAAGTTGCGCGTCATTCAGTTCGCAGTAAAACGATATCCTGTGGCTGCACGAAAAGCATTATTCAACATGGTGGTGTTACTGTCAGGATTCCTCCGAGCCGTAATCCGTAGGGAACCGTCATCCACTGCTGTAGTAGCCCTTAGGCGGTCTGAGCGAGGCATATCACCGACAGTTCCTATCACTCCGTATCTCCTCCAGATCCAAACAACATCGCCTTCTTTCACTCCTAGATGCCTGGACACTTCCCTTGTTGAGAGCCCCTTCAGGCACAAAGTAACAATGCGGACGAGATCGAACCGCGGTACTGACCGTCTAGGAATGGTTGAACTACAGGCAGCCGTGTACCTCCTTCTTGGTGGAATTGGAGGATCTTATCGGCTATCGGACCCCCTCTGTCTAACAGGCGCTGCTGATGTATGGTTTTTTACATCCTTGGGTGGTTTTAGTGACATCTCCGGACAGTCGAAGGGACTGTGTCTGTGATTAAATATCCACAGCTAACGTCTGTCTTCAGGAGTTGTGGGAACCAGGGTGTTGCAAAACTTTATTTGATGTGTGTACATCGAAAATGTAATGAAATATGTAAATGGTTCGTTTATCCGTTCTTGCTTAAGATATCTGACGGAAAGACAACTTTCCAATTGCACAAATGACACATACTTTCTTTTTCATACACGTGTGCGTAGAACAGTGGGCAGTGACTGCAGAATTGCCAGGCCGCTGAAGGTAGCAGTCCCTGGTCGCTTACTACTGAATACCTGAACAAAGCATCAGCTGTCGGCTTCCCCTTTATACCTGCCACTCTTCTTGTTTTGCTGCCAAACAAACACCTCCCATACCAGGTCAGTGAAAGCAGCTGCTCTTTGTGCTCGCCCTGCTGTGCAAATTCTGAATGAGTTATTTCACAATGCCACAGGAAGAGGACGCTGGAAGAAGGAACCTTGCCAGCTGTCCTCTCTCCTATTCCCTCTTCACCTTATCTTTGCTCCTCCAGTTATTTACTATCAGACAAAGCATCAAGAGGGTGGAACTCTTTTATACTGATAAGTGAGCAATTCCTGTCGAAGCACAGGCTCACTTTCTGTCTTGCTCCCCCTCTATATATATATCCCTCTCTGTCTCTCTCTCTCTCTCTCTCTCTCTCTCTCTCTCTCTCAAGTGGGTTCTTCTATTTGTGTGTGAACTAACATCTCCGAAGATGCAGATGGAGGATTTCATCTCTTCTCTAAATACTGTGTTCCTTTTGGCTAATGCTGGGGACAAATGGAGAGCTGATCAGTTTCGATATCAAAAATACAGGGAAATAGTCCATTTGCACTACTCTGACAAATTAATTGTTTGATAATTTATAGATGTCAGATAGATCGCTTAAAACATTCACAACCACTTCACAATGATTGTTCTTTGTAGTAAAAATATTTTCAAGACAAAAATTATTTTTCATGTGAAGCAACTAAATTTCCTCCACAAATATACCGAGGCGCTAAATATTTCTGAGGTTCTGTATGCACCAACGTTTGACAACACAAGCACTCACCTCCACCACAATGTTTCCACTAAACATATCCGGTGAAAACATCCTACCGATCACACACGGTCACAGTCGCGAAGAGCACACAATCCACCAGCTTGTGAGAGCCGCGACCATGCTACTGGCTGGGACATGGCGTTGTCGTGCGGATGCCAGTCAGGAGAAACCCACACGCGCATCTGCAGCTGCATGCCCAATCCCAGCATCCACACGGCAGCCCTTCTGAACGCTAAGAACTTGGAGGGACTGTTACCAAGCTGTAAACTGATCAATTTACATGGGTGGAGTAATCGTCCACCGCAAACGCCCAACATTCTGAAACTTCTCATGCGACACACATGTACGCTCCTGTCACCGTTCATCCAGCTTACTGGTCGTTTTGCTAGTGAATCATCCAGAGGGGGCCGCCGCCGGGACTTGCCTCTTTGGCCGCGGTCAAGAGCTGTCAGGTTGGAGTATTCTTTGAAACTAACCAGTCATCACAGGCTAAATTAATCCGCGACCTCCGGTCGAGTGAATCCTAGTATGGCTTGGACGTCTGTTTTTAATTGCAATTCCACCCTAACATAGACCCTCCCCAGTTTAAGGTCATCAGTCCCTAAGCTTACACACTACTTAACCTAAATTATCCTAAGGACAAACACACACACCCATGCCCGAGGGAGGACTCGAACCTCTGCCGGGACCAGCCACGCAGTGCATGACTGCAGCGCCTTGGACCGCTCGGCTAATCCCGCGCCGCTCTCCCCAGTTTAAAAATTCCATTTTACGCAATCTAAGACAGGAATGTTATTGACAATATACCTCGAATTTCTCACGAAAAATGTACGTTTCTACGTTCTATACGAGTTATTCTCGAAGACAGAGGAAATTGAAGCATACACGCATTTTCACATCATTAAGAAATCTTTACTTCTTGTGAAAGTCCTCTAACAGTATGGCATAGGCTGTATTTCCTGTAAGTCTTCTCCCATTCGATAAAAAAAAAATCTGTCTAATTAGCATTATATCTGTTATGTCCTGCGTCATTGAACTATAATATTCTACTCATTTTTGGCTCGTTGCAGAGTGATAAGATTACCTCAGTCACAGGATGCTTCCTCACTTTCCAACTGTCTTAAAGCAACCAAATGCATCGCCACATACAATGTCTCTTATGGTAACAGCACAGTGAATTAGTAAATATCAGACTTATACAATGTATCACTCTTTAAATTCGGTACTGTACCTGATTTTATTACGATGGTAATATCTTCCTGTGTAGGTGGGGGGATACGAATATTGTTAGAAGATATCGCCGCAACGAAAACACCCCTGATTACCACCCCAAATCCCAAATCATAACGTTGGTACTCTAACCCTCGCTTCCAACCGACTGGCGGCAAGTCATTGACACCAAATTTATGGGCTAGTTAATTAAATAGATAATGAGAGCCGCTTTGCATGGCGAGTAATTTTTTTCCAGCACTTACACTAAACTCGCCATGTAGCTTAAATGGGAATCCCTGGAGGGAAGACGATGTTCTTTTCGAGGAACACTATTGAGAACCGACATATCAGGCTGACTGCAGAAGGATTCTGCCACCGGCAACATCCATTTCGCGTAAGGACCGCGAAGATAGGATACAAGAAATTAGTACTCATAAGGAGGCATATAAGCAATCTTCTTCCGTCGTTCTGTTTTCGAGTGGAATAAGAAAGGGAATGGTTAGTGGTCGTGCTGCATACCCTCCGCCACAAACCGTATGACGGCTTATGAAGTAAATACACTCCTGGAAATTGAAATAAGAACACCGTGAATTCATTGTCCCAGGAAGGGGAAACTTTATTGACACATTCCTGGGGTCAGATACATCACATGATCACACCGACAGAACCACAGGCACATAGACACAGGCAACAGAGCATGCACAATGTCGGCACTAGTACAGTGTATATCCACCTTTCGCAGCAATGCAGGCTGCTATTCTCCCATGGAGACGATCGTAGAGATGCTGGATGTAGTCCTGTGGAACGGCTTGCCATGCCATTTCCACCTGGCGCCTCAGTTGGACCAGCGTTCGTGCTGGACGTGCAGACCTCGTGAAACGACGCTTCATCCAGTCCCAAACATGCTCAATGGGGGACAGATCCGGAGATCTTGCTGGCCAGGGTAGTTGACTTACACCTTCTAGAGCACGTTGGGTGGCACGGGATACATGCGGACGTGCATTGTCCTGTTGGAACAGCAAGTTCCCTTGCCGGTCTAGGAATGGTAGAACGATGGGTTCGATGACGGTTTGGATGTACCGTGCACTATTCAGTGTCCCCTCGACGATCACCAGTGGTGTACGGCCAGTGTAGGAGATCGCTCCCAACACCATGATGCCGGGTGTTGGCCCTGTGTGCCTCGGTCGTATGCAGTCCTGATTGTGGCGCTCACCTGCACGGCGCCAAACACGCATACGACCATCATTGGCACCAAGGCAGAAGCGACTCTCATCGCTGAAGACGACACGTCTCCATTCGTCCCTCCATTCACGCCTGTCGCGACACCACTGGAGGCGGGCTGCACGATGTTGGGGCGTGAGTGGAAGACGGCCTAACGGTGTGCGGGACCGTAGCCCAGCTTCATGGAGACGGTTGCGAATGGTCCTCGCCGATACCCCAGGAGCAACAGTGTCCCTAATTTGCTGGGAAGTGGCTGGGCGGTCCCCTACGGCACTGCGTAGGATCCTACGGTCTTGGCGTGCATCCGTGCGTCGCTGCGGTCCGGTCCCAGGTCGACGGGCACGTGCACCTTCCGCCGACCACTGGCGACAACATCGATGTACTGTGGAGACCTCACGGCCCACGTGTTGAGCAATTCGGCGGTACGTCCACCCGGCCTCCCGCATGCCCACTATACGCCCTCGCTCAAAGTCCGTCAACTGCACATACGGTTCACGTCCACGCTGTCGCGGCATGCTACCAGTGTTAAAGACTGCGATGGAGCTCCGTATGCCACGGCAAACTGGCTGACACTGACGGCGGCGGTGCACAAATGCTGCGCAGCTAGCGCCATTCGACGGCCAACACCGCGGTTCCTGGTGTGTCCGCTGTGCCGTGCGTGTGATCATTGCTTGTACAGCCCTCTCGCAGTGTCCGGGGCAAGTATGGTGGGTCTGACACACCGGTGTCAATGTGTTCTTTTTTCCATTTCCAGGAGTGTATATAGCTGTAATTGTAAATTTTGTCTTCCTATTAATATGTCACTCCATCCACTCATAGGCACACTAAATTCATGTGAGAATGTTGTCTCCAATTTTCCGAGTAAACGAAAGATGGCATTTTATTGCTGAACGTCTCTCGGTAAAAATCTTTATATTGGCCCCTAATTTTCTCATTGAAGTCACTTCGTGAGACGATTGTGAGAAGTTCTAAAATGTTTGCCAACAATACTTAGAAGAAGGGGTATAGAGTTCGCCTCTCAACTCATCTTTCATCATTCTTATACCTGCCGTATTCTCACGAAGCTTCCAGTCTTCGATAGGTAGCATCTGAATTCATATGATTTCCACGTGTGAGAGATGTACCCGCCAAGTCACAGACCTCAGCTAGTTCTCTCGAAATCCGTTCCGACAGCACTGTTCGATTAGTTAGAAGGCGTCTAGTCCTTTACCCGTCGGTGACTATGTAAGCGGACATCACAAGGAGAAGAATAGCACAAGAAAGTACAGGAGGAAATTCACAACCACGTAGAGTGTACGCGGACTGCAGAAATAAACTCAGGAGCATAACATCCATCATAAACGCCACTCTCTATATGTCCTGATCTCCTTTATCGCATTTCTATGATTAGCGCGCCAGAAATACGGCAGCGTAATGATGTCGCTGACAATGTAGCACCTATTCTCGACCTATTTTGCATCTGTATCGCTATTTCTATGTCAATTTGTAGTGTTGCCTATCTAATATGTTGTATCTGCCACGGAAATTCTTTGATTATGTATACATATTTCAGTTATGTGAATTTTGTAATTGGTGTTGTTTAAATTGTGTTTGTGGATGTAATTAACTACTGGAATAACTGTTATATAATGTACTGTAAATGACTTGGTCCGTAGTTAGGGAACGTAGGGTTGAATGTACAATCGTGGGGAAGCCCTGCTGTTACGGAAGTAGCTTGGCGGAGTGGAAAAGGTGTGGTTGGCGTGCAAATGGCAACTCGACCTTTGTGACGGGTAAGGAGTCAGGGCTGAGCAGTGCTGTGGTTAACATGACGCCAATAGCAGCGGATCATTGTGGCTCATGTTCTTGAAGTTTTGAGGCAAGAAGAACTTGAGAGCAGTATTTAAGGCTCTCGGATTCTGCATGTGGTAATATTACTATCATGCCATGGTTCGTGGCCCTATAAAAATATAATACCGACGCCAAGAAGATCTGTAACATGGCAAGTCCAACACTACTGCTATGAATGCACCGCCGCCATGTTAACAGCCACTGCAAATTACGCCGCCAGTACCACCAGCCTTCCCATAAACTATTTATATTTGGCACTCTGTAAATGGAGCAGGTATTCGTGAAATTTGGTTGGTTTTGATGGTAATCGTGGCGTTGTTAAAAACTCTGTCTGACACCTGTGAATATCCCAAATCACAAACCTGGACAGGAATCACATTCTAGTGAATTTAATTCCGAGTGTAATAATTTATAATGGAAAGGCTTATTTGGCAGCTATGAAATGAGTTGTGTTTGCTTTCTAATATATGGAGTTATAGTGGTTCAAGTTAAGTTTTATAGTTTGAGATATTTTTATACACTTTTTTGCGTTAATTCTGCATTTTTATGCACTTTGATGATAATTACAAAGTTTTATCAGTGTTCGTTTCATGAGAAATTGTTTGAACTTGAATTTAATGTTGTGTTGGCATTTTCACAGTCAAGTATATTTTGAGTAGATTACATAATTGCTTATCAAAGAACAATTAGTTATTTAGAGGGTTATAGTTTGTTATGCTTTACTTAGTTAATAACTAATAATGAGAATACTTAACACATCCCATACACACTTGTGTAGTTTTGTTAATGAGCAGGGTTCTTCAAACAATGAAAGTTTAAGGGCCCAAATGTGCTAGCCTAGTTAGGTAATTAAGCACATCGAAGGATACTTTCAGAGCCAGTGTAGTTATTTTTGTATTCCGTTTAATTGCTTTAAACCGAGCTTTAGAAAGAAATATTTACTGAGTTAGCTATTCTAACACAAGTTCATTAATGTACAGGCATAGAGACCCTGCTGATGTTATAGAGTAAGATAGATAACAGATCCCCTGATTTAAATCAAAATCATTTCACGGTCTTTCCTGTTTAGTATTGGTACTAGTTGCATGTGTGTTGGTGATTGGTTCTATAAACCGCTGCATCTAGTTCATATAAGGTACGTGTTGCCAAGAGGGACATGTTACTATTTGCTATATCATTGCCCATTTTTTTTTTTTTAACTTTCAAGTTAGCAGTATATTTATCTACAAGTTTAGATTACTGTGTTGTAGTGTGAACAGATGTAAAGAAAGACTTTAGTGTGTGTGTCAAAGAAGATTAGGTTAATCTTAACACTGCCTTCTACTTTATTATATTGCTTGACACAAAAATGCCTAATTAGGCTGGTGACCGATATTCATATGTAATGTTACAGCTTGATTTTGAGCTTGGAGACCGTCTGTTCCTGACCCACCGGTTACTGTTGGTTATACTCTGCTGGAGTGTTTCGGAAACGAATCCGATTTGATTGCTCTGTTCCCATTAGGTTATGTCACGGCCACAACTTTCACAAAAATTTCTCGCAGAGTTTTAACGTTAGCATCGATTGCCGTTTAAGGTGATTGGTGTTACCGTCACAACAGCACAGCCTCTGTCTCTCTCTCCCCTCGTTATTTCTTATAACATCTAAGGGCCGCCCCTGGTGGCTGAGTGGTCAGCGTGACGGAATGTCATACCTAACGGACCGGGTTCGATTCCCGGCTGCATCAGAGATTTTCTCCGCTCTGGGACTGAGTGTTGTGTTGTCCTTATCATAATCATTTATCCCCATCGGCTGGCAAGGCGCCGAAGTGGCGTCAACTTGAATGACTTGCACCAGGCGAACGGTCTACCCGACGGGAGACTCTAGCCACACGGCATTTCCACAAAATCTAAAGGAGTAAAACTAAAAACTATAAAAACTTCGCTAACATCACCTGATAGAGAACTCGATGAGATATTACTACATACCTCTCTTCCGATACAACGAAAACAAATACCGTGAGGGTGTTGACATCTACCATGTCAAATTTACACGTACTGGTCCACTAGAGCCAGTGGCCACTGACGAGACTTGTGTAAAGTTTTGTCACCAATACTGTAGGAGGACCATATGGCACTATCAATCACAAGAATGGGTTCATGTGTTAATCTTTCATAAGTAGAATGATACAACGTTTTTTTCTGTTGTAACACATGCAAGCAGTGCATCACTGTAGATTTGTATACCGCCATATATTTTGCTTTCCTACCACGTCTTTCAGGTCTGAATCGCACTTAACACGTTTCGATCCAAAGGCTCTCATATAAAGCTGGACATCGCATATGTAAGTTAAGCTGCTTTCACAATACGCAGTATTGTTGAAATCAAAGAGGCGGTGTTTCTCATTGACAAAAATGTGGAAGTTATTTCAATATATGGAAACTGGAAGAATCTGTGGAATTGTGTAGCGGTTCCTAGTAGCTATATGAAGGTGATGACTTCTACATTTAATCTCACCTTCCACACGGATGGGGCAGCAGGTGTCTCGGTATTCTGTTTTGAAAGAGATCCAGAGCAGTGATTCCTGATAATGGTGGAGTATACTGCACCCACGTGTGTCATAGCTATTTCGGTAGCGTGGGTGGTGGACATCCTGACCCTCAAATCTTTGTACACTGCGTCTTTCATTTTTATAACTTTCAATGCGTAACCGCATATGCAACAAGGGGTATACTGCAGTACATAAACCCACAGGACTTGGACAGTAAGCAACAGCAGGTGTGAAGCCCACAGTTCGAGGAATGCAATGATTCTCATACACACAGGCGAGCGTGTAAGTACCCTCATCCCTCTAAATTGCTTGTGGTATTTTCATCAGTTTTACGTATTTTCCATCAATTTTCGTAATTTACCAGGTTTTCCATACTTCAACGCATTTTCCTCAGTTACTCGAGGTCCAAACCACCACTCTCGATGAGTTGTCACGTCAACAAACGTTTGCCAGCGTCGATCTCGTGATGCTATCAGCCAATGACATTACACCACGGTTCTCAATTCCTGTATCTTTGCTAAATCACACCCTTCATTACTTTGCGAGGTGCATATACATTTGGACATACACTGCCTGTATCACACGATGTAAATACTGTTTCTTAGTGTAGGAAATAGGTATCAGCAGAGAAAAGGTGCAAAGCTACGTTCTTTAGCTGAAACACTTTTTTAAGTTCGGTAAGATTTTATTAGGATTTGCCTCTTCCCCTTGTAACCTTCCCACAAAATTTAATTAAATAATAATAATAATATGATTCTATTTTTGTGTAACCTCAGAACAAAATTGTTTCGCATTTATAACCTCCCTACAGAAATTCATTCACATTTAACCTCCACACAAAATTCGTTTCCCATTTAATGTACCCACAAAATTCTTTTCTCATTTAATGTAAGCTCGAAACAGAAAAATTCCGAAACCTCGTTATAAAAAATAAATTCAGTAATCTGGTAAATTTTGGACGACTGCAGTGCTGCGTCATGGCCCTATAAGATCGTTCTGAATAAAAAGCAAACATTCTTACCTCAATAAAGTCGCCAACCATCTGCTCTAACAATAACTTTTTCCGGCACAGCTCTGTGCAATGCTGTACGATAGATTTGTCATTTATGAAAGGAAGCAACTGATTTTTCTTTTGCAACAATCGGAATGATCATGGATTGGAGAAATTAGTAAATTCTTTAAATTGAAATGAATGCTTGTTGGAAATTACTTTATATGACAAAGATTATTATTAGGAGACTTTTAAAAGATTTACATGGGAGTTCACATAACATTACTAGATATGCGCGAGGCCGCTTTTTACGTTATACAATAATATTCAGGCTCCGGCATCGCAGCACCGCGACCGGCCCAGCCAACATGATACACTATACCAGACCAGAGAAGACTCCAGACCAGACACAGACTGGCAACAACTTACTGCTACAGCTACACAGTTCCTACTGAGTCAACACTGCTCTCTGGTCAGCGATTCTCTTATACTTTGCATATCGCAGGCAGCGCATGAGCAATACATCAAAATAACATCTGCTTGGACGTCTTACATAACCCTCCATGGGGGGGGGGGGGGGGCAAAAATTTGGCAGCGATGGTGAGTCAATTGGACTTGCCATGAGCAACAAATTTTTCTTACTTAACTAAGTTTACAGTCACAGAGTATATACATATATCTAAGTGCAGAACATGAAATGAAATAGAGTGCACATGCACTGAGTACAGAACATATCAAGAAATTACAAAATGTATACGCAATGGGTACAAAACATATTAACAAATGACATAAAGTGCATACGCACTGTAGTACAGAACATATCTAGCAATGACAAAATGTATACGCAATGACTACAAAACATATTAACAAATGACATAAAGTGCATACGCACTGTGGTACAGAACATATCTAGCAATGACAAAATGTATACGCAATGAGTACAAAACATATTAACAAATTACACAAAGTGCATACGCACTGTAGTATTTTTTTACCATTTTACAAGAACTAGGATAGGAAAGGGAAGGATTGCATCATGGTTGTAGCACAGTAGGTTGCACGTAGCTGCACTGAAAGCCCATATCTTTCTACAGAAGCACCACACCAAGTGAGACAATCTGAAGTTCTCTTCCCTGAAGTATTAATCAGTGTAGCCAAGACACTGAAATGTCATATTAATATTCAATATTATCATTTAGTAGTACATTAGGTACACCAAACAGTGGAACCATAATAACATCTCCATTGTTCAAGGTGGTGGACACCATGATGTGTCAACACCACACTCTTTCACCAATGTAGAATTAGTGCAAAAACCAAATATGGTGCTCCATGATCATAAGGATGGACAGGACCAACGGATATTGCAGTAATTTCTGGTAATTAGGTCAGAAGGTGAAGGACATTAAGTCTTATGCTAGTCCTCATTGAGAATTACACTAGTCTATCAACCGATTTGAGTAATTGGTGGCACTCATTTTCCTAGTTACTAAACATTTCTGTACTGTGTATGAAGTCTTACAGAATATTATTCATAAGTCATCTGATTACAGTGAACATTGGCACTCATTGGCCAGTTACAAACCATTTTTATGCATTATTCAAAAGTGATCATTCAAAGCAAGAGTTAGTTAATGGCATACCATTTACATAATTCATCTAGTAATAGTAATCATTGGCACTCATAGGCCAGTTACAAACCATCAGAAGTCATCATTCAAAACAGGAGCTAATGAGTGTAGCATCTAGTTACTGGTATTCATATATAATAGCATGTAAGTGACATAATACAAATTTATAATATAAGAAACAGTGGCATTCATTGGCCAGTTACTAAACATGTAGCAAGTATTGAATATTACAAAACATTTTTCATCATTCAAGTAACATACGACATATTTAAAATAATTATTGGCACTCATTGGCCAGTTACAAACCATCAGAAGTCATCATTCAAAATGAGAGTTAATTATTAGCATAGCATTTATAGAGTATAACAAAAATATTATTTACAGAATTTATTGGCATTGCATGTATGCATTATTACAAAATATCATTCACTATTACTCATAACTCATCATTCAAGTGACATAGGACATATTTAAAAGGGACACACTGTAACTATTACTTGAGGTCTGTGATTAGAAAACATCATTCAGTATTACTCAGGACTCTCTTAAACTGGTGGCATTATTTGGGACTTTTTTGTGCTAGCAATGCATTGCGTTGGGATCGATAATTAATTGCTGGGGCATGAAAATATTTGCTTTTGACTTATTGCTGCAAATAACGATTAGTAACGTCATTTGTCATGAGTCAGCTGTAGCAAGGTTATGAAAGAAGTGGAGTATATGTGATCACATTCATGAATGACACACACAAATGGGTAAACAAATGCAAGTACTACAACAGGTTTAATGACTAACCGCTTATATCACATTAATTTCATGAATAGCTTCCCCTGGAAAAATACAAAATGGATTATTAAGCTGAAAGAAGAAACGCATATTATGCTGAAAAGTAGCGAACTTCGAATTAACAGGTAATGAAACGTGTACTCAATATGTATGTACTCTAGCTGTCCTTTCCAAAACATTCAGTCATTATACTATGCGACATAAGACATACTGTCAAAACGAACTGCAACAAATACTTAAATAACTACATAGCATCTCTTAACTAATAGTAAATACATAAACTTCATGATTATTCTCATCTGCAAGGAAAAACATCATTATTCATATTACCATAACTTCATTACTATTATCACCTGCAAAGAAAAACTTCATTATTCATATTAGCATATTCTTCATATAACTATTCATCACCATTCATTATCATCTGCAAAAAAGACACTTCATTATTCATATCACCATTTACTTCATACAACTATTCATAGTATAGAGTTTCTTATTTCTAGCATATTTCATCACTAAAACTAAGATGTGTAGTTCTCTCTGACAGCCTACATCAATCGCCTCGTATTCTGAAAGAAAATTAGTTAAGACTGCTATCATACGATGTGTACAGTATATTCTTGTTAACACTTGTTAATTCAGATCCATTTACTCTTCATGACGAGGTATTGCATCTTCTTTCGTTCATTCCGAAGGTGAAATTCCCATTTCATAGTAATCCACTGTGGTTTGTTTAATTTATTTCTTTTACACGTATTTGCTTTCTGAAAATGATGAATAAGGATTAATATCTTGCATTTAAATCATATACCCATTAGATAAAAACTGGTTTCTAGCGATATAATTAAGCATACAGCATAGCATGACAGAAAACGTATTATGTCAAAAACATAGACAGTGTTCAGGTGCAAAAATCTACACAGAGTATCATAATGTAGTAGCAAAAAAAAAAAAATGTAAAATAGTCACGATGTTGAGATATCATAAGGCAAAATGTGAAAGTCAACTGGTGTTTGTTATATCTTAAAGATTTCGTAGTACGTACAAACAAAATGGGAAAACAATCATACATTCATGAAAAATGGAAAATGTGCACGGTCTGATATATAACGACAAGAAATGACTATCTTTGTGTTCAGCATGTATGTTGTGTAGTTGATAGAGGCGAGAGTTGAAGACTTTAATGAAGAAAGAATTTGATAAAATTAATATGTCACTAGATAGAATTGCATAGTTGGTCATAAAATATGTAAGTTTATGTGAAAAAATTTGCACGGTCTGATGTGTAACGACAGGAAAAGCGACCTGCTAACCTTACCTTGCCGGGCACTTGCCAAGAAAAAAATACGATAATCATCATTAAGTATTCATAAAAATATAATTGCATAAGTGGTCATATAAAAATCAGGAAATGGCATTACAGTGTGATAAATCATAAAGTATGTTCATTCAATAAACGGTTTAATATTGGAGACATGGTGATTGCCTTTACTTTTTCTGGTTCTCAGAGTTTCGACGTGTACTACATTGGGGTGAGGAATGCTGCGAATTCGATATGGACCTGCGTATAGAAGCTCAAATTTACTACATCTACTCTTTCCTCTGTTGGATAAATAATGTGTGCGTACTAATATCTTCTGTCCAGTGTTAAAGTCACGGCGTATACAAACATGTTTTTGCTGTCTTCTCTGCGGCACGTTTGATGTTGTTCAGCGCAATGTCAATTATTTCATGGTGTTGTAGTCGACGAGATGTAGGAAAGGATACTAATTCTTTAATTTTGTTAGGTGGTTCAACATTTTTCAGTATAACAGTCGGAGATAGCATTGTTGATTCATTTGGTATGGAATTAATTACATCCTGGAATGAGGGTATGTGTGTGTCACAATCAATATGTTTTTTATGGCAGTATATTCTACATAGTTTACCAATCTCTTTCATTAGTCGTTCACAAGGGTTCGAAGAAGCATGGTACCTGGATATATAGATTGGAGAAATGTTTCTAGCTCGTAACATACGTGTCCATATAGCAGATCGAAACTGTGATCCGTTGTCGGAAATTACTTTCAATACATGCCACACATGGAATAAAAAATGTTTTACAAATGCATTCGAAACAGATTTAGCAGTAGCTTTGCGTAACAGAGTGAAGGTAACAAATTTCGAAGTGAGTTCAACAGCGTCAAAGATGTAGCAAAAACCTCTATTAGTTCTGGGAAGCAGACCAAAAATGCCTACAGCGGCCATGTGTCTCAATTAAACAGATACAATGGGATGTAATGGAGGAATATGTGAAGTCGTGTCTGACTTAGCTTTCTGGCAGATTTTACATGACGCTAAAACTCGTCGAATACGTTTCTCCATGTTGGCAAAATAACAGTTCTGTCTCAGTATAAGAAAACATTTTCTGGCTCCGTAATGTGCGTAACTTAAATGAGTATACCATATTAACTTGTTAACAAGCTCGTCAGGAATACATAATAACCAATTGTTGCTGTCGGGGTGAGAGCGGCGAAACCGAATATTCTTGCGCACAGTGTAACGATTTCTATTGGTAACATTATTCCTATCTTGCCAAAGGCGTTTAATTTCTTTCCATACGTTGTCTAATAGGTATCAGATAGATTATATAATGGTAAGACAGAGATTTAGGAACCAGGTTTTAAATTGTAAGACATTTCCAGGTGCAGATGTGGATTCTGACCACAATCTATTGGTTATGAACTGCAGATTGAAACTGAAGAAACTGCAAAAAGGTGGGAATTTAAGGAGATGGGACCTGGATAAACTGAAAGAACCAGAGGTTGTAGAGAGTTTCAGGGAGAGCATAAGGGAACAATTGACAGGAATGGGGGAAAGAAATACAGTAGAAGAAGAATGGGTAGCTCTGAGGGATGAAGTAGTGAAGGCAGCAGAGGATCAAGTAGGTAAAAAGACGAGGGCTAATAGAGATCCTTGGGTAACAGAAGAAATATTGAATTTAATTGATGAAAGGAGAAAATATAAAAATGCAGTAAATGAAGCAGGCCAAAGGGAATACAAACGTCTCAAAAATGAGATCGACAGAAAGTGCAAAATGGCTAAGCAGGGATGGCTAGAGGACAAATGTAAGGATGTAGAGGCTTGTCTCACTAGGGGTAAGATAGATACTGCCTACAGGAAAATTAAAGAGACCTTTGGAGAGAAGAGAACCACTTGTATGAATATCAAGAGCTCAGTTGGCAACCCAGTTCTAAGCAAAGAAGGGAAGGCAGAAAGGTGGAAGGAGTATATAGAGGGTTTATACAAGGGCGATGTACTTGAGGACAGTATTATGAAAATGGAAGAGGATGTAGATGAAGATGAAATGGGAGATAAGATACTGCGTGAAGAGTTTGACAGAGCACTGAAAGACCTGAGTCGAAACAAGGCCCCGGGAGTAGACAACATTCCATTAGAACTACTGATGGCCTTGGGAGAGCCAGTCATCTGGTGAGCAAGATGTATGAGACAGGCGAAAAAGAAGAATATAATAATTCCAATACCAAAGAAAGCAGGTGTTGACAGATGTGAAAATTACCGAACTATCAGTTTAATAAGTCACAGCTGCAAAATACTAACGCGAATTCTTTACAGACGAATGGAAAAACTGGTAGAAGCGGACCTCGGGGAAGATCAGTTTGGATTCCGTAGAAATGTTGGAACACGTGAGGCAATACTAACCTTACGACTTATCTTAGAAGAAAGATTAAGAAAAGGCAAACCTACGTTTCTAGCATTTGTAGACTTAGAGAAAGCTTTTGACAACGTTCACTGGAATACTCTCCTTCAAATTCTGAAGGTGGCAGGGGTAAAATACAGGGAGCGAAAGGCTATTTACAATTTGTACAGAAACCAGATGGCAGTTATAAGAGTCGAGGGGCATGAAAGGGAAGCAGTGGTTGGGAAAGGAGTGAGACAGGGTTGTAGCCTCTCCCCGATGTTATTCAATCTGTATATTGAGCAAGCAGTAAAGGAAACAAAAGAAAAATTCGGAGTAGGTATTAAAATTCATGGAGAAGAAGTAAAAACTTTGAGGTTCGCCGATGACATTGTAATTCTGTCAGAGACAGCAAAGGACTTGGAAGAGCAGTTGAACGGAATGGACAGTGTCTTGAAAGGAGGATATAAGATGAACGTCAACAAAAACAGAACGCGGATAATGGAATGTAGTCAAATTAAATCGGGTGATGCTGAGGGGATTAGATTAGGAAATGAGGCACTTAAAGTAGTAAAGGAGTTTTGCTATTTAGGGAGTAAAATAACTGATGATGGTCGAAGTAGAGAGGATATAAAATGTAGACTGGCAATGGCAAGGAAAGCGTTTCTGAAGAAGAGAAATTTGTTAACATCGAGTATAGATTTAAGTGTCATGAAGTCGTTTGTGAAAGTATTTGTATGGAGTGTAGCCATGTATGGAAGTGAAACATGGACGATAACCAGTTTGGACAAGAAGAGAATAGAAGCTTTCGAAATGTGGTGCTACAGAAGAATGCTCAAGATAAGGTGGGTAGATCACGTAACTAATGAGGAGGTATTGAATAGGATTGGGGAGAAGAGAAGTTTGTGGCACAACTTGACTAGAAGAAGGGATCGGTTGGTAGGATATGTTTTGAGGCATCAAGGGATCACAAATTTAGCATTGGAGGGCAGCGTGGAGGGTAAAAATCGTAGAGGGAGACCAAGAGATCAATACACTAAGCAGATTCAGAAGGATGTAGGTTGCAGTAGGTACTGGGAGATGAAGAAGCTTGCACAGGATAGAGTAGCATGGAGAGCTGCATCAAACCAGTCTCAGGACTGAAGACCACAACAACAACGTTGTCTTTACTCTGCTCTTGTGCTATGTCTCGTAATGACGACGAAACGAAATTTTCAAATGCAACTTGTTGAATATACATGGCGCTGAAATTTGCTTTGCAGAAGTTGGTTGCGATGTCTTGCTGATTGTTGCTGAGAGAACGGGATAGTGCGGCTGCTACAATATTTTGTGTACCGGGAATGTGAACAATTGTAAAATTAAATTCCTGTCAATAAAGTTTCCATCTGCTTAATCTGTCGTGTGTAAATTTAACGGAAAGTAAAAACTGTATAGCTCTATAATCTGTGTAAACGGTCGTATGTCTTCCATAAAGAAAATGGCGAAATCTCGTAAATGCCTATACCACACATAATGTTTCAAGTTCTGTGACAGAATAATTGCGTTTAGCAGGTGACAGAATGCGACTCGCAAAGGCGATGTTTTTAATTACTGTAGTACCATCTTCTTCAATCTCCTGAAAAATGTGTACGCCTAAACCGGTGTTAGAACTGTCGGTGGCAATAGAAAAATTTCTGGTAAGATCTGGATGTGATGAAAGTGGTGCATTCAACAAAGCTTCTTTCAGATTCACAAATTCAGAATGTGCTTGGCTATCCCAGGACCAAATAGTGTTTTTACCCGTCAATTGACATAATCTAGGGGCGTCTAAAGCAGAGTAATGAATAAATTTACGAAAAAAGTTAATTAAACCCAAAAAGCTGCGTAGTTGTTTCTTCGTCGTAGGAACAGTAATGTCACGTAAAGCTTGAAGTTTTTCCGGGTCAGGTGCAACAGAGAAATGCCGTGTACTTTCTGCAGTCCGGATGGAGCTGAATTGGCCAAAATCCAGATATCAAATCTAATGTGGAATAAACAGCAGTACCATGAAATTTCTGTAGAAGTTCTTCTAGTGTCTGTGGGCGATCTGTTTCATTAATAATGTCTTTGATGTGACGCGAATCAAGTACGAGGCGAAGTGAACCATCCTTTTTTTTAACAATATGGAGCGGGTTTATGTACGGACTAACTGCCGGTTCAATAATTCCTTGGTCAAGCATAGATTGCAATTCTTTCTTAACTTGTTCTCTGTGAATATACGGAATAGGATAATGTTTGGCTTTAAATGTGTCGTGCTGTTTAACATGAAATTCATACATAAAACCGGACATAGTAACAGGGACGTTGTCAAAAACTGTAGCTTGCTGTAAAAGAATTTTGCGTAGTTGCGTGCTTTCGTTGTCTGTATTTGCACTGCTCTGTTTAGCTTTATCAGAAATCATTTGTATAACGTCGTAGTCGGCTTCGACTGGAGTATTATAGTTGTGTACGTACGTATCTGTGAACAATGTGGAATGACAGTCTATGTTACGTGATGCGGAAATGACCTCTGTACGATTAATTGTTTGTTCTTCTGCAGATAAAGAGTGCTGAAATTCTAATGCCAGTTGTACATTTTCATTCTTTAACATTAAATAGGAATTTTGAAAGTCAATAATTGCGTCGTGTTGTACCAGAAAATTCGTACCTAAAATAACGTCTGTTGTCAATAAGGGAACAATCCAAAAATTTGAGTGCAATGTATGACCTGCAATACAAAATGATAAATGTGTCTGTAATTTAAATCTACTCCTTACCAGATACTGCACCTTTTACTTTAGTTTTGCCTAATGGTAATGTACGATAGGTATTCTCCTTGTTACATTCGTTGAAAGTTTCCTCATTTATGACTTACATAGTGACCCAGAATCGATTGCTGCTGAAAATTTGGATGATCCAATCTTTACTTCAATGACAGGGTGTGAAATGGTTTATTGAATAACTGGTCTTTCCTGCAAAAGAGTGTCTCGGATGTCGTCAAAAGTAATAACATTTTCGTGAACAAAACTCTCTGTGTCAAAAGTATTGCTTGCGTTGCTGGAACATGCAACCTGTACTGTATCTAGTCAAATTCTATCCGACGTGCTATTATTTGCGGGAGGATGCTGTGACATTTCGACTATTTGTACTGGTCTGTTATTTCGTCCTGATGCATTAGGTTCGGGATGATACCGACTGTCTGGTTCATTCATGATAATCTGTTGTTGCGGATGATTTTGCTGCTGGTAAGACTGATTGTTATTAAACGTACGCTGAAAACTGTGCTCATTACTTTTACGTCTGTCGTGATGGTCATTTCTATACGGTGCATTGTGATATGAGTTGAAATGGTGTGTTTTCTGTACGTAGTTATTTCTTTCTTGCTGTGCGTTACTATTTGGCGGAGCTGATGCTATACGTGCAGGCGGCGAAACATTAAAGCTTGGTCGACCTTGCACATTACATTGTTGGTTAGGTATGCTAACCGGTTGGTTTTGTTGCTGTTGTTTGGAAAAACCTCTATTGTTGCCAAAATGCGTCTGCGATAGCTAAAATTTGTACATACTGATGATAACACTTCTGTCTTTTATTAAAATTACGCTGGTAGTTCTGGAGTGCCTAATGAAAATTGTCACTTTCGGTAAACCTTGTCATATCAGGTTTTCATTATTCATTCGTAATTCTAGATAAATCGATAGTAGTAGAGCTGTTTTGACACATATAAAGGATAGTAAAAGAGAAGGCAGCAGTGCAGAAAACTAAAGATGAAATAGCACTACTACGGCTCGGGGCCCTGTGCACGCTACGGCACATATTCATCGAAGCGTAATGAATCCCCTGAGGTCAATTACGCACTGCAAATAAATTTAATTTCCGCGTTACAGGCAATGCCGGTGAAAATTCAAAGACAAATTGTCGTATCCAGTCCAATTCTAGTTTCTGCATTACAGGCCAAACTGATGAAAATACAAAAATTGTCGTATCCAGTCCAAAGCGTGAATCTGTGTTCTGTCATTATTAAATACTTTAAATATTCTCACGGATAGAAAGTGCTTGTAATAAAAATTATCGTCTCTGAATGTCTGAACAAGTTCATGATTGTATGCTAGTCTGTTTGTCTGTGACTGTTCGGAATCTAACTCACGTACTCTCTGTAAATTAAAGTAAGATGGAAGCCACTCAGTGACGCGCGTTTCTTTGGCTCGCGAGTTTTCCGCTCATTGAAGGTGTTACAGAGAAGTGCGGCAGTCCACAACGTGTGCATCCGACTAAACAAGTGTTACTTGCCGTGGTGTGTTGTTCTCCGTTGATTACCACAAGTGATAAATGATAAGTGAGTGAAAAATTGGAAGAGCACGAGTAAGCGGCAGCAGGCGAGGCTACAGGGGCGCAGGCGGCGCGGGCGCCCGGTCTCCGGCGGCAGGTGAGGCCTCGCTTCCCGACATCGGGGAGCTCGTCCGGTCCCAGGTGAGTGCGGCGCAGCACAGTAAAGACACGCTAGACGTAATAGTGCAATCCATCACGGACTCTGTGACGGCCGCGGTCATGGACAAACTGCAAGAGTCTGTCGGGCGCAACAGCACCGAAATCCAGTCTCTTAAAAAGTCCCTGGCCGCACAAGAGAAAAAAGCCGCCGACCTAGAAGCTAAACTGTCTGCGGCCACCGATGAAATTGAGCAGTATCAGCGAAGGAACAGCTTGCGCTTGTTCGGGGTAGCTGAAAACGATCGTGAAAACACCGACGACCTGGCCATTAGCCTCGTGCGTGAGAAACTTGGCGTGCAGATCGACTTGGCCGATATTGACAGAAGCCACCGTGTTGGGCGCAGGATACCAGGTGCCATGAAACCCAGGCCCATAATAATTAAATTTGTGTCATACCGGAAAAGAGCTGAAGTGTTTGCTCAGATAAGAAAACTCGCCAGGAGTGGGGTTACCCTGAGGGAAGATCTGACGCGCGAAAGACTAAAAGTTTTGAACACTGCGATCACACAGTTCGGCCTTCAAAATGTATGGTCCCTGGATGGCAGGATCGTAGTCAAGACGGAAGGAGGGAGGAAAACGGCGACGAACATGTCAGAACTGAAAGACTAAGCGAAATCTCGCGGGACACAAAGTTTCATATTGTACTCTGTCTAATATAAGTTAATTTTTATTCTTTCTTTTCATTTTTTTACGTAAATATTGCTTCGTTATTTCTATATGTACCATAAGTACTCTATTTAAAATCAGTCAATTGTTTCACATAAATATTGCTTCTTTATTTGTCTATCATAAGTGCTCATGTATATTCATATTGTCAGTCAAACGGGAATTAACATTCTCCATTAACAGGAATCTCCTTAAAACCGCCTTTCTATATCTATTATTTTCATCCTCGTCACTACCACTACTACTACTATTATCTTTTTCGTAACCACTACTGTCACTTTCAATCTTTCTTTTCGCTCACTTCTCCGATACCTCTAGCTTGTCTTTCACCATTAGCCCACAGACGCTTGAGTCAGTCACGACCTTGGACACACCTGTAAATATGTCTTCCCCCGCGAAATCCAGCTTTTGTCCCTCTTCCGGCCAGCAGGTAGACGGAGCGCGCTCGGTCCTACAGGCGGCCACAATGGGACGGACCGGTTCCGGCGGCGGGCTCTTTGTGGCCCACGCGAACGCTCAGTCGCTAACGGCTCACTTCCACTAGTTCTGTGACCTGTTCTGCCAATCGCTGTTCCATATTATCCTCGTCTCTGAAACTTGGTTGAAACCAAACATTTCTTCCGACGCTATCCGAATCACTGGTTACTCTCTCCTAAGGACAGATCGTGAAACACGACGCGGCGATGGTGTGGGTGCCTATGTTCGCTCTGATCTGAGACCTACTATACTATGCACATCAGATGCAAAGGGCGAAGGAGAAGCAGAGTTCTTGTTTTTCGAAATAACTACATCAAATCAGAAACTGCTAATTGGAGTAATCTATAAACCTCCAAACGTCGGTGCTATGTCCTCCTTTCAGTTTGCCCTGTCCTCGCTCGTGACACTGTATGAACACATAATCATTGTGGGCGACACAAACATCGACTTACAGTTAAAATCTCCCTCTGCAGAAAAACTAAGGAGACTGTTCCACTCCAATGAAATGAGTTTAACACCGCTGGACCCAACTCATCACACGCCACACAGCCATACACTCATAGATATAATAGCGACAAAGCGACCAGATAAAATAATTCACGCCAATCAGATATCCGCTCCAGGACTCTCTGCTCATGACGTGATATTCTTAAATTACTCAGTACATACTACCAAAGAAAAATCTCACCTGGTAACCTACAGAAACCTAAAAAATGTTAACCATGAAGCTCTTCAAAAGGATTGCTCAGACATTGAAAGGTGGCTACACTGAGCCACAGCGCCAGAGATCGCGCTAGAGAGTATTGTTCCGCCGCCTCCACTGGCAGTGATTATTGAGATGTCGTAGTGGGCAGTGCCTGTCGAGGACTCGTAGTAGTCAGTGCTGAGATGTCGTAGTGAGGAGTGTTTGTTGAGATGAGCTAGTAGGCAGTGCTTGCTGAGATGTGATACTGAAAAGTTCTTGTTGAGATGTGATAGTAGCGAGTCGGTGTGGAGAGATTGTAATGTCTATAGTGCTTTTCATCAATATAAATTAAGGTAACAAACTACTTTTCTTTTCTTTCTCATTATTTCAATGTCCTGAATAATGCGTCATTACAGGTTCAGTCAACAAAGCATCTGATTTGTGTTCTTGGATTAGAGTGTAATTCTGGTTTTCTTGAGTAATTATGGTATTTCTATTTTCTTTAATTAATTCAGTATAAATGATATTTAAAATTTCTTGTGTTGTTGAAGAAGAACTGTGCCAGATGCGTACGTTGAGTCATACTTCCACACACAGAACAGTTATACTTGTGCTTCGGTTTCGTAGGTTTTATAGTTGCTGGGGACTTAATTAATTGTGTTAATGAAAATTTCCATTTCATTCTTTGTTGTTGTTCTATGCAGTCAGATAGCGCAATAATACTAGTCAGGGCCAACCGTTTACAAGACTTCGTAATCGGACAGACAGCTACTAAACAAAAAATTAAAATTATTTGCATTTTATAAATTAATTAAGCCCCCATGCACGTGGCGACCGCTGCTTCGGATCGTCCCTTGGAATTCTTCTGATTGTAAAAATAGTAGACAGTAGTATTGTTGTAGTACTTTGTAGTTTAGTAATTGTAGTCTATTTTGCATGTGTAGATTTGGTAATTGTCACTCTTCTAATGGTATTTTTTTTTTTGCAGAATTTAATTTTGTTTTCTTGTATACGGGTTTGACAATTTTGTGCAGTTAGGAAGATTTCAATTGTTCGTTAATCGTGGTTGAGGGAAGCATTTCGTGTGAATGGTATTGTTGGAAATAAAGAGGCATTGTGTGTAATTTTCGTACAGTAACGAGTTTTGTATGTTTTGTAAATGATTACGCGATCAATGTAAAAGGCGAAAATGATGAATAGTGAGAATGACGAAATTGTCGACATGGCGAACTCGCCAACACAGGACAACAGTATGATGAATAATGGAGTTGAAAACAATTTAATAAGTCGGGAAGACAGTCCAGAACCATTTCAAAATTTTTCTCAATCAGAAAATTCACAGAATACGAGATTAACGATAGAAAATTCTGGAATAGCATCGAACACAGATAGCTTTACAGCTATGACGAATGAAACTGGTTTTGCGGGAAATGTTAGGGGCGAAAGGAATTTCGAACCGGCTATTATGGAGCAGTTGATGGGTGCAATATTAAATTTGGGATCACAAATAGGAACAATTAAAACAGAGATAGGAACTTTGGCAACACGGTTAGACTCACAAGGATCTGAATTAAAAACAGAAATAGGAACAATTAAAACCGAGATGGGAACTTTGGGATCTGAATTAAAAACTGATATGGGAACACTGGAAACACGGTTAGATTTACGAATAGGGACATGTTTCAAAAATATGAAAGATGAATTAAAGAAAGAAATTAGGGAAGAAGTACAACCGATTTTGAATTCTCACAATAATAGATTAATTGCAGTGGAGATTAGACAAAGGGAACAAGATAGAGAACAGGAAGAAAGAGATCACGTGATAGTACAAAAATTTTCAGAGTTAAATTTACAACGTGTACACGATAAGGAAGAAATATTTGAGAGAATCGAGGAATCCGTACCAAATGACAGAATAAATAATCTAACACAACAATATGAACAGTTAACTACCAAATGTGTCAACACTGAAACCCGAGTCACGACACTTACGGAAGACGTAAATAAACAGAAAGAAAAAATAGGTGACTTATCGGAAAGAGTTGAGGAGATTTCAGATAAATTGACAAATCTTAGTTTAAATGGGGACAGAGATTCAGATGATATAGCTCCATTGCCATTTTCAGAAACCGAAGAGTACCAGAGCATAAATAAGCGTGTTGAAAATCACGGAAAATTTAATGAACGCGTTAAATGGGAATTTGAAGCATTAGGAAAGCAAGTGAAACAAATTGAAGGCGAAATTGTAGGAAAAGACAGCAAAAGAAATTTAGAATCACAAATAGCAGAGGGGTTTGAAGAAAGTAATTTGTTTTATTTACGGGATGCAACAAGAGAGCGCCAAGCGCGCGAACTTGACAATAATCGCTATTCGGACTGGGACAGACGCGGTAGGTCTTTGTCGCCACGAGGCGAAAACTTTGACTGTAAACACTTCTTGACTGTTCGGAAATTTAAGATCTTCCGCAATTCTAAGAATGACATTCATCCATGTGCATGGATAGATCAGTTTACGTACGCACTTCCGCCAAATTTGCCACTAAGTCACAAACTGAAATTTATGTGCAGCTATTAATGTCCTCAGGGGATTCACTACACTAAGTGAATATGTGCCGTAGCGATCACAGGGCCCCGAGCTGTAGTGGTGCTGTTTCCCTTTTAGTTTTCTGCACCGCTGCCTACTCTTTCACTATTCTTTGCATCTATAAAAACAACTCTTCTACTATCCATCTATCTAGACAGTAGGTAAAGAATAACCGAATTTGACGATTTTACCCAAAAGTGACTTTGGAAATTACCGTTTGACTATATTTTCTGCAGCATTTATTCGTAGTTTAAATGAAATTTTACCTGTTTATATTCGTGACAATATTACTTCATATGTTGACGAAATTCTTATTGCTAAACGTTCCTGGAGTGAGCATAACAAAATTTTGGATTCATTATTACGTATTTTTGCAAGAGTTGGCATTACAGTGAACTTGGAAAAATCTGAATTTGGTCGTTCTCAGGTGAAATTTCTCGGTCACATTATTTCTACAGAAGGTATTCTTCCTGATCCAGAGAAACTAGACGCTATTCGTAATTATGCTGTTCCTTCCACAAAACGTGATGTTCGTAGTTTCCTTGGTGTCTGTAATTTTCTTAGACGCTTTGTTAAATTGGACAATTTGGCCACACCTCGTTTATGTGAACTATCTGGAAAGAAATCTAATTGGTGTTGGGATGAGGAAGCTCAGTCAGAATTTGAACAACTTCGTGATGCTTTAGTTGCTGCTCCACTACTTTCACATCCGGATTTATCTAAAGATTTTTGTTTGGCGACGGACTCATCAAACAAAGGCCTAGGTGCACATTTATTTCTAGAGATAGAAGAAAACGGCGTTGTAGTACAGAAGACTATTGCATTTGGAAGTCGTGTTCTCTCTAAATCCGAAAAGAATTATTCGATTACGGAACTTGAAGCTTTGGCTGTTGTTTGGGCTTTCACAAAATTTCGCACATTTTTGTTCGGTAGACATACTAAGGTTTACACTGATCATCGAGCTTTGGAATTTCTTATGTCGACAAAATTAACTCATGGCAGATTGTCACGACGGGCGTTGTACCTACAGGAATTTGATTTTAGTATTGTTTACATACAGGGATCTTCAAATATTGTTGCTGATGCTTTATCACGTGCACCTATGGGTTTGAAACAAAGTGCTGAAGAGGACTGCAAAGAAAACCATTATTGTTTGATGTACATTCAAGGTGTTGCGTTTGAGAATTTTATTTCTTCTTCGCTCCAGGACATCGCTAAGGAGCAAAATAAGGATCCCATCTGGAAGGACATTAAGGAGAAGTGGAGGAGAAAGGAAAGCGTAGCGATCAGACAGTATTATTTAGTTCGCAATGACATTCTTTTCAAACGAGAATCGGTCTACAATTCTGGTTAGTTTGTATTCCTGATGAGTGGGTCAATAAATTGATTTGGTACACACATTTCAGATATGCGCACTTTGGTCCCACAAAATGCTTTCATAAATTACGAGAAAATTGCTACTTCAGTAACATAGAAAAACGTATTCGATCTGTTCTTGCCAAATGCAAATTATGTCAGAAGGCTAAGCCGCCAACTGTTTCTCACAGAGCACCGTTGTTTCCTATCATTCCAGCGAAATTAAAGGACATGGCTGCAGTCGATTTGTTCGGTCCAGTTGTTCGCTCTACAAATGGTTTTGCGTACATTTTCGTAGCAGTGGAATTAACATCAAAATATGTGTGTTTTACACCTTTACGCAAAGCAACAGCTCGTTCAGTATCTAATGCTTTCATCAAACATTTTCTTAAAGAAGTTGGTCATGTTGATAAGGTTATATCAGATAATGGATCACAGTTTCACTCTAAAATTTGGCTTCGTACTCTACAGCGTCGTAAGATTAAACCAATTTTTATTTCACTTTTTCACCCTCAATCTAACGCTTCAGAAAGATGGATGAAGGAAATCAATAAATTGTGCCGTCTTTATTGTCATCAGAATCACAAAACGTGGGATCAGTATCTTCATATTTTTCAAAACATTCTGAATGAACTTCCTAATGACTCAACTTCTTTACCGCCTCTATTGATATTAAAAAACAAAACACCGACTAATCGCATTTCTGAAATTGTTCCTTTTCCGCCTTCACGGAAACTGCGGCATTCTGAAGTTGTCAACCTGGCTCTACGAAATATTGCATCTGCGGCTGCTAGAAGAGAAAAATCAGCGAAGCGTCCTGGTCGTTTAAAAACTTTGTCAGTTGGTCAGAAGGTATTCATTAAGTCTCATCGTATGTCTCACAAAGGAAAAGGCTTATGTCGCAAATTTTTTCTGCTTTATAACGGTCCATATAGAGTTCGCAAAATTATTCATGATAACACTATTGAAGTAGAAACTCTTAAATCTCGGCGCTCTAAGGGAATACATCACATATCTAACGTTAAAATTTTTGTGGAATGACATACTTCTGAGAAACCAACAGTTGTACGTAAACACACGGAGAATGCAAGGATACCGCGCCGTGTTCCGGCGGCGGCACATACTCAAAGCAACAGTCAGTCTGCGCGCCGCACAAGGCAGTCGTTGACCGCAAACAATTACTTCCTACGTCACGCGCCAACAGCTGATCGAGCGCTCAGTGTGAATGCACTGACAGCCGTAAACAAATACACAGTCTAATTTCTCCGATTAAATTCTGTATAAGCTATGGTGACTTTATAAATTATGTTATTAACGTTCAGTATTTTTCAGGATATGTTTCTATAAAATATTTAAGAACTTCAGGTAAATTCTGTGCGTGTCCGACGTTAAGACGACTTGCTATTGAGAAAATTTCAGGAAGAATGTCATTTCGAAGAAGAAAGTAATAAACAGAAAAGGTAACGATTAATTGAGTTTATTTTTCAGGTAACATATTTCCACTTAGGTACGTACTTTAGACGTAATTTGCTGCTTGCGATTACGTGACTCATACTTTGTGCTAAATTTCATGTTCTATGAATTTACTTGTGAAGCGACGTGCTTACGCACATTAACTGATTTTGACGATGATTGATTAATGAACAGGCTTGTTATTTGTATATATTATGCATCGCTTGGCTGCACTGCTTTTTCACTGATGTCATATTTTTCTATTATGTGCCTGCTGTGCTTATTTATTTAAATTATAATTGTCACCTGATTAATTGTGCTGACTGTAGTTAGGTATGTAGGTTACACTTTGTGATTTATCTGCTTGCGCCTTCATGTTTACTTATTAAGATTACATATGAACATTTATTTGCTTATGCTGAATGATGCTAATGACTTGTTTATTACGTAAGATATATGTTTGCTGCTGTCCGTATGGATTGCATATTTACACACTTCTGTTTTGTTGTCATAACTATAAGTTGGTATATAGAAATGCTGATATACTGTGTACAAACATAGAGTTTAGGTCACACTATGGTATTAATTATAGATTGTTCGCTTGGCAGAGCCTCGTTGTAGGGATTGTGCTGCATCCACTTGTTGACATTCTGTTCTCTACTGGTATATTTACTCGCTATTGCATGTTTTACTTACGCTCAGTGCCTTATATTTTTAAGATAAGAAAATGAACTGCTATAATTCTACGAACGACATTGGTACAAAAAACTGCATAGAAGTCACATGAGCTGGAGGTTTTATGGAAGCTGTATAAATTTATGCTAATAGGAAGGAAGCTAACGACATGACATACCAACACTAGGTTTAGACCATTGACAGTTATTACACTGCATTCTTCGTGAGTAATTGAAATAGGAAGTGACACTTGACACAAGAAATACTCCACATGTTTGCTTCTGTTTGCCATAATTCTTGAAGTGGTGTACACACTGTGAAATATTATGATCATTAACACTTCGTAATCGTACTTACTTACAGAAAGTTATTCAAACTAAAGGCTGTTAGAGGTCATGTATGCATTTCTTTTATTTAATGATGGACAAGGAACCAAAATGTATCTTATAATTTATAATGAGTAGAAAATTTATGTCAGATGGATTACACAGAGGTTGTGTGTGGACACTGTGTCTTCGGATTGTATGGGATGCTGAATTGAAGTTGCACTAGGATTTTGTCTGTACTTGTTCGAGGAGACTGACTAGAGGAAAGAGTTGTTATGGAAGTGAAATCATATTGGTGCTGAGGTTTATATGTATCGACGTATTATTGAGGTATTGAGATTATGTGAAGTTGATGATTATTGGAGTTTCGTGGACAAGAGGTAAGGTAAATGAGGTATTATTGAAGTATTGAGATTATGTAATGCTGATGATTATTGGAGTTTGGTGGATAAAAGGTGAAGTAAGTGAGGAGCATATTTTTTTTGTTGGTCTATATGGAACAAGGAGGATAAGATGGCAGACTAGAACACTCAAGTACAAAGAAGATTGTCTACACACACACTTTGTTAAATCAATAAGCAGTATATACTTTTTTTTTGGAGAGAGGAAGCATTTGCATATCTTGGCTCACTGACAGTTGTTCAGCAACCGTACATTTTGATCTGGCTTGGCAAACATTGGTCACTGGCAGTGATTATTGAGATGTCGTAGTGGGCAGTGCCTGTCGAGGACTCGTAGTAGTCAGTGCTGAGATGTCGTAGTGAGGAGTGTTTGTTGAGATGAGCTAGTAGGCAGTGCTTGCTGAGATGTGATACTGAAAAGTTCTTGTTGAGATGTGATAGTAGCGAGTCGGTGTGGAGAGATTGTAATGTCTAGAGTGCTTTTCATCAATATAAATTAAGGTAACAAACTACTTTTCTTTTCTTTCTCATTATTTCAATGTCCTGAATAATGCGTCATTACAGGTTCAGTCAACAAAGCATCTGGCTTGTGTTCTTGGATTAGAGTGTAATTCTGGTTTTCTTGAGTAATTATGGTATTTCTATTTTCTTTAATTAATTCAGTATAAATGATATTTAAAATTTCTTGTGTTGTTGAAGAAGAACCGTGCCAGATGCGTACGTTGAGTCATACTTCCACACACAGAACAGTTATACTTGTGCTTTGGTTTCGTAGGTTTTATAGTTGCTGGGGACTTAATTAATTGTGTTAATGAAAATTTCCATTTCATTCTTTGTTGTTGTTCTATGCAGTCAGATAGCGTAATAATACTAGTCAGGGCCAACCGTTTACGAGACTTCGTAATCGGACAGACAGCTACTAAACAAAAAATTAAAATTATTTGCATTCTATTTTAATTAAGCCCCCATGCAACATCCCTTGGCATGATATAAGCAATGAACCGACTTTAGACGGAAAAATTCGGGAATTATGTCGCAAAATTATTGCACTGTATGATAAACATGCTCCTCAACGCACTGTCAAGGTAAAGAGAGCTCCCGCTCCGTGGCTCACCACTGCATTACGCCAGTTAATGAATAAACGTGATGCTGCACATAGGGCCTTCAAGCGTAACCCAACTCCCGAGGCGTACGAAGCTTATAGGAAACTCCGAAATAGAACCAAGCAAAGCGTGAGGAATGCCAAAATCAGACATGCCCGCTCTGTCGTATGCGGCATATCAAAACCTGCTGCACTGTGGAAAAAGCTGCGCAGTTTCCGTATAGGGAAGCGAAGATCTGACGCTGTTTATCAAGCGTCTGCAGAAGAATTAAACGATTTCTTCTCAACAGCTGTAAACTGCCACGCAGCGACAAATTACCAGCCCCAAGATATCAATCTCTCGAGAGACCAGTTTTTCCTAAAACATTTCACTACCGGCACAGTACACAAGGCAATTATGAGAATCTCTTCCGAGGCAGTAGGAAATGATGGAGTGAGCATTGGCATGATTAAGAACGTCGTAAACACTATTACTCCAGTTATCACAGACATCTTCAACCTGTCTCTTGTCAGTAGTACATATCCTACTGAGTGGAAGCAAAGTTTAATTCAACCTATACCCAAGACTGACAACCCTAAGTCGCCAGGTGACTACAGGCCGATCAGCATACTTCCTGCAATATCTAAAGCCCTAGAATACATCGTCCATGAACAGCTGACGGATTACCTCAAAACTCATAACATCCACGACAAATATCAATCAGGCTTTCGAAAGCACCATAGTTCAGCAACTGCATTAATCAAAGTAACTGATGACATTAAACATGCTATGGACAGACGTGAAGCTACCTTCCTAACACTGCTTGACTTTAGCAAGGCTTTTGATACAGTTGACTTTGATATATTACTAATTAAAATGAAGCAGCTGAATTTCTCAAACAGCGCAATACACTGGTTCGACAGCTACCTCAAAAACAGAAGTCAACAAGTCATTTGTGGGTCGGAAAAGTCATCATGGAAAAACGTGCACTCTGGAGTTCCCCAAGGCTCCGTCCTTGGTCCATTACTCTTCTCACTGTACATTAATGATATTTCTTCAGGGATTCACTCCTGCAACTACCATCTATATGCCGACATCCAACTGTACATAAGTGCAAGCCCCAAGAACATTGCTGACGCAGTAGCGAGTATGAACGCAGATCTTTGCTCTGTTTCTCGATGGGCACAGAACCTAGGTCTGAAACTAAACCCCAAGAAATCCCAGGTCATACTTATATCTCATCCAAAGTTAATCATTCGGTACTTTCGCGAAACAGTCCCTCAAATACTCCTCAATGGTACCCAACTACCATACCAAAAAACAGTAAAAGACCTTGGAATAATCTTGGATGAACACCTAAACTGGGAAGAACAAACAGTCACAGCTTGCCGGAAATCGCTCTCCTTCCTACATGCAATTCAAAAATTTTGAAAAATATTTCCAACCCAACTTAAACAAAAATTAGTCCAAACACTAGTCTTGCCTAATCTTACTACTGTGATGTAGTTCAACACGGCACAAATAGTGAAAATTCGAGATGCCTCGAGCTAGTGATGAATGCTTGCGTTAGATACGTATGCAATATACGGTTGTATGATCATATCAGTCCTTCATACTCCCAGCTAGGTTGGGTACGCCCACATAAGGCACGCGATCTCCACACGATGTGCTTACTTCATCGATTTCTTAGCCACTGGTGCCCCCAATACTTATCTTCACACATTAAACACCTATCATCATTCCACAACCGCAATACCAGATCGGATACGTCTAGCATATTGGCTGTACCTTTACATAACACAAAATCTTTCTCCGTGTCATTCTCCATCTCAGCCATACGACTATGGAACGCGCTCCCCTGTGATCTGCGTCTTATCCAGAACCACTCAACATTCAAGAGGGAACTCAAGACTTACATATTAGGGACGGTATAGCCACCATTGTTGTGCCCCTCTCATCTTTTTCTTTCTCCTCTCCATCATAGCTTCGAATTTTACCATTCTATTTCTCTTCCTCTAACCTATCTACCTCTTCTATATCTCTTTCACCCCATTCCATCGTCTTATGTCTCTGCTTGATCAGAATAACTCACAAGCTGCAAGAATATAACGAGAAAATTACCAACTAGCAATAGGACTGACATTCATAAAAGAAAAATGTTTACTTTCATATACATAGTCATTATTATTATTATTGATTGTTATAATTATTTTTTGATTGTTATAGTTATCATTGTACTACTTTTATAATCTCTATTTCTTTCTTTAACATTAATACTGTGTAACATGTTATATGTCCTTAATGTTCTGTAGAAACTGAAATTTGTTGAATCTGAGTATGCCTGGTTAGGTGTAAGAGAGGGCCTGAAGGCCCTAATCTTGCCAGGTAAAATAAATGCATAAATAAATAAATAAATTACCTAAATTATACATGCTGTGTGAGTGTGATAAATGTTCGGAATGTGGCGTATGCTGTGCCGTGTTAGAGGCTGAAATATTTTTCATCTCCATCACCTCTTTCTGTAATGTTGACAATTTTCTACGTAATGGATTATTGGACGAACCTATCTCACTGATCGTCTGATGTAAATTTTGGAATTCGTGTGTTTGATTAAACGAAACAGGTAACGTATCGTCTGATTTGCTGTCATTATTACTTTCGATAACGTCAACACGACTGGCCAATTCATCATATTTTTCAGTCAGTGCTTTTACCTGATCATCGTTTTTAGTATCACAAGCATTAATTTGTTTTTATATTTCACGTGTGATTTTGTTCAATTTTTTAACGTCTGCTTTGATGGCATCGGGATCCTGAATTACTTCTAATTGTTCAAGTCTGTCGGTCACTGTCTGAAATTCTACTGTGTGTGTGTCTGTTTTTGTTTTAAGATCAGGGATTTCATCATATAATTCGGTGTTCAACTGTTTGATAGTATTAATTTCGTCTGATACTGTAGCAATATTGTTGTCTACGTATGTTTTTGCTTTCGTAAACAATTTACGCTTATCTTCCTGTCTCTGTGCAGTAAATGTTGCCATGACTTGTTGCTTTACTTTATTCTGTTCCCGTATAAATTTACGGTAACGCGTTTCACTGTTTTGTAGGTGGTGATTAAAACGTTCGTCAATTTGGCTGTTCTGTTGGTCAAATTTCGCGTCTACTTTTGCATCCAGTGTACGTGAAATTTCTGCTGACATTAATTTAAACTCGTCGCGCAACTGTGTTGCATTTTCAGAGCATTGTTTAGCGACTGCACTAATTTCATCTCTAAGTAATTTCGTTGTAGCTGCTTGCGTATTCCTTAATTCTTGAGCAACAGATCTAATTTCTTCACTACTGCTCCTAGCACAAGCCTTAATTTCCTCTCGTAATTGTTCTTTAGTATCATGACTTTGCGCGGCAACGGCTGTAATCTGTTCACTAAGTTGTTTGAAATTGTTATCTTGCTTATCATTCGACTGTTTGGAATTGTTATCTAGTTTTTCATTAAGTTGTTTGTAATTGTTGTCTTGTTTTTCATTGTTTTCATTAAGTTGCTGTTTGAGATTTTCATTCAGTTGTAGCAATAATGCCATAACTTGATCCATGCCAATATTACCTACTCTATTCTCTGTGCTGTTTGATGGCGTACCAGCAATTGTCACGTTTTGTGTAACCATTTGGTCATTCTGTGATTCTCGAAAAGGTTTGCCAATCGGGTGTGCACGGAATCAAATAAATCTGACGTATTTTGACTACATTGTTCATCTTCGTGAGAAAAATTTATCTGTTCGTAATTCAAATTTTGCAAACCGGGTGTGTCAAACTGGGCAGCGTCCATTGTATCGGAACGTGCCGCGTCATCAATTGTTAAATTTACTGTGGACATAATTGAATTTATTTGCCCATAATTAGGATTTGACTTAGCACTAGTGATCGGCAGGCACTGATTATCAGTAATTAGGGGATTATCATTATTACACTGTCGCAAGTATTATCGGTCAAATTATTCGAGTCCGCTATTTCACTCATTGCACATCGCGATGTACTGTTAACAGTTTTTCGCGGCATTTTCTCACAAATCAAAATGAAGCACAAAAATGAAACGAAGGCAAAGCAAAAATGGAACAAACACAATTACAACAAAGAGCAATAAATTGTCGATGATCTGTGAAAGAAAGAGTGAAAAATTAGTAAATGCGTTGCGCCAGATGCAAACTACATTTAAGTAAATAAGAGCAGATATATGACTACTTCTCAGAGATTCACAAAGAAATACGATCCTGGCCGGTTGTCGCCAAGTGTAACCTCCCCACAAAATTTAATTAAATAATAATAATAATATGATTCTATTTTTTGTATAACCTCAGAACAGAATTGGTTCCCATTTATAACCTCCCTACAGAAATTCATTCACATTTAACCTCCACACTAAATTTGTTTCCCATTTAATGTACCCTTAAAATTCTTTTCTCATTTAATGTAAGCTCGAAACAGAAAAATTCCTAAACCTCGTAATAAAAAATAAATTCAGTAACCTGGTAAATTTAGGACGACAGCAGTGCTGCGTCATGGCCCTGTAAGATCATTGTGAATAAAAAGCAAACATTCTGACCTCAATAAAGTCGCCAACTATCTGCTCTTACAATAACTTTTTCCGGCACAGCTCTGTGCAATGCTGGCCAATAGATTTGTCATTTATGAAAGGAAGCAACTGATTTTTCTTTTGCAACAATCGGAATGATCATGGATTGGAGAAATTAGTAAATTCTTTAAACTGAAATGACTGCTTGTTGAAAATTACTTTATATGACAAAGATTATTATTAGGATACTTTTAAAAGATTTACATGGGAGTTCACATAACATTACTAGATATGCGGGAGGCCGCTTTTTACGTTATACAATAATATTCAGGCTCCGGCATCGCTGCGCCGCGACCGGCCCAGCCAACATGATACACTATACCAGACCAGAGCAGACTCCAGACCAGACACAGACTGGCAACAGCTTACTGCTACAGCTACACAGTTCCTACTGAGTCAACACTGCTCTCTGGTCAGCGATTCTCTTATACCTTGTATATCGCAGGCAGCGCATGAGCAATACATCGAAATTACATCTGCTCGGACCTCTTACACCCTGTGTGGTTGGGAGTATAAATTATTCTCACACTCGTAGGGTGATGTCGAAGATTCGTAGATCTAACATTGTGCCTTCTATTTAGAAACGACCTACCCCTTCGGTGAACGTATTGGCTAAGGACTCTGAGCAAAACTCCAGATGACTTCTCTCTAGGCATCTCGTAACTCTTCCTCTATCTTTAACTAAACCTCTCTGAAAAATTGTCTCTGATTTAATTTGGAACTGATCAAAAAGCGCACTTTACCCACCACATTCGACGTCTACTTAAGGAAAAGAGCTTCGAATGCGCTGAGTTCCACGTAGTCAATACTCTTCGATATTTTGCTTTCGGAAAGAACATAGCATGACTTCGAAACATGCACAACGGACTGATGCCTATGTTGTAAACCAGTATTCTCATTCCAACAACATAATTGCCTTATGCGAAGGCGGAAAAAAAAATGGTTCAAATGGCTCTGAGCACTATGGGACTTAACTTCTGAGGTCATCAGTCCCCTAGAACTTAGAACTACTTAAACCTAACTAACCAAAGGACATCACACACATCCATGCCCGAGGCAGGATTCGAACCTGCGACCGTAGCGGTCACGCGGTTCCAGACTGTAGCGCCTAGAACCGCACGGCCACCCGGCCGGCGCGAAGGCAGATCTGTAATCACATCTCCCACTCAATTACACACGATCTCCCTAGATGCATGCATGCTGAGGATATAATCACTCATAGTCGGTGTATAGTACACTCAAGCCTGATACATTTGTGAGTGTAGTGGTGATGTAACAGACGATTAAGGAGAATAATAACCGTATGGTTTATGCATGATGGAGCTCCAGTCAGAAGAAGTTGCAAGCATTTTACGTAAATCTCTTGCGCTATCAATTGTGTAGAATGGTTGTGATGTTTGGACTCCATTCTAAGAAAGTACTGGGAAGATAGAAATGATCGTAGAACATACAAACACAATTCTAAGGCTACACAGTTCGGCACTTAAGCATGCAATAATGTTAAATCAGCGTGATTTCCGGTATATTAGTCGTGTGGAATGAAACACTGTTACAACTTCAAAGCAGGAAATATATTTCCAACACATGACATACCTTCACACTGCCAAATTTTCCATCTTTCTCATATAGGTAAGAAAAGATGGTTGGTAGCCTTGCCATCAGCTACCGAGTTTGAATTAACTTTTGAGGTCATCCAACAACTCACATCCAATACACAAAGATCATCGTAACTAGCAGTCATTTTGTTTACATTTTTGGCAGGGTAGAGTAAATTTGAAACGAAAAATTGTTGTACAAAATCTTTATTAGCTTCTACATATACATTTATGCGCAGAAAACCGCTCTTCCTTTACTCTAGCTTGGTGTGGCTTTAATAACATCCACCTTCAATTTTACCTTATAAATCAAATCTACGTTGGACTCTTCTTTCTCCAACCAGTTATTTGAAAGGTAGAAAGAAGAAATGTTCGCCATTCCAAAATGCACCTTACTTTTTTCCTGTAAACTGGGTCTTATATGGTTTTAATAATTAGTGTTGCTACTTCTAGCAGCTCTTCTAAACGACAGTGTTTAGCGATTTTAATCTTGCCTCTTATTTCTTGCATGGCACTATTCTTATAGTAGTCCACGTCTTTCTGGATGTACGCTGCCATCTCTTCTATCGCAAACTCTGGCGGAGTTTCCTTATGGAACTTCTGTTTAAAAATTCTGCAGAAGAGTAGTCAATAAACATCGTTATGTCGTCGGTTTTAAACACTACAAACGGTTGTTCTGTTGCTAAATGCGCCACATTTAGTCCAGCACACTTAGATACAATTTAACCGTCCTTTTTAAGCAGATCCAGGTGTGAACAGAGCTTTATGGTGTCTTCGTGTGTCTTTTAGTCTAGAAAACGTGCTCCAATCCTTCCTTTTCGGCTGTGACTGCACCGTAAGGCTACTTACTATTTCTATTATCAATAAATATAGGTATTTTATATTTCCTGGAGTTAGCCAGATTTCGCCGCACACTGTGTTTAAAGCAATACGTGAGCCTTGTCTATACATTTGCGGTAGCTTCTTCCTTTTCTAATCTCAGTTTATATTCTTCCCTTAGGGCAATTGACTTTGCCGTATACTCCAGGTTCCGATTTTTGGCTTCAAACTCTTCCTTTTCCAGTTGTGTTTTCCGTACACACTCCACACCAACGACACTTAAAGGCGTAATTTCCTTAATGGGCGACGGCATAAATCTGTGCGACACATTGGTTCTTTTCCTTGACACTTGTGGAATAACATTGTCTTTTGCTCACAAGTCCTAATTTGGCGATATCCGTATCAGACGGTATTGGGAAGAACAGTCCTGGATTGAGGGAAATATGTTTCTCCCGCTTTAATATAACACTTCTGTGTGATTCTTATATTGTCTTTGTTGGAGTCAGTGTTAATAATCCCAACGTAGCTTACAAGTAGATTCTTAAAACTGCATGCAGACAGCGCATAACTCATAAGCTTTTCTCTGTCTTGAGAGTGTGGCAGGGTACTTACAAGAGGCAGTCTCCCTCTTTCCCACAGACACCTAGCACACAAAATAGCGCAACTGGGTAAGGAGTTGACAACAGAACAGCAAGTAGAAGCATATTTCGAGTGTATGACCTGTAGATCACGTGACTTTAAATGCCGCCATCTTGGATTTGTAGAGTATAAGAAAATGCATAACAGCCGCAACTGACCAGTCTTCCTTCAAAGCGCTTATGATGCCTCAGCTAGTAGGGAGGAGGACGAGACCAGCTGACGAACGCCTTGGTTTATGGTTCCTACTAGAGAATCTGAACAATCTTGTTTCTGATAGTGGCAACATAAAAAAATATACCGAAAATGATAGGCTCCTAAGCAAGCAGAATTTAAATATGCTTGATACCATTATGTTAGTTAAAGCCTGTGATCAAGCAAACTGTCAGGATCAGTCAGAGAAGGGAGGATGTGTAGTGTTAAAGAATGAGTTTTGTGGCTCATTTAACTATTATATACGTAGTAAATTCTCCAAGTTCGTCACTGCAAGACATGGTGTCAATGGGCAGGTACCAACTGTCCTCCACGAAAACGACAATGTGACATCAAGAGGAATATGGGATAAAATCCGCAAGGAAGCACTGGAAACTATTTCGAAGAAATTTCAGACTCCTTTGGTTACACCATATAAAGTGGAATCAGTCATCCAGTGGAAGAGCTGCCTGGAATATTGCAATAGCTAAATGTAGAAGAAATCTGGCTAAAACTGTGGAATATAAAATACCTGCATTTACTGTTAACAGCAATGGTAAGTGGCCTTATGTGGGAGTCATGGCTGAAAAGGAAGAATTGGAGAACGTTTGCTAGACGGAAGGACACACAAAATAACCTGTTTATAAAGCTCTATTCACACTTGGATCTGCTTAAAATGGATGGTTACACTGTATCTAGGTGCGCTGGACCTGCCGTTGTCTATTTAGCAACAGAACGACTGTTTGCAGAGCTTAAAACCTAAGGCATAAAGACGTTTAATGACTACTCTTCTGCAGAAGTTTTAAACATAAAATTCCATACAGAAACTCCACGAGAATTAGCAATGGAAGAGCTGGTATCGCACATTCAGAAAGATGTGGACTGCCATAACGATAACGCTATGAAATAAAAAGAGGCAAGATTAAAATCCCCAGTTACTCTCGTTTAGAAGTTCTGCTAGAAGGAGCACTGTTAATAGTTAAGGACATAAAAGTCATAGTTTACAGGAAAAAATGAGATATATTTAGGAATCGAGAACATTTCTCCTTGGTACGTGTAAAATTGATGGTTGTAGGTATAATTAGAAGAGTCTCACGTAGATTTGAATTATAAGTTAAAACTGAAGGTGGACGTTATTACAACCAAACAAGCTAGAATAGAGAAACTTTTTTCCTGCTTGTAAGTGCATATGTAGAAGCTAATAAAGTATTGATACAACTTCTGTTTTCCTATTCACTTTAACCTGCCAAAAAAAAAAAAAAAAAAAAGGAAAGAAAAGAAAACCTAGTGGTTCTAGGCGCTTCAGTCTGGAACCCTGCAGCTGCTACGATCGCAGGTTCGAATCCAGCCTGGGGCATGGATGTGTTAGGTTTAAGTAGTTCTAAGTGTAGGGGACTGATGACCTCAGATGCTAAGTACCATAGTGCTTAGAGCCAATTGAGCCATTTGAGCCTGCCAAAAAATACAAACGAAAGACTGCTATTTACGATGAACTGTGCGTGTGGGATGCGCGTAGTTGGATAACCTTGAAAAGTGGTTGAAACTACGTAGTTGAAGGCTAGCATCCCGTGTTTTCTAGAATCGATCTTTAATATTTGACAACCACATCATTTACGTCCTGACCTTAGTACAACAACGAACAACTTGAAATGTTAAGTGAACGAATCTGGTCGTCAGACAACAAATGGTATAATAAAAGGGTTGGGGTTGATTTCATTACTCATTGTGTGTATGTATGGTATTCTTCCTTACGGTAGGTCCTGTCATGGGTTAAGCCTCTTCCACTTCTGTCTGTCCATAGCCTGTGTTTTCATTTCTGAATAATTTCCTCCTTTGATATTGTCTAGCATTTGATATCTTCTTTTTTGTCTTCCCCTTTTTCCCTCCACCATTTCTTCTATTCCTTCATTCAATAAACAGCCATTCCTCAAACAATGTCCAATCCAGTTCCGTTTTCTCTTTCTGATGACTTTCAGCATGTTTCTTTCTTCTCCAGCTCTTCTTAATGCTTCTTCATTCCTTACTCGGTCTTCTTTTTCCATTCTTCTCCATATCCACATCTCTAGTGCCTCCAGTCTTCTTTCACCTTCCTTCCTCAATGTCCAGGTCTCCGCACCATATAGTGCAACGCTCCAGATGTAACATTTGGCAAGTCTTTCCCTCAGATCTTTGTTTAGTGGTCTACAAAGTAAATTCTGTTTCCTATTGAACCCTTCGTTTGCCATTGCATTTCCCTTCCTAATTTCTGTTGGGCAATACATATCATCCATTGTTACACTTCCCAAGTAATTGAAGTTATTCACTTGCTTTATTTCTCACACCCTGTTTTCATACTGTATTTTTCCCCTTTCCTCTAGTTACTATGCTTTTCGTTTTCTTCATGTTAATCTTCATTCCATATTCTACTAATTTTGAGTTTAGAGCGTCTAACATTTGTTCCATCTCTCTTGCACTCTCTGCCATCACAACCATGTAGTCTGCAAATCTTATACACTCCACTCTTCGACCCCCTGTACAAACTCCTATTCTTCCGTTAAAACTTTCACTAATAATTTCCTCCAGATATATATTGAACAGTGTTGGTGATAAACAACAGCCTTGTCTTACACCTCTCCCCAGTTCAATTTCCTCGCTCAGCCCACCTCCTATTCTTACTCTTGCTCTCTGGTTAAAATATAAATTCCTAATTAGCTGTCTATCCCTCCAGTCAACTCCATGTTTTCCTAGGATTTCCATCAGTTTCTCCTATCTGACACAGTCAAAAGCCTTCTCAGAATCAATGATCACTGCATACACCTTCCATTTCTTCTCCGTGTATCTCTCCCCTACCACTCTTAGTAGCCCAATGGCATCTCTAGTTCGCACTCCTCACCTGAAACCAAATTGTACATCTCCTATTACGCAATTCAGCTTTCCATATAGCCTTCCGTTGAGCGTCCTTTGGATGCATGTGATATCAAGCTCACTGTTCTATGTTCCTCACACTTTTTTTGTCATTCTTTTCCTTTTCTATAGGTATTAAGATACTTTCTGTTAAGTCCTTTGGCCATTTTGCTGTCATGTATATTTGATTTCAAAATTCAATCAACTCCCTTTTCCCTTCTTTCTCCAATGACTTTAACAGTTCCGCAGGAATCTCATCAATTCCCATTGCCTTTCCACTTTTCATCTCCTTCATAGATTCTTCAATCTCAGTAGTTAGTATTCCATTTGCTTTGTCATCATCTACAACTTTATGTTGTTTTACCCCAAGGTTTCTTCACTTGGTCAGCTGTCTGCAGCATATAGCCACCGTATATATTCTTCCCATCTTCTCATTGTCTCTTGGGGTTCACTTACCATTTTACCGTCTGCTGCCTCTACTTCCTTTAGTCCACTGTTGTTTCTCTTTACCCTGAAAGTCAAATACGTTGCTTCTTTGTACATGAAATCATATTTTCCTTCTTTCTCTAATTTCTCTATCTTGTCACACTTTTCTGTCAGCCATTTCTCCTTTGCTTTTTCTGTCTCCCCTGTAAATTAATTATTTAACCTAATGTAGTTGTGCTTCCCTTCTTCTGTGTTTACAGTTTTCCATTTCCTGCGATCATCAATCTTGGTTATCATACCTGATGTTACCCATTGTTTCTTTACTTTTTTCCTCTCCTTGTCTCCAAGTGTTTCCTTAGCTGCCTTTTTGATCCCATTTTTAAAATGATCCCATCTTCCTTCTGAGCATTCCGTTTCCTGTCCTTTCATCATGATTTCACAATAACAATTCTGTAATTTTTCACAATTGCCTTTGTGTTCCAGTTTCTCGAAGTTATTGTGCTCCCTTTTCTGTCCTTTCTGGGTTCTTTCCAATTACTCACTAATACCTGATAAATCTTTTCAGGTCGTTATTCCGCTTCACCCTTCCTCAAACGAGAGGAGCTTATACCCTTCACTCCATGCCTCAGTAGTGATTTTGATATCGGCATTATTTCCTATTTTTATTTCGGTACTTACGCAATCGAGGTGGAGTTGCCTTCATGTGTTTTACGGATTTTTTCATAGTCGTATTGTTTTAATTTAATTGAAATGGAATATTCTCCGCATTTAAATTATAGTGTTTAGCATAGTTTATAGCCTATGGAAATGCAAACAAATTTGATTCATTTTAAATAGCTTACAACATTTCGATGGCTGAGCTGCAACAGAGTAGTAGTTCTCCTGATAATGCTACATTTTTAGTACTTTTTGAAACTGTAGCTTCAATTGAGGACATGAAGACTAGGCACAATATAGGGATCAGTTATCGATGGTTATAAGTGTAGGAAATGACATACTGAAACACATAAATCTGAAGAAATAATGTGACAGTTAACACATCAAGCAGGAGTAGAGAGAAATGATGAATGAAAACATCCACAACTCAGGTGTTATATTCTAAAATATATATTATTTCCTTAACAAACCGGTTTTCAGCTGTCGTACTATCATCAGGTACAAACAGGAGTTTATGGTGCAGTGAAATTTCGTCAGATCAGAGGCTGTAAACGAGTGCACCTACAGAATATTTCCTTTTCCAGAGATGAAAAGCGTGTAAATACGATTTGATATTATTTAAGTAAGAAAAAATATTTGACATATTAACTGATGGACTATATACAAATTACGACAGTTGTTCATGTAAGAAAATAGATTCAACAATAAACTTTGGTGCCAAGTCCCAAACGCGTGGCTGAACAAATAAAATTTGTCTTCATTATGTCCTAAATCAAAAACACTGCAGGTATAGTAGTGAGATTAAGCACATATGATAAGCAACTATGATTATACAAAGTAAAATTGTATCACAACAGGAGAAATTGTAGTAACTGAAACAAAGGGGAATGGGGTAGGTGAGTAAGAGGGGAAAAATGATTTTCAAAAATGGTGTCAAATAACAATATGTGCATGGTATTTACCAACAACTGCGTACATTTAAGAACATCTGTTGTAATCTCAAAGTGACATCAGCGCCAAAGACACATACCATTTACGTAAAGTACTTTCCACATACATATCTCTGGCATAATATTAAAATTATGTCAAATTCAAAGATATAATACATGTAAAACCGTGTGAAATACTTTACTCCTTCTCGCAGTCTAAGTAATTCCCTCTCTCCCTTTCCAAGTGTTTTATATATCAAATATGGCACTCCTTACAATTATGTGATCTTTCACATGCACAGTTATGTACTTTCTTTCTAATTTATCAAATACATGGCCTGGGAGTGATTGCAGGTAGCATTTGTAATTAGAATTAGGAACAACGGAACTGTGTCTGGTCATTCAGTAATAAGCTTGGACTGGTGGATATGTGTTCATTAATTTCCGTCATTTCAAGATAGTTCTTCTTCCTTCCTTCTGGATGTGACACAATACTTCATGTTCCACCTTGTAAATATGATTCTCTTTAAGTAGGTGGTCTGCAAAGGTTTAACCTCCTTTTCTAAGTTTCCTGCCTCTGAGACGTTCCTTCAAACGGTTGCATATTGCCCTGCCAGACTGACCTATATAGTGTTCACAACACTTATTACTGATTTTATATATTCCATTCTTTTCCAAAACTGATGTACTGTCTTTGCCATTGCGAAAAAAGTGTCCAATGGTGTTGTGCCCTTAAAATGACGTTTTTATGTTCCAGTATTTAATTTTTATGGATAAATCCAGTGAGCCTTGTCCAATATTAGGAACTGTACTCCATTTACTGCTTTCTTGTGGTGGTGGGTCACAAACAGTGTAAAGGAGAGAGTACACCTGTTATTTCTGCTTTTTGTGCATTATGGAATCCACAAAGTTAAGAGGGTAACCATTGTTTAAAGCTTTTTGTTTGAATGCATTTAATTCCATTTGGAAGCTGTTCCCACTCATGGAGATGGATATTAGGTGATGAATCACTTATTAAAAGGAAGTATTTTATGGGTCACTGGGTGCTGAGAATTGCGATGAATTACAATACCTATAGCGGTAGATTTCCTACAGGTCTTGAAACTATGAATATGGTCACTGATGTTGGTAAATGGGTTCCGTCTTGGTGCCGAACTTACCCACCATATCTTACATACCACAAAAGAGGAAGCGGGTTGGAGTATGGTTGGTAGTCACAATTTATAATTAAGACAGTTTATTGCTATTACGAATTTTAAGGAATTTCACAGTTACAAATTGTGGACGACCCACTAGAAAAAGCTTTTCAAATAGAGCTAGAAAAGTACACAGTACTCAAACATACAGTCGCTTAAGAGAAAGTTATAAAACACTCAATGTGCCAGGCATTTATAAAAAACTTAAGTATAGCAATTATCAAGTAGTTCACATAGCCACTTCAGCAAACTCCTTAAAACCAGTTATTACGTTAAGCTGGCCAAACGTAAAACATTATTTACTAAAATCCTTACAAACTTAATGTTTCAATCCGTTAAAGGAGCACTTGTTAAAAGCTCAATTACAAACTTAACGTTGCCGGACACTAAACCCCTGGCTTTATTTTCCCTTATTAAGATAACAATTACAAACTTCATAAATTTAAGCTCCCATATAGGATTCCCATCACAATACATATATTGAAAACAATTAACAATGAAGGGTGACTTAATGACACTTCAACATTAGTGCCAAGCTAAGATCCGATTACATAACGTAATACACTACTGGCCATTAAAATTGCTACACCAAGAAGAAATGCAGATGATAAACGGGTATTTATTGGACAAATATATTATACCAGAACTAACATGTGATTAAATTTTCACACAACTTGGGTGCATAGATTCTGAGAAATCAGTACGGAGAACAAGCGCCTCTGGCCGTAATAACGGCCTTGATACGCCTGGGCATTGAGTCAAACAGAACGTGGATGCCGTGCACAAGTAGAGCTGCCCATGCAGCTTCAACACGATACTACAGTTCATCAAGAGTAGTGACTGGCGTATTGTGGCCAGCTAGTTGCTCGGCCACCATTGACCAGACGTTTCCAATTGGTGAGAGATCTGGAGAATGTGGTGGCCAGGGCAGCAGTCGAACATTCTCTCTATCCAGAAAAGCCCGTACAGGACCTGCAACATGCGGTCGTGCATTATCCTGCTGAAATGTAGGGTTTCGCAGGGATCGAAAGAAGGGTAGAGCCACGGGTCGTAACACATCTCAAACATAACGTTCACGGTTCAAAGTGCCGTCAATGCAAACAAGAGGTGACCGAGACGTGTAACCAATGGCACGCCATACCATCACGAAGGGTGATACGCCAGTATTGGAATAACGAATAAACGCTTCCAATGTGCGTTACCGCGATGTCGCCAAACACGGATCGGACCATCATGATGCTGTAAACAGAACCTGGATTCATTAGAAAAATTGACGTTTTGCCATTCGTGCACCCAGGTTCGTCGTTGAGTACACCATCACCGGCGCTCCTGTATGTGATGCAGCGTCAAGGGTAACCGCGGCCATGGTCTCCGAGCTGACAGTCCATGCTGCTGCAAACGTGGTCGAACTGTTCGTGCAAATGGTTGTTGTCTTGCAAATGTCCCCATCTGTTGACTCAGGGATCGAGACGTGGCTGCACGTTACAGCCATGCGGATATGATGCCTGTCATCTCGACTGCTAGTGGTACGAAGCCGTTGGGATCCAGCGCGGCGTTCCGTATTACCCTCCTGAACACAACGATTCCATATTCTACTAACAGTCATTGGATCTCGACCAACGCGAGCAGCAATGTCGCGATACGGTCAACCGCGATAGGCTACAATCCGACCTTTTTCAAAGTCGGAAACGTGATGGTACGCATTTCGCCTCCATACACGAGGCATCACAACAACGTTTCACCAGGAAACGCCGGTGAACTGCTGTTTGTGTATGAGAAATCGGTTGGAAACTTTCCTAATAACAGCACGTTGTAGGTGTCGCCACCGGCGCCAACCTTGTATGAATGCTCTGAAAAGCTAATCATTTGCATATCACAGCATCTTCTTCCTGTCCGTTAAATTTCGTGTCTGTAGCATGTCATCTTAATGGTGTAACTATTTTAATGACCAGTAGTGTAAAACTAAAAATATAATAGCTCAATTTTGCTGCTTGGAAAATTAAAACCTCCCCCCCTCAGTGACCTAAAAATGACATCCTTTCGCCTTCCCTTCTCCTGTCTCCAGCCAAATGTCGAAGATGGTGGAAATGGCCCTATTCTGCATGCGCGAAATTCAAAACCCTCTCCTCTTCTCTTTGCAATGAATCACCGTGATGTATCACATCGAGACATAAGAATGCCACTAGATGTGCAGCAAATCATTACATTCATACGGCGTAAAATCCTGTTCATTCATATTATTTCTATACTCATGTTGGCTCTGTCATGGAAATGGTGGCAAGCTGCGTAATTTCCGTGCAAAATTTTAGTTCTACCGTAAAAAGTTTTACAGGCTGCATTAGGAACTCACCTCTGCTATAAAATCGGAATCTCGTTAAATTATTTCCGAAAAATAGTTGAGTATCTCTGGCACATTATTAAAATGGTGTTTAAAAATGGTGTCAAATAACATTATGTCCATGGTATATACGAACAACTGCGTACATTTAAGAACCACTGTTGTAATCTCAAAGTGATATCAGCGCCATAGACACATACCATTTACGTAAAGTACTTTCCACATACATATCTCTGGCATAATATTAAAATTAAGTCAAATTCAAAGATATAATACATGTTAAACCGTGTGAAATACTGTACTCCTTGTCGCAGTCTAAGTAATTCCCCCTCCCCCTCTCTCTTTCCAAGTATTTCATATATCAAATATGGCACTCCTTACAAACATGTGATCTTTCCCATGCACAGTTATGTACTTTTTTTCTAATTTATCAAATATTGTACGCCTTCCCAAAATTTGATGCCTCACATGCAATGTAATTATGTCCCCTCTCCCCCCTCCCTCTCTCGCTCCCCCTCCCATCCTCCAACACACACACAACTAAAGGTTAACGATCACTAAACACTGAACACTAGACGATAAATGGTAAATTCAAGATCTTTAATTGTAAAAGGTTAAATGTGTAAAACCGTATCAATTTACGTCCAAATGAATCAAATTACCCTTCAAGCTGTATCAGCTTGCCCCTGAAGTGTAACCAGTTACAGAGAGTATCATATTCCACCACCTATGTGCAACAAATTTCCCTTGAGCTGTACAATTTTCCTCAAAATTGCAACAAATTTACATCAAAATTGTAACAAATGTAACTGAAATTGTAACAAATTATCCCAAAATTCTAATAAATTTTTTCTGTACAGTTTCACCATTCAAATTTCGTATTACAATCTCTCTGCCTTTTCCTTAAATTTAATGACTTGCGATATTTAAAAAATTACACGCCTTAGTGCTGTGTTCAGATAAACTATAAATACCTGAGCTGTCTGTTAGCAACACACACACACGCACACAAACACATGTATACGAAACACATTTCCAGGATATCCGTGCAGGTCGTCACTTGCTGCTGCGGGACAGAGAAATGTCTGCCATCAAACAAACATCTCTTTTATTCACCAACAGAACATCGTAATTGTTATTTGTTGGGGCACTCAAAGTGTCGTATCCTGTACAAAAATCACTCTAGACGTCCTTGTAGATATTTGTGGGTGTGATGAGGTACACGAGGCTACCATAGTCTTTGTAACACTGTTTAACACAATCTGGCAGGAATTTGTTCAAAACATAACAATAATAAAAGCCGAAAACAACCATCTTGGAAATATCCAAAATAATATTCGAACTGCAATGGATTTATCAGAGACTACACTGAGTCTGCTCAGATCGCTGGCAACATAAATGAAGCTCCTTTCAAAATTAGGTTTTGATATTAATGTAGCTTCCCAATATCCACCTTCTAAAGATGTAGTTAGTCTTATAACCCACATCTTTTGCTCATTTTGAATGCTTTTTATTTACTACTCATGAGTTAGAAGAAATTCTTCTCAAACTCGTTAAGTGCGCTCACTTGTTTTGTGCAATAAATTCAACGTATGGCTTGATCCAGGGAGCTTGCCTAAACGGTACGACTGAATAAATCATTTTTAAACCAGCTTTTTGCCTTAGATTCCTATCATGAATGGAATAGTTTTTCTTGTCTCTCTTTAGTGTAATGGCGGTGCCACTTTTTCCAAGCATGCAAATCGTCTACTCTCACTATGTACCCTGTGTCTAAATCATCTTTTACACACTCCCCACGTCTCTGGACTCTCTCTGGAATAACATATTCGTAATTGGATAACGGTAATCGTTGCCCATCCGGCTGTATAGGCTACTGATATCGAGATAAATGATTCAAGTGTGGTGCAATTTATCTTCATAATTGCCCATGAATCAGCTGCTGGCCACTGCATATCTCAAATAATAATGAACAGTTCCGTTCCCGAAACCTTATCCCGCCACCGGGAGTTCTTCTGTATTTGTAATAAGCTGCTGTTTTCCTCTAAGAAATTTTCAGCAGAGCGCCCATACCTAGCCATGTGAGGTAACATAATGCACATGATTCGTGCATAATTTAGTCTTAAGGCAAAGACCGTAAAATCTTATGAAGACATCATTACAAGTGTTTTGCTCTTGAATACATTCCATACAATGCTGTATCTTTTGTACTAAGCCTCTATTGGCCTGTTTATCAACTTTCGTACTTTTCGATTGACGGCAGGCGATTGCTCACCTATTCGTACGGAAAAATTAGCTTGTGATTCACAATAGTGGTCTTATCATGAGAACATTTCCTTTTTGCACACATTTCGAGTTAACATGTCAAGAGATTTATCAAATTGATAAACTGGATATCTATGTTGAATTACTTCTCTTAGTACGTTACGGGGGTATTGCACAAAAATTACCTTCTGATTCACAATAGTGATCTTATCATGAGATCATTTCTTTTTTGCACACATTTCGAGTGTATATGTCAAGATATTTAGAAAATTGATAAACTGGAATTTTATGTTGCATTTCTTCCCTTGGTGCGTTACTGGAGTATTACATGTGTTCTTTACCTATTAAAACTGAGACCTGGTACCAAGGAAGGTAGGACTGGGTTACGATTGTGGACGGGCTGTAATCAGTTGCTATTGGTTAGTTTACTTTTAAATCACGTACACTTTATTTGGAAACAACAACAAATAAAAGGTGACAATAAATTAAGAAGTGTTAAACCTCTGATGGCCTTAATGAAAACAAATTCAAAACTATTTCTCTGCTGAAGGCCCCAATAGTGACACTTCCAAACTGTTTCACAGCTGAAAGCCTGAATAGCATTGTCAAGAACCAGTTAAACTACTTCAACCTGAAATTACCGTTATTAAAATATTTTTAGAAGAGCAGTCATCAAAATGTCACTGTTAGAATACAATTGTGTAATTAAAATTTTTAAGACATGTAACATCCACGACTGGAGACCTCAATGACAAACAAATTCAAATTACTTCTAGGCTGAAGGCACCAATAGATAAAATTTAAAATCAGTTTCACGGTGAAGGCCTGAATAGCATTCCTTTAAGAACCAGTTAAACATCTTCAAACTTGAAATTACAGTTATTAGATTTAAAAAAAAAAAACAGTCAACAAGTCTGACCAAATCATGGATAGGGAGGGGGTGGGGAGGGGGGGGGGCGCAGATGTTGCTACAAGGATCGACCTGGGAACGTCCCTCAAAACTTCGCAAGCGATGAGACATTCACTTCACGAGATGGTAACTCAGACTAGTGGCAGTTTAAACGCATGACGAATAATCATTTGCCGAATATACCTAACGTGCGATGACCAATGCAACGATGGAATAACACAACCAAGCCGGAACCGGCAGTCAGCACAACGTCTTCAGACTGCCGTGTTCAGAGCATCCGGAAGCAGAAACAAACCACTACTAACCACACACTACCCAGCCCACAAATGAAGGAAGCTGTCGGACTACACGCCTTACCGGACAGCAGCGGCAAGGCGAGGAAAAGTACACTGCCGTAACATACACTAAGCTCCATGGCAGGTAACTGGGGCGTTAGCGGCCACTAGGAAGGAAAAATACCACTAGTTTAACTTCACAAATAATGACATATAGAATGCAACAATTAATAATAAGAAGTGGAAGAAGGCTAATTAGGTTCGCCTTCCCCAAACGCTCCACTTGCTGCTCTTTGTCTTGGCAACACTGCGAGCAGCAACACGCAAGTAAATGGCGAGATCTCACAATGCTGGAGGTTTCACTACTTCAATTAAGGTCCATTCAACATAAATTTCCTGGGTCCGGTTGATAACGAGGTTCTACCCCTCGCGACTACAGCCCTTCCATCCGGCAGTGTATGCGTGCCACCAGTGGTCCCGGCGTGTTCTTGAGCTTCCCGGACCTGTCTGCTCGTCCGTCCACCAACCGAACTGCCGACTCACACCACAAGGAAACACCACAACGTCGCCCCAAACATAGTACCACCGTTACTAGATATCGATAACCACCGCTGCTGCCACTAGCGGACAGGCAATGCTAGCGAAAGGAGTGGCTCCAATGAACACAAGAAGAAGACGACAACCGTAATTATAACGATGCCAACCTAGCAATGGCACCAACGCGTGCCGCTGCAGGGCTCAAAAACTTTGAAAAAATCATTGTTTCTATCATTCCTTACACTATATTCCATAACTGTTTCAAATTTCTGAGTGAAATTCACATCTTCAGCTTCAGGACCCTTCTTTCACATAAACGTTTCTTAGAAAAGCGTGTTCTCAATAAAGGTCAAACACAGTTAACAAAATCCGCGTTTTTTTGAAGTTTTTTTGTGTAATAAAGTACCCCTTCCCACAGTGTACACATTAGAGAAAATCTGTTGGTATTGGCAAGACTGAGCAAAAGGATGTTTTCCCTTTGAAATGTGGGACGTCATCTAAACCTGCCTTTCGTTCACTTTAAGATCATAATTGGGTTATCGGTCGACAGTATGGGAGCAAATATCTCTGTAATTAATTTGTGCTGCACAATTAAATGCCTGTCTTAAAAGTTATTGATACGTGTTGGTTTCTGGATTTGGTTGGTGAATGAAGGCATTTTTCTAATCATAATACCGCTACTTGGGAGTAGCCTTGAGGCGAACAGAGGTGTTAAGCCTCGTCAGGGAGAGAAAGCATTTATGGCCACTAATGAGGATGGCGGCGCTCCCGTAGCTAAGTATTGGAACGCTGGTCGCACATTCTAAAAGCAACAGGGGGTTCGCTGGATGGAAGGGAGGAAGCAAGCATTGCGTCTGTGCCTTAGGATGGCGCCTTTTGGCCGTCCAGTACACTGCGAAGCTATTCTGTTGTGCTGTGCGGATATTGTCAAACGGAGCCTGGGCCTCCGGCAGAGAGCCGCCAGCAAAATTTTGTGGTCTTAAGGAAGGGCGAACATTCCTGAAGTTAAAAGGCGATGCCCTATCCCATACTCCTTGCTGGACGACTGCTCACGAAAAAAAAAAAATCTGTTAATAGAAAGGTGAATACAGTTAAGAGTGAAATGGGGAGCTCTGTGGAGTCCGCAGTAGGAACGCTTGGCTAGAAGAAATTTTAGGATAGCGTCAACTCTTGCCAGCGTCCCTCTGAAAGAATACAGAAGGGACGGCCTGCGACTGGATACGCACTATGCCATGTGACGAGAAAGCGATGCTTTAAAATTGTATGCAGGGGGATTTTCTGTTGCTAGAAAATGTGCGGTTGGCACAGAGATGCGGAACAACGATTGCAGTGCTGTTTTAATATATTCTTCTGACTACTTCAAGAAGAATAATGTTAAAATTTTATGGAGCGCACGTTTAGTAAACACTCTTCGACTTTGGAGGGGAGCGGTGAAGACACTACAGCCGTGGGAGCCGGAGAGTAACGATTCCGCTTCCGGGCGTCGTCGGAAAAAGAGACTTGGGCCCTTTCCAGAATAGCCATTGTATTAAGGCTGTCTTTCCGCGCCGACGTAAATTACGGGATAGAAATTTATAGTTGGTACCCCACCACCACCTGATATTAAAGTTCATAAATTAGATTACATCATGGTCAGACAGAGATTCCGAAATCAGATACTGGATTGTAAGGGGAACCCAGCAGCAGATATAGTCTCAGATCACAATATAGTAGTGATGAAGAGTAGGCTGAAGTTCAAGACGCTAGTCAGAAAGAATCAATACGCAAAGAAGTGGGATACGGAAGTATTAAGGAATGACGATATACGTTTGAAGTTCTGTAACGCTATAGATACAGCAATAAGGAATAGCGCAGAAGGCAGTACAGTTGAAGAGGCATGGACATCTCTAAAAAGGGCCATCACAGAAGTTGGGAAGGAAAACATAGGTACAAAGAAGGTAGCTGCGAAGAAACCATGGGTAACAGAAGAAATACTTCAGTTGATTGATGAAAGGAGGAAGTACAACCATGTTCCGGGAGAATCAGGAATACAGAAATACAAGTCGCTGAGGAATGAAATAAATAGGAAGTGCAGGGAAGCTAAGACGAAATGGCTGCAGGAAAAATGTGAAGACATCGAAAAAGATATGACTGTCGGAAGGACAGACTCAGCATACAGGAAAGTCTAAACAACCTTTGGTGACATTGAAAGCAACGATGGTAACATTAAGAGTGCAACGGGAATTCCACTGTTAAATGCAGGGGAGAGAGCAGATAGATGGAAAGAATACATTGAAAGCCTCTATGAGGGTGAAGATTTATCTGATGTGATAGAAGAAGAAACAGGAGTCGATTTAGAAGAGATAGGGGATCCAGTATTAAAATCGGAATTTAAAAGAGCTTTGGAGGACTTACGGTCAAATAAGGCAGAAGGGATAGATAACATTCCATCAGAATTTCTAAAATCATTGGGGGAAGTGGCAACAAAACGACTATTCACGTTGGTGTGTAGAATATATGAGTCTGGCGACATACCATCTGACTTTCGGAAAAGCATCATCCACACAATTCCGAAGACGGCAAGACCTGACAACATCGAGAATTATCGCACAGTCAGCTTAACAGCTCATGCATCGAAGCTGCTTACAAGAATAATATACAGAAGAATGGAAAAGAAAATTGAGAATGCGCTAGGTGACGATCAGTTTGGCTTTAGGAAAAGTAAAGGGACGAGAGAGGCAATTCTGACGTTACGGCTAATAATGGAAGCAAGGCTAAAGAAAAATCAAGACACTTTCATAGGATTTGTCGACCTGGAAAAAGCGTTCGACAATATAAAATGGTGCAAGCTGTTCGAGATTCTGAAAAAAGTAGGGGTAAGCTATAGGGAGAGACGGGTCATATTCAATATGTACAACAACCAAGAGGGAATAATAAGAGTGGACGATCAAGAACGAAGTGCCCGTATTAAGAAGGGTGTAAGACAAGGCTGTAGTCTTTCGCCCCTACTCTTCAATCTGTACATCGAGGAAGCAAAGATGGTAATAAAAGAAAGGTTCAGGAGTGGAATTAAAATACAAGGTGAAAGGATATCAATGATACGATTCGCTGCTGACATTGCTATCCTGAGTGAAAGTGCAAAAGAATTAAATGATCTGCTGAACGGAATGAACAGTCTAATGAGTACACAGTATGGTTTGAGAGTAAATCGGAGAAAGACGAAGATAATGAGAAGTAGTAGAAATGAGAACAGCGAGAGACTTATCAGGATTGATGGTCACGAATTCAAGGAATTCTGCTACCTAGGCAGTAAAATAACCAATGACGGACAGAGCAAGGAGGACATCAAAGGCATTTCTGGCCAAGAGAAGTCTACTAATATCAAATACCGGCCTTAATTTGAGGAAGAAATTTCTGAGGATGTACGTCTGGAGTACAGCATTGTGTGGTAGTGAAACATGGACTGTGGGAAAACCGGAACCGAAGAGAATCGAAGCATTTGAGATGTGGTGCTATAGACGAATGTTGAAAATTAGGTGGACTGATAAGGTAAGGAATGAGGAGGTTCTACGCAGTATCGGAGAGGAAAGGAATATGTGGAAAACACTGATAAAGAGAAGGGACAGGATGATAGGACATCTGCTAAGACATGAGGAAATGACTTCCATGGTACTAGAGGGAGCTGTAGAGGGCAAAAACTGTAGAGGAAGACAGAGACTGGAATACGTCAAGCAAATAATTGAGGACGTAGGTTGCAAGTGCTACTCTGAGATGAAGAGGTTAGCACAGGAAAGGAATTCGTGGCAGGCCGCATCAAACCAGTCAGTAGACTGATGACCAAAAAAAAAAGATGCGTGATGCTTAAATGATGCATGTATTTCCGCCGAGACTCTAGGCCTCTAGGAAGATGACATGGTGCGCAAGGTGCTGTTAAGAAGAAGGTAAGCGTAATGAGCGAGCCGGGCGGCTGGAGGAAATGGGGTGGCCTGCGATGTGGCAATGTAATCTGAGGAGCGAGATGATCCACCCTGAAAAGCCTGAGAACAACTTTGTTGCATGCTACAGAGTGAGCAGGGCCGTCGAGTATAGGCGCTGGCTTTCGAGTATAGACGCTGGCCTCGCAGCCAACTTGGGCACTTTCCAGAATAGCCAGCTAACCGTTCGAAATTACGAGTATTTCTGAGACAACCTACTGGTCGTTGTATCAGCTATGTTACAGCTTGGGTTTCGTGCAGGTATGAGCTTCGCAGGAGTTAGTACACGTGAAGTGCTGTATAGTTTTTAGCAGTGAGACCCGCTCTAATTGTAAGTTTAAAACTTCACCAACCAGTGAGGTTCAACCGTTTTTGCTTTGGTATTAATTTGCTGGCTTCCATTATCTGTGCATATGATCATTGGGGAAGCCGCGGAAATCCTTCCTCCACTTCGCCAACTCAAATTACTTTCACTCAGTGTATGCTCGTTAAGTTTATCAATCAATGTACTTATCTTAGTGCGGTCTGTAAATCAAGTAGATAATACATCCTGATATCATTGTTTCTGACATGTCTTGTAAGTGGAGAAATAATATGATTAATTCCATAATTAGAGAGAGAGAGAGAGAGAGAGAGAGAGAGAGAGAGAGAGAAAGAGAGAGAGAGAAATGAAGTACTCCATTGAGTAGCCCCGACTATAAAATAACTTGCATTAATTACACACAGATTATAGACCTTAGTTTTAAGGGTGTTTTTCCGTGCCGATGTAAATTACGGGATAGGTACCCCACCCCCACCTCTATTTAAGCACCGTCGAACCTTGGCCTGAATTTTGACCTTTAGAATTTTCCCAGACGACGTCAGTAATTATTTTTAGTGTTGTAGTGCCTGCTGGCGGATTTCTTAAAATGTGTATTTTTTTCAACTTTAGTTGATAAGTGTTTGGTTCTGTGGTTTCTGTGTCACTCGTGACTGTTGTGTTAGCTTCGGTGCTAAAAACGTTGTTCGTTTTGGATAGCTTACTGACATTTTATGTTGTGTTACTGAAGTGTTAGGATGTTTTCTGTGAATTAGCAAGTGATTACTGTACTAATTTAGTTACTGCATGCATTTGAATAAATGTTAAACAAGAGTCAGGCTCGCTTGAACGGGAAAGGCGTGAGAAGACAGTGTTTCGCGAAATGGATCATGATTCGATTAGGAAATTAAACATGATTGACGATGAAATTAATTTCCCACCGGAGAGGACAAGCATCTAGGGTGACGTAACGTGTAGGTCTGATTCAGATTGAAAAAACGATTGAGTGAGATGGATGCGAGTGTTGATGACGAAGTTTTAACTTCCAAGCGTGTAAATGCTGTATTTTACATCAGAATTTAGTAATGATCAGCTTCGCAACAGCAAAGGTGCAGTGTCCGAAGTTCTCGTGCTGGGACACCAGTTGTGGATAAAGATAGTAATAGATAGATACAGGTTTCCGATTGAGGTTAGTTGGGGAGGTAAGAGAGGAAGAAAGGGGAAATGGCAAACTAGGGGTGAAAAAGAAGAAATACGCAGAACCGATGGTTGGGCGTATTGCTAAGCATGAAAAAGGAAGGAAGAAATTTGAAGAATCAATGAAAGGAAATATTAACAACACTATTGGTGAGATTGCCGAAATGAAGAAGATTTCGTCCGACTCGAAAGCTGTAACGAACGAGACGAAGAAAGAAGTGAGATTAGCTAGAACAGAAAAATGGCTCTGAGCACTATGGAACATAACTTCTAAGGTCATCAGTTCCCCAGAACTTAGAACTACTTAAACGTAACTAACATAAGGACATCACACACATCCACGCCCGAGGCAGGATTCGAACCTGCGACCGTAGCGGTCGCGTGGTTCCAAACTGTAGCGCCTAGAGTCGCTCGGCCACCCCGGGCGGCAGCTAGAACAGAAGCAGCAGGCACAATAAAGCAATTGTAGCGAAGAGACAGGATGAAACAGACAGGTGTGCCGTGACACGAACGAAAAAAATTTTAACGAAACTACATGAGCATGGAAAGAAGATCGTGCATGGAACGGAGAAAAAAATTTCGAAGAATTCAAAAAGAATAGTTGTAACAGGAGCGGAAGAATCTGACACAACTAAAGGGAGACCACACGCGCTTTAGTGCTTAGCAGATCAACACAGGAACGTGTCAAGAGCATTGAAATCCAGTGCGGTAGGCGTCAACAGGGAGGGCAGTTGCGACCGAGACGCACGGAAAGGAAGTACGAACGAGAGGTGTGTATTAGGACGTTACGGAGCCAGTTCATATGGTAGATGGACCGGCTGATAGGTCAGCTGATACCAGTACCGTGCGGGACAGTGAGGCACCAGTTGTCACTAACAACACAGAGTCTGCGCCTGTGCATAATTGCGTTCTACTGAATACGTGTAAATTCTCATATTTAGGAGAGAATAGTGATAGCAGGAGTGGAAGCACGTCGTAAAATGTGATTACTCGTAGCAGAGAAGAAATGCATGTCTCAGAACATCGAGAACAAATAAATGCGAACCAAGAATTGGGTTTTGAACACAAACACTTCTTGTCGTTTCAAAATTTGCAGACATTCTGAGACACGGAGAGGTCATCACTTGACAAAACACGAATAGCTCAGTTTAACCGATCTTAGCCGCAATCTTTGTAGGTGGAGTAAAAACTAGAATTTATCTGCAGCCACATTGAAGGTTCGATCGCAGAGAAGATGCACGCGATCGCAACTAATTTTAGTACGAATCAAGAATTTAGGAACGCTTTCCTCGCTAATTATCGGTCCAGAGGAACACGGGAAAGGATAATGCAGTAGATAATGTCTTGTACAGACTGTGAATCATTAAGTCTCAAGAGCCCTGTCAAATATTTCAATCAATTATTACGAAAAACCAGTCTCTCGATACACTCCTGCAATGGATGTTTCTGTTGCATGAAACTAGAATCTCACTACCAGTAAGTATTGACTGATAGATGGCGCAATATCAATGAAGCATTTAAGAGTATTGACTTCGCGCATGAAGTACATACTGCACGAGAAAGGAGAAGAAATGAAAGAAATCGGAGGGAACAACCAAATAGAACTAACGACAGAAGAAACAATTCTCCGGATGAGAAATCAGGAGGTGACAGTTACGGCAGGTGGCGTGGAGACGGTCTGCCAGCTGATAGGAGGCAGAATTGGAATAATTTTGTGGGAAACAATAACCAGCGACGTTTCGAAAGAAACTGGCGCGAACCAGATGTGAATCGACAGTCATTCGAGATTACTGAAGTACGATATCCAAAACCAACACAGGAACACCCCAATGCTAAAATGGATCTGAGCACTATGGGACTTAACATCTATGGTCATCAGTCCCCTAGAACTTAGAACTACTTAAACCTAACTAACCTAAGGACAACACACAACACCCAGCCATCACGAGGCAGAGAAAACACCTGACCCCGCCGGGAATCGAACCCGGGACCCCAACGGTAACTTGACAAGTAAGTGGGTAGTTGCCACCGTGGATCCGGTTCATAATTCCACGTAAACATGTTAGAGTCAGACGTTATTAAAAGAAAGATAATGAAGAAGTGTGAGGATTTGCAGCCGACCATGAAAGTGACAACTGGACTTGTTTCACCGACTGGTATTTTGGATAGTGGTAGGCACACCACTGTCATTTCCGAAATAGCTATTAGAATACTTTAGAAATTGAATCCATTCGGACTAAGATGTCAATGGCTGTTCACCGAATTTGCCACGCGGAACTCCATATAGAATAATTAGATTTGTAGTTGTGCAATGTATATAGTTGTAAATATGAATACTACATGGATAATAACTTTTGGTGGTATAACTGCGGGTCCCTCAGGCACTAAGAGGAGTCATCTAACCTGACTGAGTGTATGGTAATTCTGCGTATGTCGTCCTGGTATTCGAAAGGAGATAAATGACATTTAGAAATGAGATAACTTCTGTGACAGTTACATCATCCTTAGGATTGATTTCACTGTACAATCGTAAATTTAGTCTTCAAAAACGAGCTTGTTTCAGTTTTGAGGAGCTGTGTGTCAGTGATGGTTCAAATGGTTTTGAGCACTATGGGACTTAACTTCTGAGGTCATCAGTCCCCTAGAACTTAGAACCACTTAAACCTAACTAACCTAAGGACATTACACTCATCCATGCTCGAGGCAGGATTCGAACCTGCGACCGTAGCTGTCACGCGGTTCCAGACTGTAGCGCCTAGAACCGTTCGGACACCCCGGCCGGCTGTGTGAGTGAATTTAAAGTCTTGGTCATCTGTATCACCAGGCTAAGACGTGTAATCTGTTGGTAGTATTGGGTCACGCCAGTTTATGTATCTGCATGTTTTGAGTCTCTTTCATTGTAGTTTTATAGTGTTCACGCAACAGTTGCGTTTGACACGTTATTCTCGAGTCGGTCGGCGCCACACTGCGTCAGTACCGGATGCAGTTCTCGTTAGAGTAGTCCCGACTTCATAGTACGAACGTTGGGCATTCGATACAGTCTTCGATGGAGTAGCCCCGACGTCTTAGTACGATTGGATGTAATTCGATTAGAATCTTCACTGTAGTAGCCCTGACATCGTAGTATGAACGTGTGGCATTCGATTAGAGTCTTCGTTGGTGTAGCCCCGACCTTATATTACGTTCGTGTGGGGTATTCTCGTTGGTTTAGCCTTCACGACATCGGACCTGGAAGATATGTTCGATTTGCGATTATGAGAGGAGGCTCAAGTACATTGCAAGCAGAGTGCACGTCATAATCACATGACGATTAGATAAATCGAAGGAGGCAGTTGAGCAAGCAACAGATTAAAAAATAACCACATAGTTTCTTGAGATGGTAATTTATTAAGATCAGGTAGAATATCGCAAGGAACTAAAATGCATAATATCTTAAACGATGTTTTGCATAGCGTGTACAGGTAATTTAAAGTTTACCGTAAAGTTTCATCAAGGAGCAGACTAAGGGAAACGATAGGTACAGATGACCGAAATAGCCAGCGGCAAGACAGACAGACAGTGCGACGACCGGACAATACACGGTGAGCTACAAGGAGATGGGTAGGTATGCTGTAACCGCGTCAGCAGCAAGATTATAAGAACAGTTGAAAAGCACGGAGTAATAAGCCGTTATTTTATAGTCTATTTTGTTTTCTGCTCGTTTTATTAAAACTAAATTATTCACAGGTATTTTGATCGCGTCTCAGTAGCAGCCCGCATCTCGTGGTCGTGCGGTAGCGTTCTCGCTTCCCACGCCCCGGTTCCCGGGTTCGATTCCCGGCGGGGTCAGGGATTTTCTCTGCCTCGTGATGGCTGGGTGTTGTGTGCTGTCCTTAGGTTAGTTCGGTTTAAGTAGTTCTAAGTTCTAGGGGACTTATGACCACAGCAGTTGAGTCCCATAGTGCTCAGAGCCATTTGAACCATTTTTGAACCTCAGTAGCAGTGAGAGCGGGGTCATTATAATGCGCCTTGTTGTGAGTGAGCTTTGTTCAAAATAATTTATTCACCACGACAGAGGACCCAACGAGTACAGCTTACAGATCCCCGTACTTAATTTAATGCTTAAATCAATTGAGAATTGATGACTGAATATTAAAAGGGTTTAATGGTCGGTTAAGGATGATCACAACTGCATCGTAAGTGTGGCTGCAGTGAGACTATTGGAGGAAGCAATTAGAACAAGACGCATGACTAAAGATCTCTAGTGTGACAAATATACACGAAACCACACATGACCCCACTGATATCAACATTGTTGCAAGATAATCTAAGGAAGAATCTTACTAACTTATGCAATAGTGTTGTATCGAATACTTTTATAACTTTTTTTAAAAAATTTATAAACAGATTACTTTTGTGAAACTGTTATTCGGTATGAGGCACCACTGCTGAAAGAATATTGTGTATCACTGGTTGTAAAATATCCCTTTTAAGATGAGTGCTGATTTTACGATGCGTGCCACGTGAGTGACGCCACTTGAGGCACGAGTCGCAGCATCCGTGAGAGAGGACGGTGGTGTCTATCCGACAGCAACGCAGAGCACGGTCAGCTGGAAGCACTCGCCGAGGCGAGCTGGAGGCCCGGCCAGTTCTCAGCGGGCAGCGGCAGAGCACCTGTCGCACCATGCGTCGCCCGTCAGCCATGCACTTCACGTTGCCTAAAAAATGTCTTGTAGCTAGGGCTTCCCGTCTACCTACGTAGACCGGTCGCCTGGTGCAAGTATTTTGAGTTGACGCCACTTCGGCGACTTGCGTGTCCCAAATGTCATGTTGCTAAGGCCTCTCGTCGGGCAGGCCGGTTGCCTGGTGCAAATCTTTTAGTTGACGATATTTCGGCGACTTGCGCGTTAATGAGGATGGGATGATTATGATGAAGACGACACGAACACCTGGTGAGAGCGGAAAAAAAATCTCCGACCCAGCCGAGAGTTGAACCCAGGTCCCCTAGCATGACATGCCGTCGTGCTGACCCCGCAGCTATCGAAACGGACTTCAGCTTACAAGAAAGGTGACAACAGACTATAGCTGAAAGAGGGAGACCCTGGGTTCAGGCACGTGTGCACATCATGATCCGAGGGAGACGGCTTTACGGCAGGAGGGCAGCTAGTAGGTGACACTTCTCATGCAAATAAAATAAAATATTTAAAAAAAAATAATTCAGATCTCAGCTGGCGTCTATAGTAATTCGACACCTTGCTCTGATCACTCCATGGTTCATAGTTACGTGTTTTTCTGTCAAATGGTGTTCGACTATGATTCTAAAGTAATAGCGAACGAGTTTTCGGAACTCTTTCATACAGCTATACTGTAGCCAACCTTTTTTGTGGTAAGGATAGTCAGGTTACTTCGCTCTGTGGTTTCTCATTACGAGAACTGTCATTCCCTATCGCCCATACAAACGGATCCGGAGCCCAATACGCCTACCCAGACAGAAGAGAATAACAATACGCCAGTTGTGCTACTATACTGACCCGCTATTACTTTGCTCACCACCGAGCAACAATGAGTCGTACTTACGCTCTATGCCGGCCGTTGTAGCCGAGCGGTTCTAGGCGCTTCAGTCCGGAACCGCGAGACCGCTACGGTCGCAGGTTCGAATCCTCCCTCGGGCATGGATGTGTCTGATGTCCTTAGGTTAGTTAGGTTTAAGTAGCTCTACGTTCTAGGGGACTGATGACCTCAGAAGTTAAGTCCCATAGTGCTCAGAGCCATTTGAACCTTACGCTCTATGACTCAGAGACGTGCTACACAACAAGAATTACAATTCCTGTTATACGACACCCCTCTCGTCGGCCACACAATAGAGATACGACCCCACGTCAACACTATGAAGAAGATGTGGGCCATCTTGTTCGATACCGCCTCACCACATCGAAGGGTGGACATTACTTCCACAGCATGTGCTCGCCGCCCAGAGGTACTCCTGAGAGAACGTCCTCACCCCTGCTCCTGAAGATTCCACACTGAAGTTGCACGGCAACCCCAAATATACCGAGGCTATCAAGATAGGTTGAGAAGTTTTACGAGTGCAGTGACATTGTGTTAAGTTATAAAGTCTGTGTTTGATAGGATTGCGATTTCACGAAAGGGATTGGCACAGAGTCTCTAACATTAGTTCTTTTTAAGAAAGACTATTAAGTTACCATTGAAATTGGTTTTTTAAAGTATTATGCAGTTTCATATCTGCAATGAATCTGTTAATTTTCTCTATGTTGAGTAGTATTTCGGAGATCTTGTCTCAACAGAAAGTTTTTAATAGATCGCTTAATCCTAAGTATTTCTTGACACAACAAGACATACACAGGACATGAGCACCATAGTTACACCGATACATGTTTCTCATATTGATACAGGTATTTAGACGATTTATTTGAATGTAATTGTTTCGCACGTGTTGCTGTTGCCAAAGTACAAGTAATGATATGAATATTTTGAAATACAATACATGATGTCATGTGTTAAAATATTTTTCATTATCAAATGTTCTTTAGTTGTATATGTTAGTTAAGCGTTAAATTTACCAGTGTGCACAATTTGTTTCACTTTAGACACTAAGATTTACACTTACACATGATGTCAGACTGAAGTACTTGATTATAAACTGAGCGAGGAGGCGCAGTGTTTATCACACTGGATTCGCATTCGGGAGGACGACGATTAAAACCTGCGCCCAGCCATTGAGATTTAGGTTTTCCGTGATTTCCCTACGTCGCTTCAGGAAAATTCCAGGATAGTTCCTTTGAAAGGGCACGGCCGACTTCCTTCACCATCTCTCCTTAGTCCGATGGGACCGATCACCTCGCTGTTTGGTCCCCTCCCCCAAAATCAAGTAACCAATCAACCAAAAGACTGTATATTCTGTTGAGTATGAAGGCCTGTGAATGTGGGCAGCTGCAAGTCGTTGCCACTAGTAAAGTTAGGGAATTGTATGTTTTTAATTATTTGTTCTTTTGTGAGTACGAAAGTTCTGAGATGAAAACAAATCTGCTCAAGTACAGATGTACTTATAATCTGTGTTCTTTAGTTGCGTGAATGTGAATATAAAAATGGTTGTATTTAAATGAGTACCTGCTTTCTATTGGATCTGAACAGTACCCACCATAATTTTTTCTTTAATTCATCCGTTATTTCTGTGAAGACATATGTGCATCTCTGTGAGTGTCTGCGTTTCCCTTTACTCCTTACCCTTCCACATGTTTTAGTTGTTCCTTGGTGGGAGAAATTATTGATAGAATTTTTTCTTGTGTATGTCACACTTCCTGAGCTATGTGCCATATGCCCTATGTAAAAACGATTGTGAAAGGTAGCACGTAATTTAGACTTACTTTCATTTCAGTTTAAGATCACAATCCGGTTATCTGACGCGATTATGAGACTACTTAATTTGGTAACAAATTTTTACTGTACAATTGCGTCCATATCTTGCAATATTGGCAATGGTTGTTTTCTGGATTTGGTTGGTGGATGAAGGCATTTTGCTGAACGTAATACAACGTGTGGGATTAGCCGTGGGATGAACAGAGGGATTTTTCCTCACGAGGGAGAGAAAAGCATTTATGATCCCTAGTGGCGGTGACGGCGCTCCTGCAGCCACGTACTGGGAACGCCATCGGGCGCACATTCTAAAAGCAACAAGAGGTTCGCAGGACAGAGGAGTGCGAGCAGGCGTTGCGTCAGGCACAGTATGAGGTCTGCATTACCATGGCGCGCTTTTGGGCGGACAGTACAATGAGAAGCTATTCTGTTGTGTTAGGCGGATTTTTTCAGACGAAGCCTGCGACACCGGCAGAGCGTCGTCAGCGAAATTTAATAGTTTGAACACAGGTGGAACATTCCTGAATTGAACCGGAGATACCATGTCCTGTATATCATGAGATAAAAGCTGCGTTAAAAGAGAAGTGAATGTAGCTTGGAGTGATGTGGGGAGCTCTGTGGCGTCCACCATTGAGACGGTCGGCTAGAACCATTTTCAGAATGTCGAGAGCTCTCGCCAGCGTCCCTGTTCAAAACTACAGACGGGACGGCCTGAAACTGGGTACGCGGTACTCCATGTTAGAAGCGATGCCTCAAAATGGTATGGAGAGTGATTTTCTGTTGCTAGAACACGTACGACTGGAGATGAGATGCGTAACATGGCTTGCATTGGTGTTCTAACTTACTCTTTCTGACTGCTCCATGTGGATTAATGTCGAAATTTTATGGAGAAAACGTAGAAGTAAACACGCATCGCCTGTGTCTGGCGGGTAGTAAAGACACTACTGCCATGGAAACCGGAGAGGAAGTATTTCGCAAGTACGCTTAGTAGAAAAATTCGACTTCGGCTAGCAGAGCGTCGAATAAAGACGCCGGCTACAGGAGGCAACTTGGGGAGGTCTCGGGGCAGCCGGCTGTCAATTTGAGAGAAAACGCACTGAGAGTTCTATCAGCTATGTCGCAGCTGGTATTGGTAGCAGGTGAGACCGTCACAACTTAGGCAGAATAACTGGAAACAGGAGTTAGTTGACGTGCAATTTTGGGCCTTTTTTAACAGCAAGAGCCCCTGTACTGTATAGTACATGGGATCACCAACCAGTCAGGGTCAACCATTTTCACTTTTGTATTACTTTGACAGCTTCCGTTATCCGTTCAGTTCATCAAGGGGAAAGTCGCCAAAACCCTCCCTTCACATTGCCAACCCTAACTAATTTTGTTATGTGTATGATAGTTAAGTTTATCAATCAAAGTACTGATCACTATCCAAACTTGTTTTTGATTGGAAATAAACATTTTCGTGATCCTCAGTGTGTTCTATAATTCAGCTAGGTGATATCATGATGTCATTGTTTTTCGAGATTTCATGTGACTGAGGGAAATAATTTGGTTGTTTTGATAATCAGAGCGAGAGATGTGAAGTACTCAAGTCAGAGAGCCTGGCCGTATGAAAATTTCCATTTAATGCCGTTGCACACTGATTATAGGCCATTGTTTCGAGGGTATTTCCCTGCGCGAAAGTAAATTTTTAGATAGAAATTTATAGTAGGAACTCCCCATACCTCTTTTCAAACACCGCACATCCCAAGGTTATGAGCACTACTTGTAAATCAGGACCTATTTTCACGGTATGTTTTTAATAAAAGATAACAGCATTCAACCATTTTTTGTAGCGGGAATAAGATATCGCCCTCCTTAGTAGCTAGTGTTATCTAAAATGCGTTCGTATTGCCAGGGTTAATGCAGTTTCCACACCATTTGTTTGCAAATGTTTGTAATCATAAAATGCCCATCATAATTGCTCAGACTGTGGAAGAAGCCAAGCACAGCACAGTCAGGCCTGTAGTTCAAATTGGAACTGGGATGCGATGTGACTCAGTATGCACCGGTGAAGTGATAGTGTACAGGTAATTAGATTATCTGTGTTCATAGCTCTGGTTCACATCGTATGCCATACAGATCTTTCTATGGAAATGCATCTGACCTGAATACTTACCAGAGTTGTTACGATGACTTCAGTCAGTAACTATTTGCACTACGCATTCTGTAGGAGCATAAATCACAAAAAGCCGTTCCAGTCTGTTACTAAACTATGGAAATCTTACAAATCATCTTTGGCAGTTGGGATTATACTGGTAATCGGTTTTAACTACACACAGTCAACTAAATGGGCATCTAACCTCTCCTGGGACTGAGAATATCTCACGTAAAGTTCATATACTAGAAGTGAATACCGATGATCAGCAAAGTTACTCAGCGTCATCAAAAAATACTTTTTATGTAATGGAGATGACACATATTATGAAGTTGTAACATAAATAAGTTCATGTGTGTGTCACCACCATGTTATTTAATATACAGTGGTACGACTCAGAATAGTTTACCTTCTCTCTTGTATTTCACAGCAACCCACTCATAATATGAATACAGGATGCCGTAGTTTTTTGCAGAGATGACTTCATTTTGTTTTTGAAAAGTTGAACATGTTTGTGCTCTGCAAGTAATGATATGTTCGCCAAGGTTAGTATGTTTGAATAAAGAATACGTTTATACAAATGTTCTCTATGCTGATTTACAGGACATAGTCCGACTATAACTGAGTACTTGCGACAGGCCGTTACCGACTTTTTATTTTTTGTTATCTTAGGCAATTTTGTTCATACTCCTGCATAAACCCCATATTTTCATTGACATTAACGCGGTATTGAATTATTTCCTTCAGTGTCTTGCCATTATTAATAAGATAGATAGTTTTTAGTGGTCTCAGAAGTCGCCCAGTGACTTTGGTTGAGTAACATTCACTGATGTTATCAGACAGCGGTAGAGGGAGTTCTTTTTTTATTCTTGAATATCTGATTTCCCTCACCTGACCTGGCCAAGTAAAAGTTGTAGACAGTTCAACAACTGATCTTAAAAGTTTTGTTAATTTGTCGAAAACACAAAACAGGGATCGAAGAAAACAGGGCAGCTTAAGTCGAAACGTATTTTTCTTAATACCTGTACATTTTTATCTTCTAAATGCTGACACGACAGCACTCCGAGATCACCTAATTTAATATGTTTTTCCGACAGATCAGATATTATTATTATATTATAAGGTTTGTCAACGAAGTTTGAGCTGTTGAGGTAATCTCCATCCTCTTCCTCTGCAGATCCTCAGATGCTACTGCTTCTTCTTGCAGATTTTTCCATTTGCTCGATCAGAATCCTGAATGTATCAGCCAGTAGGTTATTCTCTGCTTGATCAGGTGGATAAATGTACCTGACCATAGACTCTGTAACATGAAATAAAAACATGTCAGAGTTGTATTCGTATATATGAAACATGCAGAAAATGATAGACTCCATAAGATAAGGAATACTTACTATTTTGTCGACATTCAGACACTGTTCTCTCACTCTGTATAGTTTGCCCCTGCAGGAATTCTACTGCTGCCTGCAGATGTTTTCAGGTGCCCGATCAAGGTGGCGAGGGTACTAGACCCAAGATTCTGTAACATTAAATGAAAGGAACATCTCAAAGCTGCATTCACAGATATGACAGATTTGTAACAAATGGCAGACAGCATAAGCCAAAAATTTTTTGGAAGGAAAAAGAGAAGAGTTGCATCTTTGGCTTAATTTCCAGGAAACGACTCTGCTCTCACTCGAACTCAGAAACTCAAACGATGTTAACAGCTCTGAGGGTGCTACAGAAATGCTTTTCACGAGCTGAAACTGTTATTTTTATAACCTCCTGTAACACTTATATCGATCTGAAGTAGGTTTATGTTATGTAACTGTCTATCTGCAATTATGGATTGTGTATTCTTTATTATTTAAAGTCCTGGATTTGGGAGAGGAAATTAGAATTTTGTAATGTATATACAGAAAAGGCAAAAATGAATTGTTAAAAAGATAAATTATTATAATATGTGTGTGATTATAAAAAAGGACGATGTTTCTTGGAAGCTGCTTCATGCTTAGGGCTCTTGTATTTGTAATAAATAAAAGACGTAGGGAAGTCCCTCCGCAATGGATGTGGTCTGGCGCGATGTAAAGGGTGGTTTTGGCTGTCAAACTGGGGGCTCCTTGGTGTATGCGGCTAGTAGTGGCACGGTAAGTTTCGACGGTGCCAGGAGAGGAAGTTTCGAGCTGCTCTGCAAAGGATTTTTGCCTCGGATGTGGATGTGGCTTTTATTTGGCATTATCGGCAAAAAGGTATGGCTCTAATATATTGAAAATCCGACGCCAAGAAGACATTTTATTGAGCATTCGAACATCAAGAGCCGTGAGTATAGTTAGCCGCCATATCGGTTGTCACCAAAACTTCGCCACTGCTTTACTAATTTCATACATCCATCTATGTATATCGGCATGGACCAGTAAATTTGTGTGTGTGGTCTATGCTATAAATCGGTGTTCAGAACCATTTCTTCTATCCTGATCACGAACCTATGCAGGGTCCTCACCTAAGTGCTACTAAAACCGGGCATTGTGTTTTAAATAAACCTTGTATTCAAATGTTTCAAGGTGATTTTTTTTTGTCAAATGTGAAAGGAGTACTAAAATTTAAAGCTACAATCACAAAAGTGAAGTACGATAGGATATTGCTAAAGTACTCTTAGTTTATTGCAAAATATACTTTCGCGTTAATACAGTGCCAGATTGTGTACGTGTTATTGTCTGAAATGTCTGCTTTGCATATGGTAAAAAAGAAAGACAAATAAGTTAAGCTCATTTTAAAAATAGCGGTGTTTTGACTTCCATCATGAATGTTTCCATTTTCGAAGTTGATTGAGCTTAGTGTTGAAATTTTTGTCTTGGAAAGTAAATTACGAGCTACTCCAAGTGAAGTGACGGATTAGCTTTATTTCATTAATCTTTTTTACTGATATAATCATAGAGTTTAACTAGCGAGACTATACTCATTTATCAGTCCCCATAATACTCTCCACATATTAGAAAGATTATACTGGATTATTATTGCTGCTAAGAATAATTGATATATGTAGAGGAGTAGAAACAGTGTATTTATGATATTATTTTTGTCGGTGTTTTTTCATGTCAGTTAAGATAGAAGCCCCTCATGTCCAAATTTAGTTCTGCACTTCATGCAGTAACATTTCAGTATTGGTTTGATCAATGACGTTGAGCGTAGCTATTATTTGTATGAGTCTGGTGCAAATTTGCTTTCCATAATTACTGGTGTGTGCGTTATTAAAAACTGATGCTACACACAGCTCAGCTTGTATCCTGTGCGCTATTCAAAGGAAAATATCAACGAAAGTATCTTCAATTACGAATCTTCAATTTTCTGAAACATATATTTCCAAGTTAATGTGCCTAATAGGACAGGCGATCGTTTATTTTTTTTCCATTCACATATGGCTTTTGCCACTTTCATTAATTCCCAAGTTTAAAGTCCGTTTAGTACTTTTGTTAATTTCACCATATTCAAAATACACTCCTGGATATGGAAAAAAGAACACATTGACACCGGTGTGTCAGACCCACCATACTTGCTCCGGACACTGCGAGAGGGCTGTACAAGCAATGATCACACGCACGGCACAGCGGACACACCAGGAACCGCGGTGTTGGCCGTCGAATGGCGCTAGCTGCGCAGCATTTGTACACCGCCGCCGTCAGTCAGCCAGTTTGCCGTGGCATACGGAGCTCCATCGCAATCTTTAACACTGGTAGCATGCCGCGACAGCGTGGACGTGAACCGTATGTGCAGTTGACGGACTTTGAGCGAGGGCGTATAGTGGGTATGCGGGAGGCCGGGTGGACGTACCGCCGAATTGCTCAACACGTGGGGCGTGAGGTCTCCACAGTACATCGATGTTGTCACCAGTGGTCGGCGGAAGGTGCACGTGTCCGTCGACCTGGGACCGGACCGCAGCGACGCACGGATGCACGCCAAGACCGTAGGATCCTACGCAGTGCCGTAGGGGACCGCACCGCCACTTCCCAGCAAATTAGGGACACTGTTGCTCCTGGGGTATCGGCGAGGACCATTCGCAACCGTCTCCATGAAGCTGGGCTACGGTCCCGCACACCGTTAGGCCGTCTTCCGCTCACGCCCCAACATCGTGCAGCCCGCCTCCAGTGGTGTCGCGACAGGCGTGAATGGAGGGACGAATGGAGACGTGTCGTCTTCAGCGATGAGAGTCGCTTCTGCCTTGGTGCCAATGATGGTCGTATGCGTGTTTGGCGCCGTTCAGGTGAGCGCCACAATCAGGACTGCATACGAGCGAGGCACACAGGGCCAACACCCGGCATCATGGTGTGGGGA